>NC_090440.1:1671952797-1673202797 GCF_031143425.1 Pleurodeles waltl
AGCCTGTGCATTTCTGAAAACTAGAGACCTAGGGGAATCCAAGGAGGGGTGACTTGCGGGGCTCGGACCAAGTTCTGTTACCCAGAATCCTTTGCAAACCTCAAAATTTGGCTAAAAAAACACATGTTCCTCATATTTCTGTGGCAGAAAGTTCTGGAATCTGAGAGGAGCCACAAATTTCCTTCCACACAGCGTTCCCCCAAGTCTCCCGATAAAAATGATACCTCACTTGCGTGGGTAGGCCTACCGCCCGCGACAGGAAACACCCCAAAGCACAACGTGGACACATCCAAAATTTTGGAAGAAAACAGAGGTGTTTTTTGCGAAGTGCCTACCTGTAGATTTTGGCCTCTAGCTCAGCCGGCACCTAGGGAAACCTACCAAACCTGTGCATTTCTGAAAACTAGAGACCTAGGGGAATCCAAGATGGGGTGACTTGCGGGGCTCGGACCAGGTTCTGTTACCCAGAATCCTTTGCAAACCTCAAAATTTGGCTAAAAAAACACATGTTCCTCTCATTTCTGTGGCAGAAAGTTCTGGAATCTGAGAGGAGCCACAAATTTCCTTCCACCCAGCGTTCCCCCAAGTCTCCCGATAAAAATGATACCTCACTTGCGTAGGTAGGCCTAGCGCCGGCGACAGGAAACACCCCAAAGCGCAACGTGGACATGTCCAAAATTTTGGAAGAAAACAGAGGTGTTTTTTGCGAAGTGCCTACCTGTAGATATTGGCCTCTAGCTCAGCCGGCACCTAGGGAAACCTACCAAACCTGTGCATTTCTGAAAACTAGAGACCTAGGGGAATCCAAGATGGGGTGACTTGCGGGCCTCGGACCAGGTTCTGTTACCCAGAATCCTTTGCAAACCTCAAAATGTGGCTAAAAAAACACATGTTCCTCACATTTCTGTGGCAGAAAGTTCTGCAATCTGAGAGGAGCCACAAATTTCCTTCCACCCAGCGTTCCCCCAAGTCTCCCGATAAAAATGATACCTCACTTGCGTGGGTAGGCCTAGCGCCGGCGCCAGGAAACACACCAAAGCGCAACGTGGACACGTCCAAAATTTTGGAAGAAAACAGAGGTGTTTTTTGCGAAGTGCCTACCTGTAGATTTTGGCCTCTAGCTCAGCCGGCACCTAGGGAAACCTACCAAGCCTGTGCATTTCTGAAAACTAGAGACCTAGGGGAATCCAAGGAGGGGTGACTTGTGGGGCTCGGACCAGGTTCTGTTACCCAGAATCCTTTGCAAACATCAAAATTTGGCTAAAAAAACACATGTTCCTCACATTTCTGTGGCAGAAAGATCTGGAATCTGAGAGGAGCCACAAATTTCCTTCCACCCAGCGTTCCCCCAAGTCTCCCGATAAAAATTATACCTCACTTGCGTGGGTAGGCCTACCGCCCGCGACAGGAAACACCCCAAAGCGCAACGTGGACACATCCAAAATTTTGGAAGAAAACAGAGGTGTTTTTTGCGAAGTGCCTACCTGTAGATATTGGCCTCTAGCTCAGCCGGCACCTAGGGAAACCTACCAAACCTGTGCATTTCTAAAAACTAGAGACCTAGGGGAATCCAAGGAGGGGTGACTTGCGGGGCTCGGACCAGGTTCTGTTACCCAGAATCCTTTGCAAACCTCAAAATGTGGCTAAAAAAACACATGTTCCTCACATTTCTGTGGCAGAAAGTTCTGGAATCTGAGATGAGCCACAAATTTCCTTCCACCCAGCGTTCCCCCAAGTCTCCCGATAAAAATGATACCTCACTTGCGTGGGTAGGCCTAGCGCCAGGGACAGGAAACACCCCAAAGTGCAACGTGGACACATCCAAAATTATGGAAGAAAACAGAGGTGTTTTTTGCGAAGTGCCTACCTGTAGATTTTGGCCTCTAGCTCAGCCGGCACCTAGGGAAACCTACCAAAACTGTGCATTTCTAAAAACTAGAGACCTAGGGGAATCCAAGGAGGGGTGACTTGCGGGGCTCGGACCAGGTTCTGTTACCCAGAATCCTTTGCAAACCTCAAAATTTGGCTAAAAAAACACATGTTCCTCACATTTCTGTGGCAGAAAGTTCTGGAATCTGAGAGGAGCCACAAATTTCCTTCCACACAGCGTTCCCCCAAGTCTCCCGATAAAAATGATACCTCACTTGCGTGGGTAGGCCTACCGCCCGCGACAGGAAACACCCCAAAGCACAACGTGGACACATCCAAAATTTTGGAAGAAAACAGAGGTGTTTTTTGCGAAGTGCCTACCTGTAGATTTTGGCCTCTAGCTCAGCCGGCACCTAGGGAAACCTACCAAACCTGTGCATTTCTGAAAACTAGAGACCTAGGGGAATCCAAGATGGGGTGACTTGCGGGGCTCGGACCAGGTTCTGTTACCCAGAATCCTTTGCAAACCTCAAAATTTGGCTAAAAAAACACATGTTCCTCACATTTCTGTGGCAGAAAGTTCTGGAATCTGAGAGGAGCCACAAATTTCCTTCCACCCAGCGTTCCCCCAAGTCTCCCGATAAAAATGATACCTCACTTGCGTAGGTAGGCCTAGCGCCGGCGACAGGAAACACCCCAAAGCGCAACGTGGACATGTCCAAAATTTTGGAAGAAAACAGAGGTGTTTTTTGCGAAGTGCCTACCTGTAGATATTGGCCTCTAGCTCAGCCGGCACCTAGGGAAACCTACCAAACCTGTGCATTTCTGAAAACTAGAGACCTAGGGGAATCCAAGATGGGGTGACTTGCGGGCCTCGGACCAGGTTCTGTTACCCAGAATCCTTTGCAAACCTCAAAATGTGGCAAAAAAAACACATGTTCCTCACATTTCTGTGGCAGAAAGTTCTGCAATCTGAGAGGAGCCACAAATTTCCTTCCACCCAGCGTTCCCCCAAGTCTCCCGATAAAAATGATACCTCACTTGCGTGGGTAGGCCTAGCGCCGGCGACAGGAAACACGCCAAAGCGCAACGTGGACACGTCCAAAATTTTGGAAGAAAACAGAGGTGTTTTTTGCGAAGTGCCTACCTGTAGATTTTGGCCTCTAGCTCAGCCGGCACCTAGGGAAACCTACCAAGCCTGTGCATTTCTGAAAACTAGAGACCTAGGGGAATCCAAGGAGGGGTGACTTGTGGGGCTCGGACCAGGTTCTGTTACCCAGAATCCTTTGCAAACCTCAAAATTTGGCTAAAAAAACACATGTTCCTCACATTTCTGTGGCAGAAAGTTCTGGAATCTGAGAGGAGCCACAAATTTCCTTCCACCCAGCGTTCCCCCAAGTCTCCCGATAAAAATGATACCTCACTTGCGTGGGTAGGCCTAGCGCCGGCGACAGGAAACACCCCAAAGCGCAACGTGGACATGTCCAAAATTTTGGAAGAAAACAGAGGTGTTTTTTGCGAAGTGCCTACCTGTAGATTTTGGCCTCTAGCTCAGCCGGCACCTAGGGAAACCTACCAAACCTGTGCATTTCTGAAAACTAGAGACCTAGGGGAATCCAAGATGGGGTGACTTGCGGGGCTCGGACCAGGTTCTGTTACCCAGAATCCTTTGCAAACCTCAAAATGTGGCTAAAAAAACACATGTTCCTCACATTTCTGTGGCAGAAAGTTCTGCAATCTGAGAGGAGCCACAAATTTCCTTCCACCCAGCGTTCCCCCAAGTCTCCCGATAAAAATGATACCTCACTTGCGTGGGTAGGCCTAGCGCCAGCGACAAGAAACACCCCAAAGCGCAACGTGGACACATCCAAAATTATGGAAGAAAACAGAGGTGTTTTTTGCGAAGTGCCTACCTGTAGATTTTGGCCTCTAGCTCAGCCGGCACCTAGGGAAACCTACCAAGCCTGTGCATTTCTGAAAACTAGAGACCTAGGGGAATCCAAGGAGGGGTGACTTGTGGGGCTCGGACCAGGTTCTGTTACCCACAATCCTTTGCAAACCTCAAAATTTGGCTAAAAAAACACATGTTCCTCACATTTCTGTGGCAGAAAGTTTTGGAATCTGAGAGGAGCCACAAATTTCCTTCCACCCAGCGTTCCCCCAAGTCTCCCGATAAAAATGATACCTCACTTGCGTGGGTAGGCCTAGCGCCAGCGACAGGAAACACGCCAAAGCGCAACGTAGACACGTCCTAAATTTTGGAAGAAAATAGAGGTGTTTTTTTGCCAAGTGCCTACCTGTAGATTTTGGCCTCTAGCTCAGCCGGCACCTAGGGAAACCTACCAAACCTGTGCATTTCTGAAAACTAGAGACCTAGGGGAATCCAAGATGGGGTGACTTTTGGGGCTCTGACCAGGTTCTGTTACCCAGAATCCTTTGAAAACCTCAAGCCTCACATTTCTGTGGCAGAAAGTTCTGGAATCTGAGAGGAGCCACAAATTTCCTTCCACCCAGCGTTCCCCCAAGTATCCCGATAAAAATGATACCTCACTTGTGTGGGTAGGCCTAGCGCCCGCGACATGAAATGCCCCAAAGCGCAATGTGGACACATCCAATTTTTTGAAAGAAAACAGAGGTGTTTTTTGCAAAGTGCCTACCTGTAGATTTTGGCCTCTAGCTCAGCCGGCACCTAGGGAAACCTACCAAACCTGTGCATTTCTGAAAACTAGAGACCTAGGGGAATCCAAGGAGGGGTGACTTGTGGGGCTCGGACCAGGTTCTGTTACCCAGAATCCTTTGCAAACCTCAAAATTTGGCTAAAAAAACACATGTTCCTCACATTTCTGTGGCAGAAAGTTTTGGAAACTGAGAGGAGCCACAAATTTCCTTCCACCCAGCGTTCCCCCAAGTCTCCCGATAAAAATTATACCTCACTTGCATGGGTAGGCCTAGCGCCAGCGACAGGAAACGCCCCAAAGCGCAACGTGGACACATCCAAAATTTTGGAAGAAAACAGAGGTGTTTTTTGCGAAGTGCCTACCTGTAGATTTTGGCCTCTAGCTCAGCCGGCACCTAGGGAAACCTACCAAACCTGTGCATTTCTGAAAACTAGAGACCTAGGGGAATCCAAGATGGGGTGACTTGCGGGGCTCGGACCAGGTTCTGTTACCCAGAATCCTTTGCAAACCTCAAAATTTGGCTAAAAAAACACATGTTCCTCACATTTCTGTGGCAGAAAGTTCTGGAATCTGAGAGGAGCCACAAATTTCCTTCCACCCAGCCTTCCCCCAAGTCTCCCAATAAAAATGATACCTCACTTGCGTGGGTAGGCCTAGCGCCGGCGACAGGAAACACCCCAAAGCGCAACGTGGACATGTCCAAAATTTTGGAAGAAAACAGAGGTGTTTTTTGCGAAGTGCCTACCTGTAGATTTTGGCCTCTAGCTCAGCCGGCACCTAGGGAAACCTACCAAACCTGTGCATTTCTGAAAACTAGAGACCTAGGGGAATCCAAGATGGGGTGACTTGCGGGGCTCGGACCAGGTTCTGTTACCCAGAATCCTTTGCAAACCTCAAAATGTGGCTAAAAAAACACATGTTCCTCACATTTCTGTGGCAGAAAGTTCTGCAATCTGAGAGGAGCCACAAATTTCCTTCCACCCAGCGTTCCCCCAAGTCTCCCGATAAAAATGATACCTCACTTGCGTGGGTAGGCCTAGCGCCAGCGACAAGAAACACCCCAAAGCGCAACGTGGACACATCCAAAATTATGGAAGAAAACAGAGGTGTTTTTTGCGAAGTGCCTACCTGTAGATTTTGGCCTCTAGCTCAGCCGGCACCTAGGGAAACCTACCAAGCCTGTGCATTTCTGAAAACTAGAGACCTAGGGGAATCCAAGGAGGGGTGACTTGTGGGGCTCGGACCAGGTTCTGTTACCCAGAATCCTTTGCAAACCTCAAAATTTGGCTAAAAAAACACATGTTCCTCACATTTCTGTGGCAGAAAGTTTTGGAATCTGAGAGGAGCCACAAATTTCCTTCCACCCAGCGTTCCCCCAAGTCTCCCGATAAAAATGATACCTCACTTGCGTGGGTAGGCCTAGCGCCAGCGACAGGAAACACGCCAAAGCGCAACGTGGACACGTCCTAAATTTTGGAAGAAAATAGAGGTGTTTTTTTGCCAAGTGCCTACCTGTAGATTTTGGCCTCTAGCTCAGCCGGCACCTAGGGAAACCTACCAAGCCTGTGCATTTCTGAAAACTAGAGACCTAGGGGAATCCAAGGAGGGGTGACTTGTGGGGCTCGGACCAGGTTCTGTTACCCAGAATCCTTTGCAAACCTCAAAATTTGGCTAAAAAAACACATGTTCCTCACATTTCTGTGGCAGAAAGTTTTGGAAACTGAGAGGAGCCACAAATTTCCTTCCACCCAGCGTTCCCCCAAGTCTCCCGATAAAAATTATACCTCACTTGCATGGGTAGGCCTAGCGCCAGCGACAGGAAACGCCCCAAAGCGCAACGTGGACACATCCAAAATTTTGGAAGAAAACAGAGGTGTTTTTTGCGAAGTGCCTACCTGTAGATTTTGGCCTCTAGCTCAGCCGGCACCTAGGGAAACCTACCAAACCTGTGCATTTCTGAAAACTAGAGACCTAGGGGAATCCAAGATGGGGTGACTTGCGGGGCTCGGACCAGGTTCTGTTACCCAGAATCCTTTGCAAACCTCAAAATTTGGCTAAAAAAACACATGTTCCTCACATTTCTGTGGCAGAAAGTTCTGGAATCTGAGAGGAGCCATAAATTTCCTTCCACCCAGCGTTCCCCCAAGTCTCCCAATAAAAATGATACCTCACTTGTGTGGGTAGGCCTAGCGCCGGCGACAGGAAACACCCCAAAGCGCAACGTGGACATGTCCAAAATTTTGGAAGAAAACAGAGGTGTTTTTTGCGAAGTGCCTACCTGTAGATTTTCGCCTCTAGCTCAGCCGGCACCTAGGGAAACCTACCAAACCTGTGCATTTCTGAAAACTAGAGACCTAGGGGAATCCAAGATGGGGTGACTTGCGGGGCTCGGACCAGGTTCTGTTACCCAGAATCCTTTGCAAACCTCAAAATGTGGCTAAAAAAACACATGTTCCTCACATTTCTGTGGCAGAAAGTTCTGCAATCTGAGAGGAGTCACAAATTTCCTTCCACCCAGCGTTCCCCCAAGTCTCCCGATAAAAATGATACCTCACTTGCATGAGTAGGCCTAGCGCCAGCGACAGGAAACGCCCCAAAGCGCAACGTGGACACATCCAAAATTTTGGAAGAAAACAGAGGTGTTTTTTGCGAAGTGCCTACCTGTAGATTTTAGCCTCTAGCTCAGCCGGCACCTAGGGAAACCTACCAAACCTGTGCATTTCTGAAAACTAGAGACCTAGGGGAATCCAAGGAGGGTTGACTTGTGGGGCTCGGACCAGGTTCTGTTACCCAGAATCCTTTGCAAACCTTAAAATGTGGCTAAAAAAACACATGTTCCTCACATTTCTGTGGCAGAAAGTTCTGGAATCTGAGAGGAGCCACAAATTTCCTTCCACCCAGCGTTCCCCCAAGTCTCCCGATAAAAATGATACCTCACTTGCGTGGGTAGGCCTAGCGCCAGGGACAGGAAACACCCCAAAGTGCAACGTGGACACATCCAAAATTATGGAAGAAAACAGAGGTGTTTTTTGCGAAGTGCCTACCTGTAGATTTTGGCCTCTAGCTCAGCCGGCACCTAGGGAAACCTACCAAAACTGTGCATTTCTAAAAACTAGAGACCTAGGGGAATCCAAGGAGGGGTGACTTGCGGGGCTCGGACCAGGTTCTGTTACCCAGAATCCTTTGCAAACCTCAAAATTTGGCTAAAAAAACACATGTTCCTCACATTTCTGTGGCAGAAAGTTCTGGAATCTGAGAGGAGCCACAAATTTCCTTCCACACAGCGTTCTCCCAAGTCTCCCGATAAAAATGATACCTCACTTGCGTGGGTAGGCCTAGCGCCCGCGACAGGAAACACCCCAAAGCGCAACGTGGACACATCCAAAATTTTGGAAGAAAACAGAGGTGTTTTTTGCGAAGTGCCTACCTGTAGATTTTGGCCTCTAGCTCAGCTGGCACCTAGGGAAACCTACCAAACCTGTGCATTTCTGAAAACTAGAGACCTAGGGGAATCCAAGATGGGGTGACTTGCGGGGCTCGGACCAGGTTCTGTTACCCAGAATCCTTTGCAAACCTCAAAATTTGGCTAAAAAAACACATGTTCCTCACATTTCTGTGGCAGAAAGTTCTGGAATCTGAGAGGAGCCACAAATTTCCTTCCACCCAGCGTTCCCCCAAGTCTCCCGATAAAAATGATACCTCACTTGCGTGGGTAGGCCTGGCGCCAGCGACAAGAAACACCCCAAAGCGCAACGTGGACATGTCCAAAATTTTGGAAGAAAACAGAGGTGTTTTTTGCGAAGTGCCTACCTGTAGATTTTGGCCTCTAGCTCAGCCGGCACCTAGGGAAACCTACCAAACCTGTGCATTTCTGAAAACTAGAGACCTAGGGGAATCCAAGATGGGGTGACTTGCGGGGCTCGGACCAGGTTCTGTTACCCAGAATCCTTTGCGAACCTCAAAATGTGGCTAAAAAAACACATGTTCCTCACATTTCTGTGGCAGAAAGTTCTGCAATCTGAGAGGAGCCACAAATTTCCTTCCACCCAGCGTTCCCCCAAGTCTCCCGATAAAAATGATACCTCACTTGCGTGGGTAGGCCTAGCGCCAGCGACAAGAAACACCCCAAAGCGCAACGTGGACACATCCAAAATTATGGAAGAAAACAGAGGTGTTTTTTGCGAAGTGCCTACCTGTAGATTTTGGCCTCTAGCTCAGCCGGCACCTAGGGAAACCTACCAAGCCTGTGCATTTCTGAAAACTAGAGACCTAGGGGAATCCAAGGAGGGGTGACTTGTGGGGCTCGGACCAGGTTCTGTTACCCAGAATCCTTTGCAAACCTCAAAATTTGGCTAAAAAAACACATGTTCTCACATTTCTGTGGCAGAAAGTTTTGGAATCTGAGAGGAGCCACAAATTTCCTTCCACCCAGCGTTCCCCCAAGTCTCCCGATAAAAATGATACCTCACTTGCGTGGGTAGGCCTAGCGCCAGCAACAGGAAACACGCCAAAGCGCAACGTGGACACGTCCTAAATTTTGGAAGAAAATAGAGGTGTTTTTTTGCCAAGTGCCTACCTGTAGATTTTGGCCTCTAGCTCAGCCGGCACCTAGGGAAACCTACCAAACCTGTGCATTTCTGAAAACTAGAGACCTAGGGGAATCCAAGGAGGGGTGACTTGCGGGGCTCGGACCAGGTTCTGTTACCCAGAATCCTTTGCAAACCTAAAAATTTGGCTAAAAAAACACATGTTCCTCACATTTCTGTGGCAGAAAGTTCTGGAATCGGAGAGGAGCCACAAATTTCCTTCCACCCAGCGTTCCCCCAAGTCTCCCGATAAAAATGATACCTCACTTGCGTGGGTAGGCCTAGCGCCGGCGACAGGAAACACCCCAAAGCGCAACTTGGCACGTCCAAAATTTTGGAAGAAAACAGAGGTGTTTTTTGCGAAGTGCCTACCTGTAGATTTTGGCCTCTAGCTCAGCCGGCACCTAGGGAAACCTACCAAACCTGTGCATTTCTGAAAACTAGAGACCTAGGGGAATCCAAGGAGGGGTGACTTGCGGGGCTCGGACCAGGTTCTGTTACCCAGAATCCTTTGCAAACCTCAAAATTTGGCTAAAAAAACACATGTTCCTCACATTTCTGTGGCAGAAAGTTCTGGAATCTGAGAGGAGCCACAAATTTCCTTCCACCCAGCGTTTCCCCAAGTCTCCCGATAAAAATGATACCTCACTTGCGTGGGTAGGCCTAGCGCCGGCGACAGGAAACACCCCAAAGCGCAAGGTGGACATGTCCAAAATTTTGGAAGAAAACAGAGGTGTTTTTTGCGAAGTGCCTACCTGTAGATTTTGGCCTCTAGCTCAGACGGCACCTAGGGAAACCTACCAAACCTGTGCATTTCTGAAAACTAGAGACCTAGGGGAATCCAAGATGGGGTGACTTGCGGGGCTCGGACCAGGTTCTGTTACCCAGAATCCTTTGCAAACCTCAAAATGTGGCTAAAAAAACACATGTTCCTCACATTTCTGTGGCAGAAAGTTCTGGAATCTGAGAGGAGCCACAAATTTCCTTCCACCCAGCGTTCCCCCAAGTCTCCCGATAAAAATGATACCTCACTTGCGTGGGTAGGCCTAGCGCCAGCAACAGGAAACACCCCAAAGCGCAACGTGGACACATCCAAAATTATGGAAGAAAACAGAGGTGTATTTTGCGAAGTGCCTACCTGTAGATTTTGGCCTCTAGCTCAGCCGGCACCTAGGGAAACCTACCAAACCTGTGCATTTCTGAAAACTAGAGACCTAGGGGAATCCAAGATGGGGTGACTTGCGGGGCTCGGACCAGGTTCTGTTACCCAGAATCCTTTGCAAACCTCAAAATGTGGCTAAAAAAACACATGTTCCTCACATTTCTGTGGCAGAAAGTTCTGGAATCTGAGAGGAGCCACAAATTTCCTTCCACCCAGCGTTCCCCCAAGTCTCCCGATAAAAATGATACCTCACTTGCGTGGGTAGGCCTAGCGCCAGCGACAGGAAACACCCCAAAGCGCAACGTGGACACATCCAAAATTATGGAAGAAAACAGAGGTGTATTTTGCGAAGTGCCTACCTGTAGATTTTGGCCTCTAGCTCAGCCGGCACCTAGGGAAACCTACCAAACCTGTGCATTTCTGAAAACTAGAGACCTAGGGGAATCCAAGATGGGGTGACTTGCGGGGCTCGGACCAGGTTCTGTTACCCAGAATCCTTTTCAAACCTAAAAATTTGGCTAAAAAAACACATGTTCCTCACATTTCTGTGGCAGAAAGTTCTGGAATCTGAGAGGAGCCACAAATTTCCTTCCACCCAGCGTTCCCCCAAGTCTCCCGATAAAAATGATACCTCACTTGCGTGGGTAGGCCTACCGCCCGCGACAGGAAACACCCCAAAGCGCAACGTGGACACATCCAAAATTTTGGAAGAAAACAGAGGTGTTTTTTGCGAAGTGCCTACCTGTAGATATTGGCCTCTAGCTCAGCCGGCACCTAGGGAAACCTACCAAACCTGTGCATTTCTAAAAACTAGAGACCTAGGGGAATCCAAGGAGGGGTGACTTGCGGGGCTCGGACCAGGTTCTGTTACCCAGAATCCTTTGCAAACCTCAAAATGTGGCTAATAAAACACATGTTCCTCATATTTCTGTGGCAGAAAGTTCTGGAATCTGAGAGGAGCCACAAATTTCCTTCCACCCAGCGTTCCCCCAAGTCTCCCGATAAAAATGATACCTCACTTGCGTGGGTAGGCCTAGCGCCTGGGACAGGAAACACCCCAAAGTGCAACGTGGACACATCCAAAATTATGGAAGAAAACAGAGGTGTTTTTTGCGAAGTGCCTACCTGTAGATTTTGGCCTCTAGCTCAGCCGGCACCTAGGGAAACCTACCAAAACTGTGCATTTCTAAAAACTAGAGACCTAGGGGAATCCAAGGAGGGGTGACTTGCGGGGCTCGGACCAGGTTCTGTTACCCAGAATCCTTTGCAAACCTCAAAATTTGGCTAAAAAAACACATGTTCCTCACATTTCTGTGGCAGAAAGTTCTGGAATCGGAGAGGAGCCACAAATTTCCTTCCACACAGCGTTCCCCCAAGTCTCCCGATAAAAATGATACCTCACTTGCGTGGGTAGGCCTACCGCCCGCGACAGGAAACACCCCAAAGCACAACGTGGACACATCCAAAATTTTGGAAGAAAACAGAGGTGTTTTTTGCGAAGTGCCTACCTGTAGATTTTGGCCTCTAGCTCAGCCGGCACCTAGGGAAACCTACCAAACCTGTGCATTTCTGAAAACTAGAGACCTAGGGGAATCCAAGATGGGGTGACTTGCGGGGCTCGGACCAGGTTCTGTTACCCAGAATCCTTTGCAAACCTCAAAATTTGGCTAAAAAAACACATGTTCCTCACATTTCTGTGGCAGAAAGTTCTGGAATCTGAGAGGAGCCACAAATTTCCTTCCACCCAGCATTCCCCTAAGTCTCCCGATAAAAATGATACCTCACTTGCGTAGGTAGGCCTAGCGCCGGCGACAGGAAACACCCCAAAGCGCAACGTGGACATGTCCAAAATTTTGGAAGAAAACAGAGGTGTTTTTTGCGAAGTGCCTACCTGTAGATATTGGCCTCTAGCTCAGCCGGCACCTAGGGAAACCTACCAAACCTGTGCATTTCTGAAAACTAGAGACCTAGGGGAATCCAAGATGGGGTGACTTGCGGGCCTCGGACCAGGTTCTGTTACCCAGAATCCTTTGCAAACCTCAAAATGTGGCTAAAAAAACACATGTTCCTCACATTTCTGTGGCAGAAAGTTCTGCAATCTGAGAGGAGCCACAAATTTCCTTCCACCCAGCGTTCCCCCAAGTCTCCCGATAAAAATGATACCTCACTTGCGTGGGTAGGCCTAGCGCCGGCGCCAGGAAACACACCAAAGCGCAACGTGGACACGTCCAAAATTTTGGAAGAAAACAGAGGTGTTTTTTGCGAAGTGCCTACCTGTAGATTTTGGCCTCTAGCTCAGCCGGCACCTAGGGAAACCTACCAAACCTGTGCATTTCTGAAAACTAGAGACCTAGGGGAATCCAAGATGGGGTGACTTGCGGGGCTCGGACCAGGTTCTGTTACCCAGAATCCTTTGCAAACCTCAAAATTTGGCTAAAAAAACACATGTTCCTCACATTTCTGTGGCAGAAAGTTCTGGAATCTGAGAGGAGCCACAAATTTCCTTCCACCCAGCGTTCCCCCAAGTCTCCCAATAAAAATGATACCTCACTTGCGTGGGTAGGCCTAGCGCCGGCGACAGGAAACACCCCAAAGCGCAACGTGGACATGTCCAAAATTTTGGAAGAAAACAGAGGTGTTTTTTGCGAAGTGCCTACCTGTAGATTTTCGCCTCTAGCTCAGCCGGCACCTAGGGAAACCTACCAAACCTGTGCATTTCTGAAAACTAGAGACCTAGGGGAATCCAAGATGGGGTGACTTGCGGGGCTCGGACCAGGTTCTGTTACCCAGAATCCTTTGCAAACCTCAAAATGTGGCTAAAAAAACACATGTTCCTCACATTTCTGTGGCAGAAAGTTCTGCAATCTGAGAGGAGCCACAAATTTCCTTCCACCCAGCGTTCCCCCAAGTCTCCCGATAAAAATGATACCTCACTTGCGTGGGTAGGCCTAGCGCCAGCGACAAGAAACACCCCAAAGCGCAACGTGGACACATCCAAAATTATGGAAGAAAACAGAGGTGTTTTTTGCGAAGTGCCTACCTGTAGATTTTGGCCTCTAGCTCAGCCGGCACCTAGGGAAACCTACCAAGCCTGTGCATTTCTGAAAACTAGAGACCTAGGGGAATCCAAGGAGGGGTGACTTGTGGGGCTCGGACCAGGTTCTGTTACCCAGAATCCTTTGCAAACCTCAAAATTTGGCTAAAAAAACACATGTTCCTCACATTTCTGTGGCAGAAAGTTTTGGAATCTGAGAGGAGCCACAAATTTCCTTCCACCCAGCGTTCCCCCAAGTCTCCCGATAAAAATAATACCTCACTTGCGTGGGTAGGCCTAGCGCCAGCGACAGGAAACACGCCAAAGCGCAACGTGGACACGTCCTAAATTTTGGAAGAAAATAGAGGTGTTTTTTTGCCAAGTGCCTACCTGTAGATTTTGGCCTCTAGCTCAGCCGGCACCTAGGGAAACCTACCAAGCCTGTGCATTTCTGAAAACTAGAGACCTAGGGGAATCCAAGGAGGGGTGACTTGTGGGGCTCGGACCAGGTTCTGTTACCCAGAATCCTTTGCAAACCTCAAAATTTGGCTAAAAAAACACATGTTCCTCACATTTCTGTGGCAGAAAGTTTTGGAAACTGAGAGGAGCCACAAATTTCCTTCCACCCAGCGTTCCCCCAAGTCTCCCGATAAAAATTATACCTCACTTGCATGGGTAGGCCTAGCGCCAGCGACAGGAAACGCCCCAAAGCGCAACGTGGACACATCCAAAATTTTGGAAGAAAACAGAGGTGTTTTTTGCGAAGTGCCTACCTGTAGATTTTGGCCTCTAGCTCAGCCGGCACCTAGGGAAACCTACCAAACCTGTGCATTTCTGAAAACTAGAGACCTAGGGGAATCCAAGATGGGGTGACTTGCGGGGCTCGGACCAGGTTCTGTTACCCAGAATCCTTTGCAAACCTCAAAATTTGGCTAAAAAAACACATGTTCCTCACATTTCTGTGGCAGAAAGTTCTGGAATCTGAGAGGAGCCACAAATTTCCTTCCACCCAGCGTTCCCCCAAGTCTCCCAATAAAAATGATACCTCACTTGCGTGGGTAGGCCTAGCGCCGGCGACAGGAAACACCCCAAAGCGCAACGTGGACATGTCCAAAATTTTGGAAGAAAACAGAGGTGTTTTTTGCGAAGTGCCTACCTGTAGATTTTCGCCTCTAGCTCAGCCGGCACCTAGGGAAACCTACCAAACCTGTGCATTTCTGAAAACTAGAGACCTAGGGGAATCCAAGATGGGGTGACTTGCGGGGCTCGGACCAGGTTCTGTTACCCAGAATCCTTTGCAAACCTCAAAATGTGGCTAAAAAAACACATGTTCCTCACATTTCTGTGGCAGAAAGTTCTGCAATCTGAGAGGAGTCACAAATTTCCTTCCACCCAGCGTTCCCCCAAGTCTCCCGATAAAAATGATACCTCACTTGCATGAGTAGGCCTAGCGCCAGCGACAGGAAACGCCCCAAAGCGCAACGTGGACACATCCAAAATTTTGGAAGAAAACAGAGGTGTTTTTTGCGAAGTGCCTACCTGTAGATTTTAGCCTCTAGCTCAGCCGGCACCTAGGGAAACCTACCAAACCTGTGCATTTCTGAAAACTAGAGACCTAGGGGAATCCAAGGAGGGTTGACTTGTGGGGCTCGGACCAGGTTCTGTTACCCAGAATCCTTTGCAAACCTTAAAATGTGGCTAAAAAAACACATGTTCCTCACATTTCTGTGGCAGAAAGTTCTGGAATCTGAGAGGAGCCACAAATTTCCTTCCACACAGCGTTCTCCCAAGTCTCCCGATAAAAATGATACCTCACTTGCGTGGGTAGGCCTAGCGCCCGCGACAGGAAACACCCCAAAGCGCAACGTGGACACATCCAAAATTTTGGAAGAAAACAGAGGTGTTTTTTGCGAAGTGCCTACCTGTAGATTTTGGCCTCTAGCTCAGCTGGCACCTAGGGAAACCTACCAAACCTGTGCATTTCTGAAAACTAGAGACCTAGGGGAATCCAAGATGGGGTGACTTGCGGGGCTCGGACCAGGTTCTGTTACCCAGAATCCTTTGCAAACCTCAAAATTTGGCTAAAAAAACACATGTTCCTCACATTTCTGTGGCAGAAAGTTCTGGAATCTGAGAGGAGCCACAAATTTCCTTCCACCCAGCGTTCCCCCAAGTCTCCCGATAAAAATGATACCTCACTTGCGTGGGTAGGCCTGGCGCCAGCGACAAGAAACACCCCAAAGCGCAACGTGGACATGTCCAAAATTTTGGAAGAAAACAGAGGTGTTTTTTGCGAAGTGCCTACCTGTAGATTTTGGCCTCTAGCTCAGCCGGCACCTAGGGAAACCTACCAAACCTGTGCATTTCTGAAAACTAGAGACCTAGGGGAATCCAAGATGGGGTGACTTGCGGGGCTCGGACCAGGTTCTGTTACCCAGAATCCTTTGCGAACCTCAAAATGTGGCTAAAAAAACACATGTTCCTCACATTTCTGTGGCAGAAAGTTCTGCAATCTGAGAGGAGCCACAAATTTCCTTCCACCCAGCGTTCCCCCAAGTCTCCCGATAAAAATGATACCTCACTTGCGTGGGTAGGCCTAGCGCCAGCGACAAGAAACACCCCAAAGCGCAACGTGGACACATCCAAAATTATGGAAGAAAACAGAGGTGTTTTTTGCGAAGTGCCTACCTGTAGATTTTGGCCTCTAGCTCAGCCGGCACCTAGGGAAACCTACCAAGCCTGTGCATTTCTGAAAACTAGAGAGCTAGGGGAATCCAAGGAGGGGTGACTTGTGGGGCTCGGACCAGGTTCTGTTACCCAGAATCCTTTGCAAACCTCAAAATTTGGCTAAAAAAACACATGTTCTCACATTTCTGTGGCAGAAAGTTTTGGAATCTGAGAGGAGCCACAAATTTCCTTCCACCCAGCGTTCCCCCAAGTCTCCCGATAAAAATGATACCTCACTTGCGTGGGTAGGCCTAGCGCCAGCGACAGGAAACACGCCAAAGCGCAACGTGGACACGTCCTAAATTTTGGAAGAAAATAGAGGTGTTTTTTTGCCAAGTGCCTACCTGTAGATTTTGGCCTCTAGCTCAGCCGGCACCTAGGGAAACCTACCAAACCTGTGCATTTCTGAAAACTAGAGACCTAGGGGAATCCAAGGAGGGGTGACTTGCGGGGCTCGGACCAGGTTCTGTTACCCAGAATCCTTTGCAAACCTAAAAATTTGGCTAAAAAAACACATGTTCCTCACATTTCTGTGGCAGAAAGTTCTGGAATCTGAGAGGAGCCACAAATTTCCTTCCACCCAGCGTTTCCCCAAGTCTCCCGATAAAAATGATACCTCACTTGCGTGGGTAGGCCTAGCGCCGGCGACAGGAAACACCCCAAAGCGCAAGGTGGACATGTCCAAAATTTTGGAAGAAAACAGAGGTGTTTTTTGCGAAGTGCCTACCTGTAGATTTTGGCCTCTAGCTCAGACGGCACCTAGGGAAACCTACCAAACCTGTGCATTTCTGAAAACTAGAGACCTAGGGGAATCCAAGATGGGGTGACTTGCGGGGCTCGGACCAGGTTCTGTTACCCAGAATCCATTGCAAACCTCAAAATGTGGCTAAAAAAACACATGTTCCTCACATTTCTGTGGCAGAAAGTTCTGGAATCTGAGAGGAGCCACAAATTTCCTTCCACCCAGCGTTCCCCCAAGTCTCCCGATAAAAATGATACCTCACTTGCGTGGGTAGGCCTAGCGCCAGCAACAGGAAACACCCCAAAGCGCAACGTGGACACATCCAAAATTATGGAAGAAAACAGAGGTGTATTTTGCGAAGTGCCTACCTGTAGATTTTGGCCTCTAGCTCAGCCGGCACCTAGGGAAACCTACCAAACCTGTGCATTTCTGAAAACTAGAGACCTAGGGGAATCCAAGATGGGGTGACTTGCGGGGCTCGGACCAGGTTCTGTTACCCAGAATCCTTTGCAAACCTAAAAATTTGGCTAAAAAAACACATGTTCCTCACATTTCTGTGGCAGAAAGTTCTGGAATCTGAGAGGAGCCACAAATTTCCTTCCACCCAGCATTCCCCCAAGTCTCCCGATAAAAATGATACCTCACTTGCGTGGGTAGGCCTACCGCCCGCGACAGGAAACACCCCAAAGCGCAACGTGGACACATCCAAAATTTTGGAAGAAAACAGAGGTGTTTTTTGCGAAGTGCCTACCTGTAGATATTGGCCTCTAGCTCAGCCGGCACCTAGGGAAACCTACCAAACCTGTGCATTTCTGAAAACTAGAGACCTAGGGGAATCCAAGATGGGGTGACTTGCGGGGCTCGGACCAGGTTCTGTTACCCAGAATCCTTTGCAAACCTCAAAATGTGGCTAAAAAAACACATGTTCCTCACATTTCTGTGGCAGAAAGTTCTGGAATCTGAGAGGAGCCACAAATTTCCTTCCACCCAGCGTTCCCCCAAGTCTCCCGATAAAAATGATACCTCACTTGCGTGGGTAGGCCTAGCGCCAGCGACAGGAAACACCCCAAAGCGCAACGTGGACACATCCAAAATTATGGAAGAAAACAGAGGTGTATTTTGCGAAGTGCCTACCTGTAGATTTTGGCCTCTAGCTCAGCCGGCACCTAGGGAAACCTACCAAACCTGTGCATTTCTGAAAACTAGAGACCTAGGGGAATCCAAGATGGGGTGACTTGCGGGGCTCGGACCAGGTTCTGTTACCCAGAATCCTTTGCAAACCTAAAAATTTGGCTAAAAAAACACATGTTCCTCACATTTCTGTGGCAGAAAGTTCTGGAATCTGAGAGGAGCCACAAATTTCCTTCCACCCAGCGTTCCCCCAAGTCTCCCGATAAAAATGATACCTCACTTGCGTGGGTAGGCCTACCGCCCGCGACAGGAAACACCCCAAAGCGCAACGTGGACACATCCAAAATTTTGGAAGAAAACAGAGGTGTTTTTTGCGAAGTGCCTACCTGTAGATATTGGCCTCTAGCTCAGCCGGCACCTAGGGAAACCTACCAAACCTGTGCATTTCTAAAAACTAGAGACCTAGGGGAATCCAAGGAGGGGTGACTTGCGGGGCTCGGACCAGGTTCTGTTACCCAGAATCCTTTGCAAACCTCAAAATGTGGCTAATAAAACACATGTTCCTCATATTTCTGTGGCAGAAAGTTCTGGAATCTGAGAGGAGCCACAAATTTCCTTCCACCCAGCGTTCCCCCAAGTCTCCCGATAAAAATGATACCTCACTTGCGTGGGTAGGCCTAGCGCCTGGGACAGGAAACACCCCAAAGTGCAACGTGGACACATCCAAAATTATGGAAGAAAACAGAGGTGTTTTTTGCGAAGTGCCTACCTGTAGATTTTGGCCTCTAGCTCAGCCGGCACCTAGGGAAACCTACCAAAACTGTGCATTTCTAAAAACTAGAGACCTAGGGGAATCCAAGGAGGGGTGACTTGCGGGGCTCGGACCAGGTTCTGTTACCCAGAATCCTTTGCAAACCTCAAAATTTGGCTAAAAAAACACATGTTCCTCACATTTCTGTGGCAGAAAGTTCTGGAATCTGAGAGGAGCCACAAATTTCCTTCCACACAGCGTTCCCCCAAGTCTCCCGATAAAAATGATACCTCACTTGCGTGGGTAGGCCTACCGCCCGCGACAGGAAACACCCCAAAGCACAACGTGGACACATCCAAAATTTTGGAAGAAAACAGAGGTGTTTTTTGCGAAGTGCCTACCTGTAGATTTTGGCCTCTAGCTCAGCCGGCACCTAGGGAAACCTACCAAACCTGTGCATTTCTGAAAACTAGAGACCTAGGGGAATCCAAGATGGGGTGACTTGCGGGGCTCGGACCAGGTTCTGTTACCCAGAATCCTTTGCAAACCTCAAAATTTGGCTAAAAAAACACATGTTCCTCACATTTCTGTGGCAGAAAGTTCTGGAATCTGAGAGGAGCCACAAATTTCCTTCCACCCAGCGTTCCCCTAAGTCTCCCGATAAAAATGATACCTCACTTGCGTAGGTAGGCCTAGCGCCGGCGACAGGAAACACCCCAAAGCGCAACGTGGACATGTCCAAAATTTTGGAAGAAAACAGAGGTGTTTTTTGCGAAGTGCCTACCTGTAGATATTGGCCTCTAGCTCAGCCGGCACCTAGGGAAACCTACCAAACCTGTGCATTTCTGAAAACTAGAGACCTAGGGGAATCCAAGATGGGGTGACTTGCGGGCCTCGGACCAGGTTCTGTTACCCAGAATCCTTTGCAAACCTCAAAATGTGGCTAAAAAAACACATGTTCCTCACATTTCTGTGGCAGAAAGTTCTGCAATCTGAGAGGAGCCACAAATTTCCTTCCACCCAGCGTTCCCCCAAGTCTCCCGATAAAAATGATACCTCACTTGCGTGGGTAGGCCTAGCGCCGGCGCCAGGAAACACACCAAAGCGCAACGTGGACACGTCCAAAATTTTGGAAGAAAACAGAGGTGTTTTTTGCGAAGTGCCTACCTGTAGATTTTGGCCTCTAGCTCAGCCGGCACCTAGGGAAACCTACCAAGCCTGTGCATTTCTGAAAACTAGAGACCTAGGGGAATCCAAGGAGGGGTGACTTGTGGGGCTCGGACCAGGTTCTGTTACCCAGAATCCTTTGCAAACCTCAAAATTTGGCTAAAAAAACACATGTTCCTCACATTTCTGTGGCAGAAAGTTCTGGAATCTGAGAGGAGCCACAAATTTCCTTCCACCCAGCGTTCCCCCAAGTCTCCCGATAAAAATGATACCTCACTTGCGTGGGTAGGCCTACCGCCCGCGACAGGAAACACCCCAAAGCGCAACGTGGACACATCCAAAATTTTGGAAGAAAACAGAGGTGTTTTTTGCGAAGTGCCTACCTGTAGATATTGGCCTCTAGCTCAGCCGGCACCTAGGGAAACCTACCAAACCTGTGCATTTCTAAAAACTAGAGACCTAGGGGAATCCAAGGAGGGGTGACTTGCGGGGCTCGGACCAGGTTCTGTTACCCAGAATCCTTTGCAAACCTCAAAATGTGGCTAAAAAAACACATGTTCCTCACATTTCTGTGGCAGAAAGTTCTGGAATCTGAGAGGAGCCACGAATTTCCTTCCACCCAGCGTTCCCCCAAGTCTCCCGATAAAAATGATACCTCACTTGCGTGGGTAGGCCTAGCGCCAGGGACAGGAAACACCCCAAAGTGCAACGTGGACACATCCAAAATTATGGAAGAAAACAGAGGTGTTTTTTGCGAAGTGCCTACCTGTAGATTTTGGCCTCTAGCTCAGCCGGCACCTAGGGAAACCTACCAAAACTGTGCATTTCTAAAAACTAGAGACCTAGGGGAATCCAAGGAGGGGTGACTTGCGGGGCTCGGACCAGGTTCTGTTACCCAGAATCCTTTGCAAACCTCAAAATTTGGCTAAAAAAACACATGTTCCTCACATTTCTGTGGCAGAAAGTTCTGGAATCTGAGAGGAGCCACAAATTTCCTTGCACACAGCGGTCCCCCAAGTCTCCCGATAAAAATGATACCTCACTTGCGTGGGTAGGCCTACCGCCCGCGACAGGAAACACCCCAAAGCACAACGTGGACACATCCAAAATTTTGGAAGAAAACAGAGGTGTTTTTTGCGAAGTGCCTACCTGTAGATTTTGGCCTCTAGCTCAGCCGGCACCTAGGGAAACCTACCAAACCTGTGCATTTCTGAAAACTAGAGACCTAGGGGAATCCAAGATGGGGTGACTTGCGGGGCTCGGACCAGGTTCTGTTACCCAGAATCCTTTGCAAACCTCAAAATGTGGCTAAAAAAACACATGTTCCTCACATTTCTGTGGCAGAAAGTTCTGCAATCTGAGAGGAGCCACAAATTTCCTTCCACCCAGCGTTCCCCCAAGTCTCCCGATAAAAATGATACCTCACTTGCGTGGGTAGGCCTAGCGCCGGCGACAGGAAACACGCCAAAGCGCAACGTGGACACGTCCAAAATTTTGGAAGAAAACAGAGGTGTTTTTTGCGAAGTGCCTACCTGTAGATTTTGGCCTCTAGCTCAGCCGGCACCTAGGGAAACCTACCAAGCCTGTGCATTTCTGAAAACTAGAGACCTAGGGGAATCCAAGGAGGGGTGACTTGTGGGGCTCGGACCAGGTTCTGTTACCCAGAATCCTTTGCAAACCTCAAAATTTGGCTAAAAAAACACATGTTCCTCACATTTCTGTGGCAGAAAGTTCTGGAATCTGAGAGGAGCCACAAATTTCCTTCCACCCAGCGTTCCCCCAAGTCTCCCGATAAAAATGATACCTCACTTGCGTGGGTAGGCCTAGCGCCGGCGACAGGAAACACCCCAAAGCGCAACGTGGACATGTCCAAAATTTTGGAAGAAAACAGAGGTGTTTTTTGCGAAGTGCCTACCTGTAGATTTTGGCCTCTAGCTCAGCCGGCACCTAGGGAAACCTACCAAACCTGTGCATTTCTGAAAACTAGAGACCTAGGGGAATCCAAGATGGGGTGACTTGCGGGGCTCGGACCAGGTTCTGTTACCCAGAATCCTTTGCAAACCTCAAAATGTGGCTAAAAAAACACATGTTCCTCACATTTCTGTGGCAGAAAGTTCTGCAATCTGAGAGGAGCCACAAATTTCCTTCCACCCAGCGTTCCCCCAAGTCTCCCGATAAAAATGATACCTCACTTGCGTGGGTAGGCCTAGCGCCAGCGACAAGAAACACCCCAAAGCGCAACGTGGACACATCCAAAATTATGGAAGAAAACAGAGGTGTTTTTTGCGAAGTGCCTACCTGTAGATTTTGGCCTCTAGCTCAGCCGGCACCTAGGGAAACCTACCAAGCCTGTGCATTTCTGAAAACTAGAGACCTAGGGGAATCCAAGGAGGGGTGACTTGTGGGGCTCGGACCAGGTTCTGTTACCCAGAATCCTTTGCAAACCTCAAAATTTGGCTAAAAAAACACATGTTCCTCACATTTCTGTGGCAGAAAGTTTTGGAATCTGAGAGGAGCCACAAATTTCCTTCCACCCAGCGTTCCCCCAAGTCTCCCGATAAAAATGATACCTCACTTGCGTGGGTAGGCCTAGCGCCAGCGACAGGAAACACGCCAAAGCGCAACGTGGACACGTCCTAAATTTTGGAAGAAAATAGAGGTGTTTTTTTGCCAAGTGCCTACCTGTAGATTTTGGCCTCTAGCTCAGCCGGCACCTAGGGAAACCTACCAAACCTGTGCATTTCTGAAAACTAGAGACCTAGGGGAATCCAAGGAGGGGTGACTTGCGGGGCTCGGACCAGGTTCTGTTACCCAGAATCCTTTGCAAACCTAAAAATTTGGCTAAAAAAACACATGTTCCTCACATTTCTGTGGCAGAAAGTTCTGGAATCGGAGAGGAGCCACAAATTTCCTTCCACCCAGCGTTCCCCCAAGTCTCCCGATAAAAATGATACCTCACTTGCGTGGGTAGGCCTAGCGCCGGCGACAGGAAACACCCCAAAGCGCAACTTGGCACATCCAAAATTTTGGAAGAAAACAGAGGTGTTTTTTGCGAAGTGCCTACCTGTAGATTTTGGCCTCTAGCTCAGCCGGCACCTAGGGAAACCTACCAAACCTGTGCATTTCTGAAAACTAGAGACCTAGGGGAATCCAAGGAGGGGTGACTTGCGGGGCTCGGACCAGGTTCTGTTACCCAGAATCCTTTGCAAACCTCAAAATTTGGCTAAAAAAACACATGTTCCTCACATTTCTGTGGCAGAAAGTTCTGGAATCTGAGAGGAGCCACAAATTTCCTTCCACCCAGCGTTTCCCCAAGTCTCCCGATAAAAATGATACCTCACTTGCGTGGGTAGGCCTAGCGCCGGCGACAGGAAACACCCCAAAGCGCAACGTGGACATGTCCAAAATTTTGGAAGAAAACAGAGGTGTTTTTTGCGAAGTGCCTACCTGTAGATTTTGGCCTCTAGCTCAGCCGGCACTTAGGGAAACCTACCAAACCTGTGCATTTCTGAAAACTAGAGACCTAGGGGAATCCAAGATGGGGTGACTTGCGGGGCTCGGACCAGGTTCTGTTACCCAGAATCCTTTGCAAACCTCAAAATGTGGCTAAAAAAACACATGTTCCTCACATTTCTGTGGCAGAAAGTTCTGCAATCTGAGAGGAGCCACAAATTTCCTTCCACCCAGCGTTCCCCCAAGTCTCCCGATAAAAATGATACCTCACTTGCGTGGGTAGGCCTAGCGCCGGCGACAGGAAACACGCCAAAGCGCAACGTGGACACGTCCAAAATTTTGGAAGAAAACAGAGGTGTTTTTTGCGAAGTGCCTACCTGTAGATTTTGGCCTCTAGCTCAGCCGGCACCTAGGGAAACCTACCAAGCCTGTGCATTTCTGAAAACTAGAGACCTAGGGGAATCCAAGGAGGGGTGACTTGTGGGGCTCGGACCAGGTTCTGTTACCCAGAATCCTTTGCAAACCTCAAAATTTGGCTAAAAAAACACATGTTCCTCACATTTCTGTGGCAGAAAGTTCTGGAATCTGAGAGGAGCCACAAATTTCCTTCCACCCAGCGTTCCCCCAAGTCTCCCGATAAAAATGATACCTCACTTGCGTGGGTAGGCCTAGCGCCGGCGACAGGAAACACCCCAAAGCGCAACGTGGACATGTCCAAAATTTTGGAAGAAAACAGAGGTGTTTTTTGCGAAGTGCCTACCTGTAGATTTTGGCCTCTAGCTCAGCCGGCACCTAGGGAAACCTACCAAACCTGTGCATTTCTGAAAACTAGAGACCTAGGGGAATCCAAGATGGGGTGACTTGCGGGGCTCGGACCAGGTTCTGTTACCCAGAATCCTTTGCAAACCTCAAAATGTGGCTAAAAAAACACATGTTCCTCACATTTCTGTGGCAGAAAGTTCTGCAATCTGAGAGGAGCCACAAATTTCCTTCCACCCAGCGTTCCCCCAAGTCTCCCGATAAAAATGATACCTCACTTGCGTGGGTAGGCCTAGCGCCAGCGACAAGAAACACCCCAAAGCGCAACGTGGACACATCCAAAATTATGGAAGAAAACAGAGGTGTTTTTTGCGAAGTGCCTACCTGTAGATTTTGGCCTCTAGCTCAGCCGGCACCTAGGGAAACCTACCAAGCCTGTGCATTTCTGAAAACTAGAGACCTAGGGGAATCCAAGGAGGGGTGACTTGTGGGGCTCGGACCAGGTTCTGTTACCCAGAATCCTTTGCAAACCTCAAAATTTGGCTAAAAAAACACATGTTCCTCACATTTCTGTGGCAGAAAGTTTTGGAATCTGAGAGGAACCACAAATTTCCTTCCACCCAGCGTTCCCCCAAGTCTCCCGATAAAAATGATACCTCACTTGCGTGGGTAGGCCTAGCGCCAGCGACAGGAAACACGCCAAAGCGCAACGTGGACACGTCCTAAATTTTGGAAGAAAATAGAGGTGTTTTTTTGCCAAGTGCCTACCTGTAGATTTTGGCCTCTAGCTCAGCCGGCACCTAGGGAAACCTACCAAACCTGTGCATTTCTGAAAACTAGAGACCTAGGGGAATCCAAGGAGGGGTGACTTGCGGGGCTCGGACCAGGTTCTGTTACCCAGAATCCTTTGCAAACCTAAAAATTTGGCTAAAAAAACACATGTTCCTCACATTTCTGTGGCAGAAAGTTCTGGAATCGGAGAGGAGCCACAAATTTCCTTCCACCCAGCGTTCCCCCAAGTCTCCCGATAAAAATGATACCTCACTTGCGTGGGTAGGCCTAGCGCCGGCGACAGGAAACACCCCAAAGCGCAACTTGGCACGTCCAAAATTTTGGAAGAAAACAGAGGTGTTTTTTGCGAAGTGCCTACCTGTAGATTTTGGCCTCTAGCTCAGCCGGCACCTAGGGAAACCTACCAAACCTGTGCATTTCTGAAAACTAGAGACCTAGGGGAATCCAAGGAGGGGTGACTTGCGGGGCTCGGACCAGGTTCTGTTACCCAGAATCCTTTGCAAACCTCAAAATTTGGCTAAAAAAACACATGTTCCTCACATTTCTGTGGCAGAAAGTTCTGGAATCTGAGAGGAGCCACAAATTTCCTTCCACCCAGCGTTTCCCCAAGTCTCCCGATAAAAATGATACCTCACTTGCGTGGGTAGGCCTAGCGCCGGCGACAGGAAACACCCCAAAGCGCAACGTGGACATGTCCAAAATTTTGGAAGAAAACAGAGGTGTTTTTTGCGAAGTGCCTACCTGTAGATTTTGGCCTCTAGCTCAGCCGGCACTTAGGGAAACCTACCAAACCTGTGCATTTCTGAAAACTAGAGACCTAGGGGAATCCAAGATGGGGTGACTTGCGGGGCTCGGACCAGGTTCTGTTACCCAGAATCCTTTGCAAACCTCAAAATGTGGCTAAAAAAACACATGTTCCTCACATTTCTGTGGCAGAAAGTTCTGGAATCTGAGAGGAGCCACAAATTTCCTTCCACCCAGCGTTCCCCCAAGTCTCCCGATAAAAATGATACCTCACTTGCGTGGGTAGGCCTAGCGCCAGCGACAGGAAACACCCCAAAGCGCAACGTGGACACATCCAAAATTATGGAAGAAAACAGAGGTGTATTTTGCGAAGTGCCTACCTGTAGATTTTGGCCTCTAGCTCAGCCGGCACCTAGGGAAACCTACCAAACCTGTGCATTTCTGAAAACAAGAGACCTAGGGGAATCCAAGATGGGGTGACTTGCGGGGCTCGGACCAGGTTCTGTTACCCAGAATCCTTTGCAAACCTAAAAATTTGGCTAAAAAAACACATGTTCCTCACATTTCTGTGGCAGAAAGTTCTGGAATCTGAGAGGAGCCACAAATTTCCTTCCACCCAGCGTTCCCCCAAGTCTCCCGATAAAAATGATACCTCACTTGCGTGGGTAGGCCTACCGCCCGCGACAGGAAACACCCCAAAGCGCAACGTGGACACATCCAAAATTTTGGAAGAAAACAGAGGTGTTTTTTGCGAAGTGCCTACCTGTAGATATTGGCGTCTAGCTCAGCCGGCACCTAGGGAAACCTACCAAACCTGTGCATTTCTAAAAACTAGAGACCTAGGGGAATCCAAGGAGGGGTGACTTGCGGGGCTCGGACCAGGTTCTGTTACCCAGAATCCTTTGCAAACCTCAAAATGTGGCTAAAAAAACACATGTTCCACACATTTCTGTGGCAGAAAGTTCTGGAATCTGAGAGGAGCCACAAATTTCCTTCCACCCAGCGTTCCCCCAAGTCTCCCGATAAAAATGATACCTCACTTGCGTGGGTAGGCCTAGCGCCAGGGACAGGAAACACCCCAAAGTGCAACGTGGACTCATCCAAAATTATGGAAGAAAACAGAGGTGTTTTTTGCGAAGTGCCTACCTGTAGATTTTGGCCTCTAGCTCAGCCGGCACCTAGGGAAACCTACCAAAACTGTGCATTTCTAAAAACTAGAGACCTAGGGGAATCCAAGGAGGGGTGACTTGCGGGGCTCGGACCAGGTTCTGTTACCCAGAATCCTTTGCAAACCTCAAAATTTGGCTAAAAAAACACATGTTCCTCACATTTCTGTGGCAGAAAGTTCTGGAATCTGAGAGGAGCCACAAATTTCCTTCCACACTGCGTTCCCCCTAGTCTCCCGATAAAAATGATACCTCACTTGCGTGGGTAGGCCTACCGCCCGCGACAGGAAACACCCCAAAGCACAACGTGGACACATCCAAAATTTTGGAAGAAAACAGAGGTGTTTTTTGCGAAGTGCCTACCTGTAGATTTTGGCCTCTAGCTCAGCCGGCACCTAGGGAAACCTACCAAACCTGTGCATTTCTGAAAACTAGAGACCTAGGGGAATCCAAGATGGGGTGACTTGCGGGGCTCGGACCAGGTTCTGTTACCCAGAATCCTTTGCAAACCTCAAAATTTGGCTAAAAAAACACATGTTCCTCACATTTCTGTGGCAGAAAGTTCTGGAATCTGAGAGGAGCCACAAATTTCCTTCCACCCAGCGTTCCCCCAAGTCTCCCGATAAAAATGATACCTCACTTGCGTGGGTAGGCCTAGCGCCGGCGACAGGAAACACCCCAAAGCGCAACGTGGACATGTCCAAAATTTTGGAAGAAAACAGAGGTGTTTTTTGCGAAGTGCCTACCTGTAGATATTGGCCTCTAGCTCAGCCGGCACCTAGGGAAACCTACCAAACCTGTGCATTTCTGAAAACTAGAGACCTATGGGAATCCAAGATGGGGTGACTTGCGGGCCTCGGACCAGGTTCTGTTACCCAGAATCCTTTGCAAACCTCAAAATGTGGCTAAAAAAACACATGTTCCTCACATTTCTGTGGCAGAAAGTTCTGCAATCTGAGAGGAGCCACAAATTTCCTTCCACCCAGCGTTCCCCCAAGTCTCCCGATAAAAATGATACCTCACTTGCGTGGGTAGGCCTAGCGCCGGCGACAGGAAACACGCCAAAGCGCAACGTGGACACGTCCAAAATTTTGGAAGAAAACAGAGGTGTTTTTTGCGAAGTGCCTACCTGTAGATTTTGGCCTCTAGCTCAGCCGGCACCTAGGGAAACCTACCAAGCCTGTGCATTTCTGAAAACTAGAGACCTAGGGGAATCCAAGGAGGGGTGACTTGTGGGGCTCGGACCAGGTTCTGTTACACAGAATCCTTTGCAAACCTCAAAATTTGGCTAAAAAAACACATGTTCCTCACATTTCTGTGGCAGAAAGTTTTGGAATCTGAGAGGAGCCACAAATTTCCTTCCACCCAGCGTTCCCCCAAGTCTCCCGATAAAAATGATACCTCACTTGCGTGGGTAGGCCTAGCGCCAGCGACAGGAAACACGCCAAAGCGCAACGTGGACACGTCCAAAATTTTGGAAGAAAATAGAGGTGTTTTTTTGCGAAGTGCCTACCTGTAGATTTTGGCCTCTAGCTCAGCCGGCACCTTGGGAAACCTACCAAACCTGTGCATTTCTGAAAACTAGAGACCTAGGGGAATCCAAGGAGGGGTGACTTGCGGGGCTCGGACCAGGTTCTGTTACCCAGAATCCTTTGCAAACCTCAAAATTTGGCTACAAAAACACATGTTCCTCATATTTCTGTGGCAGAAAGTTCTGGAATCTGAGAGGAGCCACAAATGTCCTTCCACCCAGCGTTCCCCCAAGTCTCCCGATAAAAATGATACCTCACTTGCGTGGGTAGGCCTAGCGCCCGTGACAGGAAACACCCCAAAGCGCAACGTGGACACGTCCAAAAATTTGGAAGAAAACAGAGGTGTTTTTGCGAAGTGCCTACCTGTAGATTTTGGCCTCTAGCTCAGCCGGCACCTAGGGAAACCTACCAAACCTGTGCATTTCTGAAAACTAGAGACCTAGGGGAATCCAAGATGGGGTGACTTGCGGGGCTCGGACCAGGTTCTGTTACCCAGAATCCTTTGCAAACCTCAAAATGTGGCTAAAAAAACACATGTTCCTCACATTTCTGTGGCAGAAAGTTCTGCAATCTGAGAGGAGCCACAAATTTCCTTCCACCCAGCGTTCCCCCAAGTCTCCCGATAAAAATGATACCTCACTTGCGTGGGTAGGCCTAGCGCCAGCGACAGGAAACACCCCAAAGCGCAACGTGGACACATCCAAAATTATGGAAGAAAACAGAGGTGTTTTTTGCGAAGTGCCTACCTGTAGATTTTGGCCTCTAGCTCAGCCGGCACCTAGGGAAACCTACCAAGCCTGTGCATTTCTGAAAACTAGAGACCTAGGGGAATCCAAGGAGGGGTGACTTGTGGGGCTCGGACCAGGTTCTGTTACCCAGAATCCTTTGCAAACCTCAAAATTTGGCTAAAAAAACACATGTTCCTCACATTTCTGTGGCAGAAAGTTTTGGAATCTGAGAGGAGCCACAAATTTCCTTCCACCCAGCGTTCCCCCAAGTCTCCCGATAAAAATGATACCTCACTTGCGTGGGTAGGCCTAGCGCCAGCGACAGGAAACACGCCAAAGCGCAACGTGGACACGTCCTAAATTTTGGAAGAAAATAGAGGTGTTTTTTTGCGAAGTGCCTACCTGTAGATTTTGGCCTCTAGCTCAGCCGGCACCTAGGGAAACCTACCAAACCTGTGCATTTCTGAAAACTAGAGACCTAGGGGAATCCAAGATGGGGTGACTTGCGGGGCTCGGACCAGGTTCTGTTACCCAGAATCCTTTGCAAACCTCAAAATTTGGCTAAAAAAACACATGTTCCTCACATTTCTGTGGCAGAAAGTTCTGGAATCTGAGAGGAGCCACAAATGTCCTTCCACCCAGCGTTCCCCCAAGTCTCCCGATAAAATTGATACCTCACTTGCGTGGGTAGGCCTAGCGCCCGTGACAGGAAACACCCCAAAGCGCAACGTGGACATGTCCAAAAATTTGGAAGAAAACAGAGGTGTTTTTGCGAAGTGCCTACCTGTAGATTTTGGCCTCTAGCTCAGCCGGCACCTAGGGAAACCTACCAAACCTGTGCATTTCTGAAAACTAGAGACCTAGGGGAATCCAAGATGGGGTGACTTGCGGGGCTCGGACCAGGTTCTGTTACCCAGAATCCTTTGCAAACCTCAAAATGTGGCTAAAAAAACACATGTTCCTCACATTTCTGTGGCAGAAAGTTCTGCAATCTGAGAGGAGCCACAAATTTCCTTCCACCCAGCGTTCCCCCAAGTCTCCCGATAAAAATGATACCTCACTTGCGTGGGTAGGCCTAGCGCCAGCGACAGGAAACACCCCAAAGCGCAACGTGGACACATCCAAAATTATGGAAGAAAACAGAGGTGTTTTTTGCGAAGTGCCTACCTGTAGATTTTGGCCTCTAGCTCAGCCGGCACCTAGGGAAACCTACCAAGCCTGTGCATTTCTGAAAACTAGAGACCTAGGGGAATCCAAGGAGGGGTGACTTGTGGGGCTCGGACCAGGTTCTGTTACCCAGAATCCTTTGCAAACCTCAAAATTTGGCTAAAAAAACACATGTTCCTCACATTTCTGTGGCAGAAAGTTTTGGAATCTGAGAGGAGCCACAAATTTCCTTCCACCCAGCGTTCCCCCAAGTCTCCCGATAAAAATGATACCTCACTTGCGTGGGTAGGCCTAGCGCCAGCGACAGGAAACACGCCAAAGCGCAACGTGGACACGTCCTAAATTTTGGAAGAAAATAGAGGTGTTTTTTTGCGAAGTGCCTACCTGTAGATTTTGGCCTCTAGCTCAGCCGGCACCTAGGGAAACCTACCAAACCTGTGCATTTCTGAAAACTAGAGACCTAGGGGAATCCAAGATGGGGTGACTTGCGGGGCTCGGACCAGGTTCTGTTACCCAGAATCCTTTGCAAACCTCAAAATTTGGCTAAAAAAACACATGTTCCTCACATTTCTGTGGCAGAAAGTTCTGGAATCTGAGAGGAGCCACAAATGTCCTTCCACCCAGCGTTCCCCCAAGTCTCCCGATAAAATTGATACCTCACTTGCGTGGGTAGGCCTAGCGCCCGTGACAGGAAACACCCCAAAGCGCAACGTGGACATGTCCAAAAATTTGGAAGAAAACAGAGGTGTTTTTGCGAAGTGCCTACCTGTAGATTTTGGCCTCTAGCTCAGCCGGCACCTAGGGAAACCTACCAAACCTGTGCATTTCTGAAAACTAGAGACCTAGGGGAATCCAAGATGGGGTGACTTGCGGGGCTCGGACCAGGTTCTGTTACCCAGAATCCTTTGCAAACCTCAAAATTTGGCTAAAAAAACACATGTTCCTCACATTTCTGTGGCAGAAAGTTCTGGAATCTGAGAGGAGCCACAAATTTCCTTCCACCCAGCGTTCCCCCAAGTCTCCCGATAAAAATGATACCTCACTTGCGTGGGTAGGCCTACCGCCCGCGACAGGAAACACCCCAAAGCACAACGTGGACACATCCAAAATTTTGGAAGAAAACAGAGGTGTTTTTTGCGAAGTGCCTACCTGTAGATTTTGGCCTCTAGCTCAGCCGGCACCTAGGGAAACCTACCAAACCTGTGCATTTCTGAAAACTAGAGACCTAGGGGAATCCAAGATGGGGTGACTTGCGGGGCTCGGACCAGGTTCTGTTACCCAGAATCCTTTGCAAACCTCAAAATTTGGCTAAAAAAACACATGTTCCTCACATTTCTGTGGCAGAAAGTTCTGGAATCTGAGAGGAGCCACAAATTTCCTTCCACCCAGCGTTCCCCTAAGTCTCCCGATAAAAATGATACCTCACTTGCGTAGGTAGGCCTAGCGCCGGCGACAGGAAACACCCCAAAGCGCAACGTGGACATGTCCAAAATTTTGGAAGAAAACAGAGGTGTTTTTTGCGAAGTGCCTACCTGTAGATATTGGCCTCTAGCTCAGCCGGCACCTAGGGAAACCTACCAAACCTGTGCATTTCTGAAAACTAGAGACCTAGGGGAATCCAAGATGGGGTGACTTGCGGGCCTCGGACCAGGTTCTGTTACCCAGAATCCTTTGCAAACCTCAAAATGTGGCTAAAAAAACACATGTTCCTCACATTTCTGTGGCAGAAAGTTCTGCAATCTGAGAGGAGCCACAAATTTCCTTCCACCCAGCGTTCCCCCAAGTCTCCCGATAAAAATGATACCTCACTTGCGTGGGTAGGCCTAGCGCCGGCGCCAGGAAACACACCAAAGCGCAACGTGGACACGTCCAAAATTTTGGAAGAAAACAGAGGTGTTTTTTGCGAAGTGCCTACCTGTAGATTTTGGCCTCTAGCTCAGCCGGCACCTAGGGAAACCTACCAAGCCTGTGCATTTCTGAAAACTAGAGACCTAGGGGAATCCAAGGAGGGGTGACTTGTGGGGCTCGGACCAGGTTCTGTTACCCAGAATCCTTTGCAAACCTCAAAATTTGGCTAAAAAAACACATGTTCCTCACATTTCTGTGGCAGAAAGTTCTGGAATCTGAGAGGAGCCACAAATTTCCTTCCACCCAGCGTTCCCCCAAGTCTCCCGATAAAAATGATACCTCACTTGCGTGGGTAGGCCTACCGCCCGCGACAGGAAACACCCCAAAGCGCAACGTGGACACATCCAAAATTTTGGAAGAAAACAGAGGTGTTTTTTGCGAAGTGCCTACCTGTAGATATTGGCCTCTAGCTCAGCCGGCACCTAGGGAAACCTACCAAACCTGTGCATTTCTAAAAACTAGAGACCTAGGGGAATCCAAGGAGGGGTGACTTGCGGGGCTCGGACCAGGTTCTGTTACCCAGAATCCTTTGCAAACCTCAAAATGTGGCTAAAAAAACACATGTTCCTCACATTTCTGTGGCAGAAAGTTCTGGAATCTGAGAGGAGCCACGAATTTCCTTCCACCCAGCGTTCCCCCAAGTCTCCCGATAAAAATGATACCTCACTTGCGTGGGTAGGCCTAGCGCCAGGGACAGGAAACACCCCAAAGTGCAACGTGGACACATCCAAAATTATGGAAGAAAACAGAGGTGTTTTTTGCGAAGTGCCTACCTGTAGATTTTGGCCTCTAGCTCAGCCGGCACCTAGGGAAACCTACCAAAACTGTGCATTTCTAAAAACTAGAGACCTAGGGGAATCCAAGGAGGGGTGACTTGCGGGGCTCGGACCAGGTTCTGTTACCCAGAATCCTTTGCAAACCTCAAAATTTGGCTAAAAAAACACATGTTCCTCACATTTCTGTGGCAGAAAGTTCTGGAATCTGAGAGGAGCCACAAATTTCCTTGCACACAGCGGTCCCCCAAGTCTCCCGATAAAAATGATACCTCACTTGCGTGGGTAGGCCTACCGCCCGCGACAGGAAACACCCCAAAGCACAACGTGGACACATCCAAAATTTTGGAAGAAAACAGAGGTGTTTTTTGCGAAGTGCCTACCTGTAGATTTTGGCCTCTAGCTCAGCCGGCACCTAGGGAAACCTACCAAACCTGTGCATTTCTGAAAACTAGAGACCTAGGGGAATCCAAGATGGGGTGACTTGCGGGGCTCGGACCAGGTTCTGTTACCCAGAATCCTTTGCAAACCTCAAAATGTGGCTAAAAAAACACATGTTCCTCACATTTCTGTGGCAGAAAGTTCTGCAATCTGAGAGGAGCCACAAATTTCCTTCCACCCAGCGTTCCCCCAAGTCTCCCGATAAAAATGATACCTCACTTGCGTGGGTAGGCCTAGCGCCGGCGACAGGAAACACGCCAAAGCGCAACGTGGACACGTCCAAAATTTTGGAAGAAAACAGAGGTGTTTTTTGCGAAGTGCCTACCTGTAGATTTTGGCCTCTAGCTCAGCCGGCACCTAGGGAAACCTACCAAGCCTGTGCATTTCTGAAAACTAGAGACCTAGGGGAATCCAAGGAGGGGTGACTTGTGGGGCTCGGACCAGGTTCTGTTACCCAGAATCCTTTGCAAACCTCAAAATTTGGCTAAAAAAACACATGTTCCTCACATTTCTGTGGCAGAAAGTTCTGGAATCTGAGAGGAGCCACAAATTTCCTTCCACCCAGCGTTCCCCCAAGTCTCCCGATAAAAATGATACCTCACTTGCGTGGGTAGGCCTAGCGCCGGCGACAGGAAACACCCCAAAGCGCAACGTGGACATGTCCAAAATTTTGGAAGAAAACAGAGGTGTTTTTTGCGAAGTGCCTACCTGTAGATTTTGGCCTCTAGCTCAGCCGGCACCTAGGGAAACCTACCAAACCTGTGCATTTCTGAAAACTAGAGACCTAGGGGAATCCAAGATGGGGTGACTTGCGGGGCTCGGACCAGGTTCTGTTACCCAGAATCCTTTGCAAACCTCAAAATGTGGCTAAAAAAACACATGTTCCTCACATTTCTGTGGCAGAAAGTTCTGCAATCTGAGAGGAGCCACAAATTTCCTTCCACCCAGCGTTCCCCCAAGTCTCCCGATAAAAATGATACCTCACTTGCGTGGGTAGGCCTAGCGCCAGCGACAAGAAACACCCCAAAGCGCAACGTGGACACATCCAAAATTATGGAAGAAAACAGAGGTGTTTTTTGCGAAGTGCCTACCTGTAGATTTTGGCCTCTAGCTCAGCCGGCACCTAGGGAAACCTACCAAGCCTGTGCATTTCTGAAAACTAGAGACCTAGGGGAATCCAAGGAGGGGTGACTTGTGGGGCTCGGACCAGGTTCTGTTACCCAGAATCCTTTGCAAACCTCAAAATTTGGCTAAAAAAACACATGTTCCTCACATTTCTGTGGCAGAAAGTTTTGGAATCTGAGAGGAGCCACAAATTTCCTTCCACCCAGCGTTCCCCCAAGTCTCCCGATAAAAATGATACCTCACTTGCGTGGGTAGGCCTAGCGCCAGCGACAGGAAACACGCCAAAGCGCAACGTGGACACGTCCTAAATTTTGGAAGAAAATAGAGGTGTTTTTTTGCCAAGTGCCTACCTGTAGATTTTGGCCTCTAGCTCAGCCGGCACCTAGGGAAACCTACCAAACCTGTGCATTTCTGAAAACTAGAGACCTAGGGGAATCCAAGGAGGGGTGACTTGCGGGGCTCGGACCAGGTTCTGTTACCCAGAATCCTTTGCAAACCTAAAAATTTGGCTAAAAAAACACATGTTCCTCACATTTCTGTGGCAGAAAGTTCTGGAATCGGAGAGGAGCCACAAATTTCCTTCCACCCAGCGTTCCCCCAAGTCTCCCGATAAAAATGATACCTCACTTGCGTGGGTAGGCCTAGCGCCGGCGACAGGAAACACCCCAAAGCGCAACTTGGCACGTCCAAAATTTTGGAAGAAAACAGAGGTGTTTTTTGCGAAGTGCCTACCTGTAGATTTTGGCCTCTAGCTCAGCCGGCACCTAGGGAAACCTACCAAACCTGTGCATTTCTGAAAACTAGAGACCTAGGGGAATCCAAGGAGGGGTGACTTGCGGGGCTCGGACCAGGTTCTGTTACCCAGAATCCTTTGCAAACCTCAAAATTTGGCTAAAAAAACACATGTTCCTCACATTTCTGTGGCAGAAAGTTCTGGAATCTGAGAGGAGCCACAAATTTCCTTCCACCCAGCGTTTCCCCAAGTCTCCCGATAAAAATGATACCTCACTTGCGTGGGTAGGCCTAGCGCCGGCGACAGGAAACACCCCAAAGCGCAACGTGGACATGTCCAAAATTTTGGAAGAAAACAGAGGTGTTTTTTGTGAAGTGCCTACCTGTAGATTTTGGCCTCTAGCTCAGCCGGCACTTAGGGAAACCTACCAAACCTGTGCATTTCTGAAAACTAGAGACCTAGGGGAATCCAAGATGGGGTGACTTGCGGGGCTCGGACCAGGTTCTGTTACCCAGAATCCTTTGCAAACCTCAAAATGTGGCTAAAAAAACACATGTTCCTCACATTTCTGTGGCAGAAAGTTCTGCAATCTGAGAGGAGCCACAAATTTCCTTCCACCCAGCGTTCCCCCAAGTCTCCCGATAAAAATGATACCTCACTTGCGTGGGTAGGCCTAGCGCCGGCGACAGGAAACACGCCAAAGCGCAACGTGGACACGTCCAAAATTTTGGAAGAAAACAGAGGTGTTTTTTGCGAAGTGCCTACCTGTAGATTTTGGCCTCTAGCTCAGCCGGCACCTAGGGAAACCTACCAAGCCTGTGCATTTCTGAAAACTAGAGACCTAGGGGAATCCAAGGAGGGGTGACTTGTGGGGCTCGGACCAGGTTCTGTTACCCAGAATCCTTTGCAAACCTCAAAATTTGGCTAAAAAAACACATGTTCCTCACATTTCTGTGGCAGAAAGTTCTGGAATCTGAGAGGAGCCACAAATTTCCTTCCACCCAGCGTTCCCCCAAGTCTCCCGATAAAAATGATACCTCACTTGCGTGGGTAGGCCTAGCGCCGGCGACAGGAAACACCCCAAAGCGCAACGTGGACATGTCCAAAATTTTGGAAGAAAACAGAGGTGTTTTTTGCGAAGTGCCTACCTGTAGATTTTGGCCTCTAGCTCAGCCGGCACCTAGGGAAACCTACCAAACCTGTGCATTTCTGAAAACTAGAGACCTAGGGGAATCCAAGATGGGGTGACTTGCGGGGCTCGGACCAGGTTCTGTTACCCAGAATCCTTTGCAAACCTCAAAATGTGGCTAAAAAAACACATGTTCCTCACATTTCTGTGGCAGAAAGTTCTGCAATCTGAGAGGAGCCACAAATTTCCTTCCACCCAGCGTTCCCCCAAGTCTCCCGATAAAAATGATACCTCACTTGCGTGGGTAGGCCTAGCGCCAGCGACAAGAAACACCCCAAAGCGCAACGTGGACACATCCAAAATTATGGAAGAAAACAGAGGTGTTTTTTGCGAAGTGCCTACCTGTAGATTTTGGCCTCTAGCTCAGCCGGCACCTAGGGAAACCTACCAAGCCTGTGCATTTCTGAAAACTAGAGACCTAGGGGAATCCAAGGAGGGGTGACTTGTGGGGCTCGGACCAGGTTCTGTTACCCAGAATCCTTTGCAAACCTCAAAATTTGGCTAAAAAAACACATGTTCCTCACATTTCTGTGGCAGAAAGTTTTGGAATCTGAGAGGAGCCACAAATTTCCTTCCACCCAGCGTTCCCCCAAGTCTCCCGATAAAAATGATACCTCACTTGCGTGGGTAGGCCTAGCGCCAGCGACAGGAAACACGCCAAAGCGCAACGTGGACACGTCCTAAATTTTGGAAGAAAATAGAGGTGTTTTTTTGCCAAGTGCCTACCTGTAGATTTTGGCCTCTAGCTCAGCCGGCACCTAGGGAAACCTACCAAACCTGTGCATTTCTGAAAACTAGAGACCTAGGGGAATCCAAGGAGGGGTGACTTGCGGGGCTCGGACCAGGTTCTGTTACCCAGAATCCTTTGCAAACCTAAAAATTTGGCTAAAAAAACACATGTTCCTCACATTTCTGTGGCAGAAAGTTCTGGAATCGGAGAGGAGCCACAAATTTCCTTCCACCCAGCGTTCCCCCAAGTCTCCCGATAAAAATGATACCTCACTTGCGTGGGTAGGCCTAGCGCCGGCGACAGGAAACACCCCAAAGCGCAACTTGGCACGTCCAAAATTTTGGAAGAAAACAGAGGTGTTTTTTGCGAAGTGCCTACCTGTAGATTTTGGCCTCTAGCTCAGCCGGCACCTAGGGAAACCTACCAAACCTGTGCATTTCTGAAAACTAGAGACCTAGGGGAATCCAAGGAGGGGTGACTTGCGGGGCTCGGACCAGGTTCTGTTACCCAGAATCCTTTGCAAACCTCAAAATTTGGCTAAAAAAACACATGTTCCTCACATTTCTGTGGCAGAAAGTTCTGGAATCTGAGAGGAGCCACAAATTTCCTTCCACCCAGCGTTTCCCCAAGTCTCCCGATAAAAATGATACCTCACTTGCGTGGGTAGGCCTAGCGCCGGCGACAGGAAACACCCCAAAGCGCAACGTGGACATGTCCAAAATTTTGGAAGAAAACAGAGGTGTTTTTTGCGAAGTGCCTACCTGTAGATTTTGGCCTCTAGCTCAGCCGGCACTTAGGGAAACCTACCAAACCTGTGCATTTCTGAAAACTAGAGACCTAGGGGAATCCAAGATGGGGTGACTTGCGGGGCTCGGACCAGGTTCTGTTACCCAGAATCCTTTGCAAACCTCAAAATGTGGCTAAAAAAACACATGTTCCTCACATTTCTGTGGCAGAAAGTTCTGGAATCTGAGAGGAGCCACAAATTTCCTTCCACCCAGCGTTCCCCCAAGTCTCCCGATAAAAATGATACCTCACTTGCGTGGGTAGGCCTAGCGCCAGCGACAGGAAACACCCCAAAGCGCAACGTGGACACATCCAAAATTATGGAAGAAAACAGAGGTGTATTTTGCGAAGTGCCTACCTGTAGATTTTGGCCTCTAGCTCAGCCGACACCTAGGGAAACCTACCAAACCTGTGCATTTCTGAAAACAAGAGACCTAGGGGAATCCAAGATGGGGTGACTTGCGGGGCTCGGACCAGGTTCTGTTACCCAGAATCCTTTGCAAACCTAAAAATTTGGCTAAAAAAACACATGTTCCTCACATTTCTGTGGCAGAAAGTTCTGGAATCTGAGAGGAGCCACAAATTTCCTTCCACCCAGCGTTCCCCCAAGTCTCCCGATAAAAATGATACCTCACTTGCGTGGGTAGGCCTACCGCCCGCGACAGGAAACACCCCAAAGCGCAACGTGGACACATCCAAAATTTTGGAAGAAAACAGAGGTGTTTTTTGCGAAGTGCCTACCTGTAGATATTGGCGTCTAGCTCAGCCGGCACCTAGGGAAACCTACCAAACCTGTGCATTTCTAAAAACTAGAGACCTAGGGGAATCCAAGGAGGGGTGACTTGCGGGGCTCGGACCAGGTTCTGTTACCCAGAATCCTTTGCAAACCTCAAAATGTGGCTAAAAAAACACATGTTCCACACATTTCTGTGGCAGAAAGTTCTGGAATCTGAGAGGAGCCACAAATTTCCTTCCACCCAGCGTTCCCCCAAGTCTCCCGATAAAAATGATACCTCACTTGCGTGGGTAGGCCTAGCGCCAGGGACAGGAAACACCCCAAAGTGCAACGTGGACTCATCCAAAATTATGGAAGAAAACAGAGGTGTTTTTTGCGAAGTGCCTACCTGTAGATTTTGGCCTCTAGCTCAGCCGGCACCTAGGGAAACCTACCAAAACTGTGCATTTCTAAAAACTAGAGACCTAGGGGAATCCAAGGAGGGGTGACTTGCGGGGCTCGGACCAGGTTCTGTTACCCAGAATCCTTTGCAAACCTCAAAATTTGGCTAAAAAAACACATGTTCCTCACATTTCTGTGGCAGAAAGTTCTGGAATCTGAGAGGAGCCACAAATTTCCTTCCACACTGCGTTCCCCCAAGTCTCCCGATAAAAATGATACCTCACTTGCGTGGGTAGGCCTACCGCCCGCGACAGGAAACACCCCAAAGCACAACGTGGACACATCCAAAATTTTGGAAGAAAACAGAGGTGTTTTTTGCGAAGTGCCTACCTGTAGATTTTGGCCTCTAGCTCAGCCGGCACCTAGGGAAACCTACCAAACCTGTGCATTTCTGAAAACTAGAGACCTAGGGGAATCCAAGATGGGGTGACTTGCGGGGCTCGGACCAGGTTCTGTTACCCAGAATCCTTTGCAAACCTCAAAATTTGGCTAAAAAAACACATGTTCCTCACATTTCTGTGGCAGAAAGTTCTGGAATCTGAGAGGAGCCACAAATTTCCTTCCACCCAGCGTTCCCCCAAGTCTCCCGATAAAAATGATACCTCACTTGCGTGGGTAGGCCTAGCGCCGGCGACAGGAAACACCCCAAAGCGCAACGTGGACATGTCCAAAATTTTGGAAGAAAACAGAGGTGTTTTTTGCGAAGTGCCTACCTGTAGATATTGGCCTCTAGCTCAGCCGGCACCTAGGGAAACCTACCAAACCTGTGCATTTCTGAAAACTAGAGACCTATGGGAATCCAAGATGGGGTGACTTGCGGGCCTCGGACCAGGTTCTGTTACCCAGAATCCTTTGCAAACCTCAAAATGTGGCTAAAAAAACACATGTTCCTCACATTTCTGTGGCAGAAAGTTCTGCAATCTGAGAGGAGCCACAAATTTCCTTCCACCCAGCGTTCCCCCAAGTCTCCCGATAAAAATGATACCTCACTTGCGTGGGTAGGCCTAGCGCCGGCGACAGGAAACACGCCAAAGCGCAACGTGGACACGTCCAAAATTTTGGAAGAAAACAGAGGTGTTTTTTGCGAAGTGCCTACCTGTAGATTTTGGCCTCTAGCTCAGCCGGCACCTAGGGAAACCTACCAAGCCTGTGCATTTCTGAAAACTAGAGACCTAGGGGAATCCAAGGAGGGGTGACTTGTGGGGCTCGGACCAGGTTCTGTTACACAGAATCCTTTGCAAACCTCAAAATTTGGCTAAAAAAACACATGTTCCTCACATTTCTGTGGCAGAAAGTTTTGGAATCTGAGAGGAGCCACAAATTTCCTTCCACCCAGCGTTCCCCCAAGTCTCCCGATAAAAATGATACCTCACTTGCGTGGGTAGGCCTAGCGCCAGCGACAGGAAACACGCCAAAGCGCAACGTGGACACGTCCAAAATTTTGGAAGAAAATAGAGGTGTTTTTTTGCGAAGTGCCTACCTGTAGATTTTGGCCTCTAGCTCAGCCGGCACCTTGGGAAACCTACCAAACCTGTGCATTTCTGAAAACTAGAGACCTAGGGGAATCCAAGGAGGGGTGACTTGCGGGGCTCGGACCAGGTTCTGTTACCCAGAATCCTTTGCAAACCTCAAAATTTGGCTACAAAAACACATGTTCCTCATATTTCTGTGGCAGAAAGTTCTGGAATCTGAGAGGAGCCACAAATGTCCTTCCACCCAGCGTTCCCCCAAGTCTCCCGATAAAAATGATACCTCACTTGCGTGGGTAGGCCTAGCGCCCGTGACAGGAAACACCCCAAAGCGCAACGTGGACACGTCCAAAAATTTGGAAGAAAACAGAGGTGTTTTTGCGAAGTGCCTACCTGTAGATTTTGGCCTCTAGCTCAGCCGGCACCTAGGGAAACCTACCAAACCTGTGCATTTCTGAAAACTAGAGACCTAGGGGAATCCAAGATGGGGTGACTTGCGGGGCTCGGACCAGGTTCTGTTACCCAGAATCCTTTGCAAACCTCAAAATGTGGCTAAAAAAACACATGTTCCTCACATTTCTGTGGCAGAAAGTTCTGCAATCTGAGAGGAGCCACAAATTTCCTTCCACCCAGCGTTCCCCCAAGTCTCCCGATAAAAATGATACCTCACTTGCGTGGGTAGGCCTAGCGCCAGCGACAGGAAACACCCCAAAGCGCAACGTGGACACATCCAAAATTATGGAAGAAAACAGAGGTGTTTTTTGCGAAGTGCCTACCTGTAGATTTTGGCCTCTAGCTCAGCCGGCACCTAGGGAAACCTACCAAGCCTGTGCATTTCTGAAAACTAGAGACCTAGGGGAATCCAAGGAGGGGTGACTTGTGGGGCTCGGACCAGGTTCTGTTACCCAGAATCCTTTGCAAACCTCAAAATTTGGCTAAAAAAACACATGTTCCTCACATTTCTGTGGCAGAAAGTTTTGGAATCTGAGAGGAGCCACAAATTTCCTTCCACCCAGCGTTCCCCCAAGTCTCCCGATAAAAATGATACCTCACTTGCGTGGGTAGGCCTAGCGCCAGCGACAGGAAACACGCCAAAGCGCAACGTGGACACGTCCTAAATTTTGGAAGAAAATAGAGGTGTTTTTTTGCGAAGTGCCTACCTGTAGATTTTGGCCTCTAGCTCAGCCGGCACCTAGGGAAACCTACCAAACCTGTGCATTTCTGAAAACTAGAGACCTAGGGGAATCCAAGATGGGGTGACTTGCGGGGCTCGGACCAGGTTCTGTTACCCAGAATCCTTTGCAAACCTCAAAATTTGGCTAAAAAAACACATGTTCCTCACATTTCTGTGGCAGAAAGTTCTGGAATCTGAGAGGAGCCTCAAATGTCCTTCCACCCAGCGTTCCCCCAAGTCTCCCGATAAAATTGATACCTCACTTGCGTGGGTAGGCCTAGCGCCCGTGACAGGAAACACCCCAAAGCGCAACGTGGACATGTCCAAAAATTTGGAAGAAAACAGAGGTGTTTTTGCGAAGTGCCTACCTGTAGATTTTGGCCTCTAGCTCAGCCGGCACCTAGGGAAACCTACCAAACCTGTGCATTTCTGAAAACTAGAGACCTAGGGGAATCCAAGATGGGGTGACTTGCGGGGCTCGGACCAGGTTCTGTTACCCAGAATCCTTTGCAAACCTCAAAATTTGGCTAAAAAAACACATGTTCCTCACATTTCTGTGGCAGAAAGTTCTGGAATCTGAGAGGAGCCACAAATTTCCTTCCACCCAGCGTTCCCCCAAGTCTCCCGATAAAAATGATACCTCACTTGCGTGGGTAGGCCTAGCGCCGGCGACAGGAAACACGCCAAAGCGCAACGTGGACACGTCCAAAATTTTGGAAGAAAACAGAGGTGTTTTTTGCGAAGTGCCAACCTGTAGATTTTGGCCTCTAGCTCAGCCGGCACCTAGGGAAACCTACCAAACCTGTGCATTTCTGAAAACTAGAGACCTAGGGGAATCCAAGATGGGGTGACTTGCGGGGCTCGGACCAGGTTCTGTTACCCAGAATCCTTTGCAAACCTCAAAATGTGGCTAAAAAAACACATGTTCCTCACATTTCTGTGGCAGAAAGTTCTGCAATCTGAGAGGAGCCACAAATTTCCTTCCACCCAGCGTTCCCCCAAGTCTCCCGATAAAAATGATACCTCACTTGCGTGGGTAGGCCTAGCGCCAGCGACAGGAAACACCCCAAAGCGCAACGTGGACACATCCAAAATTATGGAAGAAAACAGAGGTGTTTTTTGCGAAGTGCCTACCTGTAGATTTTGGCCTCTAGCTCAGCCAGCACCTAGGGAAACCTACCAAGCCTGTGCATTTCTGAAAACTAGAGACCTAGGGGAATCCAAGGAGGGGTGACTTGTGGGGCTCGGACCAGGTTCTGTTACCCAGAATCCTTTGCAAACCTCAAAATTTGGCTAAAAAAACACATGTTCCTCACATTTCTGTGGCAGAAAGTTTTGGAATCTGAGAGGAGCCACAAATTTCCTTCCACCCAGCGTTCCCCCAAGTCTCCCGATAAAAATGATACCTCACTTGCGTGGGTAGGCCTAGCGCCAGCGACAGGAAACACGCCAAAGCGCAACGTGGACACGTCCTAAATTTTGGAAGAAAATAGAGGTGTTTTTTTGCGAAGTGCCTACCTGTAGATTTTGGCCTCTAGCTCAGCCAGCACCTAGGGAAACCTACCAAACCTGTGCATTTCTGAAAACTAGAGATCTAGGGGAATCCAAGGAGGGGTGACTTGCGGGGCTCGGACCAGGTTCTGTTACCCAGAATCCTTTGCAAACCTAAAAATTTGGCTAAAAAAACACATGTTCCTCACATTTCTGTGGCAGAAAGTTCTGGAATCGGAGAGGAGCCACAAATTTCCTTCCACCCAGCGTTCCCCCAAGTCTCCCGATAAAAATGATACCTCACTTGCGTGGGTAGGCCTAGCGCCGGCGACAGGAAACACCCCAAAGCGCAACTTGGCACGTCCAAAATTTTGGAAGAAAACAGAGGTGTTTTTTGCGAAGTACCTACCTGTAGATTTTGGCCTCTAGCTCAGCCGGCACCTAGGGAAACCTACCAAACCTGTGCATTTCTGAAAACTAGAGACCTAGGGGAATCCAAGGAGGGGTCACTTGCGGGGCTCGGACCAGGTTCTGTTACCCAGAATCCTTTGCAAACCTCAAAATTTGGCTAAAAAAACACATGTTCCTCACATTTCTGTGGCAGAAAGTTCTGGAATCTGAGAGGAGCCACAAATTTCCTTCCACCCAGCGTTTCCCCAAGTCTCCCGATAAAAATGATACCTCACTTGCGTGGGTAGGCCTAGCGCCGGCGACAGGAAACACCCCAAAGCGCAACGTGGACATGTCCAAAATTTTGGAAGAAAACAGAGGTGTTTTTTGCGAAGTGCCTACCTGTAGATTTTGGCCTCTAGCTCAGCCGGCACCTAGGGAAACCTACCAAACCTGTGCATTTCTGAAAACTAGAGGCCTAGGGGAATCCAAGATGGGGTGACTTGCGGGGCTCGGACCAGGTTCTGTTACCCAGAATCCTTTGCAAACCTCAAAATGTGGCTAAAAAAACACATGTTCCTCACATTTCTGTGGCAGAAAGTTCTGGAATCTGAGAGGAGCCACAAATTTCCTTCCACCCAGCGTTCCCCCAAGTCTCCCGATAAAAATGATACCTCACTTGCGTGGGTAGGCCTAGCGCCAGCGACAGGAAACACGCCAAAGCGCAACGTGGACACGTCCTAAATTTTGGAAGAAAATAGAGGTGTTTTTTTGCGAAGTGCCTACCTGTAGATTTTGGCCTCTAGCTCAGCCGGCACCTAGGGAAACCTACCAAACCTGTGCATTTCTGAAAACTAGAGACCTAGGGGAATCCATGGAGGGGTGACTTGCGGGGCTCGGACCAGGTTCTGTTACCCAGAATCCTTTGCAAACCTAAAAATTTGGCTAAAAAAACACATGTTCCTCACATTTCTGTGGCAGAAAGTTCTGGAATCGGAGAGGAGCCACAAATTTCCTTCCACCCAGCGTTCCCCCAAGTCTCCCGATAAAAATGATACCTCACTTGCGTGGGTAGGCCTAGCGCCGGCAACAGGAAACACCCCAAAGCGCAACTTGGCACGTCCAAAATTTTGGAAGAAAACAGAGGTGTTTTTTGCGAAGTGCCTACCTGTAGATTTTGGCCTCTAGCTCAGCCGGCACCTAGGGAAACCTACCAAACCTGTGCATTTCTGAAAACTAGAGACCTAGGGGAATCCAAGGAGGGGTGACTTGCGGGGCTCGGACCAGGTTCTGTTACCCAGAATCCTTTGCAAACCTCAAAATTTGGCTAAAAAAACACATGTTCCTCACATTTCTGTGGCAGAAAGTTCTGGAATCTGAGAGGAGCCACAAATTTCCTTCCACCCAGCGTTTCCCCAAGTCTCCCGATAAAAATGATACCTCACTTGCGTGGGTAGGCCTAGCGCCGGCGACAGGAAACACCCCAAAGCTCAACGTGGACATGTCCAAAATTTTGGAAGAAAACAGAGGTGTTTTTTGCGAAGTGCCTACCTGTAGATTTTGGCCTCTAGCTCAGCCGGCACCTAGGGAAACCTACCAAACCTGTGCATTTCTGAAAACTAGAGACCTAGGGGAATCCAAGGAGGGGTGACTTGTGGGGCTCGGACCAGGTTCTGTTACCCAGAATCCTTTGCAAACCTCAAAATTTGGCTAAAAAAACACATGTTCCTCACATTTCTGTGGCAGAAAGTTTTGGAATCTGAGAGGAGCCACAAATTTCCTTCCACCCAGCGTTCCCCCAAGTCTCCCGATAAAAATGATACCTCACTTGCGTGGGTAGGCCTAGCGCCAGCGACAGGAAACACGCCAAAGCGCAACGTGGACACGTCCTAAATTTTGGAAGAAAATAGAGGTGTTTTTTTGCAAAGTGCCTACCTGTAGATTTTGGCCTCTAGCTCAGCCAGCACCTAGGGAAACCTACCAAACCTGTGCATTTCTGAAAACTAGAGATCTAGGGGAATCCAAGGAGGGGTGACTTGCGGGGCTCGGACCAGGTTCTGTTACCCAGAATCCTTTGCAAACCTAAAAATTTGGCTAAAAAAACACATGTTCCTCACATTTCTGTGGCAGAAAGTTCTGGAATCGGAGAGGAGCCACAAATTTCCTTCCACCCAGCGTTCCCCCAAGTCTCCCGATAAAAATGATACCTCACTTGCGTGGGTAGGCCTAGCGCCGGCGACAGGAAACACCCCAAAGCGCAACTTGGCACGTCCAAAATTTTGGAAGAAAACAGAGGTGTTTTTTGCGAAGTACCTACCTGTAGATTTTGGCCTCTAGCTCAGCCGGCACCTAGGGAAACCTACCAAACCTGTGCATTTCTGAAAACTAGAGACCTAGGGGAATCCAAGGAGGGGTCACTTGCGGGGCTCGGACCAGGTTCTGTTACCCAGAATCCTTTGCAAACCTCAAAATTTGGCTAAAAAAACACATGTTCCTCACATTTCTGTGGCAGAAAGTTCTGGAATCTGAGAGGAGCCACAAATTTCCTTCCACCCAGCGTTCCCCCAAGTCTCCCGATAAAAATGATACCTCACTTGCGTGGGTAGGCCTAGCGCCAGCGACAGGAAACACGCCAAAGCGCAACGTGGACACGTCCTAAATTTTGGAAGAAAATAGAGGTGTTTTTTTGCGAAGTGCCTACCTGTAGATTTTGGCCTCTAGCTCAGCCGGCACCTAGGGAAACCTACCAAACCTGTGCATTTCTGAAAACTAGAGACCTAGGGGAATCCAAGGAGGGGTGACTTGCGGGGCTCGGACCAGGTTCTGTTACCCAGAATCCTTTGCAAACCTAAAAATTTGGCTAAAAAAACACATGTTCCTCACATTTCTGTGGCAGAAAGTTCTGGAATCGGAGAGGAGCCACAAATTTCCTTCCACCCAGCGTTCCCCCAAGTCTCCCGATAAAAATGATACCTCACTTGCGTGGGTAGGCCTAGCGCCGGCAACAGGAAACACCCCAAAGCGCAACTTGGCACGTCCAAAATTTTGGAAGAAAACAGAGGTGTTTTTTGCGAAGTGCCTACCTGTAGATTTTGGCCTCTAGCTCAGCCGGCACCTAGGGAAACCTACCAAACCTGTGCATTTCTGAAAACTAGAGACCTAGGGGAATCCAAGGAGGGGTGACTTGCGGGGCTCGGACCAGGTTCTGTTATCCAGAATCCTTTGCAAACCTCAAAATTTGGCTAAAAAAACACATGTTCCTCACATTTCTGTGGCAGAAAGTTCTGGAATCTGAGAGGAGCCACAAATTTCCTTCCACCCAGCGTTTCCCCAAGTCTCCCGATAAAAATGATACCTCACTTGCGTGGGTAGGCCTAGCGCCGGTGACAGGAAACACCCCAAAGCGCAACGTGGACATGTCCAAAATTTTGGAAGAAAACAGAGGTGTTTTTTGCGAAGTGCCTACCTGTAGATTTTGGCCTCTAGCTCAGCCGGCACCTAGGGAAACCTACCAAACCTGTGCATTTCTGAAAACTAGAGACCGAGGGGAATCCAAGATGGGGTGACTTGCGGGGCTCGGACCAGGTTCTGTTACCCAGAATCCTTTGCAAACCTCAAAATGTGGCTAAAAAAACACATGTTCCTCACATTTCTGTGGCAGAAAGTTCTGGAATCTGAGAGGAGCCACAAATTTCCTTCCACCCAGCGTTCCCCCAAGTCTCCCGATAAAAATGATACCTCACTTGCGTGGGTAGGCCTAGCGCCAGCGACAGGAAACACCCCAAAGCGCAACGTGGACACATCCAAAATTATGGAAGAAAACAGAGGTGTATTTTGCGAAGTGCCTACCTGTAGATTTTGGCCTCTAGCTCAGCCGGCACCTAGGGAAACCTACCAAACCTGTGCATTTCTGAAAACTAGAGACCTAGGGGAATCCAAGATGGGGTGACTTGCGGGGCTCGGACCAGGTTCTGTTACCCAGAATCCTTTGCAAACCTAAAAATTTGGCTAAAAAAACACATGTTCCTCACATTTCTGTGGCAGAAAGTTCTGGAATCTGAGAGGAGCCACAAATTTCCTTCCACCCAGCGTTCCCCCAAGTCTCCCGATAAAAATGATACCTCACTTGGGTGGGTAGGCCTACCGCCCGCGACAGGAAACACCCCAAAGCGCAACGTGGACACATCCAAAATTTTGGAAGAAAACAGAGGTGTTTTTTGCGAAGTGCCTACCTGTAGATATTGGCCTCTAGCTCAGCCGGCACCTAGGGAAACCTACCAAACCTGTGCATTTCTAAAAACTAGAGACCTAGGGGAATCCAAGGAGGGGTGACTTGCGGGGCTCGGACCAGGTTCTGTTACCCAGAATCCTTTGCAAACCTCAAAATGTGGCTAAAAAAACACATGTTCCTCACATTTCTGTGGCAGAAAGTTCTGGAATCTGAGAGGAGCCACAAATTTCCTTCCACCCAGCGTTCCCCCAAGTCTCCCGATAAAAATGATACCTCACTTGCGTGGGTAGGCCTAGCGCCAGGGACAGGAAACACCCCAAAGTGCAACGTGGACACATCCAAAATTATGGAAGAAAACAGAGGTGTTTTTTGCGAAGTGCCTACCTGTAGATTTTGGCCTCTAGCTCAGCCAGCACCTAGGGAAACCTACCAAAACTGTGCATTTCTAAAAACTAGAGACCTAGGGGAATCCAAGGAGGGGTGACTTGCGGGGCTCGGACCAGGTTCTGTTACCCAGAATCCTTTGCAAACCTCAAAATTTGGCTAAAAAAACACATGTTCCTCACATTTCTGTGGCAGAAAGTTCTGGAATCTGAGAGGAGCCACAAATTTCCTTCCACACAGCGTTCCCCCAAGTCTCCCGATAAAAATGATACCTCACTTGCGTGGGTAGGCCTACCGCCCGCGACAGGAAACACCCCAAAGCGCAACGTGGACACATCCAAAATTTTGGAAGAAAACAGAGGTGTTTTTTGCGAAGTGCCTACCTGTAGATTTTGGCCTCTAGCTCAGCCGGCACCTAGGGAAACCTACCAAACCTGTGCATTTCTGAAAACTAGAGACCTAGGGGAATCCAAGATGGGGTGACTTGCGGGGCTCGGACCAGGTTCTGTTACCCAGAATCCTTTGCAAACCTCAAAATTTGGCTAAAAAAACACATGTTCCTCACATTTCTGTGGCAGAAAGTTCTGGAATCTGAGAGGAGCCACAAATTTCCTTCCACCCAGCGTTCCCCCAAGTCTCCCGATAAAAATGATACCTCACTTGCGTGGGTAGGCCTAGCGCCGGCGACAGGAAACACGCCAAAGCGCAACTTGGACACGTCCAAAATTTTGGAAGAAAACAGAGGTGTTTTTTGCGAAGTGCCTACCTGTAGATTTTGGCCTCTAGCTCAGCCGGCACCTAGGGAAACCTACCAAGCCTGTACATTTCTGAAAACTAGAGACCTAGGGGAATCCAAGGAGGGGTGACTTGTGGGGCTCGGACCAGGTTCTGTTACCCAGAATCCTTTGCAAACCTCAAAATTTGGCTAAAAAAACACATGTTCCTCACATTTCTGTGGCAGAAAGTTTTGGAATCTGAGAGGAGCCACAAATTTCCTTCCACCCAGCGTTCCCCCAAGTCTCCCGATAAAAATGATACCTCACTTGCGTGGGTAGGGCTAGCGCCAGCGACAGGAAACACGCCAAAGCGCAACGTGGACACGTCCAAAAATTTGGAAGAAAACAGAGGTGTTTTTGCGAAGTGCCTACCTGTAGATTTTGGCCTCTAGCTCAGCCGGCACCTAGGGAAACCTACCAAACCTGTGCATTTCTGAAAACTAGAGACCTAGGGGAATCCAAGATGGGGTGACTTGCGGGGCTCGGACCAGGTTCTGTTACCCAGAATCCTTTGCAAACCTCAAAATTTGGCTAAAAAAACACATGTTCCTCACATTTCTGTGGCAGAAAGTTCTGGAATCTGAGAGGAGCCACAAATTTCCTTCCACCCAGCGTTCCCCCAAGTCTCCCGATAAAAATGATACCTCACTTGCGTGGGTAGGCCTAGCGCCGGCGACAGGAAACACGCCAAAGCGCAACGTGGACACGTCCAAAATTTTGGAAGAAAACAGAGGTGTTTTTTGCGAAGTGCCAACCTGTAGATTTTGGCCTCTAGCTCAGCCGGCACCTAGGGAAACCTACCAAACCTGTGCATTTCTGAAAACTAGAGACCTAGGGGAATCCAAGATGGGGTGACTTGCGGGGCTCGGACCAGGTTCTGTTACCCAGAATCCTTTGCAAACCTCAAAATTTGGCTAAAAAAACACATGTTCCTCACATTTCTGTGGCAGAAAGTTCTGGAATCTGAGAGGAGCCACAAATTTCCTTCCACACAGCGTTCCCCCAAGTCTCCCGATAAAAATGATACCTCACTTGCGTGGGTAGGCCTACCGCCCGCGACAGGAAACACCCCAAAGCGCAACGTGGACACATCCAAAATTTTGGAAGAAAACAGAGGTGTTTTTTGCGAAGTGCCTACCTGTAGATTTTGGCCTCTAGCTCAGCCGGCACCTAGGGAAACCTACCAAACCTGTGCATTTCTGAAAACTAGAGACCTAGGGGAATCCAAGATGGGGTGACTTGCGGGGCTCGGACCAGGTTCTGTTACCCAGAATCCTTTGCAAACCTCAAAATGTGGCTAAAAAAACACATGTTCCTCACATTTCTGTGGCAGAAAGTTCTGGAATCTGAGAGGAGCCACAAATTTCCTTCCACCCAGCGTTCCCCCAAGTCTCCCGATAAAAATGATACCTCACTTGCGTGGGTAGGCCTAGCGCCAGCGACAGGAAACACCCCAAAGCGCAACGTGGACACATCCAAAATTATGGAAGAAAACAGAGGTGTATTTTGCGAAGTGCCTACCTGTAGATTTTGGCCTCTAGCTCAGCCGGCACCTAGGGAAACCTACCAAACCTGTGCATTTCTGAAAACTAGAGACCTAGGGGAATCCAAGATGGGGTGACTTGCGGGGCTCGGACCAGGTTCTGTTACCCAGAATCCTTTGCAAACCTAAAAATTTGGCTAAAAAAACACATGTTCCTCACATTTCTGTGGCAGAAAGTTCTGGAATCTGAGAGGAGCCACAAATTTCCTTCCACCCAGCGTTCCCCCAAGTCTCCCGATAAAAATGATACCTCACTTGGGTGGGTAGGCCTACCGCCCGCGACAGGAAACACCCCAAAGCGCAACGTGGACACATCCAAAATTTTGGAAGAAAACAGAGGTGTTTTTTGCGAAGTGCCTACCTGTAGATATTGGCCTCTAGCTCAGCCGGCACCTAGGGAAACCTACCAAACCTGTGCATTTCTAAAAACTAGAGACCTAGGGGAATCCAAGGAGGGGTGACTTGCGGGGCTCGGACCAGGTTCTGTTACCCAGAATCCTTTGCAAACCTCAAAATGTGGCTAAAAAAACACATGTTCCTCACATTTCTGTGGCAGAAAGTTCTGGAATCTGAGAGGAGCCACAAATTTCCTTCCACCCAGCGTTCCCCCAAGTCTCCCGATAAAAATGATACCTCACTTGCGTGGGTAGGCCTAGCGCCAGGGACAGGAAACACCCCAAAGTGCAACGTGGACACATCCAAAATTATGGAAGAAAACAGAGGTGTTTTTTGCGAAGTGCCTACCTGTAGATTTTGGCCTCTAGCTCAGCCAGCACCTAGGGAAACCTACCAAAACTGTGCATTTCTAAAAACTAGAGACCTAGGGGAATCCAAGGAGGGGTGACTTGCGGGGCTCGGACCAGGTTCTGTTACCCAGAATCCTTTGCAAACCTCAAAATTTGGCTAAAAAAACACATGTTCCTCACATTTTTGTGGCAGAAAGTTCTGGAATCTGAGAGGAGCCACAAATTTCCTTCCACACAGCGTTCCCCCAAGTCTCCCGATAAAAATGATACCTCACTTGCGTGGGTAGGCCTACCGCCCGCGACAGGAAACACCCCAAAGCGCAACGTGGACACATCCAAAATTATGGAAGAAAACAGAGGTGTTTTTTGCGAAGTGCCTACCTGTAGATTTTGGCCTCTAGCTCAGCCGGCACCTAGGGAAACCTACCAAGCCTGTGCATTTCTGAAAACTAGAGACCTAGGGGAATCCAAGGAGGGGTGACTTGGGGGCTCGGACCAGGTTCTGTTACCCAGAATCCTTTGCAAACCTCAAAATTTGGCTAAAAAAACACATGTTCCTCACATTTCTGTGGCAGAAAGTTTTGGAATCTGAGAGGAGCCACAAATTTCCTTCCACCCAGCGTTCCCCCAAGTCTCCCGATAAAAATGATACCTCACTTGCGTGGGTAGGCCTAGCGCCAGCGACAGGAAACACGCCAAAGCGCAACGTGGACACGTCCTAAATTTTGGAAGAAAATAGAGGTGTTTTTTTGCGAAGTGCCTACCTGTAGATTTTGGCCTCTAGCTCAGCCGGCACCTAGGGAAACCTACCAAACCTGTGCATTTCTGAAAACTAGAGACCTAGGGGAATCCAAGATGGGGTGACTTGCGGGGCTCGGACCAGGTTCTGTTACCCAGAATCCTTTGCAAACCTCAAAATTTGGCTAAAAAAACACATGTTCCTCACATTTCTGTGGCAGAAAGTTCTGGAATCTGAGAGGAGCCACAAATGTCCTTCCACCCAGCGTTCCCCCAAGTCTCCCGATAAAATTGATACCTCACTTGCGTGGGTAGGCCTAGCGCCCGTGACAGGAAACACCCCAAAGCGCAACGTGGACATGTCCAAAAATTTGGAAGAAAACAGAGGTGTTTTTGCGAAGTGCCTACCTGTAGATTTTGGCCTCTAGCTCAGCCGGCACCTAGGGAAACCTACCAAACCTGTGCATTTCTGAAAACTAGAGACCTAGGGGAATCCAAGATGGGGTGACTTGCGGGGCTCGGACCAGGTTCTGTTACCCAGAATCCTTTGCAAACCTCAAAATTTGGCTAAAAAAACACATGTTCCTCACATTTCTGTGGCAGAAAGTTCTGGAATCTGAGAGGAGCCACAAATTTCCTTCCACCCAGCGTTCCCCCAAGTCTCCCGATAAAAATGATACCTCACTTGCGTGGGTAGGCCTAGCGCCGGCGACAGGAAACACGCCAAAGCGCAACGTGGACACGTCCAAAATTTTGGAAGAAAACAGAGGTGTTTTTTGCGAAGTGCCAACCTGTAGATTTTGGCCTCTAGCTCAGCCGGCACCTAGGGAAACCTACCAAACCTGTGCATTTCTGAAAACTAGAGACCTAGGGGAATCCAAGATGGGGTGACTTGCGGGGCTCGGACCAGGTTCTGTTACCCAGAATCCTTTGCAAACCTCAAAATGTGGCTAAAAAAACACATGTTCCTCACATTTCTGTGGCAGAAAGTTCTGCAATCTGAGAGGAGCCACAAATTTCCTTCCACCCAGCGTTCCCCCAAGTCTCCCGATAAAAATGATACCTCACTTGCGTGGGTAGGCCTAGCGCCAGCGACAGGAAACACCCCAAAGCGCAACGTGGACACATCCAAAATTATGGAAGAAAACAGAGGTGTTTTTTGCGAAGTGCCTACCTGTAGATTTTGGCCTCTAGCTCAGCCAGCACCTAGGGAAACCTACCAAGCCTGTGCATTTCTGAAAACTAGAGACCTAGGGGAATCCAAGGAGGGGTGACTTGTGGGGCTCGGACCAGGTTCTGTTACCCAGAATCCTTTGCAAACCTCAAAATTTGGCTAAAAAAACACATGTTCCTCACATTTCTGTGGCAGAAAGTTTTGGAATCTGAGAGGAGCCACAAATTTCCTTCCACCCAGCGTTCCCCCAAGTCTCCCGATAAAAATGATACCTCACTTGCGTGGGTAGGCCTAGCGCCAGCGACAGGAAACACGCCAAAGCGCAACGTGGACACGTCCTAAATTTTGGAAGAAAATAGAGGTGTTTTTTTGCGAAGTGCCTACCTGTAGATTTTGGCCTCTAGCTCAGCCAGCACCTAGGGAAACCTACCAAACCTGTGCATTTCTGAAAACTAGAGATCTAGGGGAATCCAAGGAGGGGTGACTTGCGGGGCTCGGACCAGGTTCTGTTACCCAGAATCCTTTGCAAACCTAAAAATTTGGCTAAAAAAACACATGTTCCTCACATTTCTGTGGCAGAAAGTTCTGGAATCGGAGAGGAGCCACAAATTTCCTTCCACCCAGCGTTCCCCCAAGTCTCCCGATAAAAATGATACCTCACTTGCGTGGGTAGGCCTAGCGCCGGCGACAGGAAACACCCCAAAGCGCAACTTGGCACGTCCAAAATTTTGGAAGAAAACAGAGGTGTTTTTTGCGAAGTGCCTACCTGTAGATTTTGGCCTCTAGCTCAGCCGGCACCTAGGGAAACCTACCAAACCTGTGCATTTCTGAAAACTAGAGGCCTAGGGGAATCCAAGATGGGGTGACTTGCGGGGCTCGGACCAGGTTCTGTTACCCAGAATCCTTTGCAAACCTCAAAATGTGGCTAAAAAAACACATGTTCCTCACATTTCTGTGGCAGAAAGTTCTGGAATCTGAGAGGAGCCACAAATTTCCTTCCACCCAGCGTTCCCCCAAGTCTCCCGATAAAAATGATACCTCACTTGCGTGGGTAGGCCTAGCGCCAGCGACAGGAAACACGCCAAAGCGCAACGTGGACACGTCCTAAATTTTGGAAGAAAATAGAGGTGTTTTTTTGCGAAGTGCCTACCTGTAGATTTTGGCCTCTAGCTCAGCCGGCACCTAGGGAAACCTACCAAACCTGTGCATTTCTGAAAACTAGAGACCTAGGGGAATCCAAGGAGGGGTGACTTGCGGGGCTCGGACCAGGTTCTGTTACCCAGAATCCTTTGCAAACCTAAAAATTTGGCTAAAAAAACACATGTTCCTCACATTTCTGTGGCAGAAAGTTCTGGAATCGGAGAGGAGCCACAAATTTCCTTCCACCCAGCGTTCCCCCAAGTCTCCCGATAAAAATGATACCTCACTTGCGTGGGTAGGCCTAGCGCCGGCAACAGGAAACACCCCAAAGCGCAACTTGGCACGTCCAAAATTTTGGAAGAAAACAGAGGTGTTTTTTGCGAAGTGCCTACCTGTAGATTTTGGCCTCTAGCTCAGCCGGCACCTAGGGAAACCTACCAAACCTGTGCATTTCTGAAAACTAGAGACCTAGGGGAATCCAAGGAGGGGTGACTTGCGGGGCTCGGACCAGGTTCTGTTACCCAGAATCCTTTGCAAACCTCAAAATTTGGCTAAAAAAACACATGTTCCTCACATTTCTGTGGCAGAAAGTTCTGGAATCTGAGAGGAGCCACAAATTTCCTTCCACCCAGCGTTTCCCCAAGTCTCCCGATAAAAATGATACCTCACTTGCGTGGGTAGGCCTAGCGCCGGCGACAGGAAACACCCCAAAGCGCAACGTGGACATGTCCAAAATTTTGGAAGAAAACAGAGGTGTTTTTTGCGAAGTGCCTACCTGTAGATTTTGGCCTCTAGCTCAGCCGGCACCTAGGGAAACCTACCAAACCTGTGCATTTCTGAGAACTAGAGACCGAGGGGAATCCAAGATGGGGTGACTTGCGGGGCTCGGACCAGGTTCTGTTACCCAGAATCCTTTGCAAACCTCAAAATGTGGCTAAAAAAACACATGTTCCTCACATTTCTGTGGCAGAAAGTTCTGGAATCTGAGAGGAGCCACAAATTTCCTTCCACCCAGCGTTCCCCCAAGTCTCCCGATAAAAATGATACCTCACTTGCGTGGGTAGGCCTAGCGCCAGCGACAGGAAACACCCCAAAGCGCAACGTGGACACATCCAAAATTATGGAAGAAAACAGAGGTGTATTTTGCGAAGTGCCTACCTGTAGATTTTGGCCTCTAGCTCAGCCGGCACCTAGGGAAACCTACCAAACCTGTGCATTTCTGAAAACTAGAGACCTAGGGGAATCCAAGATGGGGTGACTTGCGGGGCTCGGACCAGGTTCTGTTACCCAGAATCCTTTGCAAACCTAAAAATTTGGCTAAAAAAACACATGTTCCTCACATTTCTGTGGCAGAAAGTTCTGGAATCTGAGAGGAGCCACAAATTTCCTTCCACCCAGCGTTCCCCCAAGTCTCCCGATAAAAATGATACCTCACTTGGGTGGGTAGGCCTACCGCCCGCGACAGGAAACACCCCAAAGCGCAACGTGGACACATCCAAAATTTTGGAAGAAAACAGAGGTGTTTTTTGCGAAGTGCCTACCTGTAGATATTGGCCTCTAGCTCAGCCGGCACCTAGGGAAACCTACCAAACCTGTGCATTTCTAAAAACTAGAGACCTAGGGGAATCCAAGGAGGGGTGACTTGCGGGGCTCGGACCAGGTTCTGTTACCCAGAATCCTTTGCAAACCTCAAAATGTGGCTAAAAAAACACATGTTCCTCACATTTCTGTGGCAGAAAGTTCTGGAATCTGAGAGGAGCCACAAATTTCCTTCCACCCAGCGTTCCCCCAAGTCTCCCGATAAAAATGATACCTCACTTGCGTGGGTAGGCCTAGCGCCAGGGACAGGAAACACCCCAAAGTGCAACGTGGACACATCCAAAATTATGGAAGAAAACAGAGGTGTTTTTTGCGAAGTGCCTACCTGTAGATTTTGGCCTCTAGCTCAGCCAGCACCTAGGGAAACCTACCAAAACTGTGCATTTCTAAAAACTAGAGACCTAGGGGAATCCAAGGAGGGGTGACTTGCGGGGCTCGGACCAGGTTCTGTTACCCAGAATCCTTTGCAAACCTCAAAATTTGGCTAAAAAAACACATGTTCCTCACATTTCTGTGGCAGAAAGTTCTGGAATCTGAGAGGAGCCACAAATTTCCTTCCACACAGCGTTCCCCCAAGTCTCCCGATAAAAATGATACCTCACTTGCGTGGGTAGGCCTACCGCCCGCGACAGGAAACACCCCAAAGCGCAACGTGGACACATCCAAAATTTTGGAAGAAAACAGAGGTGTTTTTTGCGAAGTGCCTACCTGTAGATTTTGGCCTCTAGCTCAGCCGGCACCTAGGGAAACCTACCAAACCTGTGCATTTCTGAAAACTAGAGACCTAGGGGAATCCAAGATGGGGTGACTTGCGGGGCTCGGACCAGGTTCTGTTACCCAGAATCCTTTGCAAACCTCAAAATTTGGCTAAAAAAACACATGTTCCTCACATTTCTGTGGCAGAAAGTTCTGGAATCTGAGAGGAGCCACAAATTTCCTTCCACCCAGCGTTCCCCCAAGTCTCCCGATAAAAATGATACCTCACTTGCGTGGGTAGGCCTAGCGCCGGCGACAGGAAACACGCCAAAGCGCAACTTGGACACGTCCAAAATTTTGGAAGAAAACAGAGGTGTTTTTTGCGAAGTGCCTACCTGTAGATTTTGGCCTCTAGCTCAGCCGGCACCTAGGGAAACCTACCAAGCCTGTACATTTCTGAAAACTAGAGACCTAGGGGAATCCAAGGAGGGGTGACTTGTGGGGCTCGGACCAGGTTCTGTTACCCAGAATCCTTTGCAAACCTCAAAATTTGGCTAAAAAAACACATGTTCCTCACATTTCTGTGGCAGAAAGTTTTGGAATCTGAGAGGAGCCACAAATTTCCTTCCACCCAGCGTTCCCCCAAGTCTCCCGATAAAAATGATACCTCACTTGCGTGGGTAGGGCTAGCGCCAGCGACAGGAAACACGCCAAAGCGCAACGTGGACACGTCCAAAAATTTGGAAGAAAACAGAGGTGTTTTTGCGAAGTGCCTACCTGTAGATTTTGGCCTCTAGCTCAGCCGGCACCTAGGGAAACCTACCAAACCTGTGCATTTCTGAAAACTAGAGACCTAGGGGAATTCAAGATGGGGTGACTTGCGGGGCTCGGACCAGGTTCTGTTACCCAGAATCCTTTGCAAACCTCAAAATTTGGCTAAAAAAACACATGTTCCTCACATTTCTGTGGCAGAAAGTTCTGGAATCTGAGAGGAGCCACAAATTTCCTTCCACCCAGCGTTCCCCCAAGTCTCCCGATAAAAATGATACCTCACTTGCGTGGGTAGGCCTAGCGCCGGCGACAGGAAACACGCCAAAGCGCAACGTGGACACGTCCAAAATTTTGGAAGAAAACAGAGGTGTTTTTTGCGAAGTGCCAACCTGTAGATTTTGGCCTCTAGCTCAGCCGGCACCTAGGGAAACCTACCAAACCTGTGCATTTCTGAAAACTAGAGACCTAGGGGAATCCAAGATGGGGTGACTTGCGGGGCTCGGACCAGGTTCTGTTACCCAGAATCCTTTGCAAACCTCAAAATTTGGCTAAAAAAACACATGTTCCTCACATTTCTGTGGCAGAAAGTTCTGGAATCTGAGAGGAGCCACAAATTTCCTTCCACACAGCGTTCCCCCAAGTCTCCCGATAAAAATGATACCTCACTTGCGTGGGTAGGCCTACCGCCCGCGACAGGAAACACCCCAAAGCGCAACGTGGACACATCCAAAATTTTGGAAGAAAACAGAGGTGTTTTTTGCGAAGTGCCTACCTGTAGATTTTGGCCTCTAGCTCAGCCGGCACCTAGGGAAACCTACCAAACCTGTGCATTTCTGAAAACTAGAGACCTAGGGGAATCCAAGATGGGGTGACTTGCGGGGCTCGGACCAGGTTCTGTTACCCAGAATCCTTTGCAAACCTCAAAATTTGGCTAAAAAAACACATGTTCCTCACATTTCTGTGGCAGAAAGTTCTGGAATCTGAGAGGAGCCACAAATTTCCTTCCACCCAGCGTTCCCCCAAGTCTCCCGATAAAAATGATACCTCACTTGCGTGGGTAGGCCTAGCGCCGGCGACAGGAAACACGCCAAAGCGCAACGTGGACACGTCCAAAATTTTGGAAGAAAACAGAGGTGTTTTTTGCGAAGTGCCTACCTGTAGATTTTGGCCTCTAGCTCAGCCGGCACCTAGGGAAACCTACCAAGCCTGTACATTTCTGAAAACTAGAGACCTAGGGGAATCCAAGGAGGGGTGACTTGTGGGGCTCGGACCAGGTTCTGTTACCCAGAATCCTTTGCAAACCTCAAAATTTGGCTAAAAAAACACATGTTCCTCTTATTTCTGTGGCAGAAAGTTTTGGAATCTGAGAGGAGCCACAAATTTCCTTCCACCCAGCGTTCCCCCAAGTCTCCCGATAAAAATGATACCTCACTTGCGTGGCTAGGGCTAGCGCCAGCGACAGGAAACACGCCAAAGCGCAACGTGGACACGTCAAAAAATTTGGAAGAAAACAGAGGTGTTTTTGCGAAGTGCCTACCTGTAGATTTTGGCCTCTAGCTCAGCCGGCACCTAGGGAAACCTACCAAACCTGTGCATTTCTGAAAACTAGAGACCTAGGGGAATCCAAGATGGGGTGACTTGCGGGGCTCGGACCAGGTTCTGTTACCCAGAATCCTTTGCAAACCTCAAAATTTGGCTAAAAAAACACATGTTCCTCACATTTCTGTGGCAGAAAGTTCTGGAATCTGAGAGGAGCCACAAATTTCCTTCCACCCAGCGTTCCCCCAAGTCTCCCGATAAAAATGATACCTCACTTGCGTGGGTAGGCCTAGCGCCGGCGACAGGAAACACGCCAAAGCGCAACGTGGACACGTCCAAAATTTTGGAAGAAAACAGAGGTGTTTTTTGCGAAGTGCCAACCTGTAGATTTTGGCCTCTAGCTCAGCCGGCACCTAGGGAAACCTACCAAACCTGTGCATTTCTGAAAACTAGAGACCTAGGGGAATCCAAGATGGGGTGACTTGCGGGGCTCGGACCAGGTTCTGTTACCCAGAATCCTTTGCAAACCTCAAAATGTGGCTAAAAAAACACATGTTCCTCACATTTCTGTGGCAGAAAGTTCTGGAATCTGAGAGGAGCCACAAATTTCCTTCCACCCAGCGTTCCCCCAAGTCTCCCGATAAAAATTATACCTCACTTGCATGGGTAGGCCTAGCGCCAGCGACAGGAAACACCCCAAAGCGCAACGTGGACACATCCAAAATTATGGAAGAAAACAGAGGTGTTTTTTGCGAAGTGCCTACCTGTAGATTTTGGCCTCTAGCTCAGCCGGCACCTAGGGAAACCTACCAAACCTGTGCATTTCTGAAAACTAGAGACCTAGGGGAATCCAAGATGGGGTGACTTGCGGGGCTCGGACCAGGTTCTGTTACCCAGAATCCTTTGCAAACCTCAAAATTTGGCTAAAAAAACACATGGTCCTCAAATTTCTGTGGCAGAAAGTTCTGGAATCTGAGAGAAGCCACAAATTTCCTTCCACCCAGCGTTCCCCCAAGTCTCCCGATAAAAATGATACCTCACTTGCGTGGGTAGGCCTAGCGCCGGCGACAGGAAACACCCCAAAGCGCAACGTGGACACATCCAAAATTATGGAAGAAAACAGAGGTGTTTTTTGCGAAGTGCCTACCTGTAGATTTTGGCCTCTAGCTCAGCCGGCACCTAGGGAAACCTATCAAAACTGTGCAGTTCTAAAAACTAGAGACCTAGGGGAATCCAAGGAGGGGTGACTTGCGGGGCTCGGACCAGGTTCTGTTACCCAGAATCCTTTGCAAACCTCAAAATTTGGCTAAAAAAACACATGTTCCTCACATTTCTGTGGCAGAAAGTTCTGGAATCTGAGAGGAGCCACAAATTTCCTTCCACACAGCGTTCCCCCAAGTCTCCCGATAAAAATGATACCTCACTTGCGTGGGTAGGCCTACCGCCCGCGACAGGAAACACCCCAAAGCGCAACGTGGACACATCCAAAATTTTGGAAGAAAACAGAGGTGTTTTTTGCGAAGTGCCTACCTGTAGATTTTGGCCTCTAGCTCAGCCGGCACCTAGGGAAACCTACCAAAACTGTGCATTTCTGAAAACTAGAGACCTAGGGGAATCCAAGATGGGGTGACTTGCGGGGCTCGGACCAGGTTCTGTTACCCAGAATCCTTTGCAAACCTCAAAATTTGGCTAAAAAAACACATGTTCCTCACATTTCTGTGGCAGAAAGTTTTGGAATCTGAGAGGAGCCACAAATTTCCTTCCACCCAGCGTTCCCCCAAGTCTCCCGATAAAAATGATACCTCACTTGCGTGGGTAGGGCTAGCGCCAGCGACAGGAAACACGCCAAAGCGCAACGTGGACACGTCCAAAAATTTGGAAGAAAACAGAGGTGTTTTTGCGAAGTGCCTACCTGTAGATTTTGGCCTCTAGCTCAGCCGGCACCTAGGGAAACCTACCAAACCTGTGCATTTCTGAAAACTAGAGACCTAGGGGAATCCAAGATGGGGTGACTTGCGGGGCTCGGACCAGGTTCTGTTACCCAGAATCCTTTGCAAACCTCAAAATTTGGCTAAAAAAACACATGTTCCTCACATTTCTGTGGCAGAAAGTTCTGGAATCTGAGAGGAGCCACAAATTTCCTTCCACCCAGCGTTCCCCCAAGTCTCCCGATAAAAATGATACCTTACTTGCGTGGGTAGGCCTAGCGCCGGCGACAGGAAACACGCCAAAGCGCAACGTGGACACGTCCAAAATTTTGGAAGAAAACAGAGGTGTTTTTTGCGAAGTGCCAACCTGTAGATTTTGGCCTCTAGCTCAGCCGGCACCTAGGGAAACCTACCAAACCTGTGCATTTCTGAAAACTAGAGACCTAGGGGAATCCAAGATGGGGTGACTTGCGGGGCTCGGACCAGGTTCTGTTACCCAGAATCCTTTGCAAACCTCAAAATGTGGCTAAAAAAACACATGTTCCTCACATTTCTGTGGCAGAAAGTTCTGGAATCTGAGAGGAGCCACAAATTTCCTTCCACCCAGCGTTCCCCCAAGTCTCCCGATAAAAATTATACCTCACTTGCATGGGTAGGCCTAGCGCCAGCGACAGGAAACACCCCAAAGCGCAACGTGGACACATCCAAAATTATGGAAGAAAACAGAGGTGTTTTTTGCGAAGTGCCTACCTGTAGATTTTGGCCTCTAGCTCAGCCGGCACCTAGGGAAACCTACCAAACCTGTGCATTTCTGAAAACTAGAGACCTAGGGGAATCCAAGATGGGGTGACTTGCGGGGCTCGGACCAGGTTCTGTTACCCAGAATCCTTTGCAAACCTCAAAATTTGGCTAAAAAAACACATGGTCCTCAAATTTCTGTGGCAGAAAGTTCTGGAATCTGAGAGAAGCCACAAATTTCCTTCCACCCAGCGTTCCCCCAAGTCTCCCGATAAAAATGATACCTCAATTGCGTGGGTAGGCCTAGCGCCGGCGACAGGAAACACCCCAAAGCGCAACGTGGACACATCCAAAATTATGGAAGAAAACAGAGGTGTTTTTTGCGAAGTGCCTACCTGTAGATTTTGGCCTCTAGCTCAGCCGGCACCTAGGGAAACCTATCAAAACTGTGCAGTTCTAAAAACTAGAGACCTAGGGGAATCCAAGGAGGGGTGACTTGCGGGGCTCGGACCAGGTTCTGTTACCCAGAATCCTTTGCAAACCTCAAAATTTGGCTAAAAAAACACATGTTCCTCACATTTCTGTGGCAGAAAGTTCTGGAATCTGAGAGGAGCCACAAATTTCCTTCCACACAGCGTTCCCCCAAGTCTCCCGATAAAAATGATACCTCACTTGCGTGGGTAGGCCTACCGCCCGCGACAGGAAACACCCCAAAGCGCAACGTGGACACATCCAAAATTTTGGAAGAAAACAGAGGTGTTTTTTGCGAAGTGCCTACCTGTAGATTTTGGCCTCTAGCTCAGCCGGCACCTAGGGAAACCTACCAAACCTGTGCATTTCTGAAAACTAGAGACCTAGGGGAATCCAAGATGGGGTGACTTGCGGGGCTCGGACCAGGTTCTGTTACCCAGAATCCTTTGCAAACCTCAAAATTTGGCTAAAAAAACACATGTTCCTCACATTTCTGTGGCAGAAAGTTCTGGAATCTGAGAGGAGCCACAAATTTCCTTCCACCCAGCGTTCCCCCAAGTCTCCCGATAAAAATGATACCTCACTTGCGTGGGTAGGCCTAGCGCCGGCGACAGGAAACACCCCAAAGCGCAACGTGGACATGTCCAAAATTTTGGAAGAAAACAGAGGTGTTTTTTGCGAAGTGCCTACCTGTAGATTTTGGCCTCTAGCTCAGCCGGCACCTAGGGAAACCTACCAAACCTGTACATTTCTGAAAACTAGAGACCTAGGGGAATCCAAGATGGGGTGACTTGCGGGGCTCGGACCAGGTTCTGTTACCCAGAATCCTTTGCAAACCTCAAAATGTGGCTAAAAAAACACATGTTCCTCACATTTCTGTGGCAGAAAGTTCTGCAATCTGAGAGGAGCCACAAATTTCCTTCCACCCAGCGTTCCCCCAAGTCTCCCGATAAAAATGATACCTCACTTGCGTGGGTAGGCCTAGCGCCAGCGACAGGAAACACCCCAAAGCGCAACGTGGACACATCCAAAATTATGGAAGAAAACAGAGGTGTTTTTTGCGAAGTGCCTACCTGTAGATTTTGGCCTCTAGCTCAGCCGGCACCTAGGGAAACCTACCAAGCCTGTGCATTTCTGAAAACTAGAGACCTAGGGGAATCCAAGGAGGGGTGACTTGTGGGGCTCGGACCAGGTTCTGTTACCCAGAATCCTTTGCAAACCTCAAAATTTGGCTAAAAAAACACATGTTCCTCACATTTCTGTGGCAGAAAGTTTTGGAATCTGAGAGGAGGCACAAATTTCCTTCCACCCAGCGTTCCCCCAAGTCTCACGATAAAAATGATACCTCACTTGCGTGGGTAGGCCTAGCGCCAGCGACAGGAAACACGCCAAAGCGCAACGTGGACACGTCCTAAATTTTGGAAGAAAATAGAGGTGTTTTTTTGCGAAGTGCCTACCTGTAGATTTTGGCCTCTAGCTCAGCCGGCACCTAGGGAAACCTACCAAACCTGTGCATTTCTGAAAACTAGAGACCTAGGGGAATCCAAGGAGGGGTGACTTGCGGGGCTCGGACCAGGTTCTGTTACCCAGAATCCTTTGCAAACCTAAAAATTTGGCTAAAAAAACACATGTTCCTCACATTTCTGTGGCAGAAAGTTCTGGAATCGGAGAGGAGCCACAAATTTCCTTCCACCCAGCGTTCCCCCAAGTCTCCCGATAAAAATGATACCTCACTTGCGTGGGTAGGCCTAGCGCCGGCGACAGGAAACACCCCAAAGCGCAACTTGGCACGTCCAAAATTTTGGAAGAAAACAGAGGTGTTTTTTGCGAAGTGCCTACCTGTAGATTTTGGCCTCTAGCTCAGCCGGCACCTAGGGAAACCTACCAAACCTGTGCATTTCTGAAAACTAGAGACCTAGGGGAATCCAAGGAGGGGTGACTTGCGGGGCTCGGACCAGGTTCTGTTACCCAGAATCCTTTGCAAACCTCAAAATTTGGCTAAAAAAACACATGTTCCTCACATTTCTGTGGCAGAAAGTTCTGGAATCTGAGAGGAGCCACAAATGTCCTTCCACCCAGCGTTTCCCCAAGTCTCCCGATAAAAATGATACCTCACTTGCGTGGGTAGGCCTAGCGCCGGCGACAGGAAACACGCCAAAGCGCAACGTGGACACGTCCTAAATTTTGGAAGAAAACAGAGGTGTTTTTTGCGAAGTGCCTACCTGTAGATTTTGGCCTCTAGCATAGCCGGCACCTAGGGAAACCTACCAAGCCTGTGCATTTCTGAAAACTAGAGACCTGGGGGAATCCAAGGAGGGGTGACTTGTGGGGCTCGGACCAGGTTCTGTTACCCAGAATCCTTTGCAAACCTCAAAATTTGGCTAAAAAAACACATGTTCCTCACATTTCTGTGGCAGAAAGTTTTGGAATCTGAGAGGAGCCACAAATTTCCTTCCACCCAGCGTTCCCCCAAGTCTCCCGATAAAAATGATACCTCACTTGCGTGGGTAGGCCTAGCGCCAGCGACAGGAAACACGCCAAAGCGCAACGTGGACACGTCCAAAATTTTGGAAGAAAATAGAGGTGTTTTTTTGCGAAGTGCCTACCTGTAGATTTTGGCCTCTAGCTCAGCCGGCACCTTGGGAAACCTACCAAACCTGTGCATTTCTGAAAACTAGAGACCTAGGGGAATCCAAGGAGGGGTGACTTGCGGGGCTCGGACCAGGTTCTGTTACCCAGAATCCTTTGCAAACCTCAAAATTTGGCTACAAAAACACATGTTCCTCACATTTCTGTGGCAGAAAGTTCTGGAATCTGAGAGGAGCCACAAATGTCCTTCCACCCAGCGTTCCCCCAAGTCTCCCGATAAAAATGATACCTCACTTGCGTGGGTAGGCCTAGCGCCCGTGACAGGAAACACCCCAAAGCGCAACGTGGACACGTCCAAAAATTTGGAAGAAAACAGAGGTGTTTTTGCGAAATGCCTACCTGTAGATTTTGGCCTCTAGCTCAGCCGGCACCTAGGGAAACCTACCAAACCTGTGCATTTCTGAAAACTAGAGACCTAGGGGAATCCAAGATGGGGTGACTTGCGGGGCTCGGACCAGGTTCTGTTACCCAGAATCCTTTGCAAACCTCAAAATTTGGCTAAAAAAACACATGTTCCTCACATTTCTGTGGCAGAAAGTTCTGGAATCTATGAGGAGCCACAAATTTCCTTCCACCCAGCGTTCCCCCAAGTCTCCCGATAAAAATGATACCTCACTTGCGTGGGTAGGCCTAGCGCCGGCGACAGGAAACACGCCAAAGCGCAACGTGGACACGTCCAAAATTTTGGAAGAAAACAGAGGTGTTTTTTGCGAAGTGCCAACCTGTAGATTTTGGCCTCTAGCTCAGCCGGCACCTAGGGAAACCTACCAAACCTGTGCATTTCTGAAAACTAGAGACCTAGGGGAATTCAAGATGGGGTGACTTGCGGGGCTCGGACCAGGTTCTGTTACCCAGAATCCTTTGCAAACCTCAAAATGTGGCTAAAAAAACACATGTTCCTCACATTTCTGTGGCAGAAAGTTCTGGAATCTGAGAGAAGCCACAAATTTCCTTCCACCCAGCGTTCCCCCAAGTCTCCCGATAAAAATGATATCTCACTTGCGTGGGTAGGCCTAGCGCCGGCGACAGGAAACACCCCAAAGCGCAACGTGGACACGTCCAAAATTTTGGAAGAAACCAGAGGTGTTTTTTGCGAAGTGCCTACCTGTAGATTTTGGCCTCTAGCTCAGCCGGCACCTAGGGAAACCTACCAAAACTGTGCAGTTCTAAAAACTAGAGACCTAGGGGAATCCAAGGAGGGGTGACTTGCGGGGCTCGGACCAGGTTCTGTTACCCAGAATCCTTTGCAAACCTCAAAATTTGGCTAAAAAAACACATGTTCCTCACATTTCTGTGGCAGAAAGTTCTGGAATCTGAGAGGAGCCACAAATTTCCTTCCACACAGCGTTCCCCCAAGTCTCCCGATAAAAATGATACCTCACTTGCGTGGGTAGGCCTACCGCCCGCGACAGGAAACACCCCAAAGCGCAACGTGGACACATCCAAAATTTTGGAAGAAAACAGAGGTGTTTTTTGCGAAGTGCCTACCTGTAGATTTTGGCCTCTAGCTCAGCCGGCACCTAGGGAAACCTACCAAACCTGTGCATTTCTGAAAACTAGAGACCTAGGGGAATCCAAGATGGGGTGACTTGCGGGGCTCGGACCAGGTTCTGTTACCCAGAATCCTTTGCAAACCTCAAAATTTGGCTAAAAAAACACATGTTCCTCACATTTCTGTGGCAGAAAGTTTTGGAATCTGAGAGGAGCCACAAATTTCCTTCCACCCAGCGTTCCCCCAAGTCTCCCGATAAAAATGATACCTCACTTGCGTGGGTAGGGCTAGCGCCAGCGACAGGAAACACGCCAAAGCGCAACGTGGACACGTCCAAAAATTTGGAAGAAAACAGAGGTGTTTTTGCGAAGTGCCTACCTGTAGATTTTGGCCTCTAGCTCAGCCGGCACCTAGGGAAACCTACCAAACCTGTGCATTTCTGAAAACTAGAGACCTAGGGGAATCCAAGATGGGGTGACTTGCGGGGCTCGGACCAGGTTCTGTTACCCAGAATCCTTTGCAAACCTCAAAATTTGGCTAAAAAAACACATGTTCCTCACATTTCTGTGGCAGAAAGTTCTGGAATCTGAGAGGAGCCACAAATTTCCTTCCACCCAGCGTTCCCCCAAGTCTCCCGATAAAAATGATACCTTACTTGCGTGGGTAGGCCTAGCGCCGGCGACAGGAAACACGCCAAAGCGCAACGTGGACACGTCCAAAATTTTGGAAGAAAACAGAGGTGTTTTTTGCGAAGTGCCAACCTGTAGATTTTGGCCTCTAGCTCAGCCGGCACCTAGGGAAACCTACCAAACCTGTGCATTTCTGAAAACTAGAGACCTAGGGGAATCCAAGATGGGGTGACTTGCGGGGCTCGGACCAGGTTCTGTTACCCAGAATCCTTTGCAAACCTCAAAATGTGGCTAAAAAAACACATGTTCCTCACATTTCTGTGGCAGAAAGTTCTGGAATCTGAGAGGAGCCACAAATTTCCTTCCACCCAGCGTTCCCCCAAGTCTCCCGATAAAAATTATACCTCACTTGCATGGGTAGGCCTAGCGCCAGCGACAGGAAACACCCCAAAGCGCAACGTGGACACATCCAAAATTATGGAAGAAAACAGAGGTGTTTTTTGCGAAGTGCCTACCTGTAGATTTTGGCCTCTAGCTCAGCCGGCACCTAGGGAAACCTACCAAACCTGTGCATTTCTGAAAACTAGAGACCTAGGGGAATCCAAGATGGGGTGACTTGCGGGGCTCGGACCAGGTTCTGTTACCCAGAATCCTTTGCAAACCTCAAAATTTGGCTAAAAAAACACATGGTCCTCAAATTTCTGTGGCAGAAAGTTCTGGAATCTGAGAGAAGCCACAAATTTCCTTCCACCCAGCGTTCCCCCAAGTCTCCCGATAAAAATGATACCTCACTTGCGTGGGTAGGCCTAGCGCCGGCGACAGGAAACACCCCAAAGCGCAACGTGGACACATCCAAAATTATGGAAGAAAACAGAGGTGTTTTTTGCGAAGTGCCTACCTGTAGATTTTGGCCTCTAGCTCAGCCGGCACCTAGGGAAACCTATCAAAACTGTGCAGTTCTAAAAACTAGAGACCTAGGGGAATCCAAGGAGGGGTGACTTGCGGGGCTCGGACCAGGTTCTGTTACCCAGAATCCTTTGCAAACCTCAAAATTTGGCTAAAAAAACACATGTTCCTCACATTTCTGTGGCAGAAAGTTCTGGAATCTGAGAGGAGCCACAAATTTCCTTCCACACAGCGTTCCCCCAAGTCTCCCGATAAAAATGATACCTCACTTGCGTGGGTAGGCCTACCGCCCGCGACAGGAAACACCCCAAAGCGCAACGTGGACACATCCAAAATTTTGGAAGAAAACAGAGGTGTTTTTTGCGAAGTGCCTACCTGTAGATTTTGGCCTCTAGCTCAGCCGGCACCTAGGGAAACCTACCAAACCTGTGCATTTCTGAAAACTAGAGACCTAGGGGAATCCAAGATGGGGTGACTTGCGGGGCTCGGACCAGGTTCTGTTACCCAGAATCCTTTGCAAACCTCAAAATTTGGCTAAAAAAACACATGTTCCTCACATTTCTGTGGCAGAAAGTTCTGGAATCTGAGAGGAGCCACAAATTTCCTTCCACCCAGCGTTCCCCCAAGTCTCCCGATAAAAATGATACCTCACTTGCGTGGGTAGGCCTAGCGCCGGCGACAGGAAACACCCCAAAGCGCAACGTGGACATGTCCAAAATTTTGGAAGAAAACAGAGGTGTTTTTTGCGAAGTGCCTACCTGTAGATTTTGGCCTCTAGCTCAGCCGGCACCTAGGGAAACCTACCAAACCTGTACATTTCTGAAAACTAGAGACCTAGGGGAATCCAAGATGGGGTGACTTGCGGGGCTCGGACCAGGTTCTGTTACCCAGAATCCTTTGCAAACCTCAAAATGTGGCTAAAAAAACACATGTTCCTCACATTTCTGTGGCAGAAAGTTCTGCAATCTGAGAGGAGCCACAAATTTCCTTCCACCCAGCGTTCCCCCAAGTCTCCCGATAAAAATGATACCTCACTTGCGTGGGTAGGCCTAGCGCCAGCGACAGGAAACACCCCAAAGCGCAACGTGGACACATCCAAAATTATGGAAGAAAACAGAGGTGTTTTTTGCGAAGTGCCTACCTGTAGATTTTGGCCTCTAGCTCAGCCGGCACCTAGGGAAACCTACCAAGCCTGTGCATTTCTGAAAACTAGAGACCTAGGGGAATCCAAGGAGGGGTGACTTGTGGGGCTCGGACCAGGTTCTGTTACCCAGAATCCTTTGCAAACCTCAAAATTTGGCTAAAAAAACACATGTTCCTCACATTTCTGTGGCAGAAAGTTTTGGAATCTGAGAGGAGGCACAAATTTCCTTCCACCCAGCGTTCCCCCAAGTCTCACGATAAAAATGATACCTCACTTGCGTGGGTAGGCCTAGCGCCAGCGACAGGAAACACGCCAAAGCGCAACGTGGACACGTCCTAAATTTTGGAAGAAAATAGAGGTGTTTTTTTGCGAAGTGCCTACCTGTAGATTTTGGCCTCTAGCTCAGCCGGCACCTAGGGAAACCTACCAAACCTGTGCATTTCTGAAAACTAGAGACCTAGGGGAATCCAAGGAGGGGTGACTTGCGGGGCTCGGACCAGGTTCTGTTACCCAGAATCCTTTGCAAACCTAAAAATTTGGCTAAAAAAACACATGTTCCTCACATTTCTGTGGCAGAAAGTTCTGGAATCGGAGAGGAGCCACAAATTTCCTTCCACCCAGCGTTCCCCCAAGTCTCCCGATAAAAATGATACCTCACTTGCGTGGGTAGGCCTAGCGCCGGCGACAGGAAACACCCCAAAGCGCAACTTGGCACGTCCAAAATTTTGGAAGAAAACAGAGGTGTTTTTTGCGAAGTGCCTACCTGTAGATTTTGGCCTCTAGCTCAGCCGGCACCTAGGGAAACCTACCAAACCTGTGCATTTCTGAAAACTAGAGACCTAGGGGAATCCAAGGAGGGGTGACTTGCGGGGCTCGGACCAGGTTCTGTTACCCAGAATCCTTTGCAAACCTCAAAATTTGGCTAAAAAAACACATGTTCCTCACATTTCTGTGGCAGAAAGTTCTGGAATCTGAGAGGAGCCACAAATGTCCTTCCACCCAGCGTTTCCCCAAGTCTCCCGATAAAAATGATACCTCACTTGCGTGGGTAGGCCTAGCGCCGGCGACAGGAAACACGCCAAAGCGCAACGTGGACACGTCCTAAATTTTGGAAGAAAACAGAGGTGTTTTTTGCGAAGTGCCTACCTGTAGATTTTGGCCTCTAGCATAGCCGGCACCTAGGGAAACCTACCAAGCCTGTGCATTTCTGAAAACTAGAGACCTGGGGGAATCCAAGGAGGGGTGACTTGTGGGGCTCGGACCAGGTTCTGTTACCCAGAATCCTTTGCAAACCTCAAAATTTGGCTAAAAAAACACATGTTCCTCACATTTCTGTGGCAGAAAGTTTTGGAATCTGAGAGGAGCCACAAATTTCCTTCCACCCAGCGTTCCCCCAAGTCTCCCGATAAAAATGATACCTCACTTGCGTGGGTAGGCCTAGCGCCAGCGACAGGAAACACGCCAAAGCGCAACGTGGACACGTCCAAAATTTTGGAAGAAAATAGAGGTGTTTTTTTGCGAAGTGCCTACCTGTAGATTTTGGCCTCTAGCTCAGCCGGCACCTTGGGAAACCTACCAAACCTGTGCATTTCTGAAAACTAGAGACCTAGGGGAATCCAAGGAGGGGTGACTTGCGGGGCTCGGACCAGGTTCTGTTACCCAGAATCCTTTGCAAACCTCAAAATTTGGCTACAAAAACACATGTTCCTCACATTTCTGTGGCAGAAAGTTCTGGAATCTGAGAGGAGCCACAAATGTCCTTCCACCCAGCGTTCCCCCAAGTCTCCCGATAAAAATGATACCTCACTTGCGTGGGTAGGCCTAGCGCCCGTGACAGGAAACACCCCAAAGCGCAACGTGGACACGTCCAAAAATTTGGAAGAAAACAGAGGTGTTTTTGCGAAATGCCTACCTGTAGATTTTGGCCTCTAGCTCAGCCGGCACCTAGGGAAACCTACCAAACCTGTGCATTTCTGAAAACTAGAGACCTAGGGGAATCCAAGATGGGGTGACTTGCGGGGCTCGGACCAGGTTCTGTTACCCAGAATCCTTTGCAAACCTCAAAATTTGGCTAAAAAAACACATGTTCCTCACATTTCTGTGGCAGAAAGTTCTGGAATCTATGAGGAGCCACAAATTTCCTTCCACCCAGCGTTCCCCCAAGTCTCCCGATAAAAATGATACCTCACTTGCGTGGGTAGGCCTAGCGCCGGCGACAGGAAACACGCCAAAGCGCAACGTGGACACGTCCAAAATTTTGGAAGAAAACAGAGGTGTTTTTTGCGAAGTGCCAACCTGTAGATTTTGGCCTCTAGCTCAGCCGGCACCTAGGGAAACCTACCAAACCTGTGCATTTCTGAAAACTAGAGACCTAGGGGAATCCAAGATGGGGTGACTTGCGGGGCTCGGACCAGGTTCTGTTACCCAGAATCCTTTGCAAACCTCAAAATGTGGCTAAAAAAACACATGTTCCTCACATTTCTGTGGCAGAAAGTTCTGGAATCTGAGAGAAGCCACAAATTTCCTTCCACCCAGCGTTCCCCCAAGTCTCCCGATAAAAATGATATCTCACTTGCGTGGGTAGGCCTAGCGCCGGCGACAGGAAACACCCCAAAGCGCAACGTGGACACGTCCAAAATTTTGGAAGAAACCAGAGGTGTTTTTTGCGAAGTGCCTACCTGTAGATTTTGGCCTCTAGCTCAGCCGGCACCTAGGGAAACCTACCAAAACTGTGCAGTTCTAAAAACTAGAGACCTAGGGGAATCCAAGGAGGGGTGACTTGCGGGGCTCGGACCAGGTTCTGTTACCCAGAATCCTTTGCAAACCTCAAAATTTGGCTAAAAAAACACATGTTCCTCACATTTCTGTGGCAGAAAGTTCTGGAATCTGAGAGGAGCCACAAATTTCCTTCCACACAGCGTTCCCCCAAGTCTCCCGATAAAAATGATACCTCACTTGCGTGGGTAGGCCTACCGCCCGCGACAGGAAACACCCCAAAGCGCAACGTGGACACATCCAAAATTTTGGAAGAAAACAGAGGTGTTTTTTGCGAAGTGCCTACCTGTAGATTTTGGCCTCTAGCTCAGCCGGCACCTAGGGAAACCTACCAAACCTGTGCATTTCTGAAAACTAGAGACCTAGGGGAATCCAAGATGGGGTGACTTGCGGGGCTCGGACCAGGTTCTGTTACCCAGAATCCTTTGCAAACCTCAAAATTTGGCTAAAAAAACACATGTTCCTCACATTTCTGTGGCAGAAAGTTTTGGAATCTGAGAGGAGCCACAAATTTCCTTCCACCCAGCGTTCCCCCAAGTCTCCCGATAAAAATGATACCTCACTTGCGTGGGTAGGGCTAGCGCCAGCGACAGGAAACACGCCAAAGCGCAACGTGGACACGTCCAAAAATTTGGAAGAAAACAGAGGTGTTTTTGCGAAGTGCCTACCTGTAGATTTTGGCCTCTAGCTCAGCCGGCACCTAGGGAAACCTACCAAACCTGTGCATTTCTGAAAACTAGAGACCTAGGGGAATCCAAGATGGGGTGACTTGCGGGGCTCGGACCAGGTTCTGTTACCCAGAATCCTTTGCAAACCTCAAAATTTGGCTAAAAAAACACATGTTCCTCACATTTCTGTGGCAGAAAGTTCTGGAATCTGAGAGGAGCCACAAATTTCCTTCCACCCAGCGTTCCCCCAAGTCTCCCGATAAAAATGATACCTTACTTGCGTGGGTAGGCCTAGCGCCGGCGACAGGAAACACGCCAAAGCGCAACGTGGACACGTCCAAAATTTTGGAAGAAAACAGAGGTGTTTTTTGCGAAGTGCCAACCTGTAGATTTTGGCCTCTAGCTCAGCCGGCACCTAGGGAAACCTACCAAACCTGTGCATTTCTGAAAACTAGAGACCTAGGGGAATCCAAGATGGGGTGACTTGCGGGGCTCGGACCAGGTTCTGTTACCCAGAATCCTTTGCAAACCTCAAAATGTGGCTAAAAAAACACATGTTCCTCACATTTCTGTGGCAGAAAGTTCTGGAATCTGAGAGGAGCCACAAATTTCCTTCCACCCAGCGTTCCCCCAAGTCTCCCGATAAAAATTATACCTCACTTGCATGGGTAGGCCTAGCGCCAGCGACAGGAAACACCCCAAAGCGCAACGTGGACACATCCAAAATTATGGAAGAAAACAGAGGTGTTTTTTGCGAAGTGCCTACCTGTAGATTTTGGCCTCTAGCTCAGCCGGCACCTAGGGAAACCTACCAAACCTGTGCATTTCTGAAAACTAGAGACCTAGGGGAATCCAAGATGGGGTGACTTGCGGGGCTCGGACCAGGTTCTGTTACCCAGAATCCTTTGCAAACCTCAAAATTTGGCTAAAAAAACACATGGTCCTCAAATTTCTGTGGCAGAAAGTTCTGGAATCTGAGAGAAGCCACAAATTTCCTTCCACCCAGCGTTCCCCCAAGTCTCCCGATAAAAATGATACCTCACTTGCGTGGGTAGGCCTAGCGCCGGCGACAGGAAACACCCCAAAGCGCAACGTGGACACATCCAAAATTATGGAAGAAAACAGAGGTGTTTTTTGCGAAGTGCCTACCTGTAGATTTTGGCCTCTAGCTCAGCCGGCACCTAGGGAAACCTATCAAAACTGTGCAGTTCTAAAAACTAGAGACCTAGGGGAATCCAAGGAGGGGTGACTTGCGGGGCTCGGACCAGGTTCTGTTACCCAGAATCCTTTGCAAACCTCAAAATTTGGCTAAAAAAACACATGTTCCTCACATTTCTGTGGCAGAAAGTTCTGGAATCTGAGAGGAGCCACAAATTTCCTTCCACACAGCGTTCCCCCAAGTCTCCCGATAAAAATGATACCTCACTTGCGTGGGTAGGCCTACCGCCCGCGACAGGAAACACCCCAAAGCGCAACGTGGACACATCCAAAATTTTGGAAGAAAACAGAGGTGTTTTTTGCGAAGTGCCTACCTGTAGATTTTGGCCTCTAGCTCAGCCGGCACCTAGGGAAACCTACCAAACCTGTGCATTTCTGAAAACTAGAGACCTAGGGGAATCCAAGATGGGGTGACTTGCGGGGCTCGGACCAGGTTCTGTTACCCAGAATCCTTTGCAAACCTCAAAATTTGGCTAAAAAAACACATGTTCCTCACATTTCTGTGGCAGAAAGTTCTGGAATCTGAGAGGAGCCACAAATTTCCTTCCACCCAGCGTTCCCCCAAGTCTCCCGATAAAAATGATACCTCACTTGCGTGGGTAGGCCTAGCGCCGGCGACAGGAAACACCCCAAAGCGCAACGTGGACATGTCCAAAATTTTGGAAGAAAACAGAGGTGTTTTTTGCGAAGTGCCTACCTGTAGATTTTGGCCTCTAGCTCAGCCGGCACCTAGGGAAACCTACCAAACCTGTACATTTCTGAAAACTAGAGACCTAGGGGAATCCAAGATGGGGTGACTTGCGGGGCTCGGACCAGGTTCTGTTACCCAGAATCCTTTGCAAACCTCAAAATGTGGCTAAAAAAACACATGTTCCTCACATTTCTGTGGCAGAAAGTTCTGCAATCTGAGAGGAGCCACAAATTTCCTTCCACCCAGCGTTCCCCCAAGTCTCCCGATAAAAATGATACCTCACTTGCGTGGGTAGGCCTAGCGCCAGCGACAGGAAACACCCCAAAGCGCAACGTGGACACATCCAAAATTATGGAAGAAAACAGAGGTGTTTTTTGCGAAGTGCCTACCTGTAGATTTTGGCCTCTAGCTCAGCCGGCACCTAGGGAAACCTACCAAGCCTGTGCATTTCTGAAAACTAGAGACCTAGGGGAATCCAAGGAGGGGTGACTTGTGGGGCTCGGACCAGGTTCTGTTACCCAGAATCCTTTGCAAACCTCAAAATTTGGCTAAAAAAACACATGTTCCTCACATTTCTGTGGCAGAAAGTTTTGGAATCTGAGAGGAGGCACAAATTTCCTTCCACCCAGCGTTCCCCCAAGTCTCACGATAAAAATGATACCTCACTTGCGTGGGTAGGCCTAGCGCCAGCGACAGGAAACACGCCAAAGCGCAACGTGGACACGTCCTAAATTTTGGAAGAAAATAGAGGTGTTTTTTTGCGAAGTGCCTACCTGTAGATTTTGGCCTCTAGCTCAGCCGGCACCTAGGGAAACCTACCAAACCTGTGCATTTCTGAAAACTAGAGACCTAGGGGAATCCAAGGAGGGGTGACTTGCGGGGCTCGGACCAGGTTCTGTTACCCAGAATCCTTTGCAAACCTAAAAATTTGGCTAAAAAAACACATGTTCCTCACATTTCTGTGGCAGAAAGTTCTGGAATCGGAGAGGAGCCACAAATTTCCTTCCACCCAGCGTTCCCCCAAGTCTCCCGATAAAAATGATACCTCACTTGCGTGGGTAGGCCTAGCGCCGGCGACAGGAAACACCCCAAAGCGCAACTTGGCACGTCCAAAATTTTGGAAGAAAACAGAGGTGTTTTTTGCGAAGTGCCTACCTGTAGATTTTGGCCTCTAGCTCAGCCGGCACCTAGGGAAACCTACCAAACCTGTGCATTTCTGAAAACTAGAGACCTAGGGGAATCCAAGGAGGGGTGACTTGCGGGGCTCGGACCAGGTTCTGTTACCCAGAATCCTTTGCAAACCTCAAAATTTGGCTAAAAAAACACATGTTCCTCACATTTCTGTGGCAGAAAGTTCTGGAATCTGAGAGGAGCCACAAATGTCCTTCCACCCAGCGTTTCCCCAAGTCTCCCGATAAAAATGATACCTCACTTGCGTGGGTAGGCCTAGCGCCGGCGACAGGAAACACGCCAAAGCGCAACGTGGACACGTCCTAAATTTTGGAAGAAAACAGAGGTGTTTTTTGCGAAGTGCCTACCTGTAGATTTTGGCCTCTAGCATAGCCGGCACCTAGGGAAACCTACCAAGCCTGTGCATTTCTGAAAACTAGAGACCTGGGGGAATCCAAGGAGGGGTGACTTGTGGGGCTCGGACCAGGTTCTGTTACCCAGAATCCTTTGCAAACCTCAAAATTTGGCTAAAAAAACACATGTTCCTCACATTTCTGTGGCAGAAAGTTTTGGAATCTGAGAGGAGCCACAAATTTCCTTCCACCCAGCGTTCCCCCAAGTCTCCCGATAAAAATGATACCTCACTTGCGTGGGTAGGCCTAGCGCCAGCGACAGGAAACACGCCAAAGCGCAACGTGGACACGTCCAAAATTTTGGAAGAAAATAGAGGTGTTTTTTTGCGAAGTGCCTACCTGTAGATTTTGGCCTCTAGCTCAGCCGGCACCTTGGGAAACCTACCAAACCTGTGCATTTCTGAAAACTAGAGACCTAGGGGAATCCAAGGAGGGGTGACTTGCGGGGCTCGGACCAGGTTCTGTTACCCAGAATCCTTTGCAAACCTCAAAATTTGGCTACAAAAACACATGTTCCTCACATTTCTGTGGCAGAAAGTTCTGGAATCTGAGAGGAGCCACAAATGTCCTTCCACCCAGCGTTCCCCCAAGTCTCCCGATAAAAATGATACCTCACTTGCGTGGGTAGGCCTAGCGCCCGTGACAGGAAACACCCCAAAGCGCAACGTGGACACGTCCAAAAATTTGAAAGAAAACAGAGGTGTTTTTGCGAAATGCCTACCTGTAGATTTTGGCCTCTAGCTCAGCCGGCACCTAGGGAAACCTACCAAACCTGTGCATTTCTGAAAACTAGAGACCTAGGGGAATCCAAGATGGGGTGACTTGCGGGGCTCGGACCAGGTTCTGTTACCCAGAATCCTTTGCAAACCTCAAAATTTGGCTAAAAAAACACATGTTCCTCACATTTCTGTGGCAGAAAGTTCTGGAATCTATGAGGAGCCACAAATTTCCTTCCACCCAGCGTTCCCCCAAGTCTCCCGATAAAAATGATACCTCACTTGCGTGGGTAGGCCTAGCGCCGGCGACAGGAAACACGCCAAAGCGCAACGTGGACACGTCCAAAATTTTGGAAGAAAACAGAGGTGTTTTTTGCGAAGTGCCAACCTGTAGATTTTGGCCTCTAGCTCAGCCGGCACCTAGGGAAACCTACCAAACCTGTGCATTTCTGAAAACTAGAGACCTAGGGGAATCCAAGATGGGGTGACTTGCGGGGCTCGGACCAGGTTCTGTTACCCAGAATCCTTTGCAAACCTCAAAATGTGGCTAAAAAAACACATGTTCCTCACATTTCTGTGGCAGAAAGTTCTGGAATCTGAGAGAAGCCACAAATTTCCTTCCACCCAGCGTTCCCCCAAGTCTCCCGATAAAAATGATATCTCACTTGCGTGGGTAGGCCTAGCGCCGGCGACAGGAAACACCCCAAAGCGCAACGTGGACACGTCCAAAATTTTGGAAGAAACCAGAGGTGTTTTTTGCGAAGTGCCTACCTGTAGATTTTGGCCTCTAGCTCAGCCGGCACCTAGGGAAACCTACCAAAACTGTGCAGTTCTAAAAACTAGAGACCTAGGGGAATCCAAGGAGGGGTGACTTGCGGGGCTCGGACCAGGTTCTGTTACCCAGAATCCTTTGCAAACCTCAAAATTTGGCTAAAAAAACACATGTTCCTCACATTTCTGTGGCAGAAAGTTCTGGAATCTGAGAGGAGCCACAAATTTCCTTCCACACAGCGTTCCCCCAAGTCTCCCGATAAAAATGATACCTCACTTGCGTGGGTAGGCCTACCGCCCGCGACAGGAAACACCCCAAAGCGCAACGTGGACACATCCAAAATTTTGGAAGAAAACAGAGGTGTTTTTTGCGAAGTGCCTACCTGTAGATTTTGGCCTCTAGCTCAGCCGGCACCTAGGGAAACCTACCAAACCTGTGCATTTCTGAAAACTAGAGACCTAGGGGAATCCAAGATGGGGTGACTTGCGGGGCTCGGACCAGGTTCTGTTACCCAGAATCCTTTGCAAACCTCAAAATTTGGCTAAAAAAACACATGTTCCTCACATTTCTGTGGCAGAAAGTTTTGGAATCTGAGAGGAGCCACAAATTTCCTTCCACCCAGCGTTCCCCCAAGTCTCCCGATAAAAATGATACCTCACTTGCGTTGGTAGGGCTAGCGCCAGCGACAGGAAACACGCCAAAGCGCAACGTGGACACGTCCAAAAATTTGGAAGAAAACAGAGGTGTTTTTGCGAAGTGCCTACCTGTAGATTTTGGCCTCTAGCTCAGCCGGCACCTAGGGAAACCTACCAAACCTGTGCATTTCTGAAAACTAGAGACCTAGGGGAATTCAAGATGGGGTGACTTGCGGGGCTCGGACCAGGTTCTGTTACCCAGAATCCTTTGCAAACCTCAAAATTTGGCTAAAAAAACACATGTTCCTCACATTTCTGTGGCAGAAAGTTCTGGAATCTGAGAGGAGCCACAAATTTCCTTCCACCCAGCGTTCCCCCAAGTCTCCCGATAAAAATGATACCTCACTTGCGTGGGTAGGCCTAGCGCCGGCGACAGGAAACACGCCAAAGCGCAACGTGGACACGTCCAAAATTTTGGAAGAAAACAGAGGTGTTTTTTGCGAAGTGCCAACCTGTAGATTTTGGCCTCTAGCTCAGCCGGCACCTAGGGAAACCTACCAAACCTGTGCATTTCTGAAAACTAGAGACCTAGGGGAATCCAAGATGGGGTGACTTGCGGGGCTCGGACCAGGTTCTGTTACCCAGAATCCTTTGCAAACCTCAAAATTTGGCTAAAAAAACACATGTTCCTCACATTTCTGTGGCAGAAAGTTCTGGAATCTGAGAGGAGCCACAAATTTCCTTCCACACAGCGTTCCCCCAAGTCTCCCGATAAAAATGATACCTCACTTGCGTGGGTAGGCCTACCGCCCGCGACAGGAAACACCCCAAAGCGCAACGTGGACACATCCAAAATTTTGGAAGAAAACAGAGGTGTTTTTTGCGAAGTGCCTACCTGTAGATTTTGGCCTCTAGCTCAGCCGGCACCTAGGGAAACCTACCAAACCTGTGCATTTCTGAAAACTAGAGACCTAGGGGAATCCAAGATGGGGTGACTTGCGGGGCTCGGACCAGGTTCTGTTACCCAGAATCCTTTGCAAACCTCAAAATTTGGCTAAAAAAACACATGTTCCTCACATTTCTGTGGCAGAAAGTTCTGGAATCTGAGAGGAGCCACAAATTTCCTTCCACCCAGCGTTCCCCCAAGTCTCCCGATAAAAATGATACCTCACTTGCGTGGGTAGGCCTAGCGCCGGCGACAGGAAACACGCCAAAGCGCAACGTGGACACGTCCAAAATTTTGGAAGAAAACAGAGGTGTTTTTTGCGAAGTGCCTACCTGTAGATTTTGGCCTCTAGCTCAGCCGGCACCTAGGGAAACCTACCAAGCCTGTACATTTCTGAAAACTAGAGACCTAGGGGAATCCAAGGAGGGGTGACTTGTGGGGCTCGGACCAGGTTCTGTTACCCAGAATCCTTTGCAAACCTCAAAATTTGGCTAAAAAAACACATGTTCCTCTTATTTCTGTGGCAGAAAGTTTTGGAATCTGAGAGGAGCCACAAATTTCCTTCCACCCAGCGTTCCCCCAAGTCTCCCGATAAAAATGATACCTCACTTGCGTGGGTAGGGCTAGCGCCAGCGACAGGAAACACGCCAAAGCGCAACGTGGACACGTCAAAAAATTTGGAAGAAAACAGAGGTGTTTTTGCGAAGTGCCTACCTGTAGATTTTGGCCTCTAGCTCAGCCGGCACATAGGGAAACCTACCAAACCTGTGCATTTCTGAAAACTAGAGACCTAGGGGAATCCAAGATGGGGTGACTTGCGGGGCTCGGACCAGGTTCTGTTACCCAGAATCCTTTGCAAACCTCAAAATTTGGCTAAAAAAACACATGTTCCTCACATTTCTGTGGCAGAAAGTTCTGGAATCTGAGAGGAGCCACAAATTTCCTTCCACCCAGCGTTCCCCCAAGTCTCCCGATAAAAATGATACCTCACTTGCGTGGGTAGGCCTAGCGCCGGCGACAGGAAACACGCCAAAGCGCAACGTGGACACGTCCAAAATTTTGGAAGAAAACAGAGGTGTTTTTTGCGAAGTGCCAACCTGTAGATTTTGGCCTCTAGCTCAGCCGGCACCTAGGGAAACCTACCAAACCTGTGCATTTCTGAAAACTAGAGACCTAGGGGAATCCAAGATGGGGTGACTTGCGGGGCTCGGACCAGGTTCTGTTACCCAGAATCCTTTGCAAACCTCAAAATGTGGCTAAAAAAACACATGTTCCTCACATTTCTGTGGCAGAAAGTTCTGGAATCTGAGAGGAGCCACAAATTTCCTTCCACCCAGCGTTCCCCCAAGTCTCCCGATAAAAATTATACCTCACTTGCATGGGTAGGCCTAGCGCCAGCGACAGGAAACACCCCAAAGCGCAACGTGGACACATCCAAAATTATGGAAGAAAACAGAGGTGTTTTTTGCGAAGTGCCTACCTGTAGATTTTGGCCTCTAGCTCAGCCGGCACCTAGGGAAACCTACCAAACCTGTGCATTTCTGAAAACTAGAGACCTAGGGGAATCCAAGATGGGGTGACTTGCGGGGCTCGGACCAGGTTCTGTTACCCAGAATCCTTTGCAAACCTCAAAATTTGGCTAAAAAAACACATGGTCCTCAAATTTCTGTGGCAGAAAGTTCTGGAATCTGAGAGAAGCCACAAATTTCCTTCCACCCAGCGTTCCCCCAAGTCTCCCGATAAAAATGATACCTCACTTGCGTGGGTAGGCCTAGCGCCGGCGACAGGAAACACCCCAAAGCGCAACGTGGACACATCCAAAATTATGGAAGAAAACAGAGGTGTTTTTTGCGAAGTGCCTACCTGTAGATTTTGGCCTCTAGCTCAGCCGGCACCTAGGGAAACCTATCAAAACTGTGCAGTTCTAAAAACTAGAGACCTAGGGGAATCCAAGGAGGGGTGACTTGCGGGGCTCGGACCAGGTTCTGTTACCCAGAATCCTTTGCAAACCTCAAAATTTGGCTAAAAAAACACATGTTCCTCACATTTCTGTGGCAGAAAGTTTTGGAATCTGAGAGGAGCCACAAATTTCCTTCCACCCAGCGTTCCCCCAAGTCTCCCGATAAAAATGATACCTCACTTGCGTGGGTAGGGCTAGCGCCAGCGACAGGAAACACGCCAAAGCGCAACGTGGACACGTCCAAAAATTTGGAAGAAAACAGAGGTGTTTTTGCGAAGTGCCTACCTGTAGATTTTGGCCTCTAGCTCAGCCGGCACCTAGGGAAACCTACCAAACCTGTGCATTTCTGAAAACTAGAGACCTAGGGGAATCCAAGATGGGGTGACTTGCGGGGCTCGGACCAGGTTCTGTTACCCAGAATCCTTTGCAAACCTCAAAATTTGGCTAAAAAAACACATGTTCCTCACATTTCTGTGGCAGAAAGTTCTGGAATCTGAGAGGAGCCACAAATTTCCTTCCACCCAGCGTTCCCCCAAGTCTCCCGATAAAAATGATACCTTACTTGCGTGGGTAGGCCTAGCGCCGGCGACAGGAAACACGCCAAAGCGCAACGTGGACACGTCCAAAATTTTGGAAGAAAACAGAGGTGTTTTTTGCGAAGTGCCAACCTGTAGATTTTGGCCTCTAGCTCAGCCGGCACCTAGGGAAACCTACCAAACCTGTGCATTTCTGAAAACTAGAGACCTAGGGGAATCCAAGATGGGGTGACTTGCGGGGCTCGGACCAGGTTCTGTTACCCAGAATCCTTTGCAAACCTCAAAATGTGGCTAAAAAAACACATGTTCCTCACATTTCTGTGGCAGAAAGTTCTGGAATCTGAGAGGAGCCACAAATTTCCTTCCACCCAGCGTTCCCCCAAGTCTCCCGATAAAAATTATACCTCACTTGCATGGGTAGGCCTAGCGCCAGCGACAGGAAACACCCCAAAGCGCAACGTGGACACATCCAAAATTATGGAAGAAAACAGAGGTGTTTTTTGCTAAGTGCCTACCTGTAGATTTTGGCCTCTAGCTCAGCCGGCACCTAGGGAAACCTACCAAACCTGTGCATTTCTGAAAACTAGAGACCTAGGGGAATCCAAGATGGGGTGACTTGCGGGGCTCGGACCAGGTTCTGTTACCCAGAATCCTTTGCAAACCTCAAAATTTGGCTAAAAAAACACATGGTCCTCAAATTTCTGTGGCAGAAAGTTCTGGAATCTGAGAGAAGCCACAAATTTCCTTCCACCCAGCGTTCCCCCAAGTCTCCCGATAAAAATGATACCTCACTTGCGTGGGTAGGCCTAGCGCCGGCGACAGGAAACACCCCAAAGCGCAACGTGGACACATCCAAAATTATGGAAGAAAACAGAGGTGTTTTTTGCGAAGTGCCTACCTGTAGATTTTGGCCTCTAGCTCAGCCGGCACCTAGGGAAACCTATCAAAACTGTGCAGTTCTAAAAACTAGAGACCTAGGGGAATCCAAGGAGGGGTGACTTGCGGGGCTCGGACCAGGTTCTGTTACCCAGAATCCTTTGTAAACCTCAAAATTTGGCTAAAAAAACACATGTTCCTCACATTTCTGTGGCAGAAAGTTCTGGAATCTGAGAGGAGCCACAAATTTCCTTCCACACAGCGTTCCCCCAAGTCTCCCGATAAAAATGATACCTCACTTGCGTGGGTAGGCCTACCGCCCGCGACAGGAAACACCCCAAAGCGCAACGTGGACACATCCAAAATTTTGGAAGAAAACAGAGGTGTTTTTTGCGAAGTGCCTACCTGTAGATTTTGGCCTCTAGCTCAGCCGGCACCTAGGGAAACCTACCAAACCTGTGCATTTCTGAAAACTAGAGACCTAGGGGAATCCAAGATGGGGTGACTTGCGGGGCTCGGACCAGGTTCTGTTACCCAGAATCCTTTGCAAACCTCAAAATTTGGCTAAAAAAACACATGTTCCTCACATTTCTGTGGCAGAAAGTTCTGGAATCTGAGAGGAGCCACAAATTTCCTTCCACCCAGCGTTCCCCCAAGTCTCCCGATAAAAATGATACCTCACTTGCGTGGGTAGGCCTAGCGCCGGCGACAGGAAACACCCCAAAGCGCAACGTGGACATGTCCAAAATTTTGGAAGAAAACAGAGGTGTTTTTTGCGAAGTGCCTACCTGTAGATTTTGGCCTCTAGCTCAGCCGGCACCTAGGGAAACCTACCAAACCTGTACATTTCTGAAAACTAGAGACCTAGGGGAATCCAAGATGGGGTGACTTGCGGGGCTCGGACCAGGTTCTGTTACCCAGAATCCTTTGCAAACCTCAAAATGTGGCTAAAAAAACACATGTTCCTCACATTTCTGTGGCAGAAAGTTCTGCAATCTGAGAGGAGCCACAAATTTCCTTCCACCCAGCGTTCCCCCAAGTCTCCCGATAAAAATGATACCTCACTTGCGTGGGTAGGCCTAGCGCCAGCGACAGGAAACACCCCAAAGCGCAACGTGGACACATCCAAAATTATGGAAGAAAACAGAGGTGTTTTTTGCGAAGTGCCTACCTGTAGATTTTGGCCTCTAGCTCAGCCGGCACCTAGGGAAACCTACCAAGCCTGTGCATTTCTGAAAACTAGAGACCTAGGGGAATCCAAGGAGGGGTGACTTGTGGGGCTCGGACCAGGTTCTGTTACCCAGAATCCTTTGCAAACCTCAAAATTTGGCTAAAAAAACACATGTTCCTCACATTTCTGTGGCAGAAAGTTTTGGAATCTGAGAGGAGGCACAAATTTCCTTCCACCCAGCGTTCCCCCAAGTCTCACGATAAAAATGATACCTCACTTGCGTGGGTAGGCCTAGCGCCAGCGACAGGAAACACGCCAAAGCGCAACGTGGACACGTCCTAAATTTTGGAAGAAAATAGAGGTGTTTTTTTGCGAAGTGCCTACCTGTAGATTTTGGCCTCTAGCTCAGCCGGCACCTAGGGAAACCTACCAAACCTGTGCATTTCTGAAAACTAGAGACCTAGGGGAATCCAAGGAGGGGTGACTTGCGGGGCTCGGACCAGGTTCTGTTACCCAGAATCCTTTGCAAACCTAAAAATTTGGCTAAAAAAACACATGTTCCTCACATTTCTGTGGCAGAAAGTTCTGGAATCGGAGAGGAGCCACAAATTTCCTTCCACCCAGCGTTCCCCCAAGTCTCCCGATAAAAATGATACCTCACTTGCGTGGGTAGGCCTAGCGCCGGCGACAGGAAACACCCCAAAGCGCAACTTGGCACGTCCAAAATTTTGGAAGAAAACAGAGGTGTTTTTTGCGAAGTGCCTACCTGTAGATTTTGGCCTCTAGCTCAGCCGGCACCTAGGGAAACCTACCAAACCTGTGCATTTCTGAAAACTAGAGACCTAGGGGAATCCAAGGAGGGGTGACTTGCGGGGCTCGGACCAGGTTCTGTTACCCAGAATCCTTTGCAAACCTCAAAATTTGGCTAAAAAAACACATGTTCCTCACATTTCTGTGGCAGAAAGTTCTGGAATCTGAGAGGAGCCACAAATGTCCTTCCACCCAGCGTTTCCCCAAGTCTCCCGATAAAAATGATACCTCACTTGCGTGGGTAGGCCTAGCGCCGGCGACAGGAAACACGCCAAAGCGCAACGTGGACACGTCCTAAATTTTGGAAGAAAACAGAGGTGTTTTTTGCGAAGTGCCTACCTGTAGATTTTGGCCTCTAGCATAGCCGGCACCTAGGGAAACCTACCAAGCCTGTGCATTTCTGAAAACTAGAGACCTGGGGGAATCCAAGGAGGGGTGACTTGTGGGGCTCGGACCAGGTTCTGTTACCCAGAATCCTTTGCAAACCTCAAAATTTGGCTAAAAAAACACATGTTCCTCACATTTCTGTGGCAGAAAGTTTTGGAATCTGAGAGGAGCCACAAATTTCCTTCCACCCAGCGTTCCCCCAAGTCTCCCGATAAAAATGATACCTCACTTGCGTGGGTAGGCCTAGCGCCAGCGACAGGAAACACGCCAAAGCGCAACGTGGACACGTCCAAAATTTTGGAAGAAAATAGAGGTGTTTTTTTGCGAAGTGCCTACCTGTAGATTTTGGCCTCTAGCTCAGCCGGCACCTTGGGAAACCTACCAAACCTGTGCATTTCTGAAAACTAGAGACCTAGGGGAATCCAAGGAGGGGTGACTTGCGGGGCTCGGACCAGGTTCTGTTACCCAGAATCCTTTGCAAACCTCAAAATTTGGCTACAAAAACACATGTTCCTCACATTTCTGTGGCAGAAAGTTCTGGAATCTGAGAGGAGCCACAAATGTCCTTCCACCCAGCGTTCCCCCAAGTCTCCCGATAAAAATGATACCTCACTTGCGTGGGTAGGCCTAGCGCCCGTGACAGGAAACACCCCAAAGCGCAACGTGGACACGTCCAAAAATTTGGAAGAAAACAGAGGTGTTTTTGCGAAATGCCTACCTGTAGATTTTGGCCTCTAGCTCAGCCGGCACCTAGGGAAACCTACCAAACCTGTGCATTTCTGAAAACTAGAGACCTAGGGGAATCCAAGATGGGGTGACTTGCGGGGCTCGGACCAGGTTCTGTTACCCAGAATCCTTTGCAAACCTCAAAATTTGGCTAAAAAAACACATGTTCCTCACATTTCTGTGGCAGAAAGTTCTGGAATCTATGAGGAGCCACAAATTTCCTTCCACCCAGCGTTCCCCCAAGTCTCCCGATAAAAATGATACCTCACTTGCGTGGGTAGGCCTAGCGCCGGCGACAGGAAACACGCCAAAGCGCAACGTGGACACGTCCAAAATTTTGGAAGAAAACAGAGGTGTTTTTTGCGAAGTGCCAACCTGTAGATTTTGGCCTCTAGCTCAGCCGGCACCTAGGGAAACCTACCAAACCTGTGCATTTCTGAAAACTAGAGACCTAGGGGAATCCAAGATGGGGTGACTTGCGGGGCTCGGACCAGGTTCTGTTACCCAGAATCCTTTGCAAACCTCAAAATGTGGCTAAAAAAACACATGTTCCTCACATTTCTGTGGCAGAAAGTTCTGGAATCTGAGAGAAGCCACAAATTTCCTTCCACCCAGCGTTCCCCCAAGTCTCCCGATAAAAATGATATCTCACTTGCGTGGGTAGGCCTAGCGCCGGCGACAGGAAACACCCCAAAGCGCAACGTGGACACGTCCAAAATTTTGGAAGAAACCAGAGGTGTTTTTTGCGAAGTGCCTACCTGTAGATTTTGGCCTCTAGCTCAGCCGGCACCTAGGGAAACCTACCAAAACTGTGCAGTTCTAAAAACTAGAGACCTAGGGGAATCCAAGGAGGGGTGACTTGCGGGGCTCGGACCAGGTTCTGTTACCCAGAATCCTTTGCAAACCTCAAAATTTGGCTAAAAAAACACATGTTCCTCACATTTCTGTGGCAGAAAGTTCTGGAATCTGAGAGGAGCCACAAATTTCCTTCCACACAGCGTTCCCCCAAGTCTCCCGATAAAAATGATACCTCACTTGCGTGGGTAGGCCTACCGCCCGCGACAGGAAACACCCCAAAGCGCAACGTGGACACATCCAAAATTTTGGAAGAAAACAGAGGTGTTTTTTGCGAAGTGCCTACCTGTAGATTTTGGCCTCTAGCTCAGCCGGCACCTAGGGAAACCTACCAAACCTGTGCATTTCTGAAAACTAGAGACCTAGGGGAATCCAAGATGGGGTGACTTGCGGGGCTCGGACCAGGTTCTGTTACCCAGAATCCTTTGCAAACCTCAAAATTTGGCTAAAAAAACACATGTTCCTCACATTTCTGTGTCAGAAAGTTCTGGAATCTGAGAGGAGCCACAAATTTCCTTCCACCCAGTGTTCCCCCAAGTCTCCCGATAAAAATGATACCTCACTTGCGTGGGTAGGCCTAACGCCGGCGACAGGAAACACCCCAAAGCGCAACGTGGACATGTCCAAAATTTTGGAAGAAAACAGAGGTGTTTTTTGCGAAGTGCCTACCTGTAGATTTTGGCCTCTAGCTCAGCCGGCACCTAGGGAAACCTACCAAACCTGTGCATTTCTGAAAACTAGAGACCTAGGGGAATCCAAGATGGGGTGACTTGCGGGGCTCGGACCAGGTTCTGTTACCCAGAATCCTTTGCAAACCTCAAAATGTGGCTAAAAAAACACATGTTCCTCACATTTCTGTGGCAGAAAGTTCTGCAATCTGAGAGGAGCCACAAATTTCCTTCCACCCAGCGTTCCCCCAAGTCTCCCGATAAAAATGATACCTCACTTGCGTGGGTAGGCCTAGCGCCAGCGACAGGAAACACCCCAAAGCGCAACGTGGACACATCCAAAATTATGGAAGAAAACAGAGGTGTTTTTTGCGAAGTGCCTACCTGTAGATTTTGGCCTCTAGCTCAGCCGGCACCTAGGGAAACCTACCAAGCCTGTGCATTTCTGAAAACTAGAGACCTAGGGGAATCCAAGGAGGGGTGACTTGTGGGGCTCGGACCAGGTTCTGTTACCCAGAATCCTTTGCAAACCTCAAAATTTGGCTAAAAAAACACATGTTCCTCACATTTCTGTGGCAGAAAGTTTTGGAATCTGAGAGGAGCCACAAATTTCCTTCCACCCAGCGTTCCCCCAAGTCTCCCGATAAAAATGATACCTCACTTGCGTGGGTAGGCCTAGCGCCAGCGACAGGAAACACGCCAAAGCGCAACGTGGACACGTCCTAAATTTTGGAAGAAAATAGAGGTGTTTTTTTGCGAAGTGCCTACCTGTAGATTTTGGCCTCTAGCTCAGCCGGCACCTAGGGAAACCTACCAAACCTGTGGATTTCTGAAAACTAGAGACCTAGGGGAATCCATGGAGGGGTGACTTGCGGGGCTCGGACCAGGTTCTGTTACCCAGAATCCTTTGCAAACCTAAAAATTTGGCTAAAAAAACACATGTTCCTCACATTTCTGTGGCAGAAAGTTCTGGAATCGGAGAGGAGCCACAAATTTCCTTCCACCCAGCGTTCCCCCAAGTCTCCGGATAAAAATGATACCTCACTTGCGTGGGTAGGCCTAGCGCCGGCGACAGGAAACACCCCAAAGCGCAACTTGGCACGTCCAAAATTTTGGAAGAAAACAGAGGTGTTTTTTGCGAAGTGCCTACCTGTAGATTTTGGCCTCTAGCTCAGCCGGCACCTAGGGAAACCTACCAAACCTGTGCATTTCTGAAAACTAGAGACCTAGGGGAATCCAAGGAGGGGTGACTTGCGGGGCTCGGACCAGGTTCTGTTACCCAGAATCCTTTGCAAACCTCAAAATTTGGCTAAAAAAACACATGTTCCTCACATTTCTGTGGCAGAAAGTTCTGGAATCTCAGAGGAGCCACAAATTTCCTTCCACCCAGCGTTTCCCCAAGTCTCCCGATAAAAATGATACCTCACTTGCGTGGGTAGGCGTAGCGCCGGCGACAGGAAACACCCCAAAGCGCAACGTGGACATGTCCAAAATTTTGGAAGAAAACAGAGGTGTTTTTTGCGAAGTGCCAACCTGTAGATTTTGGCCTCTAGCTCAGCCGGCACCTAGGGAAACCTACCAAACCTGTGCATTTCTGAAAACTAGAGACCTAGGGGAATCCAAGATGGGGTGACTTGCGGGGCTCGGACCAGGTTCTGTTACCCAGAATCCTTTGCAAACCTCAAAATGTGGCTAAAAAAACACATGTTCCTCACATTTCTGTGGCAGAAAGTTCTGCAATCTGAGAGGAGCCACAAATTTCCTTCCACCCAGCGTTCCCCCAAGTCTCCCGATAAAAATGATACCTCACTTGCGTGGGTAGGCCTAGCGCCAGCGACAGGAAACACCCCAAAGCGCAACGTGGACACATCCAAAATTATGGAAGAAAACAGAGGTGTATTTTGCGAAGTGCCTACCTGTAGATTTTGGCCTCTAGCTCAGCCGGCACCTAGGGAAACCTACCAAACCTGTGCATTTCTGAAAACTAGAGACCTAGGGGAATCCAAGATGGGGTGACTTGCGGGGCTCGGACCAGGTTCTGTTACCCAGAATCCTTTGCAAACCTCAAAATTTGGCTAAAAAAACACATGGTCCTCAAATTTCTGTGGCAGAAAGTTCTGGAATCTGAGAGAAGCCACAAATTTCCTTCCACCCAGCGTTCCCCCAAGTCTCCCGATAAAAATGATACCTCACTTGCGTGGGTAGGCCTAGCGCCGGCGACAGGAAACACCCCAAAGCGCAACGTGGACACATCCAAAATTATGGAAGAAAACAGAGGTGTTTTTTGCGAAGTGCCTACCTGTAGATTTTGGCCTCTAGCTCAGCCGGCACCTAGGGAAACCTATCAAAACTGTGCAGTTCTAAAAACTAGAGACCTAGGGGAATCCAAGGAGGGGTGACTTGCGGGGCTCGGACCAGGTTCTGTTACCCAGAATCCTTTGCAAACCTCAAAATTTGGCTAAAAAAACACATGTTCCTCACATTTCTGTGGCAGAAAGTTCTGGAATCTGAGAGGAGCCACAAATTTCCTTCCACACAGCGTTCCCCCAAGTCTCCCGATAAAAATGATACCTCACTTGCGTGGGTAGGCCTACCGCCCGCGACAGGAAACACCCCAAAGCGCAACGTGGACACATCCAAAATTTTGGAAGAAAACAGAGGTGTTTTTTGCGAAGTGCCTACCTGTAGATTTTGGCCTCTAGCTCAGCCGGCACCTAGGGAAACCTACCAAAACTGTGCATTTCTGAAAACTAGAGACCTAGGGGAATCCAAGATGGGGTGACTTGCGGGGCTCGGACCAGGTTCTGTTACCCAGAATCCTTTGCAAACCTCAAAATTTGGCTAAAAAAACACATGTTCCTCACATTTCTGTGGCAGAAAGTTTTGGAATCTGAGAGGAGCCACAAATTTCCTTCCACCCAGCGTTCCCCCAAGTCTCCCGATAAAAATGATACCTCACTTGCGTGGGTAGGGCTAGCGCCAGCGACAGGAAACACGCCAAAGCGCAACGTGGACACGTCCAAAAATTTGGAAGAAAACAGAGGTGTTTTTGCGAAGTGCCTACCTGTAGATTTTGGCCTCTAGCTCAGCCGGCACCTAGGGAAACCTACCAAACCTGTGCATTTCTGAAAACTAGAGACCTAGGGGAATCCAAGATGGGGTGACTTGCGGGGCTCGGACCAGGTTCTGTTACCCAGAATCCTTTGCAAACCTCAAAATTTGGCTAAAAAAACACATGTTCCTCACATTTCTGTGGCAGAAAGTTCTGGAATCTGAGAGGAGCCACAAATTTCCTTCCACCCAGCGTTCCCCCAAGTCTCCCGATAAAAATGATACCTTACTTGCGTGGGTAGGCCTAGCGCCGGCGACAGGAAACACGCCAAAGCGCAACGTGGACACGTCCAAAATTTTGGAAGAAAACAGAGGTGTTTTTTGCGAAGTGCCAACCTGTAGATTTTGGCCTCTAGCTCAGCCGGCACCTAGGGAAACCTACCAAACCTGTGCATTTCTGAAAACTAGAGACCTAGGGGAATCCAAGATGGGGTGACTTGCGGGGCTCGGACCAGGTTCTGTTACCCAGAATCCTTTGCAAACCTCAAAATGTGGCTAAAAAAACACATGTTCCTCACATTTCTGTGGCAGAAAGTTCTGGAATCTGAGAGGAGCCACAAATTTCCTTCCACCCAGCGTTCCCCCAAGTCTCCCGATAAAAATTATACCTCACTTGCATGGGTAGGCCTAGCGCCAGCGACAGGAAACACCCCAAAGCGCAACGTGGACACATCCAAAATTATGGAAGAAAACAGAGGTGTTTTTTGCTAAGTGCCTACCTGTAGATTTTGGCCTCTAGCTCAGCCGGCACCTAGGGAAACCTACCAAACCTGTGCATTTCTGAAAACTAGAGACCTAGGGGAATCCAAGATGGGGTGACTTGCGGGGCTCGGACCAGGTTCTGTTACCCAGAATCCTTTGCAAACCTCAAAATTTGGCTAAAAAAACACATGGTCCTCAAATTTCTGTGGCAGAAAGTTCTGGAATCTGAGAGAAGCCACAAATTTCCTTCCACCCAGCGTTCCCCCAAGTCTCCCGATAAAAATGATACCTCACTTGCGTGGGTAGGCCTAGCACCGGCGACAGGAAACACCCCAAAGCGCAACGTGGACACATCCAAAATTATGGAAGAAAACAGAGGTGTTTTTTGCGAAGTGCCTACCTGTAGATTTTGGCCTCTAGCTCAGCCGGCACCTAGGGAAACCTATCAAAACTGTGCAGTTCTAAAAACTAGAGACCTAGGGGAATCCAAGGAGGGGTGACTTGCGGGGCTCGGACCAGGTTCTGTTACCCAGAATCCTTTGTAAACCTCAAAATTTGGCTAAAAAAACACATGTTCCTCACATTTCTGTGGCAGAAAGTTCTGGAATCTGAGAGGAGCCACAAATTTCCTTCCACACAGCGTTCCCCCAAGTCTCCCGATAAAAATGATACCTCACTTGCGTGGGTAGGCCTACCGCCCGCGACAGGAAACACCCCAAAGCGCAACGTGGACACATCCAAAATTTTGGAAGAAAACAGAGGTGTTTTTTGCGAAGTGCCTACCTGTAGATTTTGGCCTCTAGCTCAGCCGGCACCTAGGGAAACCTACCAAACCTGTGCATTTCTGAAAACTAGAGACCTAGGGGAATCCAAGATGGGGTGACTTGCGGGGCTCGGACCAGGTTCTGTTACCCAGAATCCTTTGCAAACCTCAAAATTTGGCTAAAAAAACACATGTTCCTCACATTTCTGTGGCAGAAAGTTCTGGAATCTGAGAGGAGCCACAAATTTCCTTCCACCCAGCGTTCCCCCAAGTCTCCCGATAAAAATGATACCTCACTTGCGTGGGTAGGCCTAGCGCCGGCGACAGGAAACACCCCAAAGCGCAACGTGGACATGTCCAAAATTTTGGAAGAAAACAGAGGTGTTTTTTGCGAAGTGCCTACCTGTAGATTTTGGCCTCTAGCTCAGCCGGCACCTAGGGAAACCTACCAAACCTGTACATTTCTGAAAACTAGAGACCTAGGGGAATCCAAGATGGGGTGACTTGCGGGGCTCGGACCAGGTTCTGTTACCCAGAATCCTTTGCAAACCTCAAAATGTGGCTAAAAAAACACATGTTCCTCACATTTCTGTGGCAGAAAGTTCTGCAATCTGAGAGGAGCCACAAATTTCCTTCCACCCAGCGTTCCCCCAAGTCTCCCGATAAAAATGATACCTCACTTGCGTGGGTAGGCCTAGCGCCAGCGACAGGAAACACCCCAAAGCGCAACGTGGACACATCCAAAATTATGGAAGAAAACAGAGGTGTTTTTTGCGAAGTGCCTACCTGTAGATTTTGGCCTCTAGCTCAGCCGGCACCTAGGGAAACCTACCAAGCCTGTGCATTTCTGAAAACTAGAGACCTAGGGGAATCCAAGGAGGGGTGACTTGTGGGGCTCGGACCAGGTTCTGTTACCCAGAATCCTTTGCAAACCTCAAAATTTGGCTAAAAAAACACATGTTCCTCACATTTCTGTGGCAGAAAGTTTTGGAATCTGAGAGGAGGCACAAATTTCCTTCCACCCAGCGTTCCCCCAAGTCTCACGATAAAAATGATACCTCACTTGCGTGGGTAGGCCTAGCGCCAGCGACAGGAAACACGCCAAAGCGCAACGTGGACACGTCCTAAATTTTGGAAGAAAATAGAGGTGTTTTTTTGCGAAGTGCCTACCTGTAGATTTTGGCCTCTAGCTCAGCCGGCACCTAGGGAAACCTACCAAACCTGTGCATTTCTGAAAACTAGAGACCTAGGGGAATCCAAGGAGGGGTGACTTGCGGGGCTCGGACCAGGTTCTGTTACCCAGAATCCTTTGCAAACCTAAAAATTTGGCTAAAAAAACACATGTTCCTCACATTTCTGTGGCAGAAAGTTCTGGAATCGGAGAGGAGCCACAAATTTCCTTCCACCCAGCGTTCCCCCAAGTCTCCCGATAAAAATGATACCTCACTTGCGTGGGTAGGCCTAGCGCCGGCGACAGGAAACACCCCAAAGCGCAACTTGGCACGTCCAAAATTTTGGAAGAAAACAGAGGTGTTTTTTGCGAAGTGCCTACCTGTAGATTTTGGCCTCTAGCTCAGCCGGCACCTAGGGAAACCTACCAAACCTGTGCATTTCTGAAAACTAGAGACCTAGGGGAATCCAAGGAGGGGTGACTTGCGGGGCTCGGACCAGGTTCTGTTACCCAGAATCCTTTGCAAACCTCAAAATTTGGCTAAAAAAACACATGTTCCTCACATTTCTGTGGCAGAAAGTTCTGGAATCTGAGAGGAGCCACAAATGTCCTTCCACCCAGCGTTTCCCCAAGTCTCCCGATAAAAATGATACCTCACTTGCGTGGGTAGGCCTAGCGCCGGCGACAGGAAACACGCCAAAGCGCAACGTGGACACGTCCTAAATTTTGGAAGAAAACAGAGGTGTTTTTTGCGAAGTGCCTACCTGTAGATTTTGGCCTCTAGCATAGCCGGCACCTAGGGAAACCTACCAAGCCTGTGCATTTCTGAAAACTAGAGACCTGGGGGAATCCAAGGAGGGGTGACTTGTGGGGCTCGGACCAGGTTCTGTTACCCAGAATCCTTTGCAAACCTCAAAATTTGGCTAAAAAAACACATGTTCCTCACATTTCTGTGGCAGAAAGTTTTGGAATCTGAGAGGAGCCACAAATTTCCTTCCACCCAGCGTTCCCCCAAGTCTCCCGATAAAAATGATACCTCACTTGCGTGGGTAGGCCTAGCGCCAGCGACAGGAAACACGCCAAAGCGCAACGTGGACACGTCCAAAATTTTGGAAGAAAATAGAGGTGTTTTTTTGCGAAGTGCCTACCTGTAGATTTTGGCCTCTAGCTCAGCCGGCACCTTGGGAAACCTACCAAACCTGTGCATTTCTGAAAACTAGAGACCTAGGGGAATCCAAGGAGGGGTGACTTGCGGGGCTCGGACCAGGTTCTGTTACCCAGAATCCTTTGCAAACCTCAAAATTTGGCTACAAAAACACATGTTCCTCACATTTCTGTGGCAGAAAGTTCTGGAATCTGAGAGGAGCCACAAATGTCCTTCCACCCAGCGTTCCCCCAAGTCTCCCGATAAAAATGATACCTCACTTGCGTGGGTAGGCCTAGCGCCCGTGACAGGAAACACCCCAAAGCGCAACGTGGACACGTCCAAAAATTTGGAAGAAAACAGAGGTGTTTTTGCGAAATGCCTACCTGTAGATTTTGGCCTCTAGCTCAGCCGGCACCTAGGGAAACCTACCAAACCTGTGCATTTCTGAAAACTAGAGACCTAGGGGAATCCAAGATGGGGTGACTTGCGGGGCTCGGACCAGGTTCTGTTACCCAGAATCCTTTGCAAACCTCAAAATTTGGCTAAAAAAACACATGTTCCTCACATTTCTGTGGCAGAAAGTTCTGGAATCTATGAGGAGCCACAAATTTCCTTCCACCCAGCGTTCCCCCAAGTCTCCCGATAAAAATGATACCTCACTTGCGTGGGTAGGCCTAGCGCCGGCGACAGGAAACACGCCAAAGCGCAACGTGGACACGTCCAAAATTTTGGAAGAAAACAGAGGTGTTTTTTGCGAAGTGCCAACCTGTAGATTTTGGCCTCTAGCTCAGCCGGCACCTAGGGAAACCTACCAAACCTGTGCATTTCTGAAAACTAGAGACCTAGGGGAATCCAAGATGGGGTGACTTGCGGGGCTCGGACCAGGTTCTGTTACCCAGAATCCTTTGCAAACCTCAAAATGTGGCTAAAAAAACACATGTTCCTCACATTTCTGTGGCAGAAAGTTCTGGAATCTGAGAGAAGCCACAAATTTCCTTCCACCCAGCGTTCCCCCAAGTCTCCCGATAAAAATGATATCTCACTTGCGTGGGTAGGCCTAGCGCCGGCGACAGGAAACACCCCAAAGCGCAACGTGGACACGTCCAAAATTTTGGAAGAAACCAGAGGTGTTTTTTGCGAAGTGCCTACCTGTAGATTTTGGCCTCTAGCTCAGCCGGCACCTAGGGAAACCTACCAAAACTGTGCAGTTCTAAAAACTAGAGACCTAGGGGAATCCAAGGAGGGGTGACTTGCGGGGCTCGGACCAGGTTCTGTTACCCAGAATCCTTTGCAAACCTCAAAATTTGGCTAAAAAAACACATGTTCCTCACATTTCTGTGGCAGAAAGTTCTGGAATCTGAGAGGAGCCACAAATTTCCTTCCACACAGCGTTCCCCCAAGTCTCCCGATAAAAATGATACCTCACTTGCGTGGGTAGGCCTACCGCCCGCGACAGGAAACACCCCAAAGCGCAACGTGGACACATCCAAAATTTTGGAAGAAAACAGAGGTGTTTTTTGCGAAGTGCCTACCTGTAGATTTTGGCCTCTAGCTCAGCCGGCACCTAGGGAAACCTACCAAACCTGTGCATTTCTGAAAACTAGAGACCTAGGGGAATCCAAGATGGGGTGACTTGCGGGGCTCGGACCAGGTTCTGTTACCCAGAATCCTTTGCAAACCTCAAAATTTGGCTAAAAAAACACATGTTCCTCACATTTCTGTGTCAAAAAGTTCTGGAATCTGAGAGGAGCCACAAATTTCCTTCCACCCAGTGTTCCCCCAAGTCTCCCGATAAAAATGATACCTCACTTGCGTGGGTAGGCCTAACGCCGGCGACAGGAAACACCCCAAAGCGCAACGTGGACATGTCCAAAATTTTGGAAGAAAACAGAGGTGTTTTTTGCGAAGTGCCTACCTGTAGATTTTGGCCTCTAGCTCAGCCGGCACCTAGGGAAACCTACCAAACCTGTGCATTTCTGAAAACTAGAGACCTAGGGGAATCCAAGATGGGGTGACTTGCGGGGCTCGGACCAGGTTCTGTTACCCAGAATCCTTTGCAAACCTCAAAATGTGGCTAAAAAAACACATGTTCCTCACATTTCTGTGGCAGAAAGTTCTGCAATCTGAGAGGAGCCACAAATTTCCTTCCACCCAGCGTTCCCCCAAGTCTCCCGATAAAAATGATACCTCACTTGCGTGGGTAGGCCTAGCGCCAGCGACAGGAAACACCCCAAAGCGCAACGTGGACACATCCAAAATTATGGAAGAAAACAGAGGTGTTTTTTGCGAAGTGCCTACCTGTAGATTTTGGCCTCTAGCTCAGCCGGCACCTAGGGAAACCTACCAAGCCTGTGCATTTCTGAAAACTAGAGACCTAGGGGAATCCAAGGAGGGGTGACTTGCGGGGCTCGGACCAGGTTCTGTTACCCAGAATCCTTTGCAAACCTCAAAATTTGGCTAAAAAAACACATGTTCCTCACATTTCTGTGGCAGAAAGTTCTGGAATCTGAGAGGAGCCACAAATGTCCTTCCACCCAGCGTTTCCCCAAGTCTCCCGATAAAAATGATACCTCACTTGCGTGGGTAGGCCTAGCGCCAGCGACAGGAAACACGCCAAAGCGCAACGTGGACACGTCCAAAATTTTGGAAGAAAATAGAGGTGTTTTTTTGCGAAGTGCCTACCTGTAGATTTTGGCCTCTAGCTCAGCCGGCACCTTGGGAAACCTACCAAACCTGTGCATTTCTGAAAACTAGAGACCTAGGGGAATCCAAGGAGGGGTGACTTGCGGGGCTCGGACCAGGTTCTGTTACCCAGAATCCTTTGCAAACCTCAAAATTTGGCTACAAAAACACATGTTCCTCACATTTCTGTGGCAGAAAGTTCTGGAATCTGAGAGGAGCTCAAATGTCCTTCCACCCAGCGTTCCCCCAAGTCTCCCGATAAAAATGATACCTCACTTGCGTGGGTAGGCCTAGCGCCCGTGACAGGAAACACCCCAAAGCGCAACGTGGACACGTCCAAAAATTTGGAAGAAAACAGAGGTGTTTTTGCGAAATGCCTACCTGTAGATTTTGGCCTCTAGCTCAGCCGGCACCTAGGGAAACCTACCAAACCTGTGCATTTCTGAAAACTAGAGACCTAGGGGAATCCAAGATGGGGTGACTTGCGGGGCTCGGACCAGGTTCTGTTACCCAGAATCCTTTGCAAACCTCAAAATTTGGCTAAAAAAACACATGTTCCTCACATTTCTGTGGCAGAAAGTTCTGGAATCTATGAGGAGCCACAAATTTCCTTCCACCCAGCGTTCCCCCAAGTCTCCCGATAAAAATGATACCTCACTTGCGTGGGTAGGCCTAGCGCCGGCGACAGGAAACACGCCAAAGCGCAACGTGGACACGTCCAAAATTTTGGAAGAAAACAGAGGTGTTTTTTGCGAAGTGCCAACCTGTAGATTTTGGCCTCTAGCTCAGCCGGCACCTAGGGAAACCTACCAAACCTGTGCATTTCTGAAAACTAGAGACCTAGGGGAATCCAAGATGGGGTGACTTGCGGGGCTCGGACCAGGTTCTGTTACCCAGAATCCTTTGCAAACCTCAAAATGTGGCTAAAAAAACACATGTTCCTCACATTTCTGTGGCAGAAAGTTCTGGAATCTGAGAGAAGCCACAAATTTCCTTCCACCCAGCGTTCCCCCAAGTCTCCCGATAAAAATGATATCTCACTTGCGTGGGTAGGCCTAGCGCCGGCGACAGGAAACACCCCAAAGCGCAACGTGGACACGTCCAAAATTTTGGAAGAAACCAGAGGTGTTTTTTGCGAAGTGCCTACCTGTAGATTTTGGCCTCTAGCTCAGCCGGCACCTAGGGAAACCTACCAAAACTGTGCAGTTCTAAAAACTAGAGACCTAGGGGAATCCAAGGAGGGGTGACTTGCGGGGCTCGGACCAGGTTCTGTTACCCAGAATCCTTTGCAAACCTCAAAATTTGGCTAAAAAAACACATGTTCCTCACATTTCTGTGGCAGAAAGTTCTGGAATCTGAGAGGAGCCACAAATTTCCTTCCACACAGCGTTCCCCCAAGTCTCCCGATAAAAATGATACCTCACTTGCGTGGGTAGGCCTACCGCCCGCGACAGGAAACACCCCAAAGCGCAACGTGGACACATCCAAAATTTTGGAAGAAAACAGAGGTGTTTTTTGCGAAGTGCCTACCTGTAGATTTTGGCCTCTAGCTCAGCCGGCACCTAGGGAAACCTACCAAACCTGTGCATTTCTGAAAACTAGAGACCTAGGGGAATCCAAGATGGGGTGACTTGCGGGGCTCGGACCAGGTTCTGTTACCCAGAATCCTTTGCAAACCTCAAAATTTGGCTAAAAAAACACATGTTCCTCACATTTCTGTGTCAGAAAGTTCTGGAATCTGAGAGGAGCCACAAATTTCCTTCCACCCAGTGTTCCCCCAAGTCTCCCGATAAAAATGATACCTCACTTGCGTGGGTAGGCCTAACGCCGGCGACAGGAAACACCCCAAAGCGCAACGTGGACATGTCCAAAATTTTGGAAGAAAACAGAGGTGTTTTTTGCGAAGTGCCTACCTGTAGATTTTGGCCTCTAGCTCAGCCGGCACCTAGGGAAACCTACCAAACCTGTGCATTTCTGAAAACTAGAGACCTAGGGGAATCCAAGATGGGGTGACTTGCGGGGCTCGGACCAGGTTCTGTTACCCAGAATCCTTTGCAAACCTCAAAATGTGGCTAAAAAAACACATGTTCCTCACATTTCTGTGGCAGAAAGTTCTGCAATCTGAGAGGAGCCACAAATTTCCTTCCACCCAGCGTTCCCCCAAGTCTCCCGATAAAAATGATACCTCACTTGCGTGGGTAGGCCTAGCGCCAGCGACAGGAAACACCCCAAAGCGCAACGTGGACACATCCAAAATTATGGAAGAAAACAGAGGTGTTTTTTGCGAAGTGCCTACCTGTAGATTTTGGCCTCTAGCTCAGCCGGCACCTAGGGAAACCTACCAAGCCTGTGCATTTCTGAAAACTAGAGACCTAGGGGAATCCAAGGAGGGGTGACTTGTGGGGCTCGGACCAGGTTCTGTTACCCAGAATCCTTTGCAAACCTCAAAATTTGGCTAAAAAAACACATGTTCCTCACATTTCTGTGGCAGAAAGTTTTGGAATCTGAGAGGAGCCACAAATTTCCTTCCACCCAGCGTTCCCCCAAGTCTCCCGATAAAAATGATACCTCACTTGCGTGGGTAGGCCTAGCGCCAGCGACAGGAAACACGCCAAAGCGCAACGTGGACACGTCCTAAATTTTGGAAGAAAATAGAGGTGTTTTTTTGCGAAGTGCCTACCTGTAGATTTTGGCCTCTAGCTCAGCCGGCACCTAGGGAAACCTACCAAACCTGTGGATTTCTGAAAACTAGAGACCTAGGGGAATCCATGGAGGGGTGACTTGCGGGGCTCGGACCAGGTTCTGTTACCCAGAATCCTTTGCAAACCTAAAAATTTGGCTAAAAAAACACATGTTCCTCACATTTCTGTGGCAGAAAGTTCTGGAATCGGAGAGGAGCCACAAATTTCCTTCCACCCAGCGTTCCCCCAAGTCTCCGGATAAAAATGATACCTCACTTGCGTGGGTAGGCCTAGCGCCGGCGACAGGAAACACCCCAAAGCGCAACTTGGCACGTCCAAAATTTTGGAAGAAAACAGAGGTGTTTTTTGCGAAGTGCCTACCTGTAGATTTTGGCCTCTAGCTCAGCCGGCACCTAGGGAAACCTACCAAACCTGTGCATTTCTGAAAACTAGAGACCTAGGGGAATCCAAGGAGGGGTGACTTGCGGGGCTCGGACCAGGTTCTGTTACCCAGAATCCTTTGCAAACCTCAAAATTTGGCTAAAAAAACACATGTTCCTCACATTTCTGTGGCAGAAAGTTCTGGAATCTCAGAGGAGCCACAAATTTCCTTCCACCCAGCGTTTCCCCAAGTCTCCCGATAAAAATGATACCTCACTTGCGTGGGTAGGCCTAGCGCCGGCGACAGGAAACACCCCAAAGCGCAACGTGGACATGTCCAAAATTTTGGAAGAAAACAGAGGTGTTTTTTGCGAAGTGCCAACCTGTAGATTTTGGCCTCTAGCTCAGCCGGCACCTAGGGAAACCTACCAAACCTGTGCATTTCTGAAAACTAGAGACCTAGGGGAATCCAAGATGGGGTGACTTGCGGGGCTCGGACCAGGTTCTGTTACCCAGAATCCTTTGCAAACCTCAAAATGTGGCTAAAAAAACACATGTTCCTCACATTTCTGTGGCAGAAAGTTCTGCAATCTGAGAGGAGCCACAAATTTCCTTCCACCCAGCGTTCCCCCAAGTCTCCCGATAAAAATGATACCTCACTTGCGTGGGTAGGCCTAGCGCCAGCGACAGGAAACACCCCAAAGCGCAACGTGGACACATCCAAAATTATGGAAGAAAACAGAGGTGTATTTTGCGAAGTGCCTACCTGTAGATTTTGGCCTCTAGCTCAGCCGGCACCTAGGGAAACCTACCAAACCTGTGCATTTCTGAAAACTAGAGACCTAGGGGAATCCAAGATGGGGTGACTTGCGGGGCTCGGACCAGGTTCTGTTACCCAGAATCCTTTGCAAACCTAAAAATTTGGCTAAAAAAACACATGTTCCTCACATTTCTGTGGCAGAAAGTTCTGGAATCTGAGAGTAGCCACAAATTTCCTTCCACCCAGCGTTCCCCCAAGTCTCCCGATAAAAATGATACCTCACTTGCGTGGGTAGGCCTAGCGCCCGCGACAGGAAACACCCCAAAGCGCAACGTGGACACATCCAAAATTTTGGAAGAAAACAGAGGTGTTTTTTGCGAAGTGCCTACCTGTAGATTTTGGCCTCTAGCTCAGCCGGCACCTAGGGAAACCTACCAAACCTGTGCATTTCTGAAAACTAGAGACCTAGGGGAATCCAAGATGGGGTGACTTGCGGGGCTCGGACCAGGTTCTGTTACCCAGAATCCTTTGCAAACCTCAAAATTTGGCTAAAAAAACACATGTTCCTCACATTTCTGTGGCAGAAAGTTCTGGAATCTGAGAGGAGCCACAAATTTCCTTCCACCCAGTGTTCCCCCAAGTCTCCCGATAAAAATGATACCTCACTTGCGTGGGTAGGCCTAGCGCCGGCGACAGGAAACACCCCAAAGCGCAACGTGGACATGTCCAAAATTTTGGAAGAAAACAGAGGTGTTTTTTGCGAAGTGCCTACCTGTAGATTTTGGCCTCTAGCTCAGCCGGCACCTAGGGAAACCTACCAAACCTGTGCATTTCTGAAAACTAGAGACCTAGGGGAATCCAAGATGGGGTGACTTGCGGGGCTCGGACCAGGTTCTGTTACCCAGAATCCTTTGCAAACCTCAAAATGTGGCTAAATAAACACATAATCCTCACATTTCTGTGGCAAAAAGTTCTGCAATCTGAGAGGAGCCACAAATTTCCTTCCACCCAGCGTTCCCCCAAGTCTCCCGATAAAAATGATACCTCACTTGCGTGGGTAGGCCTAGCGCCAGCGACAGGAAACACCCCAAAGCGCAACGTGGACACATCCAAAATTATGGAAGAAAACAGAGGTGTTTTTTGCGAAGTGCCTACCTGTAGATTTTGGCCTCTAGCTCAGCCGGCACCTAGGGAAACCTACCAAGCCTGTGCATTTCTGAAAACTAGAGACCTAGGGGAATCCAAGGAGGGGTGACTTGTGGGGCTCGGACCAGGTTCTGTTACCCAGAATCCTTTGCAAACCTCAAAATTTGGCTAAAAAAACACATGTTCCTCACATTTCTGTGGCAGAAAGTTTTGGAATCTGAGAGGAGCCACAAATTTCCTTCCACCCAGCGTTCCCCCAAGTCTCCCGATAAAAATGATACCTCACTTGCGTGGGTAGGCCTAGCGCCAGCGACAGGAAACACGCCAAAGCGCAACGTGGACACGTCCTAAATTTTGGAAGAAAATAGAGGTGTTTTTTTGCGAAGTGCCTACCTGTAGATTTTGGCCTCTAGCTCAGCCGGCACCTAGGGAAACCTACCAAACCTGTGGATTTCTGAAAACTAGAGACCTGGGGAATCCATGGAGGGGTGACTTGCGAGGCTCGGACCAGGTTCTGTTACCCAGAATCCTTTGCAAACCTAAAAATTTGGCTAAAAAAACACATGTTCCTCACATTTCTGTGGCAGAAAGTTCTGGAATCGGAGAGGAGCCACAAATTTCCTTCCACCCAGCGTTCCCCCAAGTCTCCGGATAAAAATGATACCTCACTTGCGTGGGTAGGCCTAGCGCCGGCGACAGGAAACACCCCAAAGCGCAACTTGGCACGTCCAAAATTTTGGAAGAAAACAGAGATGTTTTTTGCGAAGTGCCTACCTGTAGATTTTGGCCTCTAGCTCAGCCGGCACCTAGGGAAACCTACCAAACCTGTGCATTTCTGAAAACTAGAGACCTAGGGGAATCCAAGGAGGGGTGACTTGCGGGGCTCGGACCAGGTTCTGTTACCCAGAATCCTTTGCAAACCTCAAAATTTGGCTAAAAAAACACATGTTCCTCACATTTCTGTGGCAGAAAGTTCTGGAATCTCAGAGGAGCCACAAATTTCCTTCCACCCAGCGTTTCCCCAAGTCTCCCGATAAAAATGATACCTCACTTGCGTGGGTAGGCCTAGCGCCGGCGACAGGAAACACCCCAAAGCGCAACGTGGACATGTCCAAAATTTTGGAAGAAAACAGAGGTGTTTTTTGCGAAGTGCCAACCTGTAGATTTTGGCCTCTAGCTCAGCCGGCACCTAGGGAAACCTACCAAACCTGTGCATTTCTGAAAACTAGAGACCGAGGGGAATCCAAGATGGGGTGACTTGCGGGGCTCGGACCAGGTTCTGTTACCCAGAATCCTTTGCAAACCTCAAAATGTGGCTAAAAAAACACATGTTCCTCACATTTCTGTGGCAGAAAGTTCTGCAATCTGAGAGGAGCCACAAATTTCCTTCCACCCAGCGTTCCCCCAAGTCTCCCGATAAAAATGATACCTCACTTGCGTGGGTAGGCCTAGCGCCAGCGACAGGAAACACCCCAAAGCGCAACGTGGACACATCCAAAATTATGGAAGAAAACAGAGGTGTATTTTGCGAAGTGCCTACCTGTAGATTTTGGCCTCTAGCTCAGCCGGCACCTAGGGAAACCTACCAAACCTGTGCATTTCTGAAAACTAGAGACCTAGGGGAATCCAAGATGGGGTGACTTGCGGGGCTCGGACCAGGTTCTGTTACCCAGAATCCTTTGCAAACCTAAAAATTTGGCTAAAAAAACACATGTTCCTCACATTTCTGTGGCAGAAAGTTCTGGAATCTGAGAGTAGCCACAAATTTCCTTCCACCCAGCGTTCCCCCAAGTCTCCCGATGAAAATGATACCTCACTTGCGTGGGTAGGCCTAGCGCCCGCGACAGGAAACACCCCAAAGCGCAACGTGGACACATCCAAAATTTTGGAAGAAAACAGAGGTGTTTTTTGCGAAGTGCCTACCTGTAGATTTTGGCCTCTAGCTCAGCCGGCACCTAGGGAAACCTACCAAAACTGTGCAGTTCTAAAAACTAGAGACCTAGGGGAATCCAAGGAGGGGTGACTTGCGGGGCTCGGACCAGGTTCTGTTACCCAGAATCCTTTGCAAACCTAAAAATTTGGCTAAAAAAACACATGTTCCTCACATTTCTGTGGCAGAAAGTTCTGGAATCTGAGAGGAGCCACAAATTTCCTTCCACACAGCGTTCCCCCAAGTCTCCCGATAAAAATGATACCTCACTTGCGTGGGTAGGCCTACCGCCCGCGACAGGAAACACCCCAAAGCGCAACGTGGACACATCCAAAATTTTGGAAGAAAACAGAGGTGTTTTTTGCGAAGTGCCTACCTGTAGATTTTGGCCTCTAGCTCAGCCGGCACCTAGGGAAACCTACCAAACCTGTGCATTTCTGAAAACTAGAGACCTAGGGGAATCCAAGATGGGGTGACTTGCGGGGCTCGGACCAGGTTCTGTTACCCAGAATCCTTTGCAAACCTCAAAATTTGGCTAAAAAAACACATGTTCCTCACATTTCTGTGGCAGAAAGTTCTGGAATCTGAGAGGAGCCACAAATTTCCTTCCACCCAGTGTTCCCCCAAGTCTCCCGATAAAAATCATACCTCACTTGCGTGGGTAGGCCTAGCGCCGGCGACAGGAAACACCCCAAAGCGCAACGTGGACATGTCCAAAATTTTGGAAGAAAACAGAGGTGTTTTTTGCGAAGTGCCTACCTGTAGATTTTGGCCTCTAGCTCAGCCGGCACCTAGGGAAACCTACCAAACCTGTGCATTTCTGAAAACTAGAGACCTAGGGGAATCCAAGATGGGGTGACTTGCGGGGCTCGGACCAGGTTCTGTTACCCAGAATCCTTTGCAAACCTCAAAATGTGGCTAAAAAAACACATGTTCCTCACATTTCTGTGGCAAAAAGTTCTGCAATCTGAGAGGAGCCACAAATTTCCTTCCACCCAGCGTTCCCCCAAGTCTCCCGATAAAAATGATACCTCACTTGCGTGGGTAGGCCTAGCGCCAGCGACAGGAAACACCCCAAAGCGCAACGTGGACACATCCAAAATTATGGAAGAAAACAGAGGTGTTTTTTGCGAAGTGCCTACCTGTAGATTTTGGCCTCTAGCTCAGCCGGCACCTAGGGAAACCTACCAAGCCTGTGCATTTCTGAAAACTAGAGACCTAGGGGAATCCAAGGAGGGGTGACTTGTGGGGCTCGGACCAGGTTCTGTTACCCAGAATCCTTTGCAAACCTCAAAATTTGGCTAAAAAAACACATGTTCCTCACATTTCTGTGGCAGAAAGTTTTGGAATCTGAGAGGAGCCACAAATTTCCTTCCACCCAGCGTTCCCCCAAGTCTCCCGATAAAAATGATACCTCACTTGCGTGGGTAGGCCTAGCGCCAGCGACAGGAAACACGCCAAAGCGCAACGTGGACACGTCCTAAATTTTGGAAGAAAATAGAGGTGTTTTTTTGCGAAGTGCCTACCTGTAGATTTTGGCCTCTAGCTCAGCCGGCACCTAGGGAAACCTACCAAACCTGTGCATTTCTGAAAACTAGAGACCTAGGGGAATCCAAGGAGGGGTGACTTGCGGGGCTCGGACCAGGTTCTGTTACCCAGAATCCTTTGCAAACCTAAAAATTTGGCTAAAAAAACACATGTTGCTCACATTTCTGTGGCAGAAAGTTCTGGAATCGGAGAGGAGCCACAAATTTCCTTCCACCCAGCGTTCCCCCAAGTCTCCGGATAAAAATGATACCTCACTTGCGTGGGTAGGCCTAGCGCCGGCGACAGGAAACACCCCAAAGCGCAACTTGGCACGTCCAAAATTTTGGAAGAAAACAGAGGTGTTTTTTGCGAAGTGCCTACCTGAGGATTTTGGCCTCTAGCTCAGCCGGCACCTAGGGAAACCTACCAAACCTGTGCATTTCTGAAAACTAGAGACCTAGGGGAATCCAAGGAGGGGTGACTTGCGGGGCTCGGACCAGGTTCTGTTACCCAGAATCCTTTGCAAACCTCAAAATTTGGCTAAAAAAACACATGTTCCTCACATTTCTGTGGCAGAAAGTTCTGCAATCTGAGAGGAGCCACAAATTTCCTTCCACCCAGCGTTCCCCCAAGTCTCCCGATAAAAATGATACCTCACTTGCGTGGGTAGGCCTAGCGCCAGCGACAGGAAACACCCCAAAGCGCAACGTGGACACATCCAAAATTATGGAAGAAAACAGAGGTGTATTTTGCGAAGTGCCTACCTGTAGATTTTGGCCTCTAGCTCAGCCGGCACCTAGGGAAACCTACCAAACCTGTGCATTTCTGAAAACTAGAGACCTAGGGGAATCCAAGGAGGGGTGACTTGCGGGGCTCGGACCAGGTTCTGTTACCCAGAATCCTTTGCAAACCTAAAAATTTGGCTAAAAAAACACATGTTGCTCACATTTCTGTGGCAGAAAGTTCTGGAATCGGAGAGGAGCCACAAATTTCCTTCCACCCAGCGTTCCCCCAAGTCTCCGGATAAAAATGATACCTCACTTGCGTGGGTAGGCCTAGCGCCGGCGACAGGAAACACCCCAAAGCGCAACTTGGCACGTCCAAAATTTTGGAAGAAAACAGAGGTGTTTTTTGCGAAGTGCCTACCTGAGGATTTTGGCCTCTAGCTCAGCCGGCACCTAGGGAAACCTACCAAACCTGTGCATTTCTGAAAACTAGAGACCTAGGGGAATCCAAGGAGGGGTGACTTGCGGGGCTCGGACCAGGTTCTGTTACCCAGAATCCTTTGCAAACCTCAAAATTTGGCTAAAAAAACACATGTTCCTCACATTTCTGTGGCAGAAAGTTCTGCAATCTGAGAGGAGCCACAAATTTCCTTCCACCCAGCGTTCCCCCAAGTCTCCCGATAAAAATGATACCTCACTTGCGTGGGTAGGCCTAGCGCCAGCGACAGGAAACACCCCAAAGCGCAACGTGGACACATCCAAAATTATGGAAGAAAACAGAGGTGTATTTTGCGAAGTGCCTACCTGTAGATTTTGGCCTCTAGCTCAGCCGGCACCTAGGGAAACCTACCAAACCTGTGCATTTCTGAAAACTAGAGACCTAGGGGAATCCAAGATGGGGTGACTTGCGGGGCTCGGACCAGGTTCTGTTACCCAGAATCCTTTGCAAACCTAAAAATTTGGCTAAAAAAACACATGTTCCTCACATTTCTGTGGCAGAAAGTTCTGGAATCTGAGAGTAGCCACAAATTTCCTTCCACCCAGCGTTCCCCCAAGTCTCCCGATAAAAATGATACCTCACTTGCGTGGGTAGGCCTACCGCCCGCGACAGGAAACACCCCAAAGCGCAACGTGGACACATCCAAAATTTTGGAAGAAAACAGAGGTGTTTTTTGCGAAGTGCCTACCTGTAGATTTTGGCCTCTAGCTCAGCCGGCACCTAGGGAAACCTACCAAAACTGTGCAGTTCTAAAAACTAGAGACCTAGGGGAATCCAAGGAGGGGTGACTTGCGGGGCTCGGACCAGGTTCTGTTACCCAGAATCCTTTGCAAACCTCAAAATTTGGCTAAAAAAACACATGTTCCTCACATTTCTGTGGCAGAAAGTTCTGGAATCTGAGAGGAGCCACAAATTTCCTTCCACACAGCGTTCCCCCAAGTCTCACGATAAAAATGATACCTCACTTGCGTGGGTAGGCCTACCGCCCGCGACAGGAAACACCCCAAAGCGCAACGTGGACACATCCAAAATTTTGGAAGAAAACAGAGGTGTTTTTTGCGAAGTGCCTACCTGTAGATTTTGGCCTCTAGCTCAGCCGGCACCTAGGGAAACCTACCAAACCTGTGCATTTCTGAAAACTAGAGACCTAGGGGAATCCAAGATGGGGTGACTTGCGGGGCTCGGACCAGGTTCTGTTACCCAGAATCCTTTGCAAACCTCAAAATTTGGCTAAAAAAACACATGTTCCTCACATTTCTGTGGCAGAAAGTTCTGGAATCTGAGAGGAGCCACAAATTTCCTTCCACCCAGTGTTCCCCCAAGTCTCCCGATAAAAATGATACCTCACTTGCGTGGGTAGGCCTAGCGCCGGCGACAGGAAACACCCCAAAGCGCAACGTGGACATGTCCAAAATTTTGGAAGAAACCAGAGGTGTTTTTTGCGAAGTGCCTACCTGTAGATTTTGGCCTCTAGCTCAGCCGGCACCTAGGGAAACCTACCAAACCTGTGCATTTCTGAAAACTAGAGACCTAGGGGAATCCAAGATGGGGTGACTTGCGGGGCTCGGACCAGGTTCTGTTACCCAGAATCCTTTGCAAACCTCAAAATGTGGCTAAAAAAACACATGTTCCTCACATTTCTGTGGCAAAAAGTTCTGCAATCTGAGAGGAGCCACAAATTTCCTTCCACCCAGCGTTCCCCCAAGTCTCCCGATAAAAATGATACCTCACTTGCGTGGGTAGGCCTAGCGCCAGCGACAGGAAACACCCCAAAGCGCAACGTGGACACATCCAAAATTATGGAAGAAAACAGAGGTGTTTTTTGCGAAGTGCCTACCTGTAGATTTTGGCCTCTAGCTCAGCCGGCACCTAGGGAAACCTACCAAGCCTGTGCATTTCTGAAAACTAGAGACCTAGGGGAATCCAAGGAGGGGTGACTTGTGGGGCTCGGACCAGGTTCTGTTACCCAGAATCCTTTGCAAACCTCAAAATTTGGCTAAAAAAACACATGTTCCTCACATTTCTGTGGCAGAAAGTTTTGGAATCTGAGAGGAGCCACAAATTTCCTTCCACCCAGCGTTCCCCCAAGTCTCCCGATAAAAATGATACCTCACTTGCGTGGGTAGGCCTAGCGCCAGCGACAGGAAACACGCCAAAGCGCAACGTGGACACGTCCTAAATTTTGGAAGAAAATAGAGGTGTTTTTTTGCGAAGTGCCTACCTGTAGATTTTGGCCTCTAGCTCAGCCGGCACCTAGGGAAACCTACCAAACCTGTGCATTTCTGAAAACTAGAGACCTAGGGGAATCCAAGGAGGGGTGACTTGCGGGGCTCGGACCAGGTTCTGTTACCCAGAATCCTTTGCAAACCTAAAAATTTGGCTAAAAAAACACATGTTCCTCACATTTCTGTGGCAAAAAGTTCTGCAATCTGAGAGGAGCCACAAATTTCCTTCCACCCAGCGTTCCCCCAAGTCTCCCGATAAAAATGATACCTCACTTGCGTGGGTAGGCCTAGCGCCAGCGACAGGAAACACCCCAAAGCGCAACGTGGACACATCCAAAATTATGGAAGAAAACAGAGGTGTTTTTTGCGAAGTGGCTACCTGTAGATTTTGGCCTCTAGCTCAGCCGGCACCTAGGGAAACCTACCAAGCCTGTGCATTTCTGAAAACTAGAGACCTAGGGGAATCCAAGGAGGGGTGACTTGTGGGGCTCGGACCAGGTTCTGTTACCCAGAATCCTTTGCAAACCTCAAAATTTGGCTAAAAAAACACATGTTCCTCACATTTCTGTGGCAGAAAGTTTTGGAATCTGAGAGGAGCCACAAATTTCCTTCCACCCAGCGTTCCCCCAAGTCTCCCGATAAAAATGATACCTCACTTGCGTGGGTAGGCCTAGCGCCAGCGACAGGAAACACGCCAAAGCGCAACGTGGACACGTCCTAAATTTTGGAAGAAAATAGAGGTGTTTTTTTGCGAAGTGCCTACCTGTAGATTTTGGCCTCTAGCTCAGCCGGCACCTAGGGAAACCTACCAAACCTGTGCATTTCTGAAAACTAGAGACCTAGGGGAATCCAAGGAGGGGTGACTTGCGGGGCTCGGACCAGGTTCTGTTACCCAGAATCCTTTGCAAACCTAAAAATTTGGCTAAAAAAACACATGTTCCTCACATTTCTGTGGCAGAAAGTTCTGGAATCGGAGAGGAGCCACAAATTTCCTTCCACCCAGCGTTCCCCCAAGTCTCCGGATAAAAATGATACCTCACTTGCGTGGGTAGGCCTAGCGCCGGCGACAGGAAACACCCCAAAGCGCAACTTGGCACGTCCAAAATTTTGGAAGAAAACAGAGGTGTTTTTTGCGAAGTGCCTACCTGAGGATTTTGGCCTCTAGCTCAGCCGGCACCTAGGGAAACCTACCAAACCTGTGCATTTCTGAAAACTAGAGACCTAGGGGAATCCAAGGAGGGGTGACTTGCGGGGCTCGGACCAGGTTCTGTTACCCAGAATCCTTTGCAAACCTCAAAATTTGGCTAAAAAAACACATGTTCCTCACATTTCTGTGGCAGAAAGTTCTGGAATCTCAGAGGAGCCACAAATTTCCTTCCACCCAGCGTTTCCCCAAGTCTCCCGATAAAAATGATACCTCACTTGCGTGGGTAGGCCTAGCGCCGGCGACAGGAAACACCCCAAAGCGCAACGTGGACACATCCAAAATTTTGGAAGAAAACAGAGGTGTTTTTTGCGAAGTGCCTACCTGTAGATTTTGGCCTCTAGCTCAGCCAGCACCTAGGGAAACCTACCAAACCTGTGCATTTCTGAAAACTAGAGACCTAGGGGAATCCAAGATGGGGTGACTTGCGGGGCTCGGACCAGGTTCTGTTACCCAGAATCCTTTGCAAACCTCAAAATTTGGCTAAAAAAACACATGTTCCTCACATTTCTGTGGCAGAAAGTTCTGGAATCTGAGAGGAGCCACAAATTTCCTTCCACCCAGTGTTCCCCCAAGTCTCCCGATAAAAATGATACCTCACTTGCGTGGGTAGGCCTAGCGCCGGCGACAGGAAACACCCCAAAGCGCAACGTGGACATGTCCAAAATTTTGGAAGAAAACAGAGGTGTTTATTGCGAAGTGCCTACCTGTAGATTTTGGCCTCTAGCTCAGCCGGCACCTAGGGAAACCTACCAAACCTGTGCATTTCTGAAAACTAGAGACCTAGGGGAATCCAAGATGGGGTGACTTGCGGGGCTCGGACCAGGTTCTGTTACCCAGAATCCTTTGCAAACCTCAAAATGTGGCTAAAAAAACACATGTTCCTCACATTTCTGTGGCAGAAAGTTCTGCAATCTGAGAGGAGCCACAAATTTCCTTCCACCCAGCGTTCCCCCAAGTCTCCCGATAAAAATGATACCTCACTTGCGTGGGTAGGCCTAGCGCCAGCGACAGGAAACACCCCAAAGCGCAACGTGGACACATCCAAAATTATGGAAGAAAACAGAGGTGTTTTTTGCGAAGTGCCTACCTGTAGATTTTGGCCTCTAGCTCAGCCGGCACCTAGGGAAACCTACCAAGCCTGTGCATTTCTGAAAACTAGAGACCTAGGGGAATCCAAGGAGGGGTGACTTGTGGGGCTCGGACCAGGTTCTGTTACCCAGAATCCTTTGCAAACCTCACAATTTGGCTAAAAAAACACATGTTCCTCACATTTCTGTGGCAGAAAGTTTTGGAATCTGAGAGGAGCCACAAATTTCCTTCCACCCAGCGTTCCCCCAAGTCTCCCGATAAAAATGATACCTCACTTGCGTGGGTAGGCCTAGCGCCAGCGACAGGAAACACGCCAAAGCGCAACGTGGACACGTCCTAAATTTTGGAAGAAAATAGAGGTGTTTTTTTGCGAAGTGCCTACCTGTAGATTTTGGCCTCTAGCTCAGCCGGCACCTAGGGAAACCTACCAAACCTGTGCATTTCTGAAAACTAGAGACCTAGGGGAATCCAAGGAGGGGTGACTTGCGGGGCTCGGACCAGGTTCTGTTACCCAGAATCCTTTGCAAACCTAAAAATTTGGCTAAAAAAACACATGTTCCTCACATTTCTGTGGCAGAAAGTTCTGGAATCGGAGAGGAGCCACAAATTTCCTTCCACCCAGCGTTCCCCCAAGTCTCCGGATAAAAATGATACCTCACTTGCGTGGGTAGGCCTAGCGCCGGCGACAGGAAACACCCCAAAGCGCAACTTGGCACATCCAAAATTTTGGAAGAAAACAGAGGTGTTTTTTGCGAAGTGCCTACCTGAGGATTTTGGCCTCTAGCTCAGCCGGCACCTAGGGAAACCTACCAAACCTGTGCATTTCTGAAAACTAGAGACCTAGGGGAATCCAAGGAGGGGTGACTTGCGGGGCTCGGACCAGGTTCTGTTACCCAGAATCCTTTGCAAACCTCAAAATTTGGCTAAAAAAACACATGTTCCTCACATTTCTGTGGCAGAAAGTTCTGGAATCTCAGAGGAGCCACAAATTTCCTTCCACCCAGCGTTTCCCCAAGTCTCCCGATAAAAATGATACCTCACTTGCGTGGGTAGGCCTAGCGCCGGCGACAGGAAACACCCCAAAGCGCAACGTGGACACATCCAAAATTTTGGAAGAAAACAGAGGTGTTTTTTGCGAAGTGCCTACCTGTAGATTTTGGCCTCTAGCTCAGCCAGCACCTAGGGAAACCTACCAAACCTGTGCATTTCTGAAAACTAGAGACCTAGGGGAATCCAAGATGGGGTGACTTGCGGGGCTCGGACCAGGTTCTGTTACCCAGAATCCTTTGCAAACCTCAAAATTTGGCTAAAAAAACACATGTTCCTCACATTTCTGTGGCAGAAAGTTCTGGAATCTGAGAGGAGCCACAAATTTCCTTCCACCCAGTGTTCCCCCAAGTCTCCCGATAAAAATGATACCTCACTTGCGTGGGTAGGCCTAGCGCCGGCGACAGGAAACACCCCAAAGCGCAACGTGGACATGTCCAAAATTTTGGAAGAAAACAGAGGTGTTTTTTGCGAAGTGCCTACCTGTAGATTTTGGCCTCTAGCTCAGCCGGCACCTAGGGAAACCTACCAAACCTGTGCATTTCTGAAAACTAGAGACCTAGGGGAATCCAAGATGGGGTGACTTGCGGGGCTCGGACCAGGTTCTGTTACCCAGAATCCTTTGCAAACCTCAAAATGTGGCTAAAAAAACACATGTTCCTCACATTTCTGTGGCAGAAAGTTCTGCAATCTGAGAGGAGCCACAAATTTCCTTCCACCCAGCGTTCCCCCAAGTCTCCCGATAAAAATGATACCTCACTTGCGTGGGTAGGCCTAGCGCCAGCGACAGGAAACACCCCAAAGCGCAACGTGGACACATCCAAAATTATGGAAGAAAACAGAGGTGTTTTTTGCGAAGTGCCTACCTGTAGATTTTGGCCTCTAGCTCAGCCGGCACCTAGGGAAACCTACCAAGCCTGTGCATTTCTGAAAACTAGAGACCTAGGGGAATCCAAGGAGGGGTGACTTGTGGGGCTCGGACCAGGTTCTGTTACCCAGAATCCTTTGCAAACCTCACAATTTGGCTAAAAAAACACATGTTCCTCACATTTCTGTGGCAGAAAGTTTTGGAATCTGAGAGGAGCCACAAATTTCCTTCCACCCAGCGTTTCCCCAAGTCTCCCGATAAAAATGATACCTCACTTGCGTGGGTAGGCCTAGCGCCAGCGACAGGAAACACGCCAAAGCGCAACGTGGACACGTCCTAAATTTTGGAAGAAAATAGAGGTGTTTTTTTGCGAAGTGCCTACCTGTAGATTTTGGCCTCTAGCTCAGCCGGCACCTAGGGAAACCTACCAAACCTGTGCATTTCTGAAAACTAGAGACCTAGGGGAATCCAAGGAGGGGTGACTTGCGGGGCTCGGACCAGGTTCTGTTACCCAGAATCCTTTGCAAACCTAAAAATTTGGCTAAAAAAACACATGTTCCTCACATTTCTGTGGCAGAAAGTTCTGGAATCGGAGAGGAGCCACAAATTTCCTTCCACCCAGCGTTCCCCCAAGTCTCCGGATAAAAATGATACCTCACTTGCGTGGGTAGGCCTAGCGCCGGCGACAGGAAACACCCCAAAGCGCAACGTGGACACGTCCAAAATTTTGGAAGAAACCAGAGGTGTTTTTTGCGAAGTGCCTACCTGTAGATTTTAGCCTCTAGCTCAGCCGGCACCTAGGGAAACCTACCAAACCTGTGCATTTCTGAAAACTAGAGACCTAGGGGAATCCAAGATGGGGTGACTTGCGGGGCTCGGACCAGGTTCTGTTACCCAGAATCCTTTGCAAACCTCAAAATGTGGCTAAAAAAACACATGTTCCTCACATTTCTGTGGCAGAAAGTTCTGGAATCTGAGAGGAGCCACAAATTTCCTTCCACCCAGTCCTCCCGATAAAAATGATACCTCACTTGCGTGGGTAGGCCTAGCGCCAGGGACAGGAAACACCCCAAAGTGCAACGTGGACACATCCAAAATTATGGAAGAAAACAGAGGTGTTTTTTGCGAAGTGCCTACCTGTAGATTTTGGCCTCTAGCTCAGCCGGCACCTAGGGAAACCTACCAAAACTGTGCAGTTCTAAAAACTAGAGACCTAGGGGAATCCAAGGAGGGGTGACTTGCGGGGCTCGGACCAGGTTCTGTTACCCAGAATCCTTTGCAAACCTCAAAATTTGGCTAAAAAAACACATGTTCCTCACATTTCTGTGGCAGAAAGTTCTGGAATCTGAGAGGAGCCACAAATTTCCTTCCACACAGCGTTCCCCCAAGTCTCCCGATAAAAATGATACCTCACTTGCGTGGGTAGGCCTACCGCCCGCGACAGGAAACACCCCAAAGCGCAACGTGGACACATCCAAAATTTTGGAAGAAAACAGAGGTGTTTTTTGCGAACTGCCTACCTGTAGATTTTGGCATCTAGCTCAGCCGGCACCTAGGGAAACCTACCAAACCTGTGCATTTCTGAAAACTAGAGACCTAGGGGAATCCAAGATGGGGTGACTTGCGGGGCTCGGACCAGGTTCTGTTACCCAGAATCCTTTGCAAACCTCAAAATTTGGCTAAAAAAACACATGTTCCTCACATTTCTGTGGCAGAAAGTTCTGGAATCTGAGAGGAGCCACAAATTTCCTTCCACCCAGCGTTCCCCCAAGTCTCCCGATAAAAATGATACCTCACTTGCGTGGGTAGGCCTAGCGCCGGCGACAGGAAACACCCCAAAGCGCAACGTGGACATGTCCAAAATTTTGGAAGAAAACAGAGGTGTTTTTTGCGAAGTGCCTACCTGTAGATTTTGGCCTCTAGCTCAGCCGGCACCTAGGGAAACCTACCAAACCTGTGCATTTCTGAAAACTAGAGACCTAGGGGAATCCAAGATGGGGTGACTTGCGGGGCTCGGACCAGGTTCTGTTACCCAGAATCCTTTGCAAACCTCAAAATGTGGCTAAAAAAACACATGTTCCTCACATTTCTGTGGCCGAAAGTTCTGGAATCTGAGAGGAGCCACAAATTTCCTTCCACCCAGCGTTCCCCCAAGTCTCCCGATAAAAATGATACCTCACTTGCATGGGTAGGCCTAGCGCCAGCGACAGGAAACACCCCAAAGCGCAACGTGGACACATCCAAAATTATGGAAGAAAACAGAGGTGTTTTTTGCGAAGTGCCTACCTGTAGATTTTGGCCTCTAGCTCAGCCGGCACCTAGGGAAACCTACCAAACCTGTGCATTTCTGAAAACTAGAGACCTAGGGGAATCCAAGATGGGGTGACTTGCGGGGCTCGGACCAGGTTCTGTTACCCAGAATCCTTTGCAAACCTCAAAATTTGGCTAAAAAAACACATGTTCCTCACATTTCTGTGGCAGAAAGTTCTGGAATCTGAGAGAAGCCACAAATTTCCTTCCACCCAGCGTTCCCCCAAGTCTCCCGATAAAAATGATACCTCACTTGCGTGGGTAGGCCTAGCGCCGGCGACAGGAAACACCCCAAAGCGCAACGTGGACACGTCCAAAATTTTGGAAGAAACCAGAGGTGTTTTTTGCGAAGTGCCTACCTGTAGATTTTAGCCTCTAGCTCAGCCGGCACCTAGGGAAACCTACCAAACCTGTGCATTTCTGAAAACTAGAGACCTAGGGGAATCCAAGATGGGGTGACTTGTGGGGCTCGGACCAGGTTCTGTTACCCAGAATCCTTTGCAAACCTCAAAATGTGGCTAAAAAAACACATGTTCCTCACATTTCTGTGGCAGAAAGTTCTGGAATCTGAGAGGAGCCACAAATTTCCTTCCACCCAGCGTTCCCCCAAGTCTCCCGATAAAAATGATACCTCACTTGCGTGGGTAGGCCTAGCGCCAGGGACAGGAAACACCCCAAAGTGCAACGTGGACACATCCAAAATTATGGAAGAAAACAGAGGTGTTTTTTGCGAAGTGCCTACCTGTAGATTTTGGCCTCTAGCTCAGCCGGCACCTAGGGAAACCTACCAAAACTGTGCAGTTCTAAAAACTAGAGACCTAGGGGAATCCAAGGAGGGGTGACTTGCGGGGCTCGGACCAGGTTCTGTTACCCAGAATCCTTTGCAAACCTCAAAATTTGGCTAAAAAAACACATGTTCCTCACATTTCTGTGGCAGAAAGTTCTGGAATCTGAGAGGAGCCACAAATTTCCTTCCACACAGCGTTCCCCCAAGTCTCCCGATAAAAATGATACCTCACTTGCGTGGGTAGGCCTACCGCCCGCGACAGGAAACACCCCAAAGCGCAACGTGGACACATCCAAAATTTTGGAAGAAAACAGAGGTGTTTTTTGCGAAGTGCCTACCTGTAGATTTTGGCCTCTAGCTCAGCCGGCACCTAGGGAAACCTACCAAACCTGTGCATTTCTGAAAACTAGAGACCTAGGGGAATCCAAGATGGGGTGACTTGCGGGGCTCGGACCAGGTTCTGTTACCCAGAATCCTTTGCAAACCTCAAAATTTGGCTAAAAAAACACATGTTCCTCACATTTCTGTGGCAGAAAGTTCTGGAATCTGAGAGAAGCCACGAATTTCCTTCCACCCAGCGTTCCCCCAAGTCTCCCGATAAAAATGATACCTCACTTGCGTGGGTAGGCCTAGCGCCGGCGACAGGAAACACCCCAAAGCGCAACGTGGACACGTCCAAAATTTTGGAAGAAACCAGAGGTGTTTTTTGCGAAGTGCCTACCTGTAGATTTTAGCCTCTAGCTCAGCCGGCACCTAGGGAAACCTACCAAACCTGTGCATTTCTGAAAACTAGAGACCTAGGGGAATCCAAGATGGGGTGACTTGCGGGGCTCGGACCAGGTTCTGTTACCCAGAATCCTTTGCAAACCTCAAAATTTGGCTAAAAAAACACATGTTCCTCACATTTCTGTGGCAGAAAGTTCTGGAATCTGAGAGGAGCCACAAATTTCCTTCCACCCAGCGTTCCCCCAAGTCTCACAATAAAAATGATACCTCACTTGCGTGGGTAGGCCTAGCGCCGGCGACAGGAAACACCCCAAAGCGCAACGTGGACATGTCCAAAATTTTGGAAGAAAACAGAGGTGTTTTTTGCGAAGTGCCTACCTGTAGATATTGGCCTCTAGCTCAGCCGGCACCTAGGGAAACCTACCAAACCTGTGCATTTCTGAAAACTAGAGACCTAGGGGAATCCAAGATGGGGTGACTTGCGGGCCTCGGACCAGGTTCTGTTACCCAGAATCCTTTGCAAACCTCAAAATGTGGCTAAAAAAACACATGTTCCTCACATTTCTGTGGCAGAAAGTTCTGCAATCTGAGAGGAGCCACAAATTTCCTTCCACCCAGCGTTCCCCCAAGTCTCCCGATAAAAATGATACCTCACTTGCGTGGGTAGGCCTAGCGCCGGCGACAGGAAACACGCCAAAGCGCAACGTGGACACGTCCAAAATTTTGGAAGAAAACAGAGGTGTTTTTTGCGAAGTGCCTACCTGTAGATCTTGGCCTCTAGCTCAGCCGGCACCTAGGGAAACCTACCAAACCTGTGCATTTCTGAAAACTAGAGACCTAGGGGAATCCAAGATGGGGTGACTTGCGGGGCTCGGACCAGGTTCTGTTACCCAGAATCCTTTGCAAACCTCAAAATGTGGCTAAAAAAACACATGTTCCTCACATTTCTGTGGCCGAAAGTTCTGGAATCTGAGAGGAGCCACAAATTTCCTTCCACCCAGCGTTCCCCCAAGTCTCCCGATAAAAATGATACCTCACTTGCATGGGTAGGCCTAGCGCCAGCGACAGGAAACACCCCAAAGCGCAACGTGGACACATCCAAAATTATGGAAGAAAACAGAGGTGTTTTTTGCGAAGTGCCTACCTGTAGATTTTGGCCTCTAGCTCAGCCGGCACCTAGGGAAACCTACCAAACCTGTGCATTTCTGAAAACTAGAGACCTAGGGGAATCCAAGATGGGGTGACTTGCGGGGCTCGGACCAGGTTCTGTTACCCAGAATCCTTTGCAAACCTCAAAATTTGGCTAAAAAAACACATGTTCCTCACATTTCTGTGGCAGAAAGTTCTGGAATCTGAGAGAAGCCACAAATTTCCTTCCACCCAGCGTTCCCCCAAGTCTCCCGATAAAAATGATACCTCACTTGCGTGGGTAGGCCTAGCGCCGGCGACAGGAAACACCCCAAAGCGCAACGTGGACACGTCCAAAATTTTGGAAGAAACCAGAGGTGTTTTTTGCGAAGTGCCTACCTGTAGATTTTAGCCTCTAGCTCAGCCGGCACCTAGGGAAACCTACCAAACCTGTGCATTTCTGAAAACTAGAGACCTAGGGGAATCCAAGATGGGGTGACTTGCGGGGCTCGGACCAGGTTCTGTTACCCAGAATCCTTTGCAAACCTCAAAATGTGGCTAAAAAAACACATGTTCCTCACATTTCTGTGGCAGAAAGTTCTGGAATCTGAGAGGAGCCACAAATTTCCTTCCACCCAGCGTTCCCCCAAGTCTCCCGATAAAAATGATACCTCACTTGCGTGGGTAGGCCTAGCGCCAGGGACAGGAAACACCCCAAAGTGCAACGTGGACACATCCAAAATTATGGAAGAAAACAGAGGTGTTTTTTGCGAAGTGCCTACCTGTAGATTTTGGCCTCTAGCTCAGCCGGCACCTAGGGAAACCTACCAAAACTGTGCAGTTCTAAAAACTAGAGACCTAGGGGAATCCAAGGAGGGGTGACTTGCGGGGCTCGGACCAGGTTCTGTTACCCAGAATCCTTTGCAAACCTCAAAATTTGGCTAAAAAAACACATGTTCCTCACATTTCTGTGGCAGAAAGTTCTGGAATCTGAGAGGAGCCACAAATTTCCTTCCACACAGCGTTCCCCCAAGTCTCCCGATAAAAATGATACCTCACTTGCGTGGGTAGGCCTACCGCCCGCGACAGGAAACACCCCAAAGCGCAACGTGGACACATCCAAAATTTTTGAAGAAAACAGAGGTGTTTTTTGCGAAGTGCCTACCTGTAGATTTTGGCCTCTAGCTCAGCCGGCACCTAGGGAAACCTACCAAACCTGTGCATTTCTGAAAACTAGAGACCTAGGGGAATCCAAGATGGGGTGACTTGCGGGGCTCGGACCAGGTTCTGTTACCCAGAATCCTTTGCAAACCTCAAAATTTGGCTAAAAAAACACATGTTCCTCACATTTCTGTGGCAGAAAGTTCTGGAATCTGAGAGAAGCCACAAATTTCCTTCCACCCAGCGTTCCCCCAAGTCTCCCGATAAAAATGATACCTCACTTGCGTGGGTAGGCCTAGCGCCGGCGACAGGAAACACCCCAAAGCGCAACGTGGACACGTCCAAAATTTTGGAAGAAACCAGAGGTGTTTTTTGCGAAGTGCCTACCTGTAGATTTTAGCCTCTAGCTCAGCCGGCACCTAGGGAAACCTACCAAACCTGTGCATTTCTGAAAACTAGAGACCTAGGGGAATCCAAGATGGGGTGACTTGCGGGGCTCGGACCAGGTTCTGTTACCCAGAATCCTTTGCAAACCTCAAAATTTGGCTAAAAAAACACATGTTCCTCACATTTCTGTGGCAGAAAGTTCTGCAATCTGAGAGGAGCCACAAATTTCCTTCCACCCAGCGTTCCCCCAAGTCTCCCGATAAAAATGATACCTCACTTGCGTGGGTAGGCCTAGCGCCAGCGACAGGAAACACCCCAAAGCGCAACGTGGACACATCCAAAATTATGGAAGAAAACAGAGGTGTTTTTTGCGAAGTGCCTACCTGTAGATTTTGGCCTCTAGCTCAGCCGGCACCTAGGGAAACCTACCAAGCCTGTGCATTTCTGAAAACTAGAGACCTAGGGGAATCCAAGGAGGGGTGACTTGTGGGGCTCGGACCAGGTTCTGTTACCCAGAATCCTTTGCAAACCTCAAAATTTGGCTAAAAAAACACATGTTCCTCACATTTCTGTGGCAGAAAGTTTTGGAATCTGAGAGGAGCCACAAATTTCCTTCCACCCAGCGTTCCCCCAAGTCTCGCGATAAAAATGATACCTCACTTGCGTGGGTAGGCCTAGCGCCAGCGACAGGAAACACGCCAAAGCGCAACGTGGACACGTCCTAAATTTTGGAAGAAAATAGAGGTGTTTTTTTGCGAAGTGCCTACCTGTAGATTTTGGCCTCTAGCTCAGCCGGCACCTAGGGAAACCTACCAAACCTGTGCATTTCTGAAAACTAGAGACCTAGGGGAATCCAAGGAGGGGTGACTTGCGGGGCTCGGACCAGGTTCTGTTACCCAGAATCCTTTGCAAACCTAAAAATTTGGCTAAAAAAACACATGTTCCTCACATTTCTGTGGCAAAAAGTTCTGCAATCTGAGAGGAGCCACAAATTTCCTTCCACCCAGCGTTCCCCCAAGTCTCCCGATAAAAATGATACCTCACTTGCGTGGGTAGGCCTAGCGCCAGGGACAGGAAACACCCCAAAGTGCAACGTGGACACATCCAAAATTATGGAAGAAAACAGAGGTGTTTTTTGCGAAGTGCCTACCTGTAGATTTTGGCCTCTAGCTCAGCCGGCACCTAGGGAAACCTACCAAAACTGTGCAGTTCTAAAAACTAGAGACCTAGGGGAATCCAAGGAGGGGTGACTTGCGGGGCTCGGACCAGGTTCTGTTACCCAGAATCCTTTGCAAACCTCAAAATTTGGCTAAAAAAACACATGTTCCTCACATTTCTGTGGCAGAAAGTTCTGGAATCTGAGAGGAGCCACAAATTTCCTTCCACACAGCGTTCCCCCAAGTCTCCCGATAAAAATGATACCTCACTTGCGTGGGTAGGCCTACCGCCCGCGACAGGAAACACCCCAAAGCGCAACGTGGACACATCCAAAATTTTTGAAGAAAACAGAGGTGTTTTTTGCGAAGTGCCTACCTGTAGATTTTGGCCTCTAGCTCAGCCGGCACCTAGGGAAACCTACCAAACCTGTGCATTTCTGAAAACTAGAGACCTAGGGGAATCCAAGATGGGGTGACTTGCGGGGCTCGGACCAGGTTCTGTTACCCAGAATCCTTTGCAAACCTCAAAATTTGGCTAAAAAAACACATGTTCCTCACATTTCTGTGGCAGAAAGTTCTGGAATCTGAGAGAAGCCACAAATTTCCTTCCACCCAGCGTTCCCCCAAGTCTCCCGATAAAAATGATACCTCACTTGCGTGGGTAGGCCTAGCGCCGGCGACAGGAAACACCCCAAAGCGCAACGTGGACACGTCCAAAATTTTGGAAGAAACCAGAGGTGTTTTTTGCGAAGTGCCTACCTGTAGATTTTAGCCTCTAGCTCAGCCGGCACCTAGGGAAACCTACCAAACCTGTGCATTTCTGAAAACTAGAGACCTAGGGGAATCCAAGATGGGGTGACTTGCGGGGCTCGGACCAGGTTCTGTTACCCAGAATCCTTTGCAAACCTCAAAATTTGGCTAAAAAAACACATGTTCCTCACATTTCTGTGGCAGAAAGTTCTGCAATCTGAGAGGAGCCACAAATTTCCTTCCACCCAGCGTTCCCCCAAGTCTCCCGATAAAAATGATACCTCACTTGCGTGGGTAGGCCTAGCGCCAGCGACAGGAAACACCCCAAAGCGCAACGTGGACACATCCAAAATTATGGAAGAAAACAGAGGTGTTTTTTGCGAAGTGCCTACCTGTAGATTTTGGCCTCTAGCTCAGCCGGCACCTAGGGAAACCTACCAAGCCTGTGCATTTCTGAAAACTAGAGACCTAGGGGAATCCAAGGAGGGGTGACTTGTGGGGCTCGGACCAGGTTCTGTTACCCAGAATCCTTTGCAAACCTCAAAATTTGGCTAAAAAAACACATGTTCCTCACATTTCTGTGGCAGAAAGTTTTGGAATCTGAGAGGAGCCACAAATTTCCTTCCACCCAGCGTTCCCCCAAGTCTCGCGATAAAAATGATACCTCACTTGCGTGGGTAGGCCTAGCGCCAGCGACAGGAAACACGCCAAAGCGCAACGTGGACACGTCCTAAATTTTGGAAGAAAATAGAGGTGTTTTTTTGCGAAGTGCCTACCTGTAGATTTTGGCCTCTAGCTCAGCCGGCACCTAGGGAAACCTACCAAACCTGTGCATTTCTGAAAACTAGAGACCTAGGGGAATCCAAGGAGGGGTGACTTGCGGGGCTCGGACCAGGTTCTGTTACCCAGAATCCTTTGCAAACCTAAAAATTTGGCTAAAAAAACACATGTTCCTCACATTTCTGTGGCAAAAAGTTCTGCAATCTGAGAGGAGCCACAAATTTCCTTCCACCCAGCGTTCCCCCAAGTCTCCCGATAAAAATGATACCTCACTTGCGTGGGTAGGCCTAGCGCCAGCGACAGGAAACACCCCAAAGCGCAACGTGGACACATCCAAAATTATGGAAGAAAACAGAGGTGTTTTTTGCGAAGTGCCTACCTGTAGATTTTGGCCTCTAGCTCAGCCGGCACCTAGGGAAACCTACCAAGCCTGTGCATTTCTGAAAACTAGAGACCTAGGGGAATCCAAGGAGGGGTGACTTGTGGGGCTCGGACCAGGTTCTGTTACCCAGAATCCTTTGCAAACCTCAAAATTTGGCTAAAAAAACACATGTTCCTCACATTTCTGTGGCAGAAAGTTTTGGAATCTGAGAGGAGCCACAAATTTCCTTCCACCCAGCGTTCCCCCAAGTCTCCCGATAAAAATGATACCTCACTTGCGTGGGTAGGCCTAGCGCCAGCGACAGGAAACACGCCAAAGCGCAACGTGGACACGTCCTAAATTTTGGAAGAAAATAGAGGTGTTTTTTTGCGAAGTGCCTACCTGTAGATTTTGGCCTCTAGCTCAGCCGGCACCTAGGGAAACCTACCAAACCTGTGCATTTCTGAAAACTAGAGACCTAGGGGAATCCAAGGAGGGGTGACTTGCGGGGCTCGGACCAGGTTCTGTTACCCAGAATCCTTTGCAAACCTAAAAATTTGGCTAAAAAAACACATGTTCCTCACATTTCTGTGGCAGAAAGTTCTGGAATCGGAGAGGAGCCACAAATTTCCTTCCACCCAGCGTTCCCCCAAGTCTCCGGATAAAAATGATACCTCACTTGCGTGGGTAGGCCTAGCGCCGGCGACAGGAAACACCCCAAAGCGCAACTTGGCACGTCCAAAATTTTGGAAGAAAACAGAGGTGTTTTTTGCGAAGTGCCTACCTGAGGATTTTGGCCTCTAGCTCAGCCGGCACCTAGGGAAACCTACCAAACCTGTGCATTTCTGAAAACTAGAGACCTAGGGGAATCCAAGGAGGGGTGACTTGCGGGGCTCGGACCAGGTTCTGTTACCCAGAATCCTTTGCAAACCTCAAAATTTGGCTAAAAAAACACATGTTCCTCACATTTCTGTGGCAGAAAGTTCTGGAATCTCAGAGGAGCCACAAATTTCCTTCCACCCAGCGTTTCCCCAAGTCTCCCGATAAAAATGATACCTCACTTGCGTGGGTAGGCCTAGCGCCGGCGACAGGAAACACCCCAAAGCGCAACGTGGACACATCCAAAATTTTGGAAGAAAACAGAGGTGTTTTTTGCGAAGTGCCTACCTGTAGATTTTGGCCTCTAGCTCAGCCAGCACCTAGGGAAACCTACCAAACCTGTGCATTTCTGAAAACTAGAGACCTAGGGGAATCCAAGATGGGGTGACTTGCGGGGCTCGGACCAGGTTCTGTTACCCAGAATCCTTTGCAAACCTCAAAATTTGGCTAAAAAAACACATGTTCCTCACATTTCTGTGGCAGAAAGTTCTGGAATCTGAGAGGAGCCACAAATTTCCTTCCACCCAGTGTTCCCCCAAGTCTCCCGATAAAAATGATACCTCACTTGCGTGGGTAGGCCTAGCGCCGGCGACAGGAAACACCCCAAAGCGCAACGTGGACATGTCCAAAATTTTGGAAGAAAACAGAGGTGTTTTTTGCGAAGTGCCTACCTGTAGATTTTGGCCTCTAGCTCAGCCGGCACCTAGGGAAACCTACCAAACCTGTGCATTTCTGAAAACTAGAGACCTAGGGGAATCCAAGATGGGGTGACTTGCGGGGCTCGGACCAGGTTCTGTTACCCAGAATCCTTTGCAAACCTCAAAATTTGGCTAAAAAAACACATGTTCCTCACATTTCTGTGGCAGAAAGTTCTGGAATCTGAGAGGAGCCACAAATTTCCTTCCACCCAGCGTTCCCCCAAGTCTCCCGATAAAAATGATACCTCACTTGCGTGGGTAGGCCTAGCGCCAGCGACAGGAAACATCCCAAAGCGCAACGTGGACACATCCAAAATTATGGAAGAAAACAGAGGTGTTTTTTGCGAAGTGCCTACCTGTAGATTTTGGCCTCTAGCTCAGCCGGCACCTAGGGAAACCTACCAAGCCTGTGCATTTCTGAAAACTAGAGACCTAGGGGAATCCAAGGAGGGGTGACTTGTGGGGCTCGGACCAGGTTCTGTTACCCAGAATCCTTTGCAAACCTCACAATTTGGCTAAAAAAACACATGTTCCTCACATTTCTGTGGCAGAAAGTTTTGGAATCTGAGAGGAGCCACAAATTTCCTTCCACCCAGCGTTCCCCCAAGTCTCCCGATAAAAATGATACCTCACTTGCGTGGGTAGGCCTAGCGCCAGCGACAGGAAACACGCCAAAGCGCAACGTGGACACGTCCTAAATTTTGGAAGAAAATAGAGGTGTTTTTTTGCGAAGTGCCTACCTGTAGATTTTGGCCTCTAGCTCAGCCGGCACCTAGGGAAACCTACCAAACCTGTGCATTTCTGAAAACTAGAGACCTAGGGGAATCCAAGGAGGGGTGACTTGCGGGGCTCGGACCAGGTTCTGTTACCCAGAATCCTTTGCAAACCTAAAAATTTGGCTAAAAAAACACATGTTCCTCACATTTCTGTGGCAGAAAGTTCTGGAATCGGAGAGGAGCCACAAATTTCCTTCCACCCAGCGTTCCCCCAAGTCTCCGGATAAAAATGATACCTCACTTGCGTGGGTAGGCCTAGCGCCGGCGACAGGAAACACCCCAAAGCGCAACTTGGCACGTCCAAAATTTTGGAAGAAAACAGAGGTGTTTTTTGCGAAGTGCCTACCTGAGGATTTTGGCCTCTAGCTCAGCCGGCACCTAGGGAAACCTACCACACCTGTGCATTTCTGAAAACTAGAGACCTAGGGGAATCCAAGGAGGGGTGACTTGCGGGGCTCGGACCAGGTTCTGTTACCCAGAATCCTTTGCAAACCTCAAAATTTGGCTAAAAAAACACATGTTCCTCACATTTCTGTGGCAGAAAGTTCTGGAATCTCAGAGGAGCCACAAATTTCCTTCCACCCAGCGTTTCCCCAAGTCTCCCGATAAAAATGATACCTCACTTGCGTGGGTAGGCCTAGCGCCGGCGACAGGAAACACCCCAAAGCGCAACGTGGACACATCCAAAATTTTGGAAGAAAACAGAGGTGTTTTTTGCGAAGTGCCTACCTGTAGATTTTGGCCTCTAGCTCAGCCAGCACCTAGGGAAACCTACCAAACCTGTGCATTTCTGAAAACTAGAGACCTAGGGGAATCCAAGATGGGGTGACTTGCGGGGCTCGGACCAGGTTCTGTTACCCAGAATCCTTTGCAAACCTCAAAATTTGGCTAAAAAAACACATGTTCCTCACATTTCTGTGGCAGAAAGTTCTGGAATCTGAGAGGAGCCACAAATTTCCTTCCACCCAGTGTTCCCCCAAGTCTCCCGATAAAAATGATACCTCACTTGCGTGGGTAGGCCTAGCGCCGGCGACAGGAAACACCCCAAAGCGCAACGTGGACATGTCCAAAATTTTGGAAGAAAACAGAGGTGTTTTTTGCGAAGTGCCTACCTGTAGATTTTGGCCTCTAGCTCAGCCGGCACCTAGGGAAACCTACCAAACCTGTGCATTTCTGAAAACTAGAGACCTAGGGGAATCCAAGATGGGGTGACTTGCGGGGCTCGGACCAGGTTCTGTTACCCAGAATCCTTTGCAAACCTCAAAATGTGGCTAAAAAAACACATGTTCCTCACATTTCTGTGGCAGAAAGTTCTGCAATCTGAGAGGAGCCACAAATTTCCTTCCACCCAGCGTTCCCCCAAGTCTCCCGATAAAAATGATACCTCACTTGCGTGGGTAGGCCTAGCGCCAGCGACAGGAAACACCCCAAAGCGCAACGTGGACACATCCAAAATTATGGAAGAAAACAGAGGTGTTTTTTGCGAAGTGCCTACCTGTAGATTTTGGCCTCTAGCTCAGCCGGCACCTAGGGAAACCTACCAAGCCTGTGCATTTCTGAAAACTAGAGACCTAGGGGAATCCAAGGAGGGGTGACTTGTGGGGCTCGGACCAGGTTCTGTTACCCAGAATCCTTTGCAAACCTCACAATTTGGCTAAAAAAACACATGTTCCTCACATTTCTGTGGCAGAAAGTTTTGGAATCTGAGAGGAGCCACAAATTTCCTTCCACCCAGCGTTCCCCCAAGTCTCCCGATAAAAATGATACCTCACTTGCGTGGGTAGGCCTAGCGCCAGCGACAGGAAACACGCCAAAGCGCAACGTGGACACGTCCTAAATTTTGGAAGAAAATAGAGGTGTTTTTTTGCGAAGTGCCTACCTGTAGATTTTGGCCTCTAGCTCAGCCGGCACCTAGGGAAACCTACCAAACCTGTGCATTTCTGAAAACTAGAGACCTAGGGGAATCCAAGGAGGGGTGACTTGCGGGGCTCGGACCAGGTTCTGTTACCCAGAATCCTTTGCAAACCTAAAAATTTGGCTAAAAAAACACATGTTCCTCACATTTCTGTGGCAGAAAGTTCTGGAATCGGAGAGGAGCCACAAATTTCCTTCCACCCAGCGTTCCCCCAAGTCTCCGGATAAAAATGATACCTCACTTGCGTGGGTAGGCCTAGCGCCGACGACAGGAAACACCCCAAAGCGCAACGTGGACACGTCCAAAATTTTGGAAGAAACCAGAGGTGTTTTTTGCGAAGTGCCTACCTGTAGATTTTAGCCTCTAGCTCAGCCGGCACCTAGGGAAACCTACCAAACCTGTGCATTTCTGAAAACTAGAGACCTAGGGGAATCCAAGATGGGGTGACTTGCGGGGCTCGGACCAGGTTCTGTTACCCAGAATCCTTTGCAAACCTCAAAATGTGGCTAAAAAAACACATGTTCCTCACATTTCTGTGGCAGAAAGTTCTGGAATCTGAGAGGAGCCACAAATTTCCTTCCACCCAGTCCTCCCGATAAAAATGATACCTCACTTGCGTGGGTAGGCCTAGCGCCAGGGACAGGAAACACCCCAAAGTGCAACGTGGACACATCCAAAATTATGGAAGAAAACAGAGGTGTTTTTTGCGAAGTGCCTACCTGTAGATTTTGGCCTCTAGCTCAGCCGGCACCTAGGGAAACCTACCAAAACTGTGCAGTTCTAAAAACTAGAGACCTAGGGGAATCCAAGGAGGGGTGACTTGCGGGGCTCGGACCAGGTTCTGTTACCCAGAATCCTTTGCAAACCTCAAAATTTGGCTAAAAAAACACATGTTCCTCACATTTCTGTGGCAGAAAGTTCTGGAATCTGAGAGGAGCCACAAATTTCCTTCCACACAGCGTTCCCCCAAGTCTCCCGATAAAAATGATACCTCACTTGCGTGGGTAGGCCTACCGCCCGCGACAGGAAACACCCCAAAGCGCAACGTGGACACATCCAAAATTTTGGAAGAAAACAGAGGTGTTTTTTGCGAAGTGCCTACCTGTAGATTTTGGCCTCTAGCTCAGCCGGCACCTAGGGAAACCTACCAAACCTGTGCATTTCTGAAAACTAGAGACCTAGGGGAATCCAAGATGGGGTGACTTGTGGGGCTCGGACCAGGTTCTGTTACCCAGAATCCTTTGCAAACCTCAAAATTTGGCTAAAAAAACACATGTTCCTCACATTTCTGTGGCAGAAAGTTCTGGAATCTGAGAGGAGCCACAAATTTCCTTCCACCCAGCGTTCCCCCAAGTCTCCCGATAAAAATGATACCTCACTTGCGTGGGTAGGCCTAGCGCCGGCGACAGGAAACACCCCAAAGCGCAACGTGGACATGTCCAAAATTTTGGAAGAAAACAGAGGTGTTTTTTGCGAAGTGCCTACCTGTAGATTTTGGCCTCTAGCTCAGCCGGCACCTAGGGAAACCTACCAAACCTGTGCATTTCTGAAAACTAGAGACCTAGGGGAATCCAAGATGGGGTGACTTGCGGGGCTCGGACCAGGTTCTGTTACCCAGAATCCTTTGCAAACCTCAAAATGTGGCTAAAAAAACACATGTTCCTCACATTTCTGTGGCCGAAAGTTCTGGAATCTGAGAGGAGCCACAAATTTCCTTCCACCCAGCGTTCCCCCAAGTCTCCCGATAAAAATGATACCTCACTTGCATGGGTAGGCCTAGCGCCAGCGACAGGAAACACCCCAAAGCGCAACGTGGACACATCCAAAATTATGGAAGAAAACAGAGGTGTTTTTTGCGAAGTGCCTACCTGTAGATTTTGGCCTCTAGCTCAGCCGGCACCTAGGGAAACCTACCAAACCTGTGCATTTCTGAAAACTAGAGACCTAGGGGAATCCAAGATGGGGTGACTTGCGGGGCTCGGACCAGGTTCTGTTACCCAGAATCCTTTGCAAACCTCAAAATTTGGCTAAAAAAACACATGTTCCTCACATTTCTGTGGCAGAAAGTTCTGGAATCTGAGAGAAGCCACAAATTTCCTTCCACCCAGCGTTCCCCCAAGTCTCCCGCTAAAAATGATACCTCACTTGCGTGGGTAGGCCTAGCGCCGGCGACAGGAAACACCCCAAAGCGCAACGTGGACACGTCCAAAATTTTGGAAGAAACCAGAGGTGTTTTTTGCGAAGTGCCTACCTGTAGATTTTAGCCTCTAGCTCAGCCGGCACCTAGGGAAACCTACCAAACCTGTGCATTTCTGAAAACTAGAGACCTAGGGGAATCCAAGATGGGGTGACTTGTGGGGCTCGGACCAGGTTCTGTTACCCAGAATCCTTTGCAAACCTCAAAATGTGGCTAAAAAAACACATGTTCCTCACATTTCTGTGGCAGAAAGTTCTGGAATCTGAGAGGAGCCACAAATTTCCTTCCACCCAGCGTTCCCCCAAGTCTCCCGATAAAAATGATACCTCACTTGCGTGGGTAGGCCTAGCGCCAGGGACAGGAAACACCCCAAAGTGCAACGTGGACACATCCAAAATTATGGAAGAAAACAGAGGTGTTTTTTGCGAAGTGCCTACCTGTAGATTTTGGCCTCTAGCTCAGCCGGCACCTAGGGAAACCTACCAAAACTGTGCAGTTCTAAAAACTAGAGACCTAGGGGAATCCAAGGAGGGGTGACTTGCGGGGCTCGGACCAGGTTCTGTTACCCAGAATCCTTTGCAAACCTCAAAATTTGGCTAAAAAAACACATGTTCCTCACATTTCTGTGGCAGAAAGTTCTGGAATCTGAGAGGAGCCACAAATTTCCTTCCACACAGCGTTCCCCCAAGTCTCCCGATAAAAATGATACCTCACTTGCGTGGGTAGGCCTACCGCCCGCGACAGGAAACACCCCAAAGCGCAACGTGGACACATCCAAAATTTTTGAAGAAAACAGAGGTGTTTTTTGCGAAGTGCCTACCTGTAGATTTTGGCCTCTAGCTCAGCCGGCACCTAGGGAAACCTACCAAACCTGTGCATTTCTGAAAACTAGAGACCTAGGGGAATCCAAGATGGGGTGACTTGCGGGGCTCGGACCAGGTTCTGTTACCCAGAATCCTTTGCAAACCTCAAAATTTGGCTAAAAAAACACATGTTCCTCACATTTCTGTGGCAGAAAGTTCTGGAATCTGAGAGAAGCCACGAATTTCCTTCCACCCAGCGTTCCCCCAAGTCTCCCGATAAAAATGATACCTCACTTGCGTGGGTAGGCCTAGCGCCGGCGACAGGAAACACCCCAAAGCGCAACGTGGACACGTCCAAAATTTTGGAAGAAACCAGAGGTGTTTTTTGCGAAGTGCCTACCTGTAGATTTTAGCCTCTAGCTCAGCCGGCACCTAGGGAAACCTACCAAACCTGTGCATTTCTGAAAACTAGAGACCTAGGGGAATCCAAGATGGGGTGACTTGCGGGGCTCGGACCAGGTTCTGTTACCCAGAATCCTTTGCAAACCTCAAAATTTGGCTAAAAAAACACATGTTCCTCACATTTCTGTGGCAGAAAGTTCTGGAATCTGAGAGGAGCCACAAATTTCCTTCCACCCAGCGTTCCCCCAAGTCTCACAATAAAAATGATACCTCACTTGCGTGGGTAGGCCTAGCGCCGGCGACAGGAAACACCCCAAAGCGCAACGTGGACATGTCCAAAATTTTGGAAGAAAACAGAGGTGTTTTTTGCGAAGTGCCTACCTGTAGATATTGGCCTCTAGCTCAGCCGGCACCTAGGGAAACCTACCAAACCTGTGCATTTCTGAAAACTAGAGACCTAGGGGAATCCAAGATGGGGTGACTTGCGGGCCTCGGACCAGGTTCTGTTACCCAGAATCCTTTGCAAACCTCAAAATGTGGCTAAAAAAACACATGTTCCTCACATTTCTGTGGCAGAAAGTTCTGCAATCTGAGAGGAGCCACAAATTTCCTTCCACCCAGCGTTCCCCCAAGTCTCCCGATAAAAATGATACCTCACTTGCGTGGGTAGGCCTAGCGCCGGCGACAGGAAACACGCCAAAGCGCAACGTGGACACGTCCAAAATTTTGGAAGAAAACAGAGGTGTTTTTTGCGAAGTGCCTACCTGTAGATTTTGGCCTCTAGCTCAGCCGGCACCTAGGGAAACCTACCAAACCTGTGCATTTCTGAAAACTAGAGACCTAGGGGAATCCAAGATGGGGTGACTTGCGGGGCTCGGACCAGGTTCTGTTACCCAGAATCCTTTGCAAACCTCAAAATGTGGCTAAAAAAACACATGTTCCTCACATTTCTGTGGCCGAAAGTTCTGGAATCTGAGAGGAGCCACAAATTTCCTTCCACCCAGCGTTCCCCCAAGTCTCCCGATAAAAATGATACCTCACTTGCATGGGTAGGCCTAGCGCCAGCGACAGGAAACACCCCAAAGCGCAACGTGGACACATCCAAAATTATGGAAGAAAACAGAGGTGTTTTTTGCGAAGTGCCTACCTGTAGATTTTGGCCTCTAGCTCAGCCGGCACCTAGGGAAACCTACCAAACCTGTGCATTTCTGAAAACTAGAGACCTAGGGGAATCCAAGATGGGGTGACTTGCGGGGCTCGGACCAGGTTCTGTTACCCAGAATCCTTTGCAAACCTCAAAATTTGGCTAAAAAAACACATGTTCCTCACATTTCTGTGGCAGAAAGTTCTGGAATCTGAGAGAAGCCACAAATTTCCTTCCACCCAGCGTTCCCCCAAGTCTCCCGATAAAAATGATACCTCACTTGCGTGGGTAGGTCTAGCGCCGGCGACAGGAAACACCCCAAAGCGCAACGTGGACACGTCCAAAATTTTGAAAGAAACCAGAGGTGTTTTTTGCGAAGTGCCTACCTGTAGATTTTAGCCTCTAGCTCAGCCGGCACCTAGGGAAACCTACCAAACCTGTGCATTTCTGAAAACTAGAGACCTAGGGGAATCCAAGATGGGGTGACTTGCGGGGCTCGGACCAGGTTCTGTTACCCAGAATCCTTTGCAAACCTCAAAATGTGGCTAAAAAAACACATGTTCCTCACATTTCTGTGGCAGAAAGTTCTGGAATCTGAGAGGAGCCACAAATTTCCTTCCACCCAGCGTTCCCCCAAGTCTCCCGATAAAAATGATACCTCACTTGCGTGGGTAGGCCTAGCGCCAGGGACAGGAAACACCCCAAAGTGCAACGTGGACACATCCAAAATTATGGAAGAAAACAGAGGTGTTTTTTGCGAAGTGCCTACCTGTAGATTTTGGCCTCTAGCTCAGCCGGCACCTAGGGAAACCTACCAAAACTGTGCAGTTCTAAAAACTAGAGACCTAGGGGAATCCAAGGAGGGGTGACTTGCGGGGCTCGGACCAGGTTCTGTTACCCAGAATCCTTTGCAAACCTCAAAATTTGGCTAAAAAAACACATGTTCCTCACATTTCTGTGGCAGAAAGTTCTGGAATCTGAGAGGAGCCACAAATTTCCTTCCACACAGCGTTCCCCCAAGTCTCCCGATAAAAATGATACCTCACTTGCGTGGGTAGGCCTACCGCCCGCGACAGGAAACACCCCAAAGCGCAACGTGGACACATCCAAAATTTTGGAAGAAAACAGAGGTGTTTTTTGCGAAGTGCCTACCTGTAGATTTTGGCCTCTAGCTCAGCCGGCACCTAGGGAAACCTACCAAACCTGTGCATTTCTGAAAACTAGAGACCTAGGGGAATCCAAGATGGGGTGACTTGCGGGGCTCGGACCAGGTTCTGTTACCCAGAATCCTTTGCAAACCTCAAAATTTGGCTAAAAAAACACATGTTCCTCACATTTCTGTGGCAGAAAGTTCTGGAATCTGAGAGGAGCCACAAATTTCCTTCCACCCAGTGTTCCCCCAAGTCTCCCGATAAAAATGATACCTCACTTGCGTGGGTAGGCCTAGCGCCGGCGACAGGAAACACCCCAAAGCGCAACGTGGACATGTCCAAAATTTTGGAAGAAAACAGAGGTGTTTTTTGCGAAGTGCCTACCTGTAGATTTTGGCCTCTAGCTCAGCCGGCACCTAGGGAAACCTACCAAACCTGTGCATTTCTGAAAACTAGAGACCTAGGGGAATCCAAGATGGGGTGACTTGCGGGGCTCGGACCAGGTTCTGTTACCCAGAATCCTTTGCAAACCTCAAAATGTGGCTAAAAAAACACATGTTCCTCACATTTCTGTGGCAGAAAGTTCTGCAATCTGAGAGGAGCCACAAATTTCCTTCCACCCAGCGTTCCCCCAAGTCTCCCGATAAAAATGATACCTCACTTGCGTGGGTAGGCCTAGCGCCAGCGACAGGAAACACCCCAAAGCGCAACGTGGACACATCCAAAATTATGGAAGAAAACAGAGGTGTTTTTTGCGAAGTGCCTACCTGTAGATTTTGGCCTCTAGCTCAGCCGGCACCTAGGGAAACCTACCAAGCCTGTGCATTTCTGAAAACTAGAGACCTAGGGGAATCCAAGGAGGGGTGACTTGTGGGGCTCGGACCAGGTTCTGTTACCCAGAATCCTTTGCAAACCTCACAATTTGGCTAAAAAAACACATGTTCCTCACATTTCTGTGGCAGAAAGTTTTGGAATCTGAGAGGAGCCACAAATTTCCTTCCACCCAGCGTTCCCCCAAGTCTCCCGATAAAAATGATACCTCACTTGCGTGGGTAGGCCTAGCGCCAGCGACAGGAAACACGCCAAAGCGCAACGTGGACACGTCCTAAATTTTGGAAGAAAATAGAGGTGTTTTTTTGCGAAGTGCCTACCTGTAGATTTTGGCCTCTAGCTCAGCCGGCACCTAGGGAAACCTACCAAACCTGTGCATTTCTGAAAACTAGAGACCTAGGGGAATCCAAGGAGGGGTGACTTGCGGGGCTCGGACCAGGTTCTGTTACCCAGAATCCTTTGCAAACCTAAAAATTTGGCTAAAAAAACACATGTTCCTCACATTTCTGTGGCAGAAAGTTCTGGAATCGGAGAGGAGCCACAAATTTCCTTCCACCCAGCGTTCCCCCAAGTCTCCGGATAAAAATGATACCTCACTTGCGTGGGTAGGCCTAGCGCCGACGACAGGAAACACCCCAAAGCGCAACGTGGACACGTCCAAAATTTTGGAAGAAACCAGAGGTGTTTTTTGCGAAGTGCCTACCTGTAGATTTTAGCCTCTAGCTCAGCCGGCACCTAGGGAAACCTACCAAACCTGTGCATTTCTGAAAACTAGAGACCTAGGGGAATCCAAGATGGGGTGACTTGCGGGGCTCGGACCAGGTTCTGTTACCCAGAATCCTTTGCAAACCTCAAAATGTGGCTAAAAAAACACATGTTCCTCACATTTCTGTGGCAGAAAGTTCTGGAATCTGAGAGGAGCCACAAATTTCCTTCCACCCAGTCCTCCCGATAAAAATGATACCTCACTTGCGTGGGTAGGTCTAGCGCCAGGGACAGGAAACACCCCAAAGTGCAACGTGGACACATCCAAAATTATGGAAGAAAACAGAGGTGTTTTTTGCGAAGTGCCTACCTGTAGATTTTGGCCTCTAGCTCAGCCGGCACCTAGGGAAACCTACCAAAACTGTGCAGTTCTAAAAACTAGAGACCTAGGGGAATCCAAGGAGGGGTGACTTGCGGGGCTCGGACCAGGTTCTGTTACCCAGAATCCTTTGCAAACCTCAAAATTTGGCTAAAAAAACACATGTTCCTCACATTTCTGTGGCAGAAAGTTCTGGAATCTGAGAGGAGCCACAAATTTCCTTCCACACAGCGTTCCCCCAAGTCTCCCGATAAAAATGATACCTCACTTGCGTGGGTAGGCCTACCGCCCGCGACAGGAAACACCCCAAAGCGCAACGTGGACACATCCAAAATTTTGGAAGAAAACAGAGGTGTTTTTTGCGAAGTGCCTACCTGTAGATTTTGGCCTCTAGCTCAGCCGGCACCTAGGGAAACCTACCAAACCTGTGCATTTCTGAAAACTAGAGACCTAGGGGAATCCAAGATGGGGTGACTTGCGGGGCTCGGACCAGGTTCTGTTACCCAGAATCCTTTGCAAACCTCAAAATTTGGCTAAAAAAACACATGTTCCTCACATTTCTGTGGCAGAAAGTTCTGGAATCTGAGAGGAGCCACAAATTTCCTTCCACCCAGCGTTCCCCCAAGTCTCCCGATAAAAATGATACCTCACTTGCGTGGGTAGGCCTAGCGCCGGCGACAGGAAACACCCCAAAGCGCAACGTGGACATGTCCAAAATTTTGGAAGAAAACAGAGGTGTTTTTTGCGAAGTGCCTACCTGTAGATTTTGGCCTCTAGCTCAGCCGGCACCTAGGGAAACCTACCAAACCTGTGCATTTCTGAAAACTAGAGACCTAGGGGAATCCAAGATGGGGTGACTTGCGGGGCTCGGACCAGGTTCTGTTACCCAGAATCCTTTGCAAACCTCAAAATGTGGCTAAAAAAACACATGTTCCTCACATTTCTGTGGCCGAAAGTTCTGGAATCTGAGAGGAGCCACAAATTTCCTTCCACCCAGCGTTCCCCCAAGTCTCCCGATAAAAATGATACCTCACTTGCATGGGTAGGCCTAGCGCCAGCGACAGGAAACACCCCAAAGCGCAACGTGGACACATCCAAAATTATGGAAGAAAACAGAGGTGTTTTTTGCGAAGTGCCTACCTGTAGATTTTGGCCTCTAGCTCAGCCGGCACCTAGGGAAACCTACCAAACCTGTGCATTTCTGAAAACTAGAGACCTAGGGGAATCCAAGATGGGGTGACTTGCGGGGCTCGGACCAGGTTCTGTTACCCAGAATCCTTTGCAAACCTCAAAATTTGGCTAAAAAAACACATGTTCCTCACATTTCTGTGGCAGAAAGTTCTGGAATCTGAGAGAAGCCACAAATTTCCTTCCACCCAGCGTTCCCCCAAGTCTCCCGCTAAAAATGATACCTCACTTGCGTGGGTAGGCCTAGCGCCGGCGACAGGAAACACCCCAAAGCGCAACGTGGACACGTCCAAAATTTTGGAAGAAACCAGAGGTGTTTTTTGCGAAGTGCCTACCTGTAGATTTTAGCCTCTAGCTCAGCCGGCACCTAGGGAAACCTACCAAACCTGTGCATTTCTGAAAACTAGAGACCTAGGGGAATCCAAGATGGGGTGACTTGTGGGGCTCGGACCAGGTTCTGTTACCCAGAATCCTTTGCAAACCTCAAAATGTGGCTAAAAAAACACATGTTCCTCACATTTCTGTGGCAGAAAGTTCTGGAATCTGAGAGGAGCCACAAATTTCCTTCCACCCAGCGTTCCCCCAAGTCTCCCGATAAAAATGATACCTCACTTGCGTGGGTAGGCCTAGCGCCAGGGACAGGAAACACCCCAAAGTGCAACGTGGACACATCCAAAATTATGGAAGAAAACAGAGGTGTTTTTTGCGAAGTGCCTACCTGTAGATTTTGGCCTCTAGCTCAGCCGGCACCTAGGGAAACCTACCAAAACTGTGCAGTTCTAAAAACTAGAGACCTAGGGGAATCCAAGGAGGGGTGACTTGCGGGGCTCGGACCAGGTTCTGTTACCCAGAATCCTTTGCAAACCTCAAAATTTGGCTAAAAAAACACATGTTCCTCACATTTCTGTGGCAGAAAGTTCTGGAATCTGAGAGGAGCCACAAATTTCCTTCCACACAGCGTTCCCCCAAGTCTCCCGATAAAAATGATACCTCACTTGCGTGGGTAGGCCTACCGCCCGCGACAGGAAACACCCCAAAGCGCAACGTGGACACATCCAAAATTTTTGAAGAAAACAGAGGTGTTTTTTGCGAAGTGCCTACCTGTAGATTTTGGCCTCTAGCTCAGCCGGCACCTAGGGAAACCTACCAAACCTGTGCATTTCTGAAAACTAGAGACCTAGGGGAATCCAAGATGGGGTGACTTGCGGGGCTCGGACCAGGTTCTGTTACCCAGAATCCTTTGCAAACCTCAAAATTTGGCTAAAAAAACACATGTTCCTCACATTTCTGTGGCAGAAAGTTCTGGAATCTGAGAGAAGCCACGAATTTCCTTCCACCCAGCGTTCCCCCAAGTCTCCCGATAAAAATGATACCTCACTTGCGTGGGTAGGCCTAGCGCCGGCGACAGGAAACACCCCAAAGCGCAACGTGGACACGTCCAAAATTTTGGAAGAAACCAGAGGTGTTTTTTGCGAAGTGCCTACCTGTAGATTTTAGCCTCTAGCTCAGCCGGCACCTAGGGAAACCTACCAAACCTGTGCATTTCTGAAAACTAGAGACCTAGGGGAATCCAAGATGGGGTGACTTGCGGGGCTCGGACCAGGTTCTGTTACCCAGAATCCTTTGCAAACCTCAAAATTTGGCTAAAAAAACACATGTTCCTCACATTTCTGTGGCAGAAAGTTCTGGAATCTGAGAGGAGCCACAAATTTCCTTCCACCCAGCGTTCCCCCAAGTCTCACAATAAAAATGATACCTCACTTGCGTGGGTAGGCCTAGCGCCGGCGACAGGAAACACCCCAAAGCGCAACGTGGACATGTCCAAAATTTTGGAAGAAAACAGAGGTGTTTTTTGCGAAGTGCCTACCTGTAGATATTGGCCTCTAGCTCAGCCGGCACCTAGGGAAACCTACCAAACCTGTGCATTTCTGAAAACTAGAGACCTAGGGGAATCCAAGATGGGGTGACTTGCGGGCCTCGGACCAGGTTCTGTTACCCAGAATCCTTTGCAAACCTCAAAATGTGGCTAAAAAAACACATGTTCCTCACATTTCTGTGGCAGAAAGTTCTGCAATCTGAGAGGAGCCACAAATTTCCTTCCACCCAGCGTTCCCCCAAGTCTCCCGATAAAAATGATACCTCACTTGCGTGGGTAGGCCTAGCGCCGGCGACAGGAAACACGCCAAAGCGCAACGTGGACACGTCCAAAATTTTGGAAGAAAACAGAGGTGTTTTTTGCGAAGTGCCTACCTGTAGATTTTGGCCTCTAGCTCAGCCGGCACCTAGGGAAACCTACCAAACCTGTGCATTTCTGAAAACTAGAGACCTAGGGGAATCCAAGATGGGGTGACTTGCGGGGCTCGGACCAGGTTCTGTTACCCAGAATCCTTTGCAAACCTCAAAATGTGGCTAAAAAAACACATGTTCCTCACATTTCTGTGGCCGAAAGTTCTGGAATCTGAGAGGAGCCACAAATTTCCTTCCACCCAGCGTTCCCCCAAGTCTCCCGATAAAAATGATACCTCACTTGCATGGGTAGGCCTAGCGCCAGCGACAGGAAACACCCCAAAGCGCAACGTGGACACATCCAAAATTATGGAAGAAAACAGAGGTGTTTTTTGCGAAGTGCCTACCTGTAGATTTTGGCCTCTAGCTCAGCCGGCACCTAGGGAAACCTACCAAACCTGTGCATTTCTGAAAACTAGAGACCTAGGGGAATCCAAGATGGGGTGACTTGCGGGGCTCGGACCAGGTTCTGTTACCCAGAATCCTTTGCAAACCTCAAAATTTGGCTAAAAAAACACATGTTCCTCACATTTCTGTGGCAGAAAGTTCTGGAATCTGAGAGAAGCCACAAATTTCCTTCCACCCAGCGTTCCCCCAAGTCTCCCGATAAAAATGATACCTCACTTGCGTGGGTAGGCCTAGCGCCGGCGACAGGAAACACCCCAAAGCGCAACGTGGACACGTCCAAAATTTTGAAAGAAACCAGAGGTGTTTTTTGCGAAGTGCCTACCTGTAGATTTTAGCCTCTAGCTCAGCCGGCACCTAGGGAAACCTACCAAACCTGTGCATTTCTGAAAACTAGAGACCTAGGGGAATCCAAGATGGGGTGACTTGCGGGGCTCGGACCAGGTTCTGTTACCCAGAATCCTTTGCAAACCTCAAAATGTGGCTAAAAAAACACATGTTCCTCACATTTCTGTGGCAGAAAGTTCTGGAATCTGAGAGGAGCCACAAATTTCCTTCCACCCAGCGTTCCCCCAAGTCTCCCGATAAAAATGATACCTCACTTGCGTGGGTAGGCCTAGCGCCAGGGACAGGAAACACCCCAAAGTGCAACGTGGACACATCCAAAATTATGGAAGAAAACAGAGGTGTTTTTTGCGAAGTGCCTACCTGTAGATTTTGGCCTCTAGCTCAGCCGGCACCTAGGGAAACCTACCAAAACTGTGCAGTTCTAAAAACTAGAGACCTAGGGGAATCCAAGGAGGGGTGACTTGCGGGGCTCGGACCAGGTTCTGTTACCCAGAATCCTTTGCAAACCTCAAAATTTGGCTAAAAAAACACATGTTCCTCACATTTCTGTGGCAGAAAGTTCTGGAATCTGAGAGGAGCCACAAATTTCCTTCCACACAGCGTTCCCCCAAGTCTCCCGATAAAAATGATACCTCACTTGCGTGGGTAGGCCTACCGCCCGCGACAGGAAACACCCCAAAGCGCAACGTGGACACATCCAAAATTTTGGAAGAAAACAGAGGTGTTTTTTGCGAAGTGCCTACCTGTAGATTTTGGCCTCTAGCTCAGCCGGCACCTAGGGAAACCTACCAAACCTGTGCATTTCTGAAAACTAGAGACCTAGGGGAATCCAAGATGGGGTGACTTGCGGGGCTCGGACCAGGTTCTGTTACCCAGAATCCTTTGCAAACCTCAAAATTTGGCTAAAAAAACACATGTTCCTCACATTTCTGTGGCAGAAAGTTCTGGAATCTGAGAGAAGCCACAAATTTCCTTCCACCCAGCGTTCCCCCAAGTCTCCCGATAAAAATGATACCTCACTTGCGTGGGTAGGCCTAGCGCCGGCGACAGGAAACACCCCAAAGCGCAACGTGGACACGTCCAAAATTTTGGAAGAAACCAGAGGTGTTTTTTGCGAAGTGCCTACCTGTAGATTTTAGCCTCTAGCTCAGCCGGCACCTAGGGAAACCTACCAAACCTGTGCATTTCTGAAAACTAGAGACCTAGGGGAATCCAAGATGGGGTGACTTGCGGGGCTCGGACCAGGTTCTGTTACCCAGAATCCTTTGCAAACCTCAAAATTTGGCTAAAAAAACACATGTTCCTCACATTTCTGTGGCAGAAAGTTCTGGAATCTGAGAGGAGCCACAAATTTCCTTCCACCCAGCGTTCCCCCAAGTCTCACAATAAAAATGATACCTCACTTGCGTGGGTAGGCCTAGCGCCGGCGACAGGAAACACCCCAAAGCGCAACGTGGACATGTCCAAAATTTTGGAAGAAAACAGAGGTGTTTTTTGCGAAGTGCCTACCTGTAGATATTGGCCTCTAGCTCAGCCGGCACCTAGGGAAACCTACCAAGCCTGTGCATTTCTGAAAACTAGAGACCTAGGGGAATCCAAGGAGGGGTGACTTGTGGGGCTCGGACCAGGTTCTGTTACCCAGAATCCTTTGCAAACCTCAAAATTTGGCTAAAAAAACACATGTTCCTCACATTTCTGTGGCAGAAAGTTTTGGAATCTGAGAGGAGCCACAAATTTCCTTCCACCCAGCGTTCCCCCAAGTCTCCCGATAAAAATGATACCTCACTTGCGTGGGTAGGCCTAGCGCCAGCGACAGGAAACACGCCAAAGCGCAACGTGGACACGTCCAAAATTTTGGAAGAAAATAGAGGTGTTTTTTTGCGAAGTGCCTACCTGTAGATTTTGGCCTCTAGCTCAGCCGGCACCTTGGGAAACCTACCAAACCTGTGCATTTCTGAAAACTAGAGACCTAGGGGAATCCAAGGAGGGGTGACTTGCGGGGCTCGGACCAGGTTCTGTTACCCAGAATCCTTTGCAAACCTCAAAATTTGGCTAAAAAAACACATGTTCCTCACATTTCTGTGGCAGAAAGTTCTGGAATCTGAGAGGAGCCACAAATTTCCTTCCACCCAGCGTTCCCCCAAGTCTCCCGATAAAAATGATACCTCACTTGCGTGGGTAGGCCTAGCGCCAGGGACAGGAAACACCCCAAAGTGCAACGTGGACACATCCAAAATTATGGAAGAAAACAGAGGTGTTTTTTTGCGAAGTGCCTACCTGTAGATTTTGGCCTCTAGCTCAGCCGGCACCTAGGGAAACCTACCAAAACTGTGCATTTCTAAAAACTAGAGACCTAGGGGAATCAAAGGAGGGGTGACTTGCGGGGCTCGGACCAGGTTCTGTTACCCAGAATCCTTTGCAAACCTCAAAATTTGGCTAAAAAAACACATGTTCCTCACATTTCTGTGGCAGAAAGTTCTGGAATCTGAGAGGAGCCACAAATTTCCTTCCACACAGCGTTCCCCCAAGTCTCCCGATAAAAATGATACCTCACTTGCGTGGGTAGGCCTACCGCCCGCGACAGGAAACACCCCAAAGCGCAACGTGGACACATCCAAAATTTTGGAAGAAAACAGAGGTGTTTTTTGCGAAGTGCCTACCTGTAGATTTTGGCCTCTAGCTCAGCCGGCACCTAGGGAAACCTACCAAACCTGTGCATTTCTGAAAACTAGAGACCTAGGGGAATCCAAGATGGGGTGACTTGCGGGGCTCGGACCAGGTTCTGTTACCCAGAATCCTTTGCAAACCTCAAAATTTGGCTAAAAAAACACATGTTCCTCACATTTCTGTGGCAGAAAGTTCTGGAATCTGAGAGAAGCCACAAATTTCCTTCCACCCAGCGTTCCCCCAAGTCTCCCGATAAAAATGATACCTCACTTGCGTGGGTAGGCCTAGCGCCGGCGACAGGAAACACCCCAAAGCGCAACGTGGACACGTCCAAAATTTTGGAAGAAACCAGAGGTGTTTTTTGCGAAGTGCCTACCTGTAGATTTTAGCCTCTAGCTCAGCCGGCACCTAGGGAAACCTACCAAACCTGTGCATTTCTGAAAACTAGAGACCTAGGGGAATCCAAGATGGGGTGACTTGCGGGGCTCGGACCAGGTTCTGTTACCCAGAATCCTTTGCAAACCTCAAAATTTGGCTAAAAAAACACATGTTCCTCACATTTCTGTGGCAGAAAGTTCTGGAATCTGAGAGGAGCCACAAATTTCCTTCCACCCAGCGTTCCCCCAAGTCTCACAATAAAAATGATACCTCACTTGCGTGGGTAGGCCTAGCGCCGGCGACAGGAAACACCCCAAAGCGCAACGTGGACATGTCCAAAATTTTGGAAGAAAACAGAGGTGTTTTTTGCGAAGTGCCTACCTGTAGATATTGGCCTCTAGCTCAGCCGGCACCTAGGGAAACCTACCAAACCTGTGCATTTCTGAAAACTAGAGACCTAGGGGAATCCAAGATGGGGTGACTTGCGGGCCTCGGACCAGGTTCTGTTACCCAGAATCCTTTGCAAACCTCAAAATGTGGCTAAAAAAACACATGTTCCTCACATTTCTGTGGCAGAAAGTTCTGCAATCTGAGAGGAGCCACAAATTTCCTTCCACCCAGCGTTCCCCCAAGTCTCCCGATAAAAATGATACCTCACTTGCGTGGGTAGGCCTAGCGCCGGCGACAGGAAACACGCCAAAGCGCAACGTGGACACGTCCAAAATTTTGGAAGAAAACAGAGGTGTTTTTTGCGAAGTGCCTACCTGTAGATTTTGGCCTCTAGCTCAGCCGGCACCTAGGGAAACCTACCAAACCTGTGCATTTCTGAAAACTAGAGACCTAGGGGAATCCAAGATGGGGTGACTTGCGGGGCTCGGACCAGGTTCTGTTACCCAGAATCCTTTGCAAACCTCAAAATGTGGCTAAAAAAACACATGTTCCTCACATTTCTGTGGCCGAAAGTTCTGGAATCTGAGAGGAGCCACAAATTTCCTTCCACCCAGCGTTCCCCCAAGTCTCCCGATAAAAATGATACCTCACTTGCATGGGTAGGCCTAGCGCCAGCGACAGGAAACACCCCAAAGCGCAACGTGGACACATCCAAAATTATGGAAGAAAACAGAGGTGTTTTTTGCGAAGTGCCTACCTGTAGATTTTGGCCTCTAGCTCAGCCGGCACCTAGGGAAACCTACCAAACCTGTGCATTTCTGAAAACTAGAGACCTAGGGGAATCCAAGATGGGGTGACTTGCGGGGCTCGGACCAGGTTCTGTTACCCAGAATCCTTTGCAAACCTCAAAATTTGGCTAAAAAAACACATGTTCCTCACATTTCTGTGGCAGAAAGTTCTGGAATCTGAGAGAAGCCACAAATTTCCTTCCACCCAGCGTTCCCCCAAGTCTCCCGATAAAAATGATACCTCACTCGCGTGGGTAGGCCTAGCGCCGGCGACAGGAAACACCCCAAAGCGCAACGTGGACACGTCCAAAATTTTGGAAGAAACCAGAGGTGTTTTTTGCGAAGTGCCTACCTGTAGATTTTAGCCTCTAGCTCAGCCGGCACCTAGGGAAACCTACCAAACCTGTGCATTTCTGAAAACTAGAGACCTAGGGGAATCCAAGATGGGGTGACTTGCGGGGCTCGGACCAGGTTCTGTTACCCAGAATCCTTTGCAAACCTCAAAATGTGGCTAAAAAAACACATGTTCCTCACATTTCTGTGGCAGAAAGTTCTGGAATCTGAGAGGAGCCACAAATTTCCTTCCACCCAGCGTTCCCCCAAGTCTCCCGATAAAAATGATACCTCACTTGCGTGGGTAGGCCTAGCGCCAGGGACAGGAAACACCCCAAAGTGCAACGTGGACACATCCAAAATTATGGAAGAAAACAGAGGTGTTTTTTGCGAAGTGCCTACCTGTAGATTTTGGCCTCTAGCTCAGCCGGCACCTAGGGAAACCTACCAAAACTGTGCAGTTCTAAAAACTAGAGACCTAGGGGAATCCAAGGAGGGGTGACTTGCGGGGCTCGGACCAGGTTCTGTTACCCAGAATCCTTTGCAAACCTCAAAATTTGGCTAAAAAAACACATGTTCCTCACATTTCTGTGGCAGAAAGTTCTGGAATCTGAGAGGAGCCACAAATTTCCTTCCACACAGCGTTCCCCCAAGTCTCCCGATAAAAATGATACCTCACTTGCGTGGGTAGGCCTACCGCCCGCGACAGGAAACACCCCAAAGCGCAACGTGGACACATCCAAAATTTTGGAAGAAAACAGAGGTGTTTTTTGCGAAGTGCCTACCTGTAGATTTTGGCCTCTAGCTCAGCCGGCACCTAGGGAAACCTACCAAACCTGTGCATTTCTGAAAACTAGAGACCTAGGGGAATCCAAGATGGGGTGACTTGCGGGGCTCGGACCAGGTTCTGTTACCCAGAATCCTTTGCAAACCTCAAAATTTGGCTAAAAAAACACATGTTCCTCACATTTCTGTGGCAGAAAGTTCTGGAATCTGAGAGAAGCCACAAATTTCCTTCCACCCAGCGTTCCCCCAAGTCTCCCGATAAAAATGATACCTCACTTGCGTGGGTAGGCCTAGCGCCGGCGACAGGAAACACCCCAAAGCGCAACGTGGACACGTCCAAAATTTTGGAAGAAACCAGAGGTGTTTTTTGCGAAGTGCCTACCTGTAGATTTTAGCCTCTAGCTCAGCCGGCACCTAGGGAAACCTACCAAACCTGTGCATTTCTGAAAACTAGAGACCTAGGGGAATCCAAGATGGGGTGACTTGCGGGGCTCGGACCAGGTTCTGTTACCCAGAATCCTTTGCAAACCTCAAAATTTGGCTAAAAAAACACATGTTCCTCACATTTCTGTGGCAGAAAGTTCTGGAATCTGAGAGGAGCCACAAATTTCCTTCCACCCAGCGTTCCCCCAAGTCTCACAATAAAAATGATACCTCACTTGCGTGGGTAGGCCTAGCGCCGGCGACAGGAAACACCCCAAAGCGCAACGTGGACATGTCCAAAATTTTGGAAGAAAACAGAGGTGTTTTTTGCGAAGTGCCTACCTGTAGATATTGGCCTCTAGCTCAGCCGGCACCTAGGGAAACCTACCAAACCTGTGCATTTCTGAAAACTAGAGACCTAGGGGAATCCAAGATGGGGTGACTTGCGGGCCTCGGACCAGGTTCTGTTACCCAGAATCCTTTGCAAACCTCAAAATGTGGCTAAAAAAACACATGTTCCTCACATTTCTGTGGCAGAAAGTTCTGCAATCTGAGAGGAGCCACAAATTTCCTTCCACCCAGCGTTCCCCCAAGTCTCCCGATAAAAATGATACCTCACTTGCGTGGGTAGGCCTAGCGCCGGCGACAGGAAACACGCCAAAGCGCAACGTGGACACGTCCAAAATTTTGGAAGAAAACAGAGGTGTTTTTTGCGAAGTGCCTACCTGTAGATTTTGGCCTCTAGCTCAGCCGGCACCTAGGGAAACCTACCAAGCCTGTGCATTTCTGAAAACTAGAGACCTAGGGGAATCCAAGGAGGGGTGACTTGTGGGGCTCGGACCAGGTTCTGTTACCCAGAATCCTTTGCAAACCTCAAAATTTGGCTAAAAAAACACATGTTCCTCACATTTCTGTGGCAGAAAGTTTTGGAATCTGAGAGGAGCCACAAATTTCCTTCCACCCAGCGTTCCCCCAAGTCTCCCGATAAAAATGATACCTCACTTGCGTGGGTAGGCCTAGCGCCAGCGACAGGAAACACGCCAAAGCGCAACGTGGACACGTCCAAAATTTTGGAAGAAAATAGAGGTGTTTTTTTGCGAAGTGCCTACCTGTAGATTTTGGCCTCTAGCTCAGCCGGCACCTTGGGAAACCTACCAAACCTGTGCATTTCTGAAAACTAGAGACCTAGGGGAATCCAAGGAGGGGTGACTTGCGGGGCTCGGACCAGGTTCTGTTACCCAGAATCCTTTGCAAACCTCAAAATTTGGCTAAAAAAACACATGTTCCTCACATTTCTGTGGCAGAAAGTTCTGGAATCTGAGAGGAGCCACAAATTTCCTTCCACCCAGCGTTCCCCCAAGTCTCCCGATAAAAATGATACCTCACTTGCGTGGGTAGGCCTAGCGCCAGGGACAGGAAACACCCCAAAGTGTAACGTGGACACATCCAAAATTATGGAAGAAAACAGAGGTGTTTTTTTGCGAAGTGCCTACCTGTAGATTTTGGCCTCTAGCTCAGCCGGCACCTAGGGAAACCTACCAAAACTGTGCATTTCTAAAAACTAGAGACCTAGGGGAATCAAAGGAGGGGTGACTTGCGGGGCTCGGACCAGGTTCTGTTACCCAGAATCCTTTGCAAACCTCAAAATTTGGCTAAAAAAACACATGTTCCTCACATTTCTGTGGCAGAAAGTTCTGGAATCTGAGAGGAGCCACAAATTTCCTTCCACACAGCGTTCCCCCAAGTCTCCCGATAAAAATGATACCTCACTTGCGTGGTTAGGCCTACCGCCCGCGACAGGAAACACCCCAAAGCGCAACGTGGACTCATCCCAAATTTTGGAAGAAAACAGAGGTGTTTTTTGCGAAGTGCCTACCTGTAGATTTTGGCCTCTAGCTCAGCCGGCACCTAGGGAAACCTACCAAACCTGTGCATTTCTGAAAACTAGAGACCTAGGGGAATCCAAGATGGGGTGACTTGCGGGGCTCGGACCAGGTTCTGTTACCCAGAATCCTTTGCAAACCTCAAAATTTGGCTAAAAAAACACATGTTCCTCACATTTCTGTGGCAGAAAGTTCTGGAATCTGAGAGGAGCCACAAATTTCCTTCCACCCAGCGTTCCCCCAAGTCTCACAATAAAAATGGTACCTCACTTGCGTGGGTAGGCCTAGCGCCGGCGACAGGAAACACCCCAAAGCGCAACGTGGACATGTCCAAAATTTTGGAAGAAAACAGAGGTGTTTTTTGCGAAGTGCCTACCTGTAGATATTGGCCTCTAGCTCAGCCGGCACCTAGGGAAACCTACCAAACCTGTGCATTTCTGAAAACTAGAGACCTAGGGGAATCCCAGATGGGGTGACTTGCGGGCCTCGGACCAGGTTCTGTTACCCAGAATCCTTTGCAAACCTCAAAATGTGGCTAAAAAAACACATGTTCCTCACATTTCTGTGGCAGAAAGTTCTGCAATCTGAGAGGAGCCACAAATTTCCTTCCACCCAGCGTTCCCCCAAGTCTCCCGATAAAAATGATACCTCACTTGCGTGGGTAGGCCTAGCGCCGGCGACAGGAAACACGCCAAAGCGCAACGTGGACACGTCCAAAATTTTGGAAGAAAACAGAGGTGTTTTTTGCGAAGTGCCTACCTGTAGATTTTGGCCTCTAGCTCAGCCGGCACCTAGGGAAACCTACCAAACCTGTGCATTTCTGAAAACTAGAGACCTAGGGGAATCCAAGATGGGGTGACTTGCGGGGCTCGGACCAGGTTCTGTTACCCAGAATCCTTTGCAAACCTCAAAATTTGGCTAAAAAAACACATGTTCCTCACATTTCTGTGGCAGAAAGTTCTGGAATCTGAGAGGAGCCACAAATTTCCTTCCACCCAGCGTTCCCCCAAGTCTCACAATAAAAATGGTACCTCACTTGCGTGGGTAGGCCTAGCGCCGGCGACAGGAAACACCCCAAAGCGCAACGTGGACATGTCCAAAATTTTGGAAGAAAACAGAGGTGTTTTTTGCGAAGTGCCTACCTGTAGATATTGGCCTCTAGCTCAGCCGGCACCTAGGGAAACCTACCAAACCTGTGCATTTCTGAAAACTAGAGACCTAGGGGAATCCCAGATGGGGTGACTTGCGGGCCTCGGACCAGGTTCTGTTACCCAGAATCCTTTGCAAACCTCAAAATGTGGCTAAAAAAACACATGTTCCTCACATTTCTGTGGCAGAAAGTTCTGCAATCTGAGAGGAGCCACAAATTTCCTTCCACCCAGCGTTCCCCCAAGTCTCCCGATAAAAATGATACCTCACTTGCGTGGGTAGGCCTAGCGCCGGCGACAGGAAACACGCCAAAGCGCAACGTGGACACGTCCAAAATTTTGGAAGAAAACAGAGGTGTTTTTTGCGAAGTGCCTACCTGTAGATTTTGGCCTCTAGCTCAGCCGGCACCTAGGGAAACCTACCACGCCTGTGCATTTCTGAAAACTAGAGACCTAGGGGAATCCAAGGAGGGGTGACTTGTGGGGCTCGGACCAGGTTCTGTTACCCAGAATCCTTTGCAAACCTCAAAATTTGGCTAAAAAAACACATGTTCCTCACATTTCTGTGGCCGAAAGTTCTGGAATCTGAGAGGAGCCACAAATTTCCTTCCACCCAGCGTTCCCCCAAGTCTCCCGATAAAAATGATACCTCACTTGCATGGGTAGGCCTAGCGCCAGCGACAGGAAACACCCCAAAGCGCAACGTGGACACATCCAAAATTATGGAAGAAAACAGAGGTGTTTTTTGCGAAGTGCCTACCTGTAGATTTTGGCCTCTAGCTCAGCCAGCACCTAGGGAAACCTACCAAACCTGTGCATTTCTGAAAACTAGAGACCTAGGGGAATCCAAGATGGGGTGACTTGCGGGGCTCGGACCAGGTTCTGTTACCCAGAATCCTTTGCAAACCTCAAAATTTGGCTAAAAAAACACATGTTCTTCACATTTCTGTGGCAGAAAGTTCTGGAATCTGAGAGAAGCCACAAATTTCCTTCCACCCAGCGTTCCCCCAAGTCTCCCGATAAAAATGATACCTCACTTGCGTGGGTAGGCCTAGCGCCGGCGACAGGAGACACCCCAAAGCGCAACGTGGACACGTCCAAAATTTTGGAAGAAACCAGAGGTGTTTTTTGCGAAGTGCCTACCTGTAGATTTTAGCCTCTAGCTCAGCCGGCACCTAGGGAAACCTACCAAACCTGTGCATTTCTGAAAACTAGAGACCTAGGGGAATCCAAGATGGGGTGACTTGCGGGGCTCGGACCAGGTTCTGTTACCCAGAATCCTTTGCAAACCTCAAAATGTGGCTAAAAAAACACATGTTCCTCACATTTCTGTGGCAGAAAGTTCTGGAATCTGAGAGGAGCCACAAATTTCCTTCCACCCAGCGTTCCCCCAAGTCTCCCGATAAAAATGATACCTCACTTGCGTGGGTAGGCATAGCGCCAGGGACAGGAAACACCCCAAAGTGCAACGTGGACACATCCAAAATTATGGAAGAAAACAGAGGTGTTTTTTGCGAAGTGCCTACCTGTAGATTTTGGCCTCTAGCTCAGCCGGCACCTAGGGAAACCTACCAAAACTGTGCAGTTCTAAAAACTAGAGACCTAGGGGAATCCAAGGAGGGGTGACTTGCGGGGCTCGGACCAGGTTCTGTTACCCAGAATCCTTTGCAAACCTCAAAATTTGGCTAAAAAAACACATGTTCCTCACATTTCTGTGGCAGAAAGTTCTGGAATCTGAGAGGAGCCACAAATTTCCTTCCACACAGCGTTCCCCCAAGTCTCCCGATAAAAATGATACCTCACTTGCGTGGGTAGGCCTACCGCCCGCGACAGGAAACACCCCAAAGCACAACGTGGACACATCCAAAATTTTGGAAGAAAACAGAGGTGTTTTTTGCGAAGTGCCTACCTGTAGATTTTGGCCTCTAGCTCAGCCGGCACCTAGGGAAACCTACCAAACCTGTGCATTTCTGAAAACTAGAGACCTAGGGGAATCCAAGATGGGGTGACTTGCGGGGCTCGGACCAGGTTCTGTTACCCAGAATCCTTTGCAAACCTCAAAATTTGGCTAAAAAAACACATGTTCCTCACATTTCTGTGGCAGAAAGTTCTGGAATCTGAGAGAAGCCACAAATTTCCTTCCACCCAGCGTTCCCCCAAGTCTCCCGATAAAAATGATACCTCACTTGCGTGGGTAGGCCTAGCGCCGGCGACAGGAAACACCCCAAAGCGCAACGTGGACATGTCCAAAATTTTGGAAGAAACCAGAGGTGTTTTTTGCGAAGTGCCTACCTGTAGATTTTAGCCTCTAGCTCAGCCGGCACCTAGGGAAACCTACCAAACCTGTGCATTTCTGAAAACTAGAGACCTAGGGGAATCCAAGATGGGGTGACTTGCGGGGCTCGGACCAGGTTCTGTTACCCAGAATCCTTTGCAAACCTCAAAATGTGGCTAAAAAAACACATGTTCCTCAAATTTCTGTGGCAGAAAGTTCTGGAATCTGAGAGGAGCCACAAATTTCCTTCCACCCAGCGTTCCCCCAAGTCTCCCGATAAAAATGATACCTCACTTGCGTGGGTAGGCCTAGCGCCAGGGACAGGAAACACCCCAAAGTGCAACGTGGACACATCCAAAATTATGGAAGAAAACAGAGGTGTTTTTTGCGAAGTGCCTACCTGTAGATTTTGGCCTCTAGCTCAGCCGGCACCTAGGGAAACCTACCAAAACTGTGCAGTTCTAAAAACTAGAGACCTAGGGGAATCCAAGGAGGGGTGACTTGCGGGGCTCGGACCAGGTTCTGTTACCCAGAATCCTTTGCAAACCTCAAAATTTGGCTAAAAAAACACATGTTCCTCACATTTCTGTGGCAGAAAGTTCTGGAATCTGAGAGGAGCCACAAATTTCCTTCCACACAGCGTTCCCCCAAGTCTCCCGATAAAAATGATACCTCACTTGCGTGGGTAGGCCTACCGCCCGCGACAGGAAACACCCCAAAGCGCAACGTGGACACATCCAAAATTTTGGAAGAAAACAGAGGTGTTTTTTGCGAAGTGCCTACCTGTAGATTTTGGCCTCTAGCTCAGCCGGCACCTAGGGAAACCTACCAAACCTGTGCATTTCTGAAAACTAGAGACCTAGGGGAATCCAAGATGGGGTGACTTGCGGGGCTCGGACCAGGTTCTGTTACCCAGAATCCTTTGCAAACCTCAAAATTTGGCTAAAAAAACACATGTTCCTCACATTTCTGTGGCAGAAAGTTCTGGAATCTGAGAGGAGCCACAAATTTCCTTCCACCCAGCGTTCCCCCAAGTCTCCCGATAAAAATGATACCTCACTTGCGTGGGTAGGCCTAGCGCCGGCGACAGGAAACACCCCAAAGCGCAACGTGGACATTTCCAAAATTTTGGAAGAAAACAGAGGTGTTTTTTGCGAAGTGCCTACCTGTAGATTTTGGCCTCTAGCTCAGCCGGCACCTAGGGAAACCTACCAAACCTGTGTATTTCTGAAAACTAGAGACCTAGGGGAATCCAAGATGGGGTGACTTGCGGGGCTCGGACCAGGTTCTGTTACCCAGAATCCTTTGCAAACCTCAAAATGTGGCTAAAAAAACACATGTTCCTCACATTTCTGTGGCCGAAAGTTCTGGAATCTGAGAGGAGCCACAAATTTCCTTCCACCCAGCGTTCCCCCAAGTCTCCCGATAAAAATGATACCTCACTTGCATGGGTAGGCCTAGCGCCAGCGACAGGAAACACCCCAAAGCGCAACGTGGACACATCCAAAATTATGGAAGAAAACAGAGGTGTTTTTTGCGAAGTGCCTACCTGTAGATTTTGGCCTCTAGCTCAGCCGGCACCTAGGGAAACCTACCAAACCTGTGCATTTCTGAAAACTAGAGACCTAGGGGAATCCAAGATGGGGTGACTTGCGGGGCTCGGACCAGGTTCTGTTACCCAGAATCCTTTGCAAACCTCAAAATTTGGCTAAAAAAACACATGTTCCTCACATTTCTGTGGCAGAAAGTTCTGGAATCTGAGAGAAGCCACAAATTTCCTTCCACCCAGCGTTCCCCCAAGTCTCCCGATAAAAATGATACCACACTTGCGTGGGTAGGCCTAGCGCCGGCGACAGGAAACACCCCAAAGCGCAACGTGGACACGTCCAAAATTTTGGAAGAAACCAGAGGTGTTTTTTGCGAAGTGCCTACCTGTAGATTTTGGCCTCTAGCTCAGCCGGCACCTAGGGAAACCTACCAAACCTGTGCATTTCTGAAAACTAGAGACCTAGGGGAATCCAAGATGGGGTGACTTGCGGGGCTCGGACCAGGTTCTGTTACCCAGAATCCTTTGCAAACCTCAAAATTTGGCTAAAAAAACACATGTTCCTCACATTTCTGTGGCAGAAAGTTCTGGAATCTGAGAGAAGCCACAAATTTCCTTCCACCCAGCGTTCCCCCAAGTCTCCCGATAAAAATGATACCTCACTTGCGTGGGTAGGCCTAGCGCCGGCGACAGGAAACACCCCAAAGCGCAACGTGGACACGTCCAAAATTTTGGAAGAAACCAGAGGTGTTTTTTGCGAAGTGCCTACCTGTAGATTTTAGCCTCTAGCTCAGCCGGCACCTAGGGAAACCTACCAAACCTGTGCATTTCTGAAAACTAGAGACCTAGGGGAATCCAAGATGGGGTGACTTGCGGGGCTCGGACCAGGTTCTGTTACCCAGAATCCTTTGCAAACCTCAAAATGTGGCTAAAAAAACACATGTTCCTCAAATTTCTGTGGCAGAAAGTTCTGGAATCTGAGAGGAACCACAAATTTCCTTCCACCCAGCGTTCCCCCAAGTCTCCCGATAAAAATGATACCTCACTTGCGTGGGTAGGCCTAGCGCCAGGGACAGGAAACACCCCAAAGTGCAACGTGGACACATCCAAAATTATGGAAGAAAACAGAGGTGTTTTTTGCGAAGTGCCTACCTGTAGATTTTGGCCTCTAGCTCAGCCGGCACCTAGGGAAACCTACCAAAACTGTGCAGTTCTAAAAACTAGAGACCTAGGGGAATCCAAGGAGGGGTGACTTGCGGGGCTCGGACCAGGTTCTGTTACCCAGAATCCTTTGCAAACCTCAAAATTTGGCTAAAAAAACACATGTTCCTCACATTTCTGTGGCAGAAAGTTCTGGAATCTGAGAGGAGCCACAAATTTCCTTCCACACAGCGTTCCCCCAAGTCTCCCGATAAAAATGATACCTCACTTGCGTGGGTAGGCCTACCGCCCGCGACAGGAAACACCCCAAAGCGCAACGTGGACACATCCAAAATTTTGGAAGAAAACAGAGGTGTTTTTTGCGAAGTGCCTACCTGTAGATTTTGGCCTCTAGCTCAGCCGGCACCTAGGGAAACCTACCAAACCTGTGCATTTCTGAAAACTAGAGACCTATGGGAATCCAAGATGGGGTGACTTGCGGGGCTCGGACCAGGTTCTGTTACCCAGAATCCTTTGCAAACCTCAAAATTTGGCTAAAAAAACACATGTTCCTCACATTTCTGTGGCAGAAAGTTCTGGAATCTGAGAGGAGCCACAAATTTCCTTCCACCCAGCGTTCCCCCAAGTCTCCCGATAAAAATGATACCTCACTTGCGTGGGTAGGCCTAGCGCCGGCGACAGGAAACACCCCAAAGCGCAACGTGGACATGTCCAAAATTTTGGAAGAAAACAGAGGTGTTTTTTGCGAAGTGCCTACCTGTAGATTTTGGCCTCTAGCTCAGCCGGCACCTAGGGAAACCTACCAAACCTGTGCATTTCTGAAAACTAGAGACCTAGGGGAATCCAAGATGGGGTGACTTGCGGGGCTCGGACCAGGTTCTGTTACCCAGAATCCTTTGCAAACCTCAAAATGTGGCTAAAAAAACACATGTTCCTCACATTTCTGTGGCCGAAAGTTCTGGAATCTGAGAGGAGCCACAAATTTCCTTCCACCCAGCGTTCCCCCAAGTCTCCCGATAAAAATGATACCTCACTTGCATGGGTAGGCCTAGCGCCAGCGACAGGAAACACCCCAAAGCGCAACGTGGACACATCCAAAATTATGGAAGAAAACAGAGGTGTTTTTTGCGAAGTGCCTACCTGTAGATTTTGGCCTCTAGCTCAGCCGGCACCTAGGGAAACCTACCAAACCTGTGCATTTCTGAAAACTAGAGACCTAGGGGAATCCAAGATGGGGTGACTTGCGGGGCTCGGACCAGGTTCTGTTACCCAGAATCCTTTGCAAACCTCAAAATTTGGCTAAAAAAACACATGTTCCTCACATTTCTGTGGCAGAAAGTTCTGGAATCTGAGAGAAGCCACAAATTTCCTTCCACCCAGCGTTCCCCCAAGTCTCCCGATAAAAATGATACCACACTTGCGTGGGTAGGCCTAGCGCCGGCGACAGGAAACACCCCAAAGCGCAACGTGGACACGTCCAAAATTTTGGAAGAAACCAGAGGTGTTTTTTGCGAAGTGCCTACCTGTAGATTTTAGCCTCTAGCTCAGCCGGCACCTAGGGAAACCTACCAAACCTGTGCATTTCTGAAAACTAGAGACCTAGGGGAATCCAAGATGGGGTGACTTGCGGGGCTCGGACCAGGTTCTGTTACCCAGAATCCTTTGCAAACCTCAAAATGTGGCTAAAAAAACACATGTTCCTCACATTTCTGTGGCAGAAAGTTCTGGAATCTGAGAGTAGCCACAAATTTCCTTCCACCCAGCGTTCCCCCAAGTCTCCCGATAAAAATGATACCTCACTTGCGTGGGTAGGCCTAGCGCCCGCGACAGGAAACACCCCAAAGCGCAACGTGGACACATCCAAAATTTTGGAAGAAAACAGAGGTGTTTTTTGCGAAGTGCCTACCTGTAGATTTTGGCCTCTAGCTCAGCCGGCACCTAGGGAAACCTACCAAAACTGTGCAGTTCTAAAAACTAGAGACCTAGGGGAATCCAAGGAGGGGTGACTTGCGGGGCTCGGACAAGGTTCTGTTACCCAGAATCCTTTGCAAACTTCAAAATTTGGCTAAAAAAACACATGTTCCTCACATTTCTGTGGCAGAAAGTTCTGGAATCTGAGAGGAGCCACAAATTTCCTTCCACACAGCGTTCCCTCAAGTCTCCCGATAAAAATGATACCTCACTTGCGTGGGTAGGCCTACCGCCCGCGACAGGAAACACCCCAAAGCACAACGTGGACACATCCAAAATTTTGGAAGAAAACAGAGGTGTTTTTTGCGAAGTGCCTACCTGTAGATTTTGGCCTCTAGCTCAGCCGGCACCTAGGGAAACCTACCAAACCTGTGCATTTCTGAAAACTAGAGACCTAGGGGAATCCAAGATGGGGTGACTTGCGGGGCTCGGACCAGGTTCTGTTACCCAGAATCCTTTGCAAACCTCAAAATTTGGCTAAAAAAACACATGTTCCTCACATTTCTGTGGCAGAAAGTTCTGGAATCTGAGAGAAGCCACAAATTTCCTTCCACCCAGCGTTCCCCCAAGTCTCCCGATAAAAATGATACCTCACTTGCGTGGGTAGGCCTAGCGCCGGTGACAGGAAACACCACAAAGCGCAACGTGGACACGTCCAAAATTTTGGAAGAAACCAGAGGTGTTTTTTGCGAAGTGCCTACCTGTAGATTTTAGCCTCTAGCTCAGCCGGCACCTAGGGAAACCTACCAAACCTGTGCATTTCTGAAAACTAGAGACCTAGGGGAATCCAAGATGGGGTGACTTGCGGGGCTCGGACCAGGTTCTGTTACCCAGAATCCTTTGCAAACCTCAAAATGTGGCTAAAAAAACACATGTTCCTGACATTTCTGTGGCAGAAAGTTCTGGAATCTGAGAGGAGCCACAAATTTCCTTCCACCCAGCGTTCCCCCAAGTCTCCCGATAAAAATGATACCTCACTTGCGTGGGTAGGCCTAGCGCCAGGGACAGGAAACACCCCAAAGTGCAACGTGGACACATCCAAAATTATGGAAGAAAACAGAGGTGTTTTTTGCGAAGTGCCTACCTGTAGATTTTGGCCTCTAGCTCAGCCGGCACCTAGGGAAACCTACCAAACCTGTGCATTTCTGAAAACTAGAGACCTAGGGGAATCCAAGATGGGGTGACTTGCGGGGCTCGGACCAGGTTCTGTTACCCAGAATCCTTTGCAAACCTCAAAATGTGGCTAAAAAAACACATGTTCCTCACATTTCTGTGGCAGAAAGTTCTGGAATCTGAGAGGAGCCACAAATTTCCTTCCACCCAGCGTTCCCCCAAGTCTCCCGATAAAAATGATACCTCACTTGCGTGGGTAGGCCTAGCGCCAGGGACAGGAAACACCCCAAAGTGCAACGTGGACACATCCAAAATTATGGAAGAAAACAGAGGTGTTTTTTGCGAAGTGCCTACCTGTAGATTTTGGCCTCTAGCTCAGCCGGCACCTAGGGAAACCTACCAAAACTGTGCAGTTCTAAAAACTAGAGACCTAGGGGAATCCAAGGAGGGGTGACTTGCGGGGCTCGGACCAGGTTCTGTTACCCAGAATCCTTTGCAAACCTCAAAATTTGGCTAAAAAAACACATGTTCCTCAAATTTCTGTGGCAGAAAGTTCTGGAATCTGAGAGGAGCCACAAATTTCCTTCCACACAGCGTTCCCCCAAGTCTCCCGATAAAAATGATACCTCACTTGCGTGGGTAGGCCTAGCGCCGGCGACAGGAAACACCCCAAAGCGCAACGTGGACATGTCCAAAATTTTGGAAGAAAACAGAGGTGTTTTTTGCGAAGTGCCTACCTGTAGATTTTGGCCTCTAGCTCAGCCGGCACCTAGGGAAACCTACCAAACCTGTGCATTTCTGAAAACTAGAGACCTAGGGGAATCCAAGATGGGGTGACTTGCGGGGCTCGGACCAGGTTCTGTTACCCGAATCCTTTGCAAACCTCAAAATGTGGCTAAAAAAACACATGTTCCTCACATTTCTGTGGCAGAAAGTTCTGGAATCTGAGAGGAGCCACAAATTTCCTTCCACCCAGCGTTCCCCCAAGTCTCCCGATAAAAATGATACCTCACTTGCGTGGGTAGGCCTAGCGCCAGCGACAGGAAACACCCCAAAGCGCAACGTGGACACATCCAAAATTATGGAAGAAAACAGAGGTGTTTTTTGCGAAGTGCCTACCTGTAGATTTTGGCCTCTAGCTCAGCCGGCACCTAGGGAAACCTAGCAAGCCTGTGCATTTCTGAAAACTAGAGACCTAGGGGAATCCAAGGAGGGGTGACTTGTGGGGCTCGGACCAGGTTCTGTTACCCAGAATCCTTTGCAAACCTCAAAATTTGGCTAAAAAAACACATGTTCCTCACATTTCTGTGGCAGAAAGTTTTGGAATCTGAGAGGAGCCACAAATTTCCTTCCACCCAGCGTTCCCCCAAGTCTCCCGATAAAAATGATACCTCACTTGCGTGGGTAGGCCTAGCGCCAGCGACAGGAAACACGCCAAAGCGCAACGTGGACACGTCCTAAATTTTGGAAGAAAATAGAGGTGTTTTTTTGCGAAGTGCCTACCTGTAGATTTTGGCCTCTAGCTCAGCCGGCACCTAGGGAAACCTACCAAACCTGTGCATTTCTGAAAACTAGAGACCTAGGGGAATCCAAGGAGGGGTGACTTGCGGGGCTCGGACCAGGTTCTGTTACCCAGAATCCTTTGCAAACCTAAAAATTTGGCTAAAAAAACACATGTTCCTCACATTTCTGTGGCAGAAAGTTCTGGAATCGGAGAGGAGCCACAAATTTCCTTCCACCCAGCGTTCCCCCAAGTCTCCCGATAAAAATGATACCTCACTTGCGTGGGTAGGCCTAGCGCCGGCGACAGGAAACACCCCAAAGCGCAACTTGGCACGTCCAAAATTTTGGAAGAAAACAGAGGTGTTTTTTGCGAAGTGCCTACCTGTAGATTTTGGCCTCTAGCTCAGCCGGCACCTAGGGAAACCTACCAAACCTGTGCATTTCTGAAAACTAGAGACCTAGGGGAATCCAAGATGGGGTGACTTGCGGGGCTCGGACCAGGTTCTGTTACCCAGAATCCTTTGCAAACCTCAAAATTTGGCTAAAAAAACACATGTTCCTCACATTTCTGTGGCAGAAAGTTCTGGAATCTGAGAGGAGCCACAAATTTCCTTCCACCCAGCGTTCCCCCAAGTCTCCCGATAAAAATGATACCTCACTTGCGTGGGTAGGCCTAGCGCCGGCGACAGGAAACACCCCAAAGCGCAACGTGGACATGTCCAAAATTTTGGAAGAAAACAGAGGTGTTTTTTGCGAAGTGCCTACCTGTAGATTTTGGCCTCTAGCTCAGCCGGCACCTAGGGAAACCTACCAAACCTGTGCATTTCTGAAAACTAGAGACCTAGGGGAATCCAAGATGGGGTGACTTGCGGGGCTCGGACCAGGTTCTGTTACCCAGAATCCTTTGCAAACCTCAAAATTTGGCTAAAAAAACACATGTTCCTCACATTTCTGTGGCAGAAAGTTCTGGAATCTGAGAGAAGCCACAAATTTCCTTCCACCCAGCGTTCCCCCAAGTCTCCCGATAAAAATGATACCTCACTTGCGTGGGTAGGCCTAGCGCCGGCGACAGGAAACACCCCAAAGCGCAACGTGGACACGTCCAAAATTTTTGAAGAAACCAGAGGTGTTTTTTGCGAAGTGCCTACCTGTAGATTTTAGCCTCTAGCTCAGCCGGCACCTAGGGAAACCTACCAAACCTGTGCATTTCTGAAAACTAGAGACCTAGGGGAATCCAAGATGGGGTGACTTGCGGGGCTCGGACCAGGTTCTGTTACCCAGAATCCTTTGCAAACCTCAAAATGTGGCTAAAAAAACACATGTTCCTCACATTTCTGTGGCAGAAAGTTCTGGAATCTGAGAGGAGCCACAAATTTCCTTCCACCCAGCGTTCCCCCAAGTCTCCCGATAAAAATGATACCTCACTTGCGTGGGTAGGCCTAGCGCCAGGGACAGGAAACACCCCAAAGTGCAACGTGGACACATCCAAAATTATGGAAGAAAACAGAGGTGTTTTTTGCGAAGTGCCTACCTGTAGATTTTGGCCTCTAGCTCAGCCGGCACCTAGGGAAACCTACCAAAACTGTGCAGTTCTAAAAACTAGAGACCTAGGGGAATCCAAGGAGGGGTGACTTGCGGGGCTCGGACCAGGTTCTGTTACCCAGAATCCTTTGCAAACCTCAAAATTTGGCTAAAAAAACACATGTTCCTCACATTTCTGTGGCAGAAAGTTCTGGAATCTGAGAGGAGCCACAAATTTCCTTCCACACAGCGTTCCCCCAAGTCTCCCGATAAAAATGATACCTCACTTGCGTGGGTAGGCCTACCGCCCGCGACAGGAAACACCCCAAAGCACAACGTGGACACATCCAAAATTTTGGAAGAAAACAGAGGTGTTTTTTGCGAAGTGCCTACCTGTAGATTTTGGCCTCTAGCTCAGCCGGCACCTAGGGAAACCTACCAAACCTGTGCATTTCTGAAAACTAGAGACCTAGGGGAATCCAAGATGGGGTGACTTGCGGGGCTCGGACCAGGTTCTGTTACCCAGAATCCTTTGCAAACCTCAAAATTTGGCTAAAAAAACACATGTTCCTCACATTTCTGTGGCAGAAAGTTCTGGAATCTGAGAGAAGCCACAAATTTCCTTCCACCCAGCGTTCCCCCAAGTCTCCCGATAAAAATGATACCTCACTTGCGTGGGTAGGCCTAGCGCCGGCGACAGGAAACACCCCAAAGCGCAACGTGGACACGTCCAAAATTTTGGAAGAAACCAGAGGTGTTTTTTGCGAAGTGCCTACCTGTAGATTTTAGCCTCTAGCTCAGCCGGCACCTAGGGAAACCTACCAAACCTGTGCATTTCTGAAAACTAGAGACCTAGGGGAATCCAAGATGGGGTGACTTGCGGGGCTCGGACCAGGTTCTGTTACCCAGAATCCTTTGCAAACCTCAAAATGTGGCTAAAAAAACACATGTTCCTCACATTTCTGTGGCAGAAAGTTCTGGAATCTGAGAGGAGCCACAAATTTCCTTCCACCCAGCGTTCCCCCAAGTCTCCCGATAAAAATGATACCTCACTTGCGTGGGTAGGCCTAGCGCCAGGGACAGGAAACACCCCAAAGTGCAACGTGGACACATCCAAAATTATGGAAGAAAACAGAGGTGTTTTTTGCGAAGTGCCTACCTGTAGATTTTGGCCTCTAGCTCAGCCGGCACCTAGGGAAACCTACCAAAACTGTGCAGTTCTAAAAACTAGAGACCTAGGGGAATCCAAGGAGGGGTGACTTGCGGGGCTCGGACCAGGTTCTGTTACCCAGAATCCTTTGCAAACCTCAAAATTTGGCTAAAAAAACACATGTTCCTCACATTTCTGTGGCAGAAAGTTCTGGAATCTGAGAGGAGCCACAAATTTCCTTCCACACAGCGTTCCCCCAAGTCTCCCGATAAAAATGATACCTCACTTGCGTGGGTAGGCCTACCGCCCGCGACAGGAAACACCCCAAAGCGCAACGTGGACACATCCAAAATTTTGGAAGAAAACAGAGGTGTTTTTTGCGAAGTGCCTACCTGTAGATTTTGGCCTCTAGCTCAGCCGGCACCTAGGGAAACCTACCAAACCTGTGCATTTCTGAAAACTAGAGACCTAGGGGAATCCAATATGGGGTGACTTGCGGGGCTCGGACCAGGTTCTGTTACCCAGAATCCTTTGCAAACCTCAAAATGTGGCTAAAAAAACACATGTTCCTCACATTTCTGTGGCCGAAAGTTCTGGAATCTGAGAGGAGCCACAAATTTCCTTCCACCCAGCGTTCCCCCAAGTCTCCCGATAAAAATGATACCTCACTTGCATGGGTAGGCCTAGCGCCAGCGACAGGAAACACCCCAAAGCGCAACGTGGACACATCCAAAATTATGGAAGAAAACAGAGGTGTTTTTTGCGAAGTGCCTACCTGTAGATTTTGGCCTCTAGCTCAGCCGGCACCTAGGGAAACCTACCAAACCTGTGCATTTCTGAAAACTAGAGACCTAGGGGAATCCAAGATGGGGTGACTTGCGGGGCTCGGACCAGGTTCTGTTACCCAGAATCCTTTGCAAACCTCAAAATTTGGCTAAAAAAACACATGTTCCTCACATTTCTGTGGCAGAAAGTTCTGGAATCTGAGAGAAGCCACAAATTTCCTTCCACCCAGCGTTCCCCCAAGTCTCCCGATAAAAATGATACCTCACTTGCGTGGGTAGGCCTAGCGCCGGCGACAGGAAACACCCCAAAGCGCAACGTGGACACGTCCAAAATTTTGGAAGAAACCAGAGGTGTTTTTTGCGAAGTGACTACCAGTAGATTTTGGCCTCTAGCTCAGCCGGCACCTAGGGAAACCTACCAAAACTGTGCAGTTCTAAAAACTAGAGACCTAGGGGAATCCAAGGAGGGGTGACTTGTGGGGCTCGGACCAGGTTCTGTTACCCAGAATCCTTTGCAAACCTCAAAATTTGGCTAAAAAAACACATGTTCCTCACATTTCTGTGGCAGAAAGTTCTGGAATCTGAGAGGAGCCACAAATTTCCTTCCACACAACGTTCCCCCAAGTCTCCCGATAAAAATGATACCTCACTTGCGTGGGTAGGCCTACCGCCCGCGACAGGAAACACCCCAAAGCGCAACGTGGACACATCCAAAATTTTGGAAGAAAACAGAGGTGTTTTTTGCGAAGTGCCTACCTGTAGATTTTGGCCTCTAGCTCAGCCGGCACCTAGGGAAACCTACCAAACCTGTGCATTTCTGAAAACTAGAGACCTAGGGGAATCCAAGATGGGGTGACTTGCGGGGCTCGGACCAGGTTCTGTTACCCAGAATCCTTTGCAAACCTCAAAATGTGGCTAAAAAAACACATGTTCCTCACATTTCTGTGGCCGAAAGTTCTGGAATCTGAGAGGAGCCACAAATTTCCTTCCACCCAGCGTTCCCCCAAGTCTCCCGATAAAAATGATACCTCACTTGCATGGGTAGGCCTAGCGCCAGCGACAGGAAACACCCCAAAGCGCAACGTGGACACATCCAAAATTATGGAAGAAAACAGAGGTGTTTTTTGCGAAGTGCCTACCTGTAGATTTTGGCCTCTAGCTCAGCCGGCACCTAGGGAAACCTACCAAACCTGTGCATTTCTGAAAACTAGAGACCTAGGGGAATCCAAGATGGGGTGACATGCGGGGCTCGGACCAGGTTCTGTTACCCAGAATCCTTTGCAAACCTCAAAATTTGGCTAAAAAAACACATGTTCCTCACATTTCTGTGGCAGAAAGTTCTGGAATCTGAGAGAAGCCACAAATTTCCTTCCACCCAGCGTTCCCCCAAGTCTCCCGATAAAAATGATACCACACTTGCGTGGGTAGGCCTAGCGCCGGCGACAGGAAACACCCCAAAGCGCAACGTGGACACGTCCAAAATTTTGGAAGAAACCAGAGGTGTTTTTTGCGAAGTGCCTACCTGTAGATTTTAGCCTCTAGCTCAGCCGGCACCTAGGGAAACCTACCAAACCTGTGCATTTCTGAAAACTAGAGACCTAGGGGAATCCAAGATGGGGTGACTTGCGGGGCTCGGACCAGGTTCTGTTACCCAGAATCCTTTGCAAACCTCAAAATGTGGCTAAAAAAACACATGTTCCTCACATTTCTGTGGCAGAAAGTTCTGGAATCTGAGAGGAGCCACAAATTTCCTTCCACCCAGCGTTCCCCCAAGTCTCCCGATAAAAATGATACCTCACTTGCGTGGGTAGGCCTACCGCCCGCGACAGGAAACACCCCAAAGCACAACGTGGACACATCCAAAATTTTGGAAGAAAACAGAGGTGTTTTTTGCGAAGTGCCTACCTGTAGATTTTGGCCTCTAGCTCAGCCGGCACCTAGGGAAACCTACCAAACCTGTGCATTTCTGAAAACTAGAGACCTAGGGGAATCCAAGATGGGGTGACTTGCGGGGCTCGGACCAGGTTCTGTTACCCAGAATCCTTTGCAAACCTCAAAATTTGGCTAAAAAAACACATGTTCCTCACATTTCTGTGGCAGAAAGTTCTGGAATCTGAGAGAAGCCACAAATTTCCTTCCACCCAGCGTTCCCCCAAGTCTCCCGATAAAAATGATACCTCACTTGCGTGGGTAGGCCTAGCGCCGGCGACAGGAAACACCCCAAAGCGCAACGTGGACACGTCCAAAATTTTGGAAGAAACCAGAGGTGTTTTTTGCGAAGTGCCTACCTGTAGATTTTAGCCTCTAGCTCAGCCGGCACCTAGGGAAACCTACCTAACCTGTGCATTTCTGAAAACTAGAGACCTAGGGGAATCCAAGATGGGGTGACTTGCGGGGCTCGGACCAGGTTCTGTTACCCAGAATCCTTTGCAAACCTCAAAATGTGGCTAAAAAAACACATGTTCCTCACATTTCTGTGGCAGAAAGTTCTGGAATCTGAGAGGAGCCACAAATTTTCTTCCACCCAGCGTTCCCCCAAGTCTCCCGATAAAAATGATACCTCACTTGCGTGGGTAGGCCTAGCGCCAGGGACAGGAAACACCCCAAAGTGCAACGTGGACACATCCAAAATTATGGAAGAAAACAGAGGTGTTTTTTGCGAAGTGCCTACCTGTAGATTTTGGCCTCTAGCTCAGCCGGCACCTAGGGAAACCTACCAAAACTGTGCAGTTCTAAAAACTAGAGACCTAGGGGAATCCAAGGAGGGGTGACTTGCGGGGCTCGGACCAGGTTCTGTTACCCAGAATCCTTTGCAAACCTCAAAATTTGGCTAAAAAAACACATGTTCCTCACATTTCTGTGGCAGAAAGTTCTGGAATCTGAGAGGAGCCACAAATTTCCTTCCACACAGCGTTCCCCCAAGTCTCCCGATAAAAATGATACCTCACTTGCGTGGGTAGGCCTACCGCCCGCGACAGGAAACACCCCAAAGCGCAACGTGGACACATCCAAAATTTTGGAAGAAAACAGAGGTGTTTTTTGCGAAGTGCCTACCTGTAGATTTTGGCCTCTAGCTCAGCCGGCACCTAGGGAAACCTACCAAACCTGTGCATTTCTGAAAACTAGAGACCTAGGGGAATCCAAGATGGGGTGACTTGCGGGGCTCGGACCAGGTTCTGTTACCCAGAATCCTTTGCAAACCTCAAAATGTGGCTAAAAAAACACATGTTCCTCACATTTCTGTGGCCGAAAGTTCTGGAATCTGAGAGGAGCCACAAATTTCCTTCCACCCAGCGTTCCCCCAAGTCTCCCGATAAAAATGATACCTCACTTGCATGGGTAGGCCTAGCGCCAGCGACAGGAAACACCCCAAAGCGCAACGTGGACACATCCAAAATTATGGAAGAAAACAGAGGTGTTTTTTGCGAAGTGCCTACCTGTAGATTTTGGCCTCTAGCTCAGCCGGCACCTAGGGAAACCTACCAAACCTGTGCATTTCTGAAAACTAGAGACCTAGGGGAATCCAAGATGGGGTGACTTGCGGGGCTCGGACCAGGTTCTGTTACCCAGAATCCTTTGCAAACCTCAAAATTTGGCTAAAAAAACACATGTTCCTCACATTTCTGTGGCAGAAAGTTCTGGAATCTGAGAGAAGCCACAAATTTCCTTCCACCCAGCGTTCCGCCAAGTCTCCCGATAAAAATGATACCACACTTGCGTGGGTAGGCCTAGCGCCGGCGACAGGAAACACCCCAAAGCGCAACGTGGACACGTCCAAAATTTTGGAAGAAACCAGAGGTGTTTTTTGCGAAGTGCCTACCTGTAGATTTTAGCCTCTAGCTCAGCCGGCACCTAGGGAAACCTACCAAACCTGTGCATTTCTGAAAACTAGAGACCTAGGGGAATCCAAGATGGGGTGACTTGCGGGGCTCGGACCAGGTTCTGTTACCCAGAATCCTTTGCAAACCTCAAAATGTGGCTAAAAAAACACATGTTCCTCATATTTCTGTGGCAGAAAGTTCTGGAATCTGAGAGGAGCCACAAATTTCCTTCCACCCAGCGTTCCCCCAAGTCTCCCGATAAAAATGATACCTCACTTGCGTGGGTAGGCCTAGCGCCAGGGACAGGAAACACCCCAAAGTGCAACGTGGACACATCCAAAATTATGGAAGAAAACAGAGGTGTTTTTTGCGAAGTGCCTACCTGTAGATTTTGGCCTCTAGCTCAGCCGGCACCTAGGGAAACCTACCAAAACTGTGCAGTTCTAAAAACTAGAGACCTAGGGGAATCCAAGGAGGGGTGACTTGCGGGGCTCGGACCAGGTTCTGTTACCCAGAATCCTTTGCAAACCTCAAAATTTGGCTAAAAAAACACATGTTCCTCAAATTTCTGTGGCAGAAAGTTCTGGAATCTGAGAGGAGCCACAAATTTCCTTCCACACAGCGTTCCCCCAAGTCTCCCGATAAAAATGATACCTCACTTGCGTGGGTAGGCCTAGCGCCGGCGACAGGAAACACCCCAAAGCGCAACGTGGACATGTCCAAAATTTTGGAAGAAAACAGAGGTGTTTTTTGCGAAGTGCCTACCTGTAGATTTTGGCCTCTAGCTCAGCCGGCACCTAGGGAAACCTACCAAACCTGTGCATTTCTGAAAACTAGAGACCTAGGGGAATCCAAGATGGGGTGACTTGCGGGGCTCGGACCAGGTTCTGTTACCCGAATCCTTTGCAAACCTCAAAATGTGGCTAAAAAAACACATGTTCCTCACATTTCTGTGGCAGAAAGTTCTGGAATCTGAGAGGAGCCACAAATTTCCTTCCACCCAGCGTTCCCCCAAGTCTCCCGATAAAAATGATACCTCACTTGCGTGGGTAGGCCTAGCGCCAGCGACAGGAAACACCCCAAAGCGCAACGTGGACACATCCAAAATTATGGAAGAAAACAGAGGTGTTTTTTGCGAAGTGCCTACCTGTAGATTTTGGCCTCTAGCTCAGCCGGCACCTAGGGAAACCTACCAAAACTGTGCATTTCTGAAAACTAGAGACCTAGGGGAATCCAAGGAGGGGTGACTTGTGGGGCTCGGACCAGGTTCTGTTACCCAGAATCCTTTGCAAACCTCAAAATGTGGCTAAAAAAACACATGTTCCTCACATTTCTGTGGCAGAAAGTTTTGGAATCTGAGAGGAGCCACAAATTTCCTTCCACCCAGCGTTCCCCCAAGTCTCCCGATAAAAATGATACCTCACTTGCGTGGGTAGGCCTAGCGCCAGCGACAGGAAACACGCCAAAGCGCAACGTGGACACGTCCTAAATTTTGGAAGAAAATAGAGGTGTTTTTTTGCGAAGTGCCTACCTGTAGATTTTGGCCTCTAGCTCAGCCGGCACCGAGGGAAACCTACCAAACCTGTGCATTTCTGAAAACTAGAGACCTAGGGGAATCCAAGGAGGGGTGACTTGCGGGGCTCGGACCAGGTTCTGTTACCCAGAATCCTTTGCAAACCTAAAAATTTGGCTAAAAAAACACATGTTCCTCACATTTCTGTGGCAGAAAGTTCTGGAATCGGAGAGGAGCCACAAATTTCCTTCCACCCAGCGTTCCCCCAAGTCTCCCGATAAAAATGATACCTCACTTGCGTGGGTAGGCCTAGCGCCGGCGACAGGAAACACCCCAAAGCGCAACTTGGCACGTCCAAAATTTTGGAAGAAAACAGAAGTGTTTTTTGCGAAGTGCCTACCTGTAGATTTTGGCCTCTAGCTCAGCCGGCACCTAGGGAAACCTACCAAACCTGTGCATTTCTGAAAACTAGAGACCTAGGGGAATCCAAGATGGGGTGACTTGCGGGGCTCGGACCAGGTTCTGTTACCCAGAATCCTTTGCAAACCTCAAAATGTGGCTAAAAAAACACATGTTCCTCACATTTCTGTGGCAGAAAGTTCTGGAATCTGAGAGAAGCCACAAATTTCCTTCCACCCAGCGTTCCCCCAAGTCTCCCGATAAAAATGATACCTCACTTGCGTGGGTAGGCCTAGCGCCGGCGACAGGAAACACCCCAAAGCACAACGTGGACACGTCCAAAATTTTGGAAGAAACCAGAGGTGTTTTTTGCGAAGTGCCTACCTGTAGATTTTAGCCTCTAGCTCAGCCGGCACCTAGGGAAACCTACCAAACCTGTGCATTTCTGAAAACTAGAGACCTAGGGGAATCCAAGATGAGGTGACTTGCGGGGCTCGGACCAGGTTCTGTTACCCAGAATCCTTTGCAAACCTCAAAATGTGGCTAAAAAAACACATGTTCCTCACATTTCTGTGGCAGAAAGTTCTGGAATCTGAGAGGAGCCACAAATTTCCTTCCACCCAGCGTTCCCCCAAGTCTCCCGATAAAAATGATACCTCACTTGCGTGGGTAGGCCTAGCGCCAGGGACAGGAAACACCCCAAAGTGCAACGTGGACACATCCAAAATTATGGAAGAAAACAGAGGTGTTTTTTGCGAAGTGCCTACCTGTAGATTTTGGCCTCTAGCTCAGCCGGCACCTAGGGAAACCTACCAAAACTGTGCAGTTCTAAAAACTAGAGACCTAGGGGAATCCAAGGAGGGGTGACTTGCGGGGCTCGGACCAGGTTCTGTTACCCAGAATCCTTTGCAAACCTCAAAATTTGGCTAAAAAAACACATGTTCCTCACATTTCTGTGGCAGAAAGTTCTGGAATCTGAGAGGAGCCACAAATTTCCTTCCACACAGCGTTCCCCCAAGTCTCCCGATAAAAATGATACCTCACTTGCGTGGGTAGGCCTACCGCCCGCGACAGGAAACACCCCAAAGCGCAACGTGGACACATCCAAAATTTTGGAAGAAAACAGAGGTGTTTTTTGCGAAGTGCCTACCTGTAGATTTTGGCCTCTAGCTCAGCCGGCACCTAGGGAAACCTACCAAACCTGTGCATTTCTGAAAACTAGAGACCTAGGGGAATCCAAGATGGGGTGACTTGCGGGGCTCGGACCAGGTTCTGTTACCCAGAATCCTTTGCAAACCTCAAAATTTGGCTAAAAAAACACATGTTCCTCACATTTCTGTGGCAGAAAGTTCTGGAATCTGAGAGAAGCCACAAATTTCCTTCCACCCAGCGTTCCCCCAAGTCTCCCGATAAAAATGATACCTCACTTGCGTGGGTAGGCCTAGCGCCGGCGACAGGAAACACCCCAAAGCGCAACGTGGACACGTCCAAAATTTTGGAAGAAACCAGAGGTGTTTTTTGCGAAGTGCCTACCTGTAGATTTTAGCCTCTAGCTCAGCCGGCACCTAGGGAAACCTACCAAACCTGTGCATTTCTGAAAACTAGAGACCTAGGGGAATCCAAGATGGGGTGACTTGCGGGGCTCGGACCAGGTTCTGTTACCCAGAATCCTTTGCAAACCTCAAAATGTGGCTAAAAAAACACATGTTCCTCACATTTCTGTGGCAGAAAGTTCTGGAATCTGAGAGGAGCCACAAATTTCCTTCCACCCAGCGTTCCCCCAAGTCTCCCGATAAAAATGATACCTCACTTGCGTGGGTAGGCCTAGCGCCAGGGACAGGAAACACCCCAAAGTGCAACGTGGACACATCCAAAATTATGGAAGAAAACAGAGGTGTTTTTTGCGAAGTGCCTACCTGTAGATTTTGGCCTCTAGCTCAGCCGGCACCTAGGGAAACCTACCAAAACTGTGCAGTTCTAAAAACTAGAGACCTAGGGGAATCCAAGGAGGGGTGACTTGCGGGGCTCGGACCAGGTTCTGTTACCCAGAATCCTTTGCAAACCTCAAAATTTGGCTAAAAAAACACATGTTCCTCACATTTCTGTGGCAGAAAGTTCTGGAATCTGAGAGGAGCCACAAATTTCCTTCCACACAGCGTTCCCCCAAGTCTCCCGATAAAAATGATACCTCACGTGCGTGGGTAGGCCTACCGCCCGCGACAGGAAACACCCCAAAGCGCAACGTGGACACATCCAAAATTTTGGAAGAAAACAGAGGTGTTTTTTGCGAAGTGCCTACCTGTAGATTTTGGCCTCTAGCTCAGCCGGCACCTAGGGAAACCTACCAACCTGTGCATTTCTGAAAACTAGAGACCTAGGGGAATCCAAGATGGGGTGACTTGCGGGGCTCGGACCAGGTTCTATTACCCAGAATCCTTTGCAAACCTCAAAATTTGGCTAAAAAAACACATGTTCCTCACATTTCTGTGGCAGAAAGTTCTGGAATCTGAGAGGAGCCACAAATTTCCTTCCACCCAGCGTTCCCCCAAGTCTCCCGATAAAAATGATACCTCACTTGCGTGGGTAGGCCTAGCGCCGGCGACAGGAAACACCCCAAAGCGCAACGTGGACATGTCCAAAATTTTGGAAGAAAACAGAGGTGTTTTTTGCGAAGTGCCTACCTGTAGATTTTGGCCTCTAGCTCAGCCGGCACCTAGGGAAACCTACCAAACCTGTGCATTTCTGAAAACTAGAGACCTAGGGGAATCCAAGATGGGGTGACTTGTGGGGCTCGGACCAGGTTCTGTTACCCAGAATCCTTTGCAAACCTCAAAATGTGGCTAAAAAAACACATGTTCCTCACATTTCTGTGGCCGAAAGTTCTGGAATCTGAGAGGAGCCACAAATTTCCTTCCACCCAGCGTTCCCCCAAGTCTCCCGATAAAAATGATACCTCACTTGCATGGGTAGGCCTAGCGCCAGCGACAGGAAACACCCCAAAGCGCAACGTGGACACATCCAAAATTATGGAAGAAAACAGAGGTGTTTTTTGCGAAGTGCCTACCTGTAGATTTTGGCCTCTAGCTCAGCCGGCACCTAGGGAAACCTACCAAACCTGTGCATTTCTGAAAACTAGAGACCTAGGGGAATCCAAGATGGGGTGACTTGCGGGGCTCGGACCAGGTTCTGTTACCCAGAATCCTTTGCAAACCTCAAAATTTGGCTAAAAAAACACATGTTCCTCACATTTCTGTGGCAGAAAGTTCTGGAATCTGAGAGAAGCCACAAATTTCCTTCCACCCAGCGTTCCCACAGTCTCCCGATAAAAATGATACCACACTTGCGTGGGTAGGCCTAGCGCCGGCGACAGGAAACACCCCAAAGCGCAACGTGGACACGTCCAAAATTTTAGAAGAAACCAGAGGTGTTTTTTGCGAAGTGCCTACCTGTAGATTTTAGCCTCTAGCTCAGCCGGCACCTAGGGAAACCTACCAAACCTGTGCATTTCTGAAAACTAGAGACCTAGGGGAATCCAAGATGGGGTGACTTGCGGGGCTCGGACCAGGTTCTGTTACCCAGAATCCTTTGCAAACCTCAAAATGTGGCTAAAAAAACACATGTTCCTCACATTTCTGTGGCAGAAAGTTCTGGAATCTGAGAGGAGCCACAAATTTCCTTCCACCCAGCGTTCCCCCAAGTCCCCCGATAAAAATGATACCTCACTTGCGTGGGTAGGCCTAGCGCCAGGGACAGGAAACACCCCAAAGTGCAACGTGGACACATCCAAAATTATGGAAGAAAACAGAGGTGTTTTTTGCGAAGTGCCTACCTGTAGATTTTGGCCTCTAGCTCAGCCGGCACCTAGGGAAACCTACCAAAACTGTGCAGTTCTAAAAACTAGAGACCTAGGGGAATCCAAGGAGGGGTGACTTGCGGGGCTCGGACCAGGTTCTGTTACCCAGAATCCTTTGCAAACCTCAAAATTTGGCTAAAAAAACACATGTTCCTCACATTTCTGTGGCAGAAAGTTCTGGAATCTGAGAGGAGCCACAAATTTCCTTCCACACAGCGTTCCCCCAAGTCTCCCGATAAAAATGATACCTCACTTGCGTGGGTAGGCCTACCGCCCGCGACAGGAAACACCCCAAAGCGCAACGTGGACACATCCAAAATTTTGGAAGAAAACAGAGGTGTTTTTTGCGAAGTGCCTACCTGTAGATTTTGGCCTCTAGCTCAGCCGGCACCTAGGGAAACCTACCAAACCTGTGCATTTCTGAAAACTAGAGACCTAGGGGAATCCAAGATGGGGTGACTTGCGGGGCTCGGACCAGGTTCTGTTACCCAGAATCCTTTGCAAACCTCAAAATTTGGCTAAAAAAACACATGTTCCTCACATTTCTGTGGCAGAAAGTTCTGGAATCTGAGAGGAGCCACAAATTTCCTTCCACCCAGCGTTCCCCCAAGTCTCCCGATAAAAATGATACCTCACTTGCGTGGGTAGGCCTAGCGCCGGCGACAGGAAACACCCCAAAGCGCAACATGGACATGTCCAAAATTTTGGAAGAAAACAGAGGCGTTTTTTGCGAAGTGCCTACCTGTAGATTTTGGCCTCTAGCTCAGCCGGCACCTAGGGAAACCTACCAAACCTGTGCATTTCTGAAAACTAGAGACCTAGGGGAATCCAAGATGGGGTGACTTGCGGGGCTCGGACCAGGTTCTGTTACCCGAATCCTTTGCAAACCTCAAAATGTGGCTAAAAAAACACATGTTCCTCACATTTCTGTGGCAGAAAGTTCTGCAATCTGAGAGGAGCCACAAATTTCCTTCCACCCAGCGTTCCCCCAAGTCTCCCGATAAAAATGATACCTCACTTGCGTGGGTAGGCCTAGCGCCAGCGACAGGAAACACCCCAAAGCGCAACGTGGACACATCCAAAATTATGGAAGAAAACAGAGGTGTTTTTTGCGAAGTGCCTACCTGTAGATTTTGGCCTCTAGCTCAGCCGGCACCTAGGGAAACCTAGCAAGCCTGTGCATTTCTGAAAACTAGAGACCTAGGGGAATCCAAGGAGGGGTGACTTGTGGGGCTCGGACCAGGTTCTGTTACCCAGAATCCTTTGCAAACCTCAAAATTTGGCTAAAAAAACACATGTTCCTCACATTTCTGTGGCAGAAAGTTTTGGAATCTGAGAGGAGCCACAAATTTCCTTCCACCCAGCGTTCCCCCAAGTCTCCCGATAAAAATGATACCTCACTTGCGTGGGTAGGCCTAGCGCCAGCGACAGGAAACACGCCAAAGCGCAACGTGGACACGTCCTAAATTTTGGAAGAAAATAGAGGTGTTTTTTTGCGAAGTGCCTACCTGTAGATTTTGGCCTCTAGCTCAGCTGGCACCTAGGGAAACCTACCAAACCTGTGCATTTCTGAAAACTAGAGACCTAGGGGAATCCAAGGAGGGGTGACTTGCGGGGCTCGGACCAGGTTCTGTTACCCAGAATCCTTTGCAAACCTAAAAATTTGGCTAAAAAAACACATGTTCCTCACATTTCTGTGGCAGAAAGTTCTGGAATCGGAGAGGAGCCACAAATTTCCTTCCACCCAGCGTTCCCCCAAGTCTCCCGATAAAAATGATACCTCACTTGCGTGGGTAGGCCTAGCGCCGGCGACAGGAAACACCCCAAAGCGCAACTTGGCACGTCCAAAATTTTGGAAGAAAACAGAGGTGTTTTTTGCGAAGTGCCTACCTGTAGATTTTGGCCTCTAGCTCAGCCGGCACCTAGGGAAACCTACCAAACCTGTGCATTTCTGAAAACTAGAGACCTAGGGGAATCCAAGGAGGGGTGACTTGCGGGGCTCGGACCAGGTTCTGTTACCCAGAATCCTTTGCAAACCTCAAAATTTGGCTAAAAAAACACATGTTCCTCACATTTCTGTGGCAGAAAGTTCTGGAATCTGAGAGGAGCCACAAATTTCCTTCCACCCAGCGTTTCCCCAAGTCTCCCGATAAAAATGATACCTCACTTGCGTGGGTAGGCCTAGCGCCGGCGACAGGAAACACCCCAAAGCGCAACGTGGACATGTCCAAAATTTTGGAAGAAAACAGAGGTGTTTTTTGCGAAGTGCCAACCTGTAGATTTTGGCCTCTAGCTCAGCCGGCACCTAGGGAAACCTACCAAACCTGTGCATTTCTGAAAACTAGAGACCTAGGGGAATCCAAGATGGGGTGACTTGCGGGGCTCGGACCAGGTTCTGTTACCCAGAATCCTTTGCAAACCTCAAAATGTGGCTAAAAAAACACATGTTCCTCACATTTCTGTGGCAGAAAGTTCTGGAATCTGAGAGGAGCCACAAATTTCCTTCCACCCAGCGTTCCCCCAAGTCTCCCGATAAAAATGATACCTCACTTGCGTGGGTAGGCCTAGCGCCAGCGACAGGAAACACCCCAAAGCGCAACGTGGACACATCCAAAATTATGGAAGAAAACAGAGGTGTATTTTGCGAAGTGCCTACCTGTAGATTTTGGCCTCTAGCTCAGCCGGCACCTAGGGAAACCTACCAAACCTGTGCATTTCTGAAAACTAGAGACCTAGGGGAATCCAAGATGGGGTGACTTGCGGGGCTCGGACCAGGTTCTGTTACCCAGAATCCTTTGCAAACCTAAAAATTTGGCTAAAAAAACACATGTTCCTCACATTTCTGTGGCAGAAAGTTCTGGAATCTGAGAGGAGCCACAAATTTCCTTCCACCCAGCGTTCCCCCAAGTCTCCCGATAAAAATTATACCTCACTTGCGTGGGTAGGCCTACCGCCCGCGACAGGAAACACCCCAAAGCGCAACGTGGACACATCCAAAATTTTGGAAGAAAACAGAGGTGTTTTTTGCGAAGTGCCTACCTGTAGATATTGGCCTCTAGCTCAGCCGGCACCTAGGGAAACCTACCAAACCTGTGCATTTCTAAAAACTAAAAACCTAGGGGAATCCAAGGAGGGGTGACTTGCGGGGCTCGGACCAGGTTCTGTTACCCAGAATCCTTTGCAAACCTCAAAATGTGGCTAAAAAAACACATGTTCCTCACATTTCTGTGGCAGAAAGTTCTGGAATCTGAGAGGAGCCACAAATTTCCTTCCACCCAGCGTTCCCCCAAGTCTCCCGATAAAAATGATACCTCACTTGCGTGGGTAGGCCTAGCGCCAGGGACAGGAAACACCCCAAAGTGCAACGTGGACACATCCAAAATTATGGAAGAAAACAGAGGTGTTTTTTGCGAAGTGCCTACCTGTAGATTTTGGCCTCTAGCTCAGCCGGCACCTAGGGAAACCTACCAAAACTGTGCATTTCTAAAAACTAGAGACCTAGGGGAATCCAAGGAGGGGTGACTTGCGGGGCTCGGACCAGGTTCTGTTACCCAGAATCCTTTGCAAACCTCAAAATTTGGCTAAAAAAACACATGTTCCTCACATTTCTGTGGCAGAAAGTTCTGGAATCTGAGAGGAGCCACAAATTTCCTTCCACACAGCGTTCCCCCAAGTCTCCCGATAAAAATGATACCTCACTTGCGTGGGTAGGCCTACCGCCCGCGACAGGAAACACCCCAAAGCGCAACGTGGACACATCCAAAATTTTGGAAGAAAACCGAGGTGTTTTTTGCGAAGTGCCTACCTGTAGATTTTGGCCTCTAGCTCAGCCGGCACCTAGGGAAACCTACCAAACCTGTGCATTTCTGAAAACTAGAGACCTAGGGGAATCCAAGATGGGGTGACTTGCGGGGCTCGGACCAGGTTCTGTTACCCAGAATCCTTTGCAAACCTCAAAATTTGGCTAAAAAAACACATGTTCCTCACATTTCTGTGGCAGAAAGTTCTGGAATCTGAGACGAGCCACAAATTTCCTTCCACCCAGCGTTCCCCCAAGTCTCCCGATAAAAATGATACCTCACTTGCGTGGGTAGGCCTAGCGCCGGCGACAGGAAACACCCCAAAGCGCAACGTGGACATGTCCAAAATTTTGGAAGAAAACAGAGGTGTTTTTTGCGAAGTGCCTACCTGTAGATATTGGCCTCTAGCTCAGCCGGCACCTAGGGAAACCTACCAAACCTGTGCATTTCTGAAAACTAGAGACCTAGGGGAATCCAAGATGGGGTGACTTGCGGGCCTCGGACCAGGTTCTGTTACCCAGAATCCTTTGCAAACCTCAAAATGTGGCTAAAAAAACACATGTTCCTCACATTTCTGTGGCAGAAAGTTCTGCAATCTGAGAGGAGCCACAAATTTCCTTCCACCCAGCGTTCCCCCAAGTCTCCCGATAAAAATGATACCTCACTTACGTGGGTAGGCCTAGCGCCGGCGACAGGAAACACGCCAAAGTGCAACGTGGACACGTCCAAAATTTTGGAAGAAAACAGAGGTGTTTTTTGCAAAGTGCCTACCTGTAGATTTTGGCCTCTAGCTCAGCCGGCACCTAGGGAAACCTACCAAGCCTGTGCATTTCTGAAAACTAGAGACCTAGGGGAATCCAAGGAGGGGTGACTTGTGGGGCTTTGACCAGGTTCTGTTACCCAGAATCCTTTGCAAACCTCAAAATTTGGCTAAAAAAACACATGTTCCTCACATTTCTGTGGCAGAAAGTTTTGGAATCTGAGAGGAGCCACAAATTTCCTTCCACCCAGCGTTCCCCCAAGTCTCCCGATAAAAATGATACCTCACTTGCGTGGGTAGGCCTAGCGCCAGCGACAGGAAACACGCCAAAGCGCAACGTGGACACGTCCAAAATTTTGGAAGAAAATAGAGGTGTTTTTTTGCGAAGTGCCTACCTGTAGATTTTGGCCTCTAGCTCAGCCGGCACCTTGGGAAACCTACCAAACCTGTGCATTTCTGAAAACTAGAGACCTAGGGGAATCCAAGGAGGGGTGACTTGCGGGGCTCGGACCAGGTTCTGTTACCCAGAATCCTTTGCAAACCTCAAAATTTGGCTACAATAACACATGTTCCTCACATTTCTGTGGCAGAAAGTTCTGGAATCTGAGAGGAGCCACAAATGTCCTTCCACCCAGCGTTCCCCCAAGTCTCCCGATAAAAATGATACCTCACTTGCGTGGGTAGGCCTAGCGCCCGTGACAGGAAACACCCCAAAGCGCAACGTGGACACGTCCAAAAATTTGGAAGAAAACAGAAGTGTTTTTGCGAAGTGCCTACCTGTAGATTTTGGCCTCTAGCTCAGCCGGCACCTAGGGAAACCTACCAAACCTGTGCATTTCTGAAAACTAGAGACCTAGGGGAATCCAAGATGGGGTGACTTGCGGGGCTCGGACCAGGTTCTGTTACCCAGAATCCTTTGCAAACCTCAAAATTTGGCTAAAAAAACACATGTTCCTCACATTTCTGTGGCAGAAAGTTCTGGAATCTATGAGGAGCCACAAATTTCCTTCCACCCAGCGTTCCCCCAAGTCTCCCGATAAAAATGATACCTCACTTGCGTGGGTAGGCCTAGCGCCGGCGACAGGAAACACGCCAAAGCGCAACGTGGACACGTCCAAAATTTTGGAAGAAAACAGAGGTGTTTTTTGCGAAGTGCCAACCTGTAGATTTTGGCCTCTAGCTCAGCCGGCACCTAGGGAAACCTACCAAACCTGTGCATTTCTGAAAACTAGAGACCTAGGGGAATCCAAGATGGGGTGACTTGCGGGGCTCGGACCAGGTTCTGTTACCCAGAATCCTTTGCAAACCTCAAAATGTGGCTAAAAAAACACATGTTCCTCACATTTCTGTGGCAGAAAGGTCTGGAATCTGAGAGAAGCCACAAATTTCCTTCCACCCAGCGTTCCCCCAAGTCTCCCGATAAAAATGATACCTCACTTGCGTGGGTAGGCCTAGCGCCGGCGACAGGAAACACCCCAAAGCGCAACGTGGACACGTCCAAAATTTTGGAAGAAACCAGAGGTGTTTTTTGCGAAGTGCCTACCTGTAGATTTTAGCCTCTAGCTCAGCCGGCACCTAGGGAAACCTACCAAACCTGTGCATTTCTGAAAACTAGAGACCTAGGGGAATCCAAGATGGGGTGACTTGCGGGGCTCGGACCAGGTTCTGTTACCCAGAATCCTTTGCAAACCTCAAAATGTGGCTAAAAAAACACATGTTCCTCACATTTCTGTGGCAGAAAGTTCTGGAATCTGAGAGGAGCCACAAATTTCCTTCCACCCAGCGTTCCCCCAAGTCTCCCGATAAAAATGATACCTCACTTGCGTGGGTAGGCCTAGCGCCAGGGACAGGAAACACCCCAAAGTGCAACGTGGACACATCCAAAATTATGGAAGAAAACAGAGGTGTTTTTTGCGAAGTGCCTACCTGTAGATTTTGGCCTCTAGCTCAGCCGGCACCTAGGGAAACCTACCAAAACTGTGCAGTTCTAAAAACTAGAGACCTAGGGGAATCCAAGGAGGGGTGACTTGCGGGGCTCGGACCAGGTTCTGTTACCCAGAATCCTTTGCAAACCTCAAAATTTGGCTAAAAAAACACATGTTCCTCACATTTCTGTGGCAGAAAGTTCTGGAATCTGAGAGGAGCCACAAATTTCCTTCCACACAGCGTTTCCCCAAGTCTCCCGATAAAAATGATACCTCACTTGCGTGGGTAGGCCTACCGCCCGCGACAGGAAACACCCCAAAGCGCAACGTGGACACATCCAAAATTTTGGAAGAAAACCGAGGTGTTTTTTGCGAAGTGCCTACCTCTAGATTTTGGCCTCTAGCTCAGCCGGCACCTAGGGAAACCTACCAAACCTGTGCATTTCTGAAAACTAGAGACCTAGGGGAATCCAAGATTGGGTGACTTGCGGGGCTCGGACCAGGTTCTGTTACCCAGAATCCTTTGCAAACCTCAAAATTTGGCTAAAAAAACACATGTTCCTCACATTTCTGTGGCAGAAAGTTCTGGAATCTGAGAGGAGCCACAAATTTCTTTCCACCCAGCGTTCCCCCAAGTCTCCCGATAAAAATGATACCTCACTTGCGTGGGTAGGCCTAGCGCCGGCGACAGGAAACACCCCAAAGCGCAACGTGGACATGTCCAAAATTTTGGAAGAAAACAGAGGTGTTTTTTGCGAAGTGCCTACCTGTAGATTTTGGCCTCTAGCTCAGCCGGCAACTAGGGAAACCTACAAAACCTGTGCATTTCTGAAAACTAGAGACCTAGGGGAATCCAAGATGGGGTGACTTGTGGGGCTCGGACCAGGTTCTGTTACCCAGAATCCTTTGCAAACCTCAAAATGTGGCTAAAAAAACACATGTTCCTCACATTTCTGTGGCAGAAAGTTCTGCAATCTGAGAGGAGCCACAAATTTCCTTCCACCCAGCGTTCCCCCAAGTCTCCCGATAAAAATGATACCTCACTTGCGTGGGTAGGCCTAGCGCCAGCGACAGGAAACACCCCAAAGCGCAACGTGGACACATCCAAAATTATGGAAGAAAACAGAGGTGTTTTTTGCGAAGTGCCTACCTGTAGATTTTGGCCTCTAGCTCAGCCGGCACCTAGGGAAACCTACCAAGCCTGTGCATTTCTGAAAACTAGAGACCTAGGGGAATCCAAGGAGGGGTGACTTGTGGGGCTCGGACTAGGTTCTGTTACCCAGAATCCTTTGCAAACCTCAAAATTTGGCTAAAAAAACACATGTTCCTCACATTTCTGTGGCAGAAAGTTTTGGAATCTGAGAGGAGCCACAAATTTCCTTCCACCCAGCGTTCCCCCAAGTCTCCCGATAAAAATGATACCTCACTTGCGTGGGTAGGCCTAGCGCCAGCGACAGGAAACACGCCAAAGCGCAACGTGGACACGTCCTAAATTTAGGAAGAAAATAGAGGTGTTTTTTTGCGAAGTGCCTACCTGTAGATTTTGGCCTCTAGCTCAGCCGGCACCTAGGGAAACCTATCAAACCTGTGCATTTCTGAAAACTAGAGACCTAGGGGAATCCAAGGAGGGGTGACTTGCGGGGCTCGGACCAGGTTCTGATACCCAGAATCCTTTGCAAACCTAAAAATTTGGCTAAAAAAACACATGTTCCTCACATTTCTGTGGCAGAAAGTTCTGGAATCGGAGAGGAGCCACAAATTTCCTTCCACCCAGCGTTCCCCCAAGTCTCCCGATAAAAATGATACCTCACTTGCGTGGGTAGGCCTAGCGCCGGCGACAGGAAACACCCCAAAGCGCAACTTGGCACGTCCAAAATTTTGGAAGAAAACAGAGGTGTTTTTTGCGAAGTGCCTACCTGTAGATTTTGGCCTCTAGCTCAGCCGGCACCTAGGGAAACCTACCAAACCTGTGCATTTCTGAAAACTAGAGACCTAGGGGAATCCAAGGAGGGGTGACTTGCGGGGCTCGGACCAGGTTCTGTTACCCAGAATCCTTTGCAAACCTCAAAATTTGGCTACAAAAACACATGTTCCTCACATTTCTGTGGCAGAAAGTTCTGGAATCTGAGAGGAGCCACAAATTTCCTTCCACCCAGCGTTTCCCCAAGTCTCCCGATAAAAATGATACCTCACTTGCGTGGGTAGGCCTAGCGCCGGCGACAGGAAACACCCCAAAGCGCAACGTGGACATGTCCAAAATTTTTGAAGAAAACAGAGGTGTTTTTTGCGAAGTGCCAACCTGTAGATTTTGGCCTCTAGCTCAGCCGGCACCTAGGGAAACCTACCAAACCTGTGCATTTCTGAAAACTAGAGACCTAGGGGAATCCAAGATGGGGTGACTTGCGGGGCTCGGACCAGGTTCTGTTACCCAGAATCCTTTGCAAACCTCAAAATGTGGCTAAAAAAACACATGTTCCTCACATTTCTGTGGCAGAAAGTTCTGGAATCTGAGAGGAGCCACAAATTTCCTTCCACCCAGCGTTCCCCCAAGTCTCCCGATAAAAATGATACCTCACTTGCGTGGGTAGGCCTAGCGCCAGCGACAGGAATCACCGCAAAGCGCAACGTGGACACATCCAAAATTATGGAAGAAAACAGAGGTGTATTTTGCGAAGTGCCTACCTGTAGATTTTGGCCTCTAGCTCAGCCGGCACCTAGGGAAACCTACCAAACCTGTGCATTTCTGAAAACTAGAGACCTAGGGGAATCCAAGATGGGGTGACTTGCGGGGCTCGGACCAGGTTCTGTTACCCGAATCCTTTGCAAACCTCAAAATGTGGCTAAAAAAACACATGTTCCTCACATTTCTGTGGCAGAAAGTTCTGGAATCTGAGAGGAGCCACAAATTTCCTTCCACCCAGCGTTCCCCCAAGTCTCCCGATAAAAATGATACCTCACTTGCGTGGGTAGGCCTAGCGCCAGCGACAGGAAACACCCCAAAGCGCAACGTGGACATGTCCAAAATTTTGGAAGAAAACAGAGGTGTTTTTTGCGAAGTGCCAACCTGTAGATTTTGGCCTCTAGCTCAGCCGGCACCTAGGGAAACCTACCAAACCTGTGCATTTCTGAAAACTAGAGACCTAGGGGAATCCAAGATGGGGTGACTTGCGGGGCTCGGACCAGGTTCTGTTACCCAGAATCCTTTGCAAACCTAAAAATTTGGCTAAAAAAACACATGTTCCTCACATTTCTGTGGCAGAAAGTTCTGGAATCTGAGAGGAGCCACAAATTTCCTTCCACCCAGCGTTCCCCCAAGTCTCCCGATAAAAATGATACCTCACTTGCGTGGGTAGGCCTACCGCCCGCGACAGGAAACCCCCCAAAGCGCAACGTGGACACATCCAAAATTTTGGAAGAAAACAGAGGTGTTTTTTGCGAAGTGCCTACCTGTAGATATTGGCCTCTAGCTCAGCCGGCACCTAGGGAAACCTACCAAACCTGTGCATTTCTAAAAACTAGAGACCTAGGGGAATCCAAGGAGGGGTGACTTGCGGGGCTCGGACCAGGTTCTGTTACCCAGAATCCTTTGCAAACCTCAAAATGTGGCTAAAAAAACACATGTTCCTCACATTTCTGTGGCAGAAAGTTCTGGAATCTGAGAGGAGCCACAAATTTCCTTCCACGCAGCGTTCCCCCAAGTCTCCCGATAAAAATGATACCTCACTTGCGTGGGTAGGCCTAGCGCCAGGGACAGGAAACACCCCAAAGTGCAACGTGGACACATCCAAAATTATGGAAGAAAACAGAGGTGTTTTTTGCGAAGTGCCTACCTGTAGATTTTGGCCTCTAGCTCAGCCGGCACCTAGGGAAACCTACCAAAACTGTGCATTTCTAAAAACTAGAGACCTAGGGGAATCCAAGGAGGGGTGACTTGCGGGGCTCGGACCAGGTTCTGTTACCCAGAATCCTTTGCAAACCTCAAAATTTGGCTAAAAAAACACATGTTCCTCACATTTCTGTGGCAGAAAGTTCTGGAATCTGAGAGGAGCCACAAATTTCCTTCCACACAGCGTTCCCCCAAGTCTCCCGATAAAAATGATACCTCACTTGTGTGGGTAGGCCTACCGCCCGCGACAGGAAACACCCCAAAGCGCAACGTGGACATGTCCAAAATTTTGGAAGAAAACAGAGGTGTTTTTTGCGAAGTGCCAACCTGTAGATTTTGGCCTCTAGCTCAGCCGGCACCTAGGGAAACCTACCAAACCTGTGCATTTCTGAAAACTAGAGACCTAGGGGAATCCAAGATGGGGTGACTTGCGGGGCTCGGACCAGGTTCTGTTACCCAGAATCCTTTGCAAACCTCAAAATGTGGCTAAAAAAACACATGTTCCTCACATTTCTGTGGCAGAAAGTTCTGGAATCTGAGAGGAGCCAAAAATTTCCTTCCACCCAGCGTTCCCCCAAGTCTCCCGATAAAAATGATACCTCACTTGCGTGGGTAGGCCTAGCGCCAGCGACAGGAAACACCGCAAAGCGCAACGTGGACACATCCAAAATTATGGAAGAAAACAGAGGTGTATTTTGCGAAGTGCTTACCTGTAGATTTTGGCCTCTAGCTCAGCCGGCACCTAGGGAAACCTACCAAACCTGTGCATTTCTGAAAACTAGAGACCTAGGGGAATCCAAGATGGGGTGACTTGCGGGGCTCGGACCAGGTTCTGTTACCCAGAATCCTTTGCAAACCTAAAAATTTGGCTAAAAAAACACATGTTCCTCACATTTCTGTGGCAGAAAGTTCTGGAATCTGAGAGGAGCCACAAATTTCCTTCCACCCAGCGTTCCCCCAAGTCTCCCGATAAAAATGATACCTCACTTGCGTGGGTAGGCCTACCGCCCGCGACAGGAAACACCCCAAAGCGCAACGTGGACACATCCAAAATTTTGGAAGAAAACAGAGGTGTTTTTTGCGAAGTGCCTACCTGTAGATATTGGCCTCTAGCTCAGCCGGCACCTAGGGAAACCTACCAAACCTGTGCATTTCTAAAAACTAGAGACCTAGGGGAATCCAAGGAGGGGTGACTTGCGGGGCTCGGACCAGGTTCTGTTACCCAGAATCCTTTGCAAACCTCAAAATGTGGCTAAAAAAACACATGTTCCTCACATTTCTGTGGCAGAAAGTTCTGGAATCTGAGAGGAGCCACAAATTTCCTTCCACCCAGCATTCCCCCAAGTCTCCCGATAAAAATGATACCTCACTTGCGTGGGTAGGCCTAGCGCCAGGGACAGGAAACACCCCAAAGTGCAACGTGGACACATCCAAAATTATGGAAGAAAACAGAGGTGTTTTTTGCGAAGTGCCTACCTGTAGATTTTGGCCTCTAGCTCAGCCGGCACCTAGGGAAACCTACCAAAACTGTGCATTTCTAAAAACTAGAGACCTAGGGGAATCCAAGGAGGGGTGACTTGCGGGGCTCGGACCAGGTTCTGTTACCCAGAATCCTTTGCAAACCTCAAAATTTGGCTAAAAAAACACATGTTCCTCACATTTCTGTGGCAGAAAGTTCTGGAATCTGAGAGGAGCCACAAATTTCCTTCCACACAGCGTTCCCCCAAGTCTCCCGATAAAAATGATACCTCACTTGTGTGGGTAGGCCTACCGCCCGCGACAGGAAACACCCCAAAGCGCAACGTGGACACATCCAAAATTTTGGAAGAAAACAGAGGTGTTTTTTGCGAAGTGCCTACCTGTAGATTTTGGCCTCTAGCTCAGCCGGCACCTAGGGAAACCTACCAAACCTGTGCATTTCTGAAAACTAGAGACCTAGGGGAATCCAAGATGGGGTGACTTGCGGGCCTCGGACCAGGTTCTGTTACCCAGAATCCTTTGCAAACCTCAAAATGTGGCTAAAAAAACACATGTTCCTCACATTTCTGTGGCAGAAAGTTCTGCAATCTGAGAGGAGCCACAAATTTCCTTCCACCCAGCGTTCCCCCAAGTCTCCCGATAAAAATGATACCTCACTTGCGTGGGTAGGCCTAGCGCCGGCGACAGGAAACACGCCAAAGCGCAACGTGGACACGTCCAAAATTTTGGAAGAAAACAGAGGTGTTTTTTGCGAAGTGCCTACCTGTAGATTTTGGCCTCTAGCTCAGCCGGCACCTAGGGAAACCTACCAAGCCTGTGCATTTCTGAAAACTAGAGACCTAGGGGAATCCAAGGAGTGGTGACTTGTGGGGCTCGGACCAGGTTCTGTTACCCAGAATCCTTTGCAAACCTCAAAATGTGGCTAAAAAAACACATGTTCCTCACATTTCTGTGGCAGAAAGTTCTGGAATCTGAGAGGAGCCACAAATGTCCTTCCACCCAGCGTTCCCCCAAGTCTCCCGATAAAAATGATACCTCACTTGCGTGGGTAGGCCTAGCGCCAGGGACAGGAAACACCCCAAAGTGCAACGTGGACACATCCAAAATTATGGAAGAAAACAGAGGTGTTTTTTGCGAAGTGCCTACCTGTAGATTTTGGCCTCTAGCTCAGCCGGCACCTAGGGAAACCTACCAAAACTGTGCATTTCTAAAAACTAGAGACCTAGGGGAATCCAAGGAGGGGTGACTTGCGGGGCTCGGACCAGGTTCTGTTACCCAGAATCCTTTGCAAACCTCAAAATTTGGCTAAAAAAACACATGTTCCTCACATTTCTGTGGCAGAAAGTTCTGGAATCTGAGAGGAGCCACAAATTTCCTTCCACACAGCGTTCCCCCAAGTCTCCCGATAAAAATGATACCTCACTTGTGTGGGTAGGCCTACCGCCCGCGACAGGAAACACCCCAAAGCGCAACGTGGACATGTCCAAAATTTTGGAAGAAAACAGAGGTGTTTTTTGCGAAGTGCCAACCTGTAGATTTTGGCCTCTAGCTCAGCCGGCACCTAGGGAAACCTACCAAACCTGTGCATTTCTGAAAACTAGAGACCTAGGGGAATCCAAGATGGGGTGACTTGCGGGGCTCGGACCAGGTTCTGTTACCCAGAATCCTTTGCAAACCTCAAAATGTGGCTAAAAAAACACATGTTCCTCACATTTCTGTGGCAGAAAGTTCTGGAATCTGAGAGAAGCCACAAATTTCCTTCCACCCAGCGTTCCCCCAAGTCTCCCGATAAAAATGATACCTCACTTGCGTGGGTAGGCCTAGCGCCAGGGACAGGAAACACCTCAAAGTGCAACGTGGACACATCCAAAATTATGGAAGAAAACAGAGGTGTTTTTTGCGAAGTGCCTACCTATAGATTTTGGCCTCTAGCTCAGCCGGCACCTAGGGAAACCTACCAAAACTGTGCATTTCTAAAAACTAGAGACCTAGGGGAATCCAAGGAGGGGTGACTTGCGGGGCTCGGACCAGGTTCTGTTACCCAGAATCCTTTGCAAACCTCAAAATTTGGCTAAAAAAACACATGTTCCTCACATTTCTGTGGCAGAAAGTTCTGGAATCTGAGAGGAGCCACAAATTTCCTTCCACACAGCGTTCCCCCAAGTCTCCCGATAAAAATGATACCTCACTTGTGTGGGTAGGCCTACCGCCCGCGACAGGAAACACCCCAAAGCGCAACGTGGACACATCCAAAATTTTGGAAGAAAACAGAGGTGTTTTTTGCGAAGTGCCTACCTGTAGATTTTGGCCTCTAGCTCAGCCGGCACCTAGGGAAACCTACCAAACCTGTGCATTTCTGAAAACTAGAGACCTAGGGGAATCCAAGATGGGGTGACTTGCGGGCCTCGGACCAGGTTCTGTTACCCAGAATCCTTTGCAAACCTCAAAATGTGGCTAAAAAAACACATGTTCCTCACATTTCTGTGGCAGAAAGTTCTGCAATCTGAGAGGAGCCACAAATTTCCTTCCACCCAGCGTTCCCCCAAGTCTCCCGATAAAAATGATACCTCACTTGCGTGGGTAGGCCTAGCGCCGGCGACAGGAAACACGCCAAAGCGCAACGTGGACACGTCCAAAATTTTGGAAGAAAACAGAGGTGTTTTTTGCGAAGTGCCTACCTGTAGATTTTGGCCTCTAGCTCAGCCGGCACCTAGGGAAACCTACCAAGCCTGTGCATTTCTGAAAACTAGAGACCTAGGGGAATCCAAGGAGTGGTGACTTGCGGGGCTCGGACCAGGTTCTGTTACCCAGAATCCTTTGCAAACCTCAAAATGTGGCTAAAAAAACACATGTTCCTCACATTTCTGTGGCAGAAAGTTCTGGAATCTGAGAGGAGCCACAAATTTCCTTCCACCCAGCGTTCCCCCAAGTCTCCCGATAAAAATGATACCTCACTTGCGTGGGTAGGCCTAGCGCCAGGGACAGGAAACACCCCAAAGTGCAACGTGGACACATCCAAAATTATGGAAGAAAACAGAGGTGTTTTTTGCGAAGTGCCTACCTGTAGATTTTGGCCTCTAGCTCAGCCGGCACCTAGGGAAACCTACCAAAACTGTGCATTTCTAAAAACTAGAGACCTAGGGGAATCCAAGGAGGGGTGACTTGCGGGGCTCGGACCAGGTTCTGTTACCCAGAATCCTTTGCAAACCTCAAAATTTGGCTAAAAAAACACATGTTCCTCACATTTCTGTGGCAGAAAGTTCTGGAATCTGAGAGGAGCCACAAATTTCCTTCCACACAGCGTTCCCCCAAGTCTCCCGATAAAAATGATACCTCACTTGTGTGGGTAGGCCTACCGCCCGCGACAGGAAACACCCCAAAGCGCAACGTGGACATGTCCAAAATTTTGGAAGAAAACAGAGGTGTTTTTTGCGAAGTGCCAACCTGTAGATTTTGGCCTCTAGCTCAGCCGGCACCTAGGGAAACCTACCAAACCTGTGCATTTCTGAAAACTAGAGACCTAGGGGAATCCAAGATGGGGTGACTTGCGGGGCTCGGACCAGGTTCTGTTACCCAGAATCCTTTGCAAACCTCAAAATGTGGCTAAAAAAACACATGTTCCTCACATTTCTGTGGCAGAAAGTTCTGGAATCTGAGAGGAGCCAAAAATTTCCTTCCACCCAGCGTTCCCCCAAGTCTCCCGATAAAAATGATACCTCACTTGCATGGGTAGGCCTAGCGCCAGCGACAGGAAACACCGCAAAGCGCAACGTGGACACATCCAAAATTATGGAAGAAAACAGAGGTGTATTTTGCGAAGTGCCTACCTGTAGATTTTGGCCTCTAGCTCAGCCGGCACCTAGGGAAACCTACCAAACCTGTGCATTTCTGAAAACTAGAGACCTAGGGGAATCCAAGATGGGGTGACTTGCGGGGCTCGGACCAGGTTCTGTTACCCAGAATCCTTTGCAAACCTAAAAATTTGGCTAAAAAAACACATGTTCCTCACATTTCTGTGGCAGAAAGTTCTGGAATCTGAGAGGAGCCACAAATTTCCTTCCACCCAGCGTTCCCCCAAGTCTCCCGATAAAAATGATACCTCACTTGCGTGGGTAGGCCTACCGCCCGCGACAGGAAACACCCCAAAGCGCAACGTGGACACATCCAAAATTTTGGAAGAAAACAGAGGTGTTTTTTGCGAAGTGCCTACCTGTAGATATTGGCCTCTAGCTCAGCCGGCACCTAGGGAAACCTACCAAACCTGTGCATTTCTAAAAACTAGAGACCTAGGGGAATCCAAGGAGGGGTGACTTGCGGGGCTCGGACCAGGTTCTGTTACCCAGAATCCTTTGCAAACCTCAAAATGTGGCTAAAAAAACACATGTTCCTCACATTTCTGTGGCAGAAAGTTCTGGAATCTGAGAGGAGCCACAAATTTCCTTCCACCCAGCATTCCCCCAAGTCTCCCGATAAAAATGATACCTCACTTGCGTGGGTAGGCCTAGCGCCAGGGACAGGAAACACCCCAAAGTGCAACGTGGACACATCCAAAATTATGGAAGAAAACAGAGGTGTTTTTTGCGAAGTGCCTACCTGTAGATTTTGGCCTCTAGCTCAGCCGGCACCTAGGGAAACCTACCAAAACTGTGCATTTCTAAAAACTAGAGACCTAGGGGAATCCAAGGAGGGGTGACTTGCGGGGCTCGGACCAGGTTCTGTTACCCAGAATCCTTTGCAAACCTCAAAATTTGGCTAAAAAAACAAATGTTCCTCACATTTCTGTGGCAGAAAGTTCTGGAATCTGAGAGGAGCCACAAATTTCCTTCCACACAGCGTTCCCCCAAGTCTCCCGATAAAAATGATACCTCACTTGTGTGGGTAGGCCTACCGCCCGCGACAGGAAACACCCCAAAGCGCAACGTGGACACATCCAAAATTTTGGAAGAAAACAGAGGTGTTTTTTGCGAAGTGCCTACCTGTAGATTTTGGCCTCTAGCTCAGCCGGCACCTAGGGAAACCTACCAAACCTGTGCATTTCTGAAAACTAGAGACCTAGGGGAATCCAAGATGGGGTGACTTGCGGGCCTCGGACCAGGTTCTGTTACCCAGAATCCTTTGCAAACCTCAAAATGTGGCTAAAAAAACACATGTTCCTCACATTTCTGTGGCAGAAAGTTCTGCAATCTGAGAGGAGCCACAAATTTCCTTCCACCCAGCGTTCCCCCAAGTCTCCCGATAAAAATGATACCTCACTTGCGTGGGTAGGCCTAGCGCCGGCGACAGGAAACACGCCAAAGCGCAACGTGGACACGTCCAAAATTTTGGAAGAAAACAGAGGTGTTTTTTGCGAAGTGCCTACCTGTAGATTTTGGCCTCTAGCTCAGCCGGCACCTAGGGAAACCTACCAAGCCTGTGCATTTCTGAAAACTAGAGACCTAGGGGAATCCAAGGAGTGGTGACTTGTGGGGCTCGGACCAGGTTCTGTTACCCAGAATCCTTTGCAAACCTCAAAATTTGGCTAAAAAAACACATGTTCCTCACATTTCTGTTGCAGAAAGTTTTGGAATCTGAGAGGAGCCACAAATTTCCTTCCACCCAGCGTTCCCCCAAGTCTCCCGATAAAAATGATACCTCACTTGCGTGGGTAGGCCTAGCGCCAGCGACAGGAAACACGCCAAAGCGCAACGTGGACACGTCCAAAATTTTGGAAGAAAATAGAGGTGTTTTTTTGCGAAGTGCCTACCTGTAGATTTTGGCCTCTAGCTCAGCCGGCACCTTGGGAAACCTACCAAACCTGTGCATTTCTGAAAACTAGAGACCGAGGGGAATCCAAGGAGGGGTGACTTGCGGGGCTCGGACCAGGTTCTGTTACCCAGAATCCTTTGCAAACCTCAAAATTTGGCTACAAAAACACATGTTCCTCACATTTCTGTGGCAGAAAGTTCTGGAATCTGAGAGGAGCCACAAATGTCCTTCCACCCAGCGTTCCCCCAAGTCTCCCGATAAAAATGATACCTCACTTGCGTGGGTAGGCCTAGCGCCGGCGACAGGAAACACGCCAAAGCGCAACGTGGACACGTCCAAAATTATGGAAGAAAACAGAGGTGTTTTTTGCGAAGTGCCAACCTGTAGATTTTGGCCTCTAGCTCAGCCGGCACCTAGGGAAACCTACCAAACCTGTGCATTTCTGAAAACTAGAGACCTAGGGGAATCCAAGATGGGGTGACTTGCGGGGCTCGGACCAGGTTCTGTTACCCAGAATCCTTTGCAAACCTCAAAATGTGGCTAAAAAAACACATGTTCCTCACATTTCTGTGGCAGAAAGTTCTGGAATCTGAGAGGAGCCACAAATTTCCTTCCACCCAGCATTCCCCCAAGTCTCCCGATAAAAATGATACCTCACTTGCATGGGTAGGCCTAGCGCCAGCGACAGGAAACACCCCAAAGCGCAACGTGGACACATCCAAAATTATGGAAGAAAACAGAGGTGTTTTTTGCGAAGTGCCTACCTGTAGATTTTGGCCTCTAGCTCAGCCGGCACCTAGGGAAACCTACCAAACCTGTGCATTTCTGAAAACTAGAGACCTAGGGGAATCCAAGATGGGGTGACTTGCGGGGCTCGGACCAGGTTCTGTTACCCAGAATCCTTTGCAAACCTAAAAATTTGGCTAAAAAAACACATGTTCCTCACATTTCTGTGGCAGAAAGTTCTGCAATCTGAGAGGAGCCACAAATTTCCTTCCACCCAGCGTTCCCCCAAGTCTCCCGATAAAAATGATACCTCACTTGCGTGGGTAGGCCTAGCGCCGGCGACAGGAAACACGCCAAAGCGCAACGTGGACACGTCCAAAATTTTGGAAGAAAACAGAGGTGTTTTTTGCGAAGTGCCTACCTGTAGATTTTGGCCTCTAGCTCAGCCGGCACCTAGGGAAACCTACCAAGCCTGTGCATTTCTGAAAACTAGAGACCTAGGGGAATCCAAGGAGTGGTGACTTGTGGGGCTCGGACCAGGTTCTGTTACCCAGAATCCTTTGCAAACCTCAAAATTTGGCTAAAAAAACACATGTTCCTCACATTTCTGTGGCAGAAAGTTTTGGAATCTGAGAGGAGCCACAAATTTCCTTCCACCCAGCGTTCCCCCAAGTCTCCCGATAAAAATGATACCTCACTTGCGTGGGTAGGCCTAGCGCCAGCGACAGGAAACACGCCAAAGCGCAACGTGGACACGTCCAAAATTTTGGAAGAAAATAGAGGTGTTTTTTTGCGAAGTGCCTACCTGTAGATTTTGGCCTCTAGCTCAGCCGGCACCTTGGGAAACCTACCAAACCTGTGCATTTCTGAAAACTAGAGACCGAGGGGAATCCAAGGAGGGGTGACTTGCGGGGCTCGGACCAGGTTCTGTTACCCAGAATCCTTTGCAAACCTCAAAATTTGGCTACAAAAACACATGTTCCTCACATTTCTGTGGCAGAAAGTTCTGGAATCTGAGAGGAGCCACAAATGTCCTTCCACCCAGCGTTCCCCCAAGTCTCCCGATAAAAATGATACCTCACTTGCGTGGGTAGGCCTAGCGCCGGCGACAGGAAACACGCCAAAGCGCAACGTGGACACGTCCAAAATTATGGAAGAAAACAGAGGTGTTTTTTGCGAAGTGCCAACCTGTAGATTTTGGCCTCTAGCTCAGCCGGCACCTAGGGAAACCTACCAAACCTGTGCATTTCTGAAAACTAGAGACCTAGGGGAATCCAAGATGGGGTGACTTGCGGGGCTCGGACCAGGTTCTGTTACCCAGAATCCTTTGCAAACCTCAAAATGTGGCTAAAAAAACACATGTTCCTCACATTTCTGTGGCAGAAAGTTCTGGAATCTGAGAGGAGCCACAAATTTCCTTCCACCCAGCGTTCCCCCAAGTCTCCCGATAAAAATGATACCTCACTTGCATGGGTAGGCCTAGCGCCAGCGACAGGAAACACCCCAAAGCGCAACGTGGACACATCCAAAATTTTGGAAGAAAACAGAGGTGTTTTTTGCGAAGTGCCTACCTGTAGATATTGGCCTCTAGCTCAGCCGGCACCTAGGGAAACCTACCAAACCTGTGCATTTCTAAAAACTAGAGACCTAGGGGAATCCAAGGAGGGGTGACTTGCGGGGCTCGGACCAGGTTCTGTTACCCAGAATCCTTTGCAAACCTCAAAATGTGGCTAAAAAAACACATGTTCCTCACATTTCTGTGGCAGAAAGTTCTGGAATCTGAGAGGAGCCACAAATTTCCTTCCACCCAGCGTTCCCCCAAGTCTCCCGATAAAAATGATACCTCACTTGCGTGGGTAGGCCTAGCGCCAGGGACAGGAAACACCCCAAAGTGCAACGTGGACACATCCAAAATTATGGAAGAAAACAGAGGTGTTTTTTGCGAAGTGCCTACCTGTAGATTTTGGCCTCTAGCTCAGCCGGCACCTAGGGAAACCTACCAAAACTGTGCATTTCTAAAAACTAGAGACCTAGGGGAATCCAAGGAGGGGTGACTTGCGGGGCTCGGACCAGGTTCTGTTACCCAGAATCCTTTGCAAACCTCAAAATTTGGCTAAAAAAACACATGTTCCTCACATTTCTGTGGCAGAAAGTTCTGGAATCTGAGAGGAGCCACAAATTTCCTTCCACACAGCGTTCCCCCAAGTCTCCCGATAAAAATGATACCTCACTTGTGTGGGTAGGCCTACCGCCCGCGACAGGAAACACCCCAAAGCGCAACGTGGACATGTCCAAAATTTTGGAAGAAAACAGAGGTGTTTTTTGCGAAGTGCCAACCTGTAGATTTTGGCCTCTAGCTCAGCCGGCACCTAGGGAAACCTACCAAACCTGTGCATTTCTGAAAACTAGAGACCTAGGGGAATCCAAGATGGGGTGACTTGCGGGGCTCGGACCAGGTTCTGTTACCCAGAATCCTTTGCAAACCTCAAAATGTGGCTAAAAAAACACATGTTCCTCACATTTCTGTGGCAGAAAGTTCTGGAATCTGAGAGGAGCCAAAAATTTCCTTCCACCCAGCGTTCCCCCAAGTCTCCCGATAAAAATGATACCTCACTTGCGTGGGTAGGCCTAGCGCCAGCGACAGGAAACACCGCAAAGCGCAACGTGGACACATCCAAAATTATGGAAGAAAACAGAGGTGTATTTTGCGAAGTGCCTACCTGTAGATTTTGGCCTCTAGCTCAGCCGGCACCTAGGGAAACCTACCAAACCTGTGCATTTCTGAAAACTAGAGACCTAGGGGAATCCAAGATGGGGTGACTTGCGGGGCTCGGACCAGGTTCTGTTACCCAGAATCCTTTGCAAACCTAAAAATTTGGCTAAAAAAACACATGTTCCTCACATTTCTGTGGCAGAAAGTTCTGGAATCTGAGAGGAGCCACAAATTTCCTTCCACCCAGCGTTCCCCCAAGTCTCCCGATAAAAATGATACCTCACTTGCGTGGGTAGGCCTACCGCCCGCGACAGGAAACACCCCAAAGCGCAACGTGGACACATCCAAAATTTTGGAAGAAAACAGAGGTGTTTTTTGCGAAGTGCCTACCTGTAGATATTGGCCTCTAGCTCAGCCGGCACCTAGGGAAACCTACCAAACCTGTGCATTTCTAAAAACTAGAGACCTAGGGGAATCCAAGGAGGGGTGACTTGCGGGGCTCGGACCAGGTTCTGTTACCCAGAATCCTTTGCAAACCTCAAAATGTGGCTAAAAAAACACATGTTCCTCACATTTCTGTGGCAGAAAGTTCTGGAATCTGAGAGGAGCCACAAATTTCCTTCCACCCAGCATTCCCCCAAGTCTCCCGATAAAAATGATACCTCACTTGCGTGGGTAGGCCTAGCGCCAGGGACAGGAAACACCCCAAAGTGCAACGTGGACACATCCAAAATTATGGAAGAAAACAGAGGTGTTTTTTGCGAAGTGCCTACCTGTAGATTTTGGCCTCTAGCTCAGCCGGCACCTAGGGAAACCTACCAAAACTGTGCATTTCTAAAAACTAGAGACCTAGGGGAATCCAAGGAGGGGTGACTTGCGGGGCTCGGACCAGGTTCTGTTACCCAGAATCCTTTGCAAACCTCAAAATTTGGCTAAAAAAACACATGTTCCTCACATTTCTGTGGCAGAAAGTTCTGGAATCTGAGAGGAGCCACAAATTTCCTTCCACACAGCGTTCCCCCAAGTCTCCCGATAAAAATGATACCTCACTTGTGTGGGTAGGCCTACCGCCCGCGACAGGAAACACCCCAAAGCGCAACGTGGACACATCCAAAATTTTGGAAGAAAACAGAGGTGTTTTTGCGAAGTGCCTACCTGTAGATTTTGGCCTCTAGCTCAGCCGGCACCTAGGGAAACCTACCAAACCTGTGCATTTCTGAAAACTAGAGACCTAGGGGAATCCAAGATGGGGTGACTTGCGGGCCTCGGACCAGGTTCTGTTACCCAGAATCCTTTGCAAACCTCAAAATGTGGCTAAAAAAACACATGTTCCTCACATTTCTGTGGCAGAAAGTTCTGCAATCTGAGAGGAGCCACAAATTTCCTTCCACCCAGCGTTCCCCCAAGTCTCCCGATAAAAATGATACCTCACTTGCGTGGGTAGGCCTAGCGCCGGCGACAGGAAACACGCCAAAGCGCAACGTGGACACGTCCAAAATTTTGGAAGAAAACAGAGGTGTTTTTTGCGAAGTGCCTACCTGTAGATTTTGGCCTCTAGCTCAGCCGGCACCTAGGGAAACCTACCAAGCCTGTGCATTTCTGAAAACTAGAGACCTAGGGGAATCCAAGGAGTGGTGACTTGTGGGGCTCGGACCAGGTTCTGTTACCCAGAATCCTTTGCAAACCTCAAAATTTGGCTAAAAAAACACATGTTCCTCACATTTCTGTGGCAGAAAGTTCTGCAATCTGAGAGGAGCCACAAATTTCCTTCCACCCAGCGTTCCCCCAAGTCTCCCGATAAAAATGATACCTCACTTGCGTGGGTAGGCCTAGCGCCGGCGACAGGAAACACGCCAAAGCGCAACGTGGACACGTCCAAAATTTTGGAAGAAAACAGAGGTGTTTTTTGCGAAGTGCCTACCTGTAGATTTTGGCCTCTAGCTCAGCCGGCACCTAGGGAAACCTACCAAGCCTGTGCATTTCTGAAAACTAGAGACCTAGGGGAATCCAAGGAGTGGTGACTTGTGGGGCTCGGACCAGGTTCTGTTACCCAGAATCCTTTGCAAACCTCAAAATGTGGCTAAAAAAACACATGTTCCTCACATTTCTGTGGCAGAAAGTTCTGGAATCTGAGAGGAGCCACAAATTTCCTTCCACACAGCGTTCCCCCAAGTCTCCCGATAAAAATGATACCTCACTTGTGTGGGTAGGCCTACCGCCCGCGACAGGAAACACCCCAAAGCGCAACGTGGACACATCCAAAATTTTGGAAGAAAACAGAGGTGTTTTTTGCGAAGTGCCTACCTGTAGATTTTGGCCTCTAGCTCAGCCGGCACCTAGGGAAACCTACCAAACCTGTGCATTTCTGAAAACTAGAGACCTAGGGGAATCCAAGATGGGGTGACTTGCGGGCCTCGGACCAGGTTCTGTTACCCAGAATCCTTTGCAAACCTCAAAATGTGGCTAAAAAAACACATGTTCCTCACATTTCTGTGGCAGAAAGTTCTGCAATCTGAGAGGAGCCACAAATTTCCTTCCACCCAGCGTTCCCCCAAGTCTCCCGATAAAAATGATACCTCACTTGCGTGGGTAGGCCTAGCGCCGGCGACAGGAAACACGCCAAAGCGCAACGTGGACACGTCCAAAATTTTGGAAGAAAACAGAGGTGTTTTTTGCGAAGTGCCTACCTGTAGATTTTGGCCTCTAGCTCAGCCGGCACCTAGGGAAACCTACCAAGCCTGTGCATTTCTGAAAACTAGAGACCTAGGGGAATCCAAGGAGTGGTGACTTGTGGGGCTCGGACCAGGTTCTGTTACCCAGAATCCTTTGCAAACCTCAAAATGTGGCTAAAAAAACACATGTTCCTCACATTTCTGTGGCAGAAAGTTCTGGAATCTGAGAGGAGCCACAAATTTCCTTCCACCCAGCGTTCCCCCAAGTCTCCCGATAAAAATGATACCTCACTTGCGTGGGTAGGCCTAGCGCCAGGGACAGGAAACACCCCAAAGTGCAACGTGGACACATCCAAAATTATGGAAGAAAACAGAGGTGTTTTTTGCGAAGTGCCTACCTGTAGATTTTGGCCTCTAGCTCAGCCGGCACCTAGGGAAACCTACCAAAACTGTGCATTTCTAAAAACTAGAGACCTAGGGGAATCCAAGGAGGGGTGACTTGCGGGGCTCGGACCAGGTTCTGTTACCCAGAATCCTTTGCAAACCTCAAAATTTGGCTAAAAAAACACATGTTCCTCACATTTCTGTGGCAGAAAGTTCTGGAATCTGAGAGGAGCCACAAATTTCCTTCCACACAGCGTTCCCCCAAGTCTCCCGATAAAAATGATACCTCACTTGTGTGGGTAGGCCTACCGCCCGCGACAGGAAACACCCCAAAGCGCAACGTGGACATGTCCAAAATTTTGGAAGAAAACAGAGGTGTTTTTTGCGAAGTGCCAACCTGTAGATTTTGGCCTCTAGCTCAGCCGGCACCTAGGGAAACCTACCAAACCTGTGCATTTCTGAAAACTAGAGACCTAGGGGAATCCAAGATGGGGTGACTTGCGGGGCTCGGACCAGGTTCTGTTACCCAGAATCCTTTGCAAACCTCAAAATGTGGCTAAAAAAACACATGTTCCTCACATTTCTGTGGCAGAAAGTTCTGGAATCTGAGAGGAGCCAAAAATTTCCTTCCACCCAGCGTTCCCCCAAGTCTCCCGATAAAAATGATACCTCACTTGCATGGGTAGGCCTAGCGCCAGCGACAGGAAACACCGCAAAGCGCAACGTGGACACATCCAAAATTATGGAAGAAAACAGAGGTGTATTTTGCGAAGTGCCTACCTGTAGATTTTGGCCTCTAGCTCAGCCGGCACCTAGGGAAACCTACCAAACCTGTGCATTTCTGAAAACTAGAGACCTAGGGGAATCCAAGATGGGGTGACTTGCGGGGCTCGGACCAGGTTCTGTTACCCAGAATCCTTTGCAAACCTAAAAATTTGGCTAAAAAAACACATGTTCCTCACATTTCTGTGGCAGAAAGTTCTGGAATCTGAGAGGAGCCACAAATTTCCTTCCACCCAGCGTTCCCCCAAGTCTCCAGATAAAAATGATACCTCACTTGCGTGGGTAGGCCTACCGCCCGCGACAGGAAACACCCCAAAGCGCAACGTGGACACATCCAAAATTTTGGAAGAAAACAGAGGTGTTTTTTGCGAAGTGCCTACCTGTAGATATTGGCCTCTAGCTCAGCCGGCACCTAGGGAAACCTACCAAACCTGTGCATTTCTAAAAACTAGAGACCTAGGGGAATCCAAGGAGGGGTGACTTGCGGGGCTCGGACCAGGTTCTGTTACCCAGAATCCTTTGCAAACCTCAAAATGTGGCTAAAAAAACACATGTTCCTCACATTTCTGTGGCAGAAAGTTCTGGAATCTGAGAGGAGCCACAAATTTCCTTCCACCCAGCATTCCCCCAAGTCTCCCGATAAAAATGATACCTCACTTGCGTGGGTAGGCCTAGCGCCAGGGACAGGAAACACCCCAAAGTGCAACGTGGACACATCCAAAATTATGGAAGAAAACAGAGGTGTTTTTTGCGAAGTGCCTACCTGTAGATTTTGGCCTCTAGCTCAGCCGGCACCTAGGGAAACCTACCAAAACTGTGCATTTCTAAAAACTAGAGACCTAGGGGAATCCAAGGAGGGGTGACTTGCGGGGCTCGGACCAGGTTCTGTTACCCAGAATCCTTTGCAAACCTCAAAATTTGGCTAAAAAAACACATGTTCCTCACATTTCTGTGGCAGAAAGTTCTGGAATCTGAGAGGAGCCACAAATTTCCTTCCACACAGCGTTCCCCCAAGTCTCCCGATAAAAATGATACCTCACTTGTGTGGGTAGGCCTACCGCCCGCGACAGGAAACACCCCAAAGCGCAACGTGGACACATCCAAAATTTTGGAAGAAAACAGAGGTGTTTTTTGCGAAGTGCCTACCTGTAGATTTTGGCCTCTAGCTCAGCCGGCACCTAGGGAAACCTACCAAACCTGTGCATTTCTGAAAACTAGAGACCTAGGGGAATCCAAGATGGGGTGACTTGCGGGCCTCGGACCAGGTTCTGTTACCCAGAATCCTTTGCAAACCTCAAAATGTGGCTAAAAAAACACATGTTCCTCACATTTCTGTGGCAGAAAGTTCTGCAATCTGAGAGGAGCCACAAATTTCCTTCCACCCAGCGTTCCCCCAAGTCTCCCGATAAAAATGATACCTCACTTGCGTGGGTAGGCCTAGCGCCGGCGACAGGAAACACGCCAAAGCGCAACGTGGACACGTCCAAAATTTTGGAAGAAAACAGAGGTGTTTTTTGCGAAGTGCCTACCTGTAGATTTTGGCCTCTAGCTCAGCCGGCACCTAGGGAAACCTACCAAGCCTGTGCATTTCTGAAAACTAGAGACCTAGGGGAATCCAAGGAGTGGTGACTTGTGGGGCTCGGACCAGGTTCTGTTACCCAGAATCCTTTGCAAACCTCAAAATTTGGCTAAAAAAACACATGTTCCTCACATTTCTGTTGCAGAAAGTTTTGGAATCTGAGAGGAGCCACAAATTTCCTTCCACCCAGCGTTCCCCCAAGTCTCCCGATAAAAATGATACCTCACTTGCGTGGGTAGGCCTAGCGCCAGCGACAGGAAACACGCCAAAGCGCAACGTGGACACGTCCAAAATTTTGGAAGAAAATAGAGGTGTTTTTTTGCGAAGTGCCTACCTGTAGATTTTGGCCTCTAGCTCAGCCGGCACCTTGGGAAACCTACCAAACCTGTGCATTTCTGAAAACTAGAGACCGAGGGGAATCCAAGGAGGGGTGACTTGCGGGGCTCGGACCAGGTTCTGTTACCCAGAATCCTTTGCAAACCTCAAAATTTGGCTACAAAAACACATGTTCCTCACATTTCTGTGGCAGAAAGTTCTGGAATCTGAGAGGAGCCACAAATGTCCTTCCACCCAGCGTTCCCCCAAGTCTCCCGATAAAAATGATACCTCACTTGCGTGGGTAGGCCTAGCGCCGGCGACAGGAAACACGCCAAAGCGCAACGTGGACACGTCCAAAATTATGGAAGAAAACAGAGGTGTTTTTTGCGAAGTGCCAACCTGTAGATTTTGGCCTCTAGCTCAGCCGGCACCTAGGGAAACCTACCAAACCTGTGCATTTCTGAAAACTAGAGACCTAGGGGAATCCAAGATGGGGTGACTTGCGGGGCTCGGACCAGGTTCTGTTACCCAGAATCCTTTGCAAACCTCAAAATGTGGCTAAAAAAACACATGTTCCTCACATTTCTGTGGCAGAAAGTTCTGGAATCTGAGAGGAGCCACAAATTTCCTTCCACCCAGCATTCCCCCAAGTCTCCCGATAAAAATGATACCTCACTTGCATGGGTAGGCCTAGCGCCAGCGACAGGAAACACCCCAAAGCGCAACGTGGACACATCCAAAATTATGGAAGAAAACAGAGGTGTTTTTTGCGAAGTGCCTACCTGTAGATTTTGGCCTCTAGCTCAGCCGGCACCTAGGGAAACCTACCAAACCTGTGCATTTCTGAAAACTAGAGACCTAGGGGAATCCAAGATGGGGTGACTTGCGGGGCTCGGACCAGGTTCTGTTACCCAGAATCCTTTGCAAACCTAAAAATTTGGCTAAAAAAACACATGTTCCTCACATTTCTGTGGCAGAAAGTTCTGCAATCTGAGAGGAGCCACAAATTTCCTTCCACCCAGCGTTCCCCCAAGTCTCCCGATAAAAATGATACCTCACTTGCGTGGGTAGGCCTAGCGCCGGCGACAGGAAACACGCCAAAGCGCAACGTGGACACGTCCAAAATTTTGGAAGAAAACAGAGGTGTTTTTTGCGAAGTGCCTACCTGTAGATTTTGGCCTCTAGCTCAGCCGGCACCTAGGGAAACCTACCAAGCCTGTGCATTTCTGAAAACTAGAGACCTAGGGGAATCCAAGGAGTGGTGACTTGTGGGGCTCGGACCAGGTTCTGTTACCCAGAATCCTTTGCAAACCTCAAAATTTGGCTAAAAAAACACATGTTCCTCACATTTCTGTGGCAGAAAGTTTTGGAATCTGAGAGGAGCCACAAATTTCCTTCCACCCAGCGTTCCCCCAAGTCTCCCGATAAAAATGATACCTCACTTGCGTGGGTAGGCCTAGCGCCAGCGACAGGAAACACGCCAAAGCGCAACGTGGACACGTCCAAAATTTTGGAAGAAAATAGAGGTGTTTTTTTGCGAAGTGCCTACCTGTAGATTTTGGCCTCTAGCTCAGCCGGCACCTTGGGAAACCTACCAAACCTGTGCATTTCTGAAAACTAGAGACCGAGGGGAATCCAAGGAGGGGTGACTTGCGGGGCTCGGACCAGGTTCTGTTACCCAGAATCCTTTGCAAACCTCAAAATTTGGCTACAAAAACACATGTTCCTCACATTTCTGTGGCAGAAAGTTCTGGAATCTGAGAGGAGCCACAAATGTCCTTCCACCCAGCGTTCCCCCAAGTCTCCCGATAAAAATGATACCTCACTTGCGTGGGTAGGCCTAGCGCCGGCGACAGGAAACATGCCAAAGCGCAACGTGGACACGTCCAAAATTATGGAAGAAAACAGAGGTGTTTTTTGCGAAGTGCCAACCTGTAGATTTTGGCCTCTAGCTCAGCCGGCACCTAGGGAAACCTACCAAACCTGTGCATTTCTGAAAACTAGAGACCTAGGGGAATCCAAGATGGGGTGACTTGCGGGGCTCGGACCAGGTTCTGTTACCCAGAATCCTTTGCAAACCTAAAAATTTGGCTAAAAAAACACATGTTCCTCACATTTCTGTGGCAGAAAGTTCTGGAATCGGAGAGGAGCCACAAATTTCCTTCCACCCAGCGTTCCCCCAAGTCTCCCGATAAAAATGATACCTCACTTGCGTGGGTAGGCCTACCGCCCGCGACAGGAAACACCCCAAAGCGCAACGTGGACACATCCAAAATTTTGGAAGAAAACAGAGGTGTCTTTTGCGAAGTGCCTACCTGTAGATATTGGCCTCTAGCTCAGCCGGCACCTAGGGAAACCTACCAAACCTGTGCATTTCTAAAAACTAGAGACCTAGGGGAATCCAAGGAGGGGTGACTTGCGGGGCTCTGACCAGGTTCTGTTACCCAGAATCCTTTGCAAACCTCAAAATTTGGCTAAAAAAACACATGTTCCTCACATTTCTGTGGAAGAAAGTTCTGGAATCTGAGAGGAGCCACAAATTTCCTTCCACCCAGCGTTCCCCCAAGTCTCCCGATAAAAATGATACCTCACTTGCGTGGGTAGGCCTACCGCCCGCGACAGGAAACACCCCAAAGCGCAACGTGGACACATCCAAAATTTTGGAAGAAAACAGAGGTGTTTTTTGCGAAGTGCCTACCTGTAGATATTGGCCTCTAGCTCAGCCGGCACCTAGGGAAACCTACCAAACCTGTGCATTTCTAAAAACTAGAGACCTAGGGGAATCCAAGGAGGGGTGACTTGCGGGGCTCGGACCAGGTTCTGTTACCCAGAATCCTTTGCAAACCTCAAAATGTGGCTAAAAAACCACATGTTCCTCACATTTCTGTGGCAGAAAGTTCTGGAATCTGAGAGGAGCCACAAATTTCCTTCCACCCAGCGTTCCCCCAAGTCTCCCGATAAAAATGATACCTCACTTGCGTGGGTAGGCCTAGCGCCAGGGACAGGAAACACCCCAAAGTGCAACGTGGACACATCCAAAATTATGGAAGAAAACAGAGGTGTTTTTTGCGAAGTGCCTACCTGTAGATTTTGGCCTCTAGCTCAGCCGGCACCTAGGGAAACCTACCAAAACTGTGCATTTCTAAAAACTAGAGACCTAGGGGAATCCAAGGAGGGGTGACTTGCGGGGCTCGGACCAGGTTCTGTTACCCAGAATCCTTTGCAAACCTCAAAATTTGGCTAAAAAAACACATGTTCCTCACATTTCTGTGGCAGAAAGTTCTGGAATCTGAGAGGAGCCACAAATTTCCTTCCACACAGCGTTCCCCCAAGTCTCCCGATAAAAATGATACCTCACTTGTGTGGGTAGGCCTACCGCCCGCGACAGGAAACACCCCAAAGCGCAACGTGGACACATCCAAAATTTTGGAAGAAAACAGAGGTGTTTTTTGCGAAGTGCCTACCTGTAGATTTTGGCCTCTAGCTCAGCCGGCACCTAGGGAAACCTACCAAACCTGTGCATTTCTGAAAACTAGAGACCTAGGGGAATCCAAGATGGGGTGACTTGCGGGCCTCGGACCAGGTTCTGTTACCCAGAATCCTTTGCAAACCTCAAAATGTGGCTAAAAAAACACATGTTCCTCACATTTCTGTGGCAGAAAGTTCTGCAATCTGAGAGGAGCCACAAATTTCCTTCCACCCAGCGTTCCCCCAAGTCTCCCGATAAAAATGATACCTCACTTGCGTGGGTAGGCCTAGCGCCGGCGACAGGAAACACGACAAAGCGCAACGTGGACACGTCCAAAATTTTGGAAGAAAACAGAGGTGTTTTTTGCGAAGTGCCTACCTGTAGATTTTGGCCTCTAGCTCAGCCGGCACCTAGGGAAACCTACCAAGCCTGTGCATTTCTGAAAACTAGAGACCTAGGGGAATCCAAGGAGTGGTGACTTGTGGGGCTCGGACCAGGTTCTGTTACCCAGAATCCTTTGCAAACCTCAAAATTTGGCTAAAAAAACACATGTTCCTCACATTTCTGTTGCAGAAAGTTTTGGAATCTGAGAGGAGCCACAAATTTCCTTCCACCCAGCGTTCCCCCAAGTCTCCCGATAAAAATGATTCCTCACTTGCGTGGGTAGGCCTAGCGCCAGCGACAGGAAACACGCCAAAGCGCAACGTGGACACGTCCAAAATTTTGGAAGAAAATAGAGGTGTTTTTTTGCGAAGTGCCTACCTGTAGATTTTGGCCTCTAGCTCAGCCGGCACCTTGGGAAACCTACCAAACCTGTGCATTTCTGAAAACTAGAGACCGAGGGGAATCCAAGGAGGGGTGACTTGCGGGGCTCGGACCAGGTTCTGTTACCCAGAATCCTTTGCAAACCTCAAAATTTGGCTACAAAAACACATGTTCCTCACATTTCTGTGGCAGAAAGTTCTGGAATCTGAGAGGAGCCACAAATGTCCTTCCACCCAGCGTTCCCCCAAGTCTCCCGATAAAAATGATACCTCACTTGCGTGGGTAGGCCTAGCACCGGCGACAGGAAACACGCCAAAGCGCAACGTGGACACGTCCAAAATTATGGAAGAAAACAGAGGTGTTTTTTGCGAAGTGCCAACCTGTAGATTTTGGCCTCTAGCTCAGCCGGCACCTAGGGAAACCTACCAAACCTGTGCATTTCTGAAAACTAGAGACCTAGGGGAATCCAAGATGGGGTGACTTGCGGGGCTCGGACCAGGTTCTGTTACCCAGAATCCTTTGCAAACCTCAAAATGTGGCTAAAAAAACACATGTTCCTCACATTTCTGTGGCAGAAAGTTCTGGAATCTGAGAGGAGCCACAAATTTCCTTCCACCCAGCGTTCCCCCAAGTCTCCCGATAAAAATGATACCTCACTTGCATGGGTAGGCCTAGCGCCAGCGACAGGAAACACCCCAAAGCGCAACGTGGACACATCCAAAATTATGGAAGAAAACAGAGGTGTTTTTTGCGAGGTGCCTACCTGTAGATTTTGGCCTCTAGCTCAGCCGGCACCTAGGGAAACCTACCAAACCTGTGCATTTCTGAAAACTAGAGACCTAGGGGAATCCAAGATGGGGTGACTTGCGGGGCTCGGACCAGGTTCTGTTACCCAGAATCCTTTGCAAACCTAAAAATTTGGCTAAAAAAACACATGTTCCTCACATTTCTGTGGCAGAAAGTTCTGCAATCTGAGAGGAGCCACTAATTTCCTTCCACCCAGCGTTCCCCCAAGTCTCCCGATAAAAATGATACCTCACTTGCGTGGGTAGGCCTAGCGCCGGCGACAGGAAACACGCCAAAGCGCAACGTGGACACGTCCAAAATTTTGGAAGAAAACAGAGGTGTTTTTTGCGAAGTGCCTACCTGTAGATTTTGGCCTCTAGCTCAGCCGGCACCTAGGGAAACCTACCAAGCCTGTGCATTTCTGAAAACTAGAGACCTAGGGGAATCCAAGGAGTGGTGACTTGTGGGGCTCGGACCAGGTTCTGTTACCCAGAATCCTTTGCAAACCTCAAAATTTGGCTAAAAAAACACATGTTCCTCACATTTCTGTGGCAGAAAGTTTTGGAATCTGAGAGGAGCCACAAATTTCCTTCCACCCAGCGTTCCCCCAAGTCTCCCGATAAAAATGATACCTCACTTGCGTGGGTAGGCCTAGCGCCAGCGACAGGAAACACGCCAAAGCGCAACGTGGACACGTCCAAAATTTTGGAAGAAAATAGAGGTGTTTTTTTGCGAAGTGCCTACCTGTAGATTTTGGCCTCTATCTCAGCCGGCACCTTGGGAAACCTACCAAACCTGTGCATTTCTGAAAACTAGAGACCGAGGGGAATCCAAGGAGGGGTGACTTGCGGGGCTCGGACCAGGTTCTGTTACCCAGAATCCTTTGCAAACCTCAAAATTTGGCTACAAAAACACATGTTCCTCACATTTCTGTGGCAGAAAGTTCTGGAATCTGAGAGGAGCCACAAATGTCCTTCCACCCAGCGTTCCCCCAAGTCTCCCGATAAAAATGATACCTCACTTGCGTGGGTAGGCCTAGCGCCGGCGACAGGAAACACGCCAAAGCGCAACGTGGACACGTCCAAAATTATGGAAGAAAACAGAGGTGTTTTTTGCGAAGTGCCAACCTGTAGATTTTGGCCTCTAGCTCAGCCGGCACCTAGGGAAACCTACCAAACCTGTGCATTTCTGAAAACTAGAGACCTAGGGGAATCCAAGATGGGGTGACTTGCGGGCCTCGGACCAGGTTCTGTTACCCAGAATCCTTTGCAAACCTCAAAATGTGGCTAAAAAAACACATGTTCCTCACATTTCTGTGGCAGAAAGTTCTGGAATCTGAGAGGAGCCACAAATTTCCTTCCACCCAGCGTTCCCCCAAGTCTCCCGATAAAAATGATACCTCACTTGCATGGGTAGGCCTAGCGCCAGCGACAGGAAACACCCCAAAGCGCAACGTGGACACATCCAAAATTATGGAAGAAAACAGAGGTGTTTTTTGCGAAGTGCCTACCTGTAGATTTTGGCCTCTAGCTCAGCCGGCACCTAGGGAAACCTACCAAACCTGTGCATTTCTGAAAACTAGAGACCTAGGGGAATCCAAGATGGGGTGACTTGCGGGGCTCGGACCAGGTTCTGTTACCCAGAATCCTTTGCAAACCTAAAAATTTGGCTAAAAAAACACATGTTCCTCACATTTCTGTGGCAGAAAGTTCTGGAATCGGAGAGGAGCCACAAATTTCCTTCCACCCAGCGTTCCCCCAAGTCTCCCGATAAAAATGATACCTCACTTGCGTGGGTAGGCCTACCGCCCGCGACAGGAAACACCCCAAAGCGCAACGTGGACACATCCAAAATTTTGGAAGAAAACAGAGGTGTCTTTTGCGAAGTGCCTACCTGTAGATATTGGCCTCTAGCTCAGCCGGCACCTAGGGAAACCTACCAAACCTGTGCATTTCTAAAAACTAGAGACCTAGGGGAATCCAAGGAGGGGTGACTTGCGGGGCTCGGACCAGGTTCTGTTACCCAGAATCCTTTGCAAACCTCAAAATTTGGCTAAAAAAACACATGTTCCTCACATTTCTGTGGAAGAAAGTTCTGGAATCTGAGAGGAGCCACAAATTTCCTTCCACCCAGCGTTCCCCCAAGTCTCCCGATAAAAATGATACCTCACTTGCGTGGGTAGGCCTACCGCCCGCGACAGGAAACACCCCAAAGCGCAACGTGGACACATCCAAAATTTTGGAAGAAAACAGAGGTGTTTTTTGCGAAGTGCCTACCTGTAGATATTGGCCTCTAGCTCAGCCGGCACCTAGGGAAACCTACCAAACCTGTGCATTTCTAAAAACTAGAGACCTAGGGGAATCCAAGGAGGGGTGACTTGCGGGGCTCGGACCAGGTTCTGTTACCCAGAATCCTTTGCAAACCTCAAAATGTGGCTAAAAAAACACATGTTCCTCACATTTCTGTGGCAGAAAGTTCTGGAATCTGAGAGGAGCCACAAATTTCCTTCCACCCAGCGTTCCCCCAAGTCTCCCGATAAAAATGATACCTCACTTGCGTGGGTAGGCCTAGCGCCAGGGACAGGAAACACCCCAAAGTGCAACGTGGACACATCCAAAATTATGGAAGAAAACAGAGGTGTTTTTTGCGAAGTGCCTACCTGTAGATTTTGGCCTCTAGCTCAGCCGGCACCTAGGGAAACCTACCAAAACTGTGCATTTCTAAAAACTAGAGACCTAGGGGAATCCAAGGAGGGGTGACTTGCGGGGCTCGGACCAGGTTCTGTTACCCAGAATCCTTTGCAAACCTCAAAATTTGGCTAAAAAAACACATGTTCCTCACATTTCTGTGGCAGAAAGTTCTGGAATCTGAGAGGAGCCACAAATTTCCTTCCACACAGCGTTCCCCCAAGTCTCCCGATAAAAATGATACCTCACTTGTGTGGGTAGGCCTACCGCCCGCGACAGGAAACACCCCAAAGCGCAACGTGGACATGTCCAAAATTTTGGAAGAAAACAGAGGTGTTTTTTGCGAAGTGCCAACCTGTAGATTTTGGCCTCTAGCTCAGCCGGCACCTAGGGAAACCTACCAAACCTGTGCATTTCTGAAAACTAGAGACCTAGGGGAATCCAAGATGGGGTGACTTGCGGGGCTCGGACCAGGTTCTGTTACCCAGAATCCTTTGCAAACCTCAAAATGTGGCTAAAAAAACACATGTTCCTCACATTTCTGTGGCAGAAAGTTCTGGAATCTGAGAGGAGCCAAAAATTTCCTTCCACCCAGCGTTCCCCCAAGTCTCCCGATAAAAATGATACCTCACTTGCGTGGGTAGGCCTAGCGCCAGCGACAGGAAACACCGCAAAGCGCAACGTGGACACATCCAAAATTATGGAAGAAAACAGAGGTGTATTTTGCGAAGTGCCTACCTGTAGATTTTGGCCTCTAGCTCAGCCGGCACCTAGGGAAACCTACCAAACCTGTGCATTTCTGAAAACTAGAGACCTAGGGGAATCCAAGATGGGGTGACTTGCGGGGCTCGGACCAGGTTCTGTTACCCAGAATCCTTTGCAAACCTAAAAATTTGGCTAAAAAAACACATGTTCCTCACATTTCTGTGGCAGAAAGTTCTGGAATCTGAGAGGAGCCACAAATTTCCTTCCACCCAGCGTTCCCCCAAGTCTCCCGATAAAAATGATACCTCACTTGCGTGGGTAGGCCTACCGCCCGCGACAGGAAACACCCCAAAGCGCAACGTGGACACATCCAAAATTTTGGAAGAAAACAGAGGTGTTTTTTGCGAAGTGCCTACCTGTAGATATTGGCCTCTAGCTCAGCCGGCACCTAGGGAAACCTACCAAACCTGTGCATTTCTAAAAACTAGAGACCTAGGGGAATCCAAGGAGGGGTGACTTGCGGGGCTCGGACCAGGTTCTGTTACCCAGAATCCTTTGCAAACCTCAAAATGTGGCTAAAAAAACACATGTTCCTCACATTTCTGTGGCAGAAAGTTCTGGAATCTGAGAGGAGCCACAAATTTCCTTCCACCCAGCATTCCCCCAAGTCTCCCGATAAAAATGATACCTCACTTGCGTGGGTAGGCCTAGCGCCAGGGACAGGAAACACCCCAAAGTGCAACGTGGACACATCCAAAATTATGGAAGAAAACAGAGGTGTTTTTTGCGAAGTGCCTACCTGTAGATTTTGGCCTCTAGCTCAGCCGACACCTAGGGAAACCTACCAAAACTGTGCATTTCTAAAAACTAGAGACCTAGGGGAATCCAAGGAGGGGTGACTTGCGGGGCTCGGACCAGGTTCTGTTACCCAGAATCCTTTGCAAACCTCAAAATTTGGCTAAAAAAACACATGTTCCTCACATTTCTGTGGCAGAAAGTTCTGGAATCTGAGAGGAGCCACAAATTTCCTTCCACACAGCGTTCCCCCAAGTCTCCCGATAAAAATTATACCTCACTTGTGTGGGTAGGCCTACCGCCCGCGACAGGAAACACCCCAAAGCGCAACGTGGACACATCCAAAATTTTGGAAGAAAACAGAGGTGTTTTTTGCGAAGTGCCTACCTGTAGATTTTGGCCTCTAGCTCAGCCGGCACCTAGGGAAACCTACCAAACCTGTGCATTTCTGAAAACTAGAGACCTAGGGGAATCCAAGATGGGGTGACTTGCGGGCCTCGGACCAGGTTCTGTTACCCAGAATCCTTTGCAAACCTCAAAATGTGGCTAAAAAAACACATGTTCCTCACATTTCTGTGGCAGAAAGTTCTGCAATCTGAGAGGAGCCACAAATTTCCTTCCACCCAGCGTTCCCCCAAGTCTCCCGATAAAAATGATACCTCACTTGCGTGGGTAGGCCTAGCGCCGGCGACAGGAAACACGACAAAGCGCAACGTGGACACGTCCAAAATTTTGGAAGAAAACAGAGGTGTTTTTTGCGAAGTGCCTACCTGTAGATTTTGGCCTCTAGCTCAGCCGGCACCTAGGGAAACCTACCAAGCCTGTGCATTTCTGAAAACTAGAGACCTAGGGGAATCCAAGGAGTGGTGACTTGTGGGGCTCGGACCAGGTTCTGTTACCCAGAATCCTTTGCAAACCTCAAAATTTGGCTAAAAAAACACATGTTCCTCACATTTCTGTTGCAGAAAGTTTTGGAATCTGAGAGGAGCCACAAATTTCCTTCCACCCAGCGTTCCCCCAAGTCTCCCGATAAAAATGATACCTCACTTGCGTGGGTAGGCCTAGCGCCAGCGACAGGAAACACGCCAAAGCGCAACGTGGACACGTCCAAAATTTTGGAAGAAAATAGAGGTGTTTTTTTGCGAAGTGCCTACCTGTAGATTTTGGCCTCTAGCTCAGCCGGCACCTTGGGAAACCTACCAAACCTGTGCATTTCTGAAAACTAGAGACCGAGGGGAATCTAAGGAGGGGTGACTTGCGGGGCTCGGACCAGGTTCTGTTACCCAGAATCCTTTGCAAACCTCAAAATTTGGCTACAAAAACACATGTTCCTCACATTTCTGTGGCAGAAAGTTCTGGAATCTGAGAGGAGCCACAAATGTCCTTCCACCCAGCGTTCCCCCAAGTTTCCCGATAAAAATGATACCTCACTTGCGTGGGTAGGCCTAGCGCCGGCGACAGGAAACACGCCAAAGCGCAACGTGGACACGTCCAAAATTATGGAAGAAAACAGAGGTGTTTTTTGCGAAGTGCCAACCTGTAGATTTTGGCCTCTAGCTCAGCCGGCACCTAGGGAAACCTACCAAACCTGTGCATTTCTGAAAACTAGAGACCTAGGGGAATCCAAGATGGGGTGACTTGCGGGGCTCGGACCAGGTTCTGTTACCCAGAATCCTTTGCAAACCTCAAAATGTGGCTAAAAAAACACATGTTCCTCACATTTCTGTGGCAGAAAGTTCTGGAATCTGAGAGGAGCCACAAATTTCCTTCCACCCAGCGTTCCCCCAAGTCTCCCGATAAAAATGATACCTCACTTGCATGGGTAGGCCTAGCGCCAGCGACAGGAAACACCCCAAAGCGCAACGTGGACACATCCAAAATTATGGAAGAAAACAGAGGTGTTTTTTGCGAGGTGCCTACCTGTAGATTTTGGCCTCTAGCTCAGCCGGCACCTAGGGAAACCTACCAAACCTGTGCATTTCTGAAAACTAGAGACCTAGGGGAATCCAAGATGGGGTGACTTGCGGGGCTCGGACCAGGTTCTGTTACCCAGAATCCTTTGCAAACCTAAAAATGTGGCTAAAAAAACACATGTTCCTCACATTTCTGTGGCAGAAAGTTCTGCAATCTGAGAGGAGCCACTAATTTCCTTCCACCCAGCGTTCCCCCAAGTCTCCCGATAAAAATGATACCTCACTTGCGTGGGTAGGCCTAGCGCCGGCGACAGGAAACACGCCAAAGCGCAACGTGGACACGTCCAAAATTTTGGAAGAAAACAGAGGTGTTTTTTGCGAAGTGCCTACCTGTAGATATTGGCCTCTAGCTCAGCCGGCACCTAGGGAAACCTACCAAACCTGTGCATTTCTAAAAACTAGAGACCTAGGGGAATCCAAGGAGGGGTGACTTGCGGGGCTCGGACCAGGTTCTGTTACCCAGAATCCTTTGCAAACCTCAAAATGTGGCTAAAAAAACACATGTTCCTCACATTTCTGTGGCAGAAAGTTCTGGAATCTGAGAGGAGCCACAAATTTCCTTCCACCCAGCGTTCCCCCAAGTCTCCCGATAAAAATGATACCTCACTTGCGTGGGTAGGCCTAGCGCCAGGGACAGGAAACACCCCAAAGTGCAACGTGGACACATCCAAAATTATGGAAGAAAACAGAGGTGTTTTTTGCGAAGTGCCTACCTGTAGATTTTGGCCTCTAGCTCAGCCGGCACCTAGGGAAACCTACCAAAACTGTGCATTTCTAAAAACTAGAGACCTAGGGGAATCCAAGGAGGGGTGACTTGCGGGGCTCGGACCAGGTTCTGTTACCCAGAATCCTTTGCAAACCTCAAAATTTGGCTAAAAAAACACATGTTCCTCACATTTCTGTGGCAGAAAGTTCTGGAATCTGAGAGGAGCCACAAATTTCCTTCCACACAGCGTTCCCCCAAGTCTCCCGATAAAAATGATACCTCACTTGTGTGGGTAGGCCTACCGCCCGCGACAGGAAACACCCCAAAGCGCAACGTGGACATGTCCAAAATTTTGGAAGAAAACAGAGGTGTTTTTTGCGAAGTGCCAACCTGTAGATTTTGGCCTCTAGCTCAGCCGGCACCTAGGGAAACCTACCAAACCTGTGCATTTCTGAAAACTAGAGACCTAGGGGAATCCAAGATGGGGTGACTTGCGGGGCTCGGACCAGGTTCTGTTACCCAGAATCCTTTGCAAACCTCAAAATGTGGCTAAAAAAACACATGTTCCTCACATTTCTGTGGCAGAAAGTTCTGGAATCTGAGAGGAGCCAAAAATTTCCTTCCACCCAGCGTTCCCCCAAGTCTCCCGATAAAAATGATACCTCACTTGCGTGGGTAGGCCTAGCGCCAGCGACAGGAAACACCGCAAAGCGCAACGTGGACACATCCAAAATTATGGAAGAAAACAGAGGTGTATTTTGCGAAGTGCCTACCTGTAGATTTTGGCCTCTAGCTCAGCCGGCACCTAGGGAAACCTACCAAACCTGTGCATTTCTGAAAACTAGAGACCTAGGGGAATCCAAGATGGGGTGACTTGCGGGGCTCGGACCAGGTTCTGTTACCCAGAATCCTTTGCAAACCTAAAAATTTGGCTAAAAAAACACATGTTCCTCACATTTCTGTGGCAGAAAGTTCTGGAATCTGAGAGGAGCCACAAATTTCCTTCCACCCAGCGTTCCCCCAAGTCTCCCGATAAAAATGATACCTCACTTGCGTGGGTAGGCCTACCGCCCGCGACAGGAAACACCCCAAAGCGCAACGTGGACACATCCAAAATTTTGGAAGAAAACAGAGGTGTTTTTTGCGAAGTGCCTACCTGTAGATATTGGCCTCTAGCTCAGCCGGCACCTAGGGAAACCTACCAAACCTGTGCATTTCTAAAAACTAGAGACCTAGGGGAATCCAAGGAGGGGTGACTTGCGGGGCTCGGACCAGGTTCTGTTACCCAGAATCCTTTGCAAACCTCAAAATGTGGCTAAAAAAACACATGTTCCTCACATTTCTGTGGCAGAAAGTTCTGGAATCTGAGAGGAGCCACAAATTTCCTTCCACCCAGCATTCCCCCAAGTCTCCCGATAAAAATGATACCTCACTTGCGTGGGTAGGCCTAGCGCCAGGGACAGGAAACACCCCAAAGTGCAACGTGGACACATCCAAAATTATGGAAGAAAACAGAGGTGTTTTTTGCGAAGTGCCTACCTGTAGATTTTGGCCTCTAGCTCAGCCGGCACCTAGGGAAACCTACCAAAACTGTGCATTTCTAAAAACTAGAGACCTAGGGGAATCCAAGGAGGGGTGACTTGCGGGGCTCGGACCAGGTTCTGTTACCCAGAATCCTTTGCAAACCTCAAAATTTGGCTAAAAAAACACATGTTCCTCACATTTCTGTGGCAGAAAGTTCTGGAATCTGAGAGGAGCCACAAATTTCCTTCCACACAGCGTTCCCCCAAGTCTCCCGATAAAAATGATACCTCACTTGTGTGGGTAGGCCTACCGCCCGCGACAGGAAACACCCCAAAGCGCAACGTGGACACATCCAAAATTTTGGAAGAAAACAGAGGTGTTTTTGCGAAGTGCCTACCTGTAGATTTTGGCGTCTAGCTCAGCCGGCACCTAGGGAAACCTACCAAACCTGTGCATTTCTGAAAACTAGAGACCTAGGGGAATCCAAGATGGGGTGACTTGCGGGCCTCGGACCAGGTTCTGTTACCCAGAATCCTTTGCAAACCTCAAAATGTGGCTAAAAAAACACATGTTCCTCACATTTCTGTGGCAGAAAGTTCTGCAATCTGAGAGGAGCCACAAATTTCCTTCCACCCAGCGTTCCCCCAAGTCTCCCGATAAAAATGATACCTCACTTGCGTGGGTAGGCCTAGCGCCGGCGACAGGAAACACGCCAAAGCGCAACGTGGACACGTCCAAAATTTTGGAAGAAAACAGAGGTGTTTTTTGCGAAGTGCCTACCTGTAGATTTTGGCCTCTAGCTCAGCCGGCACCTAGGGAAACCTACCAAGCCTGTGCATTTCTGAAAACTAGAGACCTAGGGGAATCCAAGGAGTGGTGACTTGTGGGGCTCGGACCAGGTTCTGTTACCCAGAATCCTTTGCAAACCTCAAAATTTGGCTAAAAAAACACATGTTCCTCACATTTCTGTGGCAGAAAGTTTTGGAATCTGAGAGGAGCCACAAATTTCCTTCCACCCAGCGTTCCCCCAAGTCTCCCGATAAAAATGATACCTCACTTGCGTGGGTAGGCCTAGCGCCAGCGACAGGAAACACGCCAAAGCGCAACGTGGACACGTCCAAAATTTTGGAAGAAAATAGAGGTGTTTTTTTGCGAAGTGCCTACCTGTAGATTTTGGCCTCTAGCTCAGCCGGCACCTTGGGAAACCTACCAAACCTGTGCATTTCTGAAAACTAGAGACCGAGGGGAATCCAAGGAGTGGTGACTTGTGGGGCTCGGACCAGGTTCTGTTACCCAGAATCCTTTGCAAACCTCAAAATTTGGCTACAAAAACACATGTTCCTCACATTTCTGTGGCAGAAAGTTCTGGAATCTGAGAGGAGCCACAAATGTCCTTCCACCCAGCGTTCCCCCAAGTCTCCCGATAAAAATGATACCTCACTTGCGTGGGTAGGCCTAGCGCCCGTGACAGGAAACACCCCAAAGCGCAACGTGGACACGTCCAAAAATTTGGAAGAAAACAGAGGTGTTTTTGCGAAGTGCCTACCTGTAGATTTTGGCCTCTAGCTCAGCCGGCACCTAGGGAAACCTACCAAACCTGTGCATTTCTGAAAACTAGAGACCTAGGGGAATCCAAGATGGGGTGACTTGCGGGGCTCGGACCAGGTTCTGTTACCCAGAATCCTTCGCAAACCTCAAAATTTGGCTAAAAAAACACATGTTCCTCACATTTCTGTGGCAGAAAGTTCTGGAATCTATGAGGAGCCACAAATTTCCTTCCACCCAGCGTTCCCCCAAGTCTCCCGATAAAAATGATACCTCACTTGCGTGGGTAGGCCTAGCGCCGGCGACAGGAAACACCCCAAAGCGCAACGTGGACACGTCCAAAATTATGGAAGAAAACAGAGGTGTTTTTTGCGAAGTGCCAACCTGTAGATTTTGGCCTCTAGCTCAGCCGGCACCTAGGGAAACCTACCAAACCTGTGCATTTCTGAAAACTAGAGACCTAGGGGAATCCAAGATGGGGTGACTTGCGGGGCTCGGACCAGGTTCTGTTACCCAGAATCCTTTGCAAACCTCAAAATGTGGCTAAAAAAACACATGTTCCTCACATTTCTGTGGCAGAAAGTTCTGGAATCTGAGAGGAGCCACAAATTTCCTTCCACCCAGCGTTCCCCCAAGTCTCCCGATAAAAATGATACCTCACTTGCATGGGTAGGCCTAGCGCCAGCGACAGGAAACACCCCAAAGCGCAACGTGGACACATCCAAAATTATGGAAGAAAACAGAGGTGTTTTTTGCGAAGTGCCTACCTGTAGATTTTGGCCTCTAGCTCAGCCGGCACCTAGGGAAACCTACCAAACCTGTGCATTTCTGAAAACTAGAGACCTAGGGGAATCCAAGATGGGGTGACTTGCGGGGCTCGGACCAGGTTCTGTTACCCAGAATCCTTTGCAAACCTAAAAATTTGGCTAAAAAAACACATGTTCCTCACATTTCTGTGGCAGAAAGTTCTGCAATCTGAGAGGAGCCACAAATTTCCTTCCACCCAGCGTTCCCCCAAGTCTCCCGATAAAAATGATACCTCACTTGCGTGGGTAGGCCTAGCGCCGGCGACAGGAAACACGCCAAAGCGCAACGTGGACACGTCCAAAATTTTGGAAGAAAACAGAGGTGTTTTTTGCGAAGTGCCTACCTGTAGATTTTGGCCTCTAGCTCAGCCGGCACCTAGGGAAACCTACCAAGCCTGTGCATTTCTGAAAACTAGTGACCTAGGGGAATCCAAGGAGTGGTGACTTGTGGGGCTCGGACCAGGTTCTGTTACCCAGAATCCTTTGCAAACCTCAAAATTTGGCTAAAAAAACACATGTTCCTCACATTTCTGTGGCAGAAAGTTTTGGAATCTGAGAGGAGCCACAAATTTCCTTCCACCCAGCGTTCCCCCAAGTCTCCCGATAAAAATGATACCTCACTTGCGTGGGTAGGCCTAGCGCCAGCGACAGGAAACACGCCAAAGCGCAACGTGGACACGTCCAAAATTTTGGAAGAAAATAGAGGTGTTTTTTTGCGAAGTGCCTACCTGTAGATTTTGGCCTCTAGCTCAGCCGGCACCTTGGGAAACCTACCAAACCTGTGCATTTCTGAAAACTAGAGACCGAGGGGAATCCAAGGAGGGGTGACTTGCGGGGCTCGGACCAGGTTCTGTTACCCAGAATCCTTTGCAAACCTCAAAATTTGGCTACAAAAACACATGTTCCTCACATTTCTGTGGCAGAAAGTTCTGGAATCTGAGAGGAGCCACAAATGTCCTTCCACCCAGCGTTCCCCCAAGTCTCCCGATAAAAATGATACCTCACTTGCGTGGGTAGGCCTAGCGCCGGCGACAGGAAACATGCCAAAGCGCAACGTGGACACGTCCAAAATTATGGAAGAAAACAGAGGTGTTTTTTGCGAAGTGCCAACCTGTAGATTTTGGCCTCTAGCTCAGCCGGCACCTAGGGAAACCTACCAAACCTGTGCATTTCTGAAAACTAGAGACCTAGGGGAATCCAAGATGGGGTGACTTGCGGGGCTCGGACCAGGTTCTGTTACCCAGAATCCTTTGCAAACCTCAAAATGTGGCTAAAAAAACACATGTTCCTCACATTTCTGTGGCAGAAAGTTCTGGAATCTGAGAGGAGCCACAAATTTCCTTCCACCCAGCGTTCCCCCAAGTCTCCCGATAAAAATGATACCTCACTTGCATGGGTAGGCCTAGCGCCAGCGACAGGAAACACCCCAAAGCGCAACGTGGACACATCCAAAATTATGGAAGAAAACAGAGGTGTTTTTTGCGAAGTGCCTACCTGTAGATTTTGGCCTCTAGCTCAGCCGGCACCTAGGGAAACCTACCAAACCTGTGCATTTCTGAAAACTAGAGACCTAGGGGAATCCAAGATGGGGTGACTTGCGGGGCTCGGACCAGGTTCTGTTACCCAGAATCCTTTGCAAACCTAAAAATTTGGCTAAAAAAACACATGTTCCTCACATTTCTGTGGCAGAAAGTTCTGGAATCGGAGAGGAGCCACAAATTTCCTTCCACCCAGCGTTCCCCCAAGTCTCCCGATAAAAATGATACCTCACTTGCGTGGGTAGGCCTACCGCCCGCGACAGGAAACACCCCAAAGCGCAACGTGGACACATCCAAAATTTTGGAAGAAAACAGAGGTGTCTTTTGCGAAGTGCCTACCTGTAGATATTGGCCTCTAGCTCAGCCGGCACCTAGGGAAACCTACCAAACCTGTGCATTTCTAAAAACTAGAGACCTAGGGGAATCCAAGGAGGGGTGACTTGCGGGGCTCGGACCAGGTTCTGTTACCCAGAATCCTTTGCAAACCTCAAAATTTGGCTAAAAAAACACATGTTCCTCACATTTCTGTGGAAGAAAGTTCTGGAATCTGAGAGGAGCCACAAATTTCCTTCCACCCAGCGTTCCCCCAAGTCTCCCGATAAAAATGATACCTCACTTGCGTGGGTAGGCCTACCGCCCGCGACAGGAAACACCCCAAAGCGCAACGTGGACACATCCAAAATTTTGGAAGAAAACAGAGGTGTTTTTTGCGAAGTGCCTACCTGTAGATATTGGCCTCTAGCTCAGCCGGCACCTAGGGAAACCTACCAAACCTCTGCATTTCTAAAAACTAGAGACCTAGGGGAATCCAAGGAGGGGTGACTTGCGGGGCTCGGACCAGGTTCTGTTACCCAGAATCCTTTGCAAACCTCAAAATGTGGCTAAAAAAACACATGTTCCTCACATTTCTGTGGCAGAAAGTTCTGGAATCTGAGAGGAGCCACAAATTTCCTTCCACCCAGCGTTCCCCCAAGTCTCCCGATAAAAATGATACCTCACTTGCGTGGGTAGGCCTAGCGCCAGGGACAGGAAACACCCCAAAGTGCAACGTGGACACATCCAAAATTATGGAAGAAAACAGAGGTGTTTTTTGCGAAGTGCCTACCTGTAGATTTTGGCCTCTAGCTCAGCCGGCACCTAGGGAAACCTACCAAAACTGTGCATTTCTAAAAACTAGAGACCTAGGGGAATCCAAGGAGGGGTGACTTGCGGGGCTCGGACCAGGTTCTGTTACCCAGAATCCTTTGCAAACCTCAAAATTTGGCTAAAAAAACACATGTTCCTCACATTTCTGTGGCAGAAAGTTCTGGAATCTGAGAGGAGCCACAAATTTCCTTCCACACAGCGTTCCCCCAAGTCTCCCGATAAAAATGATACCTCACTTGTGTGGGTAGGCCTACCGCCCGCGACAGGAAACACCCCAAAGCGCAACGTGGACACATCCAAAATTTTGGAAGAAAACAGAGGTGTTTTTTGCGAAGTGCCTACCTGTAGATTTTGGCCTCTAGCTCAGCCGGCACCTAGGGAAACCTACCAAACCTGTGCATTTCTGAAAACTAGAGACCTAGGGGAATCCAAGATGGGGTGACTTGCGGGCCTCGGACCAGGTTCTGTTACCCAGAATCCTTTGCAAACCTCAAAATGTGGCTAAAAAAACACATGTTCCTCACATTTCTGTGGCAGAAAGTTCTGCAATCTGAGAGGAGCCACAAATTTCCTTCCACCCAGCGTTCCCCCAAGTCTCCCGATAAAAATGATACCTCACTTGCGTGGGTAGGCCTAGCGCCGGCGACAGGAAACACGACAAAGCGCAACGTGGACACGTCCAAAATTTTGGAAGAAAACAGAGGTGTTTTTTGCGAAGTGCCTACCTGTAGATTTTGGCCTCTAGCTCAGCCGGCACCTAGGGAAACCTACCAAGCCTGTGCATTTCTGAAAACTAGAGACCTAGGGGAATCCAAGGAGTGGTGACTTGTGGGGCTCGGACCAGGTTCTGTTACCCAGAATCCTTTGCAAACCTCAAAATTTGGCTAAAAAAACACATGTTCCTCACATTTCTGTGGCAGAAAGTTTTGGAATCTGAGAGGAGCCACAAATTTCCTTCCACCCAGCGTTCCCCCAAGTCTCCCGATAAAAATGATACCTCACTTGCGTGGGTAGGCCTAGCGCCAGCGACAGGAAACACGCCAAAGCGCAACGTGGACACGTCCAAAATTTTGGAAGAAAATAGAGGTGTTTTTTTGCGAAGTGCCTACCTGTAGATTTTGGCCTCTAGCTCAGCCGGCACCTTGGGAAACCTACCAAACCTGTGCATTTCTGAAAACTAGAGACCTAGGGGAATCCAAGGAGTGGTGACTTGTGGGGCTCGGACCAGGTTCTGTTACCCAGAATCCTTTGCAAACCTCAAAATTTGGCTACAAAAACACATGTTCCTCACATTTCTGTGGCAGAAAGTTCTGGAATCTGAGAGGAGCCACAAATGTCCTTCCACCCAGCGTTCCCCCAAGTCTCCCGATAAAAATGATACCTCACTTGCGTGGGTAGGCCTAGCGCCCGTGACAGGAAACACCCCAAAGCGCAACGTGGACACGTCCAAAAATTTGGAAGAAAACAGAGGTGTTTTTGCGAAGTGCCTACCTGTAGATTTTGGCCTCTAGCTCAGCCGGCACCTAGGGAAACCTACCAAACCTGTGCATTTCTGAAAACTAGAGACCTAGGGGAATCCAAGATGGGGTGACTTGCGGGGCTCGGACCAGGTTCTGTTACCCAGAATCCTTCGCAAACCTCAAAATTTGGCTAAAAAAACACATGTTCCTCACATTTCTGTGGCAGAAAGTTCTGGAATCTATGAGGAGCCACAAATTTCCTTCCACCCAGCGTTCCCCCAAGTCTCCCGATAAAAATGATACCTCACTTGCGTGGGTAGGCCTAGCGCCGGCGACAGGAAACACGCCAAAGCGCAACGTGGACACGTCCAAAATTATGGAAGAAAACAGAGGTGTTTTTTGCGAAGTGCCAACCTGTAGATTTTGGCCTCTAGCTCAGCCGGCACCTAGGGAAACCTACCAAACCTGTGCATTTCTGAAAACTAGAGACCTAGGGGAATCCAAGATGGGGTGACTTGCGGGGCTCGGACCAGGTTCTGTTACCCAGAATCCTTTGCAAACCTCAAAATGTGGCTAAAAATACACATGTTCCTCACATTTCTGTGGCAGAAAGTTCTGGAATCTGAGAGGAGCCACAAATTTCCTTCCACCCAGCGTTCCCCCAAGTCTCCCGATAAAAATGATACCTCACTTGCATGGGTAGGCCTAGCGCCAGCGACAGGAAACACCCCAAAGCGCAACGTGGACACATCCAAAATTATGGAAGAAAACAGAGGTGTTTTTTGCGAAGTGCCTACCTGTAGATTTTGGCCTCTAGCTCAGCCGGCACCTAGGGAAACCTACCAAACCTGTGCATTTCTGAAAACTAGAGACCTAGGGGAATCCAAGATGGGGTGACTTGCGGGGCTCGGACCAGGTTCTGTTACCCAGAATCCTTTGCAAACCTAAAAATTTGGCTAAAAAAACACATGTTCCTCACATTTCTGTGGCAGAAAGTTCTGCAATCTGAGAGGAGCCACAAATTTCCTTCCACCCAGCGTTCCCCCAAGTCTCCCGATAAAAATGATACCTCACTTGCGTGGGTAGGCCTAGCGCCGGCGACAGGAAACACGCCAAAGCGCAACGTGGACACGTCCAAAATTTTGGAAGAAAACAGAGGTGTTTTTTGCGAAGTGCCTACCTGTAGATTTTGGCCTCTAGCTCAGCCGGCACCTAGGGAAACCTACCAAGCCTGTGCATTTCTGAAAACTAGTGACCTAGGGGAATCCAAGGAGTGGTGACTTGTGGGGCTCGGACCAGGTTCTGTTACCCAGAATCCTTTGCAAACCTCAAAATTTGGCTAAAAAAACACATGTTCCTCACATTTCTGTGGCAGAAAGTTTTGGAATCTGAGAGGAGCCACAAATTTCCTTCCACCCAGCGTTCCCCCAAGTCTCCCGATAAAAATGATACCTCACTTGCGTGGGTAGGCCTAGCGCCAGCGACAGGAAACACGCCAAAGCGCAACGTGGACACGTCCAAAATTTTGGAAGAAAATAGAGGTGTTTTTTTGCGAAGTGCCTACCTGTAGATTTTGGCCTCTAGCTCAGCCGGCACCTTGGGAAACCTACCAAACCTGTGCATTTCTGAAAACTAGAGACCGAGGGGAATCCAAGGAGGGGTGACTTGCGGGGCTCGGACCAGGTTCTGTTACCCAGAATCCTTTGCAAACCTCAAAATTTGGCTACAAAAACACATGTTCCTCACATTTCTGTGGCAGAAAGTTCTGGAATCTGAGAGGAGCCACAAATGTCCTTCCACCCAGCGTTCCCCCAAGTCTCCCGATAAAAATGATACCTCACTTGCGTGGGTAGGCCTAGCGCCGGCGACAGGAAACATGCCAAAGCGCAACGTGGACACGTCCAAAATTATGGAAGAAAACAGAGGTGTTTTTTGCGAAGTGCCAACCTGTAGATTTTGGCCTCTAGCTCAGCCGGCACCTAGGGAAACCTACCAAACCTGTGCATTTCTGAAAACTAGAGACCTAGGGGAATCCAAGATGGGGTGACTTGCGGGGCTCGGACCAGGTTCTGTTACCCAGAATCCTTTGCAAACCTCAAAATGTGGCTAAAAAAACACATGTTCCTCACATTTCTGTGGCAGAAAGTTCTGGAATCTGAGAGGAGCCACAAATTTCCTTCCACCCAGCGTTCCCCCAAGTCTCCCGATAAAAATGATACCTCACTTGCATGGGTAGGCCTAGCGCCAGCGACAGGAAACACCCCAAAGCGCAACGTGGACACATCCAAAATTATGGAAGAAAACAGAGGTGTTTTTTGCGAAGTGCCTACCTGTAGATTTTGGCCTCTAGCTCAGCCGGCACCTAGGGAAACCTACCAAACCTGTGCATTTCTGAAAACTAGAGACCTAGGGGAATCCAAGATGGGGTGACTTGCGGGGCTCGGACCAGGTTCTGTTACCCAGAATCCTTTGCAAACCTAAAAATTTGGCTAAAAAAACACATGTTCCTCACATTTCTGTGGCAGAAAGTTCTGGAATCGGAGAGGAGCCACAAATTTCCTTCCACCCAGCGTTCCCCCAAGTCTCCCGATAAAAATGATACCTCACTTGCGTGGGTAGGCCTACCGCCCGCGACAGGAAACACCCCAAAGCGCAACGTGGACACATCCAAAATTTTGGAAGAAAACAGAGGTGTCTTTTGCGAAGTGCCTACCTGTAGATATTGGCCTCTAGCTCAGCCGGCACCTAGGGAAACCTACCAAACCTGTGCATTTCTAAAAACTAGAGACCTAGGGGAATCCAAGGAGGGGTGACTTGCGGGGCTCGGACCAGGTTCTGTTACCCAGAATCCTTTGCAAACCTCAAAATTTGGCTAAAAAAACACATGTTCCTCACATTTCTGTGGAAGAAAGTTCTGGAATCTGAGAGGAGCCACAAATTTCCTTCCACCCAGCGTTCCCCCAAGTCTCCCGATAAAAATGATACCTCACTTGCGTGGGTAGGCCTACCGCCCGCGACAGGAAACACCCCAAAGCGCAACGTGGACACATCCAAAATTTTGGAAGAAAACAGAGGTGTTTTTTGCGAAGTGCCTACCTGTAGATATTGGCCTCTAGCTCAGCCGGCACCTAGGGAAACCTACCAAACCTCTGCATTTCTAAAAACTAGAGACCTAGGGGAATCCAAGGAGGGGTGACTTGCGGGGCTCGGACCAGGTTCTGTTACCCAGAATCCTTTGCAAACCTCAAAATGTGGCTAAAAAAACACATGTTCCTCACATTTCTGTGGCAGAAAGTTCTGGAATCTGAGAGGAGCCACAAATTTCCTTCCACCCAGCGTTCCCCCAAGTCTCCCGATAAAAATGATACCTCACTTGCGTGGGTAGGCCTAGCGCCAGGGACAGGAAACACCCCAAAGTGCAACGTGGACACATCCAAAATTATGGAAGAAAACAGAGGTGTTTTTTGCGAAGTGCCTACCTGTAGATTTTGGCCTCTAGCTCAGCCGGCACCTAGGGAAACCTACCAAAACTGTGCATTTCTAAAAACTAGAGACCTAGGGGAATCCAAGGAGGGGTGACTTGCGGGGCTCGGACCAGGTTCTGTTACCCAGAATCCTTTGCAAACCTCAAAATTTGGCTAAAAAAACACATGTTCCTCACATTTCTGTGGCAGAAAGTTCTGGAATCTGAGAGGAGCCACAAATTTCCTTCCACACAGCGTTCCCCCAAGTCTCCCGATAAAAATGATACCTCACTTGTGTGGGTAGGCCTACCGCCCGCGACAGGAAACACCCCAAAGCGCAACGTGGACACATCCAAAATTTTGGAAGAAAACAGAGGTGTTTTTTGCGAAGTGCCTACCTGTAGATTTTGGCCTCTAGCTCAGCCGGCACCTAGGGAAACCTACCAAACCTGTGCATTTCTGAAAACTAGAGACCTAGGGGAATCCAAGATGGGGTGACTTGCGGGCCTCGGACCAGGTTCTGTTACCCAGAATCCTTTGCAAACCTCAAAATGTGGCTAAAAAAACACATGTTCCTCACATTTCTGTGGCAGAAAGTTCTGCAATCTGAGAGGAGCCACAAATTTCCTTCCACCCAGCGTTCCCCCAAGTCTCCCGATAAAAATGATACCTCACTTGCGTGGGTAGGCCTAGCGCCGGCGACAGGAAACACGACAAAGCGCAACGTGGACACGTCCAAAATTTTGGAAGAAAACAGAGGTGTTTTTTGCAAAGTGCCTACCTGTAGATTTTGGCCTCTAGCTCAGCCGGCACCTAGGGAAACCTACCAAGCCTGTGCATTTCTGAAAACTAGAGACCTAGGGGAATCCAAGGAGTGGTGACTTGTGGGGCTCGGACCAGGTTCTGTTACCCAGAATCCTTTGCAAACCTCAAAATTTGGCTAAAAAAACACATGTTCCTCACATTTCTGTTGCAGAAAGTTTTGGAATCTGAGAGGAGCCACAAATTTCCTTCCACCCAGCGTTCCCCCAAGTCTCCCGATAAAAATGATACCTCACTTGCGTGGGTAGGCCTAGCGCCAGCGACAGGAAACACGCCAAAGCGCAACGTGGACACGTCCAAAATTTTGGAAGAAAATAGAGGTGTTTTTTTGCGAAGTGCCTACCTGTAGATTTTGGCCTCTAGCTCAGCCGGCACCTTGGGAAACCTACCAAACCTGTGCATTTCTGAAAACTAGAGACCGAGGGGAATCCAAGGAGGGGTGACTTGCAGGGCTCGGACCAGGTTCTGTTACCCAGAATCCTTTGCAAACCTCAAAATTTGGCTACAAAAACACATGTTCCTCACATTTCTGTGGCAGAAAGTTCTGGAATCTGAGAGGAGCCACAAATGTCCTTCCACCCAGCGTTCCCCCAAGTCTCCCGATAAAAATGATACCTCACTTGCGTGGGTAGGCCTAGCGCCGGCGACAGGAAACACGCCAAAGCGCAATGTGGACACGTCCAAAATTATGGAAGAAAACAGAGGTGTTTTTTGCGAAGTGCCAACCTGTAGATTTTGGCCTCTAGCTCAGCCGGCACCTAGGGAAACCTACCAAACCTGTGCATTTCTGAAAACTAGAGACCTAGGGGAATCCAAGATGGGGTGACTTGCGGGGCTCGGACCAGGTTCTGTTACCCAGAATCCTTTGCAAACCTCAAAATGTGGCTAAAAAAACACATGTTCCTCACATTTCTGTGGCAGAAAGTTCTGGAATCTGAGAGGAGCCACAAATTTCCTTCCACCCATCGTTCCCCCAAGTCTCCCGATAAAAATGATACCTCACTTGCATGGGTAGGCCTAGCGCCAGCGACAGGAAACACCCCAAAGCGCAACGTGGACACATCCAAAATTATGGAAGAAAACAGAGGTGTTTTTTGCGAAGTGCCTACCTGTAGATTTTGGCCTCTAGCTCAGCCGGCACCTAGGGAAACCTACCAAACCTGTGCATTTCTGAAAACTAGAGACCTAGGGGAATCCAAGATGGGGTGACTTGCGGGGCTCGGACCAGGTTCTGTTACCCAGAATCCTTTGCAAACCTAAAAATTTGGCTAAAAAAACACATGTTCCTCACATTTCTGTGGCAGAAAGTTCTGCAATCTGAGAGGAGCCACAAATTTCCTTCCACCCAGCGTTCCCCCAAGTCTCCCGATAAAAATGATACCTCACTTGCGTGGGTAGGCCTAGCGCCGGCGACAGGAAACACGCCAAAGCGCAACGTGGACACGTCCAAAATTTTGGAAGAAAACAGAGGTGTTTTTTGCGAAGTGCCTACCTGTAGATTTTGGCCTCTAGCTCAGCCGGCACCTAGGGAAACCTACCAAGCCTGTGCATTTCTGAAAACTAGAGACCTAGGGGAATCCAAGGAGTGGTGACTTGTGGGGCTCGGACCAGGTTCTGTTACCCAGAATCCTTTGCAAACCTCAAAATTTGGCTAAAAAAACACATGTTCCTCACATTTCTGTGGCAGAAAGTTTTGGAATCTGAGAGGAGCCACAAATTTCCTTCCACCCAGCGTTCCCCCAAGTCTCCCGATAAAAATGATACCTCACTTGCGTGGGTAGGCCTAGCGCCAGCGACAGGAAACACGCCAAAGCGCAACGTGGACACGTCCAAAATTTTGGAAGAAAATAGAGGTGTTTTTTTGCGAAGTGCCTACCTGTAGATTTTGGCCTCTAGCTCAGCCGGCACCTTGGGAAACCTACCAAACCTGTGCATTTCTGAAAACTAGAGACCGAGGGGAATCCAAGGAGGGGTGACTTGCGGGGCTCGGACCAGGTTCTGTTACCCAGAATCCTTTGCAAACCTCAAAATTTGGCTACAAAAACACATGTTCCTCACATTTCTGTGGCAGAAAGTTCTGGAATCTGAGAGGAGCCACAAATGTCCTTCCACCCAGCGTTCCCCCAAGTCTCCCGATAAAAATGATACCTCACTTGCGTGGGTAGGCCTAGCGCCGGCGACAGGAAACACGCCAAAGCGCAACGTGGACACGTCCAAAATTATGGAAGAAAACAGAGGTGTTTTTTGCGAAGTGCCAACCTGTAGATTTTGGCCTCTAGCTCAGCCGGCACCTAGGGAAACCTACCAAACCTGTGCATTTCTGAAAACTAGAGACCTAGGGGAATCCAAGATGGGGTGACTTGCGGGGCTCGGACCAGGTTCTGTTACCCAGAATCCTTTGCAAACCTCAAAATGTGGCTAAAAAAACACATGTTCCTCACATTTCTGTGGCAGAAAGTTCTGGAATCTGAGAGGAGCCACAAATTTCCTTCCACCCAGCGTTCCCCCAAGTCTCCCGATAAAAATGATACCTCACTTGCATGGGTAGGCCTAGCGCCAGCGACAGGAAACACCCCAAAGCGCAACGTGGACACATCCAAAATTATGGAAGAAAACAGAGGTGTTTTTTGCGAAGTGCCTACCTGTAGATTTTGGCCTCTAGCTCAGCCGGCACCTAGGGAAACCTACCAAACCTGTGCATTTCTGAAAACTAGAGACCTAGGGGAATCCAAGATGGGGTGACTTGCGGGGCTCGGACCAGGTTCTGTTACCCAGAATCCTTTGCAAACCTAAAAATTTGGCTAAAAAAACACATGTTCCTCACATTTCTGTGGCAGAAAGTTCTGGAATCGGAGAGGAGCCACAAATTTCCTTCCACCCAGCGTTCCCCCAAGTCTCCCGATAAAAATGATACCTCACTTGCGTGGGTAGGCCTACCGCCCGCGACAGGAAACACCCCAAAGCGCAACGTGGACACATCCAAAATTTTGGAAGAAAACAGAGGTGTCTTTTGCGAAGTGCCTACCTGTAGATATTGGCCTCTAGCTCAGCCGGCACCTAGGGAAACCTACCAAACCTGTGCATTTCTAAAAACTAGAGACCTAGGGGAATCCAAGGAGGGGTGACTTGCGGGGCTCGGACCAGGTTCTGTTACCCAGAATCCTTTGCAAACCTCAAAATTTGGCTAAAAAAACACATGTTCCTCACATTTCTGTGGAAGAAAGTTCTGGAATCTGAGAGGAGCCACAAATTTCCTTCCACCCAGCGTTCCCCCAAGTCTCCCGATAAAAATGATACCTCACTTGCGTGGGTAGGCCTACCGCCCGCGACAGGAAACACCCCAAAGCGCAACGTGGACACATCCAAAATTTTGGAAGAAAACAGAGGTGTTTTTTGCGAAGTGCCTACCTGTAGATATTGGCCTCTAGCTCAGCCGGCACCTAGGGAAACCTACCAAACCTGTGCATTTCTAAAAACTAGAGACCTAGGGGAATCCAAGGAGGGGTGACTTGCGGGGCTCGGACCAGGTTCTGTTACCCAGAATCCTTTGCAAACCTCAAAATGTGGCTAAAAAAACACATGTTCCTCACATTTCTGTGGCAGAAAGTTCTGGAATCTGAGAGGAGCCACAAATTTCCTTCCACCCAGCGTTCCCCCAAGTCTCCCGATAAAAATGATACCTCACTTGCGTGGGTAGGCCTAGCGCCAGGGACAGGAAACACCCCAAAGTGAAACGTGGACACATCCAAAATTATGGAAGAAAACAGAGGTGTTTTTTGCGAAGTGCCTACCTGTAGATTTTGGCCTCTAGCTCAGCCGGCACCTAGGGAAACCTACCAAAACTGTGCATTTCTAAAAACTAGAGACCTAGGGGAATCCAAGGAGGGGTGACTTGCGGGGCTCGGACCAGGTTCTGTTACCCAGAATCCTTTGCAAACCTCAAAATGTGGCTAAAAAAACACATGTTCCTCACATTTCTGTGGCAGAAAGTTCTGGAATCTGAGAGGAGCCACAAATTTCCTTCCACCCAGCGTTCCCCCAAGTCTCCCGATAAAAATGATACCTCACTTGCGTGGGTAGGCCTAGCGCCGGCGACAGGAAACACGCCAAAGCGCAACGTGGACACGTCCAAAATTATGGAAGAAAACAGAGGTGTTTTTTGCGAAGTGCCAACCTGTAGATTTTGGCCTCTAGCTCAGCCGGCACCTAGGGAAACCTACCAAACCTGTGCATTTCTGAAAACTAGAGACCTAGGGGAATCCAAGATGGGGTGACTTGCGGGGCTCGGACCAGGTTCTGTTACCCAGAATCCTTTGCAAACCTCAAAATGTGGCTAAAAAAACACATGTTCCTCACATTTCTGTGGCAGAAAGTTCTGGAATCTGAGAGGAGCCACAAATTTCCTTCCACCCAGCATTCCCCCAAGTCTCCCGATAAAAATGATACCTCACTTGCATGGGTAGGCCTAGCGCCAGCGACAGGAAACACCCCAAAGCGCAACGTGGACACATCCAAAATTATGGAAGAAAACAGAGGAGTTTTTTGCGAAGTGCCTACCTGTAGATTTTGGCCTCTAGCTCAGCCGGCACCTAGGGAAACCTACCAAACCTGTGCATTTCTGAAAACTAGAGACCTAGGGGAATCCAAGATGGGGTGACTTGCGGGGCTCGGACCAGGTTCTGTTACCCAGAATCCTTTGCAAACCTAAAAATTTGGCTAAAAAAACACATGTTCCTCACATTTCTGTGGCAGAAAGTTCTGCAATCTGAGAGGAGCCACAAATTTCCTTCCACCCAGCGTTCCCCCAAGTCTCCCGATAAAAATGATACCTCACTTGCGTGGGTAGGCCTAGCGCCGGCGACAGGAAACACGCCAAAGCGCAACGTGGACACGTCCAAAATTTTGGAAGAAAACAGAGGTGTTTTTTGCGAAGTGCCTACCTGTAGATTTTGGCCTCTAGCTCAGCCGGCACCTAGGGAAACCTACCAAGCCTGTGCATTTCTGAAAACTAGAGACCTAGGGGAATCCAAGGAGTGGTGACTTGTGGGGCTCGGACCAGGTTCTGTTACCCAGAATCCTTTGCAAACCTCAAAATTTGGCTAAAAAAACACATGTTCCTCACATTTCTGTGGCAGAAAGTTTTGGAATCTGAGAGGAGCCACAAATTTCCTTCCACCCAGCGTTCCCCCAAGTCTCCCGATAAAAATGATACCTCACTTGCGTGGGTAGGCCTAGCGCCAGCGACAGGAAACACGCCAAAGCGCAACGTGGACACGTCCAAAATTTTGGAAGAAAATAGAGGTGTTTTTTTGCGAAGTGCCTACCTGTAGATTTTGGCCTCTAGCTCAGCCGGCACCTTGGGAAACCTACCAAACCTGTGCATTTCTGAAAACTAGAGACCGAGGGGAATCCAAGGAGGGGTGACTTGCGGGGCTCGGACCAGGTTCTGTTACCCAGAATCCTTTGCAAACCTCAAAATTTGGCTACAAAAACACATGTTCCTCACATTTCTGTGGCAGAAAGTTCTGGAATCTGAGAGGAGCCACAAATGTCCTTCCACCCAGCGTTCCCCCAAGTCTCCCGATAAAAATGATACCTCACTTGCGTGGGTAGGCCTAGCGCCGGCGACAGGAAACACCCCAAAGCGCAACGTGGACACATCCAAAATTATGGAAGAAAACAGAGGAGTTTTTTGCGAAGTGCCTACCTGTAGATTTTGGCCTCTAGCTCAGCCGGCACCTAGGGAAACCTACCAAAACTGTGCATTTCTAAAAACTAGAGACCTAGGGGAATCCAAGGAGGGGTGACTTGCGGGGCTCGGACCAGGTTCTGTTACCCAGAATCCTTTGCAAACCTCAAAATGTGGCTAAAAAAACACATGTTCCTCACATTTCTGTGGCAGAAAGTTCTGGAATCTGAGAGGAGCCACAAATTTCCTTCCACCCAGCGTTCCCCCAAGTCTCCCGATAAAAATGATACCTCACTTGCGTGGGTAGGCCTAGCGCCGGCGACAGGAAACACGCCAAAGCGCAACGTGGACACGTCCAAAATTATGGAAGAAAACAGAGGTGTTTTTTGCGAAGTGCCAACCTGTAGATTTTGGCCTCTAGCTCAGCCGGCACCTAGGGAAACCTACCAAACCTGTGCATTTCTGAAAACTAGAGACCTAGGGGAATCCAAGATGGGGTGACTTGCGGGGCTCGGACCAGGTTCTGTTACCCAGAATCCTTTGCAAACCTCAAAATGTGGCTAAAAAAACACATGTTCCTCACATTTCTGTGGCAGAAAGTTCTGGAATCTGAGAGGAGCCACAAATTTCCTTCCACCCAGCATTCCCCCAAGTCTCCCGATAAAAATGATACCTCACTTGCATGGGTAGGCCTAGCGCCAGCGACAGGAAACACCCCAAAGCGCAACGTGGACACATCCAAAATTATGGAAGAAAACAGAGGAGTTTTTTGCGAAGTGCCTACCTGTAGATTTTGGCCTCTAGCTCAGCCGGCACCTAGGGAAACCTACCAAACCTGTGCATTTCTGAAAACTAGAGACCTAGGGGAATCCAAGATGGGGTGACTTGCGGGGCTCGGACCAGGTTCTGTTACCCAGAATCCTTTGCAAACCTAAAAATTTGGCTAAAAAAACACATGTTCCTCACATTTCTGTGGCAGAAAGTTCTGCAATCTGAGAGGAGCCACAAATTTCCTTCCACCCAGCGTTCCCCCAAGTCTCCCGATAAAAATGATACCTCACTTGCGTGGGTAGGCCTAGCGCCGGCGACAGGAAACACGCCAAAGCGCAACGTGGACACGTCCAAAATTTTGGAAGAAAACAGAGGTGTTTTTTGCGAAGTGCCTACCTGTAGATTTTGGCCTCTAGCTCAGCCGGCACCTAGGGAAACCTACCAAGCCTGTGCATTTCTGAAAACTAGAGACCTAGGGGAATCCAAGGAGTGGTGACTTGTGGGGCTCGGACCAGGTTCTGTTACCCAGAATCCTTTGCAAACCTCAAAATTTGGCTAAAAAAACACATGTTCCTCACATTTCTGTGGCAGAAAGTTTTGGAATCTGAGAGGAGCCACAAATTTCCTTCCACCCAGCGTTCCCCCAAGTCTCCCGATAAAAATGATACCTCACTTGCGTGGGTAGGCCTAGCGCCAGCGACAGGAAACACGCCAAAGCGCAACGTGGACACGTCCAAAATTTTGGAAGAAAATAGAGGTGTTTTTTTGCGAAGTGCCTACCTGTAGATTTTGGCCTCTAGCTCAGCCGGCACCTTGGGAAACCTACCAAACCTGTGCATTTCTGAAAACTAGAGACCGAGGGGAATCCAAGGAGGGGTGACTTGCGGGGCTCGGACCAGGTTCTGTTACCCAGAATCCTTTGCAAACCTCAAAATTTGGCTACAAAAACACATGTTCCTCACATTTCTGTGGCAGAAAGTTCTGGAATCTGAGAGGAGCCACAAATGTCCTTCCACCCAGCGTTCCCCCAAGTCTCCCGATAAAAATGATACCTCACTTGCGTGGGTAGGCCTAGCGCCGGCGACAGGAAACATGCCAAAGCGCAACGTGGACACGTCCAAAATTATGGAAGAAAACAGAGGTGTTTTTTGCGAAGTGCCAACCTGTAGATTTTGGCCTCTAGCTCAGCCGGCACCTAGGGAAACCTACCAAACCTGTGCATTTCTGAAAACTAGAGACCTAGGGGAATCCAAGATGGGGTGACTTGCGGGGCTCGGACCAGGTTCTGTTACCCAGAATCCTTTGCAAACCTAAAAATTTGGCTAAAAAAACACATGTTCCTCACATTTCTGTGGCAGAAAGTTCTGGAATCGGAGAGGAGCCACAAATTTCCTTCCACCCAGCGTTCCCCCAAGTCTCCCGATAAAAATGATACCTCACTTGCGTGGGTAGGCCTACCGCCCGCGACAGGAAACACCCCAAAGCGCAACGTGGACACATCCAAAATTTTGGAAGAAAACAGAGGTGTCTTTTGCGAAGTGCCTACCTGTAGATATTGGCCTCTAGCTCAGCCGGCACCTAGGGAAACCTACCAAACCTGTGCATTTCTAAAAACTAGAGACCTAGGGGAATCCAAGGAGGGGTGACTTGCGGGGCTCTGACCAGGTTCTGTTACCCAGAATCCTTTGCAAACCTCAAAATTTGGCTAAAAAAACACATGTTCCTCACATTTCTGTGGAAGAAAGTTCTGGAATCTGAGAGGAGCCACAAATTTCCTTCCACCCAGCGTTCCCCCAAGTCTCCCGATAAAAATGATACCTCACTTGCGTGGGTAGGCCTACCGCCCGCGACAGGAAACACCCCAAAGCGCAACGTGGACACATCCAAAATTTTGGAAGAAAACAGAGGTGTTTTTTGCGAAGTGCCTACCTGTAGATATTGGCCTCTAGCTCAGCCGGCACCTAGGGAAACCTACCAAACCTGTGCATTTCTAAAAACTAGAGACCTAGGGGAATCCAAGGAGGGGTGACTTGCGGGGCTCGGACCAGGTTCTGTTACCCAGAATCCTTTGCAAACCTCAAAATGTGGCTAAAAAACCACATGTTCCTCACATTTCTGTGGCAGAAAGTTCTGGAATCTGAGAGGAGCCACAAATTTCCTTCCACCCAGCGTTCCCCCAAGTCTCCCGATAAAAATGATACCTCACTTGCGTGGGTAGGCCTAGCGCCAGGGACAGGAAACACCCCAAAGTGCAACGTGGACACATCCAAAATTATGGAAGAAAACAGAGGTGTTTTTTGCGAAGTGCCTACCTGTAGATTTTGGCCTCTAGCTCAGCCGGCACCTAGGGAAACCTACCAAAACTGTGCATTTCTAAAAACTAGAGACCTAGGGGAATCCAAGGAGGGGTGACTTGCGGGGCTCGGACCAGGTTCTGTTACCCAGAATCCTTTGCAAACCTCAAAATTTGGCTAAAAAAACACATGTTCCTCACATTTCTGTGGCAGAAAGTTCTGGAATCTGAGAGGAGCCACAAATTTCCTTCCACACAGCGTTCCCCCAAGTCTCCCGATAAAAATGATACCTCACTTGTGTGGGTAGGCCTACCGCCCGCGACAGGAAACACCCCAAAGCGCAACGTGGACACATCCAAAATTTTGGAAGAAAACAGAGGTGTTTTTTGCGAAGTGCCTACCTGTAGATTTTGGCCTCTAGCTCAGCCGGCACCTAGGGAAACCTACCAAACCTGTGCATTTCTGAAAACTAGAGACCTAGGGGAATCCAAGATGGGGTGACTTGCGGGCCTCGGACCAGGTTCTGTTACCCAGAATCCTTTGCAAACCTCAAAATGTGGCTAAAAAAACACATGTTCCTCACATTTCTGTGGCAGAAAGTTCTGCAATCTGAGAGGAGCCACAAATTTCCTTCCACCCAGCGTTCCCCCAAGTCTCCCGATAAAAATGATACCTCACTTGCGTGGGTAGGCCTAGCGCCGGCGACAGGAAACACGACAAAGCGCAACGTGGACACGTCCAAAATTTTGGAAGAAAACAGAGGTGTTTTTTGCGAAGTGCCTACCTGTAGATTTTGGCCTCTAGCTCAGCCGGCACCTAGGGAAACCTACCAAGCCTGTGCATTTCTGAAAACTAGAGACCTAGGGGAATCCAAGGAGTGGTGACTTGTGGGGCTCGGACCAGGTTCTGTTACCCAGAATCCTTTGCAAACCTCAAAATTTGGCTAAAAAAACACATGTTCCTCACATTTCTGTTGCAGAAAGTTTTGGAATCTGAGAGGAGCCACAAATTTCCTTCCACCCAGCGTTCCCCCAAGTCTCCCGATAAAAATGATTCCTCACTTGCGTGGGTAGGCCTAGCGCCAGCGACAGGAAACACGCCAAAGCGCAACGTGGACACGTCCAAAATTTTGGAAGAAAATAGAGGTGTTTTTTTGCGAAGTGCCTACCTGTAGATTTTGGCCTCTAGCTCAGCCGGCACCTTGGGAAACCTACCAAACCTGTGCATTTCTGAAAACTAGAGACCGAGGGGAATCCAAGGAGGGGTGACTTGCGGGGCTCGGACCAGGTTCTGTTACCCAGAATCCTTTGCAAACCTCAAAATTTGGCTACAAAAACACATGTTCCTCACATTTCTGTGGCAGAAAGTTCTGGAATCTGAGAGGAGCCACAAATGTCCTTCCACCCAGCGTTCCCCCAAGTCTCCCGATAAAAATGATACCTCACTTGCGTGGGTAGGCCTAGCGCCGGCGACAGGAAACACGCCAAAGCGCAACGTGGACACGTCCAAAATTATGGAAGAAAACAGAGGTGTTTTTTGCGAAGTGCCAACCTGTAGATTTTGGCCTCTAGCTCAGCCGGCACCTAGGGAAACCTACCAAACCTGTGCATTTCTGAAAACTAGAGACCTAGGGGAATCCAAGATGGGGTGACTTGCGGGGCTCGGACCAGGTTCTGTTACCCAGAATCCTTTGCAAACCTCAAAATGTGGCTAAAAAAACACATGTTCCTCACATTTCTGTGGCAGAAAGTTCTGGAATCTGAGAGGAGCCACAAATTTCCTTCCACCCAGCGTTACCCCAAGTCTCCCGATAAAAATGATACCTCACTTGCATGGGTAGGCCTAGCGCCAGCGACAGGAAACACCCCAAAGCGCAACGTGGACACATCCAAAATTATGGAAGAAAACAGAGGTGTTTTTTGCGAGGTGCCTACCTGTAGATTTTGGCCTCTAGCTCAGCCGGCACCTAGGGAAACCTACCAAACCTGTGCATTTCTGAAAACTAGAGACCTAGGGGAATCCAAGATGGGGTGACTTGCGGGGCTCGGACCAGGTTCTGTTACCCAGAATCCTTTGCAAACCTAAAAATTTGGCTAAAAAAACACATGTTCCTCACATTTCTGTGGCAGAAAGTTCTGCAATCTGAGAGGAGCCACTAATTTCCTTCCACCCAGCGTTCCCCCAAGTCTCCCGATAAAAATGATACCTCACTTGCGTGGGTAGGCCTAGCGCCGGCGACAGGAAACACGCCAAAGCGCAACGTGGACACGTCCAAAATTTTGGAAGAAAACAGAGGTGTTTTTTGCGAAGTGCCTACCTGTAGATTTTGGCCTCTAGCTCAGCCGGCACCTAGGGAAACCTACAAAGCCTGTGCATTTCTGAAAACTAGAGACCTAGGGGAATCCAAGGAGTGGTGACTTGTGGGGCTCGGACCAGGTTCTGTTACCCAGAATCCTTTGCAAACCTCAAAATTTGGCTAAAAAAACACATGTTCCTCACATTTCTGTGGCAGAAAGTTTTGGAATCTGAGAGGAGCCACAAATTTCCTTCCACCCAGCGTTCCCCCAAGTCTCCCGATAAAAATGATACCTCACTTGCGTGGGTAGGCCTAGCGCCAGCGACAGGAAACACGCCAAAGCGCAACGTGGACACGTCCAAAATTTTGGAAGAAAATAGAGGTGTTTTTTTGCGAAGTGCCTACCTGTAGATTTTGGCCTCTATCTCAGCCGGCACCTTGGGAAACCTACCAAACCTGTGCATTTCTGAAAACTAGAGACCGAGGGGAATCCAAGGAGGGGTGACTTGCGGGGCTCGGACCAGGTTCTGTTACCCAGAATCCTTTGCAAACCTCAAAATTTGGCTACAAAAACACATGTTCCTCACATTTCTGTGGCAGAAAGTTCTGGAATCTGAGAGGAGCCACAAATGTCCTTCCACCCAGCGTTCCCCCAAGTCTCCCGATAAAAATGATACCTCACTTGCGTGGGTAGGCCTAGCGCCGGCGACAGGAAACACGCCAAAGCGCAACGTGGACACGTCCAAAATTATGGAAGAAAACAGAGGTGTTTTTTGCGAAGTGCCAACCTGTAGATTTTGGCCTCTAGCTCAGCCGGCACCTAGGGAAACCTACCAAACCTGTGCATTTCTGAAAACTAGAGACCTAGGGGAATCCAAGATGGGGTGACTTGCGGGCCTCGGACCAGGTTCTGTTACCCAGAATCCTTTGCAAACCTCAAAATGTGGCTAAAAAAACACATGTTCCTCACATTTCTGTGGCAGAAAGTTCTGGAATCTGAGAGGAGCCACAAATTTCCTTCCACCCAGCGTTCCCCCAAGTCTCCCGATAAAAATGATACCTCACTTGCATGGGTAGGCCTAGCGCCAGCGACAGGAAACACCCCAAAGCGCAACGTGGACACATCCAAAATTATGGAAGAAAACAGAGGTGTTTTTTGCGAAGTGCCTACCTGTAGATTTTGGCCTCTAGCTCAGCCGGCACCTAGGGAAACCTACCAAACCTGTGCATTTCTGAAAACTAGAGACCTAGGGGAATCCAAGATGGGGTGACTTGCGGGGCTCGGACCAGGTTCTGTTACCCAGAATCCTTTGCAAACCTAAAAATTTGGCTAAAAAAACACATGTTCCTCACATTTCTGTGGCAGAAAGTTCTGGAATCGGAGAGGAGCCACAAATTTCCTTCCACCCAGCGTTCCCCCAAGTCTCCCGATAAAAATGATACCTCACTTGCGTGGGTAGGCCTACCGCCCGCGACAGGAAACACCCCAAAGCGCAACGTGGACACATCCAAAATTTTGGAAGAAAACAGAGGTGTCTTTTGCGAAGTGCCTACCTGTAGATATTGGCCTCTAGCTCAGCCGGCACCTAGGGAAACCTACCAAACCTGTGCATTTCTAAAAACTAGAGACCTAGGGGAATCCAAGGAGGGGTGACTTGCGGGGCTCGGACCAGGTTCTGTTACCCAGAATCCTTTGCAAACCTCAAAATTTGGCTAAAAAAACACATGTTCCTCACATTTCTGTGGAAGAAAGTTCTGGAATCTGAGAGGAGCCACAAATTTCCTTCCACCCAGCGTTCCCCCAAGTCTCCCGATAAAAATGATACCTCACTTGCGTGGGTAGGCCTACCGCCCGCGACAGGAAACACCCCAAAGCGCAACGTGGACACATCCAAAATTTTGGAAGAAAACAGAGGTGTTTTTTGCGAAGTGCCTACCTGTAGATATTGGCCTCTAGCTCAGCCGGCACCTAGGGAAACCTACCAAACCTGTGCATTTCTAAAAACTAGAGACCTAGGGGAATCCAAGGAGGGGTGACTTGCGGGGCTCGGACCAGGTTCTGTTACCCAGAATCCTTTGCAAACCTCAAAATGTGGCTAAAAAAACACATGTTCCTCACATTTCTGTGGCAGAAAGTTCTGGAATCTGAGAGGAGCCACAAATTTCCTTCCACCCAGCGTTCCCCCAAGTCTCCCGATAAAAATGATACCTCACTTGCGTGGGTAGGCCTAGCGCCAGGGACAGGAAACACCCCAAAGTGCAACGTGGACACATCCAAAATTATGGAAGAAAACAGAGGTGTTTTTTGCGAAGTGCCTACCTGTAGATTTTGGCCTCTAGCTCAGCCGGCACCTAGGGAAACCTACCAAAACTGTGCATTTCTAAAAACTAGAGACCTAGGGGAATCCAAGGAGGGGTGACTTGCGGGGCTCGGACCAGGTTCTGTTACCCAGAATCCTTTGCAAACCTCAAAATTTGGCTAAAAAAACACATGTTCCTCACATTTCTGTGGCAGAAAGTTCTGGAATCTGAGAGGAGCCACAAATTTCCTTCCACACAGCGTTCCCCCAAGTCTCCCGATAAAAATGATACCTCACTTGTGTGGGTAGGCCTACCGCCCGCGACAGGAAACACCCCAAAGCGCAACGTGGACATGTCCAAAATTTTGGAAGAAAACAGAGGTGTTTTTTGCGAAGTGCCAACCTGTAGATTTTGGCCTCTAGCTCAGCCGGCACCTAGGGAAACCTACCAAACCTGTGCATTTCTGAAAACTAGAGACCTAGGGGAATCCAAGATGGGGTGACTTGCGGGGCTCGGACCAGGTTCTGTTACCCAGAATCCTTTGCAAACCTCAAAATGTGGCTAAAAAAACACATGTTCCTCACATTTCTGTGGCAGAAAGTTCTGGAATCTGAGAGGAGCCAAAAATTTCCTTCCACCCAGCGTTCCCCCAAGTCTCCCGATAAAAATGATACCTCACTTGCGTGGGTAGGCCTAGCGCCAGCGACAGGAAACACCGCAAAGCGCAACGTGGACACATCCAAAATTATGGAAGAAAACAGAGGTATATTTTGCGAAGTGCCTACCTGTAGATTTTGGCCTCTAGCTCAGCCGGCACCTAGGGAAACCTACCAAACCTGTGCATTTCTGAAAACTAGAGACCTAGGGGAATCCAAGATGGGGTGACTTGCGGGGCTCGGACCAGGTTCTGTTACCCAGAATCCTTTGCAAACCTAAAAATTTGGCTAAAAAAACACATGTTCCTCACATTTCTGTGGCAGAAAGTTCTGGAATCTGAGAGGAGCCACAAATTTCCTTCCACCCAGCGTTCCCCCAAGTCTCCCGATAAAAATGATACCTCACTTGCGTGGGTAGGCCTACCGCCCGCGACAGGAAACACCCCAAAGCGCAACGTGGACACATCCAAAATTTTGGAAGAAAACAGAGGTGTTTTTTGCGAAGTGCCTACCTGTAGATATTGGCCTCTAGCTCAGCCGGCACCTAGGGAAACCTACCAAACCTGTGCATTTCTAAAAACTAGAGACCTAGGGGAATCCAAGGAGGGGTGACTTGCGGGGCTCGGACCAGGTTCTGTTACCCAGAATCCTTTGCAAACCTCAAAATGTGGCTAAAAAAACACATGTTCCTCACATTTCTGTGGCAGAAAGTTCTGGAATCTGAGAGGAGCCACAAATTTCCTTCCACCCAGCATTCCCCCAAGTCTCCCGATAAAAATGATACCTCACTTGCGTGGGTAGGCCTAGCGCCAGGGACAGGAAACACCCCAAAGTGCAACGTGGACACATCCAAAATTATGGAAGAAAACAGAGGTGTTTTTTGCGAAGTGCCTACCTGTAGATTTTGGCCTCTAGCTCAGCCGGCACCTAGGGAAACCTACCAAAACTGTGCATTTCTAAAAACTAGAGACCTAGGGGAATCCAAGGAGGGGTGACTTGCGGGGCTCGGACCAGGTTCTGTTACCCAGAATCCTTTGCAAACCTCAAAATTTGGCTAAAAAAACACATGTTCCTCACATTTCTGTGGCAGAAAGTTCTGGAATCTGAGAGGAGCCACAAATTTCCTTCCACACAGCGTTCCCCCAAGTCTCCCGATAAAAATTATACCTCACTTGTGTGGGTAGGCCTACCGCCCGCGACTGGAAACACCCCAAAGCGCAACGTGGACACATCCAAAATTTTGGAAGAAAACAGAGGTGTTTTTTGCGAAGTGCCTACCTGTAGATTTTGGCCTCTAGCTCAGCCGGCACCTAGGGAAACCTACCAAACCTGTGCATTTCTGAAAACTAGAGACCTAGGGGAATCCAAGATGGGGTGACTTGCGGGCCTCGGACCAGGTTCTGTTACCCAGAATCCTTTGCAAACCTCAAAATGTGGCTAAAAAAACACATGTTCCTCACATTTCTGTGGCAGAAAGTTCTGCAATCTGAGAGGAGCCACAAATTTCCTTCCACCCAGCGTTCCCCCAAGTCTCCCGATAAAAATGATACCTCACTTGCGTGGGTAGGCCTAGCGCCGGCGACAGGAAACACGACAAAGCGCAACGTGGACACGTCCAAAATTTTGGAAGAAAACAGAGGTGTTTTTTGCGAAGTGCCTACCTGTAGATTTTGGCCTCTAGCTCAGCCGGCACCTAGGGAAACCTACCAAGCCTGTGCATTTCTGAAAACTAGAGACCTAGGGGAATCCAAGGAGTGGTGACTTGTGGGGCTCGGACCAGGTTCTGTTACCCAGAATCCTTTGCAAACCTCAAAATTTGGCTAAAAAAACACATGTTCCTCACATTTCTGTTGCAGAAAGTTTTGGAATCTGAGAGGAGCCACAAATTTCCTTCCACCCAGCGTTCCCCCAAGTCTCCCGATAAAAATGATACCTCACTTGCGTGGGTAGGCCTAGCGCCAGCGACAGGAAACACGCCAAAGCGCAACGTGGACACGTCCAAAATTTTGGAAGAAAATAGAGGTGTTTTTTTGCGAAGTGCCTACCTGTAGATTTTGGCCTCTAGCTCAGCCGGCACCTTGGGAAACCTACCAAACCTGTGCATTTCTGAAAACTAGAGACCGAGGGGAATCCAAGGAGGGGTGACTTGCGGGGCTCGGACCAGGTTCTGTTACCCAGAATCCTTTGCAAACCTCAAAATTTGGCTACAAAAACACATGTTCCTCACATTTCTGTGGCAGAAAGTTCTGGAATCTGAGAGGAGCCACAAATGTCCTTCCACCCAGCGTTCCCCCAAGTCTCCCGATAAAAATGATACCTCACTTGCGTGGGTAGGCCTAGCGCCGGCGACAGGAAACACGCCAAAGCGCAACGTGGACACGTCCAAAATTATGGAAGAAAACAGAGGTGTTTTTTGCGAAGTGCCAACCTGTAGATTTTGGCCTCTAGCTCAGCCGGCACCTAGGGAAACCTACCAAACCTGTGCATTTCTGAAAACTAGAGACCTAGGGGAATCCAAGATGGGGTGACTTGCGGGGCTCGGACCAGGTTCTGTTACCCAGAATCCTTTGCAAACCTCAAAATGTGGCTAAAAAAACACATGTTCCTCACATTTCTGTGGCAGAAAGTTCTGGAATCTGAGAGGAGCCACAAATTTCCTTCCACCCAGCGTTCCCCCAAGTCTCCCGATAAAAATGATACCTCACTTGCATGGGTAGGCCTAGCGCCAGCGACAGGAAACACCCCAAAGCGCAACGTGGACACATCCAAAATTATGGAAGAAAACAGAGGTGTTTTTTGCGAGGTGCCTACCTGTAGATTTTGGCCTCTAGCTCAGCCGGCACCTAGGGAAACCTACCAAACCTGTGCATTTCTGAAAACTAGAGACCTAGGGGAATCCAAGATGGGGTGACTTGCGGGGCTCGGACCAGGTTCTGTTACCCAGAATCCTTTGCAAACCTAAAAATGTGGCTAAAAAAACACATGTTCCTCACATTTCTGTGGCAGAAAGTTCTGCAATCTGAGAGGAGCCACTAATTTCCTTCCACCCAGCGTTCCCCCAAGTCTCCCGATAAAAATGATACCTCACTTGCGTGGGTAGGCCTAGCGCCGGCGACAGGAAACACGCCAAAGCGCAACGTGGACACGTCCAAAATTTTGGAAGAAAACAGAGGTGTTTTTTGCGAAGTGCCTACCTGTAGATTTTGGCCTCTAGCTCAGCCGGCACCTAGGGAAACCTACCAAGCCTGTGCATTTCTGAAAACTAGAGACCTAGGGGAATCCAAGGAGTGGTGACTTGTGGGGCTCGGACCAGGTTCTGTTACCCAGAATCCTTTGCAAACCTCAAAATTTGGCTAAAAAAACACATGTTCCTCACATTTCTGTGGCAGAAAGTTTTGGAATCTGAGAGGAGCCACAAATTTCCTTCCACCCAGCGTTCCCCCAAGTCTCCCGATAAAAATGATACCTCACTTGCGTGGGTAGGCCTAGCGCCAGCGACAGGAAACACGCCAAAGCGCAACGTGGACACGTCCAAAATTTTGGAAGAAAATAGAGGTGTTTTTTTGCGAAGTGCCTACCTGTAGATTTTGGCCTCTAGCTCAGCCGGCACCTTGGGAAACCTACCAAACCTGTGCATTTCTGAAAACTAGAGACCGAGGGGAATCCAAGGAGGGGTGACTTGCGGGGCTCGGACCAGGTTCTGTTACCCAGAATCCTTTGCAAACCTCAAAATTTGGCTACAAAAACACATGTTCCTCACATTTCTGTGGCAGAAAGTTCTGGAATCTGAGAGGAGCCACAAATGTCCTTCCACCCAGCGTTCCCCCAAGTCTCCCGATAAAAATGATACCTCACTTGCGTGGGTAGGCCTAGCGCCGGCGACAGGAAACACGCCAAAGCGCAACGTGGACACGTCCAAAATTATGGAAGAAAACAGAGGTGTTTTTTGCGAAGTGCCAACCTGTAGATTTTGGCCTCTAGCTCAGCCGGCACCTAGGGAAACCTACCAAACCTGTGCATTTCTGAAAACTAGAGACCTAGGGGAATCCAAGATGGGGTGACTTGCGGGGCTCGGACCAGGTTCTGTTACCCAGAATCCTTTGCAAACCTCAAAATGTGGCTAAAAAAACACATGTTCCTCACATTTCTGTGGCAGAAAGTTCTGGAATCTGAGAGGAGCCACAAATTTCCTTCCACCCAGCGTTCCCCCAAGTCTCCCGATAAAAATGATACCTCACTTGCATGGGTAGGCCTAGCGCCAGCGACAGGAAACACCCCAAAGCGCAACGTGGACACATCCAAAATTATGGAAGAAAACAGAGGTGTTTTTTGCGAAGTGCCTACCTGTAGATTTTGGCCTCTAGCTCAGCCGGCACCTAGGGAAACCTACCAAACCTGTGCATTTCTGAAAACTAGAGACCTAGGGGAATCCAAGATGGGGTGACTTGCGGGGCTCGGACCAGGTTCTGTTACCCAGAATCCTTTGCAAACCTAAAAATTTGGCTAAAAAAACACATGTTCCTCACATTTCTGTGGCAGAAAGTTCTGGAATCGGAGAGGAGCCACAAATTTCCTTCCACCCAGCGTTCCCCCAAGTCTCCCGATAAAAATGATACCTCACTTGCGTGGGTAGGCCTACCGCCCGCGACAGGAAACACCCCAAAGCGCAACGTGGACACATCCAAAATTTTGGAAGAAAACAGAGGTGTCTTTTGCGAAGTGCCTACCTGTAGATATTGGCCTCTAGCTCAGCCGGCACCTAGGGAAACCTACCAAACCTGTGCATTTCTAAAAACTAGAGACCTAGGGGAATCCAAGGAGGGGTGACTTGCGGGGCTCGGACCAGGTTCTGTTACCCAGAATCCTTTGCAAACCTCAAAATTTGGCTAAAAAAACACATGTTCCTCACATTTCTGTGGAAGAAAGTTCTGGAATCTGAGAGGAGCCACAAATTTCCTTCCACCCAGCGTTCCCCCAAGTCTCCCGATAAAAATGATACCTCACTTGCGTGGGTAGGCCTACCGCCCGCGACAGGAAACACCCCAAAGCGCAACGTGGACACATCCAAAATTTTGGAAGAAAACAGAGGTGTTTTTTGCGAAGTGCCTACCTGTAGATATTGGCCTCTAGCTCAGCCGGCACCTAGGGAAACCTACCAAACCTGTGCATTTCTAAAAACTAGAGACCTAGGGGAATCCAAGGAGGGGTGACTTGCGGGGCTCGGACCAGGTTCTGTTACCCAGAATCCTTTGCAAACCTCAAAATGTGGCTAAAAAAACACATGTTCCTCACATTTCTGTGGCAGAAAGTTCTGGAATCTGAGAGGAGCCACAAATTTCCTTCCACCCAGCGTTCCCCCAAGTCTCCCGATAAAAATGATACCTCACTTGCGTGGGTAGGCCTAGCGCCAGGGACAGGAAACACCCCAAAGTGCAACGTGGACACATCCAAAATTATGGAAGAAAACAGAGGTGTTTTTTGCGAAGTGCCTACCTGTAGATTTTGGCCTCTAGCTCAGCCGGCACCTAGGGAAACCTACCAAAACTGTGCATTTCTAAAAACTAGAGACCTAGGGGAATCCAAGGAGGGGTGACTTGCGGGGCTCGGACCAGGTTCTGTTACCCAGAATCCTTTGCAAACCTCAAAATTTGGCTAAAAAAACACATGTTCCTCACATTTCTGTGGCAGAAAGTTCTGGAATCTGAGAGGAGCCACAAATTTCCTTCCACACAGCGTTCCCCCAAGTCTCCCGATAAAAATGATACCTCACTTGTGTGGGTAGGCCTACCGCCCGCGACAGGAAACACCCCAAAGCGCAACGTGGACATGTCCAAAATTTTGGAAGAAAACAGAGGTGTTTTTTGCGAAGTGCCAACCTGTAGATTTTGGCCTCTAGCTCAGCCGGCACCTAGGGAAACCTACCAAACCTGTGCATTTCTGAAAACTAGAGACCTAGGGGAATCCAAGATGGGGTGACTTGCGGGGCTCGGACCAGGTTCTGTTACCCAGAATCCTTTGCAAACCTCAAAATGTGGCTAAAAAAACACATGTTCCTCACATTTCTGTGGCAGAAAGTTCTGGAATCTGAGAGGAGCCAAAAATTTCCTTCCACCCAGCGTTCCCCCAAGTCTCCCGATAAAAATGATACCTCACTTGCGTGGGTAGGCCTAGCGCCAGCGACAGGAAACACCGCAAAGCGCAACGTGGACACATCCAAAATTATGGAAGAAAACAGAGGTGTATTTTGCGAAGTGCCTACCTGTAGATTTTGGCCTCTAGCTCAGCCGGCACCTAGGGAAACCTACCAAACCTGTGCATTTCTGAAAACTAGAGACCTAGGGGAATCCAAGATGGGGTGACTTGCGGGGCTCGGACCAGGTTCTGTTACCCAGAATCCTTTGCAAACCTAAAAATGTGGCTAAAAAAACACATGTTCCTCACATTTCTGTGGCAGAAAGTTCTGGAATCTGAGAGGAGCCACAAATTTCCTTCCACCCAGCATTCCCCCAAGTCTCCCGATAAAAATGATACCTCACTTGCGTGGGTAGGCCTAGCGCCAGGGACAGGAAACACCCCAAAGTGCAACGTGGACACATCCAAAATTATGGAAGAAAACAGAGGTGTTTTTTGCGAAGTGCCTACCTGTAGATTTTGGCCTCTAGCTCAGCCGGCACCTAGGGAAACCTACCAAAACTGTGCATTTCTAAAAACTAGAGACCTAGGGGAATCCAAGGAGGGGTGACTTGCGGGGCTCGGACCAGGTTCTGTTACCCAGAATCCTTTGCAAACCTCAAAATTTGGCTAAAAAAACACATGTTCCTCACATTTCTGTTGCAGAAAGTTCTGGAATCTGAGAGGAGCCACAAATTTCCTTCCACACAGCGTTCCCCCAAGTCTCCCGATAAAAATGATACCTCACTTGTGTGGGTAGGCCTACCGCCCGCGACAGGAAACACCCCAAAGCGCAACGTGGACACATCCAAAATTTTGGAAGAAAACAGAGGTGTTTTTGCGAAGTGCCTACCTGTAGATTTTGGCCTCTAGCTCAGCCGGCACCTAGGGAAACCTACCAAACCTGTGCATTTCTGAAAACTAGAGACCTAGGGGAATCCAAGATGGGGTGACTTGCGGGCCTCGGACCAGGTTCTGTTACCCAGAATCCTTTGCAAACCTCAAAATGTGGCTAAAAAAACACATGTTCCTCACATTTCTGTGGCAGAAAGTTCTGCAATCTGAGAGGAGCCACAAATTTCCTTCCACCCAGCGTTCCCCCAAGTCTCCCGATAAAAATGATACCTCACTTGCGTGGGTAGGCCTAGCGCCGGCGACAGGAAACACGCCAAAGCGCAACGTGGACACGTCCAAAATTTTGGAAGAAAACAGAGGTGTTTTTTGCGAAGTGCCTACCTGTAGATTTTGGCCTCTAGCTCAGCCGGCACCTAGGGAAACCTACCAAGCCTGTGCATTTCTGAAAACTAGAGACCTAGGGGAATCCAAGGAGTGGTGACTTGTGGGGCTCGGACCAGGTTCTGTTACCCAGAATCCTTTGCAAACCTCAAAATTTGGCTAAAAAAACACATGTTCCTCACATTTCTGTGGCAGAAAGTTCTGCAATCTGAGAGGAGCCACAAATTTCCTTCCACCCAGCGTTCCCCCAAGTCTCCCGATAAAAATGATACCTCACTTGCGTGGGTAGGCCTAGCGCCGGCGACAGGAAACACGCCAAAGCGCAACGTGGACACGTCCAAAATTTTGGAAGAAAACAGAGGTGTTTTTTGCGAAGTGCCTACCTGTAGATTTTGGCCTCTAGCTCAGCCGGCACCTAGGGAAACCTACCAAGCCTGTGCATTTCTGAAAACTAGAGACCTAGGGGAATCCAAGGAGTGGTGACTTGTGGGGCTCGGACCAGGTTCTGTTACCCAGAATCCTTTGCAAACCTCAAAATGTGGCTAAAAAAACACATGTTCCTCACATTTCTGTGGCAGAAAGTTCTGGAATCTGAGAGGAGCCACAAATTTCCTTCCACCCAGCGTTCCCCCAAGTCTCCCGATAAAAATGATACCTCACTTGCATGGGTAGGCCTAGCGCCAGCGACAGGAAACACCCCAAAGCGCAACGTGGACACATCCAAAATTATGGAAGAAAACAGAGGTGTTTTTTGCGAAGTGCCTACCTGTAGATTTTGGCCTCTAGCTCAGCCGGCACCTAGGGAAACCTACCAAACCTGTGCATTTCTGAAAACTAGAGACCTAGGGGAATCCAAGATGGGGTGACTTGCGGGGCTCGGACCAGGTTCTGTTACCCAGAATCCTTTGCAAACCTAAAAATTTGGCTAAAAAAACACATGTTCCTCACATTTCTGTGGCAGAAAGTTCTGGAATCGGAGAGGAGCCACAAATTTCCTTCCACCCAGCGTTCCCCCAAGTCTCCCGATAAAAATGATACCTCACTTGCGTGGGTAGGCCTACCGCCCGCGACAGGAAACACCCCAAAGCGCAACGTGGACACATCCAAAATTTTGGAAGAAAACAGAGGTGTCTTTTGCGAAGTGCCTACCTGTAGATATTGGCCTCTAGCTCAGCCGGCACCTAGGGAAACCTACCAAACCTGTGCATTTCTAAAAACTAGAGACCTAGGGGAATCCAAGGAGGGGTGACTTGCGGGGCTCGGACCAGGTTCTGTTACCCAGAATCCTTTGCAAACCTCAAAATTTGGCTAAAAAAACACATGTTCCTCACATTTCTGTGGAAGAAAGTTCTGGAATCTGAGAGGAGCCACAAATTTCCTTCCACCCAGCGTTCCCCCAAGTCTCCCGATAAAAATGATACCTCACTTGCGTGGGTAGGCCTACCGCCCGCGACAGGAAACACCCCAAAGCGCAACGTGGACACATCCAAAATTTTGGAAGAAAACAGAGGTGTTTTTTGCGAAGTGCCTACCTGTAGATATTGGCCTCTAGCTCAGCCGGCACCTAGGGAAACCTACCAAACCTGTGCATTTCTAAAAACTAGAGACCTAGGGGAATCCAAGGAGGGGTGACTTGCGGGGCTCGGACCAGGTTCTGTTACCCGGAATCCTTTGCAAACCTCAAAATGTGGCTAAAAAAACACATGTTCCTCACATTTCTGTGGCAGAAAGTTCTGGAATCTGAGAGGAGCCACAAATTTCCTTCCACCCAGCGTTCCCCCAAGTCTCCCGATAAAAATGATACCTCACTTGCGTGGGTAGGCCTAGCGCCAGGGACAGGAAACACCCCAAAGTGCAACGTGGACACATCCAAAATTATGGAAGAAAACAGAGGTGTTTTTTGCGAAGTGCCTACCTGTAGATTTTGGCCTCTAGCTCAGCCGGCACCTAGGGAAACCTACCAAAACTGTGCATTTCTAAAAACTAGAGACCTAGGGGAATCCAAGGAGGGGTGACTTGCGGGGCTCGGACCAGGTTCTGTTACCCAGAATCCTTTGCAAACCTCAAAATTTGGCTAAAAAAACACATGTTCCTCACATTTCTGTGGCAGAAAGTTCTGGAATCTGAGAGGAGCCACAAATTTCCTTCCACACAGCGTTCCCCCAAGTCTCCCGATAAAAATGATACCTCACTTGTGTGGGTAGGCCTACCGCCCGCGACAGGAAACACCCCAAAGCGCAACGTGGACATGTCCAAAATTTTGGAAGAAAACAGAGGTGTTTTTTGCGAAGTGCCAACCTGTAGATTTTGGCCTCTAGCTCAGCCGGCACCTAGGGAAACCTACCAAACCTGTGCATTTCTGAAAACTAGAGACCTAGGGGAATCCAAGATGGGGTGACTTGCGGGGCTCGGACCAGGTTCTGTTACCCAGAATCCTTTGCAAACCTCAAAATGTGGCTAAAAAAACACATGTTCCTCACATTTCTGTGGCAGAAAGTTCTGGAATCTGAGAGGAGCCAAAAATTTCCTTCCACCCAGCGTTCCCCCAAGTCTCCCGATAAAAATGATACCTCACTTGCGTGGGTAGGCCTAGCGCCAGCGACAGGAAACACCGCAAAGCGCAACGTGGACACATCCAAAATTATGGAAGAAAACAGAGGTGTATTTTGCGAAGTGCCTACCTGTAGATTTTGGCCTCTAGCTCAGCCGGCACCTAGGGAAACCTACCAAACCTGTGCATTTCTGAAAACTAGAGACCTAGGGGAATCCAAGATGGGGTGACTTGCGGGGCTCGGACCAGGTTCTGTTACCCAGAATCCTTTGCAAACCTAAAAATTTGGCTAAAAAAACACATGTTCCTCACATTTCTGTGGCAGAAAGTTCTGGAATCTGAGAGGAGCCACAAATTTCCTTCCACCCAGCGTTCCCCCAAGTCTCCCGATAAAAATGATACCTCACTTGCGTGGGTAGGCCTACCGCCCGCGACAGGAAACACCCCAAAGCGCAACGTGGACACATCCAAAATTTTGGAAGAAAACAGAGGTGTTTTTTGCGAAGTGCCTACCTGTAGATATTGGCCTCTAGCTCAGCCGGCACCTAGGGAAACCTACCAAACCTGTGCATTTCTAAAAACTAGAGACCTAGGGGAATCCAAGGAGGGGTGACTTGCGGGGCTCGGACCAGGTTCTGTTACCCAGAATCCTTTGCAAACCTCAAAATGTGGCTAAAAAAACACATGTTCCTCACATTTCTGTGGCAGAAAGTTCTGGAATCTGAGAGGAGCCACAAATTTCCTTCCACCCAGCATTCCCCCAAGTCTCCCGATAAAAATGATACCTCACTTGCGTGGGTAGGCCTAGCGCCAGGGACAGGAAACACCCCAAAGTGCAACGTGGACACATCCAAAATTATGGAAGAAAACAGAGGTGTTTTTTGCGAAGTGCCTACCTGTAGATTTTGGCCTCTAGCTCAGCCGGCACCTAGGGAAACCTACCAAAACTGTGCATTTCTAAAAACTAGAGACCTAGGGGAATCCAAGGAGGGGTGACTTGCGGGGCTCGGACCAGGTTCTGTTACCCAGAATCCTTTGCAAACCTCAAAATTTGGCTAAAAAAACACATGTTCCTCACATTTCTGTGGCAGAAAGTTCTGGAATCTGAGAGGAGCCACAAATTTCCTTCCACACAGCGTTCCCCCAAGTCTCCCGATAAAAATGATACCTCACTTGTGTGGGTAGGCCTACCGCCCGCGACAGGAAACACCCCAAAGCGCAACGTGGACACATCCAAAATTTTGGAAGAAAACAGAGGTGTTTTTGCGAAGTGCCTACCTGTAGATTTTGGCCTCTAGCTCAGCCGGCACCTAGGGAAACCTACCAAACCTGTGCATTTCTGAAAACTAGAGACCTAGGGGAATCCAAGATGGGGTGACTTGCGGGCCTCGGACCAGGTTCTGTTACCCAGAATCCTTTGCAAACCTCAAAATGTGGCTAAAAAAACACATGTTCCTCACATTTCTGTGGCAGAAAGTTCTGCAATCTGAGAGGAGCCACAAATTTCCTTCCACCCAGCGTTCCCCCAAGTCTCCCGATAAAAATGATACCTCACTTGCGTGGGTAGGCCTAGCGCCGGCGACAGGAAACACGCCAAAGCGCAACGTGGACACGTCCAAAATTTTGGAAGAAAACAGAGGTGTTTTTTGCGAAGTGCCTACCTGTAGATTTTGGCCTCTAGCTCAGCCGGCACCTAGGGAAACCTACCAAGCCTGTGCATTTCTGAAAACTAGAGACCTAGGGGAATCCAAGGAGTGGTGACTTGTGGGGCTCGGACCAGGTTCTGTTACCCAGAATCCTTTGCAAACCTCAAAATTTGGCTAAAAAAACACATGTTCCTCACATTTCTGTGGCAGAAAGTTTTGGAATCTGAGAGGAGCCACAAATTTCCTTCCACCCAGCGTTCCCCCAAGTCTCCCGATAAAAATGATACCTCACTTGCGTGGGTAGGCCTAGCGCCAGCGACAGGAAACACGCCAAAGCGCAACGTGGACACGTCCAAAATTTTGGAAGAAAATAGAGGTGTTTTTTTGCGAAGTGCCTACCTGTAGATTTTGGCCTCTAGCTCAGCCGGCACCTTGGGAAACCTACCAAACCTGTGCATTTCTGAAAACTAGAGACCTAGGGGAATCCAAGGAGTGGTGACTTGTGGGGCTCGGACCAGGTTCTGTTACCCAGAATCCTTTGCAAACCTCAAAATTTGGCTACAAAAACACATGTTCCTCACATTTCTGTGGCAGAAAGTTCTGGAATCTGAGAGGAGCCACAAATGTCCTTCCACCCAGCGTTCCCCCAAGTCTCCCGATAAAAATGATACCTCACTTGCGTGGGTAGGCCTAGCGCCCGTGACAGGAAACACCCCAAAGCGCAACGTGGACACGTCCAAAAATTTGGAAGAAAACAGAGGTGTTTTTGCGAAGTGCCTACCTGTAGATTTTGGCCTCTAGCTCAGCCGGCACCTAGGGAAACCTACCAAACCTGTGCATTTCTGAAAACTAGAGACCTAGGGGAATCCAAGATGGGGTGACTTGCGGGGCTCGGACCAGGTTCTGTTACCCAGAATCCTTCGCAAACCTCAAAATTTGGCTAAAAAAACACATGTTCCTCACATTTCTGTGGCAGAAAGTTCTGGAATCTATGAGGAGCCACAAATTTCCTTCCACCCAGCGTTCCCCCAAGTCTCCCGATAAAAATGATACCTCACTTGCGTGGGTAGGCCTAGCGCCGGCGACAGGAAACACGCCAAAGCGCAACGTGGACACGTCCAAAATTATGGAAGAAAACAGAGGTGTTTTTTGCGAAGTGCCAACCTGTAGATTTTGGCCTCTAGCTCAGCCGGCACCTAGGGAAACCTACCAAACCTGTGCATTTCTGAAAACTAGAGACCTAGGGGAATCCAAGATGGGGTGACTTGCGGGGCTCGGACCAGGTTCTGTTACCCAGAATCCTTTGCAAACCTCAAAATGTGGCTAAAAAAACACATGTTCCTCACATTTCTGTGGCAGAAAGTTCTGGAATCTGAGAGGAGCCACAAATTTCCTTCCACCCAGCGTTCCCCCAAGTCTCCCGATAAAAATGATACCTCACTTGCATGGGTAGGCCTAGCGCCAGCGACAGGAAACACCCCAAAGCGCAACGTGGACACATCCAAAATTATGGAAGAAAACAGAGGTGTTTTTTGCGAAGTGCCTACCTGTAGATTTTGGCCTCTAGCTCAGCCGGCACCTAGGGAAACCTACCAAACCTGTGCATTTCTGAAAACTAGAGACCTAGGGGAATCCAAGATGGGGTGACTTGCGGGGCTCGGACCAGGTTCTGTTACCCAGAATCCTTTGCAAACCTAAAAATTTGGCTAAAAAAACACATGTTCCTCACATTTCTGTGGCAGAAAGTTCTGCAATCTGAGAGGAGCCACAAATTTCCTTCCACCCAGCGTTCCCCCAAGTCTCCCGATAAAAATGATACCTCACTTGCGTGGGTAGGCCTAGCGCCGGCGACAGGAAACACGCCAAAGCGCAACGTGGACACGTCCAAAATTTTGGAAGAAAACAGAGGTGTTTTTTGCGAAGTGCCTACCTGTAGATTTTGGCCTCTAGCTCAGCCGGCACCTAGGGAAACCTACCAAGCCTGTGCATTTCTGAAAACTAGTGACCTAGGGGAATCCAAGGAGTGGTGACTTGTGGGGCTCGGACCAGGTTCTGTTACCCAGAATCCTTTGCAAACCTCAAAATTTGGCTAAAAAAACACATGTTCCTCACATTTCTGTGGCAGAAAGTTTTGGAATCTGAGAGGAGCCACAAATTTCCTTCCACCCAGCGTTCCCCCAAGTCTCCCGATAAAAATGATACCTCACTTGCGTGGGTAGGCCTAGCGCCAGCGACAGGAAACACGCCAAAGCGCAACGTGGACACGTCCAAAATTTTGGAAGAAAATAGAGGTGTTTTTTTGCGAAGTGCCTACCTGTAGATTTTGGCCTCTAGCTCAGCCGGCACCTTGGGAAACCTACCAAACCTGTGCATTTCTGAAAACTAGAGACCGAGGGGAATCGAAGGAGGGGTGACTTGCGGGGCTCGGACCAGGTTCTGTTACCCAGAATCCTTTGCAAACCTCAAAATTTGGCTACAAAAACACATGTTCCTCACATTTCTGTGGCAGAAAGTTCTGGAATCTGAGAGGAGCCACAAATGTCCTTCCACCCAGCGTTCCCCCAAGTCTCCCGATAAAAATGATACCTCACTTGCGTGGGTAGGCCTAGCGCCGGCGACAGGAAACATGCCAAAGCGCAACGTGGACACGTCCAAAATTATGGAAGAAAACAGAGGTGTTTTTTGCGAAGTGCCAACCTGTAGATTTTGGCCTCTAGCTCAGCCGGCACCTAGGGAAACCTACCAAACCTGTGCATTTCTGAAAACTAGAGACCTAGGGGAATCCAAGATGGGGTGACTTGCGGGGCTCGGACCAGGTTCTGTTACCCAGAATCCTTTGCAAACCTCAAAATGTGGCTAAAAAAACACATGTTCCTCACATTTCTGTGGCAGAAAGTTCTGGAATCTGAGAGGAGCCACAAATTTCCTTCCACCCAGCGTTCCCCCAAGTCTCCCGATAAAAATGATACCTCACTTGCATGGGTAGGCCTAGCGCCAGCGACAGGAAACACCCCAAAGCGCAACGTGGACACATCCAAAATTATGGAAGAAAACAGAGGTGTTTTTTGCGAAGTGCCTACCTGTAGATTTTGGCCTCTAGCTCAGCCGGCACCTAGGGAAACCTACCAAACCTGTGCATTTCTGAAAACTAGAGACCTAGGGGAATCCAAGATGGGGTGACTTGCGGGGCTCGGACCAGGTTCTGTTACCCAGAATCCTTTGCAAACCTAAAAATTTGGCTAAAAAAACACATGTTCCTCACATTTCTGTGGCAGAAAGTTCTGGAATCGGAGAGGAGCCACAAATTTCCTTCCACCCAGCGTTCCCCCAAGTCTCCCGATAAAAATGATACCTCACTTGCGTGGGTAGGCCTACCGCCCGCGACAGGAAACACCCCAAAGCGCAACGTGGACACATCCAAAATTTTGGAAGAAAACAGAGGTGTCTTTTGCGAAGTGCCTACCTGTAGATATTGGCCTCTAGCTCAGCCGGCACCTAGGGAAACCTACCAAACCTGTGCATTTCTAAAAACTAGAGACCTAGGGGAATCCAAGGAGGGGTGACTTGCGGGGCTCGGACCAGGTTCTGTTACCCAGAATCCTTTGCAAACCTCAAAATTTGGCTAAAAAAACACATGTTCCTCACATTTCTGTGGAAGAAAGTTCTGGAATCTGAGAGGAGCCACAAATTTCCTTCCACCCAGCGTTCCCCCAAGTCTCCCGATAAAAATGATACCTCACTTGCGTGGGTAGGCCTACCGCCCGCGACAGGAAACACCCCAAAGCGCAACGTGGACACATCCAAAATTTTGGAAGAAAACAGAGGTGTTTTTTGCGAAGTGCCTACCTGTAGATATTGGCCTCTAGCTCAGCCGGCACCTAGGGAAACCTACCAAACCTCTGCATTTCTAAAAACTAGAGACCTAGGGGAATCCAAGGAGGGGTGACTTGCGGGGCTCGGACCAGGTTCTGTTACCCAGAATCCTTTGCAAACCTCAAAATGTGGCTAAAAAAACACATGTTCCTCACATTTCTGTGGCAGAAAGTTCTGGAATCTGAGAGGAGCCACAAATTTCCTTCCACCCAGCGTTCCCCCAAGTCTCCCGATAAAAATGATACCTCACTTGCGTGGGTAGGCCTAGCGCCAGGGACAGGAAACACCCCAAAGTGCAACGTGGACACATCCAAAATTATGGAAGAAAACAGAGGTGTTTTTTGCGAAGTGCCTACCTGTAGATTTTGGCCTCTAGCTCAGCCGGCACCTAGGGAAACCTACCAAAACTGTGCATTTCTAAAAACTAGAGACCTAGGGGAATCCAAGGAGGGGTGACTTGCGGGGCTCGGACCAGGTTCTGTTACCCAGAATCCTTTGCAAACCTCAAAATTTGGCTAAAAAAACACATGTTCCTCACATTTCTGTGGCAGAAAGTTCTGGAATCTGAGAGGAGCCACAAATTTCCTTCCACACAGCGTTCCCCCAAGTCTCCCGATAAAAATGATACCTCACTTGTGTGGGTAGGCCTACCGCCCGCGACAGGAAACACCCCAAAGCGCAACGTGGACACATCCAAAATTTTGGAAGAAAACAGAGGTGTTTTTTGCGAAGTGCCTACCTGTAGATTTTGGCCTCTAGCTCAGCCGGCACCTAGGGAAACCTACCAAACCTGTGCATTTCTGAAAACTAGAGACCTAGGGGAATCCAAGATGGGGTGACTTGCGGGCCTCGGACCAGGTTCTGTTACCCAGAATCCTTTGCAAACCTCAAAATGTGGCTAAAAAAACACATGTTCCTCACATTTCTGTGGCAGAAAGTTCTGCAATCTGAGAGGAGCCACAAATTTCCTTCCACCCAGCGTTCCCCCAAGTCTCCCGATAAAAATGATACCTCACTTGCGTGGGTAGGCCTAGCGCCGGCGACAGGAAACACGACAAAGCGCAACGTGGACACGTCCAAAATTTTGGAAGAAAACAGAGGTGTTTTTTGCGAAGTGCCTACCTGTAGATTTTGGCCTCTAGCTCAGCCGGCACCTAGGGAAACCTACCAAGCCTGTGCATTTCTGAAAACTAGAGACCTAGGGGAATCCAAGGAGTGGTGACTTGTGGGGCTCGGACCAGGTTCTGTTACCCAGAATCCTTTGCAAACCTCAAAATTTGGCTAAAAAAACACATGTTCCTCACATTTCTGTTGCAGAAAGTTTTGGAATCTGAGAGGAGCCACAAATTTCCTTCCACCCAGCGTTCCCCCAAGTCTCCCGATAAAAATGATACCTCACTTGCGTGGGTAGGCCTAGCGCCAGCGACAGGAAACACGCCAAAGCGCAACGTGGACACGTCCAAAATTTTGGAAGAAAATAGAGGTGTTTTTTTGCGAAGTGCCTACCTGTAGATTTTGGCCTCTAGCTCAGCCGGCACCTTTGGAAACCTACCAAACCTGTGCATTTCTGAAAACTAGAGACCGAGGGGAATCCAAGGAGGGGTGACTTGCAGGGCTCGGACCAGGTTCTGTTACCCAGAATCCTTTGCAAACCTCAAAATTTGGCTACAAAAACACATGTTCCTCACATTTCTGTGGCAGAAAGTTCTGGAATCTGAGAGGAGCCACAAATGTCCTTCCACCCAGCGTTCCCCCAAGTCTCCCGATAAAAATGATACCTCACTTGCGTGGGTAGGCCTAGCGCCGGCGACAGGAAACACGCCAAAGCGCAATGTGGACACGTCCAAAATTATGGAAGAAAACAGAGGTGTTTTTTGCGAAGTGCCAACCTGTAGATTTTGGCCTCTAGCTCAGCCGGCACCTAGGGAAACCTACCAAACCTGTGCATTTCTGAAAACTAGAGACCTAGGGGAATCCAAGATGGGGTGACTTGCGGGGCTCGGACCAGGTTCTGTTACCCAGAATCCTTTGCAAACCTCAAAATGTGGCTAAAAAAACACATGTTCCTCACATTTCTGTGGCAGAAAGTTCTGGAATCTGAGAGGAGCCACAAATTTCCTTCCACCCATCGTTCCCCCAAGTCTCCCGATAAAAATGATACCTCACTTGCATGGGTAGGCCTAGCGCCAGCGACAGGAAACACCCCAAAGCGCAACGTGGACACATCCAAAATTATGGAAGAAAACAGAGGTGTTTTTTGCGAAGTGCCTACCTGTAGATTTTGGCCTCTAGCTCAGCCGGCACCTAGGGAAACCTACCAAACCTGTGCATTTCTGAAAACTAGAGACCTAGGGGAATCCAAGATGGGGTGACTTGCGGGGCTCGGACCAGGTTCTGTTACCCAGAATCCTTTGCAAACCTAAAAATTTGGCTAAAAAAACACATGTTCCTCACATTTCTGTGGCAGAATGTTCTGCAATCTGAGAGGAGCCACAAATTTCCTTCCACCCAGCGTTCCCCCAAGTCTCCCGATAAAAATGATACCTCACTTGCGTGGGTAGGCCTAGCGCCGGCGACAGGAAACACGCCAAAGCGCAACGTGGACACGTCCAAAATTTTGGAAGAAAACAGAGGTGTTTTTTGCGAAGTGCCTACCTGTAGATTTTGGCCTCTAGCTCAGCCGGCACCTAGGGAAACCTACCAAGCCTGTGCATTTCTGAAAACTAGAGACCTAGGGGAATCCAAGGAGTGGTGACTTGTGGGGCTCGGACCAGGTTCTGTTACCCAGAATCCTTTGCAAACCTCAAAATTTGGCTAAAAAAACACATGTTCCTCACATTTCTGTGGCAGAAAGTTTTGGAATCTGAGAGGAGCCACAAATTTCCTTCCACCCAGCGTTCCCCCAAGTCTCCCGATAAAAATGATACCTCACTTGCGTGGGTAGGCCTAGCGCCAGCGACAGGAAACACGCCAAAGCGCAACGTGGACACGTCCAAAATTTTGGAAGAAAATAGAGGTGTTTTTTTGCGAAGTGCCTACCTGTAGATTTTGGCCTCTAGCTCAGCCGGCACCTTGGGAAACCTACCAAACCTGTGCATTTCTGAAAACTAGAGACCGAGGGGAATCCAAGGAGGGGTGACTTGCGGGGCTCGGACCAGGTTCTGTTACCCAGAATCCTTTGCAAACCTCAAAATTTGGCTACAAAAACACATGTTCCTCACATTTCTGTGGCAGAAAGTTCTGGAATCTGAGAGGAGCCACAAATGTCCTTCCACCCAGCGTTCCCCCAAGTCTCCCGATAAAAATGATACCTCACTTGCGTGGGTAGGCCTAGCGCCGGCGACAGGAAACACGCCAAAGCGCAACGTGGACACGTCCAAAATTATGGAAGAAAACAGAGGTGTTTTTTGCGAAGTGCCAACCTGTAGATTTTGGCCTCTAGCTCAGCCGGCACCTAGGGAAACCTACCAAACCTGTGCATTTCTGAAAACTAGAGACCTAGGGGAATCCAAGATGGGGTGACTTGCGGGGCTCGGACCAGGTTCTGTTACCCAGAATCCTTTGCAAACCTCAAAATGTGGCTAAAAAAACACATGTTCCTCACATTTCTGTGGCAGAAAGTTCTGGAATCTGAGAGGAGCCACAAATTTCCTTCCACCCAGCGTTCCCCCAAGTCTCCCGATAAAAATGATACCTCACTTGCATGGGTAGGCCTAGCGCCAGCGACAGGAAACACCCCAAAGCGCAACGTGGACACATCCAAAATTATGGAAGAAAACAGAGGTGTTTTTTGCGAAGTGCCTACCTGTAGATTTTGGCCTCTAGCTCAGCCGGCACCTAGGGAAACCTACCAAACCTGTGCATTTCTGAAAACTAGAGACCTAGGGGAATCCAAGATGGGGTGACTTGCGGGGCTCGGACCAGGTTCTGTTACCCAGAATCCTTTGCAAACCTAAAAATTTGGCTAAAAAAACACATGTTCCTCACATTTCTGTGGCAGAAAGTTCTGGAATCGGAGAGGAGCCACAAATTTCCTTCCACCCAGCGTTCCCCCAAGTCTCCCGATAAAAATGATACCTCACTTGCGTGGGTAGGCCTACCGCCCGCGACAGGAAACACCCCAAAGCGCAACGTGGACACATCCAAAATTTTGGAAGAAAACAGAGGTGTCTTTTGCGAAGTGCCTACCTGTAGATATTGGCCTCTAGCTCAGCCGGCACCTAGGGAAACCTACCAAACCTGTGCATTTCTAAAAACTAGAGACCTAGGGGAATCCAAGGAGGGGTGACTTGCGGGGCTCGGACCAGGTTCTGTTACCCAGAATCCTTTGCAAACCTCAAAATTTGGCTAAAAAAACACATGTTCCTCACATTTCTGTGGAAGAAAGTTCTGGAATCTGAGAGGAGCCACAAATTTCCTTCCACCCAGCGTTCCCCCAAGTCTCCCGATAAAAATGATACCTCACTTGCGTGGGTAGGCCTACCGCCCGCGACAGGAAACACCCCAAAGCGCAACGTGGACACATCCAAAATTTTGGAAGAAAACAGAGGTGTTTTTTGCGAAGTGCCTACCTGTAGATATTGGCCTCTAGCTCAGCCGGCACCTAGGGAAACCTACCAAACCTGTGCATTTCTAAAAACTAGAGACCTAGGGGAATCCAAGGAGGGGTGACTTGCGGGGCTCGGACCAGGTTCTGTTACCCAGAATCCTTTGCAAACCTCAAAATGTGGCTAAAAAAACACATGTTCCTCACATTTCTGTGGCAGAAAGTTCTGGAATCTGAGAGGAGCCACAAATTTCCTTCCACCCAGCGTTCCCCCAAGTCTCCCGATAAAAATGATACCTCACTTGCGTGGGTAGGCCTAGCGCCAGGGACAGGAAACACCCCAAAGTGCAACGTGGACACATCCAAAATTATGGAAGAAAACAGAGGTGTTTTTTGCGAAGTGCCTACCTGTAGATTTTGGCCTCTAGCTCAGCCGGCACCTAGGGAAACCTACCAAAACTGTGCATTTCTAAAAACTAGAGACCTAGGGGAATCCAAGGAGGGGTGACTTGCGGGGCTCGGACCAGGTTCTGTTACCCAGAATCCTTTGCAAACCTCAAAATTTGGCTAAAAAAACACATGTTCCTCACATTTCTGTGGCAGAAAGTTCTGGAATCTGAGAGGAGCCACAAATTTCCTTCCACACAGCGTTCCCCCAAGTCTCCCGATAAAAATGATACCTCACTTGTGTGGGTAGGCCTACCGCCCGCGACAGGAAACACCCCAAAGCGCAACGTGGACATGTCCAAAATTTTGGAAGAAAACAGAGGTGTTTTTTGCGAAGTGCCAACCTGAAGATTTTGGCCTCTAGCTCAGCCGGCACCTAGGGAAACCTACCAAACCTGTGCATTTCTGAAAACTAGAGACCTAGGGGAATCCAAGATGGGGTGACTTGCGGGGCTCGGACCAGGTTCTGTTATCCAGAATCCTTTGCAAACCTCAAAATGTGGCTAAAAAAACACATGTTCCTCACATTTCTGTGGCAGAAAGTTCTGGAATCTGAGAGGAGCCAAAAATTTCCTTCCACCCAGCGTTCCCCCAAGTCTCCCGATAAAAATGATACCTCACTTGCGTGGGTAGGCCTAGCGCCAGCGACAGGAAACACCGCAAAGCGCAACGTGGACACATCCAAAATTATGGAAGAAAACAGAGGTGTATTTTGCGAAGTGCCTACCTGTAGATTTTGGCCTCTAGCTCAGCCGGCACCTAGGGAAACCTACCAAACCTGTGCATTTCTGAAAACTAGAGACCTAGGGGAATCCAAGATGGGGTGACTTGCGGGGCTCGGACCAGGTTCTGTTACCCAGAATCCTTTGCAAACCTAAAAATTTGGCTAAAAAAACACATGTTCCTCACATTTCTGTGCAGAAAGTTCTGGAATCTGAGAGGAGCCACAAATTTCCTTCCACCCAGCGTTCCCCCAAGTCTCCCGATAAAAATGATACCTCACTTGCGTGGGTAGGCCTACCGCCCGCGACAGGAAACACCCCAAAGCGCAACGTGGACACATCCAAAATTTTGGAAGAAAACAGAGGTGTTTTTTGCGAAGTGCCTACCTGTAGATATTGGCCTCTAGCTCAGCCGGCACCTAGGGAAACCTACCAAACCTGTGCATTTCTAAAAACTAGAGACCTAGGGGAATCCAAGGAGGGGTGACTTGCGGGGCTCGGACCAGGTTCTGTTACCCAGAATCCTTTGCAAACCTCAAAATGTGGCTAAAAAAACACATGTTCCTCACATTTCTGTGGCAGAAAGTTCTGGAATCTGAGAGGAGCCACAAATTTCCTTCCACCCAGCATTCCCCCAAGTCTCCCGATAAAAATGATACCTCACTTGCGTGGGTAGGCCTAGCGCCAGGGACAGGAAACACCCCAAAGTGCAACGTGGACACATCCAAAATTATGGAAGAAAACAGAGGTGTTTTTTGCGAAGTGCCTACCTGTAGATTTTGGCCTCTAGCTCAGCCGGCACCTAGGGAAACCTACCAAAACTGTGCATTTCTAAAAACTAGAGACCTAGGGGAATCCAAGGAGGGGTGACTTGCGGGGCTCGGACCAGGTTCTGTTACCCAGAATCCTTTGCAAACCTCAAAATTTGGCTAAAAAAACACATGTTCCTCACATTTCTGTGGCAGAAAGTTCTGGAATCTGAGAGGAGCCACAAATTTCCTTCCACACAGCGTTCCCCCAAGTCTCCCGATAAAAATGATACCTCACTTGTGTGGGTAGGCCTACCGCCCGCGACAGGAAACACCCCAAAGCGCAACGTGGACACATCCAAAATTTTGGAAGAAAACAGAGGTGTTTTTTGCGAAGTGCCTACCTGTAGATTTTGGCCTCTAGCTCAGCCGGCAACTAGGGAAACCTACCAAACCTGTGCATTTCTGAAAACTAGAGACCTAGGGGAATCCAAGATGGGGTGACTTGCGGGCCTCGGACCAGGTTCTGTTACCCAGAATCCTTTGCAAACCTCAAAATGTGGCTAAAAAAACACATGTTCCTCACATTTCTGTGGCAGAAAGTTCTGCAATCTGAGAGGAGCCACAAATTTCCTTCCACCCAGCGTTCCCCCAAGTCTCCCGATAAAAATGATACCTCACTTGCGTGGGTAGGCCTAGCGCCGGCGACAGGAAACACGCCAAAGCGCAACGTGGACACGTCCAAAATTTTGGAAGAAAACAGAGGTGTTTTTTGCGAAGTGCCTACCTGTAGATTTTGGCCTCTAGCTCAGCCGGCACCTAGGGAAACCTACCAAGCCTGTGCATTTCTGAAAACTAGAGACCTAGGGGAATCCAAGGAGTGGTGACTTGTGGGGCTCGGACCAGGTTCTGTTACCCAGAATCCTTTGCAAACCTCAAAATTTGGCTAAAAAAACACATGTTCCTCACATTTCTGTGGCAGAAAGTTTTGGAATCTGAGAGGAGCCACAAATTTCCTTCCACCCAGCGTTCCCCCAAGTCTCCCGATAAAAATGATACCTCACTTGCGTGGGTAGGCCTAGCGCCAGCGACAGGAAACACGCCAAAGCGCAACGTGGACACGTCCAAAATTTTGGAAGAAAATAGAGGTGTTTTTTTGCGAAGTGCCTACCTGTAGATTTTGGCCTCTAGCTCAGCCGGCACCTTGGGAAACCTACCAAACCTGTGCATTTCTGAAAACTAGAGACCTAGGGGAATCCAAGGAGTGGTGACTTGTGGGGCTCGGACCAGGTTCTGTTACCCAGAATCCTTTGCAAACCTCAAAATTTGGCTACAAAAACACATGTTCCTCACATTTCTGTGGCAGAAAGTTCTGGAATCTGAGAGGAGCCACAAATGTCCTTCCACCCAGCGTTCCCCCAAGTCTCCCGATAAAAATGATACCTCACTTGCGTGGGTAGGCCTAGCGCCCGTGACAGGAAACACCGCAAAGCGCAACGTGGACACATCCAAAATTATGGAAGAAAACAGAGGTGTATTTTGCGAAGTGCCTACCTGTAGATTTTGGCCTCTAGCTCAGCCGGCACCTAGGGAAACCTACCAAACCTGTGCATTTCTGAAAACTAGAGACCTAGGGGAATCCAAGATGGGGTGACTTGCGGGGCTCGGACCAGGTTCTGTTACCCAGAATCCTTTGCAAACCTAAAAATTTGGCTAAAAAAACACATGTTCCTCACATTTCTGTGGCAGAAAGTTCTGGAATCTGAGAGGAGCCACAAATTTCCTTCCACCCAGCGTTCCCCCAAGTCTCCCGATAAAAATGATACCTCACTTGCGTGGGTAGGCCTACCGCCCGCGACAGGAAACACCCCAAAGCGCAACGTGGACACATCCAAAATTTTGGAAGAAAACAGAGGTGTTTTTTGCGAAGTGCCTACCTGTAGATATTGGCCTCTAGCTCAGCCGGCACCTAGGGAAACCTACCAAACCTGTGCATTTCTAAAAACTAGAGACCTAGGGGAATCCAAGGAGGGGTGACTTGCGGGGCTCGGACCAGGTTCTGTTACCCAGAATCCTTTGCAAACCTCAAAATGTGGCTAAAAAAACACATGTTCCTCACATTTCTGTGGCAGAAAGTTCTGGAATCTGAGAGGAGCCACAAATATCCTTCCACCCAGCATTCCCCCAAGTCTCCCGATAAAAATGATACCTCACTTGCGTGGGTAGGCCTAGCGCCAGGGACAGGAAACACCCCAAAGTGCAACGTGGACACATCCAAAATTATGGAAGAAAACAGAGGTGTTTTTTGCGAAGTGCCTACCTGTAGATTTTGGCCTCTAGCTCAACCGGCACCTAGGGAAACCTACCAAAACTGTGCATTTCTAAAAACTAGAGACCTAGGGGAATCCAAGGAGGGGTGGCTTGCGGGGCTCGGACCAGGTTCTGTTACCCAGAATCCTTTGCAAACCTCAAAATTTGGCTAAAAAAACACATGTTCCTCACATTTCTGTGGCAGAAAGTTCTGGAATCTGAGAGGAGCCACAAATTTCCTTCCACACAGCGTTCCCCCAAGTCTCCCGATAAAAATGATACCTCACTTGTGTGGGTAGGCCTACCGCCCGCGACAGGAAACACCCCAAAGCGCAACGTGGACACATCCAAAATTTTGGAAGAAAACAGAGGTGTTTTTTGCGAAGTGCCTACCTGTAGATTTTGGCCTCTAGCTCAGCCGGCAACTAGGGAAACCTACCAAACCTGTGCATTTCTGAAAACTAGAGACCTAGGGGAATCCAAGATGGGGTGACTTGCGGGCCTCGGACCAGGTTCTGTTACCCAGAATCCTTTGCAAACCTCAAAATGTGGCTAAAAAAACACATGTTCCTCACATTTCTGTGGCAGAAAGTTCTGCAATCTGAGAGGAGCCACAAATTTCCTTCCACCCAGCGTTCCCCCAAGTCTCCCGATAAAAATGATACCTCACTTGCGTGGGTAGGCCTAGCGCCGGCGACAGGAAACACGCCAAAGCGCAACGTGGACACGTCCAAAATTTTGGAAGAAAACAGAGGTGTTTTTTGCGAAGTGCCTACCTGTAGATTTTGGCCTCTAGCTCAGCCGGCACCTAGGGAAACCTACCAAGCCTGTGCATTTCTGAAAACTAGAGACCTAGGGGAATCCAAGGAGTGGTGACTTGTGGGGCTCGGACCAGGTTCTGTTACCCAGAATCCTTTGCAAACCTCAAAATTTGGCTAAAAAAACACATGTTCCTCACATTTCTGTGGCAGAAAGTTTTGGAATCTGAGAGGAGCCACAAATTTCCTTCCACCCAGCGTTCCCCCAAGTCTCCCGATAAAAATGATACCTCACTTGCGTGGGTAGGCCTAGCGCCAGCGACAGGAAACACGCCAAAGCGCAACGTGGACACGTCCAAAATTTTGGAAGAAAATAGAGGTGTTTTTTTGCGAAGTGCCTACCTGTAGATTTTGGCCTCTAGCTCAGCCGGCACCTTGGGAAACCTACCAAACCTGTGCATTTCTGAAAACTAGAGACCTAGGGGAATCCAAGGAGTGGTGACTTGTGGGGCTCGGACCAGGTTCTGTTACCCAGAATCCTTTGCAAACCTCAAAATTTGGCTACAAAAACACATGTTCCTCACATTTCTGTGGCAGAAAGTTCTGGAATCTGAGAGGAGCCACAAATGTCCTTCCACCCAGCGTTCCCCCAAGTCTCCCGATAAAAATGATACCTCACTTGCGTGGGTAGGCCTAGCGCCCGTGACAGGAAACACCCCAAAGCGCAACGTGGACACGTCCAAAAATTTGGAAGAAAACAGAGGTGTTTTTGCGAAGTGCCTACCTGTAGATTTTGGCCTCTAGCTCAGCCGGCACCTAGGGAAACCTACCAAACCTGTGCATTTCTGAAAACTAGAGACCTAGGGGAATCCAAGATGGGGTGACTTGCGGGGCTCGGACCAGGTTCTGTTACCCAGAATCCTTCGCAAACCTCAAAATTTGGCTAAAAAAACACATGTTCCTCACATTTCTGTGGCAGAAAGTTCTGGAATCTATGAGGAGCCACAAATTTCCTTCCACCCAGCGTTCCCCCAAGTCTCCCGATAAAAATGATACCTCACTTGCGTGGGTAGGCCTAGCGCCGGCGACAGGAAACACGCCAAAGCGCAACGTGGACACGTCCAAAATTTTGGAAGAAAACAGAGGTGTTTTTTGCGAAGTGCCAACCTGTAGATTTTGGCCTCTAGCTCAGCCGGCACCTAGGGAAACCTACCAAACCTGTGCATTTCTGAAAACTAGAGACCTAGGGTAATCCAAGATGGGGTGACTTGCGGGGCTCGGACCAGGTTCTGTTACCCAGAATCCTTTGCAAACCTCAAAATGTGGCTAAAAAAACACATGTTCCTCACATTTCTGTGGCAGAAAGTTCTGGAATCTGAGAGGAGCCACAAATTTCCTTCCACCCAGCGTTCCCCCAAGTCTCCCGATAAAAATGATACCTCACTTGCATGGGTAGGCCTAGCGCCAGCGACAGGAAACACCCCAAAGCGCAACGTGGACACATCCAAAATTATGGAAGAAAACAGAGGTGTTTTTTGCGAAGTGCCTACCTGTAGATTTTGGCCTCTAGCTCAGCCGGCACCTAGGGAAACCTACCAAACCTGTGCATTTCTGAAAACTAGAGACCTAGGGGAATCCAAGATGGGGTGACTTGCGGGGCTCGGACCAGGTTCTGTTACCCAGAATCCTTTGCAAACCTAAAAATTTGGCTAAAAAAAACACATGTTCCTCACATTTCTGTGGCAGAAAGTTCTGGAATCGGAGAGGAGCCACAAATTTCCTTCCACCCAGCGTTCCCCCAAGTCTCCCGATAAAAATGATACCTCACTTGCGTGGGTAGGCCTACCGCCCGCGACAGGAAACACCCCAAAGCGCAACGTGGACACATCCAAAATTTTGGAAGAAAACAGAGGTGTTTTTTGCGAAGTACCTACCTGTAGATATTGGCCTCTAGCTCAGCCGGCACCTAGGGAAACCTACCAAACCTGTGCATTTCTACAAACTAGAGACCTAGGGGAATCCAAGGAGGGGTGACTTGCGGGGCTCGGACCAGGTTCTGTTACCCAGAATCCTTTGCAAACCTCAAAATTTGGCTAAAAAAACACATGTTCCTCACATTTCTGTGGAAGAAAGTTCTGGAATCTGAGAGGAGCCACAAATTTCCTTCCACCCAGCGTTCCCCCAAGTCTCCCGATAAAAATGATACCTCACTTGCGTGGGTAGGCCTAGCGCCGGCGACAGGAAACACGCCAAAGCGCAACGTGGACACGTCCAAAATTTTGGAAGAAAACAGAGGTGTTTTTTGCGAAGTGCCTACCTGTAGATTTTGGCCTCTAGCTCAGCTGGCACCTAGGGAAACCTACCAAACCTGTGCATTTCTGAAAACTAGAGACCTAGGGGAATCCAAGGAGGGGTGACTTGCGGGGCTCGGACCAGGTTCTGTTACCCAGAATCCTTTGCAAACCTCAAAATTAGGCTACAAAATCACATGTTCCTCTCATTTCTGTGGCAGAAAGTTCTGGAATCGGAGAGGAGCCACAAATTTCCTTCCACCCAGCGTTCCCCCAAGTCTCCCGATAAAAATGATACCTCACTTGCGTGGGTAGGCCTAGCGCCGGCGACAGGAAACACCCCAAAGCGCAACGTGGACACGTCCAAAATTTTGGAAGAAAACAGAGGTGTTTTTTGCGAAGTGCCTACCTGTAGATTTTGGCCTCTAGCTCAGCCGGCACCTAGGGAAACCTACCAAACCTGTGCATTTCTGAAAACTAGAGACCTAGGGGAATCCAAGGAGGGGTGATTTGCGGGGCTCGGACCAGGTTCTGTTACCCAGAATCCTTTGCAAACCTCAAAATTTGGCTACAAAAACACATGTTCCTCACATTTCTGTGGCAGAAAGTTCTGGAATCTGAGAGGAGCCACAAATTTCCTTCCACCCAGCGTTCCCCCAAGTCTCCCGATAAAAATGATACCTCACTTGCGTGGGTAGGCCTAGCGCCCGTGACAGGAAACACCCCAAAGCGCAACGTGGACACGTCCAAAAATTTGGAAGAAAACAGAGGTGTTTTTGCGAAGTGCCTACCTGTAGATTTTGGCCTCTAGCTCAGCCGGCACCTAGGGAAACCTACCAAACCTGTGCATTTCTGAAAACTAGAGACCTAGGGGAATCCAAGATGGGGTGACTTGCGGGGCTCGGACCAGGTTCTGTTACCCAGAATCCTTTGCAAACCTCAAAATTTGGCTAAAAAAACACATGTTCCTCACATTTCTGTGGCAGAAAGTTCTGGAATCTGAGAGGAGCCACAAATTTCCTTCCACCCAGCGTTCCCCCAAGTCTCCCGATAAAAATGATACCTCACTTGCGTGGGTAGGCCTAGCGCCAGCGACAGGAAACACCCCAAAGCGCAACGTGGACACATCCAAAATTATGGAAGAAAACAGAGGTGTTTTTTGCGAAGTGCCTACCTGTAGATTTTGGCCTCTAGCTCAGCCGGCTCCTAGGGAAACCTACCAAACCTGTGCATTTCTGAAAACTAGAGACCTAGGGGAATCCAAGGAGGGGTGACTTGCGGGGCTCGGACCAGGTTCTGTTACCCAGAATCCTTTGCAAACCTCAAAATTTGGCTACAAAAACACATGTTCCTCACATTTCTGTGGCAGAAAGTTCTGGAATCGGAGAGGAGCCACAAATTTCCTTCCACCCAGCGTTCCCCCAAGTCTCCCGATAAAAATGATACCTCACTTGCGTGGGTAGGCCTAGCGCCGGCGACAGGAAACACCCCAAAGCGCAACGTGGACACGTCCAAATTTTTGGAAGAAAACAGAGGTGTTTTTTGCAAAGTGCCTACCTGTAGATTTTGGCCTCTAGCTCAGCCGGCACCTTGGGAAACCTACCAAACCTGTGCATTTCTGAAAACTAGAGACCTAGGGGAATCCAAGGAGGGGTGACTTGCGGGGCTCGGACCAGGTTCTGTTACCCAGAATCCTTTGCAAACCTCAAAATTTGGCTACAAAAACACATGTTCCTCACATTTCTGTGGCAGAAAGTTCTGGAATCTGAGAGGGGCCACAAATTTCCTTCCACCCAGCGTTCCCCCAAGTCTCCCGATAAAAATGATACCTCACTTGCATGGGTAGGCCTAGCGCCCGTGACAGGAAACACCCCAAAGCGCAACGTGGACACGTCCAAAAATTTGGAAGAAAACAGAGGTGTTTTTGCGAAGTGCCTACCTGTAGATTTTGGCCTCTAGCTCAGCCGGCACCTAGGGAAACCTACCAAACCTGTGCATTTCTGAAAACTAGAGACCTAGGGGAATCCAAGATGGGGTGACTTGCGGGACTCGGACCAGGTTCTGTTACCCAGAATCCTTTGCAAACCTCAAAATCTGGCTAAAAAAACACATGTTCCTCACATTTCTGTGGCAGAAAGTTCTGGAATCGGAGAGGAGCCACAAATTTCCTTCCACCCAGCGTTCCCCCAAGTCTCCCGATAAAAATGATACCTCACTTGCGTGGGTAGGCCTAGCGCCGGCGACAGGAAACACCCCAAAGCGCAACGTGGACACGTCCAAAATTTTGGAAGAAAACAGAGGTGTTTTTTGCGAAGTGCCTACCTGTAGATTTTGGCCTCTAGCTCAGCCGGCACCTAGGGAAACCTACCAAACCTGTGCATTTCTGAAAACTAGAGACCTAGGGGAATCCAAGGAGGGGTGACTTGCGGGGCTCGGACCAGGTTCTGTTACCCAGAATCCTTTGCAAACCTCAAAATTTGGCTACAAAAACACATGTTCCTCACATTTCTGTGGCAGAAAGTTCTGGAATCTGAGAGGAGCCACAAATTTCCTTCCACCCAGCGTTCCCCCAAGTCTCCCGATAAAAATGATACCTCACTTGCGTGGGTAGGCCTAGCGCCCGTGACAGGAAACACCCCAAAGCGCAACGTGGACACGTCCAAAAATTTGGAAGAAAACAGAGGTGTTTTTGCGAAGTGCCTACCTGTAGATTTTGGCCTCTAGCTCAGCCGGCACCTAGGGAAACCTACCAAACCTGTGCATTTCTGAAAACTAGAGACCTAGGGGAATCCAAGATGGGGTGACTTGCGGGGCTCGGACCAGGTTCTGTTACCCAGAATCCTTTGCAAACCTCAAAATTTGGCTAAAAAAACACATGTTCCTCACATTTCTGTGGCAGAAAGTTCTGGAATCTGAGAGGAGCCACAAATTTCCTTCCACCCAGCGTTCCCCCAAGTCTCCCGATAAAAATGATACCTCACTTGCGTGGGTAGGCCTAGCGCCAGCGACAGGAAACACCCCAAAGCGCAACGTGGACACATCCAAAATTATGGAAGAAAACAGAGGTGTTTTTTGCGAAGTGCCTACCTGTAGATTTTGGCCTCTAGCTCAGCCGGCTCCTAGGGAAACCTACCAAACCTGTGCATTTCTGAAAACTAGAGACCTAGGGGAATCCAAGGAGGGGTGACTTGCGGGGCTCGGACCAGGTTCTGTTACCCAGAATCCTTTGCAAACCTCAAAATTTGGCTACAAAAACACATGTTCCTCACATTTCTGTGGCAGAAAGTTCTGGAATCGGAGAGGAGCCACAAATTTCCTTCCACCCAGCGTTCCCCCAAGTCTCCCGATAAAAATGATACCTCACTTGCGTGGGTAGGCCTAGCGCCGGCGACAGGAAACACCCCAAAGCGCAACGTGGACACGTCCAAATTTTTGGAAGAAAACAGAGGTGTTTTTTGCAAAGTGCCTACCTGTAGATTTTGGCCTCTAGCTCAGCCGGCACCTTGGGAAACCTACCAAACCTGTGCATTTCTGAAAACTAGAGACCTAGGGGAATCCAAGGAGGGGTGACTTGCGGGGCTCGGACCAGGTTCTGTTACCCAGAATCCTTTGCAAACCTCAAAATTTGGCTACAAAAACACATGTTCCTCACATTTCTGTGGCAGAAAGTTCTGGAATCTGAGAGGGGCCACAAATTTCCTTCCACCCAGCGTTCCCCCAAGTCTCCCGATAAAAATGATACCTCACTTGCATGGGTAGGCCTAGCGCCCGTGACAGGACACACCCCAAAGCGCAACGTGGACACGTCCAAAAATTTGGAAGAAAACAGAGGTGTTTTTGCGAAGTGCCTACCTGTAGATTTTGGCCTCTAGCTCAGCCGGCACCTAGGGAAACCTACCAAACCTGTGCATTTCTGAAAACTAGAGACCTAGGGGAATCCAAGATGGGGTGACTTGCGGGACTCGGACCAGGTTCTGTTACCCAGAATCCTTTGCAAACCTCAAAATCTGGCTAAAAAAACACATGTTCCTCACATTTCTGTGGCAGAAAGTTCTGGAATCTGAGAGGAGCCACAAATTTCCTTCCACCCAGCGTTCCGCCAAGTCTCCCGATAAAAATGATACCTCACTTGCGTGGGTAGGCCTAGCGCCAGCGACAGGAAACACCCCAAAGCGCAACGTGGACACATCCAAAATTATGGAAGAAAACAGAGGTGTTTTTTGTGAAGTGCCTACCTGTAGATTTTGGCCTCTAGCTCAGCCGGCTCCTAGGGAAACCTACCAAACCTGTGCATTTCTGAAAACTAGAGACCTAGGGGAATCCAAGATGGGGTGACTTGCGGGGCTCGGACCAGGTTCTGTTACCCAGAATCCTTTGCAAACCTAAAAATTTGGCTAAAAAAACACATGTTCCTCACATTTCTGTGGCAGAAAGTTCTGGAATCTGAGAGGACCCACAAATTTCCTTCCACCCAGCGTTCCCCCAAGTCTCCCGATAAAAATGATACCTCACTTGCGTGGGTAGGCCTACCGCCCGCGACAGGAAACACCCCAAAGCGCAACGTGGACACATCCAAAATTTTGGAAGAAAACAGAGGTGTTTTTTGCGAAGTGCCTACCTGTAGATATTGGCCTCTAGCTCAGCCGGAACCTAGGGAAACCTACCAAACCTGTGCATTTCTAAAAACTAGAGACCTAGGGGAATCCAAGGAGGGGTGACTTGCGGGGCTCGGACCAGGTTCTGTTACCCAGAATCCTTTGCAAACCTCAAAATTTGGCTAAAAAAACACATGTTCCTCACATTTCTGTGGCAGAAAGTTCTGGAATCTCAGAGGAGCCACAAATTTCCTTCCACCCAACGTTCCCCCAAGTCTCCCGATAAAAATGATACCTCACTTGCGTGGGTAGGCCTAGCGCCGGCGACAGGAAACACGCCAAAGCGCAACGTGGACACGTCCAAAATTTTGGAAGAAAACAGAGGTGTTTTTTGCGAAGTACCTACCTGTAGATTTTGGCCTCTAGCTCAGCTGGCACCTAGGGAAACCTACCAAACCTGTGCATTTCTGAAAACTAGAGACCTAGGGGAATCCAAGGATGGGTGACTTGCGGGGCTCAGACCAGGTTCTGTTACCCAGAATCCTTTGCAAACCTCAAAATTTGGCTAAAAAAACACATGTTCCTCACATTTCTGTGGCAGAAAGTTCTGGAATCGGAGAGGAGCCACAAATTTCCTTCCACCCAGCGTTCCCCCAAGTCTCCCGATAAAAATGATACCTCACTTGCGTGGGTAGGCCTAGCGCCGGCGACAGGAAATACCCCAAAGCGCAACGTGGACACGTCCAAAATTTTGGAAGAAAACAGAGGTGTTTTTTGTGAAGTGCCTACCTGTAGATTTTGGCCTCTAGCTCAGCCGGCACCTAGGGAAACCTACCAAACCTGTGCATTTCTGAAAACTAGAGACCTAGGGGAATCCAAGGAGTGGTGACTTGCGGGGCTCGGACCAGGTTCTGTTACCCAGAATCCTTTGCAAACCTCAAAATTTGGCTACAAAAACACATGTTCCTCACATTTCTGTGGCAGAAAGTTCTGGAATCTGAGAGGAGCCACAAATTTCCTTCCACCCAGCGTTCCCCCAAGTCTCCCGATAAAAATGATACCTCACTTGCGTGGGTAGGCCTAGCGCCGGCGACAGGAAACACCCCAAAGCGCAACTTGGCACGTCCAAAATTTTGGAAGAAAACAGAGGTGTTTTTTGCGAAGTGCCTACCTGTAGATTTTGGCCTCTAGCTCAGCCGGCACCTAGGGAAACCTACCAAACCTGTGCATTTCTGAAAACTAGAGACCTAGGGGAATCCAAGGAGGGGTGACTTGCGGGGCTCGGACCAGGTTCTGTTACCCAGAATCCTTTGCAAACCTCAAAATTTGGCTAAAAAAACACATGTTCCTCACATTTCTGTGGCAGAAAGTTCTGGAATCTGAGAGGAGCCACAAATTTCCTTCCACCCAGCGTTTCCCCAAGTCTCCCGATAAAAATGATACCTCACTTGCGTGGGTAGGCCTAGCGCCGGCGACAGGAAACACCCCAAAGCGCAACGTGGACATGTCCAAAATTTTGGAAGAAAACAGAGGTGTTTTTTGCGAAGTGCCAACCTGTAGATTTTGGCCTCTAGCTCAGCCGGCACCTAGGGAAACCTACCAAACCTGTGCATTTCTGAAAACTAGAGACCTAGGGGAATCCAAGATGGGGTGACTTGCGGGGCTCGGACCAGGTTCTGTTACCCAGAATCCTTTGCAAACCTCAAAATGTGGCTAAAAAAACACATGTTCCTCACATTTCTGTGGCAGAAAGTTCTGGAATCTGAGAGGAGCCACAAATTTCCTTCCACCCAGCGTTCCCCCAAGTCTCCCGATAAAAATGATACCTCACTTGCGTGGGTAGGCCTAGCGCCAGCGACAGGAAACACCCCAAAGCGCAACGTGGACACATCCAAAATTATGGAAGAAAACAGAGGTGTATTTTGCGAAGTGCCTACCTGTAGATTTTGGCCTCTAGCTCAGCCGGCACCTAGGGAAACCTACCAAACCTGTGCATTTCTGAAAACTAGAGACCTAGGGGAATCCAAGATGGGGTGACTTGCGGGGCTCGTACCAGGTTCTGTTACCCAGAATCCTTTGCAAACCTAAAAATTTGGCTAAAAAAACACATGTTCCTCACATTTCTGTGGCAGAAAGTTCTGGAATCTGAGAGGAGCCACAAATTTCCTTCCACCCAGCGTTCCCCCAAGTCTCCCGATAAAAATGATACCTCACTTGCGTGGGTAGGCCTACCGCCCGCTACAGGAAACACCCCAAAGCGCAACGTGGACACATCCAAAATTTTGGAAGAAAACAGAGGTGTTTTTTGCGAAGTGCCTACCTGTAGATATTGGCCTCTAGCTCAGCCGGCACCTAGGGAAACCTACCAAACCTGTGCATTTCTAAAAACTAGAGACCTAGGGGAATCCAAGGAGGGGTGACTTGCGGGGCTCGGACCAGGTTCTGTTACCCAGAATCCTTTGCAAACCTCAAAATGTGGCTAAAAAAACACATGTTCCTCACATTTCTGTGGCAGAAAGTTCTGGAATCTGAGAGGAGCCACAAATTTCCTTCCACCCAGCGTTCCCCCAAGTCTCCCGATAAAAATGATACCTCACTTGCGTGGGTAGGCCTAGCGCCAGGGACAGGAAACACCCCAAAGTGCAACGTGGACACATCCAAAATTATGGAAGAAAACAGAGGTGTTTTTTGCGAAGTACCTACCTGTAGATTTTGGCCTCTAGCTCAGCTGGCACCTACGGAAACCTACCAAACCTGTGCATTTCTGAAAACTAGAGACCTAGAGGAATCCAAGGATGGGTGACTTGCGGGGCTCGGACCAGGTTCTGTTACCCAGAATCCTTTGCAAACCTCAAAATTTGGCTACAAAAACACATGTTCTTCACATTTCTGTGGCAGAAAGTTCTGGAATCGGAGAGGAGCCACAAATTTCCTTCCACCCAGCGTTCCCCCAAGTCTCCCGATAAAAATGATACCTCACTTGCGTGGGTAGGCCTAGCGCCCGTGACAGGAAACACCCCAAAGCGCAACGTGGACACGTCCAAAAATTTGGAAGAAAACAGAGGTGTTTTTGCGAAGTGCCTACCTGTAGATTTTGGCCTCTAGCTCAGCCGGCACCTAGGGAAACCTACCAAACCTGTGCATTTCTGAAAACTAGAGACCTAGGGGAATCCAAGATGGGGTGACTTGCGGGGCTCGGACCAGGTTCTGTTACCCAGAATCCTTTGCAAACCTCAAAATTTGGCTAAAAAAACACATGTTCCTCACATTTCTGTGGCAGAAAGTTCTGCAATCTGAGAGGAGCCACAAATTTCCTTCCACCCAGCGTTCCCCCAAGTCTCCCGATAAAAATGATACCTCACTTGCGTGGGTAGGCCTAGCGCCAGCGACAGGAAACACCCCAAAGCGAAACGTGGACACATCCAAAATTATGGAAGAAAACAGAGGTGTTTTTTGCGAAGTGCCTACCTGTAGATTTTGGCCTCTAGCTCAGCCGGCTCCTAGGGAAACCTACCAAACCTGTGCATTTCTGAAAACTAGAGACCTAGGGGAATCCAAGGAGGGGTGACTTGCGGGGCTCGGACCAGGTTCTGTTACCCAGAATCCTTTGCAAACCTCAAAATTTGGCTACAAAAACACATGTTCCTCACATTTCTGTGGCAGAAAGTTCTGGAATCGGAGAGGAGCCACAAATTTCCTTCCACCCAGCGTTCCCCCAAGTCTCCCGATAAAAATGATACCTCACTTGCGTGGGTAGGCCTAGCGCCGGCGACAGGAAACACCCCAAAGCGCAACGTGGACACGTCCAAATTTTTGGAAGAAAACAGAGGTGTTTTTTGCAAAGTGCCTACCTGTAGATTTTGGCCTCTAGCTCAGCCGGCACCTTGGGAAACCTACCAAACCTGTGCATTTCTGAAAACTAGAGACCTAGGGGAATCCAAGGAGGGGTGACTTGCGGGGCTCGGACCAGGTTCTGTTACCCAGAATCCTTTGCAAACCTCAAAATTTGGCTACAAAAACACATGTTCCTCACATTTCTGTGGCAGAAAGTTCTGGAATCGGAGAGGAGCCACAAATTTCCTTCCACCCAGCGTTCCCCCAAGTCTCCCGATAAAAATGATACCTCACTTGCGTGGGTAGGCCTAGCGCCGGCGACAGGAAACACCCCAAAGCGCAACGTGGACACATCCAAAATTATGGAAGAAAACAGAGGTGTTTTCTGCGAAGTGCCTACCTGTAGATTTTGGCCTCTAGCTCAGCCGGCTCCTAGGCCTAGCGCCCGTGACAGGAAACACCCCAAAGCGCAACGTGGACACGTCCAAAAATTTGGAAGAAAACAGAGGTGTTTTTGCGAAGTGCCTACCTGTAGATTTTGGCCTCTAGCTCAGCCGGCACCTAGGGAAACCTACCAAACCTGTGCATTTCTGAAAACTAGAGACCTAGGGGAATCCAAGATGGGGTGACTTGCGGGACTCGGACCAGGTTCTGTTACCCAGAATCCTTTGCAAACCTCAAAATCTGGCTAAAAAAACACATGTTCCTCACATTTCTGTGGCAGAAAGTTCTGGAATCTGAGAGGAGCCACAAATTTCCTTCCACCCAGCGTTCCCCCAAGTCTCCCGATAAAAATGATACCTCACTTGCGTGGGTAGGCCTAGCGCCGGCGACAGGAAACACGCCAAAGCGCAACGTGGACACGTCCAAAATTATGGAAGAAAACAGAGGTGTTTTTTGCGAAGTGCCAACCTGTAGATTTTGGCCTCTAGCTCAGCCGGCACCTAGGGAAACCTACCAAACCTGTGCATTTCTGAAAACTAGAGACCTAGGGGAATCCAAGATGGGGTGACTTGCGGGGCTCGGACCAGGTTCTGTTACCCAGAATCCTTTGCAAACCTCAAAATGTGGCTAAAAAAACACATGTTCCTCACATTTCTGTGGCAGAAAGTTCTGGAATCTGAGAGGAGCCACAAATTTCCTTCCACCCAGCGTTCCCCCAAGTCTCCCGATAAAAATGATACCTCACTTGCATGGGTAGGCCTAGCGCCAGCGACAGGAAACACCCCAAAGCGCAACGTGGACACATCCAAAATTATGGAAGAAAACAGAGGTGTTTTTTGCGAAGTGCCTACCTGTAGATTTTGGCCTCTAGCTCAGCCGGCACCTAGGGAAACCTACCAAACCTGTGCATTTCTGAAAACTAGAGACCTAGGGGAATCCAAGATGGGGTGACTTGCGGGGCTCGGACCAGGTTCTGTTACCCAGAATCCTTTGCAAACCTAAAAATTTGGCTAAAAAAACACATGTTCCTCACATTTCTGTGGCAGAAAGTTCTGCAATCTGAGAGGAGCCACAAATTTCCTTCCACCCAGCGTTCCCCCAAGTCTCCCGATAAAAATGATACCTCACTTGCGTGGGTAGGCCTAGCGCCGGCGACAGGAAACACGCCAAAGCGCAACGTGGACACGTCCAAAATTTTGGAAGAAAACAGAGGTGTTTTTTGCGAAGTGCCTACCTGTAGATTTTGGCCTCTAGCTCAGCCGGCACCTAGGGAAACCTACCAAGCCTGTGCATTTCTGAAAACTAGTGACCTAGGGGAATCCAAGGAGTGGTGACTTGTGGGGCTCGGACCAGGTTCTGTTACCCAGAATCCTTTGCAAACCTCAAAATTTGGCTAAAAAAACACATGTTCCTCACATTTCTGTGGCAGAAAGTTTTGGAATCTGAGAGGATCCACAAATTTCCTTCCACCCAGCGTTCCCCCAAGTCTCCCGATAAAAATGATACCTCACTTGCGTGGGTAGGCCTAGCGCCAGCGACAGGAAACACGCCAAAGCGCAACGTGGACACGTCCAAAATTTTGGAAGAAAATAGAGGTGTTTTTTTGCGAAGTGCCTACCTGTAGATTTTGGCCTCTAGCTCAGCCGGCACCTTGGGAAACCTACCAAACCTGTGCATTTCTGAAAACTAGAGACCGAGGGGAATCCAAGGAGGGGTGACTTGCGGGGCTCGGACCAGGTTCTGTTACCCAGAATCCTTTGCAAACCTCAAAATTTGGCTAAAAAAACACATGTTCCTCACATTTCTGTGGCAGAAAGTTCTGGAATCTGAGAGGAGCCACAAATGTCCTTCCACCCAGCGTTCCCCCAAGTCTCCCGATAAAAATGATACCTCACTTGCATGGGTAGGCCTAGCGCCAGCGACAGGAAACACCCCAAAGCGCAACGTGGACACATCCAAAATTATGGAAGAAAACAGAGGTGTTTTTTGCGAAGTGCCTACCTGTAGATTTTGGCCTCTAGCTCAGCCGGCACCTAGGGAAACCTACCAAAACTGTGCATTTCTAAAAACTAGAGACCTAGGGGAATCCAAGGAGGGGTGACTTGCGGGGCTCGGACCAGGTTCTGTTACCCAGAATCCTTTGCAAACCTCAAAATTTGGCTAAAAAAACACATGTTCCTCACATTTCTGTGGCAGAAAGTTCTGGAATCTGAGAGGAGCCACAAATTTCCTTCCACCCAGCGTTCCCCCAAGTCTCCCGATAAAAATGATACCTCACTTGCGTGGGTAGGCCTAGCGCCGGCGACAGGAAACACCCCAAAGCGCAACGTGGACACATCCAAAATTATGGAAGAAAACAGAGGTGTTTTCTGCGAAGTGCCTACCTGTAGATTTTGGCCTCTAGCTCAGCCGGCTCCTAGGCCTAGCGCCCGTGACAGGAAACACCCCAAAGCGCAACGTGGACACGTCCAAAAATTTGGAAGAAAACAGAGGTGTTTTTGCGAAGTGCCTACCTGTAGATTTTGGCCTCTAGCTCAGCCGGCACCTAGGGAAACCTACCAAACCTGTGCATTTCTGAAAACTAGAGACCTAGGGGAATCCAAGATGGGGTGACTTGCGGGACTCGGACCAGGTTCTGTTACCCAGAATCCTTTGCAAACCTCAAAATCTGGCTAAAAAAACACATGTTCCTCACATTTCTGTGGCAGAAAGTTCTGGAATCTGAGAGGAGCCACAAATTTCCTTCCACCCAGCGTTCCCCCAAGTCTCCCGATAAAAATGATACCTCACTTGCGTGGGTAGGCCTAGCGCCGGCGACAGGAAACACGCCAAAGCGCAACGTGGACACGTCCAAAATTATGGAAGAAAACAGAGGTGTTTTTTGCGAAGTGCCAACCTGTAGATTTTGGCCTCTAGCTCAGCCGGCACCTAGGGAAACCTACCAAACCTGTGCATTTCTGAAAACTAGAGACCTAGGGGAATCCAAGATGGGGTGACTTGCGGGGCTCGGACCAGGTTCTGTTACCCAGAATCCTTTGCAAACCTCAAAATGTGGCTAAAAAAACACATGTTCCTCACATTTCTGTGGCAGAAAGTTCTGGAATCTGAGAGGAGCCACAAATTTCCTTCCACCCAGCGTTCCCCCAAGTCTCCCGATAAAAATGATACCTCACTTGCATGGGTAGGCCTAGCGCCAGCGACAGGAAACACCCCAAAGCGCAACGTGGACACATCCAAAATTATGGAAGAAAACAGAGGTGTTTTTTGCGAAGTGCCTACCTGTAGATTTTGGCCTCTAGCTCAGCCGGCACCTAGGGAAACCTACCAAACCTGTGCATTTCTGAAAACTAGAGACCTAGGGGAATCCAAGATGGGGTGACTTGCGGGGCTCGGACCAGGTTCTGTTACCCAGAATCCTTTGCAAACCTAAAAATTTGGCTAAAAAAACACATGTTCCTCACATTTCTGTGGCAGAAAGTTCTGCAATCTGAGAGGAGCCACAAATTTCCTTCCACCCAGCGTTCCCCCAAGTCTCCCGATAAAAATGATACCTCACTTGCGTGGGTAGGCCTAGCGCCGGCGACAGGAAACACGCCAAAGCGCAACGTGGACACGTCCAAAATTTTGGAAGAAAACAGAGGTGTTTTTTGCGAAGTGCCTACCTGTAGATTTTGGCCTCTAGCTCAGCCGGCACCTAGGGAAACCTACCAAGCCTGTGCATTTCTGAAAACTAGTGACCTAGGGGAATCCAAGGAGTGGTGACTTGTGGGGCTCGGACCAGGTTCTGTTACCCAGAATCCTTTGCAAACCTCAAAATTTGGCTAAAAAAACACATGTTCCTCACATTTCTGTGGCAGAAAGTTTTGGAATCTGAGAGGAGCCACACATTTCCTTCCACCCAGCGTTCCCCCAAGTCTCCCGATAAAAATGATACCTCACTTGCGTGGGTAGGCCTAGCGCCAGCGACAGGAAACACGCCAAAGCGCAACGTGGACACGTCCAAAATTTTGGAAGAAAATAGAGGTGTTTTTTTGCGAAGTGCCTACCTGTAGATTTTGGCCTCTAGCTCAGCCGGCACCTTGGGAAACCTACCAAACCTGTGCATTTCTGAAAACTAGAGACCGAGGGGAATCCAAGGAGGGGTGACTTGCGGGGCTCGGACCAGGTTCTGTTACCCAGAATCCTTTGCAAACCTCAAAATTTGGCTACAAAAACACATGTTCCTCACATTTCTGTGGCAGAAAGTTCTGGAATCTGAGAGGAGCCACAAATGTCCTTCCACCCAGCGTTCCCCCAAGTCTCCCGATAAAAATGATACCTCACTTGCGTGGGTAGGCCTAGCGCCGGCGACAGGAAACATGCCAAAGCGCAACGTGGACACGTCCAAAATTATGGAAGAAAACAGAGGTGTTTTTTGCGAAGTGCCAACCTGTAGATTTTGGCCTCTAGCTCAGCCGGCACCTAGGGAAACCTACCAAACCTGTGCATTTCTGAAAACTAGAGACCTAGGGGAATCCAAGATGGGGTGACTTGCGGGGCTCGGACCAGGTTCTGTTACCCAGAATCCTTTGCAAACCTCAAAATGTGGCTAAAAAAACACATGTTCCTCACATTTCTGTGGCAGAAAGTTCTGGAATCTGAGAGGAGCCACAAATTTCCTTCCACCCAGCGTTCCCCCAAGTCTCCCGATAAAAATGATACCTCACTTGCATGGGTAGGCCTAGCGCCAGCGACAGGAAACACCCCAAAGCGCAACGTGGACACATCCAAAATTATGGAAGAAAACAGAGGTGTTTTTTGCGAAGTGCCTACCTGTAGATTTTGGCCTCTAGCTCAGCCGGCACCTAGGGAAACCTACCAAACCTGTGCATTTCTGAAAACTAGAGACCTAGGGGAATCCAAGATGGGGTGACTTGCGGGGCTCGGACCAGGTTCTGTTACCCAGAATCCTTTGCAAACCTAAAAATTTGGCTAAAAAAACACATGTTCCTCACATTTCTGTGGCAGAAAGTTCTGGAATCGGAGAGGAGCCACAAATTTCCTTCCACCCAGCGTTCCCCCAAGTCTCCCGATAAAAATGATACCTCACTTGCGTGGGTAGGCCTACCGCCCGCGACAGGAAACACCCCAAAGCGCAACGTGGACACATCCAAAATTTTGGAAGAAAACAGAGGTGTCTTTTGCGAAGTGCCTACCTGTAGATATTGGCCTCTAGCTCAGCCGGCACCTAGGGAAACCTACCAAACCTGTGCATTTCTAAAAACTAGAGACCTAGGGGAATCCAAGGAGGGGTGACTTGCGGGGCTCGGACCAGGTTCTGTAACCCAGAATCCTTTGCAAACCTCAAAATTTGGCTAAAAAAACACATGTTCCTCACATTTCTGTGGAAGAAAGTTCTGGAATCTGAGAGGAGCCACAAATTTCCTTCCACCCAGCGTTCCCCCAAGTCTCCCGATAAAAATGATACCTCACTTGCGTGGGTAGGCCTACCGCCCGCGACAGGAAACACCCCAAAGCGCAACGTGGACACATCCAAAATTTTGGAAGAAAACAGAGGTGTTTTTTGCGAAGTGCCTACCTGTAGATATTGGCCTCTAGCTCAGCCGGCACCTAGGGAAACCTACCAAACCTGTGCATTTCTAAAAACTAGAGACCTAGGGGAATCCAAGGAGGGGTGACTTGCGGGGCTCGGACCAGGTTCTGTTACCCAGAATCCTTTGCAAACCTCAAAATGTGGCTAAAAAAACACATGTTCCTCACATTTCTGTGGCAGAAAGTTCTGGAATCTGAGAGGAGCCACAAATTTCCTTCCACCCAGCGTTCCCCCAAGTCTCCCGATAAAAATGATACCTCACTTGCGTGGGTAGGCCTAGCGCCAGGGACAGGAAACACCCCAAAGTGCAACGTGGACACATCCAAAATTATGGAAGAAAACAGAGGTGTTTTTTGCGAAGTGCCTACCTGTAGATTTTGGCCTCTAGCTCAGCCGGCACCTAGGGAAACCTACCAAAACTGTGCATTTCTAAAAACTAGAGACCTAGGGGAATCCAAGGAGGGGTGACTTGCGGGGCTCGGACCAGGTTCTGTTACCCAGAATCCTTTGCAAACCTCAAAATTTGGCTAAAAAAACACATGTTCCTCACATTTCTGTGGCAGAAAGTTCTGGAATCTGAGAGGAGCCACAAATTTCCTTCCACACAGCGTTCCCCCAAGTCTCCCGATAAAAATGATACCTCACTTGTGTGGGTAGGCCTACCGCCCGCGACAGGAAACACCCCAAAGCGCAACGTGGACACATCCAAAATTTTGGAAGAAAACAGAGGTGTTTTTTGCGAAGTGCCTACCTGTAGATTTTGGCCTCTAGCTCAGCCGGCACCTAGGGAAACCTACCAAACCTGTGCATTTCTGAAAACTAGAGACCTAGGGGAATCCAAGATGGGGTGACTTGCGGGCCTCGGACCAGGTTCTGTTACCCAGAATCCTTTGCAAACCTCAAAATGTGGCTAAAAAAACACATGTTCCTCACATTTCTGTGGCAGAAAGTTCTGCAATCTGAGAGGAGCCACAAATTTCCTTCCACCCAGCGTTCCCCCAAGTCTCCCGATAAAAATGATACCTCACTTGCGTGGGTAGGCCTAGCGCCGGCGACAGGAAACACGACAAAGCGCAACGTGGACACGTCCAAAATTTTGGAAGAAAACAGAGGTGTTTTTTGCGAAGTGCCTACCTGTAGATTTTGGCCTCTAGCTCAGCCGGCACCTAGGGAAACCTACCAAGCCTGTGCATTTCTGAAAACTAGAGACCTAGGGGAATCCAAGGAGTGGTGACTTGTGGGGCTCGGACCAGGTTCTGTTACCCAGAATCCTTTGCAAACCTCAAAATTTGGCTAAAAAAACACATGTTCCTCACATTTCTGTTGCAGAAAGTTTTGGAATCTGAGAGGAGCCACAAATTTCCTTCCACCCAGCGTTCCCCCAAGTCTCCCGATAAAAATGATACCTCACTTGCGTGGGTAGGCCTAGCGCCAGCGACAGGAAACACGCCAAAGCGCAACGTGGACACGTCCAAAATTTTGGAAGAAAATAGAGGTGTTTTTTTGCGAAGTGCCTACCTGTAGATTTTGGCCTCTAGCTCAGCCGGCACCTTGGGAAACCTACCAAACCTGTGCATTTCTGAAAACTAGAGACCGAGGGGAATCCAAGGAGGGGTGACTTGCAGGGCTCGGACCAGGTTCTGTTACCCAGAATCCTTTGCAAACCTCAAAATTTGGCTACAAAAACACATGTTCCTCACATTTCTGTGGCAGAAAGTTCTGGAATCTGAGAGGAGCCACAAATGTCCTTCCACCCAGCGTTCCCCCAAGTCTCCCGATAAAAATGATACCTCACTTGCGTGGGTAGGCCTAGCGCCGGCGACAGGAAACACGCCAAAGCGCAATGTGGACACGTCCAAAATTATGGAAGAAAACAGAGGTGTTTTTTGCGAAGTGCCAACCTGTAGATTTTGGCCTCTAGCTCAGCCGGCACCTAGGGAAACCTACCAAACCTGTGCATTTCTGAAAACTAGAGACCTAGGGGAATCCAAGATGGGGTGACTTGCGGGGCTCGGACCAGGTTCTGTTACCCAGAATCCTTTGCAAACCTCAAAATGTGGCTAAAAAAACACATGTTCCTCACATTTCTGTGGCAGAAAGTTCTGGAATCTGAGAGGAGCCACAAATTTCCTTCCACCCATCGTTCCCCCAAGTCTCCCGATAAAAATGATACCTCACTTGCGTGGGTAGGCCTAGCGCCAGCGACAGGAAACACGCCAAAGCGCAACGTGGACACGTCCAAAATTTTGGAAGAAAATAGAGGTGTTTTTTTGCGAAGTGCCTACCTGTAGATTTTGGCCTCTAGCTCAGCCGGCACCTTGGGAAACCTACCAAACCTGTGCATTTCTGAAAACTAGAGACCGAGGGGAATCCAAGGAGGGGTGACTTGCGGGGCTCGGACCAGGTTCTGTTACCCAGAATCCTTTGCAAACCTCAAAATTTGGCTACAAAAACACATGTTCCTCACATTTCTGTGGCAGAAAGTTCTGGAATCGGAGAGGAGCCACAAATTTCCTTCCACCCAGCGTTCCCCCAAGTCTCCCGATAAAAATGATACCTCACTTGCGTGGGTAGGCCTAGCGCCGGCGACAGGAAACACCCCAAAGCGCAACTTGGCACGTCCAAAATTTTGGAAGAAAACAGAGGTGTTTTTTGCGAAGTGCCTACCTGTAGATTTTGGCCTCTAGCTCAGCCGGCACCTAGGGAAACCTACCAAACCTGTGCATTTCTGAAAACTAGAGACCTAGGGGAATCCAAGGAGGGGTGACTTGCGGGGCTCGGACCAGGTTCTGTTACCCAGAATCCTTTGCAAACCTCAAAATTTGGCTAAAAAAACACATGTTCCTCACATTTCTGTGGCAGAAAGTTCTGGAATCTGAGAGGAGCCACAAATTTCCTTCCACCCAGCGTTTCCCCAAGTCTCCCGATAAAAATGATACCTCACTTGCGTGGGTAGGCCTAGCGCCGGCGACAGGAAACACCCCAAAGCGCAACGTGGACATGTCCAAAATTTTGGAAGAAAACAGAGGTGTTTTTTGCGAAGTGCCAACCTGTAGATTTTGGCCTCTAGCTCAGCCGGCACCTAGGGAAACCTACCAAACCTGTGCATTTCTGAAAACTAGAGACCTAGGGGAATCCAAGATGGGGTGACTTGCGGGGCTCGGACCAGGTTCTGTTACCCAGAATCCTTTGCAAACCTCAAAATGTGGCTAAAAAAACACATGTTCCTCACATTTCTGTGGCAGAAAGTTCTGGAATCTGAGAGGAGCCACAAATTTCCTTCCACCCAGCGTTCCCCCAAGTCTCCCGATAAAAATGATACCTCACTTGCGTGGGTAGGCCTAGCGCCAGCGACAGGAAACACCCCAAAGCGCAACGTGGACACATCCAAAATTATGGAAGAAAACAGAGGTGTATTTTGCGAAGTGCCTACCTGTAGATTTTGGCCTCTAGCTCAGCCGGCACCTAGGGAAACCTACCAAACCTGTGCATTTCTGAAAACTAGAGACCTAGGGGAATCCAAGATGGGGTGACTTGCGGGGCTCGTACCAGGTTCTGTTACCCAGAATCCTTTGCAAACCTAAAAATTTGGCTAAAAAAACACATGTTCCTCACATTTCTGTGGCAGAAAGTTCTGGAATCTGAGAGGAGCCACAAATTTCCTTCCACCCAGCGTTCCCCCAAGTCTCCCGATAAAAATGATACCTCACTTGCGTGGGTAGGCCTACCGCCCGCTACAGGAAACACCCCAAAGCGCAACGTGGACACATCCAAAATTTTGGAAGAAAACAGAGGTGTTTTTTGCGAAGTGCCTACCTGTAGATATTGGCCTCTAGCTCAGCCGGCACCTAGGGAAACCTACCAAACCTGTGCATTTCTAAAAACTAGAGACCTAGGGGAATCCAAGGAGGGGTGACTTGCGGGGCTCGGACCAGGTTCTGTTACCCAGAATCCTTTGCAAACCTCAAAATGTGGCTAAAAAAACACATGTTCCTCACATTTCTGTGGCAGAAAGTTCTGGAATCTGAGAGGAGCCACAAATTTCCTTCCACCCAGCGTTCCCCCAAGTCTCCCGATAAAAATGATACCTCACTTGCGTGGGTAGGCCTAGCGCCAGGGACAGGAAACACCCCAAAGTGCAACGTGGACACATCCAAAATTATGGAAGAAAACAGAGGTGTTTTTTGCGAAGTACCTACCTGTAGATTTTGGCCTCTAGCTCAGCTGGCACCTACGGAAACCTACCAAACCTGTGCATTTCTGAAAACTAGAGACCTAGAGGAATCCAAGGATGGGTGACTTGCGGGGCTCGGACCAGGTTCTGTTACCCAGAATCCTTTGCAAACCTCAAAATTTGGCTACAAAAACACATGTTCTTCACATTTCTGTGGCAGAAAGTTCTGGAATCGGAGAGGAGCCACAAATTTCCTTCCACCCAGCGTTCCCCCAAGTCTCCCGATAAAAATGATACCTCACTTGCGTGGGTAGGCCTAGCGCCCGTGACAGGAAACACCCCAAAGCGCAACGTGGACACGTCCAAAAATTTGGAAGAAAACAGAGGTGTTTTTGCGAAGTGCCTACCTGTAGATTTTGGCCTCTAGCTCAGCCGGCACCTAGGGAAACCTACCAAACCTGTGCATTTCTGAAAACTAGAGACCTAGGGGAATCCAAGATGGGGTGACTTGCGGGGCTCGGACCAGGTTCTGTTACCCAGAATCCTTTGCAAACCTCAAAATTTGGCTAAAAAAACACATGTTCCTCACATTTCTGTGGCAGAAAGTTCTGCAATCTGAGAGGAGCCACAAATTTCCTTCCACCCAGCGTTCCCCCAAGTCTCCCGATAAAAATGATACCTCACTTGCGTGGGTAGGCCTAGCGCCAGCGACAGGAAACACCCCAAAGCGAAACGTGGACACATCCAAAATTATGGAAGAAAACAGAGGTGTTTTTTGCGAAGTGCCTACCTGTAGATTTTGGCCTCTAGCTCAGCCGGCTCCTAGGGAAACCTACCAAACCTGTGCATTTCTGAAAACTAGAGACCTAGGGGAATCCAAGGAGGGGTGACTTGCGGGGCTCGGACCAGGTTCTGTTACCCAGAATCCTTTGCAAACCTCAAAATTTGGCTACAAAAACACATGTTCCTCACATTTCTGTGGCAGAAAGTTCTGGAATCGGAGAGGAGCCACAAATTTCCTTCCACCCAGCGTTCCCCCAAGTCTCCCGATAAAAATGATACCTCACTTGCGTGGGTAGGCCTAGCGCCGGCGACAGGAAACACCCCAAAGCGCAACGTGGACACGTCCAAATTTTTGGAAGAAAACAGAGGTGTTTTTTGCAAAGTGCCTACCTGTAGATTTTGGCCTCTAGCTCAGCCGGCACCTTGGGAAACCTACCAAACCTGTGCATTTCTGAAAACTAGAGACCTAGGGGAATCCAAGGAGGGGTGACTTGCGGGGCTCGGACCAGGTTCTGTTACCCAGAATCCTTTGCAAACCTCAAAATTTGGCTACAAAAACACATGTTCCTCACATTTCTGTGGCAGAAAGTTCTGGAATCGGAGAGGAGCCACAAATTTCCTTCCACCCAGCGTTCCCCCAAGTCTCCCGATAAAAATGATACCTCACTTGCGTGGGTAGGCCTAGCGCCGGCGACAGGAAACACCCCAAAGCGCAACGTGGACACATCCAAAATTATGGAAGAAAACAGAGGTGTTTTCTGCGAAGTGCCTACCTGTAGATTTTGGCCTCTAGCTCAGCCGGCTCCTAGGCCTAGCGCCCGTGACAGGAAACACCCCAAAGCGCAACGTGGACACGTCCAAAAATTTGGAAGAAAACAGAGGTGTTTTTGCGAAGTGCCTACCTGTAGATTTTGGCCTCTAGCTCAGCCGGCACCTAGGGAAACCTACCAAACCTGTGCATTTCTGAAAACTAGAGACCTAGGGGAATCCAAGATGGGGTGACTTGCGGGACTCGGACCAGGTTCTGTTACCCAGAATCCTTTGCAAACCTCAAAATCTGGCTAAAAAAACACATGTTCCTCACATTTCTGTGGCAGAAAGTTCTGGAATCTGAGAGGAGCCACAAATTTCCTTCCACCCAGCGTTCCCCCAAGTCTCCCGATAAAAATGATACCTCACTTGCGTGGGTAGGCCTAGCGCCGGCGACAGGAAACACGCCAAAGCGCAACGTGGACACGTCCAAAATTATGGAAGAAAACAGGTGTTTTTTGCGAAGTGCCAACCTGTAGATTTTGGCCTCTAGCTCAGCCGGCACCTAGGGAAACCTACCAAACCTGTGCATTTCTGAAAACTAGAGACCTAGGGGAATCCAAGATGGGGTGACTTGCGGGGCTCGGACCAGGTTCTGTTACCCAGAATCCTTTGCAAACCTCAAAATGTGGCTAAAAAAACACATGTTCCTCACATTTCTGTGGCAGAAAGTTCTGGAATCTGAGAGGAGCCACAAATTTCCTTCCACCCAGCGTTCCCCCAAGTCTCCCGATAAAAATGATACCTCACTTGCATGGGTAGGCCTAGCGCCAGCGACAGGAAACACCCCAAAGCGCAACGTGGACACATCCAAAATTATGGAAGAAAACAGAGGTGTTTTTTGCGAAGTGCCTACCTGTAGATTTTGGCCTCTAGCTCAGCCGGCACCTAGGGAAACCTACCAAACCTGTGCATTTCTGAAAACTAGAGACCTAGGGGAATCCAAGATGGGGTGACTTGCGGGGCTCGGACCAGGTTCTGTTACCCAGAATCCTTTGCAAACCTAAAAATATGGCTAAAAAAACACATGTTCCTCACATTTCTGTGGCAGAAAGTTCTGCAATCTGAGAGGAGCCACAAATTTCCTTCCACCCAGCGTTCCCCCAAGTCTCCCGATAAAAATGATACCTCACTTGCGTGGGTAGGCCTAGCGCCGGCGACAGGAAACACGCCAAAGCGCAACGTGGACACGTCCAAAATTTTGGAAGAAAACAGAGGTGTTTTTTGCGAAGTGCCTACCTGTAGATTTTGGCCTCTAGCTCAGCCGGCACCTAGGGAAACCTACCAAGCCTGTGCATTTCTGAAAACTAGTGACCTAGGGGAATCCAAGGAGTGGTGACTTGTGGGGCTCGGACCAGGTTCTGTTACCCAGAATCCTTTGCAAACCTCAAAATTTGGCTAAAAAAACACATGTTCCTCACATTTCTGTGGCAGAAAGTTTTGGAATCTGAGAGGAGCCACAAATTTCCTTCCACCCAGCGTTCCCCCAAGTCTCCCGATAAAAATGATACCTCACTTGCGTGGGTAGGCCTAGCGCCAGCGACAGGAAACACGCCAAAGCGCAACGTGGACACGTCCAAAATTTTGGAAGAAAATAGAGGTGTTTTTTTGCGAAGTGCCTACCTGTAGATTTTGGCCTCTAGCTCAGCCGGCACCTTGGGAAACCTACCAAACCTGTGCATTTCTGAAAACTAGAGACCGAGGGGAATCCAAGGAGGGGTGACTTGCGGGGCTCGGACCAGGTTCTGTTACCCAGAATCCTTTGCAAACCTCAAAATTTGGCTAAAAAAACACATGTTCCTCACATTTCTGTGGCAGAAAGTTCTGGAATCTGAGAGGAGCCACAAATGTCCTTCCACCCAGCGTTCCCCCAAGTCTCCCGATAAAAATGATACCTCACTTGCATGGGTAGGCCTAGCGCCAGCGACAGGAAACACCCCAAAGCGCAACGTGGACACATCCAAAATTATGGAAGAAAACAGAGGTGTTTTTTGCGAAGTGCCTACCTGTAGATTTTGGCCTCTAGCTCAGCCGGCACCTAGGGAAACCTACCAAAACTGTGCATTTCTAAAAACTAGAGACCTAGGGGAATCCAAGGAGGGGTGACTTGCGGGGCTCGGACCAGGTTCTGTTACCCAGAATCCTTTGCAAACCTCAAAATTTGGCTAAAAAAACACATGTTCCTCACATTTCTGTGGCAGAAAGTTCTGGAATCTGAGAGGAGCCACAAATTTCCTTCCACCCAGCGTTCCCCCAAGTCTCCCGATAAAAATGATACCTCACTTGCGTGGGTAGGCCTAGCGCCGGCGACAGGAAACACCCCAAAGCGCAACGTGGACACATCCAAAATTATGGAAGAAAACAGAGGTGTTTTCTGCGAAGTGCCTACCTGTAGATTTTGGCCTCTAGCTCAGCCGGCTCCTAGGCCTAGCGCCCGTGACAGGAAACACCCCAAAGCGCAACGTGGACACGTCCAAAAATTTGGAAGAAAACAGAGGTGTTTTTGCGAAGTGCCTACCTGTAGATTTTGGCCTCTAGCTCAGCCGGCACCTAGGGAAACCTACCAAACCTGTGCATTTCTGAAAACTAGAGACCTAGGGGAATCCAAGATGGGGTGACTTGCGGGACTCGGACCAGGTTCTGTTACCCAGAATCCTTTGCAAACCTCAAAATCTGGCTAAAAAAACACATGTTCCTCACATTTCTGTGGCAGAAAGTTCTGGAATCTGAGAGGAGCCACAAATTTCCTTCCACCCAGCGTTCCCCCAAGTCTCCCGATAAAAATGATACCTCACTTGCGTGGGTAGGCCTAGCTCCGGCGACAGGAAACACGCCAAAGCGCAACGTGGACACGTCCAAAATTATGGAAGAAAACAGAGGTGTTTTTTGCGAAGTGCCAACCTGTAGATTTTGGCCTCTAGCTCAGCCGGCACCTAGGGAAACCTACCAAACCTGTGCATTTCTGAAAACTAGAGACCTAGGGGAATCCAAGATGGGGTGACTTGCGGGGCTCGGACCAGGTTCTGTTACCCAGAATCCTTTGCAAACCTCAAAATGTGGCTAAAAAAACACATGTTCCTCACATTTCTGTGGCAGAAAGTTCTGGAATCTGAGAGGAGCCACAAATTTCCTTCCACCCAGCGTTCCCCCAAGTCTCCCGATAAAAATGATACCTCACTTGCATGGGTAGGCCTAGCGCCAGCGACAGGAAACACCCCAAAGCGCAACGTGGACACATCCAAAATTATGGAAGAAAACAGAGGTGTTTTTTGCGAAGTGCCTACCTGTAGATTTTGGCCTCTAGCTCAGCCGGCACCTAGGGAAACCTACCAAACCTGTGCATTTCTGAAAACTAGAGACCTAGGGGAATCCAAGATGGGGTGACTTGCGGGGCTCGGACCAGGTTCTGTTACCCAGAATCCTTTGCAAACCTAAAAATTTGGCTAAAAAAACACATGTTCCTCACATTTCTGTGGCAGAAAGTTCTGCAATCTGAGAGGAGCCACAAATTTCCTTCCACCCAGCGTTCCCCCAAGTCTCCCGATAAAAATGATACCTCACTTGCGTGGGTAGGCCTAGCGCCGGCGACAGGAAACACGCCAAAGCGCAACGTGGACACGTCCAAAATTTTGGAAGAAAACAGAGGTGTTTTTTGCGAAGTGCCTACCTGTAGATTTTGGCCTCTAGCTCAGCCGGCACCTAGGGAAACCTACCAAGCCTGTGCATTTCTGAAAACTAGTGACCTAGGGGAATCCAAGGAGTGGTGACTTGTGGGGCTCGGACCAGGTTCTGTTACCCAGAATCCTTTGCAAACCTCAAAATTTGGCTAAAAAAACACATGTTCCTCACATTTCTGTGGCAGAAAGTTTTGGAATCTGAGAGGAGCCACAAATTTCCTTCCACCCAGCGTTCCCCCAAGTCTCCCGATAAAAATGATACCTCACTTGCGTGGGTAGGCCTAGCGCCAGCGACAGGAAACACGCCAAAGCGCAACGTGGACACGTCCAAAATTTTGGAAGAAAATAGAGGTGTTTTTTTGCGAAGTGCCTACCTGTAGATTTTGGCCTCTAGCTCAGCCGGCACCTTGGGAAACCTACCAAACCTGTGCATTTCTGAAAACTAGAGACCGAGGGGAATCCAAGGAGGGGTGACTTGCGGGGCTCGGACCAGGTTCTGTTACCCAGAATCCTTTGCAAACCTCAAAATTTGGCTACAAAAACACATGTTCCTCACATTTCTGTGGCAGAAAGTTCTGGAATCTGAGAGGAGCCACAAATGTCCTTCCACCCAGCGTTCCCCCAAGTCTCCCGATAAAAATGATACCTCACTTGCGTGGGTAGGCCTAGCGCCGGCGACAGGAAACATGCCAAAGCGCAACGTGGACACGTCCAAAATTATGGAAGAAAACAGAGGTGTTTTTTGCGAAGTGCCAACCTGTAGATTTTGGCCTCTAGCTCAGCCGGCACCTAGGGAAACCTACCAAACCTGTGCATTTCTGAAAACTAGAGACCTAGGGGAATCCAAGATGGGGTGACTTGCGGGGCTCGGACCAGGTTCTGTTACCCAGAATCCTTTGCAAACCTCAAAATGTGGCTAAAAAAACACATGTTCCTCACATTTCTGTGGCAGAAAGTTCTGGAATCTGAGAGGAGCCACAAATTTCCTTCCACCCAGCGTTCCCCCAAGTCTCCCGATAAAAATGATACCTCACTTGCATGGGTAGGCCTAGCGCCAGCGACAGGAAACACCCCAAAGCGCAACGTGGACACATCCAAAATTATGGAAGAAAACAGAGGTGTTTTTTGCGAAGTGCCTACCTGTAGATTTTGGCCTCTAGCTCAGCCGGCACCTAGGGAAACCTACCAAACCTGTGCATTTCTGAAAACTAGAGACCTAGGGGAATCCAAGATGGGGTGACTTGCGGGGCTCGGACCAGGTTCTGTTACCCAGAATCCTTTGCAAACCTAAAAATTTGGCTAAAAAAACACATGTTCCTCACATTTCTGTGGCAGAAAGTTCTGGAATCGGAGAGGAGCCACAAATTTCCTTCCACCCAGCGTTCCCCCAAGTCTCCCGATAAAAATGATACCTCACTTGCGTGGGTAGGCCTACCGCCCGCGACAGGAAACACCCCAAAGCGCAACGTGGACACATCCAAAATTTTGGAAGAAAACAGAGGTGTCTTTTGCGAAGTGCCTACCTGTAGATATTGGCCTCTAGCTCAGCCGGCACCTAGGGAAACCTACCAAACCTGTGCATTTCTAAAAACTAGAGACCTAGGGGAATCCAAGGAGGGGTGACTTGCGGGGCTCGGACCAGGTTCTGTAACCCAGAATCCTTTGCAAACCTCAAAATTTGGCTAAAAAAACACATGTTCCTCACATTTCTGTGGAAGAAAGTTCTGGAATCTGAGAGGAGCCACAAATTTCCTTCCACCCAGCGTTCCCCCAAGTCTCCCGATAAAAATGATACCTCACTTGCGTGGGTAGGCCTACCGCCCGCGACAGGAAACACCCCAAAGCGCAACGTGGACACATCCAAAATTTTGGAAGAAAACAGAGGTGTTTTTTGCGAAGTGCCTACCTGTAGATATTGGCCTCTAGCTCAGCCGGCACCTAGGGAAACCTACCAAACCTGTGCATTTCTAAAAACTAGAGACCTAGGGGAATCCAAGGAGGGGTGACTTGCGGGGCTCGGACCAGGTTCTGTTACCCAGAATCCTTTGCAAACCTCAAAATGTGGCTAAAAAAACACATGTTCCTCACATTTCTGTGGCAGAAAGTTCTGGAATCTGAGAGGAGCCACAAATTTCCTTCCACCCAGCGTTCCCCCAAGTCTCCCGATAAAAATGATACCTCACTTGCGTGGGTAGGCCTAGCGCCAGGGACAGGAAACACCCCAAAGTGCAACGTGGACACATCCAAAATTATGGAAGAAAACAGAGGTGTTTTTTGCGAAGTGCCTACCTGTAGATTTTGGCCTCTAGCTCAGCCGGCACCTAGGGAAACCTACCAAAACTGTGCATTTCTAAAAACTAGAGACCTAGGGGAATCCAAGGAGGGGTGACTTGCGGGGCTCGGACCAGGTTCTGTTACCCAGAATCCTTTGCAAACCTCAAAATTTGGCTAAAAAAACACATGTTCCTCACATTTCTGTGGCAGAAAGTTCTGGAATCTGAGAGGAGCCACAAATTTCCTTCCACACAGCGTTCCCCCAAGTCTCCCGATAAAAATGATACCTCACTTGTGTGGGTAGGCCTACCGCCCGCGACAGGAAACACCCCAAAGCGCAACGTGGACACATCCAAAATTTTGGAAGAAAACAGAGGTGTTTTTTGCGAAGTGCCTACCTGTAGATTTTGGCCTCTAGCTCAGCCGGCACCTAGGGAAACCTACCAAACCTGTGCATTTCTGAAAACTAGAGACCTAGGGGAATCCAAGATGGGGTGACTTGCGGGCCTCGGACCAGGTTCTGTTACCCAGAATCCTTTGCAAACCTCAAAATGTGGCTAAAAAAACACATGTTCCTCACATTTCTGTGGCAGAAAGTTCTGCAATCTGAGAGGAGCCACAAATTTCCTTCCACCCAGCGTTCCCCCAAGTCTCCCGATAAAAATGATACCTCACTTGCGTGGGTAGGCCTAGCGCCGGCGACAGGAAACACGACAAAGCGCAACGTGGACACGTCCAAAATTTTGGAAGAAAACAGAGGTGTTTTTTGCGAAGTGCCTACCTGTAGATTTTGGCCTCTAGCTCAGCCGGCACCTAGGGAAACCTACCAAGCCTGTGCATTTCTGAAAACTAGAGACCTAGGGGAATCCAAGGAGTGGTGACTTGTGGGGCTCGGACCAGGTTCTGTTACCCAGAATCCTTTGCAAACCTCAAAATTTGGCTAAAAAAACACATGTTCCTCACATTTCTGTTGCAGAAAGTTTTGGAATCTGAGAGGAGCCACAAATTTCCTTCCACCCAGCGTTCCCCCAAGTCTCCCGATAAAAATGATACCTCACTTGCGTGGGTAGGCCTAGCGCCAGCGACAGGAAACACGCCAAAGCGCAACGTGGACACGTCCAAAATTTTGGAAGAAAATAGAGGTGTTTTTTTGCGAAGTGCCTACCTGTAGATTTTGGCCTCTAGCTCAGCCGGCACCTTGGGAAACCTACCAAACCTGTGCATTTCTGAAAACTAGAGACCGAGGGGAATCCAAGGAGGGGTGACTTGCAGGGCTCGGACCAGGTTCTGTTACCCAGAATCCTTTGCAAACCTCAAAATTTGGCTACAAAAACACATGTTCCTCACATTTCTGTGGCAGAAAGTTCTGGAATCTGAGAGGAGCCACAAATGTCCTTCCACCCAGCGTTCCCCCAAGTCTCCCGATAAAAATGATACCTCACTTGCGTGGGTAGGCCTAGCGCCGGCGACAGGAAACACGCCAAAGCGCAATGTGGACACGTCCAAAATTATGGAAGAAAACAGAGGTGTTTTTTGCGAAGTGCCAACCTGTAGATTTTGGCCTCTAGCTCAGCCGGCACCTAGGGAAACCTACCAAACCTGTGCATTTCTGAAAACTAGAGACCTAGGGGAATCCAAGATGGGGTGACTTGCGGGGCTCGGACCAGGTTCTGTTACCCAGAATCCTTTGCAAACCTCAAAATGTGGCTAAAAAAACACATGTTCCTCACATTTCTGTGGCAGAAAGTTCTGGAATCTGAGAGGAGCCACAAATTTCCTTCCACCCAGCGTTCCCCCAAGTCTCCCGATAAAAATGATACCTCACTTGCATGGGTAGGCCTAGCGCCAGCGACAGGAAACACCCCAAAGCGCAACGTGGACACATCCAAAATTATGGAAGAAAACAGAGGTGTTTTTTGCGAAGTGCCTACCTGTAGATTTTGGCCTCTAGCTCAGCCGGCACCTAGGGAAACCTACCAAACCTGTGCATTTCTGAAAACTAGAGACCTAGGGGAATCCAAGATGGGGTGACTTGCGGGGCTCGGACCAGGTTCTGTTACCCAGAATCCTTTGCAAACCTAAAAATTTGGCTAAAAAAACACATGTTCCTCACATTTCTGTGGCAGAAAGTTCTGCAATCTGAGAGGAGCCACAAATTTCCTTCCACCCAGCGTTCCCCCAAGTCTCCCGATAAAAATGATACCTCACTTGCGTGGGTAGGCCTAGCGCCGGCGACAGGAAACACGCCAAAGCGCAACGTGGACACGTCCAAAATTTTGGAAGAAAACAGAGGTGTTTTTTGCGAAGTGCCTACCTGTAGATTTTGGCCTCTAGCTCAGCCGGCACCTAGGGAAACCTACCAAGCCTGTGCATTTCTGAAAACTAGAGACCTAGGGGAATCCAAGGAGTGGTGACTTGTGGGGCTCGGACCAGGTTCTGTTACCCAGAATCCTTTGCAAACCTCAAAATTTGGCTAAAAAAACACATGTTCCTCACATTTCTGTGGCAGAAAGTTTTGGAATCTGAGAGGAGCCACAAATTTCCTTCCACCCAGCGTTCCCCCAAGTCTCCCGATAAAAATGATACCTCACTTGCGTGGGTAGGCCTAGCGCCAGCGACAGGAAACACGCCAAAGCGCAACGTGGACACGTCCAAAATTTTGGAAGAAAATAGAGGTGTTTTTTTGCGAAGTGCCTACCTGTAGATTTTGGCCTCTAGCTCAGCCGGCACCTTGGGAAACCTACCAAACCTGTGCATTTCTGAAAACTAGAGACCGAGGGGAATCCAAGGAGGGGTGACTTGCGGGGCTCGGACCAGGTTCTGTTACCCAGAATCCTTTGCAAACCTCAAAATTTGGCTACAAAAACACATGTTCCTCACATTTCTGTGGCAGAAAGTTCTGGAATCTGAGAGGAGCCACAAATGTCCTTCCACCCAGCGTTCCCCCAAGTCTCCCGATAAAAATGATACCTCACTTGCGTGGGTAGGCCTAGCGCCGGCGACAGGAAACACGCCAAAGCGCAACGTGGACACGTCCAAAATTATGGAAGAAAACAGAGGTGTTTTTTGCGAAGTGCCAACCTGTAGATTTTGGCCTCTAGCTCAGCCGGCACCTAGGGAAACCTACCAAACCTGTGCATTTCTGAAAACTAGAGACCTAGGGGAATCCAAGATGGGGTGACTTGCGGGGCTCGGACCAGGTTCTGTTACCCAGAATCCTTTGCAAACCTCAAAATGTGGCTAAAAAAACACATGTTCCTCACATTTCTGTGGCAGAAAGTTCTGGAATCTGAGAGGAGCCACAAATTTCCTTCCACCCAGCGTTCCCCCAAGTCTCCCGATAAAAATGATACCTCACTTGCATGGGTAGGCCTAGCGCCAGCGACAGGAAACACCCCAAAGCGCAACGTGGACACATCCAAAATTATGGAAGAAAACAGAGGTGTTTTTTGCGAAGTGCCTACCTGTAGATTTTGGCCTCTAGCTCAGCCGGCACCTAGGGAAACCTACCAAACCTGTGCATTTCTGAAAACTAGAGACCTAGGGGAATCCAAGATGGGGTGACTTGCGGGGCTCGGACCAGGTTCTGTTACCCAGAATCCTTTGCAAACCTAAAAATTTGGCTAAAAAAACACATGTTCCTCACATTTCTGTGGCAGAAAGTTCTGGAATCGGAGAGGAGCCACAAATTTCCTTCCACCCAGCGTTCCCCCAAGTCTCCCGATAAAAATGATACCTCACTTGCGTGGGTAGGCCTACCGCCCGCGACAGGAAACACCCCAAAGCGCAACGTGGACACATCCAAAATTTTGGAAGAAAACAGAGGTGTCTTTTGCGAAGTGCCTACCTGTAGATATTGGCCTCTAGCTCAGCCGGCACCTAGGGAAACCTACCAAACCTGTGCATTTCTAAAAACTAGAGACCTAGGGGAATCCAAGGAGGGGTGACTTGCGGGGCTCGGACCAGGTTCTGTAACCCAGAATCCTTTGCAAACCTCAAAATTTGGCTAAAAAAACACATGTTCCTCACATTTCTGTGGAAGAAAGTTCTGGAATCTGAGAGGAGCCACAAATTTCCTTCCACCCAGCGTTCCCCCAAGTCTCCCGATAAAAATGATACCTCACTTGCGTGGGTAGGCCTACCGCCCGCGACAGGAAACACCCCAAAGCGCAACGTGGACACATCCAAAATTTTGGAAGAAAACAGAGGTGTTTTTTGCGAAGTGCCTACCTGTAGATATTGGCCTCTAGCTCAGCCGGCACCTAGGGAAACCTACCAAACCTGTGCATTTCTAAAAACTAGAGACCTAGGGGAATCCAAGGAGGGGTGACTTGCGGGGCTCGGACCAGGTTCTGTTACCCAGAATCCTTTGCAAACCTCAAAATGTGGCTAAAAAAACACATGTTCCTCACATTTCTGTGGCAGAAAGTTCTGGAATCTGAGAGGAGCCACAAATTTCCTTCCACCCAGCGTTCCCCCAAGTCTCCCGATAAAAATGATACCTCACTTGCGTGGGTAGGCCTAGCGCCAGGGACAGGAAACACCCCAAAGTGCAACGTGGACACATCCAAAATTATGGAAGAAAACAGAGGTGTTTTTTGCGAAGTGCCTACCTGTAGATTTTGGCCTCTAGCTCAGCCGGCACCTAGGGAAACCTACCAAAACTGTGCATTTCTAAAAACTAGAGACCTAGGGGAATCCAAGGAGGGGTGACTTGCGGGGCTCGGACCAGGTTCTGTTACCCAGAATCCTTTGCAAACCTCAAAATTTGGCTAAAAAAACACATGTTCCTCACATTTCTGTGGCAGAAAGTTCTGGAATCTGAGAGGAGCCACAAATTTCCTTCCACACAGCGTTCCCCCAAGTCTCCCGATAAAAATGATACCTCACTTGTGTGGGTAGGCCTACCGCCCGCGACAGGAAACACCCCAAAGCGCAACGTGGACACATCCAAAATTTTGGAAGAAAACAGAGGTGTTTTTTGCGAAGTGCCTACCTGTAGATTTTGGCCTCTAGCTCAGCCGGCACCTAGGGAAACCTACCAAACCTGTGCATTTCTGAAAACTAGAGACCTAGGGGAATCCAAGATGGGGTGACTTGCGGGCCTCGGACCAGGTTCTGTTACCCAGAATCCTTTGCAAACCTCAAAATGTGGCTAAAAAAACACATGTTCCTCACATTTCTGTGGCAGAAAGTTCTGCAATCTGAGAGGAGCCACAAATTTCCTTCCACCCAGCGTTCCCCCAAGTCTCCCGATAAAAATGATACCTCACTTGCGTGGGTAGGCCTAGCGCCGGCGACAGGAAACACGACAAAGCGCAACGTGGACACGTCCAAAATTTTGGAAGAAAACAGAGGTGTTTTTTGCGAAGTGCCTACCTGTAGATTTTGGCCTCTAGCTCAGCCGGCACCTAGGGAAACCTACCAAGCCTGTGCATTTCTGAAAACTAGAGACCTAGGGGAATCCAAGGAGTGGTGACTTGTGGGGCTCGGACCAGGTTCTGTTACCCAGAATCCTTTGCAAACCTCAAAATTTGGCTAAAAAAACACATGTTCCTCACATTTCTGTTGCAGAAAGTTTTGGAATCTGAGAGGAGCCACAAATTTCCTTCCACCCAGCGTTCCCCCAAGTCTCCCGATAAAAATGATACCTCACTTGCGTGGGTAGGCCTAGCGCCAGCGACAGGAAACACGCCAAAGCGCAACGTGGACACGTCCAAAATTTTGGAAGAAAATAGAGGTGTTTTTTTGCGAAGTGCCTACCTGTAGATTTTGGCCTCTAGCTCAGCCGGCACCTTGGGAAACCTACCAAACCTGTGCATTTCTGAAAACTAGAGACCGAGGGGAATCCAAGGAGGGGTGACTTGCAGGGCTCGGACCAGGTTCTGTTACCCAGAATCCTTTGCAAACCTCAAAATTTGGCTACAAAAACACATGTTCCTCACATTTCTGTGGCAGAAAGTTCTGGAATCTGAGAGGAGCCACAAATGTCCTTCCACCCAGCGTTCCCCCAAGTCTCCCGATAAAAATGATACCTCACTTGCGTGGGTAGGCCTAGCGCCGGCGACAGGAAACACGCCAAAGCGCAATGTGGACACGTCCAAAATTATGGAAGAAAACAGAGGTGTTTTTTGCGAAGTGCCAACCTGTAGATTTTGGCCTCTAGCTCAGCCGGCACCTAGGGAAACCTACCAAACCTGTGCATTTCTGAAAACTAGAGACCTAGGGGAATCCAAGATGGGGTGACTTGCGGGGCTCGGACCAGGTTCTGTTACCCAGAATCCTTTGCAAACCTCAAAATGTGGCTAAAAAAACACATGTTCCTCACATTTCTGTGGCAGAAAGTTCTGGAATCTGAGAGGAGCCACAAATTTCCTTCCACCCAGCGTTCCCCCAAGTCTCCCGATAAAAATGATACCTCACTTGCATGGGTAGGCCTAGCGCCAGCGACAGGAAACACCCCAAAGCGCAACGTGGACACATCCAAAATTATGGAAGAAAACAGAGGTGTTTTTTGCGAAGTGCCTACCTGTAGATTTTGGCCTCTAGCTCAGCCGGCACCTAGGGAAACCTACCAAACCTGTGCATTTCTGAAAACTAGAGACCTAGGGGAATCCAAGATGGGGTGACTTGCGGGGCTCGGACCAGGTTCTGTTACCCAGAATCCTTTGCAAACCTAAAAATTTGGCTAAAAAAACACATGTTCCTCACATTTCTGTGGCAGAAAGTTCTGCAATCTGAGAGGAGCCACAAATTTCCTTCCACCCAGCGTTCCCCCAAGTCTCCCGATAAAAATGATACCTCACTTGCGTGGGTAGGCCTAGCGCCGGCGACAGGAAACACGCCAAAGCGCAACGTGGACACGTCCAAAATTTTGGAAGAAAACAGAGGTGTTTTTTGCGAAGTGCCTACCTGTAGATTTTGGCCTCTAGCTCAGCCGGCACCTAGGGAAACCTACCAAGCCTGTGCATTTCTGAAAACTAGAGACCTAGGGGAATCCAAGGAGTGGTGACTTGTGGGGCTCGGACCAGGTTCTGTTACCCAGAATCCTTTGCAAACCTCAAAATTTGGCTAAAAAAACACATGTTCCTCACATTTCTGTGGCAGAAAGTTTTGGAATCTGAGAGGAGCCACAAATTTCCTTCCACCCAGCGTTCCCCCAAGTCTCCCGATAAAAATGATACCTCACTTGCGTGGGTAGGCCTAGCGCCAGCGACAGGAAACACGCCAAAGCGCAACGTGGACACGTCCAAAATTTTGGAAGAAAATAGAGGTGTTTTTTTGCGAAGTGCCTACCTGTAGATTTTGGCCTCTAGCTCAGCCGGCACCTTGGGAAACCTACCAAACCTGTGCATTTCTGAAAACTAGAGACCGAGGGGAATCCAAGGAGGGGTGACTTGCGGGGCTCGGACCAGGTTCTGTTACCCAGAATCCTTTGCAAACCTCAAAATTTGGCTACAAAAACACATGTTCCTCACATTTCTGTGGCAGAAAGTTCTGGAATCTGAGAGGAGCCACAAATGTCCTTCCACCCAGCGTTCCCCCAAGTCTCCCGATAAAAATGATACCTCACTTGCGTGGGTAGGCCTAGCGCCGGCGACAGGAAACACGCCAAAGCGCAACGTGGACACGTCCAAAATTATGGAAGAAAACAGAGGTGTTTTTTGCGAAGTGCCAACCTGTAGATTTTGGCCTCTAGCTCAGCCGGCACCTAGGGAAACCTACCAAACCTGTGCATTTCTGAAAACTAGAGACCTAGGGGAATCCAAGATGGGGTGACTTGCGGGGCTCGGACCAGGTTCTGTTACCCAGAATCCTTTGCAAACCTCAAAATGTGGCTAAAAAAACACATGTTCCTCACATTTCTGTGGCAGAAAGTTCTGGAATCTGAGAGGAGCCACAAATTTCCTTCCACCCAGCGTTCCCCCAAGTCTCCCGATAAAAATGATACCTCACTTGCATGGGTAGGCCTAGCGCCAGCGACAGGAAACACCCCAAAGCGCAACGTGGACACATCCAAAATTATGGAAGAAAACAGAGGTGTTTTTTGCGAAGTGCCTACCTGTAGATTTTGGCCTCTAGCTCAGCCGGCACCTAGGGAAACCTACCAAACCTGTGCATTTCTGAAAACTAGAGACCTAGGGGAATCCAAGATGGGGTGACTTGCGGGGCTCGGACCAGGTTCTGTTACCCAGAATCCTTTGCAAACCTAAAAATTTGGCTAAAAAAACACATGTTCCTCACATTTCTGTGGCAGAAAGTTCTGGAATCGGAGAGGAGCCACAAATTTCCTTCCACCCAGCGTTCCCCCAAGTCTCCCGATAAAAATGATACCTCACTTGCGTGGGTAGGCCTACCGCCCGCGACAGGAAACACCCCAAAGCGCAACGTGGACACATCCAAAATTTTGGAAGAAAACAGAGGTGTCTTTTGCGAAGTGCCTACCTGTAGATATTGGCCTCTAGCTCAGCCGGCACCTAGGGAAACCTACCAAACCTGTGCATTTCTAAAAACTAGAGACCTAGGGGAATCCAAGGAGGGGTGACTTGCGGGGCTCGGACCAGGTTCTGTTACCCAGAATCCTTTGCAAACCTCAAAATTTGGCTAAAAAAACACATGTTCCTCACATTTCTGTGGAAGAAAGTTCTGGAATCTGAGAGGAGCCACAAATTTCCTTCCACCCAGCGTTCCCCCAAGTCTCCCGATAAAAATGATACCTCACTTGCGTGGGTAGGCCTACCGCCCGCGACAGGAAACACCCCAAAGCGCAACGTGGACACATCCAAAATTTTGGAAGAAAACAGAGGTGTTTTTTGCGAAGTGCCTACCTGTAGATATTGGCCTCTAGCTCAGCCGGCACCTAGGGAAACCTACCAAACCTGTGCATTTCTAAAAACTAGAGACCTAGGGGAATCCAAGGAGGGGTGACTTGCGGGGCTCGGACCAGGTTCTGTTACCCAGAATCCTTTGCAAACCTCAAAATGTGGCTAAAAAAACACATGTTCCTCACATTTCTGTGGCAGAAAGTTCTGGAATCTGAGAGGAGCCACAAATTTCCTTCCACCCAGCGTTCCCCCAAGTCTCCCGATAAAAATGATACCTCACTTGCGTGGGTAGGCCTAGCGCCAGGGACAGGAAACACCCCAAAGTGCAACGTGGACACATCCAAAATTATGGAAGAAAACAGAGGTGTTTTTTGCGAAGTGCCTACCTGTAGATTTTGGCCTCTAGCTCAGCCGGCACCTAGGGAAACCTACCAAAACTGTGCATTTCTAAAAACTAGAGACCTAGGGGAATCCAAGGAGGGGTGACTTGCGGGGCTCGGACCAGGTTCTGTTACCCAGAATCCTTTGCAAACCTCAAAATTTGGCTAAAAAAACACATGTTCCTCACATTTCTGTGGCAGAAAGTTCTGGAATCTGAGAGGAGCCACAAATTTCCTTCCACACAGCGTTCCCCCAAGTCTCCCGATAAAAATGATACCTCACTTGTGTGGGTAGGCCTACCGCCCGCGACAGGAAACACCCCAAAGCGCAACGTGGACATGTCCAAAATTTTGGAAGAAAACAGAGGTGTTTTTTGCGAAGTGCCAACCTGTAGATTTTGGCCTCTAGCTCAGCCGGCACCTAGGGAAACCTACCAAACCTGTGCATTTCTGAAAACTAGAGACCTAGGGGAATCCAAGATGGGGTGACTTGCGGGGCTCGGACCAGGTTCTGTTACCCAGAATCCTTTGCAAACCTCAAAATGTGGCTAAAAAAACACATGTTCCTCACATTTCTGTGGCAGAAAGTTCTGGAATCTGAGAGGAGCCAAAAATTTCCTTCCACCCAGCGTTCCCCCAAGTCTCCCGATAAAAATGATACCTCACTTGCGTGGGTAGGCCTAGCGCCAGCGACAGGAAACACCGCAAAGCGCAACGTGGACACATCCAAAATTATGGAAGAAAACAGAGGTGTATTTTGCGAAGTGCCTACCTGTAGATTTTGGCCTCTAGCTCAGCCGGCACCTAGGGAAACCTACCAAACCTGTGCATTTCTGAAAACTAGAGACCTAGGGGAATCCAAGATGGGGTGACTTGCGGGGCTCGGACCAGGTTCTGTTACCCAGAATCCTTTGCAAACCTAAAAATTTGGCTAAAAAAACACATGTTCCTCACATTTCTGTGCAGAAAGTTCTGGAATCTGAGAGGAGCCACAAATTTCCTTCCACCCAGCGTTCCCCCAAGTCTCCCGATAAAAATGATACCTCACTTGCGTGGGTAGGCCTACCGCCCGCGACAGGAAACACCCCAAAGCGCAACGTGGACACATCCAAAATTTTGGAAGAAAACAGAGGTGTTTTTTGCGAAGTGCCTACCTGTAGATATTGGCCTCTAGCTCAGCCGGCACCTAGGGAAACCTACCAAACCTGTGCATTTCTAAAAACTAGAGACCTAGGGGAATCCAAGGAGGGGTGACTTGCGGGGCTCGGACCAGGTTCTGTTACCCAGAATCCTTTGCAAACCTCAAAATGTGGCTAAAAAAACACATGTTCCTCACATTTCTGTGGCAGAAAGTTCTGGAATCTGAGAGGAGCCACAAATTTCCTTCCACCCAGCATTCCCCCAAGTCTCCCGATAAAAATGATACCTCACTTGCGTGGGTAGGCCTAGCGCCAGGGACAGGAAACACCCCAAAGTGCAACGTGGACACATCCAAAATTATGGAAGAAAACAGAGGTGTTTTTTGCGAAGTGCCTACCTGTAGATTTTGGCCTCTAGCTCAGCCGGCACCTAGGGAAACCTACCAAAACTGTGCATTTCTAAAAACTAGAGACCTAGGGGAATCCAAGGAGGGGTGACTTGCGGGGCTCGGACCAGGTTCTGTTACCCAGAATCCTTTGCAAACCTCAAAATTTGGCTAAAAAAACACATGTTCCTCACATTTCTGTGGCAGAAAGTTCTGGAATCTGAGAGGAGCCACAAATTTCCTTCCACACAGCGTTCCCCCAAGTCTCCCGATAAAAATGATACCTCACTTGTGTGGGTAGGCCTACCGCCCGCGACAGGAAACACCCCAAAGCGCAACGTGGACACATCCAAAATTTTGGAAGAAAACAGAGGTGTTTTTTGCGAAGTGCCTACCTGTAGATTTTGGCCTCTAGCTCAGCCGGCAACTAGGGAAACCTACCAAACCTGTGCATTTCTGAAAACTAGAGACCTAGGGGAATCCAAGATGGGGTGACTTGCGGGCCTCGGACCAGGTTCTGTTACCCAGAATCCTTTGCAAACCTCAAAATGTGGCTAAAAAAACACATGTTCCTCACATTTCTGTGGCAGAAAGTTCTGCAATCTGAGAGGAGCCACAAATTTCCTTCCACCCAGCGTTCCCCCAAGTCTCCCGATAAAAATGATACCTCACTTGCGTGGGTAGGCCTAGCGCCGGCGACAGGAAACACGCCAAAGCGCAACGTGGACACGTCCAAAATTTTGGAAGAAAACAGAGGTGTTTTTTGCGAAGTGCCTACCTGTAGATTTTGGCCTCTAGCTCAGCCGGCACCTAGGGAAACCTACCAAGCCTGTGCATTTCTGAAAACTAGAGACCTAGGGGAATCCAAGGAGTGGTGACTTGTGGGGCTCGGACCAGGTTCTGTTACCCAGAATCCTTTGCAAACCTCAAAATTTGGCTAAAAAAACACATGTTCCTCACATTTCTGTGGCAGAAAGTTTTGGAATCTGAGAGGAGCCACAAATTTCCTTCCACCCAGCGTTCCCCCAAGTCTCCCGATAAAAATGATACCTCACTTGCGTGGGTAGGCCTAGCGCCAGCGACAGGAAACACGCCAAAGCGCAACGTGGACACGTCCAAAATTTTGGAAGAAAATAGAGGTGTTTTTTTGCGAAGTGCCTACCTGTAGATTTTGGCCTCTAGCTCAGCCGGCACCTTGGGAAACCTACCAAACCTGTGCATTTCTGAAAACTAGAGACCTAGGGGAATCCAAGGAGTGGTGACTTGTGGGGCTCGGACCAGGTTCTGTTACCCAGAATCCTTTGCAAACCTCAAAATTTGGCTACAAAAACACATGTTCCTCACATTTCTGTGGCAGAAAGTTCTGGAATCTGAGAGGAGCCACAAATGTCCTTCCACCCAGCGTTCCCCCAAGTCTCCCGATAAAAATGATACCTCACTTGCGTGGGTAGGCCTAGCGCCCGTGACAGGAAACACCGCAAAGCGCAACGTGGACACATCCAAAATTATGGAAGAAAACAGAGGTGTATTTTGCGAAGTGCCTACCTGTAGATTTTGGCCTCTAGCTCAGCCGGCACCTAGGGAAACCTACCAAACCTGTGCATTTCTGAAAACTAGAGACCTAGGGGAATCCAAGATGGGGTGACTTGCGGGGCTCGGACCAGGTTCTGTTACCCAGAATCCTTTGCAAACCTAAAAATTTGGCTAAAAAAACACATGTTCCTCACATTTCTGTGGCAGAAAGTTCTGGAATCTGAGAGGAGCCACAAATTTCCTTCCACCCAGCGTTCCCCCAAGTCTCCCGAAAAAAATGATACCTCACTTGCGTGGGTAGGCCTACCGCCCGCGACAGGAAACACCCCAAAGCGCAACGTGGACACATCCAAAATTTTGGAAGAAAACAGAGGTGTTTTTTGCGAAGTGCCTACCTGTAGATATTGGCCTCTAGCTCAGCCGGCACCTAGGGAAACCTACCAAACCTGTGCATTTCTAAAAACTAGAGACCTAGGGGAATCCAAGGAGGGGTGACTTGCGGGGCTCGGACCAGGTTCTGTTACCCAGAATCCTTTGCAAACCTCAAAATGTGGCTAAAAAAACACATGTTCCTCACATTTCTGTGGCAGAAAGTTCTGGAATCTGAGAGGAGCCACAAATTTCCTTCCACCCAGCATTCCCCCAAGTCTCCCGATAAAAATGATACCTCACTTGCGTGGGTAGGCCTAGCGCCAGGGACAGGAAACACCCCAAAGTGCAACGTGGACACATCCAAAATTATGGAAGAAAACAGAGGTGTTTTTTGCGAAGTGCCTACCTGTAGATTTTGGCCTCTAGCTCAACCGGCACCTAGGGAAACCTACCAAAACTGTGCATTTCTAAAAACTAGAGACCTAGGGGAATCCAAGGAGGGGTGACTTGCGGGGCTCGGACCAGGTTCTGTTACCCAGAATCCTTTGCAAACCTCAAAATTTGGCTAAAAAAACACATGTTCCTCACATTTCTGTGGCAGAAAGTTCTGGAATCTGAGAGGAGCCACAAATTTCCTTCCACACAGCGTTCCCCCAAGTCTCCCGATAAAAATGATACCTCACTTGTGTGGGTAGGCCTACCGCCCGCGACAGGAAACACCCCAAAGCGCAACGTGGACACATCCAAAATTTTGGAAGAAAACAGAGGTGTTTTTTGCGAAGTGCCTACCTGTAGATTTTGGCCTCTAGCTCAGCCGGCAACTAGGGAAACCTACCAAACCTGTGCATTTCTGAAAACTAGAGACCTAGGGGAATCCAAGATGGGGTGACTTGCGGGCCTCGGACCAGGTTCTGTTACCCAGAATCCTTTGCAAACCTCAAAATGTGGCTAAAAAAACACATGTTCCTCACATTTCTGTGGCAGAAAGTTCTGCAATCTGAGAGGAGCCACAAATTTCCTTCCACCCAGCGTTCCCCCAAGTCTCCCGATAAAAATGATACCTCACTTGCGTGGGTAGGCCTAGCGCCGGCGACAGGAAACACGCCAAAGCGCAACGTGGACACGTCCAAAATTTTGGAAGAAAACAGAGGTGTTTTTTGCGAAGTGCCTACCTGTAGATTTTGGCCTCTAGCTCAGCCGGCACCTAGGGAAACCTACCAAGCCTGTGCATTTCTGAAAACTAGAGACCTAGGGGAATCCAAGGAGTGGTGACTTGTGGGGCTCGGACCAGGTTCTGTTACCCAGAATCCTTTGCAAACCTCAAAATTTGGCTAAAAAAACACATGTTCCTCACATTTCTGTGGCAGAAAGTTTTGGAATCTGAGAGGAGCCACAAATTTCCTTCCACCCAGCGTTCCCCCAAGTCTCCCGATAAAAATGATACCTCACTTGCGTGGGTAGGCCTAGCGCCAGCGACAGGAAACACGCCAAAGCGCAACGTGGACACGTCCAAAATTTTGGAAGAAAATAGAGGTGTTTTTTTGCGAAGTGCCTACCTGTAGATTTTGGCCTCTAGCTCAGCCGGCACCTTGGGAAACCTACCAAACCTGTGCATTTCTGAAAACTAGAGACCTAGGGGAATCCAAGGAGTGGTGACTTGTGGGGCTCGGACCAGGTTCTGTTACCCAGAATCCTTTGCAAACCTCAAAATTTGGCTACAAAAACACATGTTCCTCACATTTCTGTGGCAGAAAGTTCTGGAATCTGAGAGGAGCCACAAATGTCCTTCCACCCAGCGTTCCCCCAAGTCTCCCGATAAAAATGATACCTCACTTGCGTGGGTAGGCCTAGCGCCCGTGACAGGAAACACCCCAAAGCGCAACGTGGACACGTCCAAAAATTTGGAAGAAAACAGAGGTGTTTTTGCGAAGTGCCTACCTGTAGATTTTGGCCTCTAGCTCAGCCGGCACCTAGGGAAACCTACCAAACCTGTGCATTTCTGAAAACTAGAGACCTAGGGGAATCCAAGATGGGGTGACTTGCGGGGCTCGGACCAGGTTCTGTTACCCAGAATCCTTCGCAAACCTCAAAATTTGGCTAAAAAAACACATGTTCCTCACATTTCTGTGGCAGAAAGTTCTGGAATCTATGAGGAGCCACAAATTTCCTTCCACCCAGCGTTCCCCCAAGTCTCCCGATAAAAATGATACCTCACTTGCGTGGGTAGGCCTAGCGCCGGCGACAGGAAACACGCCAAAGCGCAACGTGGACACGTCCAAAATTTTGGAAGAAAACAGAGGTGTTTTTTGCGAAGTGCCAACCTGTAGATTTTGGCCTCTAGCTCAGCCGGCACCTAGGGAAACCTACCAAACCTGTGCATTTCTGAAAACTAGAGACCTAGGGTAATCCAAGATGGGGTGACTTGCGGGGCTCGGACCAGGTTCTGTTACCCAGAATCCTTTGCAAACCTCAAAATGTGGCTAAAAAAACACATGTTCCTCACATTTCTGTGGCAGAAAGTTCTGGAATCTGAGAGGAGCCACAAATTTCCTTCCACCCAGCGTTCCCCCAAGTCTCCCGATAAAAATGATACCTCACTTGCATGGGTAGGCCTAGCGCCAGCGACAGGAAACACCCCAAAGCGCAACGTGGACACATCCAAAATTATGGAAGAAAACAGAGGTGTTTTTTGCGAAGTGCCTACCTGTAGATTTTGGCCTCTAGCTCAGCCGGCACCTAGGGAAACCTACCAAACCTGTGCATTTCTGAAAACTAGAGACCTAGGGGAATCCAAGATGGGGTGACTTGCGGGGCTCGGACCAGGTTCTGTTACCCAGAATCCTTTGCAAACCTAAAAATTTGGCTAAAAAAAACACATGTTCCTCACATTTCTGTGGCAGAAAGTTCTGGAATCGGAGAGGAGCCACAAATTTCCTTCCACCCAGCGTTCCCCCAAGTCTCCCGATAAAAATGATACCTCACTTGCGTGGGTAGGCCTACCGCCCGCGACAGGAAACACCCCAAAGCGCAACGTGGACACATCCAAAATTTTGGAAGAAAACAGAGGTGTTTTTTGCGAAGTACCTACCTGTAGATATTGGCCTCTAGCTCAGCCGGCACCTAGGGAAACCTACCAAACCTGTGCATTTCTACAAACTAGAGACCTAGGGGAATCCAAGGAGGGGTGACTTGCGGGGCTCGGACCAGGTTCTGTTACCCAGAATCCTTTGCAAACCTCAAAATTTGGCTAAAAAAACACATGTTCCTCACATTTCTGTGGAAGAAAGTTCTGGAATCTGAGAGGAGCCACAAATTTCCTTCCACCCAGCGTTCCCCCAAGTCTCCCGATAAAAATGATACCTCACTTGCGTGGGTAGGCCTAGCGCCGGCGACAGGAAACACGCCAAAGCGCAACGTGGACACGTCCAAAATTTTGGAAGAAAACAGAGGTGTTTTTTGCGAAGTGCCTACCTGTAGATTTTGGCCTCTAGCTCAGCTGGCACCTAGGGAAACCTACCAAACCTGTGCATTTCTGAAAACTAGAGACCTAGGGGAATCCAAGGAGGGGTGACTTGCGGGGCTCGGACCAGGTTCTGTTACCCAGAATCCTTTGCAAACCTCAAAATTAGGCTACAAAATCACATGTTCCTCTCATTTCTGTGGCAGAAAGTTCTGGAATCGGAGAGGAGCCACAAATTTCCTTCCACCCAGCGTTCCCCCAAGTCTCCCGATAAAAATGATACCTCACTTGCGTGGGTAGGCCTAGCGCCGGCGACAGGAAACACCCCAAAGCGCAACGTGGACACGTCCAAAATTTTGGAAGAAAACAGAGGTGTTTTTTGCGAAGTGCCTACCTGTAGATTTTGGCCTCTAGCTCAGCCGGCACCTAGGGAAACCTACCAAACCTGTGCATTTCTGAAAACTAGAGACCTAGGGGAATCCAAGGAGGGGTGATTTGCGGGGCTCGGACCAGGTTCTGTTACCCAGAATCCTTTGCAAACCTCAAAATTTGGCTACAAAAACACATGTTCCTCACATTTCTGTGGCAGAAAGTTCTGGAATCTGAGAGGAGCCACAAATTTCCTTCCACCCAGCGTTCCCCCAAGTCTCCCGATAAAAATGATACCTCACTTGCGTGGGTAGGCCTAGCGCCCGTGACAGGAAACACCCCAAAGCGCAACGTGGACACGTCCAAAAATTTGGAAGAAAACAGAGGTGTTTTTGCGAAGTGCCTACCTGTAGATTTTGGCCTCTAGCTCAGCCGGCACCTAGGGAAACCTACCAAACCTGTGCATTTCTGAAAACTAGAGACCTAGGGGAATCCAAGATGGGGTGACTTGCGGGGCTCGGACCAGGTTCTGTTACCCAGAATCCTTTGCAAACCTCAAAATTTGGCTAAAAAAACACATGTTCCTCACATTTCTGTGGCAGAAAGTTCTGGAATCTGAGAGGAGCCACAAATTTCCTTCCACCCAGCGTTCCCCCAAGTCTCCCGATAAAAATGATACCTCACTTGCGTGGGTAGGCCTAGCGCCAGCGACAGGAAACACCCCAAAGCGCAACGTGGACACATCCAAAATTATGGAAGAAAACAGAGGTGTTTTTTGCGAAGTGCCTACCTGTAGATTTTGGCCTCTAGCTCAGCCGGCTCCTAGGGAAACCTACCAAACCTGTGCATTTCTGAAAACTAGAGACCTAGGGGAATCCAAGGAGGGGTGACTTGCGGGGCTCGGACCAGGTTCTGTTACCCAGAATCCTTTGCAAACCTCAAAATTTGGCTACAAAAACACATGTTCCTCACATTTCTGTGGCAGAAAGTTCTGGAATCGGAGAGGAGCCACAAATTTCCTTCCACCCAGCGTTCCCCCAAGTCTCCCGATAAAAATGATACCTCACTTGCGTGGGTAGGCCTAGCGCCGGCGACAGGAAACACCCCAAAGCGCAACGTGGACACGTCCAAATTTTTGGAAGAAAACAGAGGTGTTTTTTGCAAAGTGCCTACCTGTAGATTTTGGCCTCTAGCTCAGCCGGCACCTTGGGAAACCTACCAAACCTGTGCATTTCTGAAAACTAGAGACCTAGGGGAATCCAAGGAGGGGTGACTTGCGGGGCTCGGACCAGGTTCTGTTACCCAGAATCCTTTGCAAACCTCAAAATTTGGCTACAAAAACACATGTTCCTCACATTTCTGTGGCAGAAAGTTCTGGAATCTGAGAGGGGCCACAAATTTCCTTCCACCCAGCGTTCCCCCAAGTCTCCCGATAAAAATGATACCTCACTTGCATGGGTAGGCCTAGCGCCCGTGACAGGAAACACCCCAAAGCGCAACGTGGACACGTCCAAAAATTTGGAAGAAAACAGAGGTGTTTTTGCGAAGTGCCTACCTGTAGATTTTGGCCTCTAGCTCAGCCGGCACCTAGGGAAACCTACCAAACCTGTGCATTTCTGAAAACTAGAGACCTAGGGGAATCCAAGATGGGGTGACTTGCGGGACTCGGACCAGGTTCTGTTACCCAGAATCCTTTGCAAACCTCAAAATCTGGCTAAAAAAACACATGTTCCTCACATTTCTGTGGCAGAAAGTTCTGGAATCGGAGAGGAGCCACAAATTTCCTTCCACCCAGCGTTCCCCCAAGTCTCCCGATAAAAATGATACCTCACTTGCGTGGGTAGGCCTAGCGCCGGCGACAGGAAACACCCCAAAGCGCAACGTGGACACGTCCAAAATTTTGGAAGAAAACAGAGGTGTTTTTTGCGAAGTGCCTACCTGTAGATTTTGGCCTCTAGCTCAGCCGGCACCTAGGGAAACCTACCAAACCTGTGCATTTCTGAAAACTAGAGACCTAGGGGAATCCAAGGAGGGGTGACTTGCGGGGCTCGGACCAGGTTCTGTTACCCAGAATCCTTTGCAAACCTCAAAATTTGGCTACAAAAACACATGTTCCTCACATTTCTGTGGCAGAAAGTTCTGGAATCTGAGAGGAGCCACAAATTTCCTTCCACCCAGCGTTCCCCCAAGTCTCCCGATAAAAATGATACCTCACTTGCGTGGGTAGGCCTAGCGCCCGTGACAGGAAACACCCCAAAGCGCAACGTGGACACGTCCAAAAATTTGGAAGAAAACAGAGGTGTTTTTGCGAAGTGCCTACCTGTAGATTTTGGCCTCTAGCTCAGCCGGCACCTAGGGAAACCTACCAAACCTGTGCATTTCTGAAAACTAGAGACCTAGGGGAATCCAAGATGGGGTGACTTGCGGGGCTCGGACCAGGTTCTGTTACCCAGAATCCTTTGCAAACCTCAAAATTTGGCTAAAAAAACACATGTTCCTCACATTTCTGTGGCAGAAAGTTCTGGAATCTGAGAGGAGCCACAAATTTCCTTCCACCCAGCGTTCCCCCAAGTCTCCCGATAAAAATGATACCTCACTTGCGTGGGTAGGCCTAGCGCCAGCGACAGGAAACACCCCAAAGCGCAACGTGGACACATCCAAAATTATGGAAGAAAACAGAGGTGTTTTTTGCGAAGTGCCTACCTGTAGATTTTGGCCTCTAGCTCAGCCGGCTCCTAGGGAAACCTACCAAACCTGTGCATTTCTGAAAACTAGAGACCTAGGGGAATCCAAGGAGGGGTGACTTGCGGGGCTCGGACCAGGTTCTGTTACCCAGAATCCTTTGCAAACCTCAAAATTTGGCTACAAAAACACATGTTCCTCACATTTCTGTGGCAGAAAGTTCTGGAATCTCAGAGGAGCCACAAATTTCCTTCCACCCAGCGTTCCCCCAAGTCTCCCGATAAAAATGATACCTCACTTGCGTGGGTAGGCCTAGCGCCGGCGACAGGAAACACCCCAAAGCGCAACGTGGACACGTCCAAATTTTTGGAAGAAAACAGAGGTGTTTTTTGCAAAGTGCCTACCTGTAGATTTTGGCCTCTAGCTCAGCCGGCACCTTGGGAAACCTACCAAACCTGTGCATTTCTGAAAACTAGAGACCTAGGGGAATCCAAGGAGGGGTGACTTGCGGGGCTCGGACCAGGTTCTGTTACCCAGAATCCTTTGCAAACCTCAAAATTTGGCTACAAAAACACATGTTCCTCACATTTCTGTGGCAGAAAGTTCTGGAATCTGAGAGGGGCCACAAATTTCCTTCCACCCAGCGTTCCCCCAAGTCTCCCGATAAAAATGATACCTCACTTGCATGGGTAGGCCTAGCGCCCGTGACAGGAAACACCCCAAAGCGCAACGTGGACACGTCCAAAAATTTGGAAGAAAACAGAGGTGTTTTTGCGAAGTGCCTACCTGTAGATTTTGGCCTCTAGCTCAGCCGGCACCTAGGGAAACCTACCAAACCTGTGCATTTCTGAAAACTAGAGACCTAGGGGAATCCAAGATGGGGTGACTTGCGGGACTCGGACCAGGTTCTGTTACCCAGAATCCTTTGCAAACCTCAAAATCTGGCTAAAAAAACACATGTTCCTCACATTTCTGTGGCAGAAAGTTCTGGAATCTGAGAGGAGCCACAAATTTCCTTCCACCCAGCGTTCCGCCAAGTCTCCCGATAAAAATGATACCTCACTTGCGTGGGTAGGCCTAGCGCCAGCGACAGGAAACACCCCAAAGCGCAACGTGGACACATCCAAAATTATGGAAGAAAACAGAGGTGTTTTTTGTGAAGTGCCTACCTGTAGATTTTGGCCTCTAGCTCAGCCGGCTCCTAGGGAAACCTACCAAACCTGTGCATTTCTGAAAACTAGAGACCTAGGGGAATCCAAGATGGGGTGACTTGCGGGGCTCGGACCAGGTTCTGTTACCCAGAATCCTTTGCAAACCTAAAAATTTGGCTAAAAAAACACATGTTCCTCACATTTCTGTGGCAGAAAGTTCTGGAATCTGAGAGGACCCACAAATTTCCTTCCACCCAGCGTTCCCCCAAGTCTCCCGATAAAAATGATACCTCACTTGCGTGGGTAGGCCTACCGCCCGCGACAGGAAACACCCCAAAGCGCAACGTGGACACATCCAAAATTTTGGAAGAAAACAGAGGTGTTTTTTGCGAAGTGCCTACCTGTAGATATTGGCCTCTAGCTCAGCCGGCACCTAGGGAAACCTACCAAACCTGTGCATTTCTAAAAACTAGAGACCTAGGGGAATCCAAGGAGGGGTGACTTGCGGGGCTCGGACCAGGTTCTGTTACCCAGAATCCTTTGCAAACCTCAAAATTTGGCTAAAAAAACACATGTTCCTCACATTTCTGTGGCAGAAAGTTCTGGAATCTCAGAGGAGCCACAAATTTCCTTCCACCCAACGTTCCCCCAAGTCTCCCGATAAAAATGATACCTCACTTGCGTGGGTAGGCCTAGCGCCGGCGACAGGAAACACGCCAAAGCGCAACGTGGACACGTCCAAAATTTTGGAAGAAAACAGAGGTGTTTTTTGCGAAGTACCTACCTGTAGATTTTGGCCTCTAGCTCAGCTGGCACCTAGGGAAACCTACCAAACCTGTGCATTTCTGAAAACTAGAGACCTAGGGGAATCCAAGGATGGGTGACTTGCGGGGCTCGGACCAGGTTCTGTTACCCAGAATCCTTTGCAAACCTCAAAATTTGGCTAAAAAAACACATGTTCCTCACATTTCTGTGGCAGAAAGTTCTGGAATCGGAGAGGAGCCACAAATTTCCTTCCACCCAGCGTGCCCCCAAGTCTCCCGATAAAAATGATACCTCACTTGCGTGGGTAGGCCTAGCGCCGGCGACAGGAAATACCCCAAAGCGCAACGTGGACACGTCCAAAATTTTGGAAGAAAACAGAGGTGTTTTTTGTGAAGTGCCTACCTGTAGATTTTGGCCTCTAGCTCAGCCGGCACCTAGGGAAACCTACCAAACCTGTGCATTTCTGAAAACTAGAGACCTAGGGGAATCCAAGGAGTGGTGACTTGCGGGGCTCGGACCAGGTTCTGTTACCCAGAATCCTTTGCAAACCTCAAAATTTGGCTTCAAAAACACATGTTCCTCACATTTCTGTGGCAGAAAGTTCTGGAATCTGAGAGGAGCCACAAATTTCCTTCCACCCAGCGTTCCCCCAAGTCTCCCGATAAAAATGATACCTCACTTGCGTGGGTAGGCCTAGCGCCGGCGACAGGAAACACCCCAAAGCGCAACTTGGCACGTCCAAAATTTTGGAAGAAAACAGAGGTGTTTTTTGCGAAGTGCCTACCTGTAGATTTTGGCCTCTAGCTCAGCCGGCACCTAGGGAAACCTACCAAACCTGTGCATTTCTGAAAACTAGAGACCTAGGGGAATCCAAGGAGGGGTGACTTGCGGGGCTCGGACCAGGTTCTGTTACCCAGAATCCTTTGCAAACCTCAAAATTTGGCTAAAAAAACACATGTTCCTCACATTTCTGTGGCAGAAAGTTCTGGAATCTGAGAGGAGCCACAAATTTCCTTCCACCCAGCGTTTCCCCAAGTCTCCCGATAAAAATGATACCTCACTTGCGTGGGTAGGCCTAGCGCCGGCGACAGGAAACACCCCAAAGCGCAACGTGGACATGTCCAAAATTTTGGAAGAAAACAGAGGTGTTTTTTGCGAAGTGCCAACCTGTAGATTTTGGCCTCTAGCTCAGCCGGCACCTAGGGAAACCTACCAAACCTGTGCATTTCTGAAAACTAGAGACCTAGGGGAATCCAAGATGGGGTGACTTGCGGGGCTCGGACCAGGTTCTGTTACCCAGAATCCTTTGCAAACCTCAAAATGTGGCTAAAAAAACACATGTTCCTCACATTTCTGTGGCAGAAAGTTCTGGAATCTGAGAGGAGCCACAAATTTCCTTCCACCCAGCGTTCCCCCAAGTCTCCCGATAAAAATGATACCTCACTTGCGTGGGTAGGCCTAGCGCCAGCGACAGGAAACACCCCAAAGCGCAACGTGGACACATCCAAAATTATGGAAGAAAACAGAGGTGTATTTTGCGAAGTGCCTACCTGTAGATTTTGGCCTCTAGCTCAGCCGGCACCTAGGGAAACCTACCAAACCTGTGCATTTCAGAAAACTAGAGACCTAGGGGAATCCAAGATGGGGTGACTTGCGGGGCTCGGACCAGGTTCTGTTACCCAGAATCCTTTGCAAACCTAAAAATTTGGCTAAAAAAACACATGTTCCTCACATTTCTGTGGCAGAAAGTTCTGGAATCTGAGAGGAGCCACAAATTTCCTTCCACCCAGCGTTCCCCCAAGTCTCCCGATAAAAATGATACCTCACTTGCGTGGGTAGGCCTACCGCCCGCTACAGGAAACACCCCAAAGCGCAACGTGGACACATCCAAAATTTTGGAAGAAAACAGAGGTGTTTTTTGCGAAGTGCCTACCTGTAGATATTGGCCTCTAGCTCAGCCGGCACCTAGGGAAACCTACCAAACCTGTGCATTTCTAAAAACTAGAGACCTAGGGGAATCCAAGGAGGGGTGACTTGCGGGGCTCGGACCAGGTTCTGTTACCCAGAATCCTTTGCAAACCTCAAAATGTGGCTAAAAAAACACATGTTCCTCACATTTCTGTGGCAGAAAGTTCTGGAATCTGAGAGGAGCCACAAATTTCCTTCCACCCAGCGTTCCCCCAAGTCTCCCGATAAAAATGATACCTCACTTGCGTGGGTAGGCCTAGCGCCAGGGACAGGAAACACCCCAAAGTGCAACGTGGACACATCCAAAATTATGGAAGAAAACAGAGGTGTTTTTTGCGAAGTACCTACCTGTAGATTTTGGCCTCTAGCTCAGCTGGCACCTAGGGAAACCTACCAAACCTGTGCATTTCTGAAAACTAGAGACCTAGAGGAATCCAAGGATGGGTGACTTGCGGGGCTCGGACCAGGTTCTGTTACCCAGAATCCTTTGCAAACCTCAAAATTTGGCTACAAAAACACATGTTCCTCACATTTCTGTGGCAGAAAGTTCTGGAATCGGAGAGGAGCCACAAATTTCCTTCCACCCAGCGTTCCCCCAAGTCTCCCGATAAAAATGATACCTCACTTGCGTGGGTAGGCCTAGCGCCCGTGACAGGAAACACCCCAAAGCGCAACGTGGACACGTCCAAAAATTTGGAAGAAAAAAGAGGTGTTTTTGCGAAGTGCCTACCTGTAGATTTTGGCCTCTAGCTCAGCCGGCACCTAGGGAAACCTACCAAACCTGTGCATTTCTGAAAACTAGAGACCTAGGGGAATCCAAGATGGGGTGACTTGCGGGGCTCGGACCAGGTTCTGTTACCCAGAATCCTTTGCAAACCTCAAAATTTGGCTAAAAAAACACATGTTCCTCACATTTCTGTGGCAGAAAGTTCTGGAATCTGAGAGGAGCCACAAATTTCCTTCCACCCAGCGTTTCCCCAAGTCTCCCGATAAAAATGATACCTCACTTGCGTGGGTAGGCCTAGCGCCGGCGACAGGAAACACCCCAAAGCGCAACGTGGACATGTCCAAAATTTTGGAAGAAAACAGAGGTGTTTTTTGCGAAGTGCCAACCTGTAGATTTTGGCCTCTAGCTCAGCCGGCACCTAGGGAAACCTACCAAACCTGTGCATTTCTGAAAACTAGAGACCTAGGGGAATCCAAGATGGGGTGACTTGCGGGGCTCGGACCAGGTTCTGTTACCCAGAATCCTTTGCAAACCTCAAAATGTGGCTAAAAAAACACATGTTCCTCACATTTCTGTGGCAGAAAGTTCTGGAATCTGAGAGGAGCCACAAATTTCCTTCCACCCAGCGTTCCCCCAAGTCTCCCGATAAAAATGATACCTCACTTGCGTGGGTAGGCCTAGCGCCAGCGACAGGAAACACCCCAAAGCGCAACGTGGACACATCCAAAATTATGGAAGAAAACAGAGGTGTATTTTGCGAAGTGCCTACCTGTAGATTTTGGCCTCTAGCTCAGCCGGCACCTAGGGAAACCTACCAAACCTGTGCATTTCTGAAAACTAGAGACCTAGGGGAATCCAAGATGGGGTGACTTGCGGGGCTCGGACCAGGTTCTGTTACCCAGAATCCTTTGCAAACCTAAAAATTTGGCTAAAAAAACACATGTTCCTCACATTTCTGTGGCAGAAAGTTCTGGAATCTGAGAGGAGCCACAAATTTCCTTCCACCCAGCGTTCCCCCAAGTCTCCCGATAAAAATGATACCTCACTTGCGTGGGTAGGCCTACCGCCCGCTACAGGAAACACCCCAAAGCGCAACGTGGACACATCCAAAATTTTGGAAGAAAACAGAGGTGTTTTTTGCGAAGTGCCTACCTGTAGATATTGGCCTCTAGCTCAGCCGGCACCTAGGGAAACCTACCAAACCTGTGCATTTCTAAAAACTAGAGACCTAGGGGAATCCAAGGAGGGGTGACTTGCGGGGCTCGGACCAGGTTCTGTTACCCAGAATCCTTTGCAAACCTCAAAATGTGGCTAAAAAAACACATGTTCCTCACATTTCTGTGGCAGAAAGTTCTGGAATCTGAGAGGAGCCACAAATTTCCTTCCACCCAGCGTTCCCCCAAGTCTCCCGATAAAAATGATACCTCACTTGCGTGGGTAGGCCTAGCGCCAGGGACAGGAAACACCCCAAAGTGCAACGTGGACACATCCAAAATTATGGAAGAAAACAGAGGTGTTTTTTGCGAAGTACCTACCTGTAGATTTTGGCCTCTAGCTCAGCTGGCACCTAGGGAAACCTACCAAACCTGTGCATTTCTGAAAACTAGAGACCTAGAGGAATCCAAGGATGGGTGACTTGCGGGGCTCGGACCAGGTTCTGTTACCCAGAATCCTTTGCAAACCTCAAAATTTGGCTACAAAAACACATGTTCCTCACATTTCTGTGGCAGAAAGTTCTGGAATCGGAGAGGAGCCACAAATTTCCTTCCACCCAGCGTTCCCCCAAGTCTCCCGATAAAAATGATACCTCACTTGCGTGGGTAGGCCTAGCGCCCGTGACAGGAAACACCCCAAAGCGCAACGTGGACACGTCCAAAAATTTGGAAGAAAACAGAGGTGTTTTTGCGAAGTGCCTACCTGTAGATTTTGGCCTCTAGCTCAGCCGGCACCTAGGGAAACCTACCAAACCTGTGCATTTCTGAAAACTAGAGACCTAGGGGAATCCAAGATGGGGTGACTTGCGGGGCTCGGACCAGGTTCTGTTACCCAGAATCCTTTGCAAACCTCAAAATTTGGCTAAAAAAACACATGTTCCTCACATTTCTGTGGCAGAAAGTTCTGGAATCTGAGAGGAGCCACAAATTTCCTTCCACCCAGCGTTCCCCCAAGTCTCCCGATAAAAATGATACCTCACTTGCGTGGGTAGGCCTAGCGCCAGCGACAGGAAACACCCCAAAGCGAAACGTGGACACATCCAAAATTATGGAAGAAAACAGAGGTGTTTTTTGCGAAGTGCCTACCTGTAGATTTTGGCCTCTAGCTCAGCCGGCTCCTAGGGAAACCTACCAAACCTGTGCATTTCTGAAAACTAGAGACCTAGGGGAATCCAAGGAGGGGTGACTTGCGGGGCTCGGACCAGGTTCTGTTACCCAGAATCCTTTGCAAACCTCAAAATTTGGCTACAAAAACACATGTTCCTCACATTTCTGTGGCAGAAAGTTCTGGAATCGGAGAGGAGCCACAAATTTCCTTCCACCCAGCGTTCCCCCAAGTCTCCCGATAAAAATGATACCTCACTTGCGTGGGTAGGCCTAGCGCCGGCGACAGGAAACACCCCAAAGCGCAACGTGGACACATCCAAAATTATGGAAGAAAACAGAGGTGTTTTCTGCGAAGTGCCTACCTGTAGATTTTGGCCTCTAGCTCAGCCGGCTCCTAGGCCTAGCGCCCGTGACAGGAAACACCCCAAAGCGCAACGTGGACACGTCCAAAAATTTGGAAGAAAACAGAGGTGTTTTTGCGAAGTGCCTACCTGTAGATTTTGGCCTCTAGCTCAGCCGGCACCTAGGGAAACCTACCAAACCTGTGCATTTCTGAAAACTAGAGACCTAGGGGAATCCAAGATGGGGTGACTTGCGGGACTCGGACCAGGTTCTGTTACCCAGAATCCTTTGCAAACCTCAAAATCTGGCTAAAAAAACACATGTTCCTCACATTTCTGTGGCAGAAAGTTCTGGAATCTGAGAGGAGCCACAAATTTCCTTCCACCCAGCGTTCCCCCAAGTCTCCCGATAAAAATGATACCTCACTTGCGTGGGTAGGCCTAGCGCCAGCGACAGGAAACACCCCAAAGCGCAACGTGGACACATCCAAAATTATGGAAGAAAACAGAGGTGTTTTTTGTGAAGTGCCTACCTGTAGATTTTGGCCTCTAGCTCAGCCGGCTCCTAGGGAAACCTACCAAACCTGTGCATTTCTGAAAACTAGAGACCTAGGGGAATCCAAGATGGGGTGACTTGCGGGGCTCGGACCAGGTTCTGTTACCCAGAATCCTTTGCAAACCTAACAATTTGGCTAAAAAAACACATGTTCCTCACATTTCTGTGGCAGAAAGTTCTGGAATCTGAGAGGACCCACAAATTTCCTTCCACCCAGCGTTCCCCCAAGTCTCCCGATAAAAATGATACCTCACTTGCGTGGGTAGGCCTACCGCCCGCGACAGGAAACACCCCAAAGCGCAACGTGGACACATCCAAAATTTTGGAAGAAAACAGAGGTGTTTTTTGCGAAGTGCCTACCTGTAGATATTGGCCTCTAGCTCAGCCGGCACCTAGGGAAACCTACCAAACCTGTGCATTTCTAAAAACTAGAGACCTAGGGGAATCCAAGGAGGGGTGACTTGCGGGGCTCGGACCAGGTTCTGTTACCCAGAATCCTTTGCAAACCTCAAAATTTGGCTAAAAAAACACATGTTCCTCACATTTCTGTGGCAGAAAGTTCTGGAATCTCAGAGGAGCCACAAATTTCCTTCCACCCAACGTTCCCCCAAGTCTCCCGATAAAAATGATACCTCACTTGCGTGGGTAGGCCTAGCGCCGGCGACAGGAAACACGCCAAAGCGCAACGTGGACACGTCCAAAATTTTGGAAGAAAACAGAGGTGTTTTTTGCGAAGTACCTACCTGTAGATTTTGGCCTCTAGCTCAGCTGGCACCTAGGGAAACCTACCAAACCTGTGCATTTCTGAAAACTAGAGACCTAGGGGAATCCAAGGATGGGTGACTTGCGGGGCTCGGACCAGGTTCTGTTACCCAGAATCCTTTGCAAACCTCAAAATTTGGCTACAAAAACACATGTTCCTCACATTTCTGTGGCAGAAAGTTCTGGAATCGGAGAGGAGCCACAAATTTCCTTCCACCCAGCGTTCCCCCAAGTCTCCCGATAAAAATGATACCTCACTTGCGTGGGTAGGCCTAGCGCCGGCGACAGGAAATACCCCAAAGCGCAACGTGGACACGTCCAAAATTTTGGAAGAAAACAGAGGTGTTTTTTGCGAAGTGCCTACCTGTAGATTTTGGCCTCTAGCTCAGCCGGCACCTAGGGAAACCTACCAAACCTGTGCATTTCTGAAAACTAGAGACCTAGGGGAATCCAAGGAGTGGTGACTTGTGGGGCTCGGACCAGGTTCTGTTACCCAGAATCCTTTGCAAACCTCAAAATTTGGCTACAAAAACACATGTTCCTCACATTTCTGTGGCAGAAAGTTCTGGAATCTGAGAGGAGCCACAAATTTCCTTCCACCCAGCGTTCCCCAAAGTCTCCCGATAAAAATGATACCTCACTTGTGTGGGTAGGCCTAGCGCCGGCGACAGGAAACACCCCAAAGCGCAACTTGGCACGTCCAAAATTTTGGAAGAAAACAGAGGTGTTTTTTGCGAAGTGCCTACCTGTAGATTTTGGCCTCTAGCTCAGCCGGCACCTAGGGAAACCTACCAAACCTGTGCATTTCTGAAAACTAGAGACCTAGGGGAATCCAAGGAGGGGTGACTTGCGGGGCTCGGACCAGGTTCTGTTACCCAGAATCCTTTGCAAACCTCAAAATTTGGCTAAAAAAACACATGTTCCTCACATTTCTGTGGCAGAAAGTTCTGGAATCTGAGAGGAGCCACAAATTTCCTTCCACCCAGCGTTTCCCCAAGTCTCCCGATAAAAATGATACCTCACTTGCGTGGGTAGGCCTAGCGCCGGCGACAGGAAACACCCCAAAGCGCAACGTGGACATGTCCAAAATTTTGGAAGAAAACAGAGGTGTTTTTTGCGAAGTGCCAACCTGTAGATTTTGGCCTCTAGCTCAGCCGGCACCTAGGGAAACCTACCAAACCTGTGCATTTCTGAAAACTAGAGACCTAGGGGAATCCAAGATGGGGTGACTTGCGGGGCTCGGACCAGGTTCTGTTACCCAGAATCCTTTGCAAACCTCAAAATGTGGCTAAAAAAACACATGTTCCTCACATTTCTGTGGCAGAAAGTTCTGGAATCTGAGAGGAGCCACAAATTTCCTTCCACCCAGCGTTCCCCCAAGTCTCCCGATAAAAATGATACCTCACTTGCGTGGGTAGGCCTAGCGCCAGGGACAGGAAACACCCCAAAGTGCAACGTGGACACATCCAAAATTATGGAAGAAAACAGAGGTGTTTTTTGCGAAGTGCCTACCTGTAGATTTTGGCCTCTAGCTCAGCCGGCACCTAGGGAAACCTACCAAAACTGTGCATTTCTAAAAACTAGAGACCTAGGGGAATCCAAGGAGGGGTGACTTGCGGGGCTCGGACCAGGTTCTGTTACCCAGAATCCTTTGCAAACCTCAAAATTTGGCTAAAAAAACACATGTTCCTCACATTTCTGTGGCAGAAAGTTCTGGAATCTGAGAGGAGCCACAAATTTCCTTCCACACAGCGTTCCCCCAAGTCTCCCGATAAAAATGATACCTCACTTGCGTGGGTAGGCCTACCGCCCGCGACAGGAAACACCCCAAAGCGCAACGTGGACACATCCAAAATTTTGGAAGAAAACAGAGGTGTTTTTTGCGAAGTGCCTACCTGTAGATTTTGGCCTCTAGCTCAGCCGGCACCTAGGGAAACCTACCAAACCTGTGCATTTCTGAAAACTAGAGACCTAGGGGAATCCAAGATGGGGTGACTTGCGGGGCTCGGACCAGGTTCTGTTACCCAGAATCCTTTGCAAACCTAAAAATTTGGCTAAAAAAACACATGTTCCTCACATTTCTGTGGCAGAAAGTTCTGCAATCTGAGAGGAGCCACAAATTTCCTTCCACCCAGCGTTCCCCCAAGTCTCCCGATAAAAATGATACCTCACTTGCGTGGGTAGGCCTAGCGCCGGCGACAGGAAACACCCCAAAGCGCAACGTGGACATGTCCAAAATTTTGGAAGAAAACAGAGGTGTTTTTTGCGAAGTGCCTACCTGTAGATATTGGCCTCTAGCTCAGCCGGCACCTAGGGAAACCTACCAAACCTGTGCATTTCTGAAAACTAGAGACCTAGGGGAATCCAAGATGGGGTGACTTGCGGGCCTCGGACCAGGTTCTGTTACCCAGAATCCTTTGCAAACCTCAAAATGTGGCTAAAAAAACACATGTTCCTCACATTTCTGTGGCAGAAAGTTCTGCAGTCTGAGAGGAGCCACAAATTTCCTTCCACCCAGCGTTCCCCCAAGTCTCCCGATAAAAATGATACCTCACTTGCGTGGGTAGGCCTAGCGCCGGCGACAGGAAACACGCCAAAGCGCAACGTGGACACGTCCAAAATTTTGGAAGAAAACAGAGGTGTTTTTTGCAAAGTGCCTACCTGTAGATTTTGGCCTCTAGCTCAGCCGGCACCTAGGGAAACCTACCAAGCCTGTGCATTTCTGAAAACTAGAGACCTAGGGGAATCCAAGGAGGGGTGACTTGTGGGGCTCGGACCAGGTTCTGTTACCCAGAATCCTTTGCAAACCTCAAAATTTGGCTAAAAAAACACATGTTCCTCACATTTCTGTGGCAGAAAGTTTTGGAATCTGAGAGGAGCCACAAATTTCCTTCCACCCAGCGTTCCCCCAAGTCTCCCGATAAAAATGATACCTCACTTGCGTGGGTAGGCCTAGCGCCAGCGACAGGAAACACGCCAAAGCGCAACGTGGACACGTCCAAAATTTTGGAAGAAAATAGAGGTGTTTTTTTGCGAAGTGCCTACCTGTAGATTTTGGCCTCTAGCTCAGCCGGCACCTTGGGAAACCTACCAAACCTGTGCATTTCTGAAAACTAGAGACCTAGGGGAATCTAAGGAGGGGTGACTTGCGGGGCTCGGACCAGGTTCTGTTACCCAGAATCCTTTGCAAACCTCAAAATTTGGCTAAAAAAACACATGTTCCTCACATTTCTGTGGCAGAAAGTTCTGGAATCTGAGAGGAGCCACAAATTTCCTTCCACCCAGCGTTTCCCCAAGTCTCCCGATAAAAATGATACCTCACTTGCGTGGGTAGGCCTAGCGCCGGCGACAGGAAACACCCCAAAGCGCAACGTGGACATGTCCAAAATTTTGGAAGAAAACAGAGGTGTTTTTTGCGAAGTGCCAACCTGTAGATTTTGGCCTCTAGCTCAGCCGGCACCTAGGGAAACCTACCAAACCTGTGCATTTCTGAAAACTAGAGACCTAGGGGAATCCAAGATGGGGTGACTTGCGGGGCTCGGACCAGGTTCTGTTACCCAGAATCCTTTGCAAACCTCAAAATGTGGCTAAAAAAACACATGTTCCTCACATTTCTGTGGCAGAAAGTTCTGGAATCTGAGAGGAGCCACAAATTTCCTTCCACCCAGCGTTCCCCCAAGTCTCCCGATAAAAATGATACCTCACTTGCGTGGGTAGGCCTACCGCCCGCGACAGGAAACACCCCAAAGCGCAACGTGGACACATCCAAAATTTTGGAAGAAAACAGAGGTGTTTTTTGCGAAGTGCCTACCTGTAGATTTTGGCCTCTAGCTCAGCCGGCACCTAGGGAAACCTACCAAACCTGTGCATTTCTGAAAACTAGAGACCTAGGGGAATCCAAGATGGGGTGACTTGCGGGGCTCGGACCAGGTTCTGTTACCCAGAATCCTTTGCAAACCTCAAAATTTGGCTAAAAAAACACATGTTCCTCACATTTCTGTGGCAGAAAGTTCTGGAATCTGAGAGGAGCCACAAATTTCCTTCCACCCAGCGTTCCCCCAAGTCTCCCGATAAAAATGATACCTCACTTGCGTGGGTAGGCCTAGCGCCGGCGACAGGAAACACCCCAAAGCGCAACGTGGACATGTCCAAAATTTTGGAAGAAAACAGAGGTGTTTTTTGCGAAGTGCCTACCTGTAGATATTGGCCTCTAGCTCAGCCGGCACCTAGGGAAACCTACCAAACCTGTGCATTTCTGAAAACTAGAGACCTAGGGGAATCCAAGATGGGGTGACTTGCGGGCCTCGGACCAGGTTCTGTTACCCAGAATCCTTTGCAAACCTCAAAATGTGGCTAAAAAAACACATGTTCCTCACATTTCTGTGGCAGAAAGTTCTGCAGTCTGAGAGGAGCCACAAATTTCCTTCCACCCAGCGTTCCCCCAAGTCTCCCGATAAAAATGATACCTCACTTGCGTGGGTAGGCCTAGCGCCGGCGACAGGAAAAACGCCAAAGCGCAACGTGGACACGTCCAAAATTTTGGAAGAAAACAGAGGTGTTTTTTGCAAAGTGCCTACCTGTAGATTTTGGCCTCTAGCTCAGCCGGCACCTAGGGAAACCTACCAAGCCTGTGCATTTCTGAAAACTAGAGACCTAGGGGAATCCAAGGAGGGGTGACTTGTGGGGCTCGGACCAGGTTCTGTTACCCAGAATCCTTTGCAAACCTCAAAATTTGGCTAAAAAAACACATGTTCCTCACATTTCTGTGGCAGAAAGTTTTGGAATCTGAGAGGAGCCACAAATTTCCTTCCACCCAGCGTTCCCCCAAGTCTCCCGATAAAAATGATACCTCACTTGCGTAGGTAGGCCTAGCGCCAGCGACAGGAAACACGCCAAAGCGCAACGTGGACACGTCCAAAATTTTGGAAGAAAACAGAGGTGTTTTTTGCGAAGTGCCTACCTGTAGATATTGGCCTCTAGCTCAGCCGGCACCTAGGGAAACCTACCAAACCTGTGCATTTCTGAAAACTAGAGACCTAGGGGAATCCAAGATGGGGGGACTTGCGGGCCTCGGGCCAGGTTCTGTTACCCAGAATCCTTTGCAAACCTCAAAATGTGGCTAAAAAAACACATGTTCCTCACATTTCTGTGGCAGAAAGTTCTGCAGTCTGAGAGGAGCCACAAATTTCCTTCCACCCAGCGTTCCCCCAAGTCTCCCGATAAAAATGATACCTCACTTGCGTGGGTAGGCCTAGCGCCGGCGACAGGAAACACGCCAAAGCGCAACGTGGACACGTCCAAAATTTTGGAAGAAAACAGAGGTGTTTTTTGCAAAGTGCCTACCTGTAGATTTTGGCCTCTAGCTCAGCCGGCACCTAGGGAAACCTACCAAGCCTGTGCATTTCTGAAAACTAGAGACCTAGGGGAATCCAAGGAGGGGTGACTTGTGGGGCTCGGACCAGGTTCTGTTACCCAGAATCCTTTGCAAACCTCAAAATTTGGCTAAAAAAACACATGTTCCTCACATTTCTGTGGCAGAAAGTTTTGGAATCTGAGAGGAGCCACAAATTTCCTTCCACCCAGCGTTCCCCCAAGTCTCCCGATAAAAATGATACCTCACTTGCGTGGGTAGGCCTAGCGCCAGCGACAGGAAACACGCCAAAGCGCAACGTGGACACGTCCAAAATTTTGGAAGAAAATAGAGGTGTTTTTTTGCGAAGTGCCTACCTGTAGATTTTGGCCTCTAGCTCAGCCGGCACCTTGGGAAACCTACCAAACCTGTGCATTTCTGAAAACTAGAGACCTAGGGGAATCTAAGGAGGGGTGACTTGCGGGGCTCGGACCAGGTTCTGTTACCCAGAATCCTTTGCAAACCATAAAATTTGGCTACAAAAACACATGTTCCTCACATTTCTGTGGCAGAAAGTTCTGGAATCTGAGAGGAGCCACAAATGTCCTTCCACCCAGCGTTCCCCCAAGTCTCCCGATAAAAATGATACCTCACTTGCGTGGGTAGGCCTAGCGCCCGTGACAGGAAACACCCCAAAGCGCAACGTGGACACGTCCAAAAATTTGGAAGAAAACAGAGGTGTTTTTGCGAAGTGCCTACCTGTAGATTTTGGCCTCTAGCTCAGCCGGCACCTAGGGAAACCTACCAAACCTGTGCATTTCTGAAAACTAGAGACCTAGGGGAATCCAAGATGGGGTGACTTGCGGGGTCGGACCAGGTTCTGTTACCCAGAATCCTTTGCAAACCTCAAAATTTGGCTAAAAAAACACATGTTCCTCACATTTCTGTGGCAGAAAGTTCTGGAATCTATGAGGAGCCACAAATTTCCATCCACCCAGCGTTCCCCCAAGTCTCCCGATAAAAATGATACCTCACTTGCGTGGGTAGGCCTAGCGCCGGCGACAGGAAACACGCCAAAGCGCAACGTGGACACGTCCAAAATTTTGGAAGAAAACAGAGGTGTTTTTTGCGAAGTGCCAACCTGTAGATTTTGGCCTCTAGCTCAGCCGGCACCTAGGGAAACCTACCAAACCTGTGCATTTCTGAAAACTAGAGACCTAGGGGAATCCAAGATGGGGTGACTTGCGGGGCTTGGACCAGGTTCTGTTACCCAGAATCCTTTGCAAACCTCAAAATGTGGCTAAAAAAACACATGTTCCTCACATTTCTGTGGCAGAAAGTTCTGGAATCTGAGAGAAGCCACAAATTTCCTTCCACCCAGCGTTCCCCCAAGTCTCCCGATAAAAATGATACCTCACTTGCGTGGGTAGGCCTAGCGCCGGCGACAGGAAACACCCCAAAGCGCAACGTGGACACGTCCAAAATTTTGGAAGAAACCAGAGGTGTTTTTTGCGAAGTGCCTACCTGTAGATTTTAGCCTCTAGCTCAGCCGGCACCTAGGGAAACCTACCAAACCTGTGCATTTCTGAAAACTAGAGACCTAGGGGAATCCAAGATGGGGTGACTTGCGGGGCTCGGACCAGGTTATGTTACCCAGAATCCTTTGCAAACCTCAAAATGTGGCTAAAAAAACACATGTTCCTCACATTTCTGTGGCAGTAAGTTCTGGAATCTGAGAGGAGCCACAAATTTCCTTCCACCCAGCGTTCCCCCAAGTCTCCCGATAAAAATGATACCTCACTTGCGTGGGTAGGCCTAGCGCCAGGGACAGGAAACACCCCAAAGTGCCACGTGGACACATCCAAAATTATGGAAGAAAACAGAGGTGTTTTTTGCGAAGTGCCTACCTGTAGATTTTGGCCTCTAGCTCAGCCGGCACCTAGGGAAACCTACCAAAACTGTGCAGTTCTAAAAACTAGAGACCTAGGGGAATCCAAGGAGGGGTGACTTGCGGGGCTCGGACCAGGTTCTGTTACCCAGAATCCTTTGCAAACCTCAAAATTTGGCTAAAAAAACACATGTTCCTCACATTTCTGTGGCAGAAAGTTCTGGAATCTGAGAGGAGCCACAAATTTCCTTCCACACAGCGTTCCCCCAAGTCTCCCGATAAAAATGATACCTCACTTGCGTGGGTAGGCCTACCGCCCGAGACAGGAAACACCCCAAAGCGCAACGTGGACACATCCAAAATTTTGGAAGAAAACAGAGGTGTTTTTGCGAAGTGCCTACCTGTAGATTTTGGCCTCTAGCTCAGCCGGCACCTAGGGAAACCTACCAAACCTGTGCATTTCTGAAAACTAGAGACCTAGGGGAATCCAAGATGGGGTGACTTGCGGGGCTCGGACCAGGTTCTGTTACCCAGAATCCTTTGCAAACCTCAAAATTTGGCTAAAAAAACACATGTTCCTCACATTTCTGTGGCAGAAAGTTCTGGAATCTGAGAGGAGCCACAAATTTCCTTCCACCCAGCGTTCCCCCAAGTCTCCCGATAAAAATGATACTCACTTGCGTGGGTAGGCCTAGCGCCGGCGACAGGAAACACCCCAAAGCGCAACGTGGACATGTCCAAAATTTTGGAAGAAAACAGAGGTGTTTTTTGCGAAGTGCCTACCTGTAGATTTTGGCCTCTAGCTCAGCCGGCACCTAGGGAAACCTACCAAACCTGTGCATTTCTGAAAACTAGAGACCTAGGGGAATCCAAGATGGGGTGACTTGTGGGGCTCGGACCAGGTTCTGTTACCCAGAATCCTTTGCAAACCTCAAAATGTGGCTAAAAAAACACATGTTCCTCACATTTCTGTGGCAGAAAGTTCTGCAATCTGAGAGGAGCCACAAATTTCCTTCCACCCAGCGTTCCCCCAAGTCTCCCGATAAAAATGATACCTCACTTGCGTGGGTAGGCCTAGCGCCAGCGACAGGAAACACCCCAAAGCGCAACGTGGACACATCCAAAATTATGGAAGAAAACAGAGGTGTTTTTTGCGAAGTGCCTACCTGTAGATTTTGGCCTCTAGCTCAGCCGGCACCTAGGGAAACCTACCAAGCCTGTGCATTTCTGAAAACTAGAGACCTAGGGGAATCCAAGGAGGGGTGACTTGTGGGGCTCGGACTAGGTTCTGTTACCCAGAATCCTTTGCAAACCTCAAAATTTGGCTAAAAAAACACATGTTCCTCACATTTCTGTGGCAGAAAGTTTTGGAATCTGAGAGGAGCCACAAATTTCCTTCCACCCAGCGTTCCCCCAAGTCTCCCGATAAAAATGATACCTCACTTGCGTGGGTAGGCCTAGCGCCAGCGACAGGAAACACGCCAAAGCGCAACGTGGACACGTCCTAAATTTTGGAAGAAAATAGAGGTGTTTTTTTGCGAAGTGCCTACCTGTAGATTTTGGCCTCTAGCTCAGCCGGCACCTAGGGAAACCTACCAAACCTGTGCATTTCTGAAAACTAGAGACCTAGGGGAATCCAAGGAGGGGTGACTTGCGGGGCTCGGACCAGGTTCTGTTACCCAGAATCCTTTGCAAACCTAAAAATTTGGCTAAAAAAACACATGTTCCTCACATTTCTGTGGCAGAAAGTTCTGGAATCGGAGAGGAGCCACAAATTTCCTTCCACCCAGCGTTCCCCCAAGTCTCCCGATAAAAATGATACCTCACTTGCGTGGGTAGGCCTAGCGCCGGCGACAGGAAACACCCCAAAGCGCAACTTGGCACGTCCAAAATTTTGGAAGAAAACAGAGGTGTTTTTTGCGAAGTGCCTACCTGTAGATTTTGGCCTCTAGCTCATCCGGCACCTAGGGAAACCTACCAAACCTGTGCATTTCTGAAAACTAGAGACCTAGGGGAATCCAAGGAGGGGTGACTTGCGGGGCTCGGACCAGGTTCTGTTACCCAGAATCCTTTGCAAACCTCAAAATGTGGCTAAAAAAACACATGTTCCTCACATTTCTGTGGCAGAAAGTTCTGGAATCTGAGAGGAGCCACAAATTTCCTTCCACCCAGCGTTTCCCCAAGTCTCCCGATAAAAATGATACCTCACTTGCGTGGGTAGGCCTAGCGCCGGCGACAGGAAACACCCCAAAGCGCAACGTGGACATGTCCAAAATTTTGGAAGAAAACAGAGGTGTTTTTTGCGAAGTGCCAACCTGTAGATTTTGGCCTCTAGCTCAGCCGGCACCTAGGGAAACCTACCAAACCTGTGCAATTCTGAAAACTAGAGACCTAGGGGAATCCAAGATGGGGTGACTTGCGGGGCTCGGACCAGGTTCTGTTACCCAGAATCCTTTGCAAACCTCAAAATGTGGCTAAAAAAACACATGTTCCTCACATTTCTGTGGCAGAAAGTTCTGGAATCTGAGAGGAGCCACAAATTTCCTTCCACCCAGCGTTCCCCCAAGTCTCCCGATAAAAATGATACCTCACTTGCGTGGGTAGGCCTAGCGCCAGCGACAGGAAACACCCCAAAGTGCAACGTGGACACATCCAAAATTATGGAAGAAAACAGAGGTGTTTTTTGCGAAGTGCCTACCTGTAGATTTTGGCCTCTAGCTCAGCCGGCACCTAGGGAAACCTACCAAAACTGTGCATTTCTAAAAACTAGAGACCTAGGGGAATCCAAGGAGGGATGACTTGCGGGGCTCGGACCAGGTTCTGTTACCCAGAATCCTTTGCAAACCTCAAAATTTGGCTAAAAAAACACATGTTCCTCACATTTCTGTGGCAGAAAGTTCTGGAATCTGAGAGGAGCCACAAATTTCCTTCCACACAGCGTTCCCCCAAGTCTCCCGATAAAAATGATACCTCACTTGCGTGGGTAGGCCTACCGCCCGCGACAGGAAACACCCCAAAGCGCAACGTGGACACATCCAAAATTTTGGAAGAAAACAGAGGTGTTTTTGCGAAGTGCCTACCTGTAGATTTTGGCCTCTAGCTCAGCCGGCACCTAGGGAAACCTACCAAACCTGTGCATTTCTGAAAACTAGAGACCTAGGGGAATCCAAGATGGGGTGACTTGTGGGGCTCGGACCAGGTTCTGTTACCCAGAATCCTTTGCAAACCTCAAAATGTGGCTAAAAAAACACATGTTCCTCACATTTCTGTGGCAGAAAGTTCTGCAATCTGAGAGGAGCCACAAATTTCCTTCCACCCAGCGTTCCCCCAAGTCTCCCGATAAAAATGATACCTCACTTGCGTGGGTAGGCCTAGCGCCAGCGACAGGAAACACCCCAAAGCACAACATGGACACATCCAAAATTATGGAAGAAAACAGAGGTGTTTTTTGCGAAGTGCCTACCTGTAGATTTTGGCCTCTAGCTCAGCCGGCACCTAGGGAAACCTACCAAGCCTGTGCATTTCTGAAAACTAGAGACCTAGGGGAATCCAAGGAGGGGTGACTTGTGGGGCTCGGACTAGGTTCTGTTACCCAGAATCCTTTGCAAACCTCAAAATTTGGCTAAAAAAACACATGTTCCTCACATTTCTGTGGCAGAAAGTTTTGGAATCTGAGAGGAGCCACAAATTTCCTTCCACCCAGCGTTCCCCCAAGTCTCCCGATAAAAATGATACCTCACTTGCGTGGGTAGGCCTACCGCCCGCGACAGGAAACACCCCAAAGCGCAACGTGGACACATCCAAAATTTTGGAAGAAAACAGAGGTGTTTTTTGCGAAGTGCCTACCTGTAGATATTGGCCTCTAGCTCAGCCGGCACCTAGGGAAACCTACCAAACCTGTGCATTTCTAAAAACTAGAGACCTAGGGGAATCCAAGGAGGGGTGACTTGCGGGGCTCGGACCAGGTTCTGTTACCCAGAATACTTTGCAAACCTCAAAATGTGGCTAAAAAAACACATGTTCCTCACATTTCTGTGGCAGAAAGTTCTGGAATCTGAGAGGAGCCACAAATTTCCTTCCACCCAGCGTTCCCCCAAGTCTCCCGATAAAAATGATACCTCACTTGCGTGGGTAGGCCTAGCGCCAGGGACAGGAAACACCCCAAAGTGCAACGTGGACACATCCAAAATTATGGAAGAAAACAGAGGTGTTTTTTGCGAAGTGCCTACCTGTAGATTTTGGCCTCTAGCTCAGCCGGCACCTAGGGAAACCTACCAAAACTGTGCATTTCTAAAAACTAGAGACCTAGGGGAATCCAAGGAGGGATGACTTGCGGGGCTCGGACCAGGTTCTGTTACCCAGAATCCTTTGCAAACCTCAAAATTTGGCTAAAAAAACACATGTTCCTCACATTTCTGTGGCAGAAAGTTCTGGAATCTGAGAGGAGCCACAAATTTCCTTCCACACAGCGTTCCCCCAAGTCTCCCGATAAAAATGATACCTCACTTGCGTGGGTAGGCCTACCGCCCGCGACAGGAAACACCCCAAAGCGCAACGTGGACACATCCAAAATTTTGGAAGAAAACAGAGGTGTTTTTGCGAAGTGCCTACCTGTAGATTTTGGCCTCTAGCTCAGCCGGCACCTAGGGAAACCTACCAAACCTGTGCATTTCTGAAAACTAGAGACCTAGGGGAATCCAAGATGGGGTGACTTGTGGGGCTCGGACCAGGTTCTGTTACCCAGAATCCTTTGCAAACCTCAAAATGTGGCTAAAAAAACACATGTTCCTCACATTTCTGTGGCAGAAAGTTCTGCAATCTGAGAGGAGCCACAAATTTCCTTCCACCCAGCGTTCCCCCAAGTCTCCCGATAAAAATGATACCTCACTTGCGTGGGTAGGCCTAGCGCCAGCGACAGGAAACACCCCAAAGCACAACATGGACACATCCAAAATTATGGAAGAAAACAGAGGTGTTTTTTGCGAAGTGCCTACCTGTAGATTTTGGCCTCTAGCTCAGCCGGCACCTAGGGAAACCTACCAAGCCTGTGCATTTCTGAAAACTAGAGACCTAGGGGAATCCAAGGAGGGGTGACTTGTGGGGCTCGGACTAGGTTCTGTTACCCAGAATCCTTTGCAAACCTCAAAATTTGGCTAAAAAAACACATGTTCCTCACATTTCTGTGGCAGAAAGTTTTGGAATCTGAGAGGAGCCACAAATTTCCTTCCACCCAGCGTTCCCCCAAGTCTCCCGATAAAAATGATACCTCACTTGCGTGGGTAGGCCTAGCGCCAGCGACAGGAAACACGCCAAAGCGCAACGTGGACACGTCCTAAATTTTGGAAGAAAATAGAGGTGTTTTTTTGCGAAGTGCCTACCTGTAGATTTTGGCCTCTAGCTCAGCCGGCACCTAGGGAAACCTACCAAACCTGTGCATTTCTGAAAACTAGAGACCTAGGGGAATCCAAGGAGGGGTGACTTGCGGGGCTCGGACCAGGTTCTGTTACCCAGAATCCTTTGCAAACCTAAAAATTTGGCTAAAAAAACACATGTTCCTCACATTTCTGTGGCAGAAAGTTCTGGAATCGGAGAGGAGCCACAAATTTCCTTCCACCCAGCGTTCCCCCAAGTCTCCCGATAAAAATGATACCTCACTTGCGTGGGTAGGCCTAGCGCCGGCGACAGGAAACACCCCAAAGCGCAACTTGGCACGTCCAAAATTTTGGAAGAAAACAGAGGTGTTTTTTGCGAAGTGCCTACCTGTAGATTTTGGCCTCTAGCTCAGCCGGCACCTAGGGAAACCTACCAAACCTGTGCATTTCTGAAAACTAGAGACCTAGGGGAATCCAAGGAGGGGTGACTTGCGGGGCTCGGACCAGGTTCTGTTACCCAGAATCCTTTGCAAACCTCAAAATTTGGCTAAAAAAACACATGTTCCTCACATTTCTGTGGCAGAAAGTTCTGGAATCTGAGAGGAGCCACAAATTTCCTTCCACCCAGCGTTTCCCCAAGTCTCCCGATAAAAATGATACCTCACTTGCGTAGGTAGGCCTAGCGCCGGCGACAGGAAACACCCCAAAGCGCAACGTGGACATGTCCAAAATTTTGGAAGAAAACAGAGGTGTTTTTTGCGAAGTGCCAACCTGTAGATTTTGGCCTCTAGCTCAGCCGGCACCTAGGGAAACCTACCAAACCTGTGCATTTCTGAAAACTAGAGACCTAGGGGAATCCAAGATGGGGTGACTTGCGGGGCTCGGACCAGGTTCTGTTACCCAGAATCCTTTGCAAACCTCAAAATGTGGCTAAAAAAACACATGTTCCTCACATTTCTGTGGCAGAAAGTTCTGGAATCTGAGAGGAGCCACAAATTTCCTTCCACCCAGCGTTCCCCCAAGTCTCCCGATAAAAATGATACCTCACTTGCGTGGGTAGGCCTAGCGCCAGCGACAGGAAACACCGCAAAGCGCAACGTGGACACATCCAAAATTATGGAAGAAAACAGAGGTGTATTTTGCGAAGTGCCTACCTGTAGATTTTGGCCTCTAGCTCAGCCGGCACCTAGGGAAACCTACCAAACCTGTGCATTTCTGAAAACTAGAGACCTAGGGGAATCCAAGATGGGGTGACTTGCGGGGCTCGGACCAGGTTCTGTTACCCAGAATCCTTTGCAAACCTAAAAATTTGGCTAAAAAAACACATGTTCCTCACATTTCTGTGGCAGAAAGTTCTGGAATCTGAGAGGAGCCACAAATTTCCTTCCACCCAGCGTTCCCCCAAGTCTCCCGATAAAAATGATACCTCACTTGCGTGGGTAGGCCTACCGCCCGCGACAGGAAACACCCCAAAGCGCAACGTGGACACATCCAAAATTTTGGAAGAAAACAGAGGTGTTTTTTGCGAAGTGCCTACCTGTAGATATTGGCCTCTAGCTCAGCCGGCACCTAGGGAAACCTACCAAACCTGTGCATTTCTAAAAACTAGAGACCTAGGGGAATCCAAGGAGGGGTGACTTGCGGGGCTCGGACCAGGTTCTGTTACCCAGAATCCTTTGCAAACCTCAAAATGTGGCTAAAAAAACACATGTTCCTCACATTTCTGTGGCAGAAAGTTCTGGAATCTGAGAGGAGCCACAAATTTCCTTCCACCCAGCGTTCCCCCAAGTCTCCCGATAAAAATGATACCTCACTTGCGTGGGTAGGCCTAGCGCCTGGGACAGGAAACACCCCAAAGTGCAACGTGGACACATCCAAAATTATGGAAGAAAACAGAGGTGTTTTTTGCGAAGTGCCTACCTGTAGATTTTGGCCTCTAGCTCAGCCGGCACCTAGGGAAACCTACCAAAACTGTGCATTTCTAATAACTAGAGACCTAGGGGAATCCAAGGAGGGGTGACTTGCGGGGCTCGGACCAGGTTCTGTTACCCAGAATCCTTTGCAAACCTCAAAATTTGGCTAAAAAAACACATGTTCCTCACATTTCTGTGGCAGAAAGTTCTGGAATCTGAGAGGAGCCACAAATTTCCTTCCACACAGCGTTCCCCCAAGTCTCCCGATAAAAATGATACCTCACTTGTGTGGGTAGGCCTACCGCCCGCGACAGGAAACACCCCAAAGCGCAACGTGGACATGTCCAAAATTTTGGAAGAAAACAGAGGTGTTTTTTGCGAAGTGCCAACCTGTAGATTTTGGCCTCTAGCTCAGCCGGCACCTAGGGAAACCTACCAAACCTGTGCATTTCTGAAAACTAGAGACCTAGGGGAATCCAAGATGGGGTGACTTGCGGGGCTCGGACCAGGTTCTGTTACCCAGAATCCTTTGCAAACCTCAAAATGTGGCTAAAAAAACACATGTTCCTCACATTTCTGTGGCAGAAAGTTCTGGAATCTGAGAGGAGCCACAAATTTCCTTCCACACAGCGTTCCCCCAAGTCTCCCGATAAAAATGATACCTCACTTGCGTGGGTAGGCCTACCGCCCGCGACAGGAAACACCCCAAAGCGCAACGTGGACACATCCAAAATTTTGGAAGAAAACAGAGGTGTTTTTTGCGAAGTGCCTACCTGTAGATTTTGGCCTCTAGCTCAGCCGGCACCTAGGGAAACCTACCAAACCTGTGCATTTCTGAAAACTAGAGACCTAGGGGAATCCAAGATGGGGTGACTTGCGGGGCTCGGACCAGGTTCTGTTACCCAGAATCCTTTGCAAACCTAAAAATTTGGCTAAAAAAACACATGTTCCTCACATTTCTGTGGCAGAAAGTTCTGGAATCTGAGAGGAGCCACAAATTTCCTTCCACCCAGCGTTCCCCCAAGTCTCCCGATAAAAATGATACCTCACTTGCGTGGGTAGGCCTACCGCCCGCGACAGGAAACACCCCAAAGCGCAACGTGGACACATCCAAAATTTTGGAAGAAAACAGAGGTGTTTTTTGCGAAGTGCCTACCTGTAGATATTGGCCTCTAGCTCAGCCGGCACCTAGGGAAACCTACCAAACCTGTGCATTTCTAAAAACTAGAGACCTAGGGGAATCCAAGGAGAGGTGACTTGCGGGGCTCGGACCAGGTTCTGTTACCCAGAATCCTTTGCAAACCTCAAAATGTGGCTAAAAAAACACATGTTCCTCACATTTCTGTGGCAGAAAGTTCTGGAATCTGAGAGGAGCCACAAATTTCCTTCCACCCAGCGTTCCCCCAAGTCTCCCGATAAAAATGATACCTCACTTGCGTGGGTAGGCCTAGCGCCAGGGACAGGAAACACCCCAAAGTGCAACGTGGACACATCCAAAATTATGGAAGAAAACAGAGGTGTTTTTTGCGAAGTGCCTACCTGTAGATTTTGGCCTCTAGCTCAGCCGGCACCTAGGGAAACCTACCAAAACTGTGCATTTCTAAAAACTAGAGACCTAGGGGAATCCAAGGAGGGGTGACTTGCGGGGCTCGGACCAGGTTCTGTTACCCAGAATCCTTTGCAAACCTCAAAATTTGGCTAAAAAAACACATGTTCCTCACATTTCTGTGGCAGAAAGTTCTGGAATCTGAGAGGAGCCACAAATTTCCTTCCACCCAGCGTTCCCCCAAGTCTCCCGATAAAAATGATACCTCACTTGCGTGGGTAGGCCTAGCGCCAGGGACAGGAAACACCCCAAAGTGCAACGTGGACACATCCAAAATTATGGAAGAAAACAGAGGTGTTTTTTGCGAAGTGCCTACCTGTAGATTTTGGCCTCTAGCTCAGCCGGCACCTAGGGAAACCTACCAAAACTGTGCATTTCTAAAAACTAGAGACCTAGGGGAATCCAAGGAGGGGTGACTTGCGGGGCTCGGACCAGGTTCTGTTACCCAGAATCCTTTGCAAACCTCAAAATTTGGCTAAAAAAACACATGTTCCTCACATTTCTGTGGCAGAAAGTTCTGGAATCTGAGAGGAGCCACAAATTTCCTTCCACACAGCGTTCCCCCAAGTCTCCCGATAAAAATGATACCTCACTTGCGTGGGTAGGCCTAGCGCCGGCGACAGGAAACACCCCAAAGCGCCACGTGGACATGTCCAAAATTTTGGAAGAAAACAGAGGTGTTTTTTGCGAAGTGCCAACCTGTAGATTTTGGCCTCTAGCTCAGCCGGCACCTAGGGAAACCTACCAAACCTGTGCATTTCTGAAAACTAGAGACCTAGGGGAATCCAAGATGGGGTGACTTGCGGGGCTCGGACCAGGTTCTGTTACCCAGAATCCTTTGCAAACCTCAAAATGTGGCTAAAAAAACACATGTTCCTCACATTTCTGTGGCAGAAAGTTCTGGAATCTGAGAGGAGCCACAAATTTCCTTCCACCCAGCGTTCCCCCAAGTCTCCCGATAAAAATGATACCTCACTTGCGTGGGTAGGCCTAGCGCCAGCGACAGGAAACACCGCAAAGCGCAACGTGGACACATCCAAAATTATGGAAGAAAACAGAGGTGTATTTTGCGAAGTGCCTACCTGTAGATTTTGGCCTCTAGCTCAGCCGGCACCTAGGGAAACCTACCAAACCTGTGCATTTCTGAAAACTAGAGACCTAGGGGAATCCAAGATGGGGTGACTTGCGGGGCTCGGACCAGGTTCTGTTACCCAGAATCCTTTGCAAACCTAAAAATTTGGCTAAAAAAACACATGTTCCTCACATTTCTGTGGCAGAAAGTTCTGGAATCTGAGAGGAGCCACAAATTTCCTTCCACCCAGCGTTCCCCCAAGTCTCCCGATAAAAATGATACCTCACTTGCGTGGGTAGGCCTACCGCCCGCGACAGGAAACACCCCAAAGCGCAACGTGGACACATCCAAAATTTTGGAAGAAAACAGAGGTGTTTTTTGCGAAGTGCCTACCTGTAGATATTGGCCTCTAGCTCAGCCGGCACCTAGGGAAACCTACCAAACCTGTGCATTTCTAAAAACTAGAGACCTAGGGGAATCCAAGGAGGGGTGACTTGCGGGGCTCGGACCAGGTTCTGTTACCCAGAATCCTTTGCAAACCTCAAAATGTGGCTAAAAAAACACATGTTCCTCACATTTCTGTGGCAGAAAGTTCTGGAATCTGAGAGGAGCCACAAATTTCCTTCCACCCAGCGTTCCCCCAAGTCTCCCGATAAAAATGATACCTCACTTGCGTGGGTAGGCCTAGCGCCAGGGACAGGAAACACCCCAAAGTGCAACGTGGACACATCCAAAATTATGGAAGAAAACAGAGGTGTTTTTTGCGAAGTGCCTACCTGTAGATTTTGGCCTCTAGCTCAGCCGGCACCTAGGGAAACCTACCAAAACTGTGCATTTCTAAAAACTAGAGACCTAGGGGAATCCAAGGAGGGGTGACTTGCGGGGCTCGGACCAGGTTCTGTTACCCAGAATCCTTTGCAAACCTCAAAATTTGGCTAAAAAAACACATGTTCCTCACATTTCTGTGGCAGAAAGTTCTGGAATCTGAGAGGAGCCACAAATTTCCTTCCACACAGCGTTCCCCCAAGTCTCCCGATAAAAATGATACCTCACTTGTGTGGGTAGGCCTACCGCCCGCGACAGGAAACACCCCAAAGCGCAACGTGGACACATCCAAAATTTTGGAAGAAAACAGAGGTGTTTTTTGCGAAGTGCCTACCTGTAGATTTTGGCCTCTAGCTCAGCCGGCACCTAGGGAAACCTACCAAACCTGTGCATTTCTGAAAACTAGAGACCTAGGGGAATCCAAGATGGGGTGACTTGCGGGCCTCGGACCAGGTTCTGTTACCCAGAATCCTTTGCAAACCTCAAAATGTGGCTAAAAAAACACATGTTCCTCACATTTCTGTGGCAGAAAGTTCTGCAATCTGAGAGGAGCCACAAATTTCCTTCCACCCAGCGTTCCCCCAAGTCTCCCGATAAAAATGATACCTCACTTGCGTGGGTAGGCCTAGCGCCGGCGACAGGAAACACGCCAAAGCGCAACGTGGACACGTCCAAAATTTTGGAAGAAAACAGAGGTGTTTTTTGCGAAGTGCCTACCTGTAGATTTTGGCCTCTAGCTCAGCCGGCACCTAGGGAAACCTACCAAGCCTGTGCATTTCTGAAAACTAGAGACCTAGGGGAATCCAAGGAGGGGTGACTTGCGGGGCTCGGACCAGGTTCTGTTACCCAGAATCCTTTGCAAACCTCAAAATTTGGCTAAAAAAACACATGTTCCTCACATTTCTGTGGCAGAAAGTTCTGGAATCTGAGAGGAGCCACAAATTTCCTTCCACACAGCGTTCCCCCAAGTCTCCCGATAAAAATGATACCTCACTTGTGTGGGTAGGCCTACCGCCCGCGACAGGAAACACCCCAAAGCGCAACGTGGACATGTCCAAAATTTTGGAAGAAAACAGAGGTGTTTTTTGCGAAGTGCCAACCTGTAGATTTTGGCCTCTAGCTCAGCCGGCACCTAGGGAAACCTACCAAACCTGTGCATTTCTGAAAACTAGAGACCTAGGGGAATCCAAGATGGGGTGACTTGCGGGGCTCGGACCAGGTTCTGTTACCCAGAATCCTTTGCAAACCTCAAAATGTGGCTAAAAAAACACATGTTCCTCACATTTCTGTGGCAGAAAGTTCTGGAATCTGAGAGGAGCCACAAATTTCCTTCCACACAGCGTTCCCCCAAGTCTCCCGATAAAAATGATACCTCACTTGCGTGGGTAGGCCTACCGCCCGCGACAGGAAACACCCCAAAGCGCAACGTGGACACATCCAAAATTTTGGAAGAAAACAGAGGTGTTTTTTGCGAAGTGCCTACCTGTAGATTTTGGCCTCTAGCTCAGCCGGCACCTAGGGAAACCTACCAAGCCTGTGCATTTCTGAAAACTAGAGACCTAGGGGAATCCAAGGAGGGGTGACTTGTGGGGCTCGGACTAGGTTCTGTTACCCAGAATCCTTTGCAAACCTCAAAATTTGGCTAAAAAAACACATGTTCCTCACATTTCTGTGGCAGAAAGTTTTGGAATCTGAGAGGAGCCACAAATTTCCTTCCACCCAGCGTTCCCCCAAGTCTCCCGATAAAAATGATACCTCACTTGCGTGGGTAGGCCTAGCGCCAGCGACAGGAAACACGCCAAAGCGCAACGTGGACACGTCCTAAATTTTGGAAGAAAATAGAGGTGTTTTTTTGCGAAGTGCCTACCTGTAGATTTTGGCCTCTAGCTCAGCCGGCACCTAGGGAAACCTACCAAACCTGTGCATTTCTGAAAACTAGAGACCTAGGGGAATCCAAGGAGGGGTGACTTGCGGGGCTCGGACCAGGTTCTGTTACCCAGAATCCTTTGCAAACCTAAAAATTTGGCTAAAAAAACACATGTTCCTCACATTTCTGTGGCAGAAAGTTCTGGAATCGGAGAGGAGCCACAAATTTCCTTCCACCCAGCGTTCCCCCAAGTCTCCCGATAAAAATGATACCTCACTTGCGTGGGTAGGCCTAGCGCCGGCGACAGGAAACACCCCAAAGCGCAACTTGGCACGTCCAAAATTTTGGAAGAAAACAGAGGTGTTTTTTGCGAAGTGCCTACCTGTAGATTTTGGCCTCTAGCTCAGCCGGCACCTAGGGAAACCTACCAAACCTGTGCATTTCTGAAAACTAGAGACCTAGGGGAATCCAAGGAGGGGTGACTTGCGGGGCTCGGACCAGGTTCTGTTACCCAGAATCCTTTGCAAACCTCAAAATGTGGCTAAAAAAACACATGTTCCTCACATTTCTGTGGCAGAAAGTTCTGGAATCTGAGAGGAGCCACAAATTTCCTTCCACCCAGCGTTTCCCCAAGTCTCCCGATAAAAATGATACCTCACTTGCGTGGGTAGGCCTAGCGCCGGCGACAGGAAACACCCCAAAGCGCAACGTGGACATGTCCAAAATTTTGGAAGAAAACAGAGGTGTTTTTTGCGAAGTGCCAACCTGTAGATTTTGGCCTCTAGCTCAGCCGGCACCTAGGGAAACCTACCAAACCTGTGCATTTCTGAAAACTAGAGACCTAGGGGAATCCAAGATGGGGTGACTTGCGGGGCTCGGACCAGGTTCTGTTACCCAGAATCCTTTGCAAACCTCAAAATGTGGCTAAAAAAACACATGTTCCTCACATTTCTGTGGCAGAAATTCTGGAATCTGAGAGGAGCCACAAATTTCCTTCCACCCAGCGTTCCCCCAAGTCTCCCGATAAAAATGATACCTCACTTGCGTGGGTAGGCCTAGCGCCAGCGACAGGAAACACCGCAAAGTGCAACGTGGACACATCCAAAATTATGGAAGAAAACAGAGGTGTATTTTGCGAAGTGCCTACCTGTAGATTTTGGCCTCTAGCTCAGCCGGCACCTAGGGAAACCTACCAAACCTGTGCATTTCTGAAAACTAGAGACCTAGGGGAATCCAAGATGGGGTGACTTGCGGGGCTCGGACCAGGTTCTGTTACCCAGAATCCTTTGCAAACCTAAAAATTTGGCTAAAAAAACACATGTTCCTCACATTTCTGTGGCAGAAAGTTCTGGAATCTGAGAGGAGCCACAAATTTCCTTCCACCCAGCGTTCCCCCAAGTCTCCCGATAAAAATGATACCTCACTTGCGTGGGTAGGCCTACCGCCCGCGACAGGAAACACCCCAAAGCGCAACGTGGACACATCCAAAATTTTGGAAGAAAACAGAGGTGTTTTTTGCGAAGTGCCTACCTGTAGATATTGGCCTCTAGCTCAGCCGGCACCTAGGGAAACCTACCAAACCTGTGCATTTCTAAAAACTAGAGACCTAGGGGAATCCAAGGAGGGGTGACTTGCGGGGCTCGGACCAGGTTCTGTTACCCAGAATCCTTTGCAAACCTCAAAATGTGGCTAAAAAAACACATGTTCCTCACATTTCTGTGGCAGAAAGTTCTGGAATCTGAGAGGAGCCACAAATTTCCTTCCACCCAGCGTTCCCCCAAGTCTCCCGATAAAAATGATACCTCACTTGCGTGGGTAGGCCTAGCGCCAGGGACAGGAAACACCCCAAAGTGCAACGTGGACACATCCAAAATTATGGAAGAAAACAGAGGTGTTTTTTGCGAAGTGCCTACCTGTAGATTTTGGCCTCTAGCTCAGCCGGCACCTAGGGAAACCTACCAAAACTGTGCATTTCTAAAAACTAGAGACCTAGGGGAATCCAAGGAGGGATGACTTGCGGGGCTCGGACCAGGTTCTGTTACCCAGAATCCTTTGCAAACCTCAAAATTTGGCTAAAAAAACACATGTTCCTCACATTTCTGTGGCAGAAAGTTCTGGAATCTGAGAGGAGCCACAAATTTCCTTCCACACAGCGTTCCCCCAAGTCTCCCGATAAAAATGATACCTCACTTGCGTGGGTAGGCCTACCGCCCGCGACAGGAAACACCCCAAAGCGCAACGTGGACACATCCTAAATTTTGGAAGAAAACAGAGGTGTTTTTGCGAAGTGCCTACCTGTAGATTTTGGCCTCTAGCTCAGCCGGCACCTAGGGAAACCTACCAAACCTGTGCATTTCTGAAAACTAGAGACCTAGGGGAATCCAAGATGGGGTGACTTGTGGGGCTCGGACCAGGTTCTGTTACCCAGAATCCTTTGCAAACCTCAAAATGTGGCTAAAAAAACACATGTTCCTCACATTTCTGTGGCAGAAAGTTCTGCAATCTGAGAGGAGCCACAAATTTCCTTCCACCCAGCGTTCCCCCAAGTCTCCCGATAAAAATGATTCCTCACTTGCGTGGGTAGGCCTAGCGCCAGCGACAGGAAACACCCCAAAGCACAACATGGACACATCCAAAATTATGGAAGAAAACAGAGGTGTTTTTTGCGAAGTGCCTACCTGTAGATTTTGGCCTCTAGCTCAGCCGGCACCTAGGGAAACCTACCAAGCCTGTGCATTTCTGAAAACTAGAGACCTAGGGGAATCCAAGGAGGGGTGACTTGTGGGGCTCGGACTAGGTTCTGTTACCCAGAATCCTTTGCAAACCTCAAAATTTGGCTAAAAAAACACATGTTCCTCACATTTCTGTGGCAGAAAGTTTTGGAATCTGAGAGGAGCCACAAATTTCCTTCCACCCAGCGTTCCCCCAAGTCTCCCGATAAAAATGATACCTCACTTGCGTGGGTAGGCCTAGCGCCAGCGACAGGAAACACGCCAAAGCGCAACGTGGACACGTCCTAAATTTTGGAAGAAAATAGAGGTGTTTTTTTGCGAAGTGCCTACCTGTAGATTTTGGCCTCTAGCTCAGCCGGCACCTAGGGAAACCTACCAAACCTGTGCATTTCTGAAAACTAGAGACCTAGGGGAATCCAAGGAGGGGTGACTTGCGGGGCTCGGACCAGGTTCTGTTACCCAGAATCCTTTGCAAACCTAAAAATTTGGCTAAAAAAACACATGTTCCTCACATTTCTGTGGCAGAAAGTTCTGGAATCGGAGAGGAGCCACAAATTTCCTTCCACCCAGCGTTCCCCCAAGTCTCCCGATAAAAATGATACCTCACTTGCGTGGGTAGGCCTAGCGCCGGCGACAGGAAACACCCCAAAGCGCAACTTGGCACGTCCAAAATTTTGGAAGAAAACAGAGGTGTTTTTTGCGAAGTGCCTACCTGTAGATTTTGGCCTCTAGCTCAGCCGGCACCTAGGGAAACCTACCAAACCTGTGCATTTCTGAAAACTAGAGACCTAGGGGAATCCAAGGAGGGGTGACTTGCGGGGCTCGGACCAGGTTCTGTTACCCAGAATCCTTTGCAAACCTCAAAATTTGGCTAAAAAAACACATGTTCCTCACATTTCTGTGGCAGAAAGTTCTGGAATCTGAGAGGAGCCACAAATTTCCTTCCACCCAGCGTTTCCCCAAGTCTCCCGATAAAAATGATACCTCACTTGCGTAGGTAGGCCTAGCGCCGGCGACAGGAAACACCCCAAAGCGCAACGTGGACATGTCCAAAATTTTGGAAGAAAACAGAGGTGTTTTTTGCGAAGTGCCAACCTGTAGATTTTGGCCTCTAGCTCAGCCGGCACCTAGGGAAACCTACCAAACCTGTGCATTTCTGAAAACTAGAGACCTAGGGGAATCCAAGATGGGGTGACTTGCGGGGCTCGGACCAGGTTCTGTTACCCAGAATCCTTTGCAAACCTCAAAATGTGGCTAAAAAAACACATGTTCCTCACATTTCTGTGGCAGAAAGTTCTGGAATCTGAGAGGAGCCACAAATTTCCTTCCACCCAGCGTTCCCCCAAGTCTCCCGATAAAAATGATACCTCACTTGCGTGGGTAGGCCTAGCGCCAGCGACAGGAAACACCGCAAAGCGCAACGTGGACACATCCAAAATTATGGAAGAAAACAGAGGTGTATTTTGCGAAGTGCCTACCTGTAGATTTTGGCCTCTAGCTCAGCCGGCACCTAGGGAAACCTACCAAACCTGTGCATTTCTGAAAACTAGAGACCTAGGGGAATCCAAGATGGGGTGACTTGCGGGGCTCGGACCAGGTTCTGTTACCCAGAATCCTTTGCAAACCTAAAAATTTGGCTAAAAAAACACATGTTCCTCACATTTCTGTGGCAGAAAGTTCTGGAATCTGAGAGGAGCCACAAATTTCCTTCCACCCAGCGTTCCCCCAAGTCTCCCGATAAAAATGATACCTCACTTGCGTGGGTAGGCCTACCGCCCGCGACAGGAAACACCCCAAAGCGCAACGTGGACACATCCAAAATTTTGGAAGAAAACAGAGGTGTTTTTTGCGAAGTGCCTACCTGTAGATATTGGCCTCTAGCTCAGCCGGCACCTAGGGAAACCTACCAAACCTGTGCATTTCTAAAAACTAGAGACCTAGGGGAATCCAAGGAGGGGTGACTTGCGGGGCTCGGACCAGGTTCTGTTACCCAGAATCCTTTGCAAACCTCAAAATGTGGCTAAAAAAACACATGTTCCTCACATTTCTGTGGCAGAAAGTTCTGGAATCTGAGAGGAGCCACAAATTTCCTTCCACCCAGCGTTCCCCCAAGTCTCCCGATAAAAATGATACCTCACTTGCGTGGGTAGGCCTAGCGCCAGGGACAGGAAACACCCCAAAGTGCAACGTGGACACATCCAAAATTATGGAAGAAAACAGAGGTGTTTTTTGCGAAGTGCCTACCTGTAGATTTTGGCCTCTAGCTCAGCCGGCACCTAGGGAAACCTACCAAAACTGTGCATTTCTAAAAACTAGAGACCTAGGGGAATCCAAGGAGGGGTGACTTGCGGGGCTCGGACCAGGTTCTGTTACCCAGAATCCTTTGCAAACCTCAAAATTTGGCTAAAAAAACACATGTTCCTCACATTTCTGTGGCAGAAAGTTCTGGAATCTGAGAGGAGCCACAAATTTCCTTCCACACAGCGTTCCCCCAAGTCTCCCGATAAAAATGATACCTCACTTGTGTGGGTAGGCCTACCGCCCGCGACAGGAAACACCCCAAAGCGCAACGTGGACATGTCCAAAATTTTGGAAGAAAACAGAGGTGTTTTTTGCGAAGTGCCAACCTGTAGATTTTGGCCTCTAGCTCAGCCGGCACCTAGGGAAACCTACCAAACCTGTGCATTTCTGAAAACTAGAGACCTAGGGGAATCCAAGATGGGGTGACTTGCGGGGCTCGGACCAGGTTCTGTTACCCAGAATCCTTTGCAAACCTCAAAATGTGGCTAAAAAAACACATGTTCCTCACATTTCTGTGGCAGAAAGTTCTGGAATCTGAGAGGAGCCACAAATTTCCTTCCACACAGCGTTCCCCCAAGTCTCCCGATAAAAATGATACCTCACTTGCGTGGGTAGGCCTACCGCCCGCGACAGGAAACACCCCAAAGCGCAACGTGGACACATCCAAAATTTTGGAAGAAAACAGAGGTGTTTTTTGCGAAGTGCCTACCTGTAGATTTTGGCCTCTAGCTCAGCCGGCACCTAGGGAAACCTACCAAACCTGTGCATTTCTGAAAACTAGAGACCTAGGGGAATCCAAGATGGGGTGACTTGCGGGGCTCGGACCAGGTTCTGTTACCCAGAATCCTTTGCAAACCTAAAAATTTGGCTAAAAAAACACATGTTCCTCACATTTCTGTGGCAGAAAGTTCTGGAATCTGAGAGGAGCCACAAATTTCCTTCCACCCAGCGTTCCCCCAAGTCTCCCGATAAAAATGATACCTCACTTGCGTGGGTAGGCCTACCGCCCGCGACAGGAAACACCCCAAAGCGCAACGTGGACACATCCAAAATTTTGGAAGAAAACAGAGGTGTTTTTTGCGAAGTGCCTACCTGTAGATATTGGCCTCTAGCTCAGCCGGCACCTTGGGAAACCTACCAAACCTGTGCATTTCTAAAAACTAGAGACCTAGGGGAATCCAAGGAGAGGTGACTTGCGGGGCTCGGACCAGGTTCTGTTACCCAGAATCCTTTGCAAACCTCAAAATGTGGCTAAAAAAACACATGTTCCTCACATTTTTGTGGCAGAAAGTTCTGGAATCTGAGAGGAGCCACAAATTTCCTTCCACCCAGCGTTCCCCCAAGTCTCCCGATAAAAATGATACCTCACTTGCGTGGGTAGGCCTAGCGCCAGGGACAGGAAACACCCCAAAGTGCAACGTGGACACATCCAAAATTATGGAAGAAAACAGAGGTGTTTTTTGCGAAGTGCCTACCTGTAGATTTTGGCCTCTAGCTCAGCCGGCACCTAGGGAAACCTACCAAAACTGTGCATTTCTAAAAACTAGAGACCTAGGGGAATCCAAGGAGGGGTGACTTGCGGGGCTCGGACCAGGTTCTGTTACCCAGAATCCTTTGCAAACCTCAAAATTTGGCTAAAAAAACAAATGTTCCTCACATTTCTGTGGCAGAAAGTTCTGGAATCTGAGAGGAGCCACAAATTTCCTTCCACCCAGCGTTCCCCCAAGTCTCCCGATAAAAATGATACCTCACTTGCGTGGGTAGGCCTAGCGCCAGGGACAGGAAACACCCCAAAGTGCAACGTGGACACATCCAAAATTATGGAAGAAAACAGAGGTGTTTTTTGCGAAGTGCCTACCTGTAGATTTTGGCCTCTAGCTCAGCCGGCACCTAGGGAAACCTACCAAAACTGTGCATTTCTAAAAACTAGAGACCTAGGGGAATCCAAGGAGGGGTGACTTGCGGGGCTCGGACCAGGTTCTGTTACCCAGAATCCTTTGCAAACCTCAAAATTTGGCTAAAAAAACACATGTTCCTCACATTTCTGTGGCAGAAAGTTCTGGAATCTGAGAGGAGCCACAAATTTCCTTCCACACAGCGTTCCCCCAAGTCTCCCGATAAAAATGATACCTCACTTGCGTGGGTAGGCCTAGCGCCGGCGACAGGAAACACCCCAAAGCGCCACGTGGACATGTCCAAAATTTTGGAAGAAAACAGAGGTGTTTTTTGCGAAGTGCCAACCTGTAGATTTTGGCCTCTAGCTCAGCCGGCACCTAGGGAAACCTACCAAACCTGTGCATTTCTGAAAACTAGAGACCTAGGGGAATCCAAGATGGGGTGACTTGCGGGGCTCGGACCAGGTTCTGTTACCCAGAATCCTTTGCAAACCTCAAAATGTGGCTAAAAAAACACATGTTCCTCACATTTCTGTGGCAGAAAGTTCTGGAATCTGAGAGGAGCCACAAATTTCCTTCCACCCAGCGTTCCCCCAAGTCTCCCGATAAAAATGATACCTCACTTGCGTGGGTAGGCCTAGCGCCAGCGACAGGAAACACCGCAAAGCGCAACGTGGACACATCCAAAATTATGGAAGAAAACAGAGGTGTATTTTGCGAAGTGCCTACCTGTAGATTTTGGCCTCTAGCTCAGCCGGCACCTAGGGAAACCTACCAAACCTGTGCATTTCTGAAAACTAGAGACCTAGGGGAATCCAAGATGGGGTGACTTGCGGGGCTCGGACCAGGTTCTGTTACCCAGAATCCTTTGCAAACCTAAAAATTTGGCTAAAAAAACACATGTTCCTCACATTTCTGTGGCAGAAAGTTCTGGAATCTGAGAGGAGCCAAAAATTTCCTTCCACCCAGCGTTCCCCCAAGTCTCCCGATAAAAATGATACCTCACTTGCGTGGGTAGGCCTACCGCCCGCGACAGGAAACACCCCAAAGCGCAACGTGGACACATCCAAAATTTTGGAAGAAAACAGAGGTGTTTTTTGCGAAGTGCCTACCTGTAGATATTGGCCTCTAGCTCAGCCGGCACCTAGGGAAACCTACCAAACCTGTGCATTTCTAAAAACTAGAGACCTAGGGGAATCCAAGGAGGGGTGACTTGCGGGGCTCGGACCAGGTTCTGTTACCCAGAATCCTTTGCAAACCTCAAAATGTGGCTAAAAAAACACATGTTCCTCACATTTCTGTGGCAGAAAGTTCTGGAATCTGAGAGGAGCCACAAATTTCCTTCCACCCAGCGTTCCCCCAAGTCTCCCGATAAAAATGATACCTCACTTGCGTGGGTAGGCCTAGCGCCAGGGACAGGAAACACCCCAAAGTGCAACGTGGACACATCCAAAATTATGGAAGAAAACAGAGGTGTTTTTTGCGAAGTGCCTACCTGTAGATTTTGGCCTCTAGCTCAGCCGGCACCTAGGGAAACCTACCAAAACTGTGCATTTCTAAAAACTAGAGACCTAGGGGAATCCAAGGAGGGGTGACTTGCGGGGCTCGGACCAGGTTCTGTTACCCAGAATCCTTTGCAAACCTCAAAATTTGGCTAAAAAAACACATGTTCCTCACATTTCTGTGGCAGAAAGTTCTGGAATCTGAGAGGAGCCACAAATTTCCTTCCACACAGCGTTCCCCCAAGTCTCCCGATAAAAATTATACCTCACTTGTGTGGGTAGGCCTACCGCCCGCGACAGGAAACACCCCAAAGCGCAACGTGGACACATCCAAAATTTTGGAAGAAAACAGAGGTGTTTTTTGCGAAGTGCCTACCTGTAGATTTTGGCCTCTAGCTCAGCCGGCACCTAGGGAAACCTACCAAACCTGTGCATTTCTGAAAACTAGAGACCTAGGGGAATCCAAGATGGGGTGACTTGCGGGCCTCGGACCAGGTTCTGTTACCCAGAATCCTTTGCAAACCTCAAAATGTGGCTAAAAAAACACATGTTCCTCACATTTCTGTGGCAGAAAGTTCTGCAATCTGAGAGGAGCCACAAATTTCCTTCCACCCAGCGTTCCCCCAAGTCTCCCGATAAAAATGATACCTCACTTGCGTGGGTAGGCCTAGCGCCGGCGACAGGAAACACGCCAAAGCGCAACGTGGACACGTCCAAAATTTTGGAAGAAAACAGAGGTGTTTTTTGCGAAGTGCCTACCTGTAGATTTTGGCCTCTAGCTCAGCCGGCACCTAGGGAAACCTACCAAGCCTGTGCATTTCTGAAAACTAGAGACCTAGGGGAATCCAAGGAGGGGTGACTTGCGGGGCTCGGACCAGGTTCTGTTACCCAGAATCCTTTGCAAACCTCAAAATTTGGCTAAAAAAACACATGTTCCTCACATTTCTGTGGCAGAAAGTTCTGGAATCTGAGAGGAGCCACAAATTTCCTTCCACACAGCGTTCCCCCAAGTCTCCCGATAAAAATGATACCTCACTTGTGTGGGTAGGCCTACCGCCCGCGACAGGAAACACCCCAAAGCGCAACGTGGACATGTCCAAAATTTTGGAAGAAAACAGAGGTGTTTTTTGCGAAGTGCCAACCTGTAGATTTTGGCCTCTAGCTCAGCCGGCACCTAGGGAAACCTACCAAACCTGTGCATTTCTGAAAACTAGAGACCTAGGGGAATCCAAGATGGGGTGACTTGCGGGGCTCGGACCAGGTTCTGTTACCCAGAATCCTTTGCAAACCTCAAAATGTGGCTAAAAAAACACATGTTCCTCACATTTCTGTGGCAGAAAGTTCTGGAATCTGAGAGGAGCCACAAATTTCCTTCCACACAGCGTTCCCCCAAGTCTCCCGATAAAAATGATACCTCACTTGCGTGGGTAGGCCTACCGCCCGCGACAGGAAACACCCCAAAGCGCAACGTGGACACATCCAAAATTTTGGAAGAAAACAGAGGTGTTTTTTGCGAAGTGCCTACCTGTAGATTTTGGCCTCTAGCTCAGCCGGCACCTAGGGAAACCTACCAAACCTGTGCATTTCTGAAAACTAGAGACCTAGGGGAATCCAAGATGGGGTGACTTGCGGGGCTCGGACCAGGTTCTGTTACCCAGAATCCTTTGCAAACCTAAAAATTTGGCTAAAAAAACACATGTTCCTCACATTTCTGTGGCAGAAAGTTCTGGAATCTGAGAGGAGCCACAAATTTCCTTCCACCCAGCGTTCCCCCAAGTCTCCCGATAAAAATGATACCTCACTTGCGTGGGTAGGCCTACCACCCGCGACAGGAAACACCCCAAAGCGCAACGTGGACACATCCAAAATTTTGGAAGAAAACAGAGGTGTTTTTTGCGAAGTGCCTACCTGTAGATATTGGCCTCTAGCTCAGCCGGCACCTAGGGAAACCTACCAAACCTGTGCATTTCTAAAAACTAGAGACCTAGGGGAATCCAAGGAGAGGTGACTTGCGGGGCTCGGACCAGGTTCTGTTACCCAGAATCCTTTGCAAACCTCAAAATGTGGCTAAAAAAACACATGTTCCTCACATTTCTGTGGCAGAAAGTTCTGGAATCTGAGAGGAGCCACAAATTTCCTTCCACCCAGCGTTCCCCCAAGTATCCCGATAAAAATGATACCTCACTTGCGTGGGTAGGCCTAGCGCCAGGGACAGGAAACACCCCAAAGTGCAACGTGGACACATCCAAAATTATGGAAGAAAACAGAGGTGTTTTTTGCGAAGTGCCTACCTGTAGATTTTGGCCTCTAGCTCAGCCGGCACCTAGGGAAACCTACCAAAACTGTGCATTTCTAAAAACTAGAGATCTAGGGGAATCCAAGGAGGGGTGACTTGCGGGGCTCGGACCAGGTTCTGTTACCCAGAATCCTTTGCAAACCTCAAAATGTGGCTAAAAAAACACATGTTCCTCACATTTCTGTGGCAGAAAGTTCTGGAATCTGAGAGGAGCCACAAATTTCCTTCCACCCAGCGTTCCCCCAAGTCTCCCGATAAAAATGATACCTCACTTGCGTGGGTAGGCCTAGCGCCAGGGACAGGAAACACCCCAAAGTGCAACGTGGACACATCCAAAATTATGGAAGAAAACAGAGGTGTTTTTTGCGAAGTGCCTACCTGTAGATTTTGGCCTCTAGCTCAGCCGGCACCTAGGGAAACCTACCAAAACTGTGCATTTCTAAAAACTAGAGACCTAGGGGAATCCAAGGAGGGATGACTTGCGGGGCTCGGACCAGGTTCTGTTACCCAGAATCCTTTGCAAACCTCAAAATTTGGCTAAAAAAACACATGTTCCTCACATTTCTGTGGCAGAAAGTTCTGGAATCTGAGAGGAGCCACAAATTTCCTTCCACACAGCGTTCCCCCAAGTCTCCCGATAAAAATGATACCTCACTTGCGTGGGTAGGCCTACCGCCCGCGACAGGAAACACCCCAAAGCGCAACGTGGACACATCCAAAATTTTGGAAGAAAACAGAGGTGTTTTTGCGAAGTGCCTACCTGTAGATTTTGGCCTCTAGCTCAGCCGGCACCTAGGGAAACCTACCAAACCTGTGCATTTCTGAAAACTAGAGACCTAGGGGAATCCAAGATGGGGTGACTTGTGGGGCTCGGACCAGGTTCTGTTACCCAGAATCCTTTGCAAACCTCAAAATGTGGCTAAAAAAACACATGTTCCTCACATTTCTGTGGCAGAAAGTTCTGCAATCTGAGAGGAGCCACAAATTTCCTTCCACCCAGCGTTCCCCCAAGTCTCCCGATAAAAATGATACCTCACTTGCGTGGGTAGGCCTAGCGCCAGGGACAGGAAACACCCCAAAGTGCAACGTGGACACATCCAAAATTATGGAAGAAAACAGAGGTGTTTTTTGCGAAGTGCCTACCTGTAGATTTTGGCCTCTAGCTCAGCCGGCACCTAGGGAAACCTACCAAAACTGTGCATTTCTAAAAACTAGAGACCTAGGGGAATCCAAGGAGGGATGACTTGCGGGGCTCGGACCAGGTTCTGTTACCCAGAATCCTTTGCAAACCTCAAAATTTGGCTAAAAAAACACATGTTCCTCACATTTCTGTGGCAGAAAGTTCTGGAATCTGAGAGGAGCCACAAATTTCCTTCCACACAGCGTTCCCCCAAGTCTCCCGATAAAAATGATACCTCACTTGCGTGGGTAGGCCTACCGCCCGCGACAGGAAACACCCCAAAGCGCAACGTGGACACATCCTAAATTTTGGAAGAAAACAGAGGTGTTTTTGCGAAGTGCCTACCTGTAGATTTTGGCCTCTAGCTCAGCCGGCACCTAGGGAAACCTACCAAACCTGTGCATTTCTGAAAACTAGAGACCTAGGGGAATCCAAGATGGGGTGACTTGTGGGGCTCGGACCAGGTTCTGTTACCCAGAATCCTTTGCAAACCTCAAAATGTGGCTAAAAAAACACATGTTCCTCACATTTCTGTGGCAGAAAGTTCTGCAATCTGAGAGGAGCCACAAATTTCCTTCCACCCAGCGTTCCCCCAAGTCTCCCGATAAAAATGATTCCTCACTTGCGTGGGTAGGCCTAGCGCCAGCGACAGGAAACACCCCAAAGCACAACATGGACACATCCAAAATTATGGAAGAAAACAGAGGTGTTTTTTGCGAAGTGCCTACCTGTAGATTTTGGCCTCTAGCTCAGCCGGCACCTAGGGAAACCTACCAAGCCTGTGCATTTCTGAAAACTAGAGACCTAGGGGAATCCAAGGAGGGGTGACTTGTGGGGCTCGGACTAGGTTCTGTTACCCAGAATCCTTTGCAAACCTCAAAATTTGGCTAAAAAAACACATGTTCCTCACATTTCTGTGGCAGAAAGTTTTGGAATCTGAGAGGAGCCACAAATTTCCTTCCACCCAGCGTTCCCCCAAGTCTCCCGATAAAAATGATACCTCACTTGCGTGGGTAGGCCTAGCGCCAGCGACAGGAAACACGCCAAAGCGCAACGTGGACACGTCCTAAATTTTGGAAGAAAATAGAGGTGTTTTTTTGCGAAGTGCCTACCTGTAGATTTTGGCCTCTAGCTCAGCCGGCACCTAGGGAAACCTACCAAACCTGTGCATTTCTGAAAACTAGAGACCTAGGGGAATCCAAGGAGGGGTGACTTGCGGGGCTCGGACCAGGTTCTGTTACCCAGAATCCTTTGCAAACCTAAAAATTTGGCTAAAAAAACACATGTTCCTCACATTTCTGTGGCAGAAAGTTCTGGAATCGGAGAGGAGCCACAAATTTCCTTCCACCCAGCGTTCCCCCAAGTCTCCCGATAAAAATGATACCTCACTTGCGTGGGTAGGCCTAGCGCCGGCGACAGGAAACACCCCAAAGCGCAACTTGGCACGTCCAAAATTTTGGAAGAAAACAGAGGTGTTTTTTGCGAAGTGCCTACCTGTAGATTTTGGCCTCTAGCTCAGCCGGCACCTAGGGAAACCTACCAAACCTGTGCATTTCTGAAAACTAGAGACCTAGGGGAATCCAAGGAGGGGTGACTTGCGGGGCTCGGACCAGGTTCTGTTACCCAGAATCCTTTGCAAACCTCAAAATTTGGCTAAAAAAACACATGTTCCTCACATTTCTGTGGCAGAAAGTTCTGGAATCTGAGAGGAGCCACAAATTTCCTTCCACCCAGCGTTTCCCCAAGTCTCCCGATAAAAATGATACCTCACTTGCGTAGGTAGGCCTAGCGCCGGCGACAGGAAACACCCCAAAGCGCAACGTGGACATGTCCAAAATTTTGGAAGAAAACAGAGGTGTTTTTTGCGAAGTGCCAACCTGTAGATTTTGGCCTCTAGCTCAGCCGGCACCTAGGGAAACCTACCAAACCTGTGCATTTCTGAAAACTAGAGACCTAGGGGAATCCAAGATGGGGTGACTTGCGGGGCTCGGACCAGGTTCTGTTACCCAGAATCCTTTGCAAACCTCAAAATGTGGCTAAAAAAACACATGTTCCTCACATTTCTGTGGCAGAAAGTTCTGGAATCTGAGAGGAGCCACAAATTTCCTTCCACCCAGCGTTCCCCCAAGTCTCCCGATAAAAATGATACCTCACTTGCGTGGGTAGGCCTAGCGCCAGCGACAGGAAACACCGCAAAGCGCAACGTGGACACATCCAAAATTATGGAAGAAAACAGAGGTGTATTTTGCGAAGTGCCTACCTGTAGATTTTGGCCTCTAGCTCAGCCGGCACCTAGGGAAACCTACCAAACCTGTGCATTTCTGAAAACTAGAGACCTAGGGGAATCCAAGATGGGGTGACTTGCGGGGCTCGGACCAGGTTCTGTTACCCAGAATCCTTTGCAAACCTAAAAATTTGGCTAAAAAAACACATGTTCCTCACATTTCTGTGGCAGAAAGTTCTGGAATCTGAGAGGAGCCACAAATTTCCTTCCACCCAGCGTTCCCCCAAGTCTCCCGATAAAAATGATACCTCACTTGCGTGGGTAGGCCTACCGCCCGCGACAGGAAACACCCCAAAGCGCAACGTGGACACATCCAAAATTTTGGAAGAAAACAGAGGTGTTTTTTGCGAAGTGCCTACCTGTAGATATTGGCCTCTAGCTCAGCCGGCACCTAGGGAAACCTACCAAACCTGTGCATTTCTAAAAACTAGAGACCTAGGGGAATCCAAGGAGGGGTGACTTGCGGGGCTCGGACCAGGTTCTGTTACCCAGAATCCTTTGCAAACCTCAAAATGTGGCTAAAAAAACACATGTTCCTCACATTTCTGTGGCAGAAAGTTCTGGAATCTGAGAGGAGCCACAAATTTCCTTCCACCCAGCGTTCCCCCAAGTCTCCCGATAAAAATGATACCTCACTTGCGTGGGTAGGCCTAGCGCCAGGGACAGGAAACACCCCAAAGTGCAACGTGGACACATCCAAAATTATGGAAGAAAACAGAGGTGTTTTTTGCGAAGTGCCTACCTGTAGATTTTGGCCTCTAGCTCAGCCGGCACCTAGGGAAACCTACCAAAACTGTGCATTTCTAAAAACTAGAGACCTAGGGGAATCCAAGGAGGGGTGACTTGCGGGGCTCGGACCAGGTTCTGTTACCCAGAATCCTTTGCAAACCTCAAAATTTGGCTAAAAAAACACATGTTCCTCACATTTCTGTGGCAGAAAGTTCTGGAATCTGAGAGGAGCCACAAATTTCCTTCCACACAGCGTTCCCCCAAGTCTCCCGATAAAAATGATACCTCACTTGTGTGGGTAGGCCTACCGCCCGCGACAGGAAACACCCCAAAGCGCAACGTGGACATGTCCAAAATTTTGGAAGAAAACAGAGGTGTTTTTTGCGAAGTGCCAACCTGTAGATTTTGGCCTCTAGCTCAGCCGGCACCTAGGGAAACCTACCAAACCTGTGCATTTCTGAAAACTAGAGACCTAGGGGAATCCAAGATGGGGTGACTTGCGGGGCTCGGACCAGGTTCTGTTACCCAGAATCCTTTGCAAACCTCAAAATGTGGCTAAAAAAACACATGTTCCTCACATTTCTGTGGCAGAAAGTTCTGGAATCTGAGAGGAGCCACAAATTTCCTTCCACACAGCGTTCCCCCAAGTCTCCCGATAAAAATGATACCTCACTTGCGTGGGTAGGCCTACCGCCCGCGACAGGAAACACCCCAAAGCGCAACGTGGACACATCCAAAATTTTGGAAGAAAACAGAGGTGTTTTTTGCGAAGTGCCTACCTGTAGATTTTGGCCTCTAGCTCAGCCGGCACCTAGGGAAACCTACCAAACCTGTGCATTTCTGAAAACTAGAGACCTAGGGGAATCCAAGATGGGGTGACTTGCGGGGCTCGGACCAGGTTCTGTTACCCAGAATCCTTTGCAAACCTAAAAATTTGGCTAAAAAAACACATGTTCCTCACATTTCTGTGGCAGAAAGTTCTGGAATCTGAGAGGAGCCACAAATTTCCTTCCACCCAGCGTTCCCCCAAGTCTCCCGATAAAAATGATACCTCACTTGCGTGGGTAGGCCTACCGCCCGCGACAGGAAACACCCCAAAGCGCAACGTGGACACATCCAAAATTTTGGAAGAAAACAGAGGTGTTTTTTGCGAAGTGCCTACCTGTAGATATTGGCCTCTAGCTCAGCCGGCACCTAGGGAAACCTACCAAACCTGTGCATTTCTAAAAACTAGAGACCTAGGGGAATCCAAGGAGAGGTGACTTGCGGGGCTCGGACCAGGTTCTGTTACCCAGAATCCTTTGCAAACCTCAAAATGTGGCTAAAAAAACACATGTTCCTCACATTTCTGTGGCAGAAAGTTCTGGAATCTGAGAGGAGCCACAAATTTCCTTCCACCCAGCGTTCCCCCAAGTCTCCCGATAAAAATGATACCTCACTTGCGTGGGTAGGCCTAGCGCCAGGGACAGGAAACACCCCAAAGTGCAACGTGGACACATCCAAAATTATGGAAGAAAACAGAGGTGTTTTTTGCGAAGTGCCTACCTGTAGATTTTGGCCTCTAGCTCAGCCGGCACCTAGGGAAACCTACCAAAACTGTGCATTTCTAAAAACTAGAGACCTAGGGGAATCCAAGGAGGGGTGACTTGCGGGGCTCGGACCAGGTTCTGTTACCCAGAATCCTTTGCAAACCTCAAAATTTGGCTAAAAAAACAAATGTTCCTCACATTTCTGTGGCAGAAAGTTCTGGAATCTGAGAGGAGCCACAAATTTCCTTCCACCCAGCGTTCCCCCAAGTCTCCCGATAAAAATGATACCTCACTTGCGTGGGTAGGCCTAGCGCCAGGGACAGGAAACACCCCAAAGTGCAACGTGGACACATCCAAAATTATGGAAGAAAACAGAGGTGTTTTTTGCGAAGTGCCTACCTGTAGATTTTGGCCTCTAGCTCAGCCGGCACCTAGGGAAACCTACCAAAACTGTGCATTTCTAAAAACTAGAGACCTAGGGGAATCCAAGGAGGGGTGACTTGCGGGGCTCGGACCAGGTTCTGTTACCCAGAATCCTTTGCAAACCTCAAAATTTGGCTAAAAAAACACATGTTCCTCACATTTCTGTGGCAGAAAGTTCTGGAATCTGAGAGGAGCCACAAATTTCCTTCCACACAGCGTTCCCCCAAGTCTCCCGATAAAAATGATACCTCACTTGCGTGGGTAGGCCTAGCGCCGGCGACAGGAAACACCCCAAAGCGCCACGTGGACATGTCCAAAATTTTGGAAGAAAACAGAGGTGTTTTTTGCGAAGTGCCAACCTGTAGATTTTGGCCTCTAGCTCAGCCGGCACCTAGGGAAACCTACCAAACCTGTGCATTTCTGAAAACTAGAGACCTAGGGGAATCCAAGATGGGGTGACTTGCGGGGCTCGGACCAGGTTCTGTTACCCAGAATCCTTTGCAAACCTCAAAATGTGGCTAAAAAAACACATGTTCCTCACATTTCTGTGGCAGAAAGTTCTGGAATCTGAGAGGAGCCACAAATTTCCTTCCACCCAGCGTTCCCCCAAGTCTCCCGATAAAAATGATACCTCACTTGCGTGGGTAGGCCTAGCGCCAGCGACAGGAAACACCGCAAAGCGCAACGTGGACACATCCAAAATTATGGAAGAAAACAGAGGTGTATTTTGCGAAGTGCCTACCTGTAGATTTTGGCCTCTAGCTCAGCCGGCACCTAGGGAAACCTACCAAACCTGTGCATTTCTGAAAACTAGAGACCTAGGGGAATCCAAGATGGGGTGACTTGCGGGGCTCGGACCAGGTTCTGTTACCCAGAATCCTTTGCAAACCTAAAAATTTGGCTAAAAAAACACATGTTCCTCACATTTCTGTGGCAGAAAGTTCTGGAATCTGAGAGGAGCCAAAAATTTCCTTCCACCCAGCGTTCCCCCAAGTCTCCCGATAAAAATGATACCTCACTTGCGTGGGTAGGCCTACCGCCCGCGACAGGAAACACCCCAAAGCGCAACGTGGACACATCCAAAATTTTGGAAGAAAACAGAGGTGTTTTTTGCGAAGTGCCTACCTGTAGATATTGGCCTCTAGCTCAGCCGGCACCTAGGGAAACCTACCAAACCTGTGCATTTCTAAAAACTAGAGACCTAGGGGAATCCAAGGAGGGGTGACTTGCGGGGCTCGGACCAGGTTCTGTTACCCAGAATCCTTTGCAAACCTCAAAATGTGGCTAAAAAAACACATGTTCCTCACATTTCTGTGGCAGAAAGTTCTGGAATCTGAGAGGAGCCACAAATTTCCTTCCACCCAGCGTTCCCCCAAGTCTCCCGATAAAAATGATACCTCACTTGCGTGGGTAGGCCTAGCGCCAGGGACAGGAAACACCCCAAAGTGCAACGTGGACACATCCAAAATTATGGAAGAAAACAGAGGTGTTTTTTGCGAAGTGCCTACCTGTAGATTTTGGCCTCTAGCTCAGCCGGCACCTAGGGAAACCTACCAAAACTGTGCATTTCTAAAAACTAGAGACCTAGGGGAATCCAAGGAGGGGTGACTTGCGGGGCTCGGACCAGGTTCTGTTACCCAGAATCCTTTGCAAACCTCAAAATTTGGCTAAAAAAACACATGTTCCTCACATTTCTGTGGCAGAAAGTTCTGGAATCTGAGAGGAGCCACAAATTTCCTTCCACACAGCGTTCCCCCAAGTCTCCCGATAAAAATTATACCTCACTTGTGTGGGTAGGCCTACCGCCCGCGACAGGAAACACCCCAAAGCGCAACGTGGACACATCCAAAATTTTGGAAGAAAACAGAGGTGTTTTTTGCGAAGTGCCTACCTGTAGATTTTGGCCTCTAGCTCAGCCGGCACCTAGGGAAACCTACCAAACCTGTGCATTTCTGAAAACTAGAGACCTAGGGGAATCCAAGATGGGGTGACTTGCGGGCCTCGGACCAGGTTCTGTTACCCAGAATCCTTTGCAAACCTCAAAATGTGGCTAAAAAAACACATGTTCCTCACATTTCTGTGGCAGAAAGTTCTGCAATCTGAGAGGAGCCACAAATTTCCTTCCACCCAGCGTTCCCCCAAGTCTCCCGATAAAAATGATACCTCACTTGCGTGGGTAGGCCTAGCGCCGGCGACAGGAAACACGCCAAAGCGCAACGTGGACACGTCCAAAATTTTGGAAGAAAACAGAGGTGTTTTTTGCGAAGTGCCTACCTGTAGATTTTGGCCTCTAGCTCAGCCGGCACCTAGGGAAACCTACCAAGCCTGTGCATTTCTGAAAACTAGAGACCTAGGGGAATCCAAGGAGGGGTGACTTGCGGGGCTCGGACCAGGTTCTGTTACCCAGAATCCTTTGCAAACCTCAAAATTTGGCTAAAAAAACACATGTTCCTCACATTTCTGTGGCAGAAAGTTCTGGAATCTGAGAGGAGCCACAAATTTCCTTCCACACAGCGTTCCCCCAAGTCTCCCGATAAAAATGATACCTCACTTGTGTGGGTAGGCCTACCGCCCGCGACAGGAAACACCCCAAAGCGCAACGTGGACATGTCCAAAATTTTGGAAGAAAACAGAGGTGTTTTTTGCGAAGTGCCAACCTGTAGATTTTGGCCTCTAGCTCAGCCGGCACCTAGGGAAACCTACCAAACCTGTGCATTTCTGAAAACTAGAGACCTAGGGGAATCCAAGATGGGGTGACTTGCGGGGCTCGGACCAGGTTCTGTTACCCAGAATCCTTTGCAAACCTCAAAATGTGGCTAAAAAAACACATGTTCCTCACATTTCTGTGGCAGAAAGTTCTGGAATCTGAGAGGAGCCACAAATTTCCTTCCACACAGCGTTCCCCCAAGTCTCCCGATAAAAATGATACCTCACTTGCGTGGGTAGGCCTACCGCCCGCGACAGGAAACACCCCAAAGCGCAACGTGGACACATCCAAAATTTTGGAAGAAAACAGAGGTGTTTTTTGCGAAGTGCCTACCTGTAGATTTTGGCCTCTAGCTCAGCCGGCACCTAGGGAAACCTACCAAACCTGTGCATTTCTGAAAACTAGAGACCTAGGGGAATCCAAGATGGGGTGACTTGCGGGGCTCGGACCAGGTTCTGTTACCCAGAATCCTTTGCAAACCTAAAAATTTGGCTAAAAAAACACATGTTCCTCACATTTCTGTGGCAGAAAGTTCTGGAATCTGAGAGGAGCCACAAATTTCCTTCCACCCAGCGTTCCCCCAAGTCTCCCGATAAAAATGATACCTCACTTGCGTGGGTAGGCCTACCGCCCGCGACAGGAAACACCCCAAAGCGCAACGTGGACACATCCAAAATTTTGGAAGAAAACAGAGGTGTTTTTTGCGAAGTGCCTACCTGTAGATATTGGCCTCTAGCTCAGCCGGCACCTAGGGAAACCTACCAAACCTGTGCATTTCTAAAAACTAGAGACCTAGGGGAATCCAAGGAGAGGTGACTTGCGGGGCTCGGACCAGGTTCTGTTACCCAGAATCCTTTGCAAACCTCAAAATGTGGCTAAAAAAACACATGTTCCTCACATTTCTGTGGCAGAAAGTTCTGGAATCTGAGAGGAGCCACAAATTTCCTTCCACCCAGCGTTCCCCCAAGTCTCCCGATAAAAATGATACCTCACTTGCGTGGGTAGGCCTAGCGCCAGGGACAGGAAACACCCCAAAGTGCAACGTGGACACATCCAAAATTATGGAAGAAAACAGAGGTGTTTTTTGCGAAGTGCCTACCTGTAGATTTTGGCCTCTAGCTCAGCCGGCACCTAGGGAAACCTACCAAAACTGTGCATTTCTAAAAACTAGAGATCTAGGGGAATCCAAGGAGGGGTGACTTGCGGGGCTCGGACCAGGTTCTGTTACCCAGAATCCTTTGCAAACCTCAAAATGTGGCTAAAAAAACACATGTTCCTCACATTTCTGTGGCAGAAAGTTCTGGAATCTGAGAGGAGCCACAAATTTCCTTCCACCCAGCGTTCCCCCAAGTCTCCCGATAAAAATGATACCTCACTTGCGTGGGTAGGCCTAGCGCCAGGGACAGGAAACACCCCAAAGTGCAACGTGGACACATCCAAAATTATGGAAGAAAACAGAGGTGTTTTTTGCGAAGTGCCTACCTGTAGATTTTGGCCTCTAGCTCAGCCGGCACCTAGGGAAACCTACCAAAACTGTGCATTTCTAAAAACTAGAGACCTAGGGGAATCCAAGGAGGGATGACTTGCGGGGCTCGGACCAGGTTCTGTTACCCAGAATCCTTTGCAAACCTCAAAATTTGGCTAAAAAAACACATGTTCCTCACATTTCTGTGGCAGAAAGTTCTGGAATCTGAGAGGAGCCACAAATTTCCTTCCACACAGCGTTCCCCCAAGTCTCCCGATAAAAATGATACCTCACTTGCGTGGGTAGGCCTACCGCCCGCGACAGGAAACACCCCAAAGCGCAACGTGGACACATCCAAAATTTTGGAAGAAAACAGAGGTGTTTTTGCGAAGTGCCTACCTGTAGATTTTGGCCTCTAGCTCAGCCGGCACCTAGGGAAACCTACCAAACCTGTGCATTTCTGAAAACTAGAGACCTAGGGGAATCCAAGATGGGGTGACTTGTGGGGCTCGGACCAGGTTCTGTTACCCAGAATCCTTTGCAAACCTCAAAATGTGGCTAAAAAAACACATGTTCCTCACATTTCTGTGGCAGAAAGTTCTGCAATCTGAGAGGAGCCACAAATTTCCTTCCACCCAGCGTTCCCCCAAGTCTCCCGATAAAAATGATACCTCACTTGCGTGGGTAGGCCTAGCGCCAGCGACAGGAAACACCCCAAAGCACAACATGGACACATCCAAAATTATGGAAGAAAACAGAGGTGTTTTTTGCGAAGTGCCTACCTGTAGATTTTGGCCTCTAGCTCAGCCGGCACCTAGGGAAACCTACCAAGCCTGTGCATTTCTGAAAACTAGAGACCTAGGGGAATCCAAGGAGGGGTGACTTGTGGGGCTCGGACTAGGTTCTGTTACCCAGAATCCTTTGCAAACCTCAAAATTTGGCTAAAAAAACACATGTTCCTCACATTTCTGTGGCAGAAAGTTTTGGAATCTGAGAGGAGCCACAAATTTCCTTCCACCCAGCGTTCCCCCAAGTCTCCCGATAAAAATGATACCTCACTTGCGTGGGTAGGCCTAGCGCCAGCGACAGGAAACACGCCAAAGCGCAACGTGGACACGTCCTAAATTTTGGAAGAAAATAGAGGTGTTTTTTTGCGAAGTGCCTACCTGTAGATTTTGGCCTCTAGCTCAGCCGGCACCTAGGGAAACCTACCAAACCTGTGCATTTCTGAAAACTAGAGACCTAGGGGAATCCAAGGAGGGGTGACTTGCGGGGCTCGGACCAGGTTCTGTTACCCAGAATCCTTTGCAAACCTAAAAATTTGGCTAAAAAAACACATGTTCCTCACATTTCTGTAGCAGAAAGTTCTGGAATCGGAGAGGAGCCACAAATTTCCTTCCACCCAGCGTTCCCCCAAGTCTCCCGATAAAAATGATACCTCACTTGCGTGGGTAGGCCTAGCGCCGGCGACAGGAAACACCCCAAAGCGCAACTTGGCACGTCCAAAATTTTGGAAGAAAACAGAGGTGTTTTTTGCGAAGTGCCTACCTGTAGATTTTGGCCTCTAGCTCAGCCGGCACCTAGGGAAACCTACCAAACCTGTGCATTTCTGAAAACTAGAGACCTAGGGGAATCCAAGGAGGGGTGATTTGCGGGGCTCTGACCAGGTTCTGTTACCCAGAATCCTTTGCAAACCTCAAAATTTGGCTAAAAAAACACATGTTCCTCACATTTCTGTGGCAGAAAGTTCTGGAATCTGAGAGGAGCCACAAATTTCCTTCCACCCAGCGTTTCCCCAAGTCTCCCGATAAAAATGATACCTCACTTGCGTAGGTAGGCCTAGCGCCGGCGACAGGAAACACCCCAAAGCGCAACGTGGACATGTCCAAAATTTTGGAAGAAAACAGAGGTGTTTTTTGCGAAGTGCCAACCTGTAGATTTTGGCCTCTAGCTCAGCCGGCACCTAGGGAAACCTACCAAACCTGTGCATTTCTGAAAACTAGAGACCTAGGGGAATCCAAGATGGGGTGACTTACGGGGCTCGGACCAGGTTCTGTTACCCAGAATCCTTTGCAAACCTCAAAATGTGGCTAAAAAAACACATGTTCCTCACATTTCTGTGGCAGAAAGTTCTGGAATCTGAGAGGAGCCACAAATTTCCTTCCACCCAGCGTTCCCCCAAGTCTCCCGATAAAAATGATACCTCACTTGCGTGGGTAGGCCTAGCGCCAGCGACAGGAAACACCGCAAAGCGCAACGTGGACACATCCAAAATTATGGAAGAAAACAGAGGTGTATTTTGCGAAGTGCCTACCTGTAGATTTTGGCCTCTAGCTCAGCCGGCACCTAGGGAAACCTACCAAACCTGTGCATTTCTGAAAACTAGAGACCTAGGGGAATCCAAGATGGGGTGACTTGCGGGGCTCGGACCAGGTTCTGTTACCCAGAATCCTTTGCAAACCTAAAAATTTGGCTAAAAAAACACATGTTCCTCACATTTCTGTGGCAGAAAGTTCTGGAATCTGAGAGGAGCCACAAATTTCCTTCCACCCAGCGTTCCCCCAAGTCTCCCGATAAAAATGATACCTCACTTGCGTGGGTAGGCCTACCGCCCGCGACAGGAAACACCCCAAAGCGCAACGTGGACACATCCAAAATTTTGGAAGAAAACAGAGGTGTTTTTTGCGAAGTGCCTACCTGTAGATATTGGCCTCTAGCTCAGCCGGCACCTAGGGAAACCTACCAAACCTGTGCATTTCTAAAAACTAGAGACCTAGGGGAATCCAAGGAGGGGTGACTTGCGGGGCTCGGACCAGGTTCTGTTACCCAGAATCCTTTGCAAACCTCAAAATGTGGCTAAAAAAACACATGTTCCTCACATTTCTGTGGCAGAAAGTTCTGGAATCTGAGAGGAGCCACAAATTTCCTTCCACCCAGCGTTCCCCCAAGTCTCCCGATAAAAATGATACCTCACTTGCGTGGGTAGGCCTAGCGCCAGGGACAGGAAACACCCCAAAGTGCAACGTGGACACATCCAAAATTATGGAAGAAAACAGAGGTGTTTTTTGCGAAGTGCCTACCTGTAGATTTTGGCCTCTAGCTCAGCCGGCACCTAGGGAAACCTACCAAAACTGTGCATTTCTAAAAACTAGAGACCTAGGGGAATCCAAGGAGGGGTGACTTGCGGGGCTCGGACCAGGTTCTGTTACCCAGAATCCTTTGCAAACCTCAAAATTTGGCTAAAAAAACACATGTTCCTCACATTTCTGTGGCAGAAAGTTCTGGAATCTGAGAGGAGCCACAAATTTCCTTCCACACAGCGTTCCCCCAAGTCTCCCGATAAAAATGATACCTCACTTGTGTGGGTAGGCCTACCGCCCGCGACAGGAAACACCCCAAAGCGCAACGTGGACATGTCCAAAATTTTGGAAGAAAACAGAGGTGTTTTTTGCGAAGTGCCAACCTGTAGATTTTGGCCTCTAGCTCAGCCGGCACCTAGGGAAACCTACCAAACCTGTGCATTTCTGAAAACTAGAGACCTAGGGGAATCCAAGATGGGGTGACTTGCGGGGCTCGGACCAGGTTCTGTTACCCAGAATCCTTTGCAAACCTCAAAATGTGGCTAAAAAAACACATGTTCCTCACATTTCTGTGGCAGAAAGTTCTGGAATCTGAGAGGAGCCACAAATTTCCTTCCACACAGCGTTCCCCCAAGTCTCCCGATAAAAATGATACCTCACTTGCGTGGGTAGGCCTACCGCCCGCGACAGGAAACACCCCAAAGCGCAACGTGGACACATCCAAAATTTTGGAAGAAAACAGAGGTGTTTTTTGCGAAGTGCCTACCTGTAGATTTTGGCCTCTAGCTCAGCCGGCACCTAGGGAAACCTACCAAACCTGTGCATTTCTGAAAACTAGAGACCTAGGGGAATCCAAGATGGGGTGACTTGCGGGGCTCGGACCAGGTTCTGTTACCCAGAATCCTTTGCAAACCTAAAAATTTGGCTAAAAAAACACATGTTCCTCACATTTCTGTGGCAGAAAGTTCTGGAATCTGAGAGGAGCCACAAATTTCCTTCCACCCAGCGTTCCCCCAAGTCTCCCGATAAAAATGATACCTCACTTGCGTGGGTAGGCCTACCGCCCGCGACAGGAAACACCCCAAAGCGCAACGTGGACACATCCAAAATTTTGGAAGAAAACAGAGGTGTTTTTTGCGAAGTGCCTACCTGTAGATATTGGCCTCTAGCTCAGCCGGCACCTAGGGAAACCTACCAAACCTGTGCATTTCTAAAAACTAGAGACCTAGGGGAATCCAAGGAGAGGTGACTTGCGGGGCTCGGACCAGGTTCTGTTACCCAGAATCCTTTGCAAACCTCAAAATGTGGCTAAAAAAACACATGTTCCTCACATTTCTGTGGCAGAAAGTTCTGGAATCTGAGAGGAGCCACAAATTTCCTTCCACCCAGCGTTCCCCCAAGTCTCCCGATAAAAATGATACCTCACTTGCGTGGGTAGGCCTAGCGCCAGGGACAGGAAACACCCCAAAGTGCAACGTGGACACATCCAAAATTATGGAAGAAAACAGAGGTGTTTTTTGCGAAGTGCCTACCTGTAGATTTTGGCCTCTAGCTCAGCCGGCACCTAGGGAAACCTACCAAAACTGTGCATTTCTAAAAACTAGAGACCTAGGGGAATCCAAGGAGGGGTGACTTGCGGGGCTCGGACCAGGTTCTGTTACCCAGAATCCTTTGCAAACCTCAAAATTTGGCTAAAAAAACACATGTTCCTCACATTTCTGTGGCAGAAAGTTCTGGAATCTGAGAGGAGCCACAAATTTCCTTCCACCCAGCGTTCCCCCAAGTCTCCCGATAAAAATGATACCTCACTTGCGTGGGTAGGCCTAGCGCCAGGGACAGGAAACACCCCAAAGTGCAACGTGGACACATCCAAAATTATGGAAGAAAACAGAGGTGTTTTTTGCGAAGTGCCTACCTGTAGATTTTGGCCTCTAGCTCAGCCGGCACCTAGGGAAACCTACCAAAACTGTGCATTTCTAAAAACTAGAGACCTAGGGGAATCCAAGGAGGGGTGACTTGCGGGGCTCGGACCAGGTTCTGTTACCCAGAATCCTTTGCAAACCTCAAAATTTGGCTAAAAAAACACATGTTCCTCACATTTCTGTGGCAGAAAGTTCTGGAATCTGAGAGGAGCCACAAATTTCCTTCCACACAGCGTTCCCCCAAGTCTCCCGATAAAAATGATACCTCACTTGCGTGGGTAGGCCTAGCGCCGGCGACAGGAAACACCCCAAAGCGCCACGTGGACATGTCCAAAATTTTGGAAGAAAACAGAGGTGTTTTTTGCGAAGTGCCAACCTGTAGATTTTGGCCTCTAGCTCAGCCGGCACCTAGGGAAACCTACCAAACCTGTGCATTTCTGAAAACTAGAGACCTAGGGGAATCCAAGATGGGGTGACTTGCGGGGCTCGGACCAGGTTCTGTTACCCAGAATCCTTTGCAAACCTCAAAATGTGGCTAAAAAAACACATGTTCCTCACATTTCTGTGGCAGAAAGTTCTGGAATCTGAGAGGAGCCACAAATTTCCTTCCACCCAGCGTTCCCCCAAGTCTCCCGATAAAAATGATACCTCACTTGCGTGGGTAGGCCTAGCGCCAGCGACAGGAAACACCGCAAAGCGCAACGTGGACACATCCAAAATTATGGAAGAAAACAGAGGTGTATTTTGCGAAGTGCCTACCTGTAGATTTTGGCCTCTAGCTCAGCCGGCACCTAGGGAAACCTACCAAACCTGTGCATTTCTGAAAACTAGAGACCTAGGGGAATCCAAGATGGGGTGACTTGCGGGGCTCGGACCAGGTTCTGTTACCCAGAATCCTTTGCAAACCTAAAAATTTGGCTAAAAAAACACATGTTCCTCACATTTCTGTGGCAGAAAGTTCTGGAATCTGAGAGGAGCCACAAATTTCCTTCCACCCAGCGTTCCCCCAAGTCTCCCGATAAAAATGATACCTCACTTGCGTGGGTAGGCCTACCGCCCGCGACAGGAAACACCCCAAAGCGCAACGTGGACACATCCAAAATTTTGGAAGAAAACAGAGGTGTTTTTTGCGAAGTGCCTACCTGTAGATATTGGCCTCTAGCTCAGCCGGCACCTAGGGAAACCTACCAAACCTGTGCATTTCTAAAAACTAGAGACCTAGGGGAATCCAAGGAGGGGTGACTTGCGGGGCTCGGACCAGGTTCTGTTACCCAGAATCCTTTGCAAACCTCAAAATGTGGCTAAAAAAACACATGTTCCTCACATTTCTGTGGCAGAAAGTTCTGGAATCTGAGAGGAGCCACAAATTTCCTTCCACCCAGCGTTCCCCCAAGTCTCCCGATAAAAATGATACCTCACTTGCGTGGGTAGGCCTAGCGCCAGGGACAGGAAACACCCCAAAGTGCAACGTGGACACATCCAAAATTATGGAAGAAAACAGAGGTGTTTTTTGCGAAGTGCCTACCTGTAGATTTTGGCCTCTAGCTCAGCCGGCACCTAGGGAAACCTACCAAAACTGTGCATTTCTAAAAACTAGAGACCTAGGGGAATCCAAGGAGGGGTGACTTGCGGGGCTCGGACCAGGTTCTGTTACCCAGAATCCTTTGCAAACCTCAAAATTTGGCTAAAAAAACACATGTTCCTCACATTTCTGTGGCAGAAAGTTCTGGAATCTGAGAGGAGCCACAAATTTCCTTCCACACAGCGTTCCCCCAAGTCTCCCGATAAAAATGATACCTCACTTGTGTGGGTAGGCCTACCGCCCGCGACAGGAAACACCCCAAAGCGCAACGTGGACACATCCAAAATTTTGGAAGAAAACAGAGGTGTTTTTTGCGAAGTGCCTACCTGTAGATTTTGGCCTCTAGCTCAGCCGGCACCTAGGGAAACCTACCAAACCTGTGCATTTCTGAAAACTAGAGACCTAGGGGAATCCAAGATGGGGTGACTTGCGGGCCTCGGACCAGGTTCTGTTACCCAGAATCCTTTGCAAACCTCAAAATGTGGCTAAAAAAACACATGTTCCTCACATTTCTGTGGCAGAAAGTTCTGCAATCTGAGAGGAGCCACAAATTTCCTTCCACCCAGCGTTCCCCCAAGTCTCCCGATAAAAATGATACCTCACTTGCGTGGGTAGGCCTAGCGCCGGCGACAGGAAACACGCCAAAGCGCAACGTGGACACGTCCAAAATTTTGGAAGAAAACAGAGGTGTTTTTTGCGAAGTGCCTACCTGTAGATTTTGGCCTCTAGCTCAGCCGGCACCTAGGGAAACCTACCAAGCCTGTGCATTTCTGAAAACTAGAGACCTAGGGGAATCCAAGGAGGGGTGACTTGCGGGGCTCGGACCAGGTTCTGTTACCCAGAATCCTTTGCAAACCTCAAAATTTGGCTAAAAAAACACATGTTCCTCACATTTCTGTGGCAGAAAGTTCTGGAATCTGAGAGGAGCCACAAATTTCCTTCCACACAGCGTTCCCCCAAGTCTCCCGATAAAAATGATACCTCACTTGTGTGGGTAGGCCTACCGCCCGCGACAGGAAACACCCCAAAGCGCAACGTGGACATGTCCAAAATTTTGGAAGAAAACAGAGGTGTTTTTTGCGAAGTGCCAACCTGTAGATTTTGGCCTCTAGCTCAGCCGGCACCTAGGGAAACCTACCAAACCTGTGCATTTCTGAAAACTAGAGACCTAGGGGAATCCAAGATGGGGTGACTTGCGGGGCTCGGACCAGGTTCTGTTACCCAGAATCCTTTGCAAACCTCAAAATGTGGCTAAAAAAACACATGTTCCTCACATTTCTGTGGCAGAAAGTTCTGGAATCTGAGAGGAGCCACAAATTTCCTTCCACCCAGCGTTCCCCCAAGTCTCCCGATAAAAATGATACCTCACTTGCGTGGGTAGGCCTACCGCCCGCGACAGGAAACACCCCAAAGCGCAACGTGGACACATCCAAAATTTTGGAAGAAAACAGAGGTGTTTTTTGCGAAGTGCCTACCTGTAGATTTTGGCCTCTAGCTCAGCCGGCACCTAGGGAAACCTACCAAACCTGTGCATTTCTGAAAACTAGAGACCTAGGGGAATCCAAGATGGGGTGACTTGCGGGGCTCGGACCAGGTTCTGTTACCCAGAATCCTTTGCAAACCTAAAAATTTGGCTAAAAAAACACATGTTCCTCACATTTCTGTGGCAGAAAGTTCTGGAATCTGAGAGGAGCCACAAATTTCCTTCCACCCAGCGTTCCCCCAAGTCTCCCGATAAAAATGATACCTCACTTGCGTGGGTAGGCCTACCGCCCGCGACAGGAAACACCCCAAAGCGCAACGTGGACACATCCAAAATTTTGGAAGAAAACAGAGGTGTTTTTTGCGAAGTGCCTACCTGTAGATATTGGCCTCTAGCTCAGCCGGCACCTAGGGAAACCTACCAAACCTGTGCATTTCTAAAAACTAGAGACCTAGGGGAATCCAAGGAGAGGTGACTTGCGGGGCTCGGACCAGGTTCTGTTACCCAGAATCCTTTGCAAACCTCAAAATGTGGCTAAAAAAACACATGTTCCTCACATTTCTGTGGCAGAAAGTTCTGGAATCTGAGAGGAGCCACAAATTTCCTTCCACCCAGCGTTCCCCCAAGTCTCCCGATAAAAATGATACCTCACTTGCGTGGGTAGGCCTAGCGCCAGGGACAGGAAACACCCCAAAGTGCAACGTGGATACATCCAAAATTATGGAAGAAAACAGAGGTGTTTTTTGCGAAGTGCCTACCTGTAGATTTTGGCCTCTAGCTCAGCCGGCACCTAGGGAAACCTACCAAAACTGTGCATTTCTAAAAACTAGAGACCTAGGGGAATCCAAGGAGGGGTGACTTGCGGGGCTCGGACCAGGTTCTGTTACCCAGAATCCTTTGCAAACCTCAAAATTTGGCTAAAAAAACACATGTTCCTCACATTTCTGTGGCAGAAAGTTCTGGAATCTGAGAGGAGCCACAAATTTCCTTCCACACAGCGTTCCCCCAAGTCTCCCGATAAAAATGATACCTCACTTGTGTGGGTAGGCCTACCGCCCGCGACAGGAAACACCCCAAAGCGCAACGTGGACACATCCAAAATTTTGGAAGAAAACAGAGGTGTTTTTTGCGAAGTGCCTACCTGTAGATATTGGCCTCTAGCTCAGCCGGCACCTAGGGAAACCTACCAAACCTGTGTATTTCTAAAAACTAGAGACCTAGGGGAATCCAAGGAGGGGTGACTTGCGGGGCTCGGACCAGGTTCTGTTACCCAGAATCCTTTGCAAACCTCAAAATGTGGCTAAAAAAACACATGTTCCTCACATTTCTGTGGCAGAAAGTTCTGGAATCTGAGAGGAGCCACAAATTTCCTTCCACCCAGCGTTCCCCCAAGTCTCCCGATAAAAATGATACCTCACTTGCGTGGGTAGGCCTAGCGCCAGGGACAGGAAACACCCCAAAGTGCAACCTGGACACATCCAAAATTATGGAAGAAAACAGAGGTGTTTTTTGCGAAGTGCCTACCTGTAGATTTTGGCCTCTAGCTCAGCCGGCACCTAGGGAAACCTACCAAAACTGTGCATTTCTAAAAACTAGAGACCTAGGGGAATCCAAGGAGGGGTGACTTGCGGGGCTCGGACCAGGTTCTGTTACCCAGAATCCTTTGCAAACCTCAAAATTTGGCTAAAAAAACACATGTTCCTCACATTTCTGTGGCAGAAAGTTCTGGAATCTGAGAGGAGCCACAAATTTCCTTCCACCCAGCGTTTCCCCAAGTCTCCCGATAAAAATGATACCTCACTTGCGTGGGTAAGCCTAGCGCCGGCGACAGGAAACACCCCAAAGCGCAACGTGGACATGTCCAAAATTTTGGAAGAAAACAGAGGTGTTTTTTGCGAAGTGCCAACCTGTAGATTTTGGCCTCTAGCTCAGCCGGCACCTAGGGAAACCTACCAAACCTGTGCATTTCTGAAAACTAGAGACCTAGGGGAATCCAAGATGGGGTGACTTGCGGGGCTCGGACCAGGTTCTGTTACCCAGAATCCTTTGCAAACCTCAAAATGTGGCTAAAAAAACACATGTTCCTCACATTTCTGTGGCAGAAAGTTCTGGAATCTGAGAGGAGCCACAAATTTCCTTCCACCCAGCGTTCCCCCAAGTCTCCCGATAAAAATGATACCTCACTTGCGTGGGTAGGCCTAGCGCCAGCGACAGGAAACACCGCAAAGCGCAACGTGGACACATCCAAAATTATGGAAGAAAACAGAGGTGTATTTTGCGAAGTGCCTACCTGTAGATTTTGGCCTCTAGCTCAGCCGGCACCTAGGGAAACCTACCAAACCTGTGCATTTCTGAAAACTAGAGACCTAGGGGAATCCAAGATGGGGTGACTTGCGGGGCTCGGACCAGGTTCTGTTACCCAGAATCCTTTGCAAACCTAAAAATTTGGCTAAAAAAACACATGTTCCTCACATTTCTGTGGCAGAAAGTTCTGGAATCTGAGAGGAGCCACAAATTTCCTTCCACCCAGCGTTCCCCCAAGTCTCCCGATAAAAATGATACCTCACTTGCGTGGGTAGGCCTACCGCCCGCGACAGGAAACACCCCAAAGCGCAACGTGGACACATCCAAAATTTTGGAAGAAAACAGAGGTGTTTTTTGCGAAGTGCCTACCTGTAGATATTGGCCTCTAGCTCAGCCGGCACCTAGGGAAACCTACCAAACCTGTGCATTTCTAAAAACTAGAGACCTAGGGGAATCCAAGGAGGGGTGACTTGCGGGGCTCGGACCAGGTTCTGTTACCCAGAATCCTTTGCAAACCTCAAAATGTGGCTAAAAAAACACATGTTCCTCACATTTCTGTGGCAGAAAGTTCTGGAATCTGAGAGGAGCCACAAATTTCCTTCCACCCAGCGTTCCCCCAAGTCTCCCGATAAAAATGATACCTCACTTGCGTGGGTAGGCCTAGCGCCAGGGACAGGAAACACCCCAAAGTGCAACGTGGACACATCCAAAATTATGGAAGAAAACAGAGGTGTTTTTTGCGAAGTGCCTACCTGTAGATTTTGGCCTCTAGCTCAGCCGGCACCTAGGGAAACCTACCAAAACTGTGCATTTCTAAAAACTAGAGACCTAGGGGAATCCAAGGAGGGGTGACTTGCGGGGCTCGGACCAGGTTCTGTTACCCAGAATCCTTTGCAAACCTCAAAATTTGGCTAAAAAAACACATGTTCCTCACATTTCTGTGGCAGAAAGTTCTGGAATCTGAGAGGAGCCACAAATTTCCTTCCACACAGCGTTCCCCCAAGTCTCCCGATAAAAATGATACCTCACTTGTGTGGGTAGGCCTACCGCCCGCGACAGGAAACACCCCAAAGCGCAACGTGGACACATCCAAAATTTTGGAAGAAAACAGAGGTGTTTTTTGCGAAGTGCCTACCTGTAGATTTTGGCCTCTAGCTCAGCCGGCACCTAGGGAAACCTACCAAACCTGTGCATTTCTGAAAACTAGAGACCTAGGGGAATCCAAGATGGGGTGACTTGCGGGCCTCGGACCAGGTTCTGTTACCCAGAATCCTTTGCAAACCTCAAAATGTGGCTAAAAAAACACATGTTCCTCACATTTCTGTGGCAGAAAGTTCTGCAATCTGAGAGGAGCCACAAATTTCCTTCCACCCAGCGTTCCCCCAAGTCTCCCGATAAAAATGATACCTCACTTGCGTGGGTAGGCCTAGCGCCGGCGACAGGAAACACGCCAAAGCGCAACGTGGACACGTCCAAAATTTTGGAAGAAAACAGAGGTGTTTTTTGCGAAGTGCCTACCTGTAGATTTTGGCCTCTAGCTCAGCCGGCACCTAGGGAAACCTACCAAGCCTGTGCATTTCTGAAAACTAGAGACCTAGGGGAATCCAAGGAGTGGTGACTTGTGGGGCTCGGACCAGGTTCTGTTACCCAGAATCCTTTGCAAACCTCAAAATTTGGCTAAAAAAACACATGTTCCTCACATTTCTGTGGCAGAAAGTTTTGGAATCTGAGAGGAGCCACAAATTTCCTTCCACCCAGCGTTCCCCCAAGTCTCCCGATAAAAATGATACCTCACTTGCGTGGGTAGGCCTAGCGCCAGCGACAGGAAACACGCCAAAGCGCAACGTGGACACGTCCAAAATTTTGGAAGAAAATAGAGGTGTTTTTTTGCGAAGTGCCTACCTGTAGATTTTGGCCTCTAGCTCAGCCGGCACCTTGGGAAACCTACCAAACCTGTGCATTTCTGAAAACTAGAGACCTAGGGGAATCCAAGGAGGGGTGACTTGCGGGGCTCGGACCAGGTTCTGTTACCCAGAATCCTTTGCAAACCTCAAAATTTGGCTACAAAAACACATGTTCCTCACATTTCTGTGGCAGAAAGTTCTGGAATCTGAGAGGAGCCACAAATGTCCTTCCACCCAGCGTTCCCCCAAGTCTCCCGATAAAAATGATACCTCACTTGCGTGGGTAGGCCTAGCGCCCGTGACAGGAAACACCCCAAAGCGCAACGTGGACACGTCCAAAAATTTGGAAGAAAACAGAGGTGTTTTTGCGAAGTGCCTACCTGTAGATTTTGGCCTCTAGCTCAGCCGGCACCTAGGGAAACCTACCAAACCTGTGCATTTCTGAAAACTAGAGACCTAGGGGAATCCAAGATGGGGTGACTTGCGGGGCTCGGACCAGGTTCTGTTACCCAGAATCCTTCGCAAACCTCAAAATTTGGCTAAAAAAACACATGTTCCTCACATTTCTGTGGCAGAAAGTTCTGGAATCTATGAGGAGCCACAAATTTCCTTCCACCCAGCGTTCCCCCAAGTCTCCCGATAAAAATGATACCTCACTTGCGTGGGTAGGCCTAGCGCCGGCGACAGGAAACACGCCAAAGCGCAACGTGGACACGTCCAAAATTTTGGAAGAAAACAGAGGTGTTTTTTGCGAAGTGCCAACCTGTAGATTTTGGCCTCTAGCTCAGCCGGCACCTAGGGAAACCTACCAAACCTGTGCATTTCTGAAAACTAGAGACCTAGGGGAATCCAAGATGGGGTGACTTGCGGGGCTCGGACCAGGTTCTGTTACCCAGAATCCTTTGCAAACCTCAAAATGTGGCTAAAAAAACACATGTTCCTCACATTTCTGTGGCAGAAAGTTCTGGAATCTGAGAGGAGCCACAAATTTCCTTCCACCCAGCGTTCCCCCAAGTCTCCCGATAAAAATGATACCTCACTTGCATGGGTAGGCCTAGCGCCAGCGACAGGAAACACCCCAAAGCGCAACGTGGACACATCCAAAATTATGGAAGAAAACAGAGGTGTTTTTTGCGAAGTGCCTACCTGTAGATTTTGGCCTCTAGCTCAGCCGGCACCTAGGGAAACCTACCAAACCTGTGCATTTCTGAAAACTAGAGACCTAGGGGAATCCAAGATGGGGTGACTTGCGGGGCTCGGACCAGGTTCTGTTACCCAGAATCCTTTGCAAACCTAAAAATTTGGCTAAAAAAACACATGTTCCTCACATTTCTGTGGCAGAAAGTTCTGGAATCGGAGAGGAGCCACAAATTTCCTTCCACCCAGCGTTCCCCCAAGTCTCCCGATAAAAATGATACCTCACTTGCGTGGGTAGGCCTACCGCCCGCGACAGGAAACACCCCAAAGCGCAACGTGGACACATCCAAAATTTTGGAAGAAAACAGAGGTGTTTTTACGAAGTGCCTACCTGTAGATTTTGGCCTCTAGCTCAGCCGGCACCTAGGGAAACCTACCAAAACTGTGCATTTCTAAAAACTAGAGACCTAGGGGAATCCAAGGAGGGGTGACTTGCGGGGCTCGGACCAGGTTCTGTTACCCAGAATCCTTTGCAAACCTCAAAATTTGGCTAAAAAAACACATGTTCCTCACATTTCTGTGGCAGAAAGTTCTGGAATCTGAGAGGAGCCACAAATTTCCTTCCACCCAGCGTTCCCCCAAGTCTCCCGATAAAAATGATACTCACTTGCGTGGGTAGGCCTAGCGCCGGCGACAGGAAACACCCCAAAGCGCAACGTGGACATGTCCAAAATTTTGGAAGAAAACAGAGGTGTTTTTTGCGAAGTGCCTACCTGTAGATTTTGGCCTCTAGCTCAGCCGGCACCTAGGGAAACCTACCAAACCTGTGCATTTCTGAAAACTAGAGACCTAGGGGAATCCAAGATGGGGTGACTTGTGGGGCTCGGACCAGGTTCTGTTACCCAGAATCCTTTGCAAACCTCAAAATGTGGCTAAAAAAACACATGTTCCTCACATTTCTGTGGCAGAAAGTTCTGCAATCTGAGAGGAGCCACAAATTTCCTTCCACCCAGCGTTCCCCCAAGTCTCCCGATAAAAATGATACCTCACTTGCGTGGGTAGGCCTAGCGCCAGCGACAGGAAACACGCCAAAGCGCAACGTGGACACGTCCTAAATTTTGGAAGAAAATAGAGGTGTTTTTTTGCGAAGTGCCTACCTGTAGATTTTGGCCTCTAGCTCAGCCGGCACCTAGGGAAACCTACCAAACCTGTGCATTTCTGAAAACTAGAGACCTAGGGGAATCCAAGGAGGGGTGACTTGCGGGGCTCGGACCAGGTTCTGTTACCCAGAATCCTTTGCAAACCTAAAAATTTGGCTAAAAAAACACATGTTCCTCACATTTCTGTGGCAGAAAGTTCTGGAATCGGAGAGGAGCCACAAATTTCCTTCCACCCAGCGTTCCCCCAAGTCTCCCGATAAAAATGATACCTCACTTGCGTGGGTAGGCCTAGCGCCGGCGACAGGAAACACCCCAAAGCGCAACTTGGCACGTCCAAAATTTTGGAAGAAAACAGAGGTGTTTTTTGCGAAGTGCCTACCTGTAGATTTTGGCCTCTAGCTCAGCCGGCACCTAGGGAAACCTACCAAACCTGTGCATTTCTGAAAACTAGAGACCTAGGGGAATCCAAGGAGGGGTGACTTGCGGGGCTCGGACCAGGTTCTGTTACCCAGAATCCTTTGCAAACCTCAAAATTTGGCTAAAAAAACACATGTTCCTCACATTTCTGTGGCAGAAAGTTCTGGAATCTGAGAGGAGCCACAAATTTCCTTCCACCCAGCGTTTCCCCAAGTCTCCCGATAAAAATGATACCTCACTTGCGTGGGTAGGCCTAGCGCCGGCGACAGGAAACACCCCAAAGCGCAACGTGGACATGTCCAAAATTTTGGAAGAAAACAGAGGTGTTTTTTGCGAAGTGCCAACCTGTAGATTTTGGCCTCTAGCTCAGCCGGCACCTAGGGAAACCTACCAAACCTGTGCATTTCTGAAAACTAGAGACCTAGGGGAATCCAAGATGGGGTGACTTGCGGGGCTCGGACCAGGTTCTGTTACCCAGAATCCTTTGCAAACCTCAAAATGTGGCTAAAAAAACACATGTTCCTCACATTTCTGTGGCAGAAAGTTCTGGAATCTGAGAGGAGCCACAAATTTCCTTCCACCCAGCGTTCCCCCAAGTCTCCCGATAAAAATGATACCTCACTTGCGTGGGTAGGCCTAGCGCCAGCGACAGGAAACACCGCAAAGTGCAACGTGGACACATCCAAAATTATGGAAGAAAACAGAGGTGTATTTTGCGAAGTGCCTACCTGTAGATTTTGGCCTCTAGCTCAGCCGGCACCTAGGGAAACCTACCAAACCTGTGCATTTCTGAAAACTAGAGACCTAGGGGAATCCAAGATGGGGTGACTTGCGGGGCTCGGACCAGGTTCTGTTACCCAGAATCCTTTGCAAACCTAAAAATTTGGCTAAAAAAACACATGTTCCTCACATTTCTGTGGCAGAAAGTTCTGGAATCTGAGAGGAGCCACAAATTTCCTTCCACCCAGCGTTCCCCCAAGTCTCCCGATAAAAATGATACCTCACTTGCGTGGGTAGGCCTACCGCCCGCGACAGGAAACACCCCAAAGCGCAACGTGGACACATCCAAAATTTTGGAAGAAAACAGAGGTGTTTTTTGCGAAGTGCCTACCTGTAGATATTGGCCTCTAGCTCAGCCGGCACCTAGGGAAACCTACCAAACCTGTGCATTTCTAAAAACTAGAGACCTAGGGGAATCCAAGGAGGGGTGACTTGCGGGGCTCGGACCAGGTTCTGTTACCCAGAATCCTTTGCAAACCTCAAAATGTGGCTAAAAAAACACATGTTCCTCACATTTCTGTGGCAGAAAGTTCTGGAATCTGAGAGGAGCCACAAATTTCCTTCCACCCAGCGTTCCCCCAAGTCTCCCGATAAAAATGATACCTCACTTGCGTGGGTAGGCCTAGCGCCAGGGACAGGAAACACCCCAAAGTGCAACGTGGACACATCCAAAATTATGGAAGAAAACAGAGGTGTTTTTTGCGAAGTGCCTACCTGTAGATTTTGGCCTCTAGCTCAGCCGGCACCTAGGGAAACCTACCAAAACTGTGCATTTCTAAAAACTAGAGACCTAGGGGAATCCAAGGAGGGATGACTTGCGGGGCTCGGACCAGGTTCTGTTACCCAGAATCCTTTGCAAACCTCAAAATTTGGCTAAAAAAACACATGTTCCTCACATTTCTGTGGCAGAAAGTTCTGGAATCTGAGAGGAGCCACAAATTTCCTTCCACACAGCGTTCCCCCAAGTCTCCCGATAAAAATGATACCTCACTTGCGTGGGTAGGCCTACCGCCCGCGACAGGAAACACCCCAAAGCGCAACGTGGACACATCCAAAATTTTGGAAGAAAACAGAGGTGTTTTTGCGAAGTGCCTACCTGTAGATTTTGGCCTCTAGCTCAGCCGGCACCTAGGGAAACCTACCAAACCTGTGCATTTCTGAAAACTAGAGACCTAGGGGAATCCAAGATGGGGTGACTTGTGGGGCTCGGACCAGGTTCTGTTACCCAGAATCCTTTGCAAACCTCAAAATGTGGCTAAAAAAACACATGTTCCTCACATTTCTGTGGCAGAAAGTTCTGCAATCTGAGAGGAGCCACAAATTTCCTTCCACCCAGCGTTCCCCCAAGTCTCCCGATAAAAATGATACCTCACTTGCGTGGGTAGGCCTAGCGCCAGCGACAGGAAACACCCCAAAGCACAACATGGACACATCCAAAATTATGGAAGAAACCAGAGGTGTTTTTTGCGAAGTGCCTACCTGTAGATTTTGGCCTCTAGCTCAGCCGGCACCTAGGGAAACCTACCAAGCCTGTGCATTTCTGAAAACTAGAGACCTAGGGGAATCCAAGGAGGGGTGACTTGTGGGGCTCGGACTAGGTTCTGTTACCCAGAATCCTTTGCAAACCTCAAAATTTGGCTAAAAAAACACATGTTCCTCACATTTCTGTGGCAGAAAGTTTTGGAATCTGAGAGGAGCCACAAATTTCCTTCCACCCAGCGTTCCCCCAAGTCTCCCGATAAAAATGATACCTCACTTGCGTGGGTAGGCCTAGCGCCAGCGACAGGAAACACGCCAAAGCGCAACGTGGACACGTCCTAAATTTTGGAAGAAAATAGAGGTGTTTTTTTGCGAAGTGCCTACCTGTAGATTTTGGCCTCTAGCTCAGCCGGCACCTAGGGAAACCTACCAAACCTGTGCATTTCTGAAAACTAGAGACCTAGGGGAATCCAAGGAGGGGTGACTTGCGGGGCTCGGACCAGGTTCTGTTACCCAGAATCCTTTGCAAACCTAAAAATTTGGCTAAAAAAACACATGTTCCTCACATTTCTGTGGCAGAAAGTTCTGGAATCGGAGAGGAGCCACAAATTTCCTTCCACCCAGCGTTCCCCCAAGTCTCCCGATAAAAATGATACCTCACTTGCGTGGGTAGGCCTAGCGCCGGCGACAGGAAACACCCCAAAGCGCAACTTGGCACGTCCAAAATTTTGGAAGAAAACAGAGGTGTTTTTTGCGAAGTGCCTACCTGTAGATTTTGGCCTCTAGCTCAGCCGGCACCTAGGGAAACCTACCAAACCTGTGCATTTCTGAAAACTAGAGACCTAGGGGAATCCAAGGAGGGGTGACTTGCGGGGCTCGGACCAGGTTCTGTTACCCAGAATCCTTTGCAAACCTCAAAATTTGGCTAAAAAAACACATGTTCCTCACATTTCTGTGGCAGAAAGTTCTGGAATCTGAGAGGAGCCACAAATTTCCTTCCACCCAGCGTTTCCCCAAGTCTCCCGATAAAAATGATACCTCACTTGCGTGGGTAGGCCTAGCGCCGGCGACAGGAAACACCCCAAAGCGCAACGTGGACATGTCCAAAATTTTGGAAGAAAACAGAGGTGTTTTTTGCGAAGTGCCAACCTGTAGATTTTGGCCTCTAGCTCAGCCGGCACCTAGGGAAACCTACCAAACCTGTGCATTTCTGAAAACTAGAGACCTAGGGGAATCCAAGATGGGGTGACTTGCGGGGCTCGGACCAGGTTCTGTTACCCAGAATCCTTTGCAAACCTCAAAATGTGGCTAAAAAAACACATGTTCCTCACATTTCTGTGGCAGAAAGTTCTGGAATCTGAGAGGAGCCACAAATTTCCTTCCACCCAGCGTTCCCCCAAGTCTCCCGATAAAAATGATACCTCACTTGCGTGGGTAGGCCTAGCGCCAGCGACAGGAAACACCGCAAAGCGCAACGTGGACACATCCAAAATTATGAAAGAAAACAGAGGTGTATTTTGCGAAGTGCCTACCTGTAGATTTTGGCCTCTAGCTCAGCCGGCACCTAGGGAAACCTACCAAACCTGTGCATTTCTGAAAACTAGAGACCTAGGGGAATCCAAGATGGGGTGACTTGCGGGGCTCGGACCAGGTTTTGTTACCCAGAATCCTTTGCAAACCTAAAAATTTGGCTAAAAAAACACATGTTCCTCACATTTCTGTGGCAGAAAGTTCTGGAATCTGAGAGGAGCCACAAATTTCCTTCCACCCAGCGTTCCCCCAAGTCTCCCGATAAAAATGATACCTCACTTGCGTGGGTAGGCCTACCGCCCGCGACAGGAAACACCCCAAAGCGCAACGTGGACACATCCAAAATTTTGGAAGAAAACAGAGGTGTTTTTTGCGAAGTGCCTACCTGTAGATATTGGCCTCTAGCTCAGCCGGCACCTAGGGAAACCTACCAAACCTGTGCATTTCTAAAAACTAGAGACCTAGGGGAATCCAAGGAGGGGTGACTTGCGGGGCTCGGACCAGGTTCTGTTACCCAGAATCCTTTGCAAACCTCAAAATGTGGCTAAAAAAACACATGTTCCTCACATTTCTGTGGCAGAAAGTTCTGGAATCTGAGAGGAGCCACAAATTTCCTTCCACCCAGCGTTCCCCCAAGTCTCCCGATAAAAATGATACCTCACTTGCGTGGGTAGGCCTAGCGCCAGGGACAGGAAACACCCCAAAGTGCAACGTGGACACATCCAAAATTATGGAAGAAAACAGAGGTTTTTTTTGCGAAGTGCCTACCTGTAGATTTTGGCCTCTAGCTCAGCCGGCACCTAGGGAAACCTACCAAAACTGTGCATTTCTAAAAACTAGAGACCTAGGGGAATCCAAGGAGGGGTGACTTGCGGGGCTCGGACCAGGTTCTGTTACCCAGAATCCTTTGCAAACCTCAAAATTTGGCTAAAAAAACACATGTTCCTCACATTTCTGTGGCAGAAAGTTCTGGAATCTGAGAGGAGCCACAAATTTCCTTCCACACAGCGTTCCCCCAAGTCTCCCGATAAAAATGATACCTCACTTGTGTGGGTAGGCCTACCGCCCGCGACAGGAAACACCCCAAAGCGCAACGTGGACATGTCCAAAATTTTGGAAGAAAACAGAGGTGTTTTTTGCGAAGTGCCAACCTGTAGATTTTGGCCTCTAGCTCAGCCGGCACCTAGGGAAACCTACCAAACCTGTGCATTTCTGAAAACTAGAGACCTAGGGGAATCCAAGATGGGGTGACTTGCGGGGCTCGGACCAGGTTCTGTTACCCAGAATCCTTTGCAAACCTCAAAATGTGGCTAAAAAAACACATGTTCCTCACATTTCTGTGGCAGAAAGTTCTGGAATCTGAGAGGAGCCACAAATTTCCTTCCACACAGCGTTCCCCCAAGTCTCCCGATAAAAATGATACCTCACTTGCGTGGGTAGGCCTACCGCCCGCGACAGGAAACACCCCAAAGCGCAACGTGGACACATCCAAAATTTTGGAAGAAAACAGAGGTGTTTTTTGCGAAGTGCCTACCTGTAGATTTTGGCCTCTAGCTCAGCCGGCACCTAGGGAAACCTACCAAACCTGTGCATTTCTGAAAACTAGAGACCTAGGGGAATCCAAGATGGGGTGACTTGCGGGGCTCGGACCAGGTTCTGTTACCCAGAATCCTTTGCAAACCTAAAAATTTGGCTAAAAAAACACATGTTCCTCACATTTCTGTGGCAGAAAGTTCTGGAATCTGAGAGGAGCCACAAATTTCCTTCCACCCAGCGTTCCCCCAAGTCTCCCGATAAAAATGATACCTCACTTGCGTGGGTAGGCCTACCGCCCGCGACAGGAAACACCCCAAAGCGCAACGTGGACACATCCAAAATTTTGGAAGAAAACAGAGGTGTTTTTTGCGAAGTGCCTACCTGTAGATATTGGCCTCTAGCTCAGCCGGCACCTAGGGAAACCTACCAAACCTGTGCATTTCTAAAAACTAGAGACCTAGGGGAATCCAAGGAGGGGTGACTTGCGGGGCTCGGACCAGGTTCTGTTACCCAGAATCCTTTGCAAACCTCAAAATGTGGCTAAAAAAACACATGTTCCTCACATTTCTGTGGCAGAAAGTTCTGGAATCTGAGAGGAGCCACAAATTTCCTTCCACCCAGCGTTCCCCCAAGTCTCCCGATAAAAATGATACCTCACTTGCGTGGGTAGGCCTAGCGCCAGGGACAGGAAACACCCCAAAGTGCAACGTGGACACATCCAAAATTATGGAAGAAAACAGAGGTGTTTTTTGCGAAGTGCCTACCTGTAGATTTTGGCCTCTAGCTCAGCCGGCACCTAGGGAAACCTACCAAAACTGTGCATTTCTAAAAACTAGAGACCTAGGGGAATCCAAGGAGGGGTGACTTGCGGGGCTCGGACCAGGTTCTGTTACCCAGAATCCTTTGCAAACCTCAAAATTTGGCTAAAAAAACACATGTTCCTCACATTTCTGTGGCAGAAAGTTCTGGAATCTGAGAGGAGCCACAAATTTCCTTCCACACAGCGTTCCCCCAAGTCTCCCGATAAAAATGATACCTCACTTGTGTGGGTAGGCCTACCGCCCGCGACAGGAAACACCCCAAAGCGCAACGTGGACATGTCCAAAATTTTGGAAGAAAACAGAGGTGTTTTTTGCGAAGTGCCAACCTGTAGATTTTGGCCTCTAGCTCAGCCGGCACCTAGGGAAACCTACCAAACCTGTGCATTTCTGAAAACTAGAGACCTAGGGGAATCCAAGATGGGGTGACTTGCGGGGCTCGGACCAGGTTCTGTTACCCAGAATCCTTTGCAAACCTCAAAATGTGGCTAAAAAAACACATGTTCCTCACATTTCTGTGGCAGAAAGTTCTGGAATCTGAGAGGAGCCACAAATTTCCTTCCACCCAGCGTTCCCCCAAGTCTCCCGATAAAAATGATACCTCACTTGCGTGGGTAGGCCTAGCGCCAGCGACAGGAAACACCGCAAAGCGCAACGTGGACACATCCAAAATTATGGAAGAAAACAGAGGTGTATTTTGCGAAGTGCCTACCTGTAGATTTTGGCCTCTAGCTCAGCCGGCACCTAGGGAAACCTACCAAACCTGTGCATTTCTGAAAACTAGAGACCTAGGGGAATCCAAGATGGGGTGACTTGCGGGGCTCGGACCAGGTTCTGTTACCCAGAATCCTTTGCAAACCTAAAAATTTGGCTAAAAAAACACATGTTCCTCACATTTCTGTGGCAGAAAGTTCTGGAATCTGAGAGGAGCCACAAATTTCCTTCCACCCAGCGTTTCCCCAAGTCTCCCGATAAAAATGATACCTCACTTGCGTGGGTAGGCCTAGCGCCGGCGACAGGAAACACCCCAAAGCGCAACGTGGACATGTCCAAAATTTTGGAAGAAAACAGAGGTGTTTTTTGCGAAGTGCCAACCTGTAGATTTTGGCCTCTAGCTCAGCCGGCACCTAGGGAAACCTACCAAACCTGTGCATTTCTGAAAACTAGAGACCTAGGGGAATCCAAGATGGGGTGACTTGCGGGGCTCGGACCAGGTTCTGTTACCCAGAATCCTTTGCAAACCTCAAAATGTGGCTAAAAAAACACATGTTCCTCACATTTCTGTGGCAGAAAGTTCTGGAATCTGAGAGGAGCCACAAATTTCCTTCCACCCAGCGTTCCCCAAATCTCCCGATAAAAATGATACCTCACTTGCGTGGGTAGGCCTAGCGCCAGCGACAGGAAACACCGCAAAGCGCAACGTGGACACATCCAAAATTATGGAAGAAAACAGAGGTGTATTTTGCGAAGTGCCTACCTGTAGATTTTGGCCTCTAGCTCAGCCGGCACCTAGGGAAACCTACCAAACCTGTGCATTTCTGAAAACTAGAGACCTAGGGGAATCCAAGATGGGGTGACTTGCGGGGCTCGGACCAGGTTCTGTTACCCAGAATCCTTTGCAAACCTAAAAATTTGGCTAAAAAAACACATGTTCCTCACATTTCTGTGGCAGAAAGTTCTGGAATCTGAGAGGAGCCACAAATTTCCTTCCACCCAGCGTTCCCCCAAGTCTCCCGATAAAAATGATACCTCACTTGCGTGGGTAGGCCTACCGCCCGCGACAGGAAACACCCCAAAGCGCAACGTGGACACATCCAAAATTTTGGAAGAAAACAGAGGTGTTTTTTGCGAAGTGCCTACCTGTAGATATTGGCCTCTAGCTCAGCCGGCACCTAGGGAAACCTACCAAACCTGTGCATTTCTAAAAACTAGAGACCTAGGGGAATCCAAGGAGGGGTGACTTGCGGGGCTCGGACCAGGTTCTGTTACCCAGAATCCTTTGCAAACCTCAAAATGTGGCTAAAAAAACACATGTTCCTCACATTTCTGTGGCAGAAAGTTCTGGAATCTGAGAGGAGCCACAAATTTCCTTCCACCCAGCGTTCCCCCAAGTCTCCTGATAAAAATGATACCTCACTTGCGTGGGTAGGCCTAGCGCCAGGGACAGGAAACACCCCAAAGTGCAACGTGGACACATCCAAAATTATGGAAGAAAACAGAGGTGTTTTTTGCGAAGTGCCTACCTGTAGATTTTGGCCTCTAGCTCAGCCGGCACCTAGGGAAACCTACCAAAACTGTGCATTTCTAAAAACTAGAGACCTAGGGGAATCCAAGGAGGGGTGACTTGCGGGGCTCGGACCAGGTTCTGTTACCCAGAATCCTTTGCAAACCTCAAAATTTGGCTAAAAAAACACATGTTCCTCACATTTCTGTGGCAGAAAGTTCTGGAATCTGAGAGGAGCCACAAATTTCCTTCCACACAGCGTTCCCCCAAGTCTCCCGATAAAAATGATACCTCACTTGTGTGGGTAGGCCTACCGCCCGCGACAGGAAACACCCCAAAGCGCAACGTGGACACATCCAAAATTTTGGAAGATAACAGAGGTGTTTTTTGCGAAGTGCCTACCTGTAGATTTTGGCCTCTAGCTCAGCCGGCACCTAGGGAAACCTACCAAACCTGTGCATTTCTGAAAACTAGAGACCTAGGGGAATCCAAGATGGGGTGACTTGCGGGCCTCGGACCAGGTTCTGTTACCCAGAATCCTTTGCAAACCTCAAAATGTGGCTAAAAAAACACATGTTCCTCACATTTCTGTGGCAGAAAGTTCTGCAATCTGAGAGGAGCCACAAATTTCCTTCCACCCAGCGTTCCCCCAAGTCTCCCGATAAAAATGATACCTCACTTGCGTGGGTAGGCCTAGCGCCGGCGACAGGAAACACGCCAAAGCGCAACGTGGACACGTCCAAAATTTTGGAAGAAAACAGAGGTGTTTTTTGCGAAGTGCCTACCTGTAGATTTTGGCCTCTAGCTCAGCCGGCACCTAGGGAAACCTACCAAGCCTGTGCATTTCTGAAAACTAGAGACCTAGGGGAATCCAAGGAGTGGTGACTTGTGGGGCTCGGACCAGGTTCTGTTACCCAGAATCCTTTGCAAACCTCAAAATTTGGCTAAAAAAACACATGTTCCTCACATTTCTGTGGCAGAAAGTTTTGGAATCTGAGAGGAGCCACAAATTTCCTTCCACCCAGCGTTCCCCCAAGTCTCCCGATAAAAATGATACCTCACTTGCGTGGGTAGGCCTAGCGCCAGCGACAGGAAACACGCCAAAGCGCAACGTGGACACGTCCAAAATTTTGGAAGAAAATAGAGGTGTTTTTTTGCGAAGTGCCTACCTGTAGATTTTGGCCTCTAGCTCAGCCGGCACCTAGGGAAACCTACCAAACCTGTGCATTTCTGAAAACTAGAGACCTAGGGGAATCCAAGATGGGGTGACTTGCGGGGCTCGGACCAGGTTCTGTTACCCAGAATCCTTTGCAAACCTCAAAATGTGGCTAAAAAAACACATGTTCCTCACATTTCTGTGGCAGAAAGTTCTGGAATCTGAGAGGAGCCACAAATTTCCTTCCACCCAGCGTTCCCCCAAGTCTCCCGATAAAAATGATACCTCACTTGCGTGGGTAGGCCTAGCGCCAGCGACAGGAAACACCGCAAAGCGCAACGTGGACACATCCAAAATTATGGAAGAAAACAGAGGTGTATTTTGCGAAGTGCCTACCTGTAGATTTTGGCCTCTAGCTCAGCCGGCACCTAGGGAAACCTACCAAACCTGTGCATTTCTGAAAACTAGAGACCTAGGGGAATCCAAGATGGGGTGACTTGCGGGGCTCGGACCAGGTTCTGTTACCCAGAATCCTTTGCAAACCTAAAAATTTGGCTAAAAAAACACATGTTCCTCACATTTCTGTGGCAGAAAGTTCTGGAATCTGAGAGGAGCCACAAATTTCCTTCCACCCAGCGTTTCCCCAAGTCTCCCGATAAAAATGATACCTCACTTGCGTGGGTAGGCCTAGCGCCGGCGACAGGAAACACCCCAAAGCGCAACGTGGACATGTCCAAAATTTTGGAAGAAAACAGAGGTGTTTTTTGCGAAGTGCCAACCTGTAGATTTTGGCCTCTAGCTCAGCCGGCACCTAGGGAAACCTACCAAACCTGTGCATTTCTGAAAACTAGAGACCTAGGGGAATCCAAGATGGGGTGACTTGCGGGGCTCGGACCAGGTTCTGTTACCCAGAATCCTTTGCAAACCTCAAAATGTGGCTAAAAAAACACATGTTCCTCACATTTCTGTGGCAGAAAGTTCTGGAATCTGAGAGGAGCCACAAATTTCCTTCCACCCAGCGTTCCCCAAATCTCCCGATAAAAATGATACCTCACTTGCGTGGGTAGGCCTAGCGCCAGCGACAGGAAACACCGCAAAGCGCAACGTGGACACATCCAAAATTATGGAAGAAAACAGAGGTGTATTTTGCGAAGTGCCTACCTGTAGATTTTGGCCTCTAGCTCAGCCGGCACCTAGGGAAACCTACCAAACCTGTGCATTTCTGAAAACTAGAGACCTAGGGGAATCCAAGATGGGGTGACTTGCGGGGCTCGGACCAGGTTCTGTTACCCAGAATCCTTTGCAAACCTAAAAATTTGGCTAAAAAAACACATGTTCCTCACATTTCTGTGGCAGAAAGTTCTGGAATCTGAGAGGAGCCACAAATTTCCTTCCACCCAGCGTTCCCCCAAGTCTCCCGATAAAAATGATACCTCACTTGCGTGGGTAGGCCTACCGCCCGCGACAGGAAACACCCCAAAGCGCAACGTGGACACATCCAAAATTTTGGAAGAAAACAGAGGTGTTTTTTGCGAAGTGCCTACCTGTAGATATTGGCCTCTAGCTCAGCCGGCACCTAGGGAAACCTACCAAACCTGTGCATTTCTAAAAACTAGAGACCTAGGGGAATCCAAGGAGGGGTGACTTGCGGGGCTCGGACCAGGTTCTGTTACCCAGAATCCTTTGCAAACCTCAAAATGTGGCTAAAAAAACACATGTTCCTCACATTTCTGTGGCAGAAAGTTCTGGAATCTGAGAGGAGCCACAAATTTCCTTCCACCCAGCGTTCCCCCAAGTCTCCCGATAAAAATGATACCTCACTTGCGTGGGTAGGCCTAGCGCCAGGGACAGGAAACACCCCAAAGTGCAACGTGGACACATCCAAAATTATGGAAGAAAACAGAGGTGTTTTTTGCGAAGTGCCTACCTGTAGATTTTGGCCTCTAGCTCAGCCGGCACCTAGGGAAACCTACCAAAACTGTGCATTTCTAAAAACTAGAGACCTAGGGGAATCCAAGGAGGGGTGACTTGCGGGGCTCGGACCAGGTTCTGTTACCCAGAATCCTTTGCAAACCTCAAAATTTGGCTAAAAAAACACATGTTCCTCACATTTCTGTGGCAGAAAGTTCTGGAATCTGAGAGGAGCCACAAATTTCCTTCCACACAGCGTTCCCCCAAGTCTCCCGATAAAAATGATACCTCACTTGTGTGGGTAGGCCTACCGCCCGCGACAGGAAACACCCCAAAGCGCAACGTGGACACATCCAAAATTTTGGAAGATAACAGAGGTGTTTTTTGCGAAGTGCCTACCTGTAGATTTTGGCCTCTAGCTCAGCCGGCACCTAGGGAAACCTACCAAACCTGTGCATTTCTGAAAACTAGAGACCTAGGGGAATCCAAGATGGGGTGACTTGCGGGCCTCGGACCAGGTTCTGTTACCCAGAATCCTTTGCAAACCTCAAAATGTGGCTAAAAAAACACATGTTCCTCACATTTCTGTGGCAGAAAGTTCTGCAATCTGAGAGGAGCCACAAATTTCCTTCCACCCAGCGTTCCCCCAAGTCTCCCGATAAAAATGATACCTCACTTGCGTGGGTAGGCCTAGCGCCGGCGACAGGAAACACGCCAAAGCGCAACGTGGACACGTCCAAAATTTTGGAAGAAAACAGAGGTGTTTTTTGCGAAGTGCCTACCTGTAGATTTTGGCCTCTAGCTCAGCCGGCACCTAGGGAAACCTACCAAGCCTGTGCATTTCTGAAAACTAGAGACCTAGGGGAATCCAAGGAGTGGTGACTTGTGGGGCTCGGACCAGGTTCTGTTACCCAGAATCCTTTGCAAACCTCAAAATTTGGCTAAAAAAACACATGTTCCTCACATTTCTGTGGCAGAAAGTTTTGGAATCTGAGAGGAGCCACAAATTTCCTTCCACCCAGCGTTCCCCCAAGTCTCCCGATAAAAATGATACCTCACTTGCGTGGGTAGGCCTAGCGCCAGCGACAGGAAACACGCCAAAGCGCAACGTGGACACGTCCAAAATTTTGGAAGAAAATAGAGGTGTTTTTTTACGAAGTGCCTACCTGTAGATTTTGGCCTCTAGCTCAGCCGGCACCTTGGGAAACCTACCAAACCTGTGCATTTCTGAAAACTAGAGACCTAGGGGAATCCAAGGAGGGGTGACTTGCGGGGCTCGGACCAGGTTCTGTTACCCAGAATCCTTTGCAAACCTCAAAATTTGGCTACAAAAACACATGTTCCTCACATTTCTGTGGCAGAAAGTTCTGGAATCTGAGAGGAGCCACAAATGTCCTTCCACCCAGCGTTCCCCCAAGTCTCCCGATAAAAATGATACCTCACTTGCTTGGGTAGGCCTAGCGCCCGTGACAGGAAACACCCCAAAGCGCAACGTGGACACGTCCAAAAATTTGGAAGAAAACAGAGGTGTTTTTGCGAAGTGCCTACCTGTAGATTTTGGCCTCTAGCTCAGCCGGCACCTAGGGAAACCTACCAAACCTGTGCATTTCTGAAAACTAGAGACCTAGGGGAATCCAAGATGGGGTGACTTGCGGGGCTCGGACCAGGTTCTGTTACCCAGAATCCTTCGCAAACCTCAAAATTTGGCTAAAAAAACACATGTTCCTCACATTTCTGTGGCAGAAAGTTCTGGAATCTATGAGGAGCCACAAATTTCCTTCCACCCAGCGTTCCCCCAAGTCTCCCGATAAAAATGATACCTCACTTGCGTGGGTAGGCCTAGCGCCGGCGACAGGAAACACGCCAAAGCGCAACGTGGACACGTCCAAAATTTTGGAAGAAAACAGAGGTGTTTTTTGCGAAGTGCCAACCTGTAGATTTTGGCCTCTAGCTCAGCCGGCACCTAGGGAAACCTACCAAACCTGTGCATTTCTGAAAACTAGAGACCTAGGGGAATCCAAGATGGGGTGACTTGCGGGGCTCGGACCAGGTTCTGTTACCCAGAATCCTTTGCAAACCTCAAAATGTTGCTAAAAAAACACATGTTCCTCACATTTCTGTGGCAGAAAGTTCTGGAATCGGAGAGGAGCCACAAATTTCCTTCCACCCAGCGTTCCCCCAAGTCTCCCGATAAAAATGATACCTCACTTGCGTGGGTAGGCCTAGCGCCGGCGACAGGAAACACCCCAAAGCGCAACTTGGCACGTCCAAAATTTTGGAAGAAAACAGAGGTGTTTTTTGCGAAGTGCCTACCTGTAGATTTTGGCCTCTAGCTCAGCCGGCACCTAGGGAAACCTACCAAACCTGTGCATTTCTGAAAACTAGAGACCTAGGGGAATCCAAGGAGGGGTGACTTGCGGGGCTCGGACCAGGTTCTGTTACCCAGAATCCTTTGCAAACCTCAAAATTTGGCTAAAAAAACACATGTTCCTCACATTTCTGTGGCAGAAAGTTCTGGAATCTGAGAGGAGCCACAAATTTCCTTCCACACAGCGTTCCCCCAAGTCTCCCGATAAAAATGATACCTCACTTGTGTGGGTAGGCCTACCGCCCGCGACAGGAAACACCCCAAAGCGCAACGTGGACATGTCCAAAATTTTGGAAGAAAACAGAGGTGTTTTTTGCGAAGTGCCAACCTGTAGATTTTGGCCTCTAGCTCAGCCGGCACCTAGGGAAACCTACCAAACCTGTGCATTTCTGAAAACTAGAGACCTAGGGGAATCCAAGATGGGGTGACTTGCGGGGCTCGGACCAGGTTCTGTTACCCAGAATCCTTTGCAAACCTCAAAATGTGGCTAAAAAAACACATGTTCCTCACATTTCTGTGGCAGAAAGTTCTGGAATCTGAGAGGAGCCACAAATTTCCTTCCACCCAGCGTTCCCCCAAGTCTCCCGATAAAAATGATACCTCACTTGCGTGGGTAGGCCTAGCGCCAGCGACAGGAAACACCGCAAAGCGCAACGTGGACACATCCAAAATTATGAAAGAAAACAGAGGTGTATTTTGCGAAGTGCCTACCTGTAGATTTTGGCCTCTAGCTCAGCCGGCACCTAGGGAAACCTACCAAACCTGTGCATTTCTGAAAACTAGAGACCTAGGGGAATCCAAGATGGGGTGACTTGCGGGGCTCGGACCAGGTTTTGTTACCCAGAATCCTTTGCAAACCTAAAAATTTGGCTAAAAAAACACATGTTCCTCACATTTCTGTGGCAGAAAGTTCTGGAATCTGAGAGGAGCCACAAATTTCCTTCCACCCAGCGTTCCCCCAAGTCTCCCGATAAAAATGATACCTCACTTGCGTGGGTAGGCCTACCGCCCGCGACAGGAAACACCCCAAAGCGCAACGTGGACACATCCAAAATTTTGGAAGAAAACAGAGGTGTTTTTTGCGAAGTGCCTACCTGTAGATATTGGCCTCTAGCTCAGCCGGCACCTAGGGAAACCTACCAAACCTGTGCATTTCTAAAAACTAGAGACCTAGGGGAATCCAAGGAGGGGTGACTTGCGGGGCTCGGACCAGGTTCTGTTACCCAGAATCCTTTGCAAACCTCAAAATGTGGCTAAAAAAACACATGTTCCTCACATTTCTGTGGCAGAAAGTTCTGGAATCTGAGAGGAGCCACAAATTTCCTTCCACCCAGCGTTCCCCCAAGTCTCCCGATAAAAATGATACCTCACTTGCGTGGGTAGGCCTAGCGCCAGGGACAGGAAACACCCCAAAGTGCAACGTGGACACATCCAAAATTATGGAAGAAAACAGAGGTGTTTTTTGCGAAGTGCCTACCTGTAGATTTTGGCCTCTAGCTCAGCCGGCACCTAGGGAAACCTACCAAAACTGTGCATTTCTAAAAACTAGAGACCTAGGGGAATCCAAGGAGGGGTGACTTGCGGGGCTCGGACCAGGTTCTGTTACCCAGAATCCTTTGCAAACCTCAAAATTTGGCTAAAAAAACACATGTTCCTCACATTTCTGTGGCAGAAAGTTCTGGAATCTGAGAGGAGCCACAAATTTCCTTCCACACAGCGTTCCCCCAAGTCTCCCGATAAAAATGATACCTCACTTGTGTGGGTAGGCCTACCGCCCGCGACAGGAAACACCCCAAAGCGCAACGTGGACATGTCCAAAATTTTGGAAGAAAACAGAGGTGTTTTTTGCGAAGTGCCAACCTGTAGATTTTGGCCTCTAGCTCAGCCGGCACCTAGGGAAACCTACCAAACCTGTGCATTTCTGAAAACTAGAGACCTAGGGGAATCCAAGATGGGGTGACTTGCGGGGCTCGGACCAGGTTCTGTTACCCAGAATCCTTTGCAAACCTCAAAATGTGGCTAAAAAAACACATGTTCCTCACATTTCTGTGGCAGAAAGTTCTGGAATCTGAGAGGAGCCACAAATTTCCTTCCACACAGCGTTCCCCCAAGTCTCCCGATAAAAATTATACCTCACTTGCGTGGGTAGGCCTACCGCCCGCGACAGGAAACACCCCAAAGCGCAACGTGGACACATCCAAAATTTTGGAAGAAAACAGAGGTGTTTTTTGCGAAGTGCCTACCTGTAGATTTTGGCCTCTAGCTCAGCCGGCACCTAGGGAAACCTACCAAACCTGTGCATTTCTGAAAACTAGAGACCTAGGGGAATCCAAGATGGGGTGACTTGCGGGGCTCGGACCAGGTTCTGTTACCCAGAATCCTTTGCAAACCTAAAAATTTGGCTAAAAAAACACATGTTCCTCACATTTCTGTGGCAGAAAGTTCTGGAATCTGAGAGGAGCCACAAATTTCCTTCCACCCAGCGTTCCCCCAAGTCTCCCGATAAAAATGATACCTCACTTGCGTGGGTAGGCCTACCGCCCGCGACAGGAAACACCCCAAAGCGCAACGTGGACACATCCAAAATTTTGGAAGAAAACAGAGGTGTTTTTTGCGAAGTGCCTACCTGTAGATATTGGCCTCTAGCTCAGCCGGCACCTAGGGAAACCTACCAAACCTGTGCATTTCTAAAAACTAGAGACCTAGGGGAATCCAAGGAGGGGTGACTTGCGGGGCTCGGACCAGGTTCTGTTACCCAGAATCCTTTGCAAACCTCAAAATGTGGCTAAAAAAACACATGTTCCTCACATTTCTGTGGCAGAAAGTTCTGGAATCTGAGAGGAGCCACAAATTTCCTTCCACCCAGCGTTCCCCCAAGTCTCCCGATAAAAATGATACCTCACTTGCGTGGGTAGGCCTAGCGCCAGGGACAGGAAACACCCCAAAGTGCAACGTGGACACATCCAAAATTATGGAAGAAAACAGAGGTGTTTTTTGCGAAGTGCCTACCTGTAGATTTTGGCCTCTAGCTCAGCCGGCACCTAGGGAAACCTACCAAAACTGTGCATTTCTAAAAACTAGAGACCTAGGGGAATCCAAGGAGGGGTGACTTGCGGGGCTCGGACCAGGTTCTGTTACCCAGAATCCTTTGCAAACCTCAAAATTTGGCTAAAAAAACACATGTTCCTCACATTTCTGTGGCAGAAAGTTCTGGAATCTGAGAGGAGCCACAAATTTCCTTCCACACAGCGTTCCCCCAAGTCTCCCGATAAAAATGATACCTCACTTGTGTGGGTAGGCCTACCGCCCGCGACAGGAAACACCCCAAAGCGCAACGTGGACATGTCCAAAATTTTGGAAGAAAACAGAGGTGTTTTTTGCGAAGTGCCAACCTGTAGATTTTGGCCTCTAGCTCAGCCGGCACCTAGGGAAACCTACCAAACCTGTGCATTTCTGAAAACTAGAGACCTAGGGGAATCCAAGATGGGGTGACTTGCGGGGCTCGGACCAGGTTCTGTTACCCAGAATCCTTTGCAAACCTCAAAATGTGGCTAAAAAAACACATGTTCCTCACATTTCTGTGGCAGAAAGTTCTGGAATCTGAGAGGAGCCACAAATTTCCTTCCACCCAGCGTTCCCCCAAGTCTCCCGATAAAAATGATACCTCACTTGCGTGGGTAGGCCTAGCGCCAGCGACAGGAAACACCGCAAAGCGCAACGTGGACACATCCAAAATTATGGAAGAAAACAGAGGTGTATTTTGCGAAGTGCCTACCTGTAGATTTTGGCCTCTAGCTCAGCTGGCACCTAGGGAAACCTACCAAACCTGTGCATTTCTGAAAACTAGAGACCTAGGGGAATCCAAGATGGGGTGACTTGCGGGGCTCGGACCAGGTTCTGTTACCCAGAATCCTTTGCAAACCTAAAAATTTGGCTAAAAAAACACATGTTCCTCACATTTCTGTGGCAGAAAGTTCTGGAATCTGAGAGGAGCCACAAATTTCCTTCCACCCAGCGTTTCCCCAAGTCTCCCGATAAAAATGATACCTCACTTGCGTGGGTAGGCCTAGCGCCGGCGACAGGAAACACCCCAAAGCGCAACGTGGACATGTCCAAAATTTTGGAAGAAAACAGAGGTGTTTTTTGCGAAGTGCCAACCTGTAGATTTTGGCCTCTAGCTCAGCCGGCACCTAGGGAAACCTACCAAACCTGTGCATTTCTGAAAACTAGAGACCTAGGGGAATCCAAGATGGGGTGACTTGCGGGGCTCGGACCAGGTTCTGTTACCCAGAATCCTTTGCAAACCTCAAAATGTGGCTAAAAAAACACATGTTCCTCACATTTCTGTGGCAGAAAGTTCTGGAATCTGAGAGGAGCCACAAATTTCCTTCCACCCAGCGTTCCCCCAAGTCTCCCGATAAAAATGATACCTCACTTGCGTGGGTAGGCCTAGCGCCAGCGACAGGAAACACCGCAAAGCGCAACGTGGACACATCCAAAATTATGGAAGAAAACAGAGGTGTATTTTGCGAAGTGCCTACCTGTAGATTTTGGCCTCTAGCTCAGCCGGCACCTAGGGAAACCTACCAAACCTGTGCATTTCTGAAAACTAGAGACCTAGGGGAATCCAAGATGGGGTGACTTGCGGGGCTCGGACCAGGTTCTGTTACCCAGAATCCTTTGCAAACCTAAAAATTTGGCTAAAAAAACACATGTTCCTCACATTTCTGTGGCAGAAAGTTCTGGAATCTGAGAGGAGCCACAAATTTCCTTCCACCCAGCGTTCCCCCAAGTCTCCCGATAAAAATGATACCTCACTTGCGTGGGTAGGCCTACCGCCCGCGACAGGAAACACCCCAAAGCGCAACGTGGACACATCCAAAATTTTGGAAGAAAACAGAGGTGTTTTTTGCGAAGTGCCTACCTGTAGATATTGGCCTCTAGCTCAGCCGGCACCTAGGGAAACCTACCAAACCTGTGCATTTCTAAAAACTAGAGACCTAGGGGAATCCAAGGAGGGGTGACTTGCGGGGCTCGGACCAGGTTCTGTTACCCAGAATCCTTTGCAAACCTCAAAATGTGGCTAAAAAAACACATGTTCCTCACATTTCTGTGGCAGAAAGTTCTGGAATCTGAGAGGAGCCACAAATTTCCTTCCACCCAGCGTTCCCCCAAGTCTCCCGATAAAAATGATACCTCACTTGCGTGGGTAGGCCTAGCGCCAGGGACAGGAAACACCCCAAAGTGCAACGTGGACACATCCAAAATTATGGAAGAAAACAGAGGTGTTTTTTGCGAAGTGCCTACCTGTAGATTTTGGCCTCTAGCTCAGCCGGCACCTAGGGAAACCTACCAAAACTGTGCATTTCTAAAAACTAGAGACCTAGGGGAATCCAAGGAGGGGTGACTTGCGGGGCTCGGACCAGGTTCTGTTACCCAGAATCCTTTGCAAACCTCAAAATTTGGCTAAAAAAACACATGTTCCTCACATTTCTGTGGCAGAAAGTTCTGGAATCTGAGAGGAGCCACAAATTTCCTTCCACACAGCGTTCCCCCAAGTCTCCCGATAAAAATGATACCTCACTTGTGTGGGTAGGCCTACCGCCCGCGACAGGAAACACCCCAAAGCGCAACGTGGACACATCCAAAATTTTGGAAGAAAACAGAGGTGTTTTTTGCGAAGTGCCTACCTGTAGATTTTGGCCTCTAGCTCAGCCGGCACCTAGGGAAACCTACCAAACCTGTGCATTTCTGAAAACTAGAGACCTAGGGGAATCCAAGATGGGGTGACTTGCGGGCCTCGGACCAGGTTCTGTTACCCAGAATCCTTTGCAAACCTCAAAATGTGGCTAAAAAAACACATGTTCCTCACATTTCTGTGGCAGAAAGTTCTGCAATCTGAGAGGAGCCACAAATTTCCTTCCACCCAGCGTTCCCCCAAGTCTCCCGATAAAAATGATACCTCACTTGCGTGGGTAGGCCTAGCGCCGGCGACAGGAAACACGCCAAAGCGCAACGTGGACACGTCCAAAATTTTGGAAGAAAACAGAGGTGTTTTTTGCGAAGTGCCTACCTGTAGATTTTGGCCTCTAGCTCAGCCGGCACCTAGGGAAACCTACCAAGCCTGTGCATTTCTGAAAACTAGAGACCTAGGGGAATCCAAGGAGTGGTGACTTGTGGGGCTCGGACCAGGTTCTGTTACCCAGAATCCTTTGCAAACCTCAAAATTTGGCTAAAAAAACACATGTTCCTCACATTTCTGTGGCAGAAAGTTTTGGAATCTGAGAGGAGCCACAAATTTCCTTCCACCCAGCGTTCCCCCAAGTCTCCCGATAAAAATGATACCTCACTTGCGTGGGTAGGCCTAGCGCCAGCGACAGGAAACACGCCAAAGCGCAACGTGGACACGTCCAAAATTTTGGAAGAAAATAGAGGTGTTTTTTTGCGAAGTGCCTACCTGTAGATTTTGGCCTCTAGCTCAGCCGGCACCTTGGGAAACCTACCAAACCTGTGCATTTCTGAAAACTAGAGACCTAGGGGAATCCAAGGAGGGGTGACTTGCGGGGCTCGGACCAGGTTCTGTTACCCAGAATCCTTTGCAAACCTCAAAATTTGGCTACAAAAACACATGTTCCTCACATTTCTGTGGCAGAAAGTTCTGGAATCTGAGAGGAGGAACAAATGTCCTTCCACCCAGCGTTCCCCCAAGTCTCCCGATAAAAATGATACCTCACTTGCTTGGGTAGGCCTAGCGCCCGTGACAGGAAACACCCCAAAGCGCAACGTGGACACGTCCAAAAATTTGGAAGAAAACAGAGGTGTTTTTGCGAAGTGCCTACCTCTAGATTTTGGCCTCTAGCTCAGCCGGCACCTAGGGAAACCTACCAAACCTGTGCATTTCTGAAAACTAGAGACCTAGGGGAATCCAAGATGGGGTGACTTGCGGGGCTCGGACCAGGTTCTGTTACCCAGAATCCTTCGCAAACCTCAAAATTTGGCTAAAAAAACACATGTTCCTCACATTTCTGTGGCAGAAAGTTCTGGAATCTATGAGGAGCCACAAATTTCCTTCCACCCAGCGTTCCCCCAAGTCTCCCGATAAAAATGATACCTCACTTGCGTGGGTAGGCCTAGCGCCGGCGACAGGAAACACGCCAAAGCGCAACGTGGACACGTCCAAAATTTTGGAAGAAAACAGAGGTGTTTTTTGCGAAGTGCCAACCTGTAGATTTTGGCCTCTAGCTCAGCCGGCACCTAGGGAAACCTACCAAACCTGTGCATTTCTGAAAACTAGAGACCTAGGGGAATCCAAGATGGGGTGACTTGCGGGGCTCGGACCAGGTTCTGTTACCCAGAATCCTTTGCAAACCTCAAAATGTTGCTAAAAAAACACATGTTCCTCACATTTCTGTGGCAGAAAGTTCTGGAATCTGAGAGGAGCCACAAATTTCCTTCCACCCAGCGTTCCCCCAAGTCTCCCGATAAAAATGATACCTCACTTGCATGGGTAGGCCTAGCGCCAGCGACAGGAAACACCCCAAACCGCAACGTGGACACATCCAAAATTATGGAAGAAAACAGAGGTGTTTTTTGCGAAGTGCCTACCTGTAGATTTTGGCCTCTAGCTCAGCCGGCACCTAGGGAAACCTACCAAACCTGTGCATTTCTGAAAACTAGAGACCTAGGGGAATCCAAGATGGGGTGACTTGCGGGGCTCGGACCAGGTTCTGTTACCCAGAATCCTTTGCAAACCTAAAAATTTGGCTAAAAAAACACATGTTCCTCACATTTCTGTGGCAGAAAGTTCTGGAATCGGAGAGGAGCCACAAATTTCCTTCCACCCAGCGTTCCCCCAAGTCTCCCGATAAAAATGATACCTCACTTGCGTGGGTAGGCCTACCGCCCGCGACAGGAAACACCCCAAAGCGCAACGTGGACACATCCAAAATTTTGGAAGAAAACAGAGGTGTTTTTTGCGAAGTGCCTACCTGTAGATATTGGCCTCTAGCTCAGCCGGCACCTAGGGAAACCTACCAAACCTGTGCATTTCTAAAAACTAGAGACTTAGGGGAATCCAAGGAGGGGTGACTTGCGGGGCTCGGACCAGGTTCTGTTACCCAGAATCCTTTGCAAACCTCAAAATTTGGCTAAAAAAACACATGTTCCTCACATTTCTGTGGAAGAAAGTTCTGGAATCTGAGAGGAGCCACAAATTTCCTTCCACCCAGCGTTCCCCCAAGTCTCCCGATAAAAATGATACCTCACTTGCGTGGGTAGGCCTAGCGCCGGCGACAGGAAACACGCCAAAGCGCAACGTGGACACGTCCAAAATTTTGGAAGAAAACAGAGGTGTTTTTTGCGAAGTGCCTACCTGTAGATTTTGGCCTCTAGCTCAGCTGGCACCTAGGGAAACCTACCAAACCTGTGCATTTCTGAAAACTAGAGACCTAGGGGAATCCAAGGAGGGGTGACTTGCGGGGCTCGGACCAGGTTCTGTTACCCAGAATCCTTTGCAAACCTCAAAATTTGGCTACAAAAACACATGTTCCTCACATTTCTGTGGCAGAAAGTTCTGGAATCTGAGAGGAGCCACAAATTTCCTTCCACCCAGCGTTCCCCCAAGTCTCCCGATAAAAATGATACCTCACTTGCGTGGGTAGGCCTAGCGCCCGTGACAGGAAACACCCCAAAGCGCAACGTGGACACGTCCAAAAATTTGGAAGAAAACAGAGGTGTTTTTGCGAAGTGCCTACCTGTAGATTTTGGCCTCTAGCTCAGCCGGCACCTAGGGAAACCTACCAAACCTGTGCATTTCTGAAAACTAGAGACCTAGGGGAATCCAAGATGGGGTGACTTGCGGGGCTCGGACCAGGTTCTGTTACCCAGAATCCTTTGCAAACCTCAAAATTTGGCTAAAAAAACACATGTTCCTCACATTTCTGTGGCAGAAAGTTCTGGAATCTGAGAGGAGCCACAAATTTCCTTCCACCCAGCGTTCCCCCAAGTCTCCCGATAAAAATGATACCTCACTTGCGTGGGTAGGCCTAGCGCCAGCGACAGGAAACACCCCAAAGCGCAACGTGGACACATCCAAAATTATGGAAGAAAACAGAGGTGTTTTTTGCGAAGTGCCTACCTGTAGATTTTGGCCTCTAGCTCAGCCGGCTCCTAGGGAAACCTACCAAACCTGTGCATTTCTGAAAACTAGAGACCTAGGGGAATCCAAGGAGGGGTGACTTGCGGGGCTCGGACCAGGTTCTGTTACCCAGAATCCTTTGCAAACCTCAAAATTTGGCTACAAAAACACATGTTCCTCACATTTCTGTGGCAGAAAGTTCTGGAATCGGAGAGGAGCCACAAATTTCCTTCCACCCAGCGTTCCCCCAAGTCTCCCGATAAAAATGATACCTCACTTGCGTGGGTAGGCCTAGCGCCGGCGACAGGAAACACCCCAAAGCGCAACGTGGACACGTCCAAAATTTTGGAAGAAAACAGAGGTGTTTTTTGCAAAGTGCCTACCTGTAGATTTTGGCCTCTAGCTCAGCCGGCACCTTGGGAAACCTACCAAACCTGTGCATTTCTGAAAACTAGAGACCTAGGGGAATCCAAGGAGGGGTGACTTGCGGGGCTCGGACCAGGTTCTGTTACCCAGAATCCTTTGCAAACCTCAAAATCTGGCTAAAAATACACATGTTCCTCACATTTCTGTGGCAGAAAGTTCTGGAATCTGAGAGGAGCCACAAATTTCCTTCCACCCAGCGTTCCCCCAAGTCTCCCGATAAAAATGATACCTCACTTGCGTGGGTAGGCCTAGCGCCAGCGACAGGAAACACCCCAAAGCGCAACGTGGACACATCCAAAATTATGGAAGAAAACAGAGGTGTTTTTTGCGAAGTGCCTACCTGTAGATTTTGGCCTCTAGCTCAGCCGGCTCCTAGGGAAACCTACCAAACCTGTGCATTTCTGAAAACTAGAGACCTAGGGGAATCCAAGATGGGGTGACTTGCGGGGCTCGGACCAGGTTCTGTTACCCAGAATCCTTTGCAAACCTAAAAATTTGGCTAAAAAAACACATGTTCCTCACATTTCTGTGGCAGAAAGTTCTGGAATCTGAGAGGACCCACAAATTTCCTTCCACCCAGCGTTCCCCCAAGTCTCCCGATAAAAATGATACCTCACTTGCGTGGGTAGGCCTACCGCCCGCGACAGGAAACACCCCAAAGCGCAACGTGGACACATCCAAAATTTTGGAAGAAAACAGAGGTGTTTTTTGCGAAGTGCCTACCTGTAGATATTGGCCTCTAGCTCAGCCGGCACCTAGGGAAACCTACCAAACCTGTGCATTTCTAAAAACTAGAGACCTAGGGGAATCCAAGGAGGGGTGACTTGCGGGGCTCGGACCAGGTTCTGTTACCCAGAATCCTTTGCAAACCTCAAAATTTGGCTAAAAAAACACATGTTCCTCACATTTTTGTGGCAGAAAGTTCTGGAATCTCAGAGGAGCCACAAATTTCCTTCCACCCAACGTTCCCCTAAGTCTCCCGATAAAAATGATACCTCACTTGCGTGGGTAGGCCTAGCGCCGGCGACAGGAAACACGCCAAAGCGCAACGTGGACACGTCCAAAATTTTGGAAGAAAACAGAGGTGTTTTTTGCGTAGTGCCTACCTGTAGATTTTGGCCTCTAGCTCAGCTGGCACCAAGGGAAACCTACCAAACCTGTGCATTTCTGAAAACTAGAGACCTAGGGGAATCCAAGGATGGGTGACTTGCGGGGCTCGGACCAGGTTCTGTTACCCAGAATCCTTTGCAAACCTCCAAATTTGGCTACAAAAACACATGTTCCTCACATTTCTGTGGCAGAAAGTTCTGGAATCGGAGAGGAGCCACAAATTTCCTTCCACCCAGCGTTCCCCCAAGTCTCCCGATAAAAATGATACCTCACTTGCGTGGGTAGGCCTAGCGCCGGCGACAGGAAATACCCCAAAGCGCAACGTGGACACGTCCAAAATTTTGGAAGAAAACAGAGGTGTTTTTTGCGAAGTGCCTACCTGTAGATTTTGGCCTCTAGCTCAGCCGGCACCTAGGGAAACCTACCAAACCTGTGCATTTCTGAAAACTAGAGACCTAGGGGAATCCAAGGAGTGGTGACTTGCGGGGCTCGGACCAGGTTCTGTTACCCAGAATCCTTTGCAAACCTCAAAATTTGGCTACAAAAACACATGTTCCTCACATTTCTGTGGCAGAAAGTTCTGGAATCTGAGAGGAGCCACAAATTTCCTTCCACCCAGCGTTCCCCCAAGTCTCCCGATAAAAATGATACCTCACTTGCGTGGGTAGGCCTAGCGCCCGTGACAGGAAACACCCCAAAGCGCAACGTGGACACGTCCAAAAATTTGGAAGAAAACAGAGGTGTTTTTTGCGAAGTGCCTACCTGTAGATTTTGGCCTCTAGCTCAGCCGGCACCTAGGGAAACCTACCAAACCTGTGCACTTCTGAAAACTAGAGACCTAGGGGAATCCAAGATGGGGTGACTTGCGGGGCTCGGACCAGGTTCTGTTACCCAGAATCCTTTGCAAACCTCAAAATTTGGCTAAAAAAACACATGTTCCTCACATTTCTGTGGCAGAAAGTTCTGGAATCTGAGAGGAGCCACAAATTTCCTTCCACCCAGCGTTCCCCCAAGTCTCCCGATAAAAATGATACCTCACTTGCGTGGGTAGGCCTAGCGCCCGCGACAGGAAACGCCCCAAAACGCAACCTGGACACATCCCATTTTTTTAAAGAAAACAGTGCCTACCTGTGGATTTTGGCCTGTAGCTCAGCCGGCACCTAGGGAAACCTACCAAACCTGTGCATTTCTGAAAACTAGAGACCTAGGGGAATCCAAGGAGGGGTGACTTGCGGGGCTCGGACCAGGTTCTGTTACCCAGAATCCTTTGCAAACCTCAAAATGTGTCTAAAAAAACACATGTTCCTCACATTTCAGTGGCAGAAAGGTCTGGAATCTGAGAGGAGCCACAAATTTCCTTCCACCCAGCGTTCCCCTAAGTCTCTCAATAAAAATGGTACCTAACTTCTGTGGGTAGGCCTAGCGCCCACGAAAGGATATGGCCCAAAACACAACGTGGACAGAACATATTTTTTCACAGAAAACAGAGGTGTTTTTTGCAAAGTCCCTACCTGTGGAGTTTGGCCTCTAGCTCAGCCGGCCCCGGGAGGGGGGGGGCAGAAATGGCCTAAAATATATTTGAACCCCTGCCCCCACCCCGGATGCGACCCTTGCCTACGGGGTCGCTCCCCCTGCGTGACATTGGCGCCAAAAAACAAATCCCAGGTGCCTAGGGGTTTCTGCCCCCTTGGGGGCAGATTGACCTAAAATCGGCCAATCTGCCCCCAAGGGGGGCAGAAATGGCCTAAATACAACTTGCCCCCCAGGGGAGCGACCCTTGCCTGATGGGTCACTCCCCATCTGGAAAAAAACAAACAAACAAAAAAAAAACACAACAAGAAAATTTGCCCTGGTGCCTAGAGGGTTCTGCCCCCCCCTGGGGGCAGTACTGCCTAATAATAGGGGCAGAAAAGGCCTAAAATAAATTTGCCCCCCTGGCCCCCCCCCCCGGGAGCGACCCTTGCCTACGGGGTCGCTCCCCCTGCGTGACATTGGCGCCAAAAAACAAATCCCAGGTGCCTAGTGGTTTCTGCCCCCTTGGGGGCAGATTGACCTAAAATCGGCCAATCTGCCCCCAAGGGGGGCAGAAATGGCCTAAATACAATTTGCCCCCCAGGGGAGCGACCCTTGCCTGATGGGTCGCTCCCCATCTCGAAAAAACCAAAAAAAAAAAAAAAAAAACACAACAAAAAAATTTGCCCTGGTGCCCTGAGGGTTCTGCCCCCCCCGGGGGCAGTTCGGCCTAATAATAGGCCGATCTGCCCACAGGGGGGGCAGAAATGGCCTAAAATAAATTTGCCCCCCAGCCCCCCCCCCCCGGGAGTGACCCTTGCCTACGGGGTCGCTCCCCCTGCGTGACATTGGCACCAAAAAACAAATCCCAGGTGCCTAGTGGTTTCTGCCCCCTTGGGGGCAGATTGACCTAATATCAGCCAATCTGCCCCCAAGGGGGGCAGAAATGGCCTAAATACAATTTGCCCCCCAGGGGAGCGACCCTTGCCTGATGGGTCGCTCCCCATCTCTAAAAAAACAAACAAAAAAAAAAAAAAAAAACATAAAAAAAAAATTTGCCCTGGCGCCTAGAGGTTTCTGCCCCCACCCCCCCGGGGGCAGATCGGCATAATATTAGCTCGATCTGCCCCCGGGGGGGGCAGAAAAGGCCTAAAATAAATTTCCCACCCCAGCCCCCCCCCCCCCCCCGGGAGCAACCCTTGCCTACGGGGTCGCTCCCCCTGCGTGACATTGGCGCCAAAAAACAAATCCCAGGTGCCTAGTGGTTTCTGCCCCCTTGGGGGCAGATTGACCTAAAATCAGCCAATCTGCCCCCAAGGGGGGCAGAAATGGCCTAAATACAATTTGCCCCCCAGGGGAGCGACCCTTGCCTGATGGGTCGCTCCCCATCTCGAAAAAAACAAACAAACAAACAAAAAAAAAAACACAACAAAAAAATTTGCCCTGGTGCCCTGAGGGTTCTGCCCCCCCCGGGGGCAGTTCGGCCTAATAATAGGCCGATCTGCCCACGGGGGGGCAGAAATGGCCTAAAATAAATTTGCCCCCCAGCCCCCCCCCCCCCCGGAGTGACCCTTGCCTACGGGGTCGCTCCCCCTGCGTGACATTGGCGCCAAAAAACAAATCCCAGGTGCCTAGTGGTTTCTGCCCCCTTGGGGGCAGATTGACCTAAAATCGGCCAATCTGCCCCCATGGGGGGCAGAAATGGGCTAAATACAATTTGCCACCCAGGGGAGCGACCCTTGCCTGATGGGTCGCTCCCCATCTCGAAAAAAACAAACAAACAAAAAAAAAAAACACAACAAAAAAATTTGCCCTGGTGCCCTGAGGGTTCTGCCCCCCCCGGGGGCAGTTCGGCCTAATAATAGGCCGATCTGCCCACAGGGGGGGCAGAAATGGCCTAAAATAAATTTGCCCCCCAGCCCCCCCCCCGGAGTGACCCTTGCCTACGGGGTCGCTCCCCCTGCGTGACATTGGCGCCAAAAAACAAATCCACGGTGCCTAGTGGTTTCTGCCCCCTTGGGGGCAGATTGACCTAATATCAGCCAATCTGCCCCCAAGGGGGGCAGAAATGGTCTAAATACAATTTGCCCCCCAGGGGAGCAACCCTTGCCTGATGGGTCGCTCCCCATCTCTAAAAAAACAAACAAACAAAAAAAAAAAACACACAAAAAAAATTGCCCTGGCGCCTAGAGGTTTCTGCCCCCCCCCCCGGGGCAGAAAAGGCCTAAAATAAATTTCCCACCCCAGACCCCCCCCCGGGTGCGACCCTTGCCTACGGGGTCACTCCCCCTGCGTGACATTGGCGCCAAAAAACAAATCCCAGGTGCCTAGTGCTTTCTGCCCCCTTGGGGGCAGATTGACCTAAAATCGGCCAATCTGCCCCCAAGGGGGGCAGAAATGGCCTAAATACAATTTGCCCCCCAGGGGAGCGACCCTTGCCTGATGGGTCGCTCCCCATCTAAAAAAAAAAAAACAAAAAAAACAAACAAAAAATTGCCCTGGTGCCCTGAGGGTTCTGCCCCCACTGGGGGCAATTCGGCCTAATAATAGGCCGATCTGCCCTCAGGGGGGCAGAAATGGCCTAAAATAAATTTGCCCCCCCCACCCCCCCCCCCGGAGCGACCCTTGCCTACGGGGTCGCTCCCCCTGCGTGACATTGGCGCCAAAAAACAAATCCCAGGTGCCTAGTGGTTTCTGCCCCCTTGGGGGCAGATTGACCTAAAATCGGCCAATCTGCCCCCAGGGGGGCAGAAATGGCCTAAATACAATTTGCCCCCCAAGGGGAGCGACCCTTGCCTGATGGGTCACTTCCCATCTCTAAAAAAGAAACAAAAAAAAACAAACAAAAATTGCCCTGGTGCCCAGAGGGTACTGCCCCCCCCTGGGGGCAGTTCGGCCTAATAATAGGCCGATCTGCCCCCAGGGGGGCAGAAATGGCCTAAAATAAATTTGCCCCCCCCCAGCCCCCACCCCCCGCGGGAGCGACCCTTGCCTACGGGGTCGCTCCCCCTGCGTGACATTGGCACCAAAAAACAAATCCCAGGTGCCTAGTGGTTTCTGCCCCCTTGGGGGCAGATTGACCTAAAATCGGCCAATCTGCCCCCAAGGGGGGCAGAAATGGCCTAAATACAATTTGCCCCCCAGGGGAGCAACCCTTGCCTGATGGGTCGCTCCCCATCTCGAAGAAAACAAACAAAAAAAAAAAAAAACACAAAAAAAAATTGTGCCCTGGTGCCCTGAGGGTTCTGCCCCCCCCGCGGGCAGTTCGGCCTAATAATAGGCCGATCTGCCCCCAGGGGGGCAGAAATGGCCTAAAATAAATTTGCCCCCCCCCAGTTCCCACCCCCCCCGGGAGCGACCCTTGGCTACGGGGTCGCTCCCCCTGCGTGACATTGGCGCCAAAAAACAAATCACCGGTGCCTAGTGGTTTCTGCCCCCTTGGGGGCAGATTGACCTAAAATCGGCCAATCTGCCCCCAGGGGGGCAGAAATGGTCTAAATACAATTTGCCCCCCCAGGGGGGCGACCCTTGCCTGATGGGTTGCTCCCCATCTCTAAAAAAACAAACAAACCAAAAAAAAATAAATTGCCCTGGCGCCTATAGGTTTCTGCCCCCCCCCCCCCCGGGGGGCAGATCATTCTAATATTAGGCCGATCTGCCACCGGGGGGGCAGAAATGACCTAAAATAAATTTGCCCCCCCAACCCCCACCCCACCCCCCCCGGGAGCGACCCTTGCCTACGGGGTCGCTCCCCCTGCGTGACATTGGCGCCACAAAACAAATCCCCGGTGCCTGGTGGTTTCTGCCCCCTTGGGGGCAGATTGAACTAAAATCGGCCAATCTGCCCCCAGGGGGGCAGAAATGGTCTAAATACAATTTGCCCCCCAGGGGAGCGACCCTTGCCTAAGGGGTCGCTCCCTTTGCGTGAAATTCACGCAAAGAAAAAACTCCCTGGTGTCTAGTGGTTTCTACCCCCCTTGGGGGCAGATTGGCCTCATCAAAATAGGCCAATCTGCCCCCAAGGGGGGCAGAAATGGCCAAAATATAATTTTCCCCCAAGGGGAGCGACCCTTGCCTAAGGGGTCGCTCCCCACCAAAAAAAAAAAAATGAAACATTAAAAAAACACAAAAAAAAAAAATGGTCCCTGGTGCCTAGAGGTTTCTGCCCCCCCTGGGGGCAGATCGGCCTAATAATAGGCCGAGCTGCCCCCAGGGGGGGCAGAAAAGGCCTTCCCGAAAATATGCCCCCCCTGGGAGCGACCCTTGCCCAAGGGGTCGCTCCCTTTTGTCAATAACAATAAAAATAAAAAAATCCCTGGTGTCTAGTGGGGTTTCAAAAGCCGGATTGCAAGCAATCCGGCTTTTGAAACCCTCGGAGAGACTTCAATGGGAAGGAAATACTTTTCCTTCCCTTTGAAGCCCCTCCGGGCCTCCCCAGTGATTGAAAGAGAAATGCTTTTGCATTTCTCTTTCAATCGCGCTGGAAGCAGAGCTTCCAGCGCGACTAGGGAGGCCCCTGTGACAAATCAGCGCGCACTCACGCGCTGACGTCACAGGGGGGAGGTGGGGGGGGTCGGGGGTGGAAGGGGAAGGTCTTCCCCTTCCATCCCCGACTTGAGGGGGGGAGGGGGGTGCACGGGGGGCGCGCTAGCGCACCCCCAAGTTCCCCTGTGCCATGGACGAGATGATCTCGTCCAAGGCACAGGGGAACTGTAGCCTTGGACGAGATCATCTCGTCCAAGGCACAGAAGTGGTTAAACGGTTTAGTGTGTTATTGAGTCACAACAAGCTCATGGATTATCCACAGATAAAAGGGAAATGGAACAGAGACACACTGGGCCACTGTAGTTAATTTTTCAACTTCTCATATGAATTCAAAGGGCTGCCAGAGATTAATGCCTCTTCCACTGGCTATTCTGATTCTGAATGCACCCAGGAAATATTAATAATTTAATATTAGTTTTTATTATAATGTCCTATATATGAGCTACTTTACTTTTACACTACCTGCAATCACATTCTTAAGTACTCAGAAAATGAACATGGCATTTGTCTTTTATAGAATAACTTATCAACTCCTTTGAACTAAGTACTCAGCTTCTCTATTCTGTTTCATTTCACAGCATATTTGCAATTAGCTGCATCAAACATTTCACGTGATCTGTTCCTTCACAGGTTATTTGACTGAAATATCTCGATCACATTCTTGTGTTACCCATTCTTGAAATGACTGAATTGCTGCATACATGCACTGGCCTATGTTCTTTTACTAAATTTGATTCTTGACTCTAGGTCAGATTGATATATATTGTGCAGCTTTCTAGTAGCAAGGTGACTGCCTTGCTCCTTCTCCTGTTTTTTTCTCTTTGTTGGGTGGTGAAGCACCACAGTAGATCTCTTTGACTGGAGGTGGCTGGGAATATCTGGAGAATCTCTTGGCCCTGATTCTTCTTAGGTGAATCTTCTAAGGTGCAACGTTGTTGAGTTCTGCAAATATTGATCTCCTGGCAGGGGTATGGCAGTCAGGTCATGGCTTTGAAAGCCACCTGATCCAAGATGTCTATTGATATTTGTTTTGCAGTCACTCCTAGAGGAAATTGTCCTAATAGTGTAGTGAATCCTAGGTTGTTTTAATGGGATACAGGAGTTAGCTGAGCCTTTGGCTTGCAGACTCGTGCCGCTGTCACCTAGTGACTTTTACCCTACTTAGCTTGCTCTGTTTTAGCACATTTATTTAATTAAATCTTTTAAGATGGCTGCATTGTTTTTAGTTAGGCCCAGGTTTTAGTTCTGCGTTATCAGTGCCACGGCATTAAGGCATCAATATCAAGTGACAAAGATAAACAAACTGTAGGTGTTCACATTAGGTACTTTCCCTCTTCACGCTTTCGAGGGAATTGTTTATATAAATTACCGTCCCAAGCATGACTTGTTTTATATTGTTTGGGAACAGACCTACATCAGGGGTCCAAGCAGATCTGTATAAATACTCCTCACTTAAACAGATAGTCTGATGGATTCCGACCAGATGTCATCGCTGCTATCGATGCTGCACGTCGCCTTGACGCTGACCCAGTCTTCGTGTCCCGACGGAGTCTGAAATAGAGACCTCATTCCAAGGTAACGAGGGTTAGGGGCTCTTCTCATGGACCTGGCATTGGCAGATTAGGTTTAACACACTTCGCTCTCTTTTAGGTTAGAGGTTAGGCTCATCATGCTAGGGTATTAGGACATATCTCATACTTTATTTAATCGCATGTTATTGCAAAATGGTGGGGGTATTTGTATGATTGACTCTTGTCTTCACCATTCTGTTTCTTGCACAGTTCATTATCCTAATCATTGCAGCCCATGCAACTTATCGCAGACTGCAGTTTTGCTAAATAAAACCTATTGAAACTTTACTGCGTCTTCGTCATTGCCTGTGTTTGATTGAGACATGGTGTTTATGTGAGAAAGGGGTAATCTCCGTTTAACCACAACACTCCCTGAGATGTCAGACTCTTGAGTCCATGCGTAAAGGCTGCCACAAATCACCTTTTACTGTTTGGGTTTTTGGAGAGGTGCTGCTTGTGAACACACTACACAGGTGCACACATTCAGGCCACAAACTATGAGCACTGGGGTCCTGGCTAGCAGGATCCCAGTGAGACAGGCAAAAACAAACTGACACACATGTAAAAATGGGAGTAACATGCCAGGCAAGATGGTACTTTCCTACACAGAGGTAATTAACAGTGGATGGAGAGGGCCTTAGGGAAATTGCCACCGAGTAATTATAGTTGCAGCCACATATTAATAGGAAATGGATTGATTGGTTTGCTAATAACTTTGGAGTAGTTTGACAGGCCTTTGTGTAACCTTCCAAAAGAAATCTCAGCTTCTCCCTTGAAAGATTCAAGGTGTTCCATCAAGTGAGGGACAAAAAAATGGGCAGCTCCAAAACACATTTTCACCATGAAATTTTCCATAGGGAATTTAGACAGGGACCCAGCAGGTCAGGATACCACTTACACTTTACCACAAGCCATAAGTCCACAGTGAGGCACACTCACAGGAGGCATTGCCAGCTGCTAGTTAAATGCTCTATTGTTGCATAAATGAAGACTGCAATGTTTTGACTTGACACTCTATAACAACTATAATTCCTACCCTCACAATGCTCTGCTAATTACCTTGCAAATTCCATCACTCATGACATGCTCTATGACATCATGGATAACATCAATGCAACATCTGAAATTACATCACTGATGACAATACTGTGCATAGCCGGGAACAAGTTATAGTTAGTTTAGGGGATGAGTTATAATTACTTAAGACAACAATAACCAGTGAATTTCAGTGGTTTTGCTTATTTAAAATGGTTTAACTGACATTTTCCCCTAACTACAACCTCCCTTTAACCGTTACTTTTTTCAGTGAATTTTTAAGGCTTTGTTTAAAATAAAGTAAAAAATTATTACAAATCCTAACTATAACTTAACTTTAAACTTTTTTTCAATTACTGTGTACACACATATATATGTATATATGTGTGTGTGTGTGTGTATATACATATATATATATATATATATATATATATATATATATATATACACACTACAAATCCACTCCGTTTCCTGATACTGATAAATTCCCATGATGGCGGTTTCTGTCCGTGTCAGGCTTCAGTAATAATAAATATCCACAAAAACTCTTCCAAGATACTTGAAGAATTACGCAAACTCAGCAGCGTGTAGCACTGTGTTTTATTCAATCTTCATAGTCAAAGATTGGCACCAAGAAACAACTCAATGCGTTTTGGTGTTCCACGCCTTGCTCAAGGGTAAACTTTCTCATGATTACTTTCCAATTTAAAACCCACACTAAATTACTGAAATAAACAAAGGACCACCACCAAAGGACCATCAACAAACACAAAAATGTGGGGGCCATTTTAAAACATGTTTTCTTACAGTATACATATGTATTCTTCTCTCCTTTCACAAAATTTCACCAACTTTTCTATTGTAGTCATAACTGGTTAATCTATTTCTGGTTTTTAAATTATTACTCTATGTTAGTGTCACATTCTTACATTTCACAGAATTACCTACTCTGTACAGCCCAAGTGGGCCATACCAGAAGTGCCCTTATGAATTTATTTTGCTATATACTCTTGCAAATTCAGCCCCAGTGGGCTAATTATTGGTGCCCTCCCAGCTCTGTCAACATATTTACTATATAGTGCCAACATACCCAAATCGCTCTTGCACTGAAACACTGCTGCAGACTCACATTTCCTATTACATATTGTGAATGTCAAATAAACCTAAAAATATGTACTACTGTAGGTAGAAAACATAACTAATAAAGACAGAATTCTCCATTTTACGATGAAGTCCGAATTCCAGAAATAGGTCCCTAGTCGATTCACAGCACGCAGCCTGTCTAATCTTCCATTAAATCTATATGAATATGTATAAGGGCAGCAAAAGAGCCACAAAGGGAAGAAATACAAATGTAAGGGAAATACAGGACAAATGATTATGTAATAGAATGTCACAAAGTGAAGAAACACACAGGGGAAAGAGAGAAAAAACGAAATTATATTAAGAATCACCACAATCATATGATGGCAATACCCCACATATCATAATAACATCCAACAATGACATAAAACCCTGAAATTTAAAAAAATCTCTCAAGCGCCCTAAAGGGGCATATCCAGACACAGAGCCAAAGGTCAAAAGGAACATTTTCCTGAGAATCAGACTCACTCCAAAAATTGTTTTCACACAATTCTACAAAGAGATATACATGCTAAAACAAGGGGGAATATATTGTATAACTCTACACAACATTATAACAACAATGGACCCAGAAATCCTAATCTACAAGATGTACTTCTAATTCCTCATCCTTATTCAATCCGTATGGTGTTTTTGTATTCAAGGATAATATAGAGTGGGACTCTCATCTCCTCAATTGCAATTCTCTATTGCCTCCTCATTTCAGGGGAGGTATCCTATGAATTATGAAAGTATATATATATATATGAAGCAGAGAACTCTGGGTAGTTCCCAAGTTTAGGTGGAGCTCAGCTCCTATATAGAGCACTTTACAACACCAGCGACAGGGATGGCTTCTCCATTAGAGCGGAGGAGCATCCCCCCTCTAAAATGCCCCCAGAAATGCCCTAGAGACGAACAATAAAATGGTAATGAAGTTAATTCATTATCATTTTATTTTTCTTCAACCTGTCCTGAGCCAAGGCCAGGATGGGCCAGGGCCTGCTGATTGGCACAGTGGTGGGCTGCCTGTGCACTAATTTAAAAATGTGCATGTCAGTTTGGCCGGCCGCCTTGTGATAACCAGCCTGATATGCGCACTTTTAACCTCTCAACTCAGCTGTCTAAGGACAGCTGGGTTGAGCGAAAGCATAGGGCTCTAGTGTTCGTGCAAGCGCTGAAACAGGCCACTCCCTCCAATCTTGAAGCTTTTCCCATGCTGGTGAACAGCATGAGAACAGCACCAAAATTGGTTAAGTGAGTTATCCGGGGCCTTGATTGTGATGTGAGGAGAAGAAGAAGAAGGGGACCGGAGTGAGGAGGATGTGTCTGTGGTAACACAGTAAGTAACTTTTCTTTCACTTTTTTAAAAGTATTTTTTTACTGCACCCACCCACCACCCATTTGCCTGCCCCTCCACTCATTATAGTTACCCCTAGTCACTGACCAGCGACATGCTAATTCTGCTCACCTCAAATGTCTGTTTTTTCTATTAAATATTTTATGAGCAGGATTAGCACAGTGTCAGCCCGTCTAATTTCTACATAACATAGAATAGCATAGTGTACACCAGGTACTACCCTATGTACATGTGCTATTTTGCTTCAGAAGATGGGTTATTTGTAGAGTTTTCACCATAGTACAAGGCTGTAGGTATTATGATCGTTAGTACCTTCAAACCTTGGTTATTTTAAGCAAATAGCTTCTTTTTTGACAAGTGTTGCATAGAGTGTACACTGTTCTTGGTAGATACTTTTTAGTACTTAATGGTGTATTTCTCATGAGAGTTTCATTGTCTGCAAATAGTGTGGTACACAGTAAACTCTCACCATAGAGTGAACACTATTTACAGTACCCACTTTTCTTCTCACATCAACTTCATTTTTCAATGAATGTTCAGTGACTGTGAGGGGTTTGATACAGATAAAAACTGTTTGTAGTAGGGAATTAATTTTGGAAGATATGTTGAGTATCTTGAGGAACTTAACTTTTTACTTTCTCTGAACAGTTGTATAAATATTGAACACCCTGTGCAATGAAGGTTCCCCATATATCTGTGGTTGATTGTTAGTTTGAACTAGGCTACCAGTGAAGTGTATGGTGTAGGGTCAATGTTGCACATAACACTAGGGGTCCTATTTATAACCAGGTCATGCAGCACAGTGCATCAAATTACCTTGCTGTGCTGTATGTGCATCAAATTACCTTGCTGTGCTGTATGATAGGGAAAGGGCAGGCTTGCACCATATTTTAAACAAGTCATTTTGGCTGTCTAATGTCAATGCAGGCACCTTTGCACCATGTTGCAAGGGTGCCTGCCATGTACGAAGGTCTGTTTTAGTGCAGAAAGAGGCACTCTCCTACACATAAACAGCCCACTGGGGCATTTTCCCCTTTCTAAGTGTGCTGCAGAATGATACTATGTAAAGCTTCAGCTAGATAGGAGTGGGGGGAGGGGTCGGCAACATGTGTCCCTTATCTCTCGGTTGGGTTCTAAAAGGTAGGCATAATTGGAGGTGCAGTAGGACCCTCACTCACCAGGGTTCCGGTGCTACTGCACTTGCTGCACTGTTGATAGCTACACGTCTGTTTATAGGTGATACTTCAGTGCTCTGTCCGGAATGATACATGCAAGGGTAAAAATTGCTAGCATGTGTTTTTGAAGTACAATATTTATTAGTGTGTCTCGCATAAGTGTCACATCAGACTTCATGGACAAAGAGCAATGTGGTAGATCAGCACGTTTTTAACAGCCAGTATTCTACAAATGCATCAGTTCATAGTCAGAATATTGAAGTACATCCACATCTACTGCTTTACACGTAGTTCATCAAAAGACAAATTATAACTTGATACGTGATCATAAGTGAAATAGAAGACAAGAAAGTTGGGAGAGTTTCCTGACAGGCAGGGCATCTATAAGCCCTCATTATTTATAGCCTGATGTTTCTGGTGGTGCAGGCAGCAAGTTTCCAGCTCAGAGGAATTACAAAATCCTCTGGACCATTAGCATTTGTTTTGTTTCATGCGGAGATTCCAGCTCGTGAGGATGAAGTAATTTGTTTTGAGTTATTTCGTCTATCGAGTATCAGTAACTCCAGGATGCGGAATACAGGTCTATGACAAAGGGGCTCTAAGAGAGTAGTAGTGCTTGGGCAGTGTAGCCTATTTGTCCGTCTTTTGATGATGATCTGGAGTTGGTTCTGTCAAAGGCTTTACCGTTTATCGACAGCGCACTCTTCCCGGTTGATAACTCTTTACAAAAAACTTTCAGAATAAGTTAGGTAAAAAGGTTTCATCTAGGTGTCTGAATAGTTATAATGTGCAATGACAGAATGTTTTGGACTTTGTGTGAACCTGGACTGGAGGATGAGGAAAGGACAGCACTGGTGAAATATAAACCCGAAACATTTATGATATCAGGATGATTTGCAATAGCTGCTAATGTAGATGTAAATTGTGAAAATGCCTGTACAGGCTGTAAGGCATCTCTGAAAAGGTTTTGTATAAATAACCACATTAATAAATAACAAATGCAATATCCAGTGACACTGGACGCCATATTTTAACCAACTTAAGAAAGTAAAGGCTGCAATTTATTTGTCCATTTTCCTTTATGTTTCTTGCTGCTTTTTTAGGATTCCTAAAATGCAAAATTGAAGATAAACAGTAAGGGAGATTACCATGGTTACTTGCAAGAGAACGTGATTTTATCTCTGTAAACCGATTCAATTCAAATAATTTTTTCAACTCGTTCGTGCATGGATGGTTTGCAGTCACAAGGTTCCTCTGTTTGACTATAACCTGGTGTATACAACAAACATCAATGACAGGAATCGCAAATTTCTATCTCCCATGACTCTAAAAGGATTCCTCCCTCTAATGCTCATGAGTAATGTAAATGAATACCTCCTGCAAACTGCGTGCATTCCCCCTCACCAAGCCTTTACGTCTCGGGGACCCTACTATCCAGAGCATTTGCTTTTTTAAATGTGAGGTGAGTACAAAGCCCCTCCCTTCAGGCCAATAGGGGATCCAGGGACCCCTGGGGCCGTAACACACTTCTAAAAGGCCCCTGGCGCTTCCCCAGGAGCCTTTAAGGGTCGGCACCACTCCCTAAGCCAATAGTAGCCCCATGATCCGGTCCCAACCCCTCAGGGCCTCACATGGATGCACCTGTGCCCACCAAGGCAGCCATTTTAGGACTCAGTGACTAGTCCCCTGTCCTGGAAAATAGTTTAAAATAGCATTTAAGGGGCAGGGTAGGAGTCCCTCCCCCCCCCCTAGGCCTGATGAGGGGGGACCCCCAGGGCCAAAAATATAATTTTTTTATCAGCAAAGCACATTCTCAGATTCATGGCAAAGATAAACAAGCATTTGAAATGCACTAGGGTCTCGCATTTGTCGGAGTTACAGATGTTCATAGTTGTAAACTCCCAACTGGATTTTTCCTGCATTAAAAGAAAAAAACAGCACGATCGCGCTGTACAGTTCACACAAAGTGCAATTATGAACGCAACCGGCAAAAGTGCAATTAACGAAGCGCTCGACTTCTGCCCAGCGAGATCTCGCTCCGAAAACAGAGAAAAAGTAGTCCAAAACCACAGCGAGCCTTGCATGTTTTCCGTACTTGGTCGCTGCTCTCGAGGAGGGTTAACCACGGAAAAGGCATGATGTATGCGTGCCTTCCACTAATCAAAAGAAGCAGATTCTAACAGGCAAGCCAACTTGCCAATGAAAGACACTGACGTGATGTAGACAGGGCTCCGAGCCCTTTTCTAATACCTAAAGCGTCTCGCGAGCGATACGCATGTGTGAGCACATGCAACGCAGGCTCGACCCTAAAAAAGGCAACTTGTATTAAAACCTTACCCAGTGATGAGCCAAGGCCTGGGGGGGGTGGGTGGGAGGGGGCAGGGTTCGGGTGGAAATATATTTTTGGGGAAAGAGGGTGGACAGCTCCCTCTGAGCATTTGAAAGGCCCTGGGATCCCCATTCCTGAGGCAGTCTTTAAAATAAAGGGGAAGAGGTGTGCGGCCACCCTCCCTGAGCATTCTTGAAGCCCTAGGGACCTCTACCCCAGGTCAGTGTCTAAAATAAAGAGAAGCGGGCATGCAGCCTCCCTTCCTGGTATTCCTAGAGGCCCCATGAACCCCATTCCTGTGGCCATTTTTAAAATAAAGGCGAGCGGCTTGAGGACCCCCTCTCCGATCCTCCTTGAGGCCCCAGAAACCCCATCCTCTGGCGCATAAACCTAATTGGGGAGAGGGGATGCAGCCCCCTCCCCAAGATATAATATGTCCCTCGGACCCCATGCCCATGGTCAGCTCTGCCACAATGTTCCAGTGATTGGGAATAGATGTTTTATATGCCTGCTGGGTGGGAGCAGAAAAGGGAGAAAAATGTGAGCAAAAAGAAAAGGTGCTCCCATCGGTAGGGAACAATGCCAGCTCCTGACATACCTGTGATAGGTGTTGGCAGAGGAACCAGTGGAGCTATGAGAGCCAAGGCCCTCCTCTACAACCCCTGACATAAGATATGGTGTGGGGTGCCCCAGGTGGGTACCGGAGCATGCTGGTGTATTTTTTAATATAAAAACAGTTACTGCTTGCTAGCTCCTGAACAGCCTCATGAAATTGGGCCACTTGCAGGGAGCTGAGGGGCTGGGGACATGGAGACCCTGGTGCTCCCGCCGCTGCTCCCAATGAAAATTAAATTTGTGAATATCTTGAGTGAAACTAGGACACCCAAAAAAATTAATAAAAGATTAGAAAGTGAATAATAAATGAGCATCCGGAGCCCCTCTTTTATTATTCACTCTTCCTAGCAAGGAGCACCACATTATGCCTTTCCTGGGACAATTTCCATGTTTTGTTGCTGGTAGAGCCCCCAATCTGTGCAAGTGCACCACCTGAATGTTTTGTTAAGCATTGTTCAGGGTTGCAGGGAGGGACCCATCCCCCCTCAAAAACAAAACATTAACCCAGTGTTTCCTATGTTCTACAGAATATGACCCCAGGAAGTAAAATTGATATTTATAAGCTTTTCCAGAACTAGAATTTTTGATATTCAGGTTGGGAATACAGGGACCCCTTATGGTTTGTTCTATGGCTGCGTTATGTGGCCTGAGAAGCGTTTAAAAAGACTGACACGTGGTTAATGCTTTTATGACTGTAAAAGCTTTATTGAAATGTTTATTGACAAAACCAATAGGATTCCTTTTATATACTGTCAATAAATTACATTAAGAAAAAACCTAGAAATCAAAGTTTAAAGTGAAAGTAGTAGTTAGGAATTTAAATAAAAACCTACACATTCACTGAAAAAACTAAAGGTAAAGTGACAGTTACATTTAGGAATCAAAAATCAATTTTAAAAGATGAAACCCACCAGAATGGATCAGTTAGAGTTATCTCAACTAACTGTAACTTGTGCCCTAAGGTAACTATAATTCATGCCCTCGCCATGCACTGCTCATGACCTCGGATGTTACATTACTCCTGACATGTTTAATGACATCACTGATAACATTAATGACATCATTTATATAAACACTGTGTCTGATGTCACTTGAGGTGCCATCAGTGAGGTCAAAAATTATGTCATAGAACATCATGAGTGATTTAATATGTGAGGTTGGAAGCAGTGTATGCTACCCATAACTGGTCAATTTATGTGGTTTGTTAAGTCAAAATGTCAACTCTAACTATAACATCACTATAACTTTTGTTTTTGCAGTGAATTTCTAAGATTTTCTTAAACAAAAATTGATCTTTTTTATCGCACCTAACTATAACGTTAGTTTAACTTTTGTTTTTTCAGTTTATATATATATATATATATATATATATATAAATAAATATATATATACATCCATACCTGTGTGTGTGTATATACATTTACTAAAAACCCAAACTTTACAGGAACGTTATAGTTGGGTTCAGATTTTACACGCCTAAAACCATAGAAATTCAGCTGTTATAGTTAGAGTCATTTCAAGTAACTATGACTTGTGTTCTAAGGTACCTATACTCACTTCCTCGCCATGCAGAGTTCTCTCTTCAATAATTTTCTGCAAATGTTACAGCCATATTATCAATGATGTCATGGAAGATGACATGTGTGATGTAATATCTGCGGTAATTAGTAGTGCATGGCAAGGGTTATAGTTACCTTAGGGCACAAGTTATAGTTACTTGAAATAACTCTAACGATAACAGCTAAATGTCCATGGTTTAATGCGTGTAACTCTAAGCCTAAGTATGTCCCTGCAAACTTTGTTTTTTAGGGAATTTCTAAGTTTTTTTTATTTCTATTTTCTAACTATAGTGCCCCTACAACCTTTGGTTCTTTCAGTGAGTTTCTATGTTTTGTTAATGTTAAGTAAAATGCCCATCACAATGCATGGGCAGGGGAGTTGGATGCATGGCCTGGCTTTGCATTGTGCTGCACCCCCAAGCTTGCAGCTCCTGCTCCTCCCCTACTTGCCATCAATTGTCTAAGTCCATGCCCCTGCACCCTCATTATAGCTCCGCGTGACCATTGTTTTGCCACTGCCCTTCCAGCCTCCCCTGAACTGTTAGTTTGTTGCCCCATCCACCTCCTTCCTACCCTATGTTTTCAGAGTACATTCCCCGCCCCTCCCTCATAGCCTGCAAGGCTGATGTGCTGCCACTTTCCACTCCATTTAGCTTGATGTTCCTGCCCTCTCCCCCAGCCTTCTGTTGCCCAATTCTATACCCCATCATTGCCCTTCTGCTTAGCCTCCGTGCTTAGCTTGCTGCCTCTATCCTCCTTCCCCCTGCCCTCCAATGTCTGTGTGCTTGCCCCTGCTCTCTCCTTTTTGCCCCTGTGTTCCATGGACCTGCAACTGTGCAGTGTTCTGTTGAGCTGTCACTGACCCTCCCACCTGCCTAGCATGGTCAGATGACTGTTGCTTGTCCCTGTCACATCCACCCTGCCTGTCCGAGTTCCATGCCCCTATCCCCTCCCTTCTGTCCTCCTTGGTCCATTTAGCTGCCACTCCCTTCAGCCCTCATACTCTGTTGTGCTGGTCTGTTCTAACAACCATTTCTCTGCTTTCCCTTGTCTGTGTTGCACCCCTAGCCATACCTTCTGTCCTCCATGGTCCTTTGTGCATGTGTCTGACCCCTCCCTCTTGCCCAGCATGGCTGATGTGCTGCCACTAACCATCCTGCTTCAATGCATGGACTTCTGTGCTGCCAGACCCCCTCCCACCTGCCTTGTGTGGTCAACGTGCTGCCTCTGACCCACTCCCACTTTCCCTTCATTGTCTGTGTGTATGCCATTACAGTCTCACTGCTGCCCTCCATGTTGTGTTGTTCTTCCAGTGCCCTTCCCATCGGCCCTCCTTGATCATTGTGCTGCTCCAGCCATTCCCTCTTACCCCCTGCTCTCCATTTTCCATGTGCAGGCCCCTATCCTCTCCCTAGTGCCATGTCTGGTCCGTTGACATGGCCCTGCCCCCTCCCTCCTGCCCTTCACAGTCCATTATGCTGTAACTGTCCCTCCTGTCTGTCCAATATGGTCAGCTTGATATCTTTGCCTTTTTCCCCTCTGCTCTCTGTTGTCTATGTGCAGGGCCCTGACCCCTTCCTATTGCTTTCCATGGTCCCTTGTGTTGCGCTGCTGTCCCTCTTGCCCTGTGTGGTGTATTGTGCTGCTGCAACCCCGACACCTGCCCTGTAAAGTCGGTTTGGTGCCCCTGCCATTCTCCCTTCTGCCCTCTGTTATCCAAGTTAATGTCACTTCCCGATTTCTCCTGCCCTCAGTGATCCAATCTATCATACTTGAAAACACTTTGAACTTGGTAAGAGGGAGATTTTGAAAAAAGAACTGGGTAATTCATTTTCCCCATTGATATACATTGAAAAAGAGGAGACTTTAGGCAGGAGACAGGTAAAATAAAGCCCTTTTGGGCTTAAAAACATTGAGAGTCTCCTACATTAAACAGGCCTGTTGACCTGTATGGTTGTACTGCCAATGCCTCTTCCTTCTGCCCTCAATGGTCTGTTATATTGGCACATACTCTCCTTCCTGTCCTGCATGGTTGTTTTTTTGCCCATGCCCCTCTTTCCCCTGCCCTACATGGTCCGTTGTACTGCCACTGCCCGTCCCACCTGCCCAGCATGGTATACTTGTCTATATTTAATGCAAAAGTGTGGCGTGCCTGACATTCTCTTGATGTAATCAAAACTGTGATACCGAAAGCATTTCCTTTAGAAGTTATAAATATGAGAGGGTCTTATTCCCATAGAAATTATTTTTATTGCATTAAAAATTTTAAATGAGGATATATTTGCTACGTTTTCAAAAGTGACAAAGCACTTTTAAATTGGTTGCTATCTTTATGTACCAAAACGAATGTGCCCTTGTGTAATGTAACTGATACTTATGAAAAGCACTCCAATACCTTTGGGTCAAGTCTGTGCTATATAAAACTGCAAAAAAAATTACCAGCGGCCTGTGCCACCGATGCATCACTTTCTTTGACACATTGGCGGTGCAAGCTGCTGTCCCATATCTACAAATGCATGGAAAGCCACTTATTACATGGCCTTGTATATATGGAGTAAGGCAAAGCAGAGCAAGTCGCTGTGTTGCCCTACTTTGCATTGGGGAGGTGTTTTCATGGGTGTTGGCTGGGTGTTCCCACACAACACCCATGGATTTTGACGGATTCCCAGATTTACAAGGTTCTGTAAACCTGGGAATGTATCAAAACCATATGCCACCCAAGGTATGACGTAGAAGTGATGCAACGGGGAGAAATATCTTTATTTCTCCATGTTTTTCCTCTTTCTATGTATGCTGCATTTTGCAGCACACATACAGCGAGAAAAGCTCCTCTTGGGATTGTTTTTGTGCATGAAGGTGCTCCTTCCTGCACAAAACCAATTGTCCCTGCAACGCAGGCACCCTTGCGCCGTGGTGTAAGGGTGTCTGGGTTGACACACAGCAGCAATTTGGCACCAGCGCAGGGGAAAAGGACAGGAATGTGACATATCTCATAGATATGCCGCATTCCTGCCCTTTTGTTTTGACGCAGGGCAGCACCGCAAGAAGGCTTGTGGCACTGACCTGTCCCAAAACATAGTAAATCGGTCATTGGGCTATACGTGGGCTACATTTGGGTGGTATGTGATCTATATTTGGGCTTTTTTTCCCTGCGGCCATCTAGGGAGACTTATACTTTATGAAGCTCCCTAATTTCCTTATTTACTGCAGTATCTTCTGTAGAAAATGCTTTCAGTTTACCACTTTGATTGCCAACAAGAAAGCAGTCAGATGTGCCAAATATTTGGCATGAATTCAGAATGTTAGCACTCGAGTCATTCATTAGAACACTGTAAGCTGCTGATCACCACGGATTTAACTGACAGTCTGTTGCTGATGTTGAAAGTGCATGTTTCAGTCTGCATGTCAGAATGTTTTAATGAAATAGAAGAGGAATATATTTGAGAACTCATTTTAAATCTCCTAATTTTTCTTTCTACAGCACTAAACATAGTTTCTATGACAAGATTACCCCCTTCATTTTGTTCCTTTCTCAATAATTTTTTTAAAGTTTTACCCATTTGATTCAATCAAGATGTCCTAAGGTTTGCCAACATTTGTCATAAGTAGGACTGTTAGCTCTCTAGTAGTACTTTAGCACACTCTAGGAGGCTGCAGCAGAGCACAAGGAAAATCAACTGACAGGCTGCTCCTATTGGCAGTACATGTTTAACTGTGAATGTCAGACTTCATTCTCAAATGGCCGAGAAAGATAATGTGTTGCCAAAAAATATGCTCTCATTTTAGCTTCTGGAGCACCTTCCATCTCCTCTATGGGAAAATCATGAGAAAACAGTATTCTCTCAAACATGATTCATGAAATCCCAGTAGGAGGCTTTTGCACAGTGTAAACTCACCTTAGAACACACCACAATTCCTAAAATTAGAACTGTACCATCAACAAATGATTTATATTTCAACTAAAATCTGTTATCACCCTTTATATGTTCTCCTTTTTTGTGACCCTCAAAACCTGCCATTCACTAGAGTGCATTTCAATAGGGTGCTATCTTGTATACTGGTCCCAAGATGGCTGCCAGCACTTCCTGGTTGAAGTATTCGCAGCCAATCGGATCTCATCATGAGATCTGTTCGTAGGCTCTGCCCAGACATATACGTTTGTTTTTCTTTAAATATCTCACATTGTGGTGTCATCCCGTTCAGCAGTTTGGGCTGCAGTCACGTCTAAAATCTCTATGGAAATTAACATGGGAAACACACAGTTTTTGAGCCCCCCCCTTTTTCTCGGCCCCTGCTTGACAGATCACCCTGAAACTTTCCATGCACAGCAAGACCGTAGAGTCTTGAAAAATTTCATCAAACGGTGCCTAATACAGGCAAGTCAAAAAACGAGTTTCCTTTGGAAACTAGGTCCTAACTATAACTACCTATATAGGTAGTCAACAGTAGGTAGTTATGATTAGGACCTAGTTTCCATTGAGAAAGTGTTTTTTGACTTCCCTTTATCTTTTGCACGGTTTGACAAATCTTCATGAAATCTTCCAAATAAAGTGTGCCAGAGAATCTTGTTGAGTATGGGAATTTTCAGGTTGATCTGTCAAGAGGGGGTCAAGAAAAAGGTGGGGTGGTAAAAAAGAAGTGCATTTCTCATTTTAATTCCCATAGGAATTGTAGACACGACTACAGCCTGAGCTGCTGGACGAAATTACACCAAATGTGGCAGAAAGCTCGCTCTTGGTCCAGAAAGAGTTGTTTTTGTTTTTTGGTGTAAATCCATTCAGTAGTTTTTGAAATATTAAAAGAAAAACAAACTTGCATATCTGGAGGTACGAAGCCTTTGCAAATACTCCAGATCTCTGCAGAAATCTGGTTGGCTCTCAGCACTTCAACCAGGAGGTGTTGTTAGCCATTTTGGGACTCAGCATCAGCCAAGTCTAAAAAAAAACATGGAATAAAATTAAAGGGGGCAGGGTACTGGTACCATACCACCCTACCCTTGATTCAGGGGTCCCCCAGGAACCACCACCTCACCCCAAGGCTTAAAACTATTTTTTTTTAAATCACAGTGAAAATCACGAGGGTATCATGGATTTTTAAAAAAGCAAGTGTGGTCTCCCGCTTTTGCTTTTACTTTTGCTCCTGGGTGGGACAGCTCCAAGGGGCATATTATTTGAAGGAGGGGGGTGAAATGGGCCTCCCTCCTAGGGCTTACTAAAGCCCCAGGGACCACTACCTCCCCGGTGCTATGAGTATAAAGTATGTGGGGGGGGACCCTTGCACCCAAGGAACCATCACCTCCCTGGCACAAAGGGGGTCATTACAACATTGGCGGTAAAAGCCGCATACGGACGTGCAGAAGACCGCCAACACACTGCCGCGACTGCAGAATTCCGCCACGGTCATTATGACCCAAAGACCATAATCCGGCAAAATCTAGATACCCACACAAGTCCGCCACACCAAAGGTCAGTGATAAACTGGTGATAACAAAACCTCCACCGTCACGCCAACAGGAATACGCCCACACTATCACGACCCACGAATCCACGCGGCAGTCTTTCAACCGCGGTATTCCATTGGCGGTACACACTGCTGCGCTCAAAATACACACACATATACAAAACACTACCACATTGGACAATTCAAAATACACACACCTGAGACACATACACCCACCACACCCACACACAAAATACAATATAAAACACACACCCTCATCACCCACAAACCCCTACAACCACAATTGCGACTGAAGGCCACAGAGAGACACCACCATCTACAAACCAGCATCCACAGGCACACAACACACCACTAAATATCACCCCACACATCACAACACACACCACCCCACACATCACCCACACCACCCCATGGCACGGCAAAGACACACCAGGTTCTCTGAGGAGGAGATCAGGGTCATTGTGGACGAAATCATCCGGGTAGAGCCACAGCTATTCGGATCACAGGTGCAGCACACCTCCATAGCTAGGAAGATAGAGCTATGGCGAAGAATAGTGGACATGGTCAACGCAGTGGGACAGCACCCAAGAAATAGGGATGACATCAGGAAGAGGTGGAACGACCTACGGGGGAAGGTGCGTTCGCGGTCTCAAGACACCACATCGCGGTACAGAGGACTGGCGGCAGACCCTCACCTCCACCCCAACAACTAACAACATGGGAGGAGCAGGTCTTGGCTATTCTGCATCCTGAGGGCCTCGCAGGAGTAGCTGGAGGAATGGACTCTGGTAAGTCAAATCTTTACTATTACATCCTCCACCCTACCTGCATGCCATCACATACCCCCACCCTTGTCCTCACCCCATCACTCCTACTCCTCACACATGTCCCAATATCACAAACCACCCATCCCAACACCAAGCCCTGCATGCAACACCAAAGCATAGACACCCATCACCAATGCATGGCCACTGCACATACCCATACACCCCCCTAAACCATCATCACACAAGGTCCTACACAGGAATGCAAGCACTGGGGTACATGGTCACCCACCCATTGCACACCATGGCACATACCGATGCAATAATCATGCCTTTACACCCCTGCAGGACCCCTACCCAACTTCACCGGACAGGAGGGTCCAGATATGTCCACTCCAACCACAGAAGAGGCCCACAGTGATGACAGCAGCTCTGTCCAACTGGATCTAGATGACCAGCCCAACCCATCTGGGACCTCGGGACAGTTGGTTCCACTCACACTGGCACAGGCCACTACAGAGCTTGCCCCCTCTGGAAACACCAGCACAGCACCCACCCAGCGGGCCTATACCTCTGTCCCCAGGACACGTCAATCAGCAGTGTGTCCACCACTACAGGGAACCCAGGCTAACCCACCACCCCAACAACACCAGGGACCTGGGGGCAGTGGTAGTGGGCACACAGTTCAGGGGACAGAGGCCCAGGAACACAGGGAAACTGGGAGGGCTGCTGTGTGACAGCGGGAGGACAGGCCCAGGGAACCCACTCTCCATGAGGCCCTCTCCAACATCATGGGAGCCTACCACTATTCCCAGGAGACGATGGCAACGGTACTGGCCAAGTTTCAGGAGACCCAGCGGCTGCAGGAGGAACAGTATTTGGGCTTCAGGGAGGAACTCAGATCCATCAATTCCACCCTGGCCACCATTCTAGGGGTGCTGAAGGAATTCCTCAACACCAGGAGGGACTCTGTGGCACAACAGTCGCCTGGACAATGAACTTCCCACCACCTCCGTCGGCGCTAGTGGACAGGAGGCACCGCCACAGGACCACCACACCAGCACCCCTCCCCCTGCAGAGGGAGAACCACCCAGCAAACGGTCCCTGAGATCCAGGACAAAGACAGGGAATGATGCCAAGACCCCCACCAAAAAATGAGACCACCCTGATTGTCATCCTTTTGTCCCACCTTGTCACCCTGTCCATCATTAAACTGCCCCAGCTCCACTTCCTATGCCCCTTTGGACAATGCACCTGTGAGACTAATAGACTGGACTCTGCCATGGACATTCCTCCACCATCACCCCTCACCATTTTACAACTCCCTCCAATATTGACCACTTAAATAAACACCCTTGAAGCACAAATCAATCAGGAGTCTGTCTGTGATTTCGAAATAGTGTATTAGCAATTACAGTGGCAAAATGCTCTTTCAAATGTAATGTCGACATACCTATGTCACACAGCTCTAGTCCATGAGGAAACAAAGCAGATGTCACACTGTGGGATCCACATCTGTGAAATCGTAAGGGAAAGTGACAACTCAGTGACCATACACTGGGTGAAAATGACAGACAAATGAGAGGTAGTGGATTAAAATCAGATGTAGCAGGCAGTGTTGTCTTCTTACCTGTGTCTCACTGGAAGTATTGCAGGATCATCGTGTTCCTGTTGTCGATGTCCTCTTCTTCTGCTTCCTCGTCTTCACTGTCCACAGGGTCCACAGCTGCCACAACTACTCCATCTGGACCATCCTCCTGCAGAAAAGGCACCTGCCGTCGCAAAGCTAAGTTGTGAAGCATACAGCAGGCCACGATGATCTGGCACACTTTCTTTGGTGAGTAAAATAGGGAACCACCTGTCATATGGAGGCACCGGAACCTGGCCTTCAGGAGGCCGAAGGTCCGCTCTATCATCCTCCTAGTTCGCCCATGGGCCTCATTGTAGTGTTTCTCTGCCCTTGTCCTGGGATTCCTCACTGGGGTCAGTAGCCATGACAGGTTGTGGTAACCAAAGTCACCTGCAAATGGTGAGGGACAATTGTTAGACACACACTGACTCATAGGGACATTCACAGACCCAGACAACTATTCCCACTGATTTGGGTCCAGGTGCTCACCTAAGAGCCACACCCGGTGCCTCTGGAGTTGCCCCATCACATAAGGGATGCTGCTATTCCTCAAAATGTAAGCGTCATGCACTGAGCCAGGAAACTTGGCATTCACATGGGAGATGTACTGGTCTGCCAAACACACCATCTGCACATTCATTGAATGGTAACTCTTCCGGTTTCTGTACACCTGTTCACTCCTGCGGGGGGTACCAAGGCCACCTGTGTCCCGTCAGTGGCACCTATGATGTTGGGGATATGTCCCAGGGCATAGAAGTCACCTTTCACTGTAGGCAAATCCTCCACCTGAGGGAAAACGATGTAGCTCTGCATGTGTTTCAGCAGGGCAGACAACACTCTGGACAACACGTTGGAAAACATAGGCTGGGACATCCCTGATGCTATGGCGACTGTTGTTTGAAATGACCCACTTGCTAGGAAATGGAGTACTGACAGCACCTGCACTTGAGGGGGGATTCCTGTGGGATGGCGGATAGCTGACATCAGGTCTGGCCGGAGGATGCCGCCATCTCCTCACATGCCCCAGCGGATGGTGCCTATGGAGGAGAACAGCGAGAGTCAACCAACTCTGAGGTACGTAAACACAGCTTACTCTGAAAATATTCATAAATCGAAATTTGCCTGTATGAGTGGTTAGGCAAGGCCTAGGTATGTGTGACGCAGTCAAAAATAATGCCATGTGGGCCCCTGAAATGGTGGCTGCCTGACCTGTAAAGTGGGACAGGGGGATATGAGGTAACTGTGCTGGCGTTCTACAGCGTCGCGGTAGGCAGTCGGAGACTGCTGCGCAATTCTGCATTGGTTAACATTGGGCCCTATGGGTCCCAGGAGCCAATGACGATGTACGCCGGCGGTGACAGTACGCACCGCCACGGACGTGACCGCCATTTTCTATCTGTTCAATCACTCGATACCTGATCTTTGACAGGAGAGGACCTACACTGCAAGTGTTGCTGTGACCTCAGCCTGGAAGAGACAATGGCTCGTGTGTCTGGGGAAAGGGCCCCTGCCTTCAGCACAGAGGAGTTGGAGAAACTCGTGGAAGGGGTCCTCCCCCAGTACACGCTACTCTACAGTCCTCCAGACAAACAGGTAAGTACACTGTGAGCATGCTCTATTGGCAATGCCTGTGTGGAGTGGGGTGGATGAAAGATGGGGGGTGAGAATGAGGCATGCATGAAACGACGGTGAGTGCCTGTGCGTCATGGCAAGGGTAGGGATGCGGGCCAATGACTGTGACGGTGCAGTTGGTAATTACTTCTCTTTTCCCCTGTAGAATTCCTGTAGGTCAGCGCCCACCAGAAGAAGGACATCTGGTGTGCCATCGCCAAGGAAGTCCGGACCCTGGTGGTTTACCTCAGACGGAGCACCCACTACCGGAAAAGATGGGAGGACATTTGCCGCAGGAGCAAGAAGACGGCGGAGGCCCAGCTGGGGATGGCCTCCCAACGTGGGAGGGGTGCCCGTCGCACCATGACCCCCCTGATGTTCAGGATCCTGGCGGTGACGTATCCGGACTTGGATGGGCGCTTGAGGGCATCACAGCAGACACAAGGGGGTGAGTGCACTCTCATTCTGCTGATTCAGCACGCATTTTAGGTGTCTTGGTGGGGGAGGTGGGCTGTGGGTTCCCCTAGGCCACGGTTAGTTTGCTAGTTGAGGTCCCTTCTTCAGGCAGGCCCTGTGGCACCCCACCCCACCTGTGTACAGTGCCAACTGCACCTAGTCAGGCTCCTGTGACATCCATGTGTGCAGAAATCATTGAATAGTGGAGCCCAAGTGTGCGGCGTAGTGCAGGGGGCTTTTGTGTCTGTCGTGTCCGCCAACGGTAGCGGTATTGCATGCACTGAACATGTTTTTCTTCTGTCTTCCCCCCCCTTTTTGTGGTCTCCCTGTACTTGTGTGCATTAGCATCATCAGGCGGAGGAGCAGTGGCACCGGAGCAGGAGGGAGCTGCATCCCACATGGCCCTGGAGGGCGAGACTACAGACTCCGAATTCACCAGTGGGACAGAGGGCGAGGGGAGCTCCACGGCGGGGACAGGAGCTGACACCAGCGAGACAGACTCCTCCTCTGATGGGAGCTCCCTTGCGGTGGTGGCCCCTTCTGTGCCCCCGCATCTACAGGTACAGCCGCCACCCCCCCTACCAGCACCGCCCTCCCAGCAGCCCCTCAGCCTTTGCCCCGTGCCCGCTCACCCAGGAGGGTGGGCATTACCTTCGACCCAGGCACCTCAGGCCCTGCTGCCCTCAGTGAGGAGGCCATTGACCTCCTCAGGTCCCTCACTGTTGGGCAGTCTACCATTTTGAATGCCATCCAGGGTGTAGAGAGGCAGTTGCAACAAACCAATGCATTCCTTTAGGGCATTCACTCTGGTCAGGCAGCCCTTCAGCTAGCTTTTCAGACTCTGGCCTCAGCACTGATGGCAGCCATTGTCCCTGTCTCTAGCCTCCCCCTCCAACTTCCTCCACCCAGACCCACACCCCGGTACCTCAGCCTATCCCAAGCACACCATCAGACCAGCATGCACACACCTCAACACACAAGGGAAGCTCTGGCAAACATAAGCACCACACATCCCACAGGCATTCACGCAAGCATCACACACATGCAGACACACCAACATCCACTGCCTCCACTGTGTCCCCTCCTCGTCTCCCTCCTCCCTTCCTGTCTCGTCTCCACTCACACCTGCATGCACTACATCCTCAGCCACTACGTCCATCACCAGCACACCCACCACCAAACCCCATTCACGTGCACTCACCACCCCCACTACCATTCACACATCCCCTTTGTCCTCTCCCAGTGTGTCTGTGAGGCCACCTCCCAAGGTACACAAGTGCAGCCACACACCCACCCAATAGCCATCCACCTCACGACAGCCTCCAGCCCATGCACCTTCACTCAAAGCCACCAAACGTACACCGCCTACAACCACTACCTCTTCCTCCACTCCCAAACCCCCTCCAGCTACCCGTCCCAGTGTTCCTAAGAAACTTTTCCTGGCCAGCCTTGACGTCTTTCCATCACCTCCCCCATCCCGTCAGTCTCCTAGGGCCCGACTCTCCAGGTCCCAACCTAGCACCTCAGCCACAACATCGGCGGGACCAGTGGTGCCAGTAGTCACCGGATTATGGAGTGCACCAGGCAGCAGGGCAGGCAGTGTGGCAAGGAGCCAGAGCACGGACAGTCCCCCACCTGTCAAGCATAAAAAGTTGGACAGTGCCCGGCGGGAGAGGGGAAAGAAACCACCCACCAAAGCCGTTCCCAGGGGTACAGTTGGGAGTGTGGAGACAGCTGCGACACCATCCAAGGGGGAAAACGAGCACAGTAAAACCGGCAAGTCTGGGAAGATCAGCACGGCAGACAAGACCGCCACCAGCCCCGCTGCCCAGGAAGCGACCGACAGCAGCACCCCCGCTGCCACAGTCAGGACCGCCAGCAGCCCCGAAGCCCAGGAAACGACTGCCAGCAGCAGCCCCGCTGCCAAGGAAGTGACCGCCAGAAGCAGCCACGTTGCCACAGACAGGACCGCCAGCAGCTGAACCGCTGCCCAGGACACCGCCGCTACAAGCACCGCTGCCAAGGACACCGGCACCGCTGCCCAGGACACCGCCACCACAAGCACCGCTGCCTAGGACACAGCCACAAGCACCGCTGCCCAGGACACCGCCGTCAGCAGCCCCGCAGGGCAGAAAATGTCCGCCAGCAGCTGAACCGCTGCCCAGGACACCACCGCCACAAGCACCGCTGCCAAAGACACCGTCACAAGCACCGCTGCCCAGGACACCGCCACCAGCAGCCCCGCTGGCCAGTCAGCGCAAATGATTCCGATGCTACTGAGTCCGCCATGGGCAGGATGAAGCACTCTGGGCACAAGGCCCCCCTCCAGAACCAGTGGAGAGATACATCCACTACCTCTGTCCTTGGCAGGATGAAGCACTCTGGGCACAAGGCCCCCTCCAGAACCAGTGGAGACATACATCCACTACCTCAGTCCTTGGCAGGATGAAGCACTCTGGGCACAAAGCCCCCTCCAGAACCAGTGGAGAAAGGCATCCACTACCTCAGTCCTTGGCAGGATGAAGCACTCTGGGCACAAGGCCCCCTCCAGAACCAGTGGTGACTGTTATCCACTTGAGAGACTGACTTTGCAGCAGGATTGAACAGTGGGCAAACCACCCACTTAGAGACTTATGAGTCTGTGTCTTTGCACTCCCCAGGATTGAACAGTGGGCACGGTGTTTGTTTGTACCGCCGTGGCGGTCGGAGTGTTAAAGTGGCTGTCTATGTTGGCGGTTTCCGCCACGGTAGTAATTTCATTTTTTTTACCGCCGGCCTGTTGACGGTTTTACCGCCTCTTTAACACCGACCGCCAGGGTTGTAATGACCACCAAAATACTTTAATAATATGAGATGGGGGTCCTGCAGACCCCCTCCACCCTGAGGACCACCACCTCCCCACGGTAAAGTACTGGTAGAAAAATACCCTGTGGACAGCCACCTCCCTGGGGCTACTAAATTAAATAAGGAGGGGGATCGGTCGTGGAGCCCCGGCCCTGGGGACTACAACCTCCTCGGTGCAAATTTGAAATGATGGAGGAGGGCCCCACAGCCCCCCTCATGGAGCCATAGATGGCCCTTGGAACTGCCATCCCCTAGGAAAGGCCCCTGGTACCTCCTGAGGGGCCCATCCTCTGGAAGTAGCTGTTTGTTTTTGCTAGATCAGGGATGACAGCCCCCACCAAGAAAAAGCAAACATGCCTCTGCTTTCAGCAAGCAGGAACTGTCAAACAACTCCCACTAGCTGAAAGTGGAGTTTTCATCTCTTTCCCTTCACTCATGTGAGATCTGAAAACAATGGTCCCGAAAGCAGGGAGCTGCTATTTTAAACAGCTCCCTGCTTTTGGGAGCAATGTCATCCCCTGCAGGATACTGGGAGCTGGCTAAGACCACAGGGGCCCATGCAGTCCTCTCCTGGCAGCAAATATGTTACTTGTGTGCCACTTTGAAGTAATTCTATGGTGAGACCATTACAATAACAATAGTAATGGTCTCTCTAAAGAATGACTTCAAAGTGGCACACAACCAAGATGTCTGATTCATTTGTTATAGTTACATTAAAATGCACAACAGAACCAACTCACCAATGACCTACTGGTAAAGCTCTTGGACTGTCACTTAGTAGGTTGAATTTTCAAATCCTGGTATCTCATGGCAGTGTATCTGTTTATTTACTAGTGTTTTGAATGGTAAACATTCCTTGTGATAAAACATTGAAGTATTTTTTCCCAGCAAAATCTTTGGGCTGAATGTCAAAGTAATGTCTGCACACTAGGTAAACAGGAATAACCTGTTGTAAAATGGTTAAAGTCTCACAAAGAAGGTTTAGAGTTCTAATAGAGGGGTGTCTTTGGTCATTTCCCTGCTTGAATTCCTTTACAACTTCAAATGTTTAAGGTACATGCTGAAAGGTGTTCTCCCTCTGTTATTTGACAAATGAATGTTTCTTTTCAATTTCTCCTAAAGTAGATCATTCTGAGCCTATCATTCAGCAAAGTCTAGAGAAACTCTCTCTCATTCTCTGTCAAAGTCTTTCTCTAAATGTCTTTCTCTCTCAGTCTCCCATAATTGGATGGAAGAGAGAGTGAGAGAGATTGGTATTGCAATGGTCTCTATATACAATGACTTCAGAGCATCACCACAAGCAAGATGTTTGGTTCAAATGTCATAGCTATGTTTTGATGCTCAGTACAGCAGAGTCAGATGTGGCCTACTGGTGAAGCATTGGTACTGACAGTCAGTAGGTTGAGGGTTCAATTTCTCTTATCGCATGGTGCTATATCTGTTTATTTACTAGTGCCTTGAATATAAAACATTCCTCGTGATGGAACATTGAAGTATTTTTCCCAGCAAAATCTTTGGATTGCGGCCAGCCCTAGGCCAGAGTCTGGGGACAACTCCTGCTGCACAAGGCCACAGACCGTGTGTGACACAGGGCTGGGTGGTTATAGGACGTTGGCCACATTGCCTGGCCACAGGCCAAGCCCTGCAGCTAAACCCCACCATGCACAGACAAAGAGGTTGGGTGGTTATAGGGGGATGGCCCTCCGGCCAACTGCTGCGGTGCATGGCTGAAAGCCGTGCATGATGCCGGGTTCGGTTGTTATAGGGGGTTGGCCCTCTGACCAACATATGCCATGCACGGCCAAACGCCATGCATGGCAATGTTTGAATTAACATATAGGCCCTCATTACAACCATGGTGGTTGGTGTAAAAGTGGCGGTAAAACCGCCAACAGGCTGGCAGTAATTACCGCCAAATTCTGACAATGGCGGATAGATCTCAGATAGACATCCACTTTACCACACCAGGGCAGAAACAACAGGCACCACGACGGTAGCAGCCTACAGCCAGGAGGAAATCAATGTTCCACCCACCATATTATGACCTAGGAAACTGCCACCTTTTCCTGGGCGGTACCAACGACATCAAAAACCTGGTAGAAACACTGCACAGAAGTGAAAGAACTCACCATTGGAGACACAGGGAACAACCACCCCGCCATGGAGCCCGAGCTGCATGTCTTCCCCATGGTCTTCTACGTGCTGCTCCACCACAAACACCAACAACGGCGAAGACGACGATGGTGAGTACAGCTGCCTAGCACACAAGGGAGGGAGGGAGGACAACAACAGTGACACGCACAACACCCCCCCTCAACACCATACACACAATCAGTTGCAGTACTAAAACAAATTTACCTCGTACCTCGGATGGATAAAACAAGGACAAAACGTTTTTGAAAAAGTGAATGTAATGAGATCAACACATCAGGGTAAATAAGTGAGGCAAGATCATAGATACATACATATATACATAAAAAGGGACACAGCCCAGTCCACAATGTACGATGTCCACATGGCCACAGGCCAAATTCCAAGGACACACATAGCTCCAGCCTCAACATGGAGAGAACACTGCAGGGGCATCAGTTGGGATATAGGCAGGCACCTCAGGGGGATGGGAGACGGGGGCACCTCAGCCGGCAGATGGAACAAGACCACTGATTCTGGAGGGGGCAACATGCCCTGTGCTTGATCCTGGGGAGTGCAAGACCACAGTCTCTCAAGTGGGTGACTTGCCCACATGCACTGGAGGGGGCAACATGCCCTGTGCTTGGTCCTGGGGAGTGCAAGGCCACAGTCTCTCAAGTGGGTGACTTGCCCACATGCACAGGAGGGGGCAACATGCCCTGTGCTTGGTCCTGGGGAGTGCAAGGCCACAGTCTCTCAAGTGGGTGATTTGCTCACATGTTCTGGAGGGGGCAGCATGCCCTGTGCTTGGTCCTGGGGAGTGCAAGGCCACAGTCTCTCAAGTGGGTGACTTGCCCTCATGCATTGGAGGGGGCAACATGCCCTATGCTTGGTCCTGGGGAGTGCAAGGCCACAGTCTCTCAAGAGGGTGTCTTACCCACTGGTTCTGGAGGGGGCATCGTGCCCTGTGCTCTTGATCCTGGGGAGGCTGGGGTAGGTGGGTGTCTTACCCACTGGTTCTGGAGGGGGCATTGTGCCATGTGCTCTTGTTCCTTGGGAGGCTGGGGTAGGTGGGTGTCTTACCCACTGGTTCTGGAGGGGGCATCTTGCCCTGTGCTCTTGTTCCTGGGGAGGCTGGGGTAGGTGGGTGTCTTACCCACTGGTTCTGGAGGGGGCATTGTGCCCTGTGCTCTTGTTCCTGGGGAGGCTGGGGTAGGTGGGTGTCATACCCTCTGGATTTGCGGGGGCAGGCCGCACAGCAGCCCATGGATGCAGGATTGCATACTGTCCGCCGGCGGTGACAGCTGCTCAATGGTGGTGGTGGTGCTGCTGCTGCTGGCGAGGGGAGGTTCTTGCCCATTCCCTGCAGCCTCGGACAGCTGTCTACTGGAGGTGGTGGTGCTGCTGATGGGGGGAGGCTCCAGCCCATCCCCTGCAGCATCGGACAGCTGCCCACTAGAGGTGGTGGTGCTGCTGGTGGGGGGAGGCTCCAGCCCATCCCCTGCAGCCTCGGAAGGCTGCCCACTAGAGGTGGTGTTATGTGCTGCTGCTGCTGGTGGGGGGAGGCTCCAGCCCATCCCTTGCAGCCTCTGATGGCTGCCCACTGGAGGTGGTGGTGCTGCTGGTGGGGGGAGGCTCCTGCCCATCCCCTGCAGCCTCAGATGGCTGCCCACTGGAGGTGGTGGTGCTGCTGCTGCTGGTGGTGGGAGACCCCTGCCCATCCCCTGCAGCCTCGGACGACTGCACAACCATGGTTGGTGGTGGAGGCTCCGTCAGAGTTCCTACCCCACGCCCCTTGCCCTTCCTGCTTGCTGGTGCTGGGTCCTTGGTCTTTCTGGCAGCTGGGGTAGGCTCCTTAGTCTTCCTGGCAGCAGCTGGGTACAGGCTCCTTTGTCTTCCTGGCAGCAGCTGGGGCAGGCTCCTTTGTCTTCCTGGCAACAGCTGGGGCAGGCTCCTTTGTCTTCCTGCCAGCAGCTGGGGCAGGCTCCTTTGTCTTCCTGGCAGCAGCCTAGGCAGGCTCCTTTCCCTTGAGGCTGCCTGGTTCAGGCTCCTTCACCCTCAGGACATGTGCCCTGGACCCTTTCCCACCACAAGTGGGTGTGGTGACTACTGGGCCCGTGGCCCGGGTGGCTGAGGTGCTTGGCTGGGATTTTGCCACCCTGGCCAGACATGCAGGACGGGGGGAAGGGGTAGGGAAGAGATCAATGGTGGATAGGAAAAGTTTTTTAGGGACATTGGGGGGAAGAGGGAGAAGGTTTGGGAGTGGAGGAAGAGAGAGTGGTTGTAGGAAGGTGTTTGCTGATTTTGGGGGCAGGTGCATGGGCTGGATGCTGTTGTGAGGTGGATGGCTGTTGAGTGTCTGAGTGCTTGCGTTTGTGTACCTTGGGAGGGGGGACAGACACAGTGGAAGAGGACACAGGGGACGTGTGCATGGCTGTTGAGGAGGTGTATGCCAGTGAGGTGTGTGTTCTGCTAGATGTGGTGGTGATGCTGGTGGTGGATGATGATGTAGTGCATGCAGGTATGAGTGTAGATCTGGGAGGGAGGTGGAGGAGGAGGAGACAGTGGAAACAGTAGAAATAATGGATGTTGGTATGTCTGCATCTGGACGGTGTTTGTGTGAGTGCCTGTGGGATGATGTGTGGTGCTTGTGTTTGCCTGTGCCACTCTGGTGTGTTGTCTTATGTGCATGCTTGTCTGCCTGTGTGCTTTGGATAGGGTGGGGTTGAGGGGAATGGGATTGGGAAGAGGAAGTTGGAGGGGGGAGGGTGGAAACAGGGACAATGGCTTCCATCAGAGAGAAGGCCAGAGCCTCTGTTGGGCTGCCATGCCAGTGTGAATGCCCTCCAGGAATGCATTAGTCTATTGCCTCCCGGGCTGCCAGCCCCTGGATGGCATCTACAATGGTTGACTGCCCTGCAGAAATGGATCTCACGAGGTCAATAGCCTCCTCACTCAGGACAGCAGGTCTCACTGGGGCAGGGCCTGAGGTGCCTGGGGCGAAGGAGATGCCCACCCTCCTGGGTGAGCGAGCACGGGCAAATCAATGAGGGGCTGCTGGGAGGGTGGTGCTGGTATGGGTGGTGGCGCTGTACCTGTAGCTAAGGGTGGTCACAGAAGTATCCGCCACCACCAGGGAGCTTCCATCAGAGGAGGTATCTATGTCTGAACTGTCCCCTTCAGTCTCCATTGTGGTGCTCCCCTCGCCCTCCGTCCCACTGGTGCCCTCAGCATCGGTGGACTCCGCCTCCTGGGTCCTGTGGGATGCAGCTTCCTCTGTCGCCAGTGCCTCTGCTCCTCTACCAGATGATGCTAATGCACATAAGGACAGGGCGACAAAACAAAAAGGGGGGGGAGAGACAAAGGATACACTTGGTCAATGGCTGCACAAACACCACCATTGGCGTACACAGCACCCTCACACATAGGGAACAGGCCTACGCACTATACATTGCACTACCAGTGATATTGCTAGCCACCAAGGCATGGGGAGGGGCACACACTGCAAATCTAGCACACCTGGGACACACGCAGCCTTGACCAGTAATGGATGCGTACGAGCTAGGTAGCAGAATTATCCCTTCGGAACCCTTTCCACCAGGGGACCTACGCTGTCATGTCAGGCCTGGCCTAGGGGCACCCACTGACATACATCCCCCTCCCAGATACCTCCCAACTAGGCGTTAGTAGAAATGATGGGCACTGTACTCACCCCCTTGTGGCTGGTGTGATGCCCTCAAGAGCCCATCCAGCTCAGGATAGGCCACCACCAGTAAGCGGGGCATCAGGGGGGTCAGGGTTCAACAGGCACCCCTTCCTCATTGGGAGGCCATCCCCAGCTGGGCCTTCGCGGTCTTCCGTGCCCAATGTCTCAGGTCCTCCCACCTTTTCCGACAGTGGGTGCTCGGCCTGCCGTAGACCCTCAGGGTCCGCACATCCTTGGCAATGGCACACCATATACCCTTCTTTTGATGGGCTCTAACCCCAGAGGAAATACACACAGGAAAATAGTATTAGTCAGACAGTCCTGTTTGTTACACTTATGGTTCACCATACCCCTTCACATTAGCATTTCCACACACATGGCCCAGCACACAACCTGAATGCGCCTAGGGGACATCCACCCATGCCCCTTACATGAGGCCTTCACACACCACTCCATGCATTCATGCCACATGCATCGTGCCCACAGTGTACTCACCTGTTGGTCTGGAGGCCCATACAGCAGTCCATACTGGGGTAGGAACCCATCCACCAGTCTCTCCAACTCCACCGAAATGAAGGCAGGGGCCCTTTCCCCAGTCACACAGGCCATGGTAGGTTCCAGACACAGGTCACAACAGCACATGCATTGTATGTCCTCTCCTGTTGAAGGACAGGTTGCAAGTGAAGGATCAGATAGAAAATGGTGGATACGTCCGCGGCGGTGCATACCGTCACCGCCTGCGTACATCACCATTGGCCACTGTAACCCAGAGGGCCCAATTATAACCAATGAGGAGTTGCACAGCAGTTCCTGACTGCCTCCTGCAACGGCACACAACGTCATCGGAATTATCTCACTTCCACCTGACCCTCCACACAGGACAGGAGGACGTCATTTCAGGCATGGGGGAGCAGGCGCTGGATAATTTCTGCGTCACTGTTTAAATTTGGACATACATGACAATTCTCACTGACCCATTACAAGTTAACAGCATGCATTGTACTGTTGTTGCCCCATTGTTCAGTTTGTGATTGCCTCCTCACTTTTTTGCCCTCTAGATTGCTCCCGCTATGGTTGAATAGGAGATGGAGACATACTCCCTTGTACAGACCCCTGGTGGACTTGGCTACAATGGAGGACAGGCACATCATCCTCGTCTATAGACTGGACAGGGCCACAATCACAGAGCTGTGTTTCCAATTGGAGTCTGACCTGATATCTGTCACTCCACTGGGATCACCCCTCTTGAGAAAGTTCTATCACTGCTCCATTTCTTGGCAACTGGTTCTTTCCAAGTGACAGTGGGCTTGGCAGGAGGAATGTCACAGCCAATGTTCTCAATAGTGCTGACTAGAGTGTTGTCTGCCCTGATTAAGCACATGTTCAGCTACATTTTATTTCCCCAGGTGGAAGATTTGGCCACAGTGAAGGCCGACTTGTATGCAATGGCACATATTCCCAACATAATTGGGGCAATTGATGGAACACATATTGCATTTGTCCCCCCGTCAAAATGAACAGGTGTTCAGAAATCGTAAGAGTTGCCACTCAATGAATGTACAGATGGTGTGCCTGGCGGACCAGTACATCTCCCACATCAATGCTAGGTATCCTCGGTTGGTGCATGATACCTTTGTCCTGAGGAATAGCAGCATCCCAAATGTGAGGGCCCAACTACAGAGGCACAGGGTGTGGCTAATAGGTGAGCGCTGTTTCCCACCTAGTATATGTTGGTGTATGTGTATGGTGTGGGCCATATGGGATAGTGTGTGCCTAAATGTTGTCCTTCAATATTTGCAGGTGACCCTGGTTACCCCAACCTATCTTGGCTGCTGACGCCTGTGAGGGATGCCAGGACAAGGGCAGAAGAACGTTACAATGAGGCACATGGGTGAACCAGAAGGTAATTGAAAGAACCTTTGGCCTCCTGAAGGCCAGGTTCAGATGCCTCCATCTAACAGGTAGATCCCTGTGCTACTCACTGAAGAAGGTTTGCCAGATAATAGTGGCATGCTGCATGTTGCACCACCTTGCCCTAAGACACCAGGTGCCTTTTCTGCAGGAGGAGGAGCAGTGGACCCTGTGGACAGTGAGGATGAGGAGGCAGAGGACAACAGAACAGCAGTGATCAGACAATACTTCCAATGACACAGGTAAGACAGTGTTATTTCATATTTTATTGTCATTCATTGGAATTTCTTTGGCACTGGCATGCTGTTATTTCCCACTTCTATGCCCACTTACTGTACCCTTTGGCAATTCATTTTACAGATGTTGGTGCCTCACAATAGCACCTGGTGTGATCACTGTAGCCAGCTACAGGTCATTCATATATGCTCATTTACTGTACAGTTGAATTGCAATGTTTGAATCTGGTTAAACTGATACATACTTAAAAAATTGGACATACGCCATACTTCAATTTTTTCCAAGGGTGTTTATTGGAGTGATAAGATATTGAGGGGCAAGTGCAATGGGTGGGGGTGATGATGGAGGAAAATCCAGGGTATTGTTCTAGTCTGTAGCACAGGTGCATTGTCCAAGGGGACATAGGAAGGGGAGCAATGGCAGTTCAAGGTGAACATGGTGACTGAGTGGGACACAAGGGTGACAATCAGGAGAGTCTCATTTCCTGGCAGGGGTCTTGGCAATAGTCTCTGGCTTCTGTCTGGATCGCAGGGAACGCTTACGGGGTGGTTCTCCTTCTGCAGGGAGAGGGGTGCTGGTTGATCCTGTGGCGGGGCCTCCTGTCCACTAGCCCCACCCCCAGCACACCTATTCCCCGCCAATGTCTCACCATCACAACCCACACATCCCAAAACCTAGGCCTGCATGCGTCCACTAAGCATGGACACCCATCACCAAAGCATGCCCAATGCATATACACATCCCCCCCACAAGCCACCCTCACCAAAGCCCCCACACACGAATGCCAGCACTTGGGGACACGAAAACCCACAGATACACCCATATGCCACACATTGAAACTATAACCATACCTCTATACCCCTGCAGGACCCGACCGTCAACACACCGCGGCGGAGGGGCCAGAATTCTCCACACCCCCCACCCAAGAGGCCGTCAGCGATGACAGCAGCTCTGTCGACCTGGACACCGATGACCAGCCCGGACCATCGGGGACCTCTGGACAGTCGGTTCCCCTCACACAGGCCCAGGCCACTACAGACCCAAACCCCTCTGGGAACACCAGCACAGCTCCCACCCAGCGGGCCCATGCCTCTGTCTCCAGGGCGCGTCAATCTGCGGTGTGTCTACCACTACAGGGCACCCAGGATAACCCACCACCCCAACAACAACAGGGACCTGGGGGCAGTGGTAGTGGGCACACCGGCCAGGGGGCAGAGGCCCAGGGAAACAGGGGAACTCGGAGGGCAGCTGTGCGACAGGGGGGGGAGGAGAGGCCCAGGGAACCCACTCTCCACGAGGTCCTCACCACCATCATGGGAGCATACAACCGCTCCCAGGAGACGATGGCGACGGTACTGGCCCGGTTCCAGGAGATCCAGGTGCTGCAGGAGGAACACTATCGGGGGTACAGGGAGGACATCAGAGCCATCAACACCACCCTGGTTACCATGGTAGGGCTGCTGCAGGACCTCGTCAACAACAGGGCGGACACTGAACAACACCCAAGGGCCCCTGCCACTAGCCTGGACCAAGAACAGCCAACCACCTCCGCCGGCGCTAGTGGACAGGAGGCCCCCGCACAGCAGCAGCCCACCAGACCCCCACCTCCTGCAGGAGAAGAACCACCCCGCAAGAGGGCCCTGAGATCTCGCAAGAAGACAGAGTAGGATGTCAAGACCCCCGCCAGCAATGGATACCACCTGATGTCATCCCACTGTCCCACATTGTCACCCTGTCCATCCTTGAACTGCCCATGCTCCATCTCTCCACAGGCCTCTGGACAATGCACCTGTGTGACTGTTACTCTGGACTCTGCCATGGACATTCCTTCACCATAGCCCCCACCCACTTGAAACCACCCATCCCATTTTGAGCACTTAAATAAACACCTATTTTGCACCAAAATATCTGGAGTCTGGCTGTGATTTCAATAGATTGTAATTGACATGACAGTGCAAATATGTCCTTGTACATGGTGAAGTCAACAAACAGCTGCCACAAAGCTGTAGTCCATGGGGAAACGAAGCACAGGACTCGTAGTGGGGACCCCAGATCTGAAATAGGGAGGGAAAAGCCAAAACTCAGTCACCATACACTGGGGCAAATAGACAGGCAGCAGAGATGCTGGAGAGTAGTTAACATTTACTAAATTATCTTTGAAATGTTACCTGTGTCCTATTGGAAGTACTGTTCAATGATTCTGTCCCTGTTGTCTGTTTCAGCCCCGTCGTCTTCCTCCTCGTCACTCTCCTCAGGTTCCACCGCTGCCACAACACCACCGTCTCGACCATCCTCCTGCAGGAAAGGCACCTGGCGGCGCAAAGCCAGGTTGTGAAGCATGCAGCAGGCCACGATGATGTGACACACCTTCTTAGGTGAGTACATTAGGGATCCACCTGTCATATGCAGGCAGCGAAACCTGGCCTTTAGGAGGCCAAAGGTGCGTTCGATCACCCTCCTAGTACGCCCATGGGGCTCATTGTACCGTTCCTCTGCCCTGGTCCGGGGATTCCTTACTGGGGTCAGTAGCCACGACAGGTTGGGGTACCCAGAGTCCCCCACTAGCCATACACGGTGTCTCTGTAGCTGTTCCATCACGTAAGGGATGCTGCTATTCCTGAGGATGTAGGCGTCATGCACTGACCCTGGGAATTTGGCATTTACATGCGAGATGTACTGGTCAGCCAAACACACCACCTGGATGTTCATTGAATGGTAATTTTTTCTGTTCCTGTACACCTGCTCCCTGTCTCTTGGGGGAACCAAAGCCACATGGGTCCCATCAATGGCACCAATTACGTTGGGAATATGTCCAAGGGCGTAGAAATCACCCTTCACTGTAGCCAATTCGCCCACCTCAGGGAAAATGATGTAGCTCCTCACGGATTTCATCAGGGCAGACAACACTCTGGATAACACCTTCGAAAACATGGGCTGAGACATCCCAGAAGCAATTCCCACGGTTGTCTGAAATGACCCACTTGCCAAGAAATGGAGTACTGACATGACCTGCACCAGAGGGGGAATCCCTGTGGGTTGGCGGATGGGGGACATCAGGTCGGGCTCCAGCTGGGCACACAGTTCATGGATAGTGGCACGGTTAAGACGGTAGGTCAGGATAATGTGGCGTTCTTCCATTGTCGACAGGTCCACCAGCGGTCGGTACACGGGAGGATTCATCCGTCTCCTCGCCCAACCCAGCGGACGGTGCCTAGGAAGGACAACATGGAGCACACAGTCAAGCAACCCACAGGTACGTACTCACAGCTAGCACAGTAAACGATTCTCTATGCAGTGAATGGCGTGTCTGAGTGGCTATGCAAGGCCTAGGCCTGTGTGACGCTGTTGAAATTGAGCCATGTGGGCCCTGGAAATGGCGGCTGCCTGACCTGTGAAGTGTGACAATGGGATGTGAGGTCAATGCGCTGGCGTGGCACACCGCGGCGGGCGGCGGGCGAAGACCGCGGCGCAAAGCCGCATTGGTTAACATTGAAGCCTATGGGTTTCAGGAGCCAATGGCGAAGGGCGCCGGCGGTGGCGGGACGCACCGCCGCGGTACGCACCGCCGCGGACGTCACCGCCATTTTCTATCTACTTATCCACTTGCGACTTGAACTTTCACAGGAGAGGACCTATACTGCAAGTGTTGCTGTGACCTCGGTCTGGAAGGGACAATGGCTGCTGCGGCTGGGGAAAGGGCCCCTGCCTTCACTGGAGAGGAGTTGGAGAAACTTGTGGATGGGGTCCTCCCCCAGTATGCCCTACTCTACGGTCCTCCAGACCAACAAGTGAGTTTAATTCAATATGGATTTGGGGCCACTGGCTGGCTTGGGGGCCTGGCGGGGGGCCTGGCGGGGATGGGGGGCATGTTGGGCCTGGCGGGGGGCATGGCGGGGGGCCTGGCGGGGATGGGGGGCATGTTGGGCCTGGCGGGGGACATGGCGGGGGGCCTGGCGGGGATGGGGGGCATGTTGGGCCTGGCGGGGGCATGGCGGGGATGGGGGGCATGTTGGGCCTGGCAGGGGGCATGGCGGGGGGCCTGGCGGGGATGGGGGGCATGTTGGGCCTGGCGGGGGGCATGGCGGGGGGCCTGGCGGGGATGGGGGGCATGTTGGGCCTGGCGGGGGGCATGGCGGGGATGGGGAGCATGTTGGGCCTGGCGGGGGGCCTGGCGGGGATGGGGGGCATGTTGGGCCTGGCGGGGGGCATGGCGGGGGCCTGGCGGGGATGGGGGGCATGTTGGGCCTGGCGGGGGGCATGGCGGGGATGGGGGGCATGTTGGGCCTGGCGGGGGCATGGCGGGGGGCCTGGCGGGGATGGGGGGCGTTGGGCCACTGGAAAGGAAAATGCTGAGAAACTTGAACGTGGTATTTCTCCCTCCCTGTACGTGTCACATAGGTCCGCGCCCATGAGAAGATCGGGATTTGGCGTGCCATCGCCAAGGAAGTCCGGACCCTGGGGGTCCACCATCGACGGGGCACCCACTGCCGCAAGAGGTGGGAGGACATCCGCCGCGGGACCAAGAAGACCGCCGAGTCTCTGCTGGGGATGGCCTCCCAACGTAGGCGGGGTGCCTGCCGTCAACTGAGCCCCCTGATGTTCCGGATCCTGGCGGTGGCCTACCCTGAATTGGATGGGCGCGTGAGGGCAGCACAGCAGACACAAGGGGGTGAGTACAAGCATTATCTACTCTGTTGTCGCGCAGTGGAGGTGTCTGGGTGGGGGAGGAGGGCTGGGGGTCCCCCTAGGCCAGGGCGATATCTGTAGGCTGGGCACCCCCGTAAGCCCCTGTGTCCCCAGCCACCACCCTCAGTAGTTTGTCAGTACAGCCATCCCTGGGCCGTGTCATCCATGGGTGCAGTTGTCAACTCTAGGCGTGTAGGGCATGTTCCACGGAATGCGTAGCGGACCCCAAGTGCGCAACTTAGTGCAGGGGGCATCTGTGTCTGTCATGTCCGCTAACTGTACCGGAGATCCATGTACTCAATATCCCTTTATTTCTCTCTCCCCCCCCTTTTTGTTTGTCTTTCTGTGCTTGTGTGCATCAGCATCATCAGGCGGAGGAGAAGTGGCATCGGGGCAGGAGGGAGCTGCATCTCACATGGCCCAGGAGGGCCATGCCACAGAGTCAGACTGGACCAGTGAGACGGAGGGCGAGGGGAGCTCCACGACGGGGACGACTGGACCCTGCAGCGACACGGACACGTCCTCGGAAGGGGGCTCCCTTGCGGGGGTGGCACCATCCGTGCCCCCCGCCATTACAGGTACAGCCGCCACCCAGCGCACCATCTCCGCCTTCCCAGCAGCCCCTCAGCGTTCGCCCCGTGCCCGCTCTGCCAGGAAGCCGGGCATCTCCTTCGCCCCAGGCACCTCAGGCCCTGCCCCTGTTACCCCCGCTGCCCTCAGTGAGGAGGTCATTGACCTCCTCCGAACGCTCATTGTTGGGCAGACTACCCTTTTGAATGCCATCCAGGGGGTGGAGAGGGAGGTTCATCGCAGCAATGCGTACCTGGAGGGCATTCATTCGGGTCAGGCTGCCCATCAGCGATCGTTCCAGGCTCTGGCCTCAGCACTGACGGCAGCCATTGTCCCTGTCTCCTGCCTGCCTCTACTAACTCCCTCCTCCCAGTCTCCTGTTCCTCTGCCTGTCTCACCCACACCATCAGACCAGCCTGCACACACCTCAACACCAAAGAGAAGTTCATCCAAACATAAGCACCACAGATCACGCAGACATTCACACACGCAACATTCCGATGCAGACATGCCAACAGTCACTACCACCTCTGTGACCCCCACCTCCTCGTCTCCCTCCTCCCTCCCTGTGACGTCTACACTCACACCTCCATTCACCTCACCATCAGCCAGTGTTTCCATCACCAGCACACTCTCCACTCCAGTCCGCACACGTGCAGTCACCACCCCCACTGCCATTTACACGTCCCCTGTGTCCTCTCCCACTGTGTCTGTCACCCCCTCTTCCACACCACACAAACGCAGCCACCCACCCACCCAACAGCCATCCACCTCACGACAGCCTATCCCTCCTGCACCTGCACCCAAAGACAGCAAACGTGACTCACCTACAACCACATCCTCTCCCTCCACTCCCATTCCCACTGTACCTACCACTCTCCATTGTCCCAAGAAGCTCTTCCTCGCCACTACTAACTTCTTTCCTGACCCTGAGCCCCCCCCTCCTTCTCGTCGGGGTAAGAAGAGCACCTCAGCCACCACCAGCCCTGCAGCCCCCTTGACAAGGGTGCAGGGGTATTGGAGCCCGCCAGCCCGCATGTCTGGATCTTCGCCCAGCAGCAAGGGGACAGCCAGCCCACCCCCTGGGAAGAGGAGCAGAAGGCGGAAGGGGCGCCGCAGGAGCCCGCCTTCTACATCCCCCCCGGACACCACCCAGAGACAGTCACCAGCCACAGCTCCAAAGGGAGGAAAGGGCCACAGGCCCACGACTAAGGAGGGCAAGGGCAGCAAGTCGGAGAGGTCAGGCAGCAGGCCTGCTGCCCAGGAGGAGCCCACAACCCTCATAGCCGCTGCCCCGGGAGGAACCGGCACAGCTTCCCCGGGAGAGCCCACCACCCCCATAGCCGCTGCCCAGGGAGGACCCAGCCCAGCTGGCCAGGAGGGCCCCACCACCCACAGCCCAGGTGGGCAGTGAAGGAGCACCATCCCCGCTGCCCAGGAGGGCACCACCAGGCAATTAGCAGTTGGCCATAGACCGTCCACCGTCTCAAGAACCGCTGAACTGGGCCCCTCCGTCTCAAGCACCGCTCCGCTGGGCCCCGCCGTCTCACGCACCGCTCCGCTGGGCCCCGCCGTCTCAAGAACCGCTGAACTGGGCCCTTCAAGGCAAGGAGCGCTGAACTGGGCCCCACCGTCTCAAGAACCGCTGAACTGGGCCCCGCCGTCTCAAGCACCGCTCCGCTGGGCCCCGCCGTCTCACGCACCGCTCCGCTGGGCCCCGCCGTCTCAAGAACCGCTGAACTGGGCCCTTCAAGGCAAGGAGCGCTGAACTGGGCCCTGCCGTCTCAAGAACCGCTGAACTGGGCCCTTCAGGGCAAGAACCGCTGGCCCTTTGGCAGACGTGGCAGGGCAGGATCTATCTCGGGCAGGGCTGCAGGATGTCCTCTGGCCAACTTGCCTCCTCCAGTGGCAGTGGGGTCTGTTATGGACTGTATGGACTGTGGCTTTGCTCTCCCCAGGATGGCCCAGTGGGCAGGCCACCCACTGTATGGACTGTATGGACTGTGGCTTTGCTCTCCCCAGGATGGCCCAGTGGGCAGGCCACCCACTGTATGGACTGTATGGACTGTGGCTTTGCTCTCCCCAGGATGGCCCAGTGGGCAGGCCACCCACTGTATGGACTGTATGGACTGTGGCTTTGCTGTCCCCAGGATGGCCCAGTGGGCAGGCCACCCACTGTATAGACTGTATGGACTGTGGCTTTGCTCTCCCCAGGATGGCCCAGTGGTCATGGAGTCCCCTCGTGGATCTGGCGTCGTGTACTCAAGTGGCTGAGGTGCCCCCCCTTCCCTTCCCCCTGAGGTGCCTGTCCTATTTTCTTTCTGATGCCCCTGCAGTGTTCTCTCCGTGGAGTTCTTGTCGTGGGACTGGGCCTTGCCCCTTTGCACAGGACCCCTGTGATCCACGGACAGTGGTTGGACTACATTTAGTAGCTGTATATATTTTGTACATAGTTTATTTATTTATTGGGATTACTGGTGTACATATTTCAATATATCTGCCCGTTTATGATCTCTTCTTTTGGTCTTTGCATTATTTCGGAGGGGGGTGGTTTGTGGGTTGTGACAGTGATCTGTGGGAATGCATTGATGTGTGTGTTGTAGTGGGTGTGGGTGGGTGGGTGTGTGCCGGTAATCTTTTCCCTCCCCTGTGTCGTAGGTGCAGTACTCACCGATGTCTTCCGCGCCGCCAGGCGTGCTCCTGGTATATGAGCAGGAATAGGAGTGCGGGGATGACCTGCAACTCTGGCTCCATACTGCCGGAATCTCGCGTGGAGTGCGTAGAGGTGAGCGTTTTCCCGTTCGTAGTCTGTTTCCGCCGTGTTCTTATCGGCGGTGCTCCCGCCCCGGAAAAGGTGGCAGATTGGTGGGTCTTAATAGGGTGGGCGGTACATTGTCTGCCGCCGGGCTGTTGGCGGGAACCGCCGCGCTGTTTGTTTGTACCGCTGTGGCGGTCGGAGTGTTAAGTTAGCGGGCTGTGTTGGGGGTTCCCGCCAGGGTCAGAATTGCATATTTTAGACCGCCGGCCTGTTGGCGGCTTGGCCGCCGCTTTATCACCGACCGCCAGGGTCAGAATGAGGGCCTATATCTTAAATAACAGTCAAAATTGTTATAATTGCTATCAAAGAGAAGCCTAATATTTAAATCATAAATTGAAAGGAAAATGGATAACTCTTCATCAATATTATTATATATCTGCATTCCAGCTTCATCAAGGTTTTCAGTTTATTGCTCCCTTTTGTTTTCTGTTGGACCCTGTCAATACTAAAACATTGCAACAAATCAGGATTTCGATTATGTTACCTATCAAAATGTCTTGCAACTGGATATGCACTGTCACCATTTTTGGTGACCCTCATATGTTCCAAAATTATATTATGTACCCAGGAAAATGGTGCTGCCCACACAGATTCACTCTAAGGGGCAATTGAGTACATAGACACAATAATCACTAGCACATGTAATGTGTTGCTAAATCTCTTAGAAAGTGATTGTTTTGTTTCCTTAATAACTTTGGTGCTGCTTGATGAATATACCCCCAAATTTCTAATAAAACAGTTAATCTATTTTGGATACTTACAGGCATGTTTGATGAAGATATGTTAAGTGGGGTTTCCAAAAAATAAGGGAAGGCAAAATGTGACATGTTCCCTATTTAACTCCATTACAAGCATTTCTACAAATCCATGAAATATTTGTGAATTCAATTAAAAAAATAAAGGCACACAATTGGACTAGGAAGCATTTTTTCATTTGTCTTGTGTGGATCAGTCTGTGAATTCACAAATTTGCAACAGTCTGATTGGCCGGTGATCACAAAAAAACCTGTTTTAGCCCCCATTGCCCAACACCATGTGTCAAGCACAGTGCTAGGCAAAATAAAAATGAAAAGGGCATAAGAGGGTAATGTGAACCTACCATTAACCCTCAGCCTAAGAAAGGGGAGCCCCAGAGGTTCACTTCAGTCTTTAACTTAGCAACAAAAATATGTTCTCATGATGGGGCTCAAATGCTAGACTTATCCTGGGCCCTCAGACCTTCCTTATTCATGAATCTTAAAAAATAAAAGTAAAAAGAACTTGGTGCACTACAGCTTTGTTGGCCAGTCAGAAGTTTGAAACCAGAAATAGGATGTTAGAAGCAAACAAAAGTGAGATGTGGTATATAATAACCAAAAAGGAAATTAACTGACAAAACAAAGGTTAAGGTGAAGTTATGGTGGACTTTGATTATATGATCTCAGCATATGTTAAAAAAGACTCAGGAATTCACTTAATAAATCAGTAAAAGTGTTGTTATGGTTACAAAACAGAACCTTACAAACACAGAAATTTGCCATGTGGAAGGGTGAGAAAACTATTTATAACTTATGTCCCTGCCTTGCATTGCTTAGGACCTCGGATAGATCACTTATTACATTTAAAATACCACAATTGAGGGCATTACTAAAGACTCCTCAAATTACATCATTGATGTTATCACTGATGACAGCATAGAGAGGCACCAGTACTCTGACTCTGCCATGCAAAGTCCTCTGTGAGTGGTCAACCCATATTGCTCCTGGCCTTAGAATATGTTTTGTAATCATAACAACGATTGTGAGTATAATGAAAATACCTAGACCAAATATTTTGTAATTCTGTGTTGAAAGCATGAACTGAAACAAGTGTCTTGAACAAATGTACAATGTTTTATGAAGATGCATGGTTCTCATTTACTTTAACTTGTTTTCTCCACAACGCTCTATGTTCCGCCACTGAGCAATGCCCAAATAATCTGTTCTGTGCTACTAGTGCAGGACTCTTACTGTGGTAACAATAATTAACGACCACACAAACTGGCACACCAAGAGGGCGCTGGCTCTGGGTTATGAACTATTCCCAGATTTACCAAGAATTGCTATGCCTTCCCAGGTGACGTGGAACATGGAGGAATATCTTTATTTCTCCTCGTTTTGTCCTCTTTCTACATTCTGCAGCACACATATTGGAAAAAGACTTAGAGGATTTTTTTTTCTCAGGAAGGTGACCCTTCCTGCACAAAACCAATGCTGGCTATAATGCAGGTACCCTTCAACCATGGCACAAGGGTGCCTGCATTGGTGCTAGGCACAATATGTGCACCTGCATAGGCAGAGGTCAGGAATGCACCATATCTTTTTAGATATGGCACATTCCTGCCCTCTCCCTTTCACAAAGTGCAGCAAGGTGTCTTGCTGTGTTGTGTTGCAGGACATAATGATAAATATGACCCTTAACTTTTACAGTGTCTACATTTCACAAGACATATAGGGCCTCATCACCCATGCCCTTTTAATTCCGTGTGGGACAGTAACAGGATATGCAGGCCTCATGAGAAGTATGGGTCCCAAGGATTTACTGCAGATCCATAGTGTTTCACCAGGACACGTCAGCTGCAGAAAGCACTCAAAATATCAGGGAGAAACTGTGGAAGAAGAGAAATTCCCTTGGTGATCAAGTGCAGTGTTCCTGATGGCCATATTCACTCATCATTAATAAGAGAGCCCCTTAAAGTCAAACTGGTAATCTCATGGATTTTTATCCCCTGGAATTGCCAAAACCCATGGGATTGGTTACTCTGGGGGTGAGTACTCAGAGGATTACCGTGGAACTTCTAATGGGGTCAAAATAGCTGCAGTTAATCTAGTTCAAAGTCTGACACATGAATCACCTAAATCTAATGTTTAAATATTGACTACCTGTGGAAATAGATCAATTTTTTTCTATGAAAGCTATTAAATGTACCTTTTATTTCTCATCAAGTTTACTGCCACCAGATGCATAGGCGCCTTTTCTATTCTTTTTGTCTGCTGTTGTTCCTATGTGAATTGGACCACATACATTAGGTGTTCTGAAGGCTGACTTACTGGCTGATGTGTTCATTTCTAAGTAGATTCCTCATGTGGGAATGCAGGTTTTTCCAAACATGTCCTATACACAGTGTGCACATAGCAATGGCCCTGCTTGTGGTTTTTGTATCCAGGAGAACAGATGACTGCAAGTCCCTATAGTGTGGAAAATATTAGGCATAAACATTGAGGGCCCAAAGTATTCCACATACATCAGGCAGCTAGTAAACCGATTTCTGGCCTCTCAGAATAATCTTGGACACCAGGTATGGCAATGTTGGTAGGAATGTATTTTCATACCCCATTTTGTGCTGATTCATGCAAGACCTTGGTTTTGTTGGCAGTTTAAATGTCGATGTTGGGTACTGCTTCTGTATCTGATCCCAGAGATGCATGGCATACATCTGGCCAGATTTCATAGAAACAAGATAATGCTGACCTTTCCCTACTCTTCTTTGAACACTGAAAAGGCATAGCAGGCACATAATCTGCACATGCTGTGTTTTGGTCTTGTGGAAATTCTAACAAGGCCAGTGCCAACAGTCAAATTAAATATTATGTTAAATTAATTATGATAAAAATAGTTCTAGCCAATGTCGACAAAGTACGAAAAACACATCATACTAGCAATGATCCAAAATGAATATTTATATTGCAAAACATTTTAAACAATGAAAAAATCAAGCAAAGTTCATAACAATGCACTACGGTCATCATTATGAGTAATCCAGCTCGGTAAAGTAAATCCACCCTCCTCCACTGCCGGACCCTAAAGAATCCATTAGAGATAAGAAATTACTGGAAGAATCAGTAATTTCTGTCATGAATCCTTAGGTTACTCTTGATTTCCCCCTGATATTTCAACTGGAGACCCTATCTGGTTTTCAAACACAGAGTTTTCATGTGGGAGATCCCAGATAAGCAAAGTTACCATGGATCTCATAATTGTGATGGAACTGGTCATTTCTGTTACTAGCCCCATTGGAATTAAGAGGCCATTCATAATTAAGTGAAATTTAAACTACATCAATTTGAAAAACATCCCTGTAATTCACTTTTTATCCATCTCTAATTTTATGTAATGTATGGTTCTCAAATTCATCTGCCTCTGCTTTTAACAGCTACACAGGGGCAGAGGAGTAATGAAAAAAAAACTCAGATACAAAAACTGGACTCTTGAGACAAATGAGGCCTTATCTTTGTACTTCTGTGTTAAGAAAGTATCCTGAAGTGAATAGCCTCCAGGCAATTGTTTTTTTATGGCTGGATTATAACATCTTGAACACAGATTACCAATCAGGTTTATGCCCTCACTGTGGCATGTCACTCACTATTAGGAGTATGTGAGTAATGCTATCCTCCATAGAATCATTCCTGTCTGAAAACATACACCATCTTGAGATGGTTTCTTACATCACTTCATTCATGAGCATCAGTTGTTGGGTCATCAGGGATTCCTTCAATGTAAACTCAGTTCAACAGGCACAAATCCTCATGCGGTACCAATCTGGCTATTTCATGTGAATCAGTGATTTACAGATGAACATCTACAATAGCTCTCAGAGGCAATAGCATTCAAAGGAACAAAACGTAGGAACCCAATAAACAAGGAAACCCTGGATACATCCCAACTAGAAAACAAGAATTGGGTTCTTTCAATATAACTTGCACTAGTACTTCCATCTAATGGAGGGGATAACTTGTAGCTCTGCTCTGCTGGCGGAGCTAACAGAGTTCTGGAAATCTGCGCTCCTTTTGGAGTGTGGAGTTGTCCAAAAAACTCAGCTAGCACCACCAACAGAGCAGAGCTTACCCGGTGCTCGCTGCAGCCCATATGGGCTGCAGCACACACCTGAGCAGAGTAGGGAGACAGCCACTGAGATGACTATTAGCAGTTGGACAACTACTGCCTGTAGCCATGAGGCTCACTTAATGGTAATGAAACATTGATGTCTTGAAGAAGATCCAACGAATTGACATACATATTTATTGTTTTACCGGAACTAAACTTTTGTTAAAAAACGTTTAATTAGAACACAAAGAAAAGAAAAAAACACAGTGTTTTAAAAACTCATTCAAATCTTACTTTGAGAATCTCATGTGTTTGTGGTTTCTGATTACAATGAAGTGGAATTTAAGGCCATTAGCTATGTGGTCTGTAAGATTAAAGTTATGCCGGGTGGGACCATTTCTTGTTTTGTAGTTGCACATCGGTTAGTTGCCATCTGTATAAGCTTATTCCAGAGCTGGATTCATACCAACTAACTCTATCCCTACATTCAATATCCTACCACTTTCATTGGAAGAGGCAGATCCCAAAATGCTTCCTCTTCTCTAACCTTTCATTTAGTCAACCCCACCCGCTCCGTGGGAATGATCAAAGCCACACTGCACATTCACAAAAAACCTATAAAATGCGAAATATGCATTGCACATATGCACCCACAGTTAATACACTGGTAACAATGGACAACTTGCAGATGTTAATCATCTTAATAACCTTCCAACTACTTTAAAATAACCACTGAGCGTCTATAGTCATCTGGCCTTGACCACAACCTACTTACCATAATGCACATTCACAATCTGCAATGAATTGGATAGTTAGGGCACGCTTGAATATAGAACTTTTGAAAATAAGAAGCTAGGCTGGCAAGAACTTGATTGGGTCCATGTGGAATTTGATCAAATGTAAAGTACTCTGAACTGTCCGTAAAGCCCACTGGAACTAACACCCCTGTACCTGAACAAAGTTGAACCCATACTATGTGCAAGATTTTTTTACAACACACTGATTAATTAAAACAACCTTAAAAAAAAAATTGAGATGGGGCCCTAGAAGTCGAGTGGTAGATATTTTGGATGCCCAGAAGCAGAGATTGAAGTTTGGAGAATTCCTAGACCTAGCTGGGTATGTCAGACCCTTCTGATAGGAACACATTACCCATAGGCCCTGTTGTTCTTGGTACCTCAGACCATTATTAATTGTTGTTTCTGCTTTTGAAGATGTACATTGGCAACAGAAGGTGCTAACACATTATGGGGGTCATTATGACCTCGGCGGTCTTTTTGAAAGACCGCCGAGGGACCGCCGTGCTGAAGACCGCCAGTGGTGGCGGTTTTCCGCTCGGCGTGTTATGACTGTTGGCAGCTCTCCGTCCTTTTTTGGACGGAGAGCCACCAACAGCCATACTGGAGGCCGGCGGGCAAGTGGAGGTTGCTCCACCTCCACCGCCACGCCAACAGAACACCGCCCACCGAATCACGTCCTGTGATTCGGCGTGGCGGTGTTCTGTTGACGGTGTGGTGTCGGCGGAGCAGCCCCCATGGCTCCCGTCCCCTCCCGGAGGGGAGGGGTGTGGGGGGATGTTGTGTGTTGTGTGCATGCATGGGGGGGTGCTTGCAGGGGTGTTGCGTGTTTGGGAATGAGTGCGTGTATGTCTGTGGGTATGTCTGTATGGATGTGTGCGTGTATGTTTGAATGTGGAGGTGTGCGTGTCTGACTGTGTGTGTGTGGATGTTGGCATGTATGTCGGTGTGTGTGCGTGTATGTGTGTTGGTGGTGCCTGCGTGCGTGTCGTGTGTGAGTGATGTGATGTTGGGCGTCGGGGTGGGGAGGGGGGCCCTGCCACCTTTGGGGGGTGGCAGGGGTGGTGGGGGGTGTAGGGGAGGGAGTCGGGGTGGCGGTGGGGGGTGAGGGAGACCCCTATCAGTGCCAGGGAAGCAATTCCCTGGCACTGATAGTGCTTACCGCCATGGATTTCATGGCGGTTTCAAACCGCATGAAATCCATGGCAGTCAGTCGGGTCCAAATACTGCCGGCGGTATAGTGACGGCCGCCGGGCTGGAGACCCAGGTCTCCAGCCCGGCGGTCGTCTCCGCACTGGCGGGCGGAACGGAGAACCGGCGGATGACCATGGCGGTAACCGCCATGGTCATAATTCCCCAAAAAAAGACCGCCAGCCTGTTGGCGGTCTTACCGCCGCTTCTCCGCCTTCCGCCAGGGTCATAATGACCCCCTATGTTTTTTTTTCCTGTGTTTTTTATTTAGTGACATATTTGTCACTGTGTAAATATAAACCTATTTTTGTCGATATAGCTCTCTTTGAATTTATAAATAAAGCACATAGCATTGGTATAGCATTTATAGTTATATATTTATATATATTTACATAGCATTTGCATTTATATGTTTATACTTATAAAGCATTTATGGAAAAGCATATAGCATCTGAGCTCCACACTCTTCACCATCTCCTACAATGATTCTTGGCCGTTCTCCCACTCCGTCCTTAAACGGTCAAGTGTAGAAAGGAAGTAACTTGGGCATGCAAATCAAATCCATCATTTTTCAAAGCCCTAAGACACCAGTAGTAAAGCAGTAACCAACAGATATCCCGTGCAGTGATCAGTGACTTCCACAAGACCATGAAAAAAAGTCCTCACATATATTACATATCATTATTAATCTACCACAAGACAAATACATCAATGAATGTGCTGTACTGAAGGTTCCAATACTACAGTATAGCTTCAATACAAACTATAAAAGGAGCATATCACAAATTAAATGAGTTAAAGTACAAGAATGATTTTTCTATGCACTAAGTTGGTATTCATAACGGATTGTGCTAGCATGATCAAATTCATGTTATGTGATACAAACAGACAAGGACATATGTACTTAAACTAAACACCCAAATTTGATGTGAGGAATGCTTGCAATATGTCTAACCACTGGAAATCACTTGGAGTAGAAACCCAAGCCATCGTTATTTTGCTAAACATGCAACCTCAGTTTAGAAACAGCCATCTGCACATTAGTCCTAACCCTGAACATGCACTTACACCTGCAAGCCCGGTAACATATTCTTTGTTGATAGCTAAGGGGCCTTTGGAGTTACCACCTGGCTTAAAAGCACAGAAGTACATATCTCACAATTCCTTTAAAAAATATTCTAGTTTTATTTCATTGGTTTGGATGTATAGTTTTCACTATGCAAATGCGCAAGTATTATTGGCTAGGGTTCTCAAGACTACAGATGTGGCCTTCACACCTTCTCCTTTTCCCCCACCACCTGGAGGTTGGTCATATTGATGATTTCACTTTTGATGCATTTCTCTGCATGGGTGACCTTTGTCTTCTGGTATAGGTTGGGTCTGGCATTGTACTTAAGTGTGGAATTAGTAAAAGCTGAGATTCAGGGAGTTTATGTAAGGAAATGTTCTGGGGCCTAATTGTAATTGTGAATATGAGATCTTTACACTACCAAAATGCTGCATTTTGATGTGTTGATATTTACCCAGGCGATTTACAAATAGTACATAAGACAAGCTTCATTACACTATCAACCCATACATTATTACACCTTCCTCCCTAATAGCAGCCTGTGATGATCGCAGAATTCTGATTAGAAAACAATGTTCAATAAGCTCAATGTGCCTGCCCTGTGAGACATGCTGCTGGAGAAGGCAGCTTTAGGATCATTCACTTGAAGGGTGCATATATGTGCACTCTGCTGCTACAAGTTCATGAAATAAATTATTTGCTGAAAACATCTCATATCATGTGTCTAAATTATGTATTTGACATTCCTTGATTGAGAAAATTGTCTAGTCTAAGACATGTTTCACTGTTTTAAGTAGTAGCTTGATTGTTCTGTCAGAGTTTCAAGAGGCACAGGCTCCCCAGCAATCCTGACACTGCTTTCATTTTAAACTGAGCATGAAAGCAGTCAGGATTGGTCTGAGCTGCTCTGACTGCCGCTCAGACACAGCCCTGGGGGTTTGTGCAGTTTCTCCAGCCGGGCTGGAGAAACCTAAGTGTGCATCTGTGTTTGTGTAGCCTCAGACAGACAGCCAAACACACATGCACACTTAGGTGCACTCTCTCCTCTTCACCCTTCCACCTCCTGTGGCCTAATCATGTCCCTCCCAGCACTGCTGGCTGTGCCAGAAGCCGACATATAAAACTATAGTAAACTGTAGTTTTTTTCTGACACTGTATATTTTGCTAAATGTGTTTTATCATTTCCTTAAAGTAAACCCACTTTAAAAATGTTTTAGTGCCTGCTCATATTCATGCAGAGATACAACCACTGACAAATGAAAGTAGTAGATGTTAAATGGAAAATTAAACGACCAAACAGCAATTCATTTGGAATGTTATACTACCTATAGAAGCAGTCATCTATAGATTATATATATCAGCTTTGCATGCAAATTAATGCCTGCGCAGTTAACCAATCTACTCACATGCATTTAGAAATTAGATTTGAAAAAGTCAATGTATACATAATGTTACCATTTTAAATTTGTGGTGGGCTTCAGTATTAGAAAGAATGTACAGTCTGAGGAAACAAATGTGTAAAAAGGATGCAGGACGTAGGTCGAGATCTCTCCTCTAATTAACCAGCTTTAGCTCTTTGACATATATTATTCAATAACTACAACAAATCTAAATATCTCCTTTCATGTTTTTAATCAGCTCGTTCATTACCTGCATTAACATCTCAGTGTTTATTTACTTTAGCCAGCTGCGTCGGAATGGCTTTATTCTTAACAGCTCCTATTCATGCAAGATGGCATTCACGAGAGTCTCACTTTTGTCCTGAATATGGAATCTTATTCCTCTAATTTTCATTAGAACTGTGTGTTGACGCTGAAGTAGAACCCTTGAGATTCTACGGACATAGGGGCATATTTATACTCTATTTGCGCTGGGTTTGAGTAATTTTTGTTTACGCAAATCCGGCGCAAACTTAACTCCATATTTATGGAGTTTGAGTCATTTTGTTACCGTGGAAACCTACCTTGCGTTAATGAGATGCAAGGTAGGTGTTCCAGGGCAGAAAATGACTCTGAGCCTTTGCGCCTTATTTATACTCCCATGCAAAAATGACGCACGGAAGTGGAGGGCCTTAAAAAATGACTCTAAACCAGTTTAGAGTCATTTTGTAACGCCTGGGTCAGGGCAGGCATTAAGGGACTTGTGGGCTCATTTCCTTGATTTCCGACCATGGAAGCAGTCCACAGGTGCCCTTCCCTGCCCCCAGGGACACCCCCTGCCACCCTCGCCCACCCCTGGAGGGCACCCATGGATAGAGGGATCCATCTACGGTAAGTAGAGGTAAGTATTTTTTTTTCTTTTGTAAAGTGGCATTGGGGGACCTAACTTGGGCCCCCCTACATGCCATTGTGCAAAATGGCCATGTCAGGGTACATAAGTCCCCTGGGCATGGCCATTGGGCAGCGGGGCATGACTCCTGTCTTTGCTAAGACAGGAGTCAATTCCATGGGGGTTGTGTGTGAAAAAATGACGCTAGTCAGGTTTGAGTCAAAATTTTTGACTCTAACCTGACTTGCACCATTCTTTGGCGCACAACCCCCATTCTTCCCTACGCCTCTGCTGCCCTGTTAGAGTCATTTATTTTGACGCTAACCAGGCCGCAGCGCCGACTAACGTAATTCCGTAAATAAGGCGCCCGGCTGGCGCGTTGGAATGGCGTTAGCCGGCGGTAAACTTTTTGATGCAAATCTGCGCTAGTGCTGATTTGCGTCAAAAAGTATCAATATGGGCCATAGTTCTTCTGGTGTTGGAAATCTCTGTTTTACTCGGCATGGCAGATGTTTTTCTCACATGAAGGACGAAGATAGTTGTCAATGTAGGCACATATTTTAGCTGCTGGACCTCTGTAATTTTCATGGGGAAATCATTAGAGAAAATAATTTTCTCTGAAAGATTGCAGTCAGATCTCATCAGAGGATCAGCATTTTTCACAGTGCAAAAACACCTTAGCCATCAAGATTTCCAAAATTAGTATGGTGCCACCATTAAAGAATTTACATTGTGATTAAAATCTGTTATTACCATTTTTCATGTGTACATTTTAGTGAAATAGTGCTACGAAAAATACACAACATGACAAAACATTTATGTCATGTTGATTGTATAGCGCACTAATCACCTGAGAAATTGCACCAACATTTTAAGAGTCGGGGACACAAAAGCAATATTATCCAAGTAAGATGTCAATCCCAAATATTTCCTCACCTCTGACACCACCCCAGTAAGAACTGTTTGAAAGTGCCCTCTCTAATGAATAATAATATTGCCTAACCATGAAACCTCATGGTAGCATAGATGTTGCCATCTTGAAAGACCATCTATGGCAGTTTATATCATCTCTCATTAACCAAAACTTGAGAACACAGACATACCCACATTATATAAGCTGATAATCTATTATTAATGAGCAAGACCCCGTAGGGTTGTAAATTCTTTCCGATGAACTTTCTGTCTTTATGTTATGGAACAAATTGGAAAATAATCTTAATAAAATTAAAATCGTGCTCTACTCAAGGAAAAAAGAACAAATGGTTCATGGTTCATCAACGGTATATGGTTATCCTGTGAGACACAATATATCCTTTCTCATGCACACAGATCAGTAGTCTCTCCTAGAGTGGGGCAGCCATCATTGCAACAGAAAAAGTAATATAGTTTGTGCATGCCATGCCTACATGTCCTAGATTGCAGTGAGTTGTAGCATTTACCTTGCCTGCTAAAGTTTGCCTACTGTTTCCTTACTTCTCTATTTCAGTTATTGCTGACCTCAAGCATGACTGCCTGTTTTCTATTTTCCTCTGCTTTGCCTAATTAAACAATATAGCTTCAGCTCACAGTCAGCTTGATTAGCTTCTCTGATGTTTATCTCTTCTTCAATTCATCTTGACATCTACTGTCTTGATCATCATTTGCTCAAGCGACAGTTTTCAGCTGTGAGTTCTTTAAAAGTCAGATTAATCCTGGGGAACGATTTATTAAAGTAAAAATAATAGGAATAGTCGCTGGAAGCCAGTTGATCATCCACCAAGTGACAATGACTAACAAGATACTGCTCATTGTTTGAATAATATGTCTTTCTTATGGTCAGTCACAAGAGTTATTTTGTCTGAAGTCAAGTAAGATTAAAGTCACACGCGATTGGCACAATATCACAGTGTTTGTAGTAAGTGCACTCTCTTTTTTTAAAATAATTTTTATTTAAATGTTGACAAAAATACGAAAACCAACAAAGGCAGTACAGTCATTTACTTTATGCATTGTCAATATGTAGTCACCATTAAAATTCAGTGTTAAAATAATTTATTTATCAAATTTTTTAGGACACAGAAGCCTGCTACGCATAAAGGATAGTGAACCACAAACAGTGGGGACAGCCTTGTAATAATTATCTTTGACTGGGGGTGTCTGTTTTAATGTCGTGGTGGAGTCTCTTTACAGAGATCCTAGCCCACAGTAAGTTCTCCACCACCCAAAAATCTTGTAGAACCTGCGGGGACAACCTCTACTACTATACGACACCTTCTCTGCCACCATGAAGAGATCCATTCCCTGTTGCCATTCCAGCATGGAGGGCAAATCTGACGCTCCTCAATATCTGGCCACATCTGTCTTGGCCATCACGAAGGCCATTGAACTAAAGAGCACTTTGAAGCGCGGCGTATCCACTTTACATGGGATCCCCAGCATACCAAACTGAGGTTCAAGGGGGAGCGGAGCCTCCAAGATGACCCAGAGCTCCCAGAGGATTGTGGTCCAGTATGTTCCTATATAGGGACATTCCCAGACCATATGGATAAAAGTTCCCACAGCATCCATTCAGTGCAACCAGTTTGGGGCAGATGCTCTCCCATAGTGTGTAGCTTGCTGCAATTATAGTAAACCCTGTGGAAGATTTTGAATGGTATCATGCAGAGGTGTTATTTGATAGCAACCTCACATGGGTGTAACAGTACCACCTCCCAACCCATGTCTTCAAATTCTCCCACATCTCTTTGCAACCTCTGCATGGATGGCCTAAGGTACCTCGCATAATTTTGTTAAGCGTCCTCTATGTAACCGATATTGCCCTTTTACCTAGTTCGTCCGATAATATTCAACCCTCTAGAGGCAATTCGGCCCCTTTTAACCCTTCGGCATGCCAAGCATGTCTCAATTGTGCATATTTTAGAAATTGGTTTGGGTGCATATAGAATATTTTTTGCATCGAGGAGAAGGGCATAATGTCCCCTTGTTCTGGGATATCTCCCACCTTAGAGATACCAAGGCATCCATTATCAAATCCTCACAATTTTGCAAACTCTTGCAGCCAGGTCCCTATTCCAAAGGGGTGAATCTCTGGTGATCCTGTGGTCCTAGCCTAGTGTTTTGGTGGTTTTGACCTATGCTTCCAGTGCAACCCGCATTGCCAGCGGCAATGTCTGGGAGCCCGTGCCTCCATAAAGGTAGAATAGGGGTGTTCTACATTCCAACAGAAGCAAAAAGGACATATGATGGACATAATGCTGAACAATGCAAACATTCAGTCACAGTCACAGAGATCTGGGTTAAATCCATTGTTTTTTTGCCCACAAAGCCATCCGAGTTTAGACCCAGCCATATGCATATCAGTCTTGACCCTGTTCTTCATGGGAACAATCCAGCCCAAACTGCCAGGCCAGGCCCTCCCTGGACTGGAAGCAAGCATCCTGGGACCGGTTTTGTGGTATCACCCCTCATCAGCCAGGCTAGTTTGAATCCAGTAGTGCAGTAAGCATGGGACCCACGCCTGAGCATACCCTTCCCACTTAGGGTGACAAAAGCATAAAGAACAGATGATGGACAAAATGCTGAAAAGTGCATTCATTCACCCCCATTTACAGAGATCAGAGTTTAATGCATAGTTTTTTTGCCCACAACACCACTCCAGTTTGAAACCACATATATGCAAATCAGTCTTGACCCTGTTCACCATGGAAACAGTCCAGCTTGAACTGCCAGGCTGGGTCCTACCTGGACCAGAAACAAGCATTCTGGGGCCGGTTGCAGGGTATTGCCCTTCATCAGCCAGGTTAGCTTGAATCCAGTGGCACAGTGAGCATGGGACCCACGTCTGGGCATACTTTTCCCACTTAGGTTGGCAAAAGCAAAAAGAACAGATGATGGGCACAATGCTGAATAATACAAACATTCATCCCCAGTCACACAGGTCTGCATTTAATCCATTGTTTTTTTGCCCACAACAACACCCCAGTTTGGACCCAACCATATGCAAATCAGTCTTGACCCTGTTGCCCTTCGCTTCGATTATAAATCAATATCATCAGTCACGCCCATCTTGTTCTATCGTATCATCTCTCACGGGGAGGCGGTGCTTTCATGCTCTTGTTCCATGTATGCAATCTCCTTATCCAACGGATGTGGGTCATCTGAGTTCGAGGAAAGTCCCCTCCCTCCATGATTTTCACAGTTTGGCAAATTCACCTCCGGGGGGGTTTAGACTTTTAGTTGAGCAAGGGTGTTTCTTCCTCGACAGCTGAGATCAGCTCCGGCCCCTACCTCTGTCCTCACCCTGCCAACAGGGTCCCCCTGCATCGGGGGCCATGATCTAGGTTCTGTCTCCTTTGCTCGGGCTGGCGTGTCTTGGGTCTTGTACACTCTGAAAAGGGAGCACTTCTACCATGTTGCTCTCCCCCAGTCTTACTCAAGGGTGGGTACAACTCCAGGCAATCCAAGCCTCCTCCCCGTACTGGAAGAATAAAGTTTTCCCTTCAAATATAACCCTGAGCTTCGTGCAAACAGCAACATATAATTCAGTCGAAGGGCTCTCAGTTTGGCTTTGACAGAGTCGAAGGTATGGCGCTATTTCTGGACCTTGTGGGAATATTTAGGAAACACCATGATTTTAGAGTTTCCAAAATGAATCTTTCCCAAGTGACGGATTTCTCTCAGTATCATATCTCTGTCCAAAAAACTTGGGAAGCATGCTATTATTCGATGTGGGTGGGGCACCGGGAGGCAGTCAAGCATTCACTGCCCTATGAGCACATTCTATAATAAAGTAAGGGGAAAACTGTTCCAAAGGGAGGGTGGCCCGTAGCCATTTGGTCACAAATGCCCCCACAATGGGACCCTTAGTCCCTTCTGGGAAGTCCGAAAAATGCAGATTGTTCTGTCTAGCGTGATTTCTTGCATCTTCCACCCTCCAAAGTAGATCATTTGCCATTGCGCTGAGCTCCGAGAATTCTTAGTGTTGTCCATGGGCTGTGTCGTCCACCTCTGAGTTCCTAGTTTTTTTCAGCGGTGACCCGTTTGGAGACGTTCCATATGCCTTGTCGTAAGAGGGATATCGCCAACTGTACTTCTCCAATCATCCCTCCCAAGGCCTCTCGGGTGGATTTGATTGCTAGTAACCAGGCTGTATTATCTGGCACAGTCAGGACGACAGGTTCAGCCTCCGTCAAGGGGGTTGTTGTTTTCACATAATGATCTTTTTTCCCCTGTTTGGAGAACTTAGGATCTTTATCTTTCACCATGATGTTTCTCACCAAATTGTGAGGAGTCCAATGGTGTAATGAGTTTCAGAAACACCGGCTCCTGTTTCAGGATCAAGCCCACACCCCAGAACCTCTCAAACCTTGGAAAATTGCACTTTTCGCAGTTTAGTCCTTCACCATTTGCGGAACCATATATCTATGGTGTGGGGACTGCGTCTGAAATAGTCTCATCTCCACAGCATGCCAGGGACCCTCAGAGACAGCAAGATGAGTGCAAGCATCCTTAGCACTGGGAGTCTGCCTCTTACAAAAGCTCTATTTCTTTCACTGGCCTAAGTCCAGTATTCCAGGATCGAGAGAGTAGGTGGTAAGTGCCCCCGAGTACTGTGCCTCGCGTGGGCCACAGAGCAAGAGATTCTATGGAGAGCAAGGGGCTTGGCCAAGTAAGACCAAGAAGGGTGTTAGGATGCTTCTGGGACCCACTTGCATACCAGATGGTGTAAAAGTCGTGCAGCCCTCAACTGGTCGATGACCAAAGAGTTGGTACATCTCTCCTTGACATGCAATGAAAGAGCATGTACTGGTGGCAGCAGACAATCCATGACTCTATGGTGACAATGGGGCAGTTCATCAGTTGTGCAAGAGTTGGGCTCCATCCATAGGATCATATAATGTTCCACATCAAAATGAAATCCCCATAGTCCATGTGGCCCCCTTAAAGAAAACTATAGTCAATGAAGCACTATAGTCCGCATATCCAAGCCAAGTCTCTAGGGCTAGAAAGAATGTGTAGGACGATGTTACGAAGCCACCCACAGTCCAACGCAGTCGGTCCACCCCACTTTCCGGGTGAGGGCATGTAAGCCCTCTGACCCACCCTGGATCCAAGAGCAGAAACATGGAATTTCACTTCTGGTGCTGGCGTCAGTGTAGGCAGGATATGTGTCTTCGGGTACCCAAGGTCGGGCATGCAGCACCGATCCGTGCCGGTCCACACTGAATCAGGACTGCAGCTTAGTGCCCAATCACCCCAGCACACTGACGGCCTTCTCCTGATTCTTTATCGCCAGTGGGGACGCCCAGAACAGTAAGGTCCAAAGCCACAAACAGGCACACAACCACAGCGGCCTCTGACTCCACTCTTGGATTGCACCACAGTGATTCAATTTCTCTGTACACTTACCTCAGGTCCCTGTTAGTGCTGGGTGTCCAGAAACACGGTTGTCGTCTCGTTTCAGGCTGTGGGGTTTGGCATATTCCTGGGCTGGGTCAGCATCTTGTGATTAACAGGATAAATGTTGGATTATGGGGGATTCAACATGGAGCTCAATCAGAGAACGTCACCACCTTGGCTTCTCAAGCCACACTCCCATAGAAAGTGCATTCTCAATTTCATCAAATAGATTTGAGATGTTGGCACCAGCAACATATATATTGATGAAAGAAAATTAATTCCATCATTTTTATCTTTCACACATAGACATCAATCAGTAGTACCAGAGCTTTATAACATAAAGGGCAAGATTTACTAAGCCATTTAACAGTTGCAAGCACAGCGATTGGCTAAAGTCCATGGTTTGTGACGGCTAAATGGTGTATTGCTATGCAATAAACCTATTTTGTGATTTGAAAGATTGTTACTGAATCACAAAATAGGTTTACACATGCATTAAGAATTGCAGTTTGGAAGGGCCTTGTTCAGGGCATCTCTTCCAAACTGTGCTGTGATTCATTATGCAATGTGTAGATGGTTTGTGACTTCAATTTTGGTTGCACGCTATTGAAAAGTTACAGACTTCTAAAGGAGGTGATAATCCTTTTGAAAAGGTGAAGGGGCCCCATTGTGAATGTTAACAAAAATTGTACAAGTACTTATTTTTATTTAACAGAGGCCTATTTCCTTTCACAATAATGTGCTCCATTAAAAAAAGGTTTTCTTTAATTAAATGTGATCACAGACATGATGGTCTGCTGAATCCTCAAGGACATCATCCTAGTAATGGCACCTAACAAATAGGAGTAAGCAAATTGAGATCTACTTCATTAATATTCACCAGGCAGGTTGATTGTGCACCCACTTCAAATGGTGATTTTTTGATCTGCAAAAAGAACAGTTGATGGACGGACTGTAGACCAAATCAAATGTTCACCCCCAGTCACAGATTTGGGTTTAATCCATCACTTTTTTTGCCCACCATGCCATTCCGGTTTGGACCAGCCAGATGCAAATCAGTCTTGACCCTGTTCCCCATGGGAACAGTCCAGCCCGAACTGCCAGGCCAGGTCCTCCCTGGACCAAAAACAAGCATCCTGGACCGGTTTCGGGGTATCACCCCTCTTCAACCAGGCTAGCTTGAATCTGGTGGCATAGTGAGCATGGTACCCACATCTGGGCATACCCTTCCCACTTGGGGCGACAAATGCAAAAAGAACAGATTTTGTGATCTGACCTACTAGTGAAATGAGTGGTTTGCAAAATCTTATAGACGTCACAAAAAGCTGGTGCGTAATTTGCAATAGCTTTTTGTGAATCCAATTTTAGTACATCCTTCTCAATGTGAGGAAAGGCAATGCTAAGTTAGGGCAGTTTCTGCCACTCTTTTTCCTGTAAAAATAGAAGCATTTGTTGACTTATCTAAAGTAAATAACTGTATACAACCTGATAACATGCAAAAAGCTGCAAACCAACCGAATTAAAACATAAGAGAACACTACACACCAAACCAATCAAAAGAGAATGCAAGACCACCTTGCAATAATGCAGTACAAAAAGAGAGCAGCACAAAAACCAACAGAAGATAATACTACCAAAACAAAAGGCTGCACAACAGATATGCTCAAACATTTTTGTCACTTGCTTTCATAACACAGTGGTAAAAGGTCATACAACTTGTGCCCGGAGCACAACAAATAGTCAATCTGCTTCGGAAAGCAAGTCCTTTTATTGACAATTGTGAAGAATTTGAAAAAGTTGCCTAAGACAAAACACGTGTCGGCTGTTTTCTGCTTTAGGAATCTATATTTGATGTTGGACCACTGAATTCTTTGCAATCATCAATTAATGGATCTACTTTCTGAAGCAGACTGATAAAGACTATGGTGGTCATTATGACATTGGCGGCAAGTGTTAAGGTTGTTGAAATACTGCCAACAAGCTGGTGGTAAATACCACCAAATTATGACCATGATGGTGATACCTCCCATAGATAGCCAATGTACTACACCAACCGCCAGGATATTAACACCACTGACCCCGGCGGTAGCCATCAACAGTCAAGGATTTCTGGGGCAGTACCAACGCCATCAAAAGCCTGGCGGAAACACTGCACAGAAGACGAAAGACTCACCTTCAGGGACACAGAGGAGACCACTGCCGCCATGGAACCGGACCTTCAAGTCTTCCTGATGTTCTTCTACGCCATGGCTCTCCTGGAACACTAACGCAGATGAAGACGACGATGGTGAGTATAGCTGCCTAGCACACAAGGGAGGGAGGGAGGAAAAGGAGAGTGACACACACACATGCAAAACACATACCATTCACACACACACCATACACAGAACCAGCTGCAGAGTAAAACCAATGTCACAGGACCCACGTCTAATTAAAACAAGGACCACATTGAGAATTAACGAACACTGTAATTTGATGCCAACAGCCACCATATTGTCTATTCAAAAGCAAATGCAGGTGTCAATGTCCAGAATGGGCCAATGGCCAGTCCAAAGTAAAAAAGGACCACATGGCCATAGGGCACAGTCCAAGGCCCAACTTGACTCCTGACACAATCCAGTATCCACTGTGCAGGGACATCATGTTGAAAATGGGCAGGTACCTCAGGGGGACGGAGGGGTTGGGGGGCACCTCAACTGAAGTGGGGAACATGCCCACTGGTTCTGGAGAGGGCTCTTTGACCAATTGTCTCTGGTGGGGAGTGTAAGGCCACAGTCTCTCAAGTGGGGAACATGTCGACTGGTTCTGGAGGGGGCTACTTGCCCAATTGTCTATGATGGGGAGTATAAGGCCACAGTCTCTGAAGTGGGGAACATGCCCAGGTGTTCTGGAGGGGGCTCCTTGCACAACAGTCCCTGGGGGGTGGCCTACATGCCCTCTGCTGGAGGTGAGGGCTGCTGTGCCTCTGCTGGAGGTGAGGGCTGCTGTGCCTCTGCTTGAGGTGAGGGCTCCTTGTCCACTGATGGTGGAGGTGTAACCCTGGCTACCTCTGCTGGAGATGAGGGCTCCTTGCCCACTGCTGGTGGAGGAGTAACCATGGCTGCCTCTGCTGGAGGTTAGGGCTCCTTGCCCACTACTCGTGGAGGTGTAACCCTGGCTGTCTCGTCTGGAGGTGATGGACCCTTGCCCACTGCTGGTGGAGGTATAACCCTGGATGCCTCTTCTGGAGGTTAGGGCTCCTTGCCCACTGCTGGTGGAGGTGTAACCCTGGCTGCCTCTGCTTGAGGTGGGGGCTCCTTGCCCTCTGCTGGTGGAGGGGGGCCTCTTGCCTCTCTTTAGTGGAGTGGGAACCCTCGCTTTCTTTGGTGGTGGAGTGGGAAGCTTCCCTTTCTTTGGTGGTGGAAGGGCATCAATGTGATGGGTGCCCTTGGCCTTTGACATGTCACTTGTGTCCTTGCTTCCAGGACTAGGAGGTGCCTCCACTGTCCCCGTCTCATGTCTCTTGGTTTTCACCACCCTAGTCCTCCCTTTCTGAGGCGGAGGTGTGCTTCCAGTAGGAGTGACAGCCATCACACTCTGGGGCCCCTTTGTGCCAGCAGCTGATGATTTGATGGGAGCAGTGGCAGACTGTTTGGCTGAGGTGCTATGCTAGTCGTTGGGACCCTGCTCCTACGGGCAGGACAGGGGTTGAGAGGGAGGGAAATGGTCAAGATATGCAAGGAAAAGGTTCTGTCGGAGGTGTATGTCTGCTGGACTTGGGTACAGGTGCATGGTCAGTGTGCGTGTGTGAGGTGGATGGCTGTTGGGAGTCTGAGTGCGTGCGTTTGTGTCTCTTAGGAGGGGGGCAGGCAGGATGGGGGAGGACAAAGGGGGCGCGTGGATACATGTTGTGGACGTGCCTGCAAGTGAGGTGTGTGCGCTGCTTGATGTGGTGATGGTGGTGGTGGCTGTTGATGCAGTGCATGCAGGTGTGAGTGCGGATGTGACTGTGATGGAGGAGGAGGGGGAGACAGTGGAGGCAGTAGATGTTGTTGTGTGTGCAACTGTCTGTTGTTTGTGTGAGTACTTGTGGCCTGAAGTGTGCTGTCTGTGTTTGACTGAGCTACTCTTGTGTGATGTTTTGTGTGCATGCTTGTCTGTATGTGTGCATGGGATGGGTTGGGGTTGAGGAGACTAGGACTGGGAAGTGGTAGTTGGAGGGGGGATGGTAGGAACAGGTACACTGGCTGCCAGCAAAGCGGAGGCCAGAGCCTAAAACGATCTCTGTAGGGCTGCCAACCCACTGTGGATGCCCTCCAGGTATGCATTGCTGTATCTGGGATGCCAGCCCCTGGATGGCATTCATTATGGTTGACTGCCCTACAGAGATGGATCTCAGGAGGTCAATAGCCTCCTCACTGAGGGCAGCAGGGCTCAATGGGGCTGGGCCTGAGGTGTCTGAGGTGAAGGAGATGCCCACCGTCCTGGGTGAGAGGGCATGGGCAACTCGATGAGGGGCTACTGGGATGGTGGTTCTGGAACAGGGTGGCGGCTGTACCTATAGCTGGGGTGGTTCCAGAGATATCCTCCACCACCAGGGAGCTCCCATCAGAGGAGTCAGTGTTGTCACCTCCTGTCTCTGCCGTAGTGCTCCCCTCGCCCTCCATCCCACTGGTTCCCTCAGCATCGGTGGACTCTGCCTCCTGGGTCCTGTGAGATACAGCTCCCTCAGTCACCAGTGCCCCTGCTCCTCCTCCAGATGATGCTAATGCACTCATGGACAGGATGGCAGAAGAAAATGGGTGGGAAGGGAGCACTGGTTCAATGACAGTACCAACACCACAGATGGCATACATTACCATCACACACAGGTATCAGGATTGAGCACTAAGCATCGCAGTGGCATTCTATCGGCTAGGTGCCACAGCAAGATGTGAGCCAACCACCGCCAACTGTACCCCTCCTGGGACCCATTAAGCCCTGTCTGACATGGAATGCCACCTAGCTAGGCGACACGATTTTGCTACACACACATTTACCTTGATCTGGACCATGCAGCCATGTCTGAGCTGGAATTAAGGGGTACCCACTAACTGAAACCCACCACCAGGATCCCATGCCAAGCAACAAAAATGGTTGTCACGCTCACTGTACTCACCCACTTGTGGCTGCTGTGCTGCCCTTAAGCGCCCATCCAGCTCTGGGTAGGCCACCGCCAGTATGCGGGCCATCAGGGGGGTCAGGCTCCGACGGGCACCCGCCCTCATTGAGAGGCCATCCCCAGCTGGGCCTCCACAGTCTTCCGGGCCCAGCGTCTTAGGTCCTCCCACCTTTTTCTGCAGTGGGTGATCAACCTGCTATAGGCCCCCAGGGTCCCCCAGGATCTGCACCTCCTTGGCGATGGCACTCCACAATCTCTTCTGATGGGCGCTGACCTGCAGAGGTAATACAGACAGGAGAACACCATCCACCATACAATCCAGCATGTCACACACATGGCCCACAAATTACATTTCCATCTCCATTGGCACACACATCACATAGAGCACTGCAGTTACACTACCACCAGAAATAACCTCCACCCAAATGACACTCTGCCAGCACACACCTCTCCATGCAACCTTGTTGCATGCATTGTCCCCATGGTGTACTCACCTGTTGGTCTGTAGGCCCATACAGCTGTCCATACAGGGGTAGGACCCCATCCACCAGGTGCTCTAACTCCTCCGAAGTGAAGGCAGGGGCCCTTTCCCCTGTCAAACGGGCCATGAAAGGTCACAGCAGCACACGCAGTGTAGGTGGTGTCCTGTGGCAAGTCAGGAATCAAGTGAGGTTATAGATAGAAAATGGCGGTTACTTCGGCAGTGGTGTTCACCGTCAACGCCGCCAGTGATCCCCATTGGACATTGTACTCCATAGAGCCCCATTTTAGCCTATGAGGAATAGCATGGCGGTGCAAGACCTCCTTCCTCCATGACGTCCAACACCGGCGGAGTTACATCACTTCCACCTGTCCGTACTTACAGATTGGTGGTGGACAACAATCAGAAATTGGAAACTGCGTCATTGCTGTGAATTGGAAATACATTGCCATTCACATTGTCTGATTATATACAGGCTCAGTTACACTGGAGTGGTGGTTCCATTGTTCAGTTTGTGACACCCTTCTCACTCTTGTGTCCCGTAGATACCTACCACTGCAGAGGAATAGGAGGAGGAGACAAGACCCCGTGTATAGACCCCTTGGCTACACTGGAGGCCAGGCATATAATACTGACCTATAGACTGGACAGGGCCACAATCACAAAGATGTGTCCTCAATTAGAGCCTGATCTGATATCAGCCATCCGTCATCCCACTGAGATCCCTCCTATTGTGCAAGTTCTATCAGTGTTCCATTTCCTGGCAACTGTTTCTTTCCAAGTGACAGTGGGCTTGGCAGCAGGAATGTCATAGCCAATGTTCTCAATAGCGCTAGCAAGGGTTTTGTCTGCCTTGCTCAAACACCTGTGCAGCTACATAGCTTTACCCCATGTGGAAGACTTGGCCACTGTGAAGGCTGGATTCTATGCAATGGGACACAAACCTATTATTATTAGGGAGATTGACAAAACACATATGGCATTTGTCCCCCCGCCACAATGAACAGGTGCTCAGGAATTGGAAGAGTTTCCTCTCAATGTGCAAATGGTGTGCCTGGTGGACCAGTACATCTCCCACATCACTGCCAAGTATCCTGGGTCAGTGCATGAAACCTTTGGTCTGAGGAATAGCAGCATCCAAATGTGATGGCACAATTACAGAGGTACAGGGTGTGGCTATAGGTTAGTCCCCGCCCAATATTCGTCAGTGTATGCCTTCTAGAGTCATCCCTAATACCATTGTGTAAGGATAATGTTTGTCATTTAATTCTTGCAGGTGACTCTGGCTACCCAAACCTGTCGTAGCTCCTGCCCCTGTGAGGAATTCCAGGACAGGGGCTGAGAATCGGTATAATGATGCACATGGGCGAACCAGGTGGATAATAGAACGTACCTTTGGCCTCCTGAAGGCCAGGTACATAAACCTCCATCTGGGAGCTGGATCCTTGTGCTACTCCCTTGAGAAGGTCTGCCAGATAGTTGTAGTATGCTGCATGTTGCACAACCTGGCCCTCAGATGACATGTGCCTTATCTACAGGAGGAGGAGATTGGAAATGCACTGTGGCAGCAGTGGACACTGAGGACAGTGAGGATGAGGAGACAGAGGATGAGGATGCGGACAACAGAACATCAGTAATACGGCAGCACTTCCAATGACACACAGGGAAGAGTGGAATTGACCATTCCTCTAATTATTTATGTTCTCAGTGTGGCTGTAGCAGGACAGCAATCACTTCCATTGCATCTCAACTGACTGTCACCTATGCCTTCTCAATTTGCAGAGTTGGTGTTATTACAACTGTGTACTGATGTCATGACTACAGACAGCTACAGGCCATTATTTGTATACTATAACAAAGTTCATGTCAATTGCACAAGATGTAACTGTTGACATTATTGCACATTTTCATCACATAAAGCACTATCACTCAAGTGGTGTTCAAGGGTGTTTATTGTAGTGAAATGTTTTAGAAGGAATAGTGCAATGGAATGGGGTGATGGTCGAGGTAAGACCAGGGTATTGGTCCAGTCTGTTTGTAGCACAGGTCCAATGTCCAAGGAGCTATAGGAATGGGAGCAATGACAGTTCAAAGTGGACAAGGTGAGACAGTGGAACACAAGGGAGACATTCAGAAGGGTCTCATTTCCTGGTGGTGGTCTTGATCTTGGAAAGTGTCTCTGGCATCTGTCTGGGTTGCAGGGAACGTTTGCGGGGTGGTTCACCTTCTGCAGGGGGGTGGGTGCTGGTGGCCTTTGGGTCCTGTGGCAGGATCTACTGTCCAGTAGCTGCAGCAGATGTGGTGGGCTTTTCAGTTGACTGGCTAGTGAAAGGGGCCCGCTGGTGTGCTGTATATTCCCTCATGATGTTGGCCATATCAGCCAGCACCCCTGATATGGAAACAATGGTGGTATTGAGGGCCTGCAAATCTTTCCTGATCTCCTGATGGTGTACATCCTGCAGCCGCTGGTTCTCCTGCATGTTGTTAAGAATCTGGCCCATCTTGCCCTGGGATTGTTGGTAAGCTCCAGGACATTAGTGAGTGGACAGTTGGTTCCCTGGGCCTGTCCTCCCCTGGCGCACAGCTGTCCTCCGAGTGTCCCTGTCCCTCTGTGTCACCTGAACAGTGTGCCCACTGACCTCAGAACCCTGATTGTCTTGGCTGTGAGATGTGGACTGGGGTCCCTGTACAGGTGGGCACACTGCTGATTGACGTGTCCTGGGTACAGTGGTGTGGGACATTGGGTGGGTGCTGTGGTGTTGGATACTGAGGGGGGTGTAGTATTGTTTCATGGCAAATAGTATTTCTTGTTCTTCTTTACTTTGTTGTACCTCATTTTCCTCTTATCCCCCCTTTCCCTTTGTCTTATCTATTGTGGTATCTTCCAGCTGCCCCTGCTCCAGCAATTGTACTAGCTGGAATGTTGGGATGATTCTAGGCGGTTGTGGAGGTAGCTGGAAGCAGGAGTGGCTGGAGTTTCTTGTTCCCTTTTACTTGAAGAAATAAAGAAGCCTTTGCTACAGTACTTTCTGGTATTCTCTCAATAATACCTCACTTTGGTGACGAGGATGAGATACTAGCCAACCTTTCTTTTTCAAACCTCATTTTCCTACAATCAAGCTTATGTTTTATGTTGTTTGGATCTTTTGTCCTTGGTGTAGCGTACTCGGCATTTAAATTTTTGTGTGTTTCCCTGTTTTTGGGATCTATCTTGCCGGTACGGTGCGTGAATGTGTAAGCGTCTGGCTCCCATGCCAACGCATTTTTTGTTTCACACGTTCCGCGCGCACTTGCTGATCGTTGCCAAGCAACAACGTCGTCGATCGCTCTGCTCCGGACTACAGAGAATTGTTTCTCTGTCTCCGTCTGGATTTCTGCTTTGAACAAGAATTTCAATATTGATTGCGGAGGGTGTTTCCAGCTACCGCTGAGCTTGTTTACACGGAGCCAGAATTTTAAACGATCGCCTCGAGCACAGTCAACTTATTTCACTGTTTCCTTGGAGTTTATTTTTGCACTTAATGTGTGTGCAACTTTGTATCCATTACAGCTACCTCTGCGCTTGTTTACACGGAGCCAGATTTGTAAACGATAACCTCGGGGCACATTCAGCTTATTTCGCTGCTTCCATTTAGTTTTTTTACATTTGAAGTTCGTGTAACTTTGTATTCATTTAATCTTGAATCTTCTGATTTTTTTTGTTGTTTTTTTTTTTTTGTGTTATCTTTCTACTCATTGCACCCAGGACTTCAGTAACTTAATTTTTAAGGTACTTATAGTTTTGGAGAAAATATTAAATTTTTGGAAAAAATGCAAAACATTTCACCACCTCCCTTTTTTTTGTCCTTACCCGGAGAACCTCCCATCCCATGGAGTAAGTGGAAAAAAGTATTTCTTACGTACATTCGAGTTTGTGGCAGCAACTTATCCGCAGACAGGAAAACTTCTATTCTCCAACACTGTCTGGATGCAGAAGGTCAAGAAATTTTGGAGAATTTACCTGTGATCAGCTCTCCGGATGGTGCTGAAGGTGATACCAATTTGAATTAATTTGAATTGACGCTACTTAGATTGGACAGACATTATTTACCGAAGGTGTCAATAATTCTCCAAAGATATTACTTTGGGAAATGCAAGCAGAAAGATACAGAAACGGTTGAAGATTTTGTGACAAATCTGCAGAAATTGGCTGCTCAATGCAGGTTCGGTGATTCTTTGGAAGAACGTATCAGAGATCAATTTATGTTGGAGTGCCGCAGTGATAAAATAAGAGAAGCTTTGTGGTCCAAAGGAGATCCTACACTAGAGGAAGTTTTAACTGTTACGAAACAAATTGAACATTCTGAACTCTGCATAGAGGATCTGAGGAAATCCAAAGGCATTTAAAAAACAATTCAATCTGTAGAGATGAAAACTACAACAAAAGGACACTCTAGTGCCAAAGCTAAACTGTTATGTTTTAGATGTAACTCTTCTCCGCATTTAGCTAATAGCAGAGACTGTCCTGCTGTAAATATGTTGTGTAAGAAATGTGGCAAGAAGGGTCACTTTGTTGTGAAGGTGAATGAGATTGAATATGATGGAAAGGATGATGATGATGACGGGAAATCTTTTGTGTTACAAATTGTGAATGATGTAAACTGTATAACAAATATTCGTTGTGAGTACCCAATTGACATTGTGAAGGTGGATGGAGTTAAAGTTCCAATGACGATGGATTCGGGAGCAAAGTTGACTCTGATCTCGGAATCCGATTATTTTAAATATTTTATGAACAAAGTGTATCTTCATCCACCAGACGTCACTCCTTTCAGTTATGGTGGGAAACCTATTGAGTTAAAAGGCTATTTTGAGGCTAAGATAGCGTTCAAAGGTAACATGATTGAAGGGAAAGTTTATATTCCAGTTGTAGGGGATACCATATTAGGTTGGCCTCATCAGAAATTGTTGAATATTATATTGAACCCTAATGTGGTTCCCCAAGTGCAAGTGCAGAAGGTCTATAGTTGGGGGGAAGAACTCAAAAGTGAATTTCCTGAGGTTTTTGCCAACAAGATAGGTTGTGTCAAAGGATATAGGCATTGCATAGTGTTAAAGAAAGGCACATCACCAATTGCATGCAAAGTTAGAAACATTCCTTTCAGTATGAGGGACAAAGTGAAAAATGAACTTCAGAGGTTGGTGTCAGAAGGCATCATTGAGAAAGTTGAGGCTGCGGAATGGATCGCTCCAAATGTTGTTGCAACTAAAACAAATGGGGACATAAGACTGTGTGTGGATTTACGCAATTTGAATAAGGAAGTCATTGAGGACAGGTTTCCCTTACCAAATATAACTGAGATGATAAGCTGATGATAAGCTCTTTGGGAGATGCTAAGTTCTTCACTACCTTAGATCCCAGCTCAGCCTATCATCAGGTACAATTATGTGAAGAGTCCAAGTTGCTAACGTCCTTTATCACTCCTTTTGGGGTATACAAGTTCAATAGAATGCCATTTGGACTGTGTTCGGCTGCTTCGGTTTTTCAGAGGCTGATGAATGAGATACTTGGTGACTTGACGTGTGTGAAGTTCTTTCAAGATGATGTGCTTATTTTCACGAATACCATAGAACAACACAGAACATGGGTCAAAAAAGTACTTGACATTTTTCGTTTGAGAAGGATTACTTTGAAGGGAGATAAATATAAGTTCTTCAAAACAGAGATTTCATATCTAGGCCACGTAATAACAAGAGATGGGGTTAGGCCCAAGGAAGAACTAGTAAAGTCCATTATTGATCTAGCAGCCCTGGAAAATAAGAGTGAGTTTCAGACTTTCTTAGGGATGGTAGAATTTTACGCTAGATTTATTCCAGATTTAACCAAAAGAAGTTGTGCTATTAGGAACTTACTTAAGAATGGTACCAATTTTGCTTGCGATTCTGAATGTCAAAAGGAATTTGATGACTTAAAGTTAAGTTTATCTTTTGTGCAATCTCTAAACAGTTTCCAACGTGGTCTTCCCTGCTCCATTACCATGGATGCCTCAGAGAAAGGGTTAGGTTGCGTCTTGAAACAGTTCAATAATAACAAGACTAATACAATTGCTTTTGCTTCACGTTGTTTGTGTTGTGCAGAGTGTAAGTATTCTACAATAGAGAAGGAGGCGTTGGCCATTTTCTGGGCTATAACAAATTTAAGCAGTTTATGTGGGGCACTAGATTTGAAGTTTGCACGGATAATAAACCTCTTCGTGAAATTTTTGAAAAAAAGGGGTTAGATAAAGTCTCAGGTCGCATATGTAAGTGGATAGTTGGCTTACAAGACTATCATTTTAATGTGAATTATGTTCCTGGATGTGAGAATAAAGCTGCAGATTGCTTATCCAGATTGAGGAAAGAAGAGTTGAGTGAAAGTGATATTGTTGATTCTTGGTGGGTGGATGAGGAAGTTAAAGTTTGTGTTGTCACAAGCGGATGTATTTCTGAGGAGGAGTGGAAACAGGAAGTGGATGATGATGTTTATTTGTCACGTATCAGGGACTTGCTATCTGCTGGAAGGTCCCCAGGTCATGCAGAGAGTTTTGGAGAGCAATATAAGAAAATTTGGCACAAACTGTCTATTCTGAATGGTATGGTTTTAAGGGGGAGTAGGTTGATTCCTCCAAGAAAATTGCGTGTGCGCATTATGGATCTTGCTCACAGTGAACATCATGGCATATGCAAAACTAATGAAAGGTTGAGAGGGGTGTATTGGTGGCCGGGCATGGATTTGACAATTGAAAGAAAAGTGCAGGATTGTTTGGAATGCAAAGTAGCAGACAAGTCGTTATAAATTAGGACGCAACCAATGATGTTAAAAGAAATTCCTAGTGAAGTGTTGGAAGCGGCCTCTATTGACATTTTGGGCCCGTTAAATCATGGGACTCACTCAAAATACGTGGTGGTTCTCATGGATGAGTTATCTAGGTGGCCAGAAGTTCTGATCTCCTCGGAGGTGTCTTCTTTGAGAGTGGTAGAATTTTTGACAGATGTGTTTAGTAGAGAGGGCAATCCAAGATGCATATTGACTGATAATGGCGTTCAATTCACGTCTAAGCTTATGTGTGAGTTTTTGAGGAAAAGAGGCATTGTACACAAAAAATGTGCTTTATACCATTCAGAGACCAATGGCATGGTGGAACGGTTCAACAGAACGTTAAAAGAAACTATACAGTTGGCAAATCAGTTGGGGTGTGATTGGGAGGCAATGATCAAAAGTAAGGTTGAAGAATATAGGTTTACACCTCACTCCAGTACAGGTCAATCGCCATTTGTTATTTTCAAAAAACGTATCCCTCACACAGTAGTAGATCCTCCATGGGTCAAGGGTTATACTAAGGAACAATTCAACTATGAAAGAGACACAAGTTGATGTGAGTGATTCAGTCAAGGTCAAGTTGCCAGGGAAAACATGTGACGGACAGTCTCATTTCAGTAGAATTTTTTAAGTTATTAATATATTTAAAGGAGCTGTTAAATTGGATGATGGACGAATCTGGAATCTCAATAGGATTGTTAGGATTAAATGATATATATATTGTTTTAATGGGGGAAAGTGGTGTAGTATTGTTTTATTGTAAATAGTATTTCTTGTTCTTCTTTACTTTGTTGTACCTCATTTTCCTCTTATCCCCCCTTTCCCTTTGGCTTATCTATTGTGGTATCTTCCAGCTGCCCCTGCTCCAGCAATTGTACTAGCTGGAATGTTGGGATGATTCTAGGCGGTTGTGGAGGTAGTTGGAAGCAGCAGTGGCTGGAGTTTCTTGTTCCCTTTTACTTGAAGAAATAAAGAAGACTTTGCTACAGTACTTTCTGGTATTGTCTCAATAATACCTCAGGGAGGTTCTGTGGTGGATTGGGAGTGGGCTGAGGTGGCAGACTGACCAGTGGTCCCTGATGGGCCAGGTAGTTCATCCAGATCCAGAAGTCCAGAGCTACTGTCATCACTGGGGACATCTTCTGTTGTGGGACTGGATAATTGTGGCACCTCCTTGCCGCTGGGATAGGCTGGGGCACCTGTGGGGATGTAAGTGATGTATTATGCTTCATGTCTGTGACATATTCTACATCCCTAGCTTCCCCTATATCATTGTTGTAGCCCTGCCACCTTTGTTTGTGTATAGTGATTTATTGTGGGATTGTTTGTTCTCCATGCTGTGCATGCATTGGTGGTGGGTATACATGCAGGGCTGGGAGGGCGGTAAATGCATTGGTATGGCATGCAAGGGTTAGTCAAATGTGTAGGTGCACTGGGTGGGATGGAGTGGAGTGATGGGAGTCAGGGTGAGATGGCATGTAGGTATGGGGGGTGATAGGTTGTAAATATTGACTCACCAGTGTCCAGTCCTCCGGCTACCCCAGTGAGTCCCTCAGGATGCAGTATTGCCAAGACTTGCTCCTCCCATGCTGTCAGCTGTGGGGGAGGAGGTGGGTTCCACCATCAGTCCTCTGGATGGTGAGCTGGTGCCTTGCTGCCATGGAACGTACCTTCCCCCATTGGTCGTTCCACCTCTTCCTGATGTCGTCCCTTGTTCTTGGATGCTGTCCCACGGCGGTCACCCTGTCCACGATTCTCCACCATAGCTCCATCTTTCTGGCAATGGAGATTTGCTGTACCTGTGCTCCAAACAGCTGTGGCTCTACCATGACTACTTCCTCCACCATGACCCGCAACTCCTCATCTGTGAAACTGGGGTGTCTTTGTGGGGACATGGGTGTTGTGTGGTGTGTGTTGTGCAGTGGGTGTTGAATAATGTGGTGGGTGTGGGGTGCATGACGGATGGACGGGTGTTTGTGGTGTGTGTAGTTGTTGTTGTGATTTGTGTGGCTATCTCTTTGCTGTTTTTTGTGTTTGTAAAGGGTTGTGGGTAATATGGGTGTGTGTTTTATAGTGCTGAGGGTGGGTGCGGTGTGTGTATCAGTGTCAGTGTGATTTTAGTTTTGGTCAATGTTGTGCTGTTTAGTATTTGGATGGCCATTCTGACCGTGCCGGTGTGCACGGCCAATGGTTTAACGCCATTGAATGTCCACCGTGGTGATTCATGGGTCATAATGTGGTGGGCGTTGTTTTGTTGGTGTAACGGTGTGGATGTTTGGACCAACACTTTAACACTAACCTTTGTTCTGGCGGATATGTGTTTGTGGCAGTGTTCTGTCGGTTTAGTGTGTGTGTGTGTGTGAGTCATAATATGGCGAACGGATGTTCACCTCGGCGATGATATGTTGGTGGCCGTCACTTCGGCGGTAAGCAGCATTTACCGCCAGTGTCATAACGAGGGCCTATTTGTTGTGCTCTGGGTGCAATTTGTATGATTCTTTTATGTGAGAGTCTTCCTGCAGACATCACTCGCTATTTTGATAGCATAGTGTCTTTCACCTGTTGAGCACTCTTTACTCTGTACCGTTTAGACTTACCCTGTTCTGTGGGAGGTGCAAATATTCTGTGTACCACTTCTACCAAAGCCTTTGTTTTCCCAATGGTATAAGGTGTTTGCCCCAAACTATTACTTAACTTATCACCTAGGATAAGAAATAGCACAAGTCAATTTCTTTTTACAAACTGTACCCTAGTCTTTAACATTAAGGCCCAGATTTTCAAAGATTTTGCACTGAACTTAAGATACTTTTTAAGTACAGATTGGATGCAAACTCCTGTTTGGGATTTACAAATCAACACAAATGGTGATTTACTTTGGTTTGTAACAAATAGTAACACAACACTGAGCAAAGCTCTTCCTTGCCTTATTTAGCATATGGGAGACATTCCATGTGTAGTGCATGGGTGTTCCTGTGCATTCACCCATGGATTGTGATGCAAATCCATACCTATGGACATAGATTTATGCCAGACACCTGCTTCCAGCTGAGACTGGTGCAACAAGGAGAAACATCATCATTTTCCCCCTTTGTACTTGTGCTGAACTCTTTAGCAGAAATACATCAGGAAAATAGCCTTTCAGTATACTTTTTTTGTGCAGGAAGGAACCCCTTGCTGCACAGAAGCTATGCAGACTGCAACACAGGCACCCCCGCACTATTGCTCAAGGGGGCCTGCATTAGAATAAGGCTACACAAAGTACGCTAGTGCATGGAAATATTCTTTGTAGCTATGGCACAGATCTGTTTTCTCCAATTCATGCAATACAGTGCAGCCATTTGATTGCTGCCCTGCGTTGTGTGAACTCTTAATAAATCTGGTCCTCAACTCTTACATTCTTGTTGACCAATATGCAGGCCTCACAGGGTAATCTTATAAAACAACTCTGAAATGTAAGTGCTTGGACAAAATACTGAATTAGAAATATTGTGATCGAAAAAACTGCGTCAAGAATACCGGGATGTCAAAAATATCATTGGCAGAATTATCAAAGCTTTGAATATCATCTCAACTTTTGTTTTTTAATACTGTTAAAAATATTGACTTAGAAAATGTCTCTGTATGTAATATTGTTTGTGTTATTTTCTATATCATTTATTGTGATGTGTTTGATAATATATGTTGGTATCTGCATAGTATCATGCAGTATACTCATAAATACCATCTTGGGTCCAGAAAGCTCATTGACTTAACTTTAACCTCAAGCCTTGGTAGCTGTGGCTGTGAACAGTAAGGCTTGGCAAAATAACTATGTTCACAGCATTTAACAGCACCAAGCAACAAAATAAGAAAGTCACACAAAATGACAGAAACACAACACCAATTTATTAAAATAGGGCATATTTTTATGAATTATTAGGGACCTTGATTATCAAAATCCACCGGAGGGTTCCAGAGATCTGAATTTTTTAAACATTAAAAAACGTTTTACGTCAACTGCAAACAAGCGTTGGTCATTTAAAAGTTTGTAAACTTTTGGAAAGTTTGCAAGAGTTTGTCCAGCAACTCTGACCTGAGTTGGACGACCAATCCCGACAGCACAGAGGGTAGGAGGCCAGTAAGGATACTTTGGACAGTTACCTGGCCATCTGAGTTTTTTCCAGTCCAGTTCTAGCCAAGCAACACTCGCCATAGACAACAATGGAGCAGTCCTGATGCTGGGGATGCATGAGGAAAAGCTGCTCAAAGATGCTTCTGATGCTGTGTGGTCAATGGGGGTAAGTTCAGGGTGATCCTTTGGTCCATGGTTAAGGTGGGGCAACTTTGTCACTGATCTTGGCGGTTCTACAAAGTCCTCTTTGTAATAGTAGAAGGACAGCTGTGGCAGACCTTCTTTTCTCATGACACAGTGGTCAGGCTGTAAATCTTTGGTGGGGATTATTGTTCCTCTTGGGCGATGAATCCAAGAACAGACAACACCCACGGGTCCAGCAGACACAGGATGCAACAACTTTTGTCTATCTCAAATTAGTCTCTTCAAGTGCCTTGTGACAGGTAGTGGCAAGACTTCTGCAGTGCCTACCAACTTGGTGATTTGGGCACTTCCAGCTTTGATGGCCGTGGTGCTGTTCCGGGAGCCTGCCGATTGTCCCCTGGCATCATTGCTTCGATCTGGGGCTGGGAATCACCTGACCTGATCTAAACTTTACTAGCACAAAGTGCAGCAGGTGCAATTCGTCCGACAGTGCAGCTTCCCTTTGTGCACTTCCAACGTCAGCAGGATGGTTTGCCTTCTGCCCTCTCTCCAAATCCATGGTGAACTGAGGAGCAGGGTGCCATGTGTGCCATATTCACCCCAGGAAGAACCCAGAGGGGACAACCCGGTCACCTGCCAATGGCTAGTAGGTCCCCTCCACTTGAGTGATCAAGTTCCTGCCATGTGTGGCATCTGGCTAACACAGAGTGCAACATTCTTGCACCTCCTAAAATACCACAACCCTTGCTTGGTCCTTAGGAGCTTGATAGCTCTCCGCATAGCTGTGGCTACTTAAGAGTTACACACCCATGGGAAAAACAATTCTGGTACTGGGTTTCTTTCTGTCCCTGTATCCAGCTTGTCTTTAGGAGCAAAAGGCACCCTGCTATGGATTGTTATCACCATTTGCCCTTCAAAGGCTGCTTCCCCTTTGAAACTTGCCTTTTGGGCTAACATGCCGAGTAGTTGCCATCCTGGAGAAGGAGGTCACACCTCACTCTATGGCAACTGCCTTTGTTCCTGTGCCTGGGAGTCGTTCGTACATCGCCAAGTGGGCAAAAATCTGTATGTGTGCCAAGGCCTTTGTGAGACCACTGGACTACCTGGGGCACAGAGTTCCAATTTTCTAAAAGTTGCTTAACTTTAAAAGTAACATGTGTCAACTTGACCATCAAGTAGCATTTAATTGGACGATCAATTTGATGCCTTACAATACCCAGTTAGGTAGCTCTATTAAGATGTTAGCCAGGCTGGATGCCAGCCAGAAACCCTGTGTTAGCCAATGGGACTACTAACTTTCCTCAGCAAAACCACAACTTTTAGCGTTTTGCTGCTAAGACATACATGAAACTTTGGGTTAGATTTACAAGGCCCTGGTGCCTCCTTGTGCCCCATTGGCGTCATTTCTTTTTATGCTAACGTGGCTCAAGGAGGCAATTTTAATCTCGCCATATTCAGAAAGTGGTGCAATGTATTCATTGCTCCACTTTGCGACCCCTTGTGCCAACTTATGCCTGCGTCAGACATAATGTATTCAAAGGGGGCATTCCGCTGTTATGAGGCCTGCAAAAATGGCGCAGTGAAATCTACAAGATTTCACTGTGCCATTTTTGACATCATTTTTAATGCCTGCTCAGAGCAGGTGTTAAAATGAAGCACCCATTAAAATCAATGGGCCTTCTTGCACTTTGTTACACTAGCATCAACATTTTTGACGCTGTTGTTTTAATGAGCACCATGGTGCACTGTATTACAAATACGGTGCACACATGGGGTCATTAGGTGGGGAAAAGGCAACACAAGAAATGCGGCGCATCAGTACTAATACACCACTTTCTCGTAAATCTGGCCCTACATGTCTTGCTTAATAATCTTAATATAAAGCCACCTCTTCGCAACAGGGCTTGCTAGGCCCTCCTTAGAGGAGAAACATGTACTACTATTGGACTTGGGGACTTTGTCATTAATGGCAATACCAATGGTAAAGTCAAACTGATAGTGTGACACTGCTTTTCCAGTCTGCAGTGGCAGGCTGGGAGCCATGTTTTCACTTAGTCACACATAGGGTGACACAACCATTCCAGCAGCCTTGTGTAAACACGCTGCTTACATGCCGTGAGTACCTGGGTACCATATACTAAGGACTTATAAGTAAGTCTGTACTTGCCAATTGGGGACACCTAATTAAACATAACTTTTGGAAGAGACTGAACATTGTCACTGAGGTCTGAACAGCAGGCCTCTGTGCATTCTCAGAATTGAAAAAACAGAAGCTAATATTCCAAATGGGGGCAAAGGTGGGGGGGCAAACTGCAAAAAGTCGGTTTCCTTACATTTAATATTTTTTTTTTTTTTTTTTTTTAAATTGTTGAGTCATATTTCTTTAACATTATAACAGAACTCAGCCTTCAGCCTCATTCCTATATATAGTTATGGAACTCCTCTGTGACTTGTAATATCCTTAAAACATATGGTAGGGGGTCCTTTATCCCTTATATATTTAAAAATATTTAGATTATGGTATAAATGTTTCTAGTTAAAGTAAATAATCTTTGTGTTTTTATTGTTATGAATGTAGGTATCTATTTAATTGGGTGAATAATTAATATTTTGGTGATGTAGTATGTTTATTGGTAATGTAAGCATGTGTACAATAGGTTTACTGTTTCTTTTAAATAATTGTTTTACGTTAAAACTGTTTTTGTATTTATTAACAATAATCTAATTACTTTGGTGATAATATTGCGGTTGATATTGTATGAATTTATATTTTTGACGTTATATGTTTATTTAAAGACAACTATTTTTTTGTTTTCTACATTTGTGTTCCCAATATAAGAAACAAATCAATATTTTTAACGACTTTTGTGCTCCTGATATTTGTGGCTATATTAAGAATGCAATATTTCTGTTAACGATATTTATTCCAATATTTTTGTGTTTTGATATTTCATGCATCGATATTATTTCAAAGCGTCCATCTCCGATTTATTTTTAATGTATCAGATTATAGGATATAACTTTAAAGCAGAAAGGTTATGTCAGTTACTTCCTGTTTTGAGATTGTTAGAGGTTTCAGTGGGATGATTGAACTAATTCACATTCTAGGAACGAAGTGATTTTAGATACAAAGTGTAGGGTGGGTGTCCAATCGATAACAAAACGTCTGGTTCCCACATTAGGGTTCACACTTGTAAAATATAATGCAAACGATGTGAAATGGCAATCCACACCAATGTACCGAAGTGCTAAAAAGGTGAAAAGAAACCCATTGAAATAAATATAGAGTAAGGTAGACAAGAGGGATTTGAATACAAATTATTTCCAATCCAAATAGTTACAATCCCCAGAACATGGACTCTCCTCCCCTTCACCAGACGCTGCCCTTGTTTTAGTTAATGCAGGGCTTCCTAGGGCGTTGGATGCAGCCCTGCAATTTAAAAACCCTAAACATAAATGAAACACCATTATCACAGGGTTAGTTTTCTCATAATTTATAACAACTAAATCTAAAGGCCAGGCAGGCCGAGCAACCATTGGCGTGCATCCCAGGCACAAGTCTAGGCAGACATATTCTTTGGTTCTCACTCTTTACAGGAGGGAGATGACATCTCTGCTGAGAAAAGCAAATATTCAACACCGCAAGCCTCCCTGGCCAGCTCTCACATTGAGCTGTTTAAAATAGTGCACCATCTGTCCAAACCTTCCTCAAATAAGGAAGAATGAGAGGCGTTACAGTCCCTCTTCTTTGTCTTATCTGAGTTAGTTGAAGAGAAAATACTTAATATCAGGCAATCCATACTACATGGATCCCACTGTGACCTGCCTTAAACCATATGAGTTTGGCACAACCATCAATTTTACCCAAGAACTTTATGCCTATAGTCATTTTGATTTTAAAGAACACTCTTCTTCTCTAGTTACTAAAGTCATCACGCAGGCAAGACCACTGGGATAACAGACTGATCTCTTCCCTGCAAAGATAAAGAAAAACATCTCTCCCTTTTGTATTCAAGAGATATCTGTTACATCCTCAACAGGTAGGATTTCAAAGCGGTCATAGAATAGAGTTGGTAGCATTCTCTGCTTTAGATGATCTACATCTTTGACAAGGACGAGTCGGCTGACCTAGTCCTTTTGAACTTGTCAGCTGCTTTTGACACTATTGACCAGGAGATGCTATTGACCTGTTTAGAATCTTTTGGCTGAACCATTTGACCATTCAGTGGTCCCGCTCCTTCCTGGTGGGCTGGACTCAAGTCGAAGCTTTGCATCTGCTTGTCTTGAAGCTTTAGACACCTGCATGCAAGCTACCTTAGGAGTCAATACTCTCTCCCCTACTATTTAACATTTACATGGTCCCTTTAGCCAGTTTGCTGAGTAGACAGACAGTCGCATTCTACATGTCTGCTGATGACACCCAAATCATCTTCGACCTATATTTTCAAGGGGGTGAATGTTTGATTTGCTCTGCATTAAGTCCATCATCTGTTGTTTTTGCATTTGTTGCCCCAAGTGGGAAGGTTATGCCCAGACGTGGGTCCTGTGCTTGTTATGCCACCAGATTCCAGCTAGCCTGGCTGATGAAGGGTGATTCCCTGAAACCGGTTCCAGGATGCTTGTTTCTGGTCCAGGGAGGACCTGGCCTTGCAGTTCCGGCTGGACTGTTCCCATGGTGAACAGGGTCAAGACTGATTTGCATATGGCTAGGTCCAAACTGGAATGGCATGGCAAGCAAAAAAACTGATGGATTAAACCCAGATCTGCGACTGGGGGTAAATGTTTGATTTGCTCTGCATTCCGTTCATCATCTGTTGTTTTTGTGTTTGTTGCCCCAAGTGGGAAGGATTTGCCCAGATGTGGGTCCCGTGCTTGCTATGCCACCAGATTCATGCTAGCCTGGCTGATGAAGGGTGATACCCTGAAACCGGTCCCAGGAGACCTGGCATGGCAGTTCGGGCTGGACTGTTCCCATGGGTAACAGGGTCAAGACTGATTTGCATATGGCTGGGTCCAAACTGGAATGGCATGGCAAGCAAAAAAACTGATGGATTAAACCCATATCTGTGACTGGGGGTGAATGTTTGATTTGTCTGCATTCTATCCATCATCTGTTGTTTTTATATTTTCAAGGTGATCAGCTCCATCCAGGTTAGCCATTCTTAAATCAGACGTTTGCGATCATCCACCAAAAGACAGCCACAATTTTTATGAAACTAAATTCATCCAAGACACAATTTCTCATCATAAGGAAAAACAGTGCAAGTCCTTTTCCCTATGCGTGGCCTCCTACTTTAGAGATATCCCACACCCACCTGACAAGGTTACAAATCTGGGCATATTTCTAGACTCACATGTCATAATAGGTCAGCAGGCCACCCACACAGCCAGTACTTGCTTCTGGTAAATGAAGCTGCTGAAGAACATTTTACCTTTTCTGGATCCCTGCCATCATAGAACTATCATTTAAGTCTTAGGAGAATATTTACAAGTTCCTAGCGCCACCTTGCATTGCCATAGCATCATGTTTTTTTACACTAAGGCTGCGCTAAGGTGGACGCAGGGAGGCCCAAAAATATAATGCAGTGAAATTTACAACATTTCATTGCACCTTTTTTCTGTCATTTGCAACTCCTGCTCAGAGCAGGCTTTAAAATGACACATCCATTTTAATCAATTGGCCTCCCTGTGCTTTACTGCACTAGAGTCAAATGTTTTGACACGAGTGCAGCAGAGCACCACAATAGCATCAAAATGCTGATGCCATTGTCCTAACAACTGCCATGGTGCACCATATTGTAAATAGAGCACAACCATGGTGTTGTTAGGTGGGGCAGGAGCGATGCAATTAAAGTGGCGCATTGGAACCGATGCACCACTTTCTTGTAAATATGCCCCTCAGTTTCATCCCCTTGTGATTATAGGAGTGCCTGCTGCTTGGTTGCATCTACTAAAAGTCTGAGATACCTACAAAAAGAGCAGAATGATGCTGCTCACCTTATTGCTAATACTCCAAGACACCAGCATATCTCACCATTATTAAGAAACCTTCACTGGCTGCTGGTGAAGCAGAATATTCAACTCAAAGTCCTGACCAATACACATTACATTATACATGTCAGTAAGGAGAAGGCTCCAGCAGAGGAGTTTGAAGTCCTGGCTTCCACTTGCACACAGCGAGCGTCTGTGCTCCAGTTATCATGAATCACTGGGCCAACGGTGCACCAGTCCAAAGGTAAACAAAACATAGTGGCTTCAATATACCAACCATGTTTTAGGTACTGCATATATTGCAGTCAAAAAGAGCGACTCCCAGAAACTAGTAAAAACAAATAACAAACATCAACAAAGCAAAACTATATTGCTTTTTAATGCGTGAAGTATTTGATAAAAGCAGTTCACTTCGTGTGTAGAACCCAGCTTTACTACAAAGAAAATCCCATAAAGAACCAAGTGCCAGATGTATCAAAGCTTTTTGCATTCGCAAACGGTGCGAATGCCCGTTTGCAAATGCAAAAAGCTATTTCAGAATTTATCAAAGGGATTCTGAATGCAATTTTAAGGAATCGCTAAAATAGCGATTCCTTAAAATTGCGACCCTGTTTAGAGAGTCGCAAATTGCGACTCTAAATAAGAAATCGCAAATAAGGAATCCTTATTTGCGATTTCTAAAGCACATGTATGAAGCAATTCCTTAATGCGAATTGGGCATTAAGGAATCGCTACTACCAGCAAGTTGAACTTGGTGGTAACCATGTGCAAATTTTTAAAATGCATTTAAAATGCATTTTTAAATTTTACATGTAAAGCACACATGCCCTTTTGTCAGGTGTGCATCTTACATGTTGTTAAAAAATGTTTTGGGGTGCAGCAGAGAGGGCCTTAGGCCCCTAGCACCCTGGACTTTGCATTTCCCAAAATTACGAATTCCAGTTAGGAATTTGCAATTTGGGACATGCAAAATATTAGCAAATGTGGGCCAAGAGGCCCATAGATGCGAATGGGGGCCGGTATTGCAATTTGCGATTCGGTAATAGCATTTGCCATTTTTAAGAAATCGCTATTACCGAATCGCAAATATGATACATTGCATTTTGCGAATCAGAAATAGCGATTTCTTAAAAATCGCTATTTCTGAATCGCAAAAGGCCTTTTTCATACATCTGGCCCCAAATCTCTGCCTAAAACAATATAGAAGTTGGACACCTTTGCTAAATAGACTGCATTAGCAGAGTTAAGCTGTGAAAAGATAGTGTTATGAAAACAAGTCAGAAGGCAAGGTTTGTTTTGTAAATAGGTAGCTGGAAAGGCATGCACATCAAAATATTGTATGGAAGATACTTTATAAAGCACCAGAATTTTCATTGCAAGCACATCTCTACTTTGTGAGCAACAAATATGTAAATCCAAAAACTTGTCACGACAGCAAAGGAAAACAAGTGAAAGTGAAAGAATGATTAGTCAATCGCATTTTGTCTTTATGATAGGCTAGGACACAATGCCTAAAACAAAAACAACATTTATTAGAAATGTAAATGCCATTGTGTCAGCAAAGTAAATACATCAAATAAGACACATTGTCTCACAATTGTAAACTACACATCATGTCATATTTGCACACTAAAAAAATGATTGTCTCGTTTCCCATCACCAAATATTAGCGCGAAGAGTAATGGGACAGTGTAGCCAACCATGAAATCCTATGACCTTAATTGACGGCCAATCAAAACAATGTCACACTATGAAATGCATATGGCAATCAATGGCTGAAGGTAGCTGGGACAAAAGCCATGCTCACTCTATACTTTGTCCTATTGTAGGTTGTTGAAGATCTGATGACATAAATTCTTCCAGACACCTAGGGCTAAATCCTGAAAAGGGAGAATTAGAACAGCAATAATTTACCTTTTCCCGCATTTGGCCCCCAGGCAGTCATGGCAGTATCAGAGAGGAACAAAGAACCCTCCTGGTTAGCACAAATGTAATATCCAAATGAAAGTCCAACGCAGTATATATTCTAAATAAAAGTTAAAATGACAAAAGAACAAAGCATTATAATTCCAATGTAATGTATCAATTGATAGCTAATAAAATTACATTTCCACTCTTCTATTTAAAAAATTTAAAAATAAACTTGTTGCCTTTGTTGGATTGCCAGTTATTACCAGTTGCAGCTGAAGTTTAGATGTGATGACTGTTGTTAAGTAATCTTTATGTGTAAGTCACATTTGCGGCACATGCCCTTTTTTGGGGGGGCTCAAGTCAGGATCAGGTGAGTCCTTCTCCAATAGTAGTCTCGCTGGGGCTGTTGAAGTCAAGCAAGCATTGTTAAACTGGGTGTGGTATGTATTGAATTGCACTCAAAATGAGCACCAAAAATTGGGACCAGAGCTCTCAGGAAAACTCAGACAATATGGTTTTTAAGGGCCCTCACTAGAACTCAGTCACAAGAGCATGAGAGAGACCTGACCAGGGGTTTCATAACTTGATCCGATGTAAAGGGCCAATACTATGCTACATGATTACATATAAAGGGAGGGAAAACATTGGAACGGCTTGTGGCAAATGGACTGCTTACTTCAAAAGGGAAAAGGGAATCCTGGGTTATCTAATGGATGGACATTAACGGTGGGTCAAATCCTCACATGAGGGATGTACAGACACAAGTGATAATGGACAAGGCCATTACTTGAGGAATGGGCCAACAAGAGTGGAAGAGTGTTGCAGTTCTTGACAGTTCCCGCCCACCAAACGCTGAGCAAATAATATCTTCTTGATCATATTTGATCTAGAAGAACCAGTATTAATGGAAAAGGATGCTGTTTTTATGGTAATTTCAGTACACACTTAATAGTCAATGAATGCTGACAGTGGGGATGAGGAGTATCAAATAAACTCTGTACTTCATAGTTCCTACAGATACACCTTCAGATGTTGATTCTCAGGGTGGCTCAGGGAATTAGATCAACTTTACAATCAAAACACATTAGAATGTAAAGTTGTAGCTATAGCCTCATCGAATATGTCTAAGAAGTCTGAGGGGGTGATTCTGACCGCGGCGGACGGCGGTCGCCGCCCGCCAAGCGGTTCCCGCCGAAAGACTGCTCCGCGGTCAAAAGACCGCGGCGGTCATTCTGGCTTTCCCACTGGGCTGGCGGACGACCGCCGAAAGTCCGCCCGCCAGCCCAGCGGGAAACACCCTTCCCACGAGGAAGCCGGCTCAGAATGGAGCCGGCGGAGTGGGAAGGTGCGACGGGTGCAGTTGCACCCGTCGCGAATTTCAGTGTCTGCAAAGCAGACACTGAAATTCTTTGTGGGGCCCTCTTACGGGGGCCCCACGACACCCCATACCGCCATCCTGTTCCTGGCGGGTGAACCGCCAGGAACAGGATGGCGGTATGGGCTGTCAGAATCCCCATGGCGGCGCAGCAAGCTGCGCCGCCATGGCGGATTCCCATGGGCAGCGGAAAGTCGGCGGTACACCGCCGGCTTTCCGCTTCTGGCTGCGGCTGTACCGCCGCGGTTAGAATGCCCGGCGGATCACCGCCAGCCTGTTGGCGGTGCTACCGCCAACCTCCGCCATGGCGGTAATTACCGCCAGGGTCAGAATGACCCCCTGAGTGTTGTAATGGTAGCTGCTTATCTGCTATTCCGAGAACCAAAGCGCAATTTATAGGAGAAATGAACTCTGAAGCTTCTTGATAAACATTTCATAGACAGAAATGTGAGTCTACAATTTCTTTATGGAGAAACCAGTCTATTTTGAGGTTCTGCATTTGTAACCACGGAACACCTAAAAAGGTTCCAAAAATTGGCATATCAGTAAAGCTAATACTTTCAGTATGTCCATTATCGCACACCATCAGAGTCGGTTCTGTCCTGAAAGTTAAAAAGCTTGACAATAGTTGTGAGTGTCTATGGCACAAATGAGTTTAGGACCCTCTTTACAAATCAGAGGTAAATGTAATATTTTAGCCATCGTTAAATCTAGAAAATGTTCCATTGTGAAAGAGTTTAATAAAATGGGGAGTACTTTTTGCCGCTGGCCAGATAGGATTAATTTAAAATCCAGTAGTTCTGCTGAAGCAATAGTGCTCCGTCAACTCCCAAGTGGGTTGTACTCAGCATGCAGGAAGCACAGATAACACTCTGGCTACCGTCCAACAGGAGACTTGGGGTTGGGAGGAGAAAAAGAAAACAACATAGGTATTCGCCTGAGCCTGATTCCCAAAGTTCCTCTGCAGTTGCAGTGGAAGCCTTGCAGTCATGCTGGGGGTCCCACACTCATGACAGGATATCTGCAATGGGAAGCTGCAGTACGGAGGTCCTGGCACAAGTGCAGGACCCCCACCACGACATCAGGGCTTTGACCGCAGCTGCAGAGGCCCTTTGTAAATCAAGCCCTGTTCCTTGCAGTGACTGCCTCTTACTGGACCTACATTCTCTCTGGCCTGTTCGTGATCATGTTCCAATTGCTGATCTTCAGACACATCACTATTAGAAAACACAAACCAACAATTATTTTCCTTATCCAGCTTTTGCATTCACACTAATGATGTATGTGCCTGTAGCTTATTTGAATCCAGTTTAGCTTTATTTAATAGTTATTCAGAGATAACAGGTAAAAAACAATAAAACGAAAACATACATTATCAACCTTCATCCTTGACTTTTGAAAATGTTACTAGGTTTTCCAAATGTTAATTTCAAACATCAGTCCTTTCATATTTTCTCTCAGTTTCTTAATCTTTGCAGATAGATTTGGTTCTCACACTTTCAAAAAGCTGTTTTCCTATCCAGAGTTTCACTTGAATAGTTTGGTAATGAACAAGGTCTCCCAAGCAAAACCCTTTTTGAAGCTTCAAAAATTGGCATTACTTTACCACACTTGCTCTTTCTTTGTTTTCAATGGCAGTGGAAAATCTCTCAAAGTCACAACAGCCTACTGTATCCTTCGAAACAACAGCAGTGGAGGCTCTGCATCAGGATCAGGTACTAGTCTTGCTAAGGTTACTGAAACCAAGCAAACATCGTTGAAGGACCCAAGATCTTGCGAGAACTCGCACAGGATGGTTTACAAGAGATACTGTGAGAACTCCCAAGATCATGAGAGATACCTGAAAAACAGTCCCATTATTCTACTGCTCTAAGGGCCAGATGTAGCAACCCTTTTGCGAGTCGCAAACGGCGAAAATCGCCGTTTGCGACTCGCAAACGTGGGTTTGCAATGCACAAATGCATATTGCGAGGGAAGGGGTGTTCCCTTCCTATTTGCGACTCGCAATGGTATGCAATACCATTTGCATCGCAGTTACCATCCACTTCAAGTGGATGGTAACACAATCGCAAATTGGAAGGGGTCCGCATGGGACCCCTTCCAGTTTGTGATTGCACCCAAAAATAGTTTTTCAGGGCAGGGAGTGGTCCAAGGGACCACTCCCTGCCCTGAAAAAACCGAAACAAAAGGTTTCGGATTTTTTTAAAATGCAGCTCGTTTTCCCTTAGGGAAAACGGGCTACATTTAAAAAAAAAAAACCTGCTTTATTGAGCAGCAGGTCGCTAACATTAGCGAGTGCCCATAGTCGCTATGGGGCCGCAATTTGCGACCCACCTCATTAATATTAATGAGGTGGGTCTTTGCGACCCCATAGCGACTTGCAGAAGGTGTCTGAGACACCTTTCTGCATCCCAAATTGCGACTTGCAATTTGCGAGTCGCAGAGACTCGCAAATTGCAAATCGCAATTTGGTTTTTTCGTACATCTGGCCCTAAATGTTTACTTACAAAGAAAGGGATACCATTGCAATGGCTGGTAGCAAATGGAGGGCTTACTTCAAAAGGTTAAAGGGGAATCCTGGGTTAATCGAGGGATGGAAACAGAGGGTGGGTGGATAATGTTTCACATGAGGGATGGTACAAGCAAGAGGGTTTACATGAAGAATGAATCAAAATCAGTTGAACAGCGTTGCAAGTCCTGACACAGAATCAACTTTGTGTGACCAGCACATTATTTTGCAAACCACCCTGTGTACCAATTGATTAGTTTATAAAATAACGATTCAGAGGCGGACACAGAATGACCTGCATAATGAAAATTCATTAGGTAGGTTGCAAATTGCATCTCCCTCTGATAGGCTGTAAAGAAAGGGATGGTGGCTTACGAGGGACAGGAGACCACCATGTCTGTCTTTCGATTAAAGGGACTGGGATTGCTTTTGAAAAAATAAGTTTTAAGTTTTGAAAAACTTCAATGAGAGTTGATGGTGACCCTGACCACTGCCTTTTCCCCCGAAGATGCCACACCAATTTATAAAGGGGAAGGGCTCCAAAGTGTGCCCACCAATATTTGGGAGTCAATAGCTTTTCAATGGTTTGGAGCTAGAAGTACAGCCACAAATCATACATACATACAGTTCAACTCAGTATTTGGAAGGTACTCCCAAAAAAGTCCCTTTCAAATACTTAATCAGTAACTATTTATGAACAAATATTTTGATTCGTAAAAAGGTTCGTTAACCGTAAAATGTGTACAGTAAATTGGAAAAAGCTTTTAACTGTTTTATGTACTAGGAGAGTTTGCAACAGGTAAAAAGTGTACCACATCTGCTCCATGCTTCTCTGTATGTGAATCCAACCTTCTACATAAAAAATCAATATTTTCCCCAAGTCTCTAGGCCACAAGGCGTTCATGACAGTTTCATCCTAAACAAACTGTAAGACAAAGGAGATTGATGCTTACTAAACACTCAAGGATTATAGAGGGATAACCATTTCATTACCATATGGGGAAACCATTTTCTGGGACACATGGATTGATCACATTACGTACTGAACTCCTTTGATAATAATGAAAACTTCTCTAAACATATATGATGTAATTATCTTACTCCTGTAGAGGAACAGACTGTTCGTACTACCTTAGCTTCAACTTCTTCCACAAAATCAGACCCACTGAGGGACTGATTTAGATCTTGACAGGACTTCCAATGTCCCTCCGTGACAGCAGTTCCAAGTACTCAGTCAAGCTGATAGAGTTCCAACTACAGTATTTAGATGCAGGGCGGCTGAACCTCTGTCCATGTCGATAGAGTGTAGTCTGTCATGTAAGTGGTTTCCTGCTGCAGACACTGTGGACTCCTATGCTGGCTAACAGTAGTCTGTTGCCTTCAGGATAGCGGGATTGCACTGAGCATATATAGATTTCACCATTGTGCTGGTGGTGTACTAGCAGCAGGTTCCTACTGGCCTGACTCCGTTGTGGGACCCACTCAATATTGCACTTTAGCTGTTGCTATTAAATTGTTGCTAGCAGCGCACACCTGATGTCTGTTGGCTAATTGAGAACACCTGTATACCACACTATAAAACACACTCCATTTCAAACCATGATCCTTTGTCATTCCACTGCACAAAACCATTTTCTGCTGAATTTGCTGCACATAGGTCACGTTATTTAATTATTTCTCCCTCTGTTAATTTTTCACGTATTTTTTTTTTTCTTTACTTGTGGGTCCTCCATTACATCTAATTTTATTTACTCATAATGGCAGGGAGGAGAAATCTGCGTTTTACAGAGGAAGAATGGTCAATCATGGTGAATGGAATCATTAGAGCAGAGCCCCATTTGTTTAGAGCCCAAGTACAAAATACAACCATATCTCAGAAAAGGCAAATGTTGTCCAGAATAATTGACAGAGTGAATGCTGTAGCCAACAACCTGTGCACACAGTAGGAAATTAGGAAGACGGTAGAATGACCTGCATGGAAGAGTACATTCCCTGGCCTCCAAGTGTCACCTGGAGACCCAGTGTACTGGTGGTGGTACTCTACCCCCCCACCATTGCAACTATTTTCCTAGGAGGAGGAGGTCTTGCAGATTCTACAGCCCAAAGGTTTGACAGGAATCCCTGGTGATATGGAGACTGGTAAGTTATACTTTGAATGTGTCACAAAACCTAAATGTCATTTTTGCTCTTAAGTTAGCTGTTGATAATGTATTTCCCACCTTTGAAAAACATATATGCACAATTTAAAAAATCAAAAATCTGGGACACATGGCCAACCATCATGGCCGTGTGGACGTGATCCACTGAGGCACTGCACAATGGCCTACAGCCAAAGCTATATCTGGTACCATCCAGCTACCACCCACCTTATTAATTAATGAGGACAACACTCTGTTACCATCTGCAGGGTGGGCGGCTCCGTCCCCATAGATCACAAGAATTGTCTGGAACTATGCCAGTGGATGCACCTGAGGTCTGCAATGATATGTGTCCAGCTGAAACATAGATGGGGCTGCTTTCACACTCCTAGCAGGCACCAAGGGTGCAGAAACATCACCAGAGACAAGAAACATCATGGACCACAACTGCCTCCAATTCAGGGGTAAGGAGAGTGGCAGCAGGCACGCAGCAGGAGAAATCCATCATTGGATGCCTTTTCAGTCCCTGCGGCCTACACCAACATGGCAGAGATGACAGGTGAAGCGTGACCCCCCCACCCTGGTGATGCGGAGATGGCAGGACCCTGCTGCTGCTTATCAATGAAGTCACAACTTGCCTGCACTATCTGGGAGCTAGATGCACTGCCCAGGAGCCAATCTCTGTACTGACTCCAGAATATCTGACTGAGCAATGTCGCCCATGATGCACCAAGGCTGATGCCTTCCCTCACCTGGGTCCTGAGGGCTCCACCTTTACTTTGCTTCAACCGGCACTGGGAACTGGCTGACTTTAAACCGTGCATCGCTGTGGGCAATACATTGAGCCTGACATTACCATCAGTAGTAATTTTACCTGCGAAACCCCCCCAGAGGCCGCAACTAACCTAACAGTGGGGAGCCTCCTCCGCCATGATGCAAGCAAGGTATTTTAGTCCAATAAACAATGACACCATGGGCAGACCTTGGGAGCTACGTCATTGCTGAACACGCTGGTGTATTTCTAGCACATAAGTCACTGAAGACTATACACTGCAAAGGAGCTCCTTTGCCTTACTCCTTCCTGTCTCCTGGGTCCCTGTCATTACACCCCTTAAGATACTTGACTTGTGCTACACGGCCATTGTCCCCGTCCCTTCATGGTGAGGAAAGCAGCTGGACTATACTGGACTACCCTGTTATATCCATGTAAGAGTAATCAACACATGGTCACTCTGTGATTCTTTGCCTCTCACGACCAAAAAGTCTTTATGCTGCAAAAGAAAGCTCAGACCAGCAGGATGTCTAGCTATATTAGCCCAGTGGAGACGAGTGACCCAGACACTGCCTCTACTCTGAGATCACAATGGCCCTTACTAAGGAGTACCTTTGCTCTTGCTTGTGAGACTTCAAGAAGGAACTTAGGGGAAACTCAAGGCAGATATAGCAGCCTCCTTTGTGGCCTTTGAAACAGATGTCAGCTTCCGTCTGAGCCAATATAGACTCGGTGGGTGCGCACACACTGGACCTTGAAATAAATACTCAGGACCTGGAACGACGATTAAGCCCAGGGGAGCGTACCACCGAATAACTTTGATCCCAGCTACACAGTGGCCTTCTAAAACGGCTTGGAAAACCGGTCCAGAAGGGACAACATATGGATACGGGGTCTGGAGGAGGTGGTTGAAGGACTGGACTTAGAAACTTTTGTGGTAGGCATCCTCACAGAGCAGTGGGAAAAGACCAAGAGATATTCTTGTCAAATTCCACTCCTTTCAGCTTAGGGAATTGATTCTACAGTCAGCTAAAAAAAAAACTCCGTTTTCTACCCGGGTACGACATGTTACCTTTTCCAAGATATCGCTCCAGCTACCCTAATGAGACACCTCTGATTCAAGCCAGTAACTGATGCACTGTGTTACAACCATATTAAATAGCGCTGGACTTACCCCTTTGGCATTGTCTTTGAGCTTGAAAATAAAATGCATCATTTCACAGAGCTGGGAGATGCTGCTTCCCTCCTATGCTTGACTTTGTCGAGTCCTCCAGACCCTGGTGACCACGACAAAGGGACTACTGGAATCTTTACAGATAAGTCTCCAACATGGCACATGGCAATTGCAAAGAAAAGAGAAGCACAGTGGCAAAAAATTACTTCTACAGAGAACTCATTGCTTCTTGGAAATGACTAATACATCAGACTCCCGGGATTGACAGATCTGCCCTTATCCTGAGATCTACTGTTTCGTGAGAACATTTCATCATGCCATTGTTTTGAAGTCTGCATCTCATAATCATAGGCACATACTCCTTTACCAGATTCATACCTCTCTCTGTGATCAAAATAACATACCATAACTGTGGCATGTTACAATGCCGGATTAGTATACTAACCAAAAAAGGCTGTAGGGTGGACCAGTGGACCTGGGTCCTTTACAACCAATCTAATTCAGCCATGTACAACACTATTTAATTGTTGGGAGTTTATACTCCCCCGGTTCACAATGTTTCATGTTTTACATTTTCTTTGGGGAAAATGGGGCGGTCTACTGGAGAACATGGGAAGTGAATGTATCTTTCCACCCGACTTCACCCAGAAGGGGAATGCTATATCCAGGGCTTACTCACCCCTTGATGGTACTTAACTCTGTTTCATGGAATATTAAAGGTCTGACCTCACATAAATGTCACCAACTTTGGAATTATATCCTGGATAGGCCTCTTAATATTGTAGCTCTACAAGAAATGCATCTTAAGTGGAGTGAAGACAATAGATTAAGACACAATTTATATTCCCTGATTTATTAATCCTCGGCCTCTACTAAACATAATGGGGTAGCTCTCCTCTTCCACTCTTCCCTGCGATTTCAAATCACATGTAGCAAATCAAATAAGGAAGAGAGATACATGATAGTCAAAGGCCTACTCACGGGCCGGATCTGAACTATAGCCTCGATCTATGGTGCTAATTTATGTCAATCTAAATGTCTTCTCTCTTTCCTTACAGTGTTGGGAGGCTTTGCTGACAGGAACATCATAATATTAGAAGACTTCAATCTCATCAAGGATTCTACACTAGATAGCACTCACTCTCACAGAACACAAGCAGGCACGTTTACTAAAAACACAAAATTGGCACTACATCAACTAGGCCTCCTCTATGCAGGAGGGAACTACATCCCACCCCTCACTCACACTACACCTACTCTCAACTAGATCATATTTTCACTAATCAATCCCTCCTACATACCATCTCCGACTGAACCCCAAAGGGATGAACAGGCCAACAAGACTACCCTAACTCTACAGAGGAAAGTCGTGGCACTTAAAGTGAAATCGAAGTCTATCTATGCTAATAGAGCGGTATTACATCTACTCCGCCCTAAGAAAACCATATATAAAAAGTGTAATAAAGTTGGTGTGATGCTCACAAGACAGCTGCGGGCAGGAAAGGGAATATATCACTCAAATACAGATGGAGGTGGGGAGACATTGCACACAGAGGCAGAGAAAGATCTGGTGTTTTGAACTTTCCATGGATGCCTCTATGCTTCAGAACCTACACACACCAATGAACAAATAGCTTACTTAGCAGAGATCACTTTGCCTCAGGTCTCTACTGCCCTCAATTTGTCCCGGGCTACTCATCGCTTATGTCTTTGGCCGACTGGAACAGCAGAGAGGTCTTGATTTTTGCAGGTTCTGCCTTGTCCCAGGTAGGGCCGGCCCTTTCTGGTAGCCACGGTGCTGCAGACGGAAGAACAGCAAAAGCAGTCCGTGCCCTCCAGGAGTCCCAGAGGAAAAAACCCAAAAGGGAAAAACATCTAAGCAGTAACTCCTTGGAACAAAAAAGAAGCAAAAAGGTAAGTCTTCCAACAGGAAAAATAATACTGAAAGAAGCTGGAACAGGTGAGGAAAAATATAACTGGCAAAAAAGTAGCAGGAGCGAAGATCACCACCAAAAGAAGTGTTGCACCGCAAGGAGAACAAGAATCACTCACCTTATATACCCAAGAACAGGAAATGACCAACAGGAAGTAGAAAGTCACCATATTGAATTGGGAAAGAAACATAGGAACATATAGAGAAAAGACACCATGTTGAAAAAGGTTCCTAAAGCATGCAGGGAAAAAGAAGGCATGCTGAGAAGAAGAAAGAACATGGAAGCTGAAGAAGCACATACATTCAGGAGGAAAGGAAGAAAAAGAAAAGAAGGAAAGAAAAAAAAGAGGATAGGCTCACCAGGTAAGTGAGGGGTGTGGGGGAAGGTGCCCAAGAAAATATTGAGGGCGCGCCGCTCCGTGCCCAAAACTCGCTGAGGCCCCATGCCCAATTTGGGGCCTCGAGCGAGAAAGTAGAGTACAGCAGGAGCGCAGCAACCCTAGCCACCACAGATCATGCCTCGGCTTGACACAATGCGTCCTTGGAACATTCCATAATGATTGAGGAGGTTCAGACCACTATGGACTCGCAAAAACTACATAAATCGCTTGGCCCTGATGGAAATACAGCCCAATTTTATAAAACCTTTGGTGCTGATTTAACTACACACCCGACATCCCACGTCGTGGAGGCCCAAGCAGTCAACACGTCAATGGGAAAAGCCTTAAAATCTAATTTCCCAAAGCCAGGGAAAGAACCCCCTTTTCTGTGCGTCCTATCAACCAATTGGGCTTTTAAGCCTAGATGCCAAATTAGATACTACAATACCCAGACCAATCTGGTTTTATTAAGCAGAGACAGACTCACCATAATTTGAGCCGGGTGATCCACTTGGTCAAAAAAGCAACCAAAAAGAACATACCGGCGATTACTGGTGCTAGACGCTTATAAGGCATTCAACTGAATGGATTGGTCATTTCTGCTCCAAACATTTCAGAGATTTGGCTTTGGAGACTGCTTTATTCTATGATTCAAGCAAATTACGCATGCCTGCTATCTAGAGTGCTGGAGAATGGGATAGCCTATGACTACTTTTAACTGACACAGGGTACAATGCAGGGATGCTCTCTCTCCCCCTTATTATCTGTCCTCAGTATTGAGCTCTTGGCTGCTATGACAGGGACAACCCCTCCAATTCAAGAACTGTTATTTAGCTCAGTAGAACATAAGCTCTCTATGTAGATTACATCACTCCCAGGACTACAAACTGAACTTTGACACTTTGAAATGGTCTCTGACTTTCGGCTCAGCCTCCATAAATAGTTTCTGCTCAACCTAACAGTCCAGAAAAGGGAAATGGAAGTGTTTGCAGCCACCTCCCCTTCTGTTGGGAGAAAAAATAAATTACTAATCCAGGAATCAAAATTACACCCAAAGTGACTGACCTCTGTAAAGCAAACTACCCTCCCATACTCCGACAGTTGAAGGAAGATCTTAAACGGTGGGCCCCTTTGTACATATCCGGGATTGGACGTATAAGTGTGGTTAAAATGACAATACTTCTGCGCATCTTATATCTCTTTCACGTACTGGCCATTAAGATTGGAAAATAATTCTTCTCCCTTATCCATTCAGAAGTCACAAAATTAATTTGGCAAAACTATAGGTCCTGACTATCACATAAACTATTGACAATAGCAGGGGGACTAGCCCTTCCAGACTTCACCCTTTACTATAAGGCCTCCCAATTATGACCCATATCGGATTGGTCACTATATGAGTCTGATAAACACTGGTTCCATATGGACAGGGCAGTGATGGGTAGAACTATCTAGGATGTTCTATGGAAACTGAAACATGGCAGGCCTCCCAACGCAGACCTAAGTGCACCAACCAATACCACCTTAACAGTGTGGGACAATGTAACTCAGACAAATGGTCTGACAACATTCCCCTCTCCATATTCTCCTATCCACTATAACGCCAAATTTAAACTAGCCTCTCGTCTGGGTTCCTTCGACTTAGAAGGGGGTTGCATCACCATTTCTGATTTATTTCACGGATGGGACATCCTTACCTTTGAGAACTGCTGCTGTAATTATCACCTGCCTCCCTCAGAGGGAGAACACTAAACCCAACTAAAACACTGGGTACTACAACCAGCCCTGCACGCAGCAGCCACCAGACATCTCCCTATTGAGGAATTTGTGCAGAAACTGGGGATCACCCGGGGCTGCAATTCCTTTCTATACTCTCTCCTGATGTCCACTGCACACACACACATCCCCCATGGCATACAATACTTTGGGAACAACTATTGGAGACTCCATTCACTGATAAACAATGGCACACACTGTGGAGAAACATCCCCGGGTTTAATCGCTCACTTGGTCTGTGGGAAGCCCACTATAAGGTACTCTACGATTGGTGTCTCTGGCCAGCCAAACTTCAGAAATTATTTCCAAACACATCTGACCACTGCTGGAGAGGGTGTGGGCTCTTAGGTGACTTTAGGCACATATGGTGGGACTGTCCAGCAATACAAACATACTAGGCTGAGATCCTTGCACAGATAAAAGATATTCCTGGCTACCCCATTTCACACACTCTTGCATTTGCCCTCCTGGGCCCCCACGACAACTCCCTTATGCACCAAACACTGGAGGGGTAGAACTATCCTTTGGCTCTGCCCTGGAGCTGCCAAAATGGGCCAAGAGTCATCTTGGAAGAAACCTACAGCTCCCTCCATGTAACAATGACATGACCGCATCTGGCAGGCACTCAGGATGGAGCATATGTCCGACATCCTCATAGATAATAGGACAGGATTTGATTACATTTGGGGACCCTTGGTACAGCTCTTCTGGCCTACCACTCTTCCCGTGCCCCGCTCACACGAGATCACTTCACCCCTTATAGGCATTCTACACCCTCCTGTGACATCACAATGCTCCAGCTCCCCTGTCTGCCTGGCCTGGGTCCCCTCCCAACAACATGGGCTACCGACACTTCATCTACACAAATTAATTACTCCTTGTTTTATTTTGTTTAGGACATTTTTACAGAGATAATTACACTGGCTATTTGAACCATTTGAATGCAATTTGCGTGGACGATATTGTTGCACTTGCTTTATTGCTTAACAACTATTTCTTGTATTATTCAATAGTATGACCTGCTTAATACGAATCTGTATCTGTTATACTCTTGTTCATAAACTCATGCTTTATACCAATAACATTGCCACAATGCATTATGTACACTTTAAAACTCAATAAAGTTTGAGGAAAAAAAAAAAAAATCTATTCTCATCATCAAATCAGTAGCATTATAGTGCTATCAGTCCCTTTACTACTGGTCAAGATGTTTGGTCAATATGTGTGTTCTTTTTCATTGATAATTTCTTGTCTTTGCCTGTTTGTTTGAATGTATTATGTTGTAGGTTAGATAACAGATTCAAACCCCATCTATTATACTTGAAGGAATGGTGCCTGTAAGCATATTTTAACCTTTTAACATATTTCACATATCTCATAATTGAACAAATGTGTATACATTGACACTGCATCTATTATACTAGGAATGTTCAATTTATAATTTTTCCAGTGTTGTCAATGTGAAATTGAAATGACTACAACAACCTTAATTCCTTGTTTTTGTAAATGGAAAATATGTTTGCAATGTGATGTTGATCATTCTCTCTTTTCTTTCATATATTCATATGTGTCAAAATGTCAGGCATTTCTCAAACCCTATTTTATGCAATAAATATTAACTGGATTATTTCAGGTAATTTTGTATGTTGTCACTTTCTTGTCATTTCATTGAAGTGAAGTAATTGGTTTCAAAACTCAGAGTATGTTCTCTTAAAGAATTTATATCATGTATGTTGCATGCAGAACGTAAGCTGTCATGATAATAAACGTACTTAACAAAGTTCATTTGATGACCAGTGCCATTAATCCCACTAAGTTTCTATAATAGTCTGAATTTAAGCCTGTTAGAGCTTGGAATAGTTAACTTCTCATTTCTTTTCTATACTGAGTTGGGATGAATGTGTGGTATTATTTATGACATCTCCACATGCCTTTTTTGGAAGTTTGCATGTGTGTAATTTGTAAAGTTTGGGTAATTAGCAAAAAACACTGAAAGGTCTAAACATACAATGAATGTTATTTTTCCTATTTTGTTTGCTTCATTTACAGCTCAAATCACATTTGATGCATAATACAGACTTTCACAATGTGTTTACTTGAAATTGATATTAGATCCTACACCCTGAGTATGTGGACAACCATTTGCCACTGAGGATACCTCCACTCCATGCCAGGATCAAGTCTTCACTGAGGACCTAACTCCTGCAAGTCTAGATGATGTAGAGCAGCCTGGTCCATCTGGTCTATCTGTGAGTCTAACCCAGCCGACACCAACATCTCCCACCCCAGCCGTTACAACACCCTAGCTAGTGGACACCTCCACTTCCTGTGTCCAAAGGAACATCACCCCAGTCTTGCGCCTCACCCCCCCAGTCCTGGCTAATGGTGAGCCAGTACCCAGTGGGATGGGGCACACTGGCTCAAGGGCACTGGGTAGTGGGTAGTGGGAGTAGGGTACATGGGAGGGAGTCTGTGGGCCAGCAAAGTGACGCCACTGGGTTCACTGTCACCCAGACCACCATTTACCAAGTCTTGGTATGTCTACATTAGTCCCAAGGCATTATGGGCCAGGTCATTACAGAGCTCTAGGACATTAAGCAGTTGGAGAGGGAGCACAATGTAGAAATGCAGGCTCTAAACTCAAATTTGAGCTCCATGACTGAGATGTTGTTTGACATTTACTATCATATGTGAAGGGGTTACACAGCAATATCTACCCCTTTCTGTGGCCCTACAATATCTGGACCCACTACACCTGCCTCAGTCACAGAAAGGGAGGCCCTGGCATAAGCAGAAACTCCTGCAACCACCTCAATCCTTGCAACTGTGGACCCCACCTTATTAGGGGATGTTCAGTCGGACCACCAGGAGAGGATGGCAAGACTGCCACCACCACCAGCAAGAGATGAAGAACCTAATTTCCTCCAGGGTGTAACTACCATTTACTCTGTGGACTATATTCTGGACACATTTACCTTTTAGTTGCCAGTTGTATTTTGTACACTGGACTTCAAACAATTTTGCCTTTAAAATAATAGTTTCATTTACCATGATTGATTTTTTTTTTTTTCCACTTTGTTATTTGGTTTTCGTCCTGTATCAGTTTATTTGTGTTTTTAAAATAAATTCTAAAACCACAAAGTCAAGGACTGGTGTTGCATGTCTTGTGGTATCTACTTTTTTTATTTATTTCTTCAATCATTAGTTAAAAAGTGCAAATAATATAAAGAAAATTGTAACCAAAAAAAGTTACATTTAGGTAATCGTTCTCCCATTTTAAAAAAAGTGAGATATAACAAACACCACAAATCTTAATGTATTAATTTCATATATGATTTGTATGAATTGTTTGTGAAATGTAAAAAATAGAACTCATGCATAACCAAAAAGTCTATGTCATCCTTATTTTCACAGTTCCAGACCAAGACACCATGGACAAATGGGATATAATCATAAAAATCTGAATCAATATGCAAACTAATATTGATTTATGTCATCGACTGGAGCCAGACATCCTGCCTCACAATAGGAATCCCACATCAATAACACCAATAGTCAAAATCATTGCAGTCTCACAGTTTGTGGCCGTATCTGGTGGAATGTGACAACCAAATTTAAGTGGTGTGCTACAAAATGTTCTTTCTGCAATGATGAGGCACAACAACAGTTACATACACTTAACACAAAATTAGGATTTTGCAAATGTGAAGGGAGATGAGTATGCTAGGGGTGGACTTACACATGTGGTTAGAGTGCATAAAGTAGTACGTATTGCCTTGGTGTTGACATTCATCTGAAAACAAGCTTAATGCAAACTCAAAAACGTCCATCAAATCACTGTATAAGTTGTCTTTGTACAAGATATGTACATCCAGAGTGTGTGTGTCTTTCACAGGCTTAACCAATGTTCCCTTGGCACTCTCCAACAGCAGCATATAAGTGCATATGTCACAACTGTGAAATGTCCAAATGAAGATGACGTGGCAAAGGATCCTAAAAGAGAATAACAAAAAAAGATTTTAAATGACAAAATAGACACACTACAAATGACAAATTATGAGGACACATTTATTTAGATCAATAAAATATAAACAATGTAAATGAACACAGTAGATAGTGTGTCAAATGTTTGATCAACCATAATTTTTGCTCTGGAATTTCCTGAACTACCCATTCCTAAAAAATACCCTGCACAAAAAAGATATGCTCATTATAATAAAAGTTGTTTTGTTCAAATTTAATGTGATATTATGTAAAGATATACTTACACTTTGTGAACAAAGGTGGCAATATCATCTTGACATACGTCAATTCCTTCCTCTTCACCGCTATCATCTTCAGGTGGCATTTCAAGATCCTCACCCAGGTGGTTCATCATAGTCTCCCTCCTCTGCAATGCATAGGATGTTCCATTACAGGGTTATGTTGTGCAACGTGCAGCCGGTCATGGTGTTTTTGCACACCTTATCTGGTGAGTAGACACAAGGGCTCCAACAGTTTTATCCAGACAGCAAAATCTGGCCTTTAGGAGCCCAAATGCCCACTCCTCAGGCCTCTGTGTTTTTCCATGGGCCTCATAAAAGCTGACTTCCCCTAGAGCTGTTGGATTCCATAGCAGTGCTAACAACCATGGTCGGTTAGGATAAGCTGAGTCTCCTATATAATGAGTAGAAATATCTAATCCCATTATAGTTTCTTAAACTACAAATTAACCAAATAATTGACCAACAAGCCAGGCCCTCTCAAGTCCATGTTGTGACATTTTCAGGGGTATGTTGCTGTTCTGTAGTACAAATAAATCATGTGTTGAATCTGGGAAGTGGGCATACATGCTTGAGATGTACAAATCAGGAAAGCGAACAGCGTGCACATTGATTTAATGGAATTTCTTCTGATTGTGGTAGACCTGTTCTCTGCCTTATGGTGGCACTGAGGCAATATGTGTGCCATCAATTGCTCCAACCACATGTGGTATGCAACCCAAAGCATACACATCTCCCTTCACTTTGGAAAAATATTAATTTCATGAAAACCGGATGAAGATGTATGTGTGATTCATCACTGAAGAAATAACTTTTTGTATCATACCACTGAAGGTTGGTTACGACATGCCACCAGATACTGCCAGAGTGTATTGGAAGGATTCTGTGGCCACAAAATGGAGTACTGTCATGATTTTTACTATTAGTGTTTTTGCTGTTGGATTCCTATTGTGATGCAGAAGATCTGGCTGAAGCTGATGACATAAATCAAGAATAGTTTGTCCATTCAATCTGAATTTTTGGATAATATGATATTCTTCCATAGTGGCAAGGTCTGGAAATGGTCTAAATACCTGAGGCTGTCATGTTCTACTTCTCCGGGGGTTCATATGTCTACATTAGTGTAGACGGGTCCCGGAGGACCCGGCACACTCACCTCGTATACGCCATCTTTCGGCTGAATTCACGGAAACGGCGCGGCGTTCCCCTGGCAACGGGGAGACGCCACGTCGTCACAGCATCGACAACTTCCGGTTTCGCGGACTCAAAGAGGAGGCAGACCCGGAAAAGAGGAGAGCGACGGAGCACCAAGAGAGAGAAGAGTGGAGAGCGACGGAGCACCAAGAGAGAGAAGAGTGGAGAGCGACGGGCGTGTGTGGTGGAGAGGAGACGAGCGGAAAGGAAATCCCGACCGGAGAGGGAGGAAACACCGAAGTGCGAGAGCTAGAAACGGAAGAGACTCAGGAGAAACGAGAAAGCCGCCACGACCCAGGAGGGTCGTGGCTTGACAAGGTACGGTCCCTCCTAGGGACGGGAGGGTCACGGGGAAAGTCGGTTACGGGGAAAGGCACCAGGGAAGTGGGAGGAGGAACGGGGAGGGTGAATAAGAGACAAGGGAAGGGGCCAGAAGGGAAAATAGGCACAGTTTGGACCCCGCAACCCTAAAACCCAACCCTGATCACCCCTTCACGAACTTACCCGCATGTTGCCTTAAACCCTCACGAGCACCGTACCCCATCCAGTACCCCAGAAGTACTTATCGCTTCTTTTTCTGTTTCTTTTCGACTGGGGTCCGAGAGAGAGACGTCCATCCTCCATGAGACCAAGGGCGACGGGGGAACCAAGGAAAACCTAGGAGAAAGACCTTAAGGAAAAACAGGAATCCCAAAGACTCAGACCCTTGACACTACCGTTAAAAGAAATAGCCTGTGACTAAACAGAGAATAAAATCTAAACAGTAAAATAACCCATTGTTTTGACTCTATTTGATCCGCTCGTAACACAGCCTACCACAGTGGTGTCAGAAGTGGGATCACTTCTCAGGTGGGCTTACGAGCGTTTCATCATGAGTGAAACCCCATCCCTGGAGGACATAATTAAGCAACTCGCAGAAGGACAAAGACATCTGCAGTTGGTGTGGGAAGCACACCAACGAGAAGCCAAGGAGGACCGGGAGGCCTTACAATCGGCATGAAAAAGTCAGGCTACAATAATAGCCAATAATCAATTAGTACATGAGACTGCGTTACAAAACCTAACCAATACAATCGCGGCCAGTAAGGTACACCCAAACGTTCCCAGTTCGGTCCTCCAAAAATACCAGGAAGGAGAAGACCCAGACTCATTTTTCACGAATTTTGAGAGGGTAGCCTCATCTGCTCAATGGCCAGAGGACCGCTGGGGTCAGTATGTGGCCCCCTTGCTTACGGGATTCCTACAGACTGCCTACCAATCCGCCAATCCTGATGGTACGACCTCCTATCAGGAGATTAAAAAAAGTATCCTCGTGCGGGTTGGGCATGATACAGAATATTATCGTTTACGATTTAGAAAAATAAAATGGAGTGCAAACGAGGACCCTCGGTCCTTCTATTTTAAGGTGAAAGACCTAGCTCAAAAATGGTTGGGACCCATAGGGACAACTCGGGAGGATGTCATTAAGACAATTACTTTAGAACAGTATTTGGATTCACTACCCCTTAGTACTAAGAACTGGATCCGACAACATCCAAATATGAACACTGAGGTGGCTATTGATTTGGCTTGTGCTTTCCATCGGTCCACGGAAAGTAAACCCGTAACCCCGAGACCTTTCCAAAAAAAAAACATTCCTCCCCTAAAACCAACTCCCAGGTATTTTTCTGAGGAAACGCGGTTCCCTTCACCCGTAGAACATCACCCTATGCAGTCCCCACAATGTTTCCACTGTGGTGAATGGGGCCATATTGCCAGAATATGTCCCAGGAAATCCGAAGGACCGGAACCAATGGAAATTGGAGTCACACGGCGTAGAGTTCTGTGTACAGGAAAAGGGAATGAGAAATTTAGATACCTGGTCACCATAAATGGGCAGGTCATTTCGGCTCTAATTGATTCAGGATGTGGACAATCTGTAATCAGGAAGGATATAATTCCTTTGGGTACTTCGGTCACCAACCGGTGGGTGTCCATATGTTGTATACATGGAGACCAAGGAACTTATCCCCTCACCACGGTCAAGATAGAATGGGGGCCCTTTCGGGATATACTTTCGATAGGAGTTATGGAGCAATTAATCGAGGACTGTATTATCGGGACTGATTATAGTCGGTTCTATGACCTATTGGATCAAGTTCGTAGGCCCGCTGGGACTCCCGACTGGTGAACCGAAGCCCCTTTTTCCAATGTCCCCATAGAAGTACCTCCATACCGAAAGAAACTTACGCGAAACGAGAAAAGACGGGGGAAAAGACGATATCAGGAAACCCAAAAGACGAAGGAGGTTCCTAAACTAATAGCAGAGATTAGTAGCAGACCCATCTCCTTTCCAAGGAGCCAGAGAGAAGATCCTACCCTTGCCCATGCTTGGAACTTGGCCAGAACAGAGATTACTAATGAGGTGGGTCCCTATTTTCTTATAAAAAAACACCTCCTATACCGGATAACTAAAACGGGAAAAGGGGAAACCAAACAACAATTAGTTGTTCCAGGCCCATTTAGAGATCACGTACTGTTTTTAGCTCACAATCAACCCGGGGGAGGTCATTTTGGTCGGGAGAAAACAGAAGAATACCTGATGCAGACATTTTATTGGCCAGGAATATATGCTCAGATACGCAGATACAGTTCCCAATGTTCTAGATGCCAATTAACTGAACCAGGGATGCCCAGGAAAGCACCATTATACCCCTTACCCATTATTGATATCCCTTTTAAACGGGTGGGCATGGACCTGGTAGGACGCCTCCTCCCCTCTTCTAAAGGTCATACCTACATATTAGTCATAGTGGACTATGCAACTAGGTACTCAGAAGCCATACCCCTCGCCAGCATGACCACCAAAACAATAGCCCAAGCCATGATAACAGTATTTTCCCGTATAGGTTTTCCCCAGGAAATATTGACGGATCAAGGCACGCCCTTTATGTCAAAACTCATGAAGCAGATATGCCAGTTGTTAGGGATTACCCAGCTACGAACCTCGGTCTACCACCCCCAGACAGATGGACTGGTAGAACGATATAACCGCACAATAAAGACACTGTTGAGGAAAACTGTAGATAAATCCGGTCGCAACTGGGATCAGAAACTTCCTTTGGTTCTATATGCGATACGGACTCACGAACAGTCCTCTACGGGGCATAGCCCCTTTGAATTGGTTTTCGGGAGGCAACCTCGCAGCCTTCTGGATATGGCTGCAGAGACCTGGGAGGAAGAACAGGAAGAAGGGAAACCCTTGATGGATTATGTCCATCAACTCAGAGGGCAGTTGCAAACCCTCTGGGAAGACGTTCATAGTCACCTAGTCACGGCTCAAAAACAGCAAAAGTCCTACTATGATAAGGGAAGCAAAGTTCGTTCCTTCCTCCCTAATGAACAGGTCCTTATTATGCGACCTACATCTGACCATAAGTTGATCGCTAAATGGCAAGGACCCTATAGGGTCATTAGACCAGTCTCCCCTGTCACTTTTCTATTAGAGATAAGCACCCACCCAAAGAAAACACAAATTTACCACATAAATCTGTTAAAACAATGGAAATCGGCAGAAGAGACTACCGACCAGACGGATATTGGGTGTTTGGTCTCTTATGCCCAAGAACGAGAACTAGAGTTATGCCCTATAAAAGAAACCCCTCCTGAAGAAAAACCCAATATTAATAGAAAGCTAACTGATACAAAAAAAAAACAACTAGACACCCTAATCAAGCAACATCCCCAATTTTTCTCCAAAACACCGGGAAAAACCCCATTAACATACCATCACATTAACACACCCCTAGGACAAGTAGTTCGTCTTCGTCCATATCGCATCCCCGAAGCCCGGAAGCCTATCATTGAAGCCGAAATCGAAGCAATGTTAGCCTTAGGGGTCATTGAACCCTCTAATAGTCCTTGGAATTCCCCCGTAGTGTTGGTTCCTAAACCAGACGGATCGATAAGATTTGCATTGATTTTCGCAAACTTAATGAGATTTCCCTTTTTGACACATACCCCATTCCCAGGGTGGATGACATCCTAGAGAAATTAGGGAAGGCTCGTTATTTATCCACCCTGGACTTAACCAAGGGATATTGGCAGATACCCCTCCACCCCGAGGCCAAGGAAAAGACGGCCTTTTCAACCCCTTCCGGCCTTTACCAATTTACGGTTTTACCTTTTGGTCTTCACGGCGCTCCCGCGACCTTCCAGCATCTGATGGATCGAATCTTAAAACTATTCCAAACCTTCTCAGCTGCCTACCTAGATGACATAGTCATTTTTAGCGAAACCTGGCAAGAACACTTAGTCCATCTGGATACGATCTTTTCCGCCTTAACGGAAGCCGGTTTAACTGCCAACCCTAAGAAGTGTTTACTAGGAAACACTGAAATCTCCTATTTAGGGTATATCATAGGAAATGGCACTCTGCAACCACAACAAAACAAGGTTGAGGCTATATTACAAACGTCTGAACCTAAAACAAAGAAAGACCTACGGTCGTTCCTAGGTTTAGTAGGATACTACCGCCGGTTTATCCCCAATTATTCCACCATAGCGGCCCCTCTGACTGACCTACTGACCAAACAAAACCCCACCAGATTGGCTCCATTTACAGACTTCCAACAGAGTAGCTTTGAACGCTTGAAGCAGTCTCTTGTCACGGACCCAATACTAAAATGCCCAGATTTCTTAAACACTTTTCACCTATATACGGATGCATCGGACGTAGGCCTTGGAGCCGTGCTTACACAGCCCGATGAAGAAGGCTTTGACCACCCAGTGGTTTTTCTAAGTAGGAAATTATTTCCGCGAGAGACACATTACCCAACGATTGAAAAAGAATGTCTTGCCATTAAATGGGCCATAGACTCCTTACAATATTATCTCTTAGGGAGGTCCTTCGTTTTGTTCACTGACCATGCCCCTCTCACCTGGCTTGCCGCTCACAAAGACTCTAACTCCAGAATCTTGAGATGGTTCTTAGAACTGCAACCCTTTATGTTCCAGGTTCGCCATATCCCTGGTTCCTTACAAGGTCCCGCCGACTACCTCTCCAGGTTCCCTCCGTCATCGGACCTCGAACAGCCCCGATCTAGGGTAGGGGATTGTAGACGGGTCCCGGAGGACCCGGCACACTCACCTCGTATCCGCCATCTTTCGGCTGAATTCACGGAAACGGCGCGGCGTTCCCCTGGCAACGGGGAGACGCCACGTCGTCACAGCATCGACGACTTCCGGTTTCGCGGACTCAAAGAGGAGGCGGACCTGGAAAAGAGGAGAGCGACGGAGCACCAAGAGAGAGAAGAGTGGAGAGCGACGGAGCACCAAGAGAGAGAAGAGTGGAGAGCGACGGGCGTGTGTGGTGGAGAGGAGACGAGCGGAAAGGAAATCCCGACCGGAGAGGGAGGAAACACCGAAGTGCGAGAGCTAGAAACGGAAGAGACTCAGGAGAAACGAGAGAGCCGCCACGACCCAGGAGGGTCGTGGCTTGACAAGGTACGGTCCCTCCTAGGGACGGGAGGGTCACGGGGAAAGTCGGTTACGGGGAAAGGCACCAGGGAAGTGGGAGGAGGAACGGGGAGGGTGAATAAGAGACAAGGGAAGGGGCCAGAAGGGAAAATAGGCACAGTTTGGACCCCGCAACCCTAAAACCCAACCCTGATCACCCCTTCACGAACTTACCCGCATGTTGCCTTAAACCCTCACGAGCACCGTACCCCATCCAGTACCCCAGAAGTACTTACCGCTTCTTTTTCTGTTTCTTTTCGACTGGGGTCCGAGAGAGAGACGTCCATCCTCCATGAGACCAAGGGCGACGGGGGAACCAAGGAAAACCTAGGAGAAAGACCTTAAGGAAAAACAGGAATCCCAAAGACTCAGACCCTTGACACTACCGTTAAAAGAAATAGCCTGTGACTAAACAGAGAATAAAATCTAAACAGTAAAATAACCCATTGTTTTGACTCTATTTGATCCGCTCGTAACACAGCCTACCACAATTAGATAATAAAAAGAAATAGCTCATTAAATGTGCAAATATTTCTGAGACATATCACATGTCTTTGTAAAATTCCACGTGTTTCTGCAACATAAATTTGTAAGTGATATTGGAAATTAATGTAACAATTTTTAACATGTTTGAAATTTTTCTAAAATAATATGTAAATAATACAATTAAAATGTATTGGTTACACTTTATTTTTTTTATTTTGTTCTCTAAAATTCCATCAACTGAGGTATAAAATTAACTGCGTCACTATTGTATTTAACCACATTCATGCATTACATTACAATGTTTCAGTTTAAACAAAAACATTAACGTTCACATTTTATATATGTCAACAAACTAGTCACCTTCTAAATTGGCAAGCGCCTGACCTTGCCATCAGGACATTTGCAATCTGACGGCAATCAATGGAAGTTGACCACTTAGTGGGTGTAAATTCTGTGACTGACACAGTCATAGGCTAATGTCTGTGACTCCTACGTACAAAAGTCAATGGATGTGTTCATTTCCTTTGACGAATGTATGTCATTTAGATCCTGGATTTGTAATGTTAGGACATGAAAAGTGATGAGGGTACTCAAAAGATCACAAACAATTTGTAGTTTTAAGAAAAAATAAAATTAAACAATATGCTGTAGTAATATTTTAGAAATGCTTGTGACAGTTTTGACAAAATTGTGTTACATCAATACAAACAAACTAAACCCACAATATTTTTCTTTTTTTGTCCATATAGGTCAACACCAATTAGAAAAAGGCCATATGGAAGGTCATTGCCAAGAAGGTGCAAACCCTGGGTGTCTACAAGTGGCGCAGCATTCACTTCCAGAAGAGGTAGGAAAACCTCCTGGAACCGAAAGTCATCTGTAGGCCAGTTCAGCCAGGCCTGCCAATGTGGGAAGCATGTGTGCCATAGCCTGATCACCCTAATTGCCTACGTACTTATGGTGTTCTATCCCGACCTTGACGGGCAGTTGGAAGCCCAATAGCAGCATCAAGGGGGGTAGGTTATTTTCAGGTTCTTATTGTTAGTTAGCTTTTTTTGTTACAGCAATAATGTATGGCATCAACATAAAGGTTGACACACGCATCCAATGCACAAGAGAAGCTCTGGAAAATGTGAGTTTAGCACAAGGTGTATGAATATGGCCCTCATTACAACCCTGGCGGTCAGTGTTAAAGCGGCGGCCGGCGGTAACAAAAATGGAATCATGACCATGGTGGAAACCGCCAACAGATACAGCCACTTTAACACTCCGACTGCCACGGTGGTAGCAACAAACACAGCGGCGATGACCGCCAACAGCCAGGCCGAAGACAATGTACCGCCCCACCCCATTACAACCCGTCCATCCACCAGCTTTTCCTGGGCGGTACCAACGTCATCAAAAGCACGAAGGAAACAGTACTTTGAAGGGAAACCACTCACCTCTCGACACTCAAGGAAGAACCAGGACGCCATGGAGCCGGAGCTGCATGTCTTCACCATGCTGGTGTTTCTGCTCATATACCAGGAGTACCAACGGCGGCGGCAACGACCACGGTGAGTACTGCATCTAGCACATATGGGAGGGGGGAGGAAAAAGAGAGTGATACACACAAGCAACACGCAATACCCTCAACCCCAACACCATACACACAAACACATGCAAAAACATTACATATACAACCCGTAACCCACTGGAATAACGCAAGGACAAAACTAATTGAGTCAAATGAGTGTTACATTAGAAATATGTTAATAATTCAAAAACAGTATTTACAAAATATACAACATGTACAAAAGGCGGGACAATGTCCACTCAAAATGGCTGTGGCCCACTGGGTGAAAACACATAGGCCAAGCCCACACTTGACTCCTGCCTCAGTACGGAGAGAACACTGCAGGGGCATCTGGTCGAAAACACATAGGCACCGCAGGGGTGCGGGGGGCACCTCAACCAGCACATGGTTCAACGCCACTGCTCCTGGAGGGGGCTCCATGACCACTGCTTGGTCCTGGGGAGTGCAAAGCCACAGTCTCTCAAGTGGGTGGTTTTCCCACTGCTTGGTCCTGGGGAGTGCAAAGCTACAGTCTCTCAAGTGGGTCGTTTGCCCACTGCTTAGTCCTAGGCAGTGCAAGGCCACAGTCTCTCTAGTGGGTGATTTGCCCACTGCTTAGTCCTGGGGAGTGCAAAGCCACAGTCTCTCAAGTGGGTGGTTTGCCCACTGCTTGGTCCTAGGGAGTGAAAAGCCACAGTCTCTCAAGTGGGTGGTTTGCCCACTGCTTGGTCCTGGGGACTGCAAAGCCACAGTCTCTCAAGTGGGTGGTTTGCCCACTGCTTGGTCCTGGGGAGTGCAAGGCCACAGTCTCTCTAGTGGGTGCCGGTTTTCCATTGGTTCTGGAGGGGGCTTGGTGCCCAGTGTGCTTCATCCTGCCAAGGATAGGGATAGTGAATGCCTTCCTCCACTGGTTCTGGAGGGGGCTTGGTGCCCAGTGTGATTCATCCTGCCAAGAATAGGGTGAGTGGATGCCTTCTTCCACTGGTTCTGGAGGGGGCTTGGTGCCCAGTGATGCAGCACATGGTGTGTGCAAAGTCAGAGTCACTCATCTGGGGGTCAGATCCACACCATTTTCTGTGGGCAGGATGCATGACACATCATAGACGCATGACTACAGTCCATCCACTGAAGGGGATAGCTGTACAGTGGTTGCAGTGCCGGTGCAGGTGGCGGTGCTGCCAATGGTGGGGGGAGGCTCCAGCCCTTCCCATGCAGCCTCGGACGGCTGCCCACTGGGGCTGCTGCTGCTGGTGGCAGTGCTGCTTGCGGCGGTGCTTACGATGGTGCAGGTGGCGGTGGTGCCCGTGGTGCAAGTGGCGGTGGTGGCCGTGGTGCAGGTGGCGGTGCTGCCAGTGGAGTGGGGAGGCTCCAGCCCTTCCCCTGCAGCCTCGGATGTGTGAAGTGCCCTGGCTGGTGTTCTGTGCCCCTTCCTGCCCTTGGCAGATGGTGTTGCTTCCTTGCTTCTGCCAGCTGGAGTCTCTGCCTTGGCCTTGCTGGCAGGTTGTGCCTCCTCCTTGCTGGATGCTCTCCCCTTTTTTCCCTTTCCTGGTGGCGGAACCTTCTTGTCCTTGGCAGGTGTTGGTGGCATACTGGCTAAGCTGACGGGTGTCTCCTTAGAGCCTCTCAGAGCTCCAGAAACCACAGCGGACGTGGACTTGGTGGCTGAGGTGCTGGGCTGGGTTCTGGCCACCCTAGCCCGAGGTGAAGGACGTGGGGGGGTAGGGAATAGGTCAAGGGTGGTAAGAAAAAGCTTCTTAGGGACACTGGGGTGGGAAGAGGGTGAAGGTTTGGGAGTGGAGGAAAAGGGAGTGGTTGTAGGAGGTGTCAGTCTGATGTGTTTGGGTGCAGATGCATGAGCTGGATGCTGTTGTGAGGTGTATGGCTGTTGGGTGGGTGTGTGTTTGCATTTGTGTACTTTGGGAGGAGGGGTCACAGACACAGTGGGAGAGGACACAGGGGACGTGTGCATGGATGTGGGGGTGGTGACTGCCAGTGAGGGGCGTGTAGTGATGGGCGTGCTGGTGATGGAGGTAGTGGATGAGGATGTAGTGCATGCAGGTGTGAGTGGAGATGCTACTGGGAGGGAGGTGGACGAGGAGGAGGAGGGGACACAGTGGAGGCAGTGGATGTTGGAGTGTCTCCTACTGGAAGGTGCTTGTGTGAGTGTCTGTGAGATGATGTGTGGTGCTTGTGTTTGCCTGAGCCACCTCTGTGTGTTGATTTGGGTGAATGCTAGTCTGAAAGTATGCTTGGGATAGGTTGGAGTTGAGGGGTTTGGGACTGAGTAGAGGAAGTTGGAGGGGGGAGGCTGGAGACAGAGACAATGGCTGCCATCAGTGCTGAGACCAGAGCCTGAAATGCTCTCTGTTGGACCGCCACGCCAGAGTGAATTCCCTCCAGGTATGCATTTGTTTGTTGCAAATGCCTCTCGACACCCTGGATGGCATTCAGAATGGTTGGCTGCACAACAGTGAGGGATCTCAGGAGGTCAATAGTCTCCTCACTGAGGGCAGCAGGGCTGACTGAGGCAGGGCCTGAGGTGCCTGGAGCGAAGGATATGCCCACACTCCTGGGTGAGCGGTCACGGGAAACACGCTGAGGGGCTGCTGGGAGGGCGGTGTTGGTAGGGGGATGGTGGCCGTACCTGTTGTTGGGGTGGGCACAGAGGTGTCCGCCACCACCAGGGAGCTTCCATCGGAGGAGTAGTCGCTGTCTGTAGTGTCCCCTCCTGTCTCCGTCGTGGTGCTCCCCTCGCCCTCCGTTCCACTGGTGCCCTCACCATCGGTGGATTCGGCCTCCAGGCCCATGTGGGATGCAGCTCCCTCTGTCGCCGGTGCCTCTGCTCCTCCGCCAGATGATGCTAATGCACGCAAGGACAGGTTGACAAAACAAAAAGGGGGGAGAGACAGAGGATACACTTGGTCAATGCCAGAAACACCACTACCATTGGGGTACATATCACACAGGGAGCTGCCATATGCACTAGGCCATGCACTACCAGTTACAAAGCTAGTCACCAGGCCATGGGGTACATTGCCTAACGTCATTAGCTGCACACCTGAAACCCACAGGACCCTGCCCAGTAGTAGATGCCCAGAAACACTATTGGGGTAGGAGTGCTTCAGAGCCTGCCCAACAAGGGACCTACACTGCCATGTTCGCCCTGGCCTAGGGGCACCCACAGCCCACATCCCCCACCTAGGTAATACCTTAATGCGTGCAAAGTCATGATTCTGAATCTGTTCTCACCCCTTGTGGCTGCTGTGATGCCTTCAAGTGCCCCTCCAACTCCGGATAGGCCACCACCAGGATGTGGAACATCAGGGGGGTCAGGGTACGATAGCACACCTTCCTCATTGGGATGCCAGCCCCAGCTAGGCCTCCGCCATCTTCCTTGCCCAGCGGCACAGGTCCTCCCACCGTTTACGGCAGAGGGTTCTCTGCCTGCCAAAGACCCCCAGGGTTCACACCTCCTTGGCGATGGCACACCAAATACCCTTTTCCTGATGGGCGCGGACCTGCAGGGAAATATGCATAGAAAAAAGGGATTAGTTATACCGTCCTGATTGTTACACTCAAAACCCACAATATCCCTCCCATCTCCTTACGCACAGACATTGACCACCAGACATGTAGCACTCTACCCAGGACCCCTCAGCCCCCCCTACACGAGGCATACACACACAGCACTCCATGCATTCATGGCCCACGCATCATGCTCACAGTGTACTCACCTGTTTGTCTGGAGGACCATAGAGTGAAGTATACTGGGGTAGGACCCCATCCACCAGTCTCTCCAACTCCTCTGAAGTGACGGCGGGGGCCCTTTCCCCAGACACTCAATCCATTGTTGCTTCCAAACACAGGGCACAGCAGCACTTGCAGTATAGGTCCTCTCCTGTTGAAGGTCAGGTAGCAAGTGAATGAACAGTTAGAAAATGGCAGTCACGTCCGCAGCGGTGCGTGCCGTCACCGCCGGCATACATCGCCATTGGCTCCTGGAACCCATAGGGCTCAATGATAACCAATGCGAAGTTCTGCGGGGGTCGTCGACCGCCTACCACAATGGCGCACAACGCCAGCGCAATTACCTCATTTCCACTTGTCTCTCCTCAGAGGTAAGGCAGCTGCCATTTCAGGGGGGCACAGGCCATGGCACCTAACTGTGTCACAGCAGACATTGGCACATCAACTGAATGTCGAATTCACATACTGTTTCTGAAAAGGAAGAAATGCATTTTTATTGCAACATATGTGTGAATATGACCCTCTGCTCACCGTTTTCCACCCTAGAGTTCAACTGCTGAGGATGAATAGGAGATGGAGACATCAACCCATGTACAGGCCCCTTGTGGACCTGGCGACTATGGAGGACAGGCACATAATCCTTACCTACAGACTTGATCAGGCCACAATCCAAGAAATGTGTGCCCAATTGGAGCAAGACCTGATTTCAGCTATCCCCCACCCCACAGGTATCCCCCCTCTAGTGCAGGTCCTGTCAGTGCTCCATTTCCTGGCAAGTGGTTCCTTCCAAACAACACTGGCCTTGCCATCAGGGATGTCTCAGCCAATGTTCTCCAATGTGTTGACCAGAGTGTTGTCTGGCCTGCGGAAACACATGCACATCTACATCGTATTCCCCCAGATGGAGGATTTGGCCACAGTGAAAGCTGACTTTTGTGCCCTGAGACATATCTCCAACATCATTGGTGTCATTGATGGTACACATGTAGCATTTGTCCCCTCCCCCCGGAGAAATGAACAAATGTTCAGGAATAGAAAAAGCTATCACTCTCTGAATATGCAGATGGAGTGTTTGGCGGACCAGTACATCTCCCATGTGAATTCCAAGTATCCTGGCTCTGTGCATGACGCCTTTATCTTGAGAAATAGCAGCATCCCATATGTGATGGCTCAACTCCAGAGGCACCGAGTGTGGCTAATAGGTGAGCCCAAGGTCCCCATCCAGTATATGTTGGTGTATGGGTATGGGGTTGTCCCTAAGGGTGTGTTTGTGGCTAAGAGGTATCTCTCGCTATTTGCAGGTGACTCTGGTTACCCCAACCTCTTATGGCTACTGACCCCAGTGAGGAATGCCAGGACAAGGGCAGAGGAACGTTTGCAATGAGGCACATGGGCGAACAAGGAGAATAATTGAGAGAACCTTCGGCCTCCTGAAGGCCAGGTTCAGGTGCCTCCATCTGACTGGTGGATCCCTGTACTACTCGTCCATGAAGGTGTGCCAGATCATCGTTGCATGTTGCATGTTGCACGACCTGGCCTTGAGATGCCAGGTGCCTTTTCTGTAGGAGGATGAGCCTGGAGATGGTCTTGTGGCAGCGGTGAAGCCTGTGGACAGTGAGGAAGAAGAGGCAGAGGATGAAGATGTGGACAACAGAAGTTCTCTCATATAGCAGTACTTCCAGTGACACACAGGTAATACACTGTAACTTCACTTTACATTGCAGTTTTCTGTTGGACATTGGATATGGCAGCATGATTTCTCTATGTCTATGGCCACTTACTGTACCCTTTGGCATCTCTGATTTCAGATCTCTATGCCCCACTCTGGCTCCTAGTGTGTTTACTGCTGCACACTACTGGTCATACCAATGTATATGTAACTGTACATATGGATTGCAATGTTTACAGATTGTTGAACTAATACATATTTCAATCAATTGACAAACTCCAGACTTGTATTTGTTTCAAGGGTGTTTATTTAAGTGCTAAGAGGTTGAGGGGGATGTGCAATGGGCTGGGGTGATGGTGGAGGAATGTACAGTTAGAGTCCAGTCTCTTTGTATCACAGGTGCATTGTCCAATGGGGAATAGGAAGGGGAGCAATGGCAGTTCAAGCTGGACAGGGTAACAGAGTGGGACACAAGGGTGACAATCAGGAGAGTCTTATTTCTTGGCAGGGGACTTGGCAATGTTCTCTGGCTTCTGCCTGGATCGCAGGGACCGTTTGTGGGGTGGTTCTCCTTCTGCAGGGGGAGGGGTGCTGGTGGCCTGTTGTTCCAGTGGCAGGGCCTCCTGTCCACTAGCGCCGGCGGAGGTGGAGGGCTGTTCTTCGGTGTGGCTAGTGTCAGGGGCCCGTTGGCGTGCCACTGCCTCCCTCATGGTGTTGGCCATGTCAGCCAGCACCCCTGCAATGGTGACCAGGATGGTGTGGATGTGTTTGAGGTCCTCCCTGATCCCCAGGTACTGTCCCTCCTGCAGCCGCTTGGTCTCCTGCAACTTTACCAGTATCTGGTCCAAGGTCTCCTGGGAATGGTGGTATGCTCCCAGGATCCCAGCAAGTGCCTTGTGGAGAGTGGGTTCTCTGGGCCTGTCCTCCCCCGGTCGCACAGCAGTCCTCCCAGCTTCCCTGTTGTTCTGTGCCTCTGTCCCTGAACTGTGTGCCCACTGACCCCAGGTCCTTGATTGTCTTGGGTTTGTGCGGTTGCCTGCGGACGCTGTAGTGGTGGACACACTGTTGATTGACAGGGACAGTGGTATGGGCCTGCTGGGTGGGTGCTGTGGTGGTGTTTCCTGAGGTGGGAGGGTCTGTGGTGGTATGGGACTGTGGCAGGGTAACCGACTGTCCAGAGGTCCCTGATGGGCCAGGTTGGTCATCGTGATCCAGGTGTGCAGAGCTGCTCTCAATACTGTGGGCCTCTTCTGTGGGGGGACTGGATGTTGGTGGCACCTCCTCTCCGGTGACGTTGAGTGGGGGTCCTGTGGGCATGTAAATGCAGTGTTATTGTACCTGCGTGTACCATCCTGTGCATTGGTGTGTTTCCCTGTATGGTTGTGATTGCCCTGTCAACTTTGCCGTGTGTGTGTGGTGATTTTGTGGGCTAGGTGATTCTCTCTAATGGGCATGCTTTAGTGATGGGTGTCAATGCAGGTCTGTGATGGGTGTCCATGCATTGTTGTTGCATGCACGGCTTGGTATTGGGATGGGTGGGTTGTGATAGTGGGGTATATGTGAGGCAGTGGAGAGATGGGGTGAGGGTAGGGGTAGGAGTTTGTTTTGGCATGCAGGTAGGGTGGGGGATATAGTAGTAAAGATTTGACTTACCAGAGTCCAGTCCTCCTGCTACTCCTGCGAGGCCCTCAGGATGCAGGATCGCCAAGACTTGCTCCTCCCATGTTGCTAGTTGTGGGGGAGGAGGTGGGAGTCCACAGACAGTCCTCTGTATGGCTACCTGGTGTCTTGCAACCACAGAACGCACCTTCCCCGTAGGTCGTTCCACCTCTTCCTGATGTCATCCCTTGTTCTGGGATGCTGTCCCACGGAGTTGAACCTGTCTACGACTCTCCGCCATAGCTCCATCTTCCTAGCAATGGATGTCTGCTGCACCTGTGATCCGAATAGCTGTGGCTCTACCTGGATGATTTCCTCCACCATGACCCTTAGCTCCTCCTCTGAAAACCTGGGGTGTCTTTGGAGTGCCATGGATGTGGTGTGAGTGGTATGTGTGAGGATGTGTGGGGTGATGTGTTGTGGTGGGTGCTGTGAGGTGCGTGGATGGTGTATGGGTGACGGTGTTCTGTGGCTCAGATTGAGTGGGTGCTCCTGGCTTGCCTCTCTCTCTCTGTTTGCAATCTTTTTTTTCGTTGAAAGGGTTATGGGTAATGTGTGTGTGTGTTTTATAGTGGTGTGTGTATGTGTGTCAGGTTTTGTGTAGCTTGAATTGTCCAATGTGCTGTAGTTTTGTAAGTGTGTATGTATTATGAGAGCGGCAGTGTGTACCGCCAATGGTTTACAGCGGTTGAAAGACCGCTGCGGTGTTTCATGGGTCCTGCTACTGTGGGCGTATTTCTGTTGGCGTAACGGTGTCGGTTTTGGTACTGCCAGTTTATCAATGACCTTTGGGCTGGCGGACTTGTGTGGGTGTCTGCATTGTGGCGGTTTTCTCTGTGTGGGTCATAATAACCGTAGCGGTATACCGCCGCAGTCACGGTATGTTGGCGGCCGTCAGCACGGCGGTAGGTGGCATTTACCGCCATGGTCATAATGAGGGCCTATATGTTTTGAGTAGTGATTTGTGGTAAATGTTACCACTGGATTCCTTATCACTACGAAAGGACAGTTTTGAGGAGATACATGCCTTCCTAAGACAAAATAGGTACCTGGATTTATTCTGTGTTGTAACAAACAGACCGCAATTTATGGCTGTGCCAGGTGTGATGCTCCATCACAATTGTTAACATAGCATACAATGCACTCACAATACAGTGGACATTCCAAACTTCACATTGGTGAGTTTATATAATGAACAAACAGTAGTGAGCATGTGATCCGAAATGACTAAGGACATGAGAACAATGGCAAAAAAATGTTGCAGATATCATGGACATTTTTATTCCAATTGTAACAGGTGAAACAGTCACATACCTTCTGTTCCGGCGACAATACAGTTCATTTTTTCATGGTCCAGTAGCAGCAGCAAAGGTAGGACTTATACAATCTGGTTCATGGTGGCAAGGGAAGTGAAATTTAGAAAAAAGATGAGCTTCGACCTTAAATACCTTTGATTCTGCCAGTTCAGATGTGGAGGCTTAGCTGCCACAGTTACATCAGCGGGAAGACATATCTTGATTGACCCAGCAGTAAAACTGGCTGTGACCCACTACAAAGCCACTTTTCCTACGGCGCTTTGACGCAGGTGTAGAATTCTGGTGGTGATGATGGATTGCCGACCAACTTTCGTCTATGAGCTTACCAGCATCTAAATAAAGTAGCTGGACTGCCTAATTGGCAGACAGATTATCCGATGGAAAAACAATGATGGGACCAGATCCGCCCTAAGTGTGTTTTGTACATATTCTGTCTTTTTTAGGTTCTGCACTTCACAAATAATTAATCTCATAACTTTAGAGCAATTTCCACAGATAATGCAGTTAGCAAGCTGATGTTTCCAGGTAAAGTAAGCTAAACACAGAGAAAGAATTGGTAGATGTTTCATCACACAACTACCAGAGAAAGGCAGAATATGACTTCTTTGTGTAAATGGTCACACACAAAACTATTTAAACTAAGAACTGTGGAAGGAGGTCATTAACAATGTTAAAACCTCAAGGAACATATGTTGTTATGCTTTTGATCTGTTGGAAATATTGAGAATTGTGGCCAAGTATTCATCTCAGTATTAGAAAGGCAACAAAGCTCACAAAGCAATTCGTTATTTAGTGATACTAGGCCTGGATCAAAAAGGTCATTTAAATTTTTCTCAAATCAAATATTTATTATTTTCAGCCATAACAGGTCATAAAAATTAACAGTACAGGTTAAAACACAATAGTTACAATAAAATTCACAATTAATTTGTCGTAGATTCATTTTAGAGGCTCACTTGGACACATACATTTTAGCTTATACCTGTGCTCAGTGCCCTTTTACCTGGTAACATGCTTCATGTCATTTATTAATTTTAATTCATTTTAGCATGGCTTGCTTTCAGCAAGTATGTTTTATTTTTCTAATCAGCTGCTATTCTGAGAAAGTGTTATTATTTTCATTGCATAACATTTCACCATGTACATCTGCCCAAAGCTTCTCAAGGCTGTACATGATAACCTATCTAGTATTACCACTACAAGAGTGTGCAGCCAACCTCAACACTCAGACATATGATCATGTCAAGCCTGTTTCTCAGGGCATAGCATGTTTTGCTATAAAAAACATCACACAGGCCGAGGAAGGTTAGAAAGGTCATTCCAGCCACAGGAGCCATCCTATGCTGTACCACTGCATTGCCACTTTGCTGACCTCAGCCCTGCTTCCACAAACAACTGAGGAGATGGAGGCAGAACCCTGCTTTCAGGTATGGGGGTGGGTGTCCCTTCCATGGACTAAGTATGGGCAGAGACGGCTATCATTGCTATGCTCTCCCTAGGAGTGTTCCATAATGCTGTGATTGTTTATCTACTTCTCACTTAAGGTAACCATTTTCATTGTGCCATATTTAATCAGCCTAATAATCACAGCTGATATATGTTATCGTAAATTGCAATCTTTTCAATAAATGCATTGAAAAGTGCCCTACATCTTTTGTCTTCCTATGTGTGTGAGACCTGTGCTAGCGAGAGAAAAGGGCAGGCTCTACCAACCATGACTTTCCTGAGGAGCCAGAGAGTGTCATGCATCAGGCTGCCACAAATCACCTTTCTTTAGGTTTGGGTGGAGTGCTGCTAGCTAGCTGAGTTAGGCCTATAGCTACCAGAAGGTGTGGTATCGACTCAGTCCCCTACATGGGGTGGTGCTGCGGCCTGAAACCAGTAGTCTTGTCCCTATGACAACAGTCCTACGATAAGCATGTGAGATCACATAAAAAATACAGATAATCTATTGAATTCAATATTTTTAAAAGTTATAATTGTAAATGACCTTCTAACCAGACTATGGGCCTCATTATGAACTTGGTGGCAATCACTGCCGACCGTCGTGCTGACAGTGAACAAAAGACTGACAGTGGCGGTGAACTACATACCACCTGTATAATGATGCCAAAAAGACAAACCTCCAAAAATCTTGTAACATCCACCCACCTCCAGGGCCAACGACGACAGAAAGGCAGTACACCTCTCCTGCCACCGCCATGCAGACAAATCCCCCACCAAATAATGATGCATAAATCAGCTCGGCGGACAATGAATGTCGAATGACCATTGGCGGTATGGACCGCCACGGCCAGCAATGGAACCCGCCAACAACAAATGCACACATTGGGAAGTTCGAAAGCCACACACCTGACACACATCCACAACACTTTAAAACATACACATGCACACCCCACAATACTTTGCAACGCCAATAGCACAACAGATATTGACCACACAACACGCATACACTGAACTCATCATCACACAAGTCACACACACAAATATACCAAATATACCACCAAAACACATACATAGCACAACCACCATCACAAGCCACACACCCAACCACACAACAGCACCCTCACCAATACACCTAAAACACACCACCCACAACACACACCATGGCACCCTCTAAACACCCCCACTTCACAGCTAGGGAGCTAAGGACCAAGGTGGATGAAAGACTCAGGGTCGAGCCACACCTATTCAGGGCACAGGTGCAGCAGGCACCGCTGCCATTAACATGGAGCTATGGCAGATGATAGTCAACAAGGTCAACGCAGTGGGAAACCATCCACGCACAAGGGCTGACATTAGGAAGAGATGGAACGACCTGCACAGGAAGGTTTGTTCCATGGCATCCAGGCACAACATCACCGTATAGAAGACTGGTGGTGGTCTACCACCTCCTCCCCCCGATTACACCGACTGGGAGGAGAAGGTCCTGGCTATCCTGCACTCGGAGTGCTTCACTGGACTCACTGGAGGACTGGACTCGGGTAAGTCAACTACAACACCTTAACAGTCACCACACCTATAATGCATGTATCACTCCATCCCTCTCACTACCACCAGGACCCTATCCCCTGCCCAGTCCACAACAACCACACACTCACATCCAAGTCACCTGCATGCCCACAATCCCCCATATAAATCACCATCCAGCCCTGTGTGTACAGTCACCAACCCATGCATGTTCTCCCACTAGCACTACAGCACCCACAATGCACCACCACCCCCTCAATAAATGCATCTAAATGTACATGAAGGGACCTTGCATGCCACTACATGGTACTCCAACCACCAATTACTGCTGACCAGTGCTGCAATTGACAAGAAAGTGCAGGACACCCACATCTCTATTCTCTCACACACAGACACCACCCATGCCACGTGGACTGAGATGTCAAGGAGTGCCAGTCCTCCACCTGAAGAAGGAGGCCCCACTCATGAGAGTGCAGAGGGATGTCTGGACACAGAGGAATCCCTGACCCATCCCACACCCCTGGACATTCACCCTCCAGAAGCTCCGCCCAGGACACCACTGACACCCCTACCACTTAGCCACCACCATCAGCTCCGGCCAAATGACCCCACAACAGTGTCACCAGGCCACTGACTGGGTGCCAACATGTACAGAAGCCCCAGTCTCCACCCACCACCAGGCAGGAAGATGAAGGGCCAACTGCAAGTGGGACTGCCAGACCTGTGCAGGGGACACAGGCACGGGGGGCTAGGGCCAGTGGGAGGGCATCAGTGGCCCATGGGGGTGACCCAAGGATGGATGCTGCAGCCCAGGTGGTGATATCTGCGGTCCTGGGGTCATACCACCATTCCCAGGACAGGATGGGCCAGATCCTGGCCACCTTGGAGCAGAATCAGAGGCTGCAGGTAGCACACCACCAAGAGGCCATTGAGCAATGGAAATAGCTCAATGCCACCATGGCCTCCATTGCAGGGGTGCTGCAGCACCAGACAAACATCTAGCCTGAGTCCTCCACCATCTGCAGGCCCCTTCCACTAGCTAGGACACTGCCCTTCCATCTACATCTGCAGCATCCACTGAACTGGTGGCACTGCCAGAGGACTCACAGGACACCAACACCCCTACCCCTGCAGCCCAGCTGCACCTTCGCAAATGTGCCCTCAGACACAGACATCCCAATGAAACACCAACCAAGACCAAGACCAGCTCCAGGAAGTGACTCTGCCCTGAACTGTCTCCCTTCTGAGCCACTAAACTACCTGGTTGACATGCCACTGCATCTCACCATTTTCCAGTGGTCCCATGGATGATACCCGTGTGCAACCAACAGCTGAGCATTTGTAACTGAGTATGTTATTCACCATGTGCCCACTCCCTGCCACTGTCCCAACACTCATGGATGCTTTGACTTTGAATAAATACACCTGTGCACTCAAAATATCTGTCCTTAATCAATATGAGCTATCATTTGTGAATGCAAATGCATTACCCAGTTACCAACATAATGCCACTTTTTTTGCAGGAGGGATCCAACAGACTGTAGTGTCTGAAGTATGTCACACTGTACATTCCATTGAGTGCACTGGCACATGCCACTTCAGTCATGATTTTGCATTTTCACTGGTAAAGGACACCACAGTACTTACAACATGAGTCAGCCTGAAACAATGCAGTGAAGCCATTAGCATCATAGAACAGTACCTGAGAGTCACTGAAAGTATTGCCGGATTAGCTGGGTCCTGGAGTTGATATCTCACCCCTCTTCTTCACCATCATTCTCATCCCTCCTCTGAGGTGGCAGGGCTGATTGGACAGCATCCTCCTCTTCCAGAAGTGGGATAGCTTTCCTCACAGCCAAGTTGTGCAGCATGCAGCAGGCCATCACTATCTTACACACCTTGTCAGGAACATAGCACAGGGATCCAACAGAGAGATGAAGGCAACAAAATCCTGCTTTCAGGAGTCCTATGGTGCGTTCAATCACCCTCCTAGTACGATCATGTGCCTCATTAAAATTCCTCTCTCCATCAGTCCTGGGATTCCTCACAGGTGTCAGGAGCCATTGCATGTTGGGGTAGCCAGAATCCCCTGCAAAAGTGGGCAAAAGAGTGATGAAGCGCACACATTTTACTTGTATACAGCCTGGCTGCACCTATGTAACTGATCCAGTGTCATACACACTCACCTATGAGCCAAGCTCTGTCCCCCTGTAGTTGTCTCATCATGTGGGGCACACTGCTGTTTCTCAGGACAAATGAATCATGGATTGATCCTGGGAACCTTGCATTGACATGTGAAATGTACTGATCAGCAGTACACACCAATTGAACATTCATGGAGTGATAGGTTTTATGATTCCGATACACCTGTTCATTCACTCTTGTGGTTATGAGGGCTATGTGGGTACCATCAATGGCACCTATCACATGGGGGATATTTGCTAAGGCATAGAAATCTGATATGATGATGGTGTGATCAGCCCTTTGGGGAAAATGGACATAACTTTGCAAGTGTTGAACGACTGCATTCAGGAAGTTGGACAGGATGTGGCTGAACATTGGCTGAGATACCCCTGCAGCCATGCCCACTGTCACTTGAAATGATCCTGTGGCTGGAAAATGGAGCACTGATAGTACCTGCACAGTTGTAGGTATGGCATGGTGATTCCTATTGGCCGGCTTCAGAACAGGATCCATTACTGCACAGAGGTCAAGGATTGTAGCTCAATTAAGTCCGTAAGTTATGATGCTGTGACGTTCCTCCATGATGGCCAGATCTCCTTGGCCAGATCTCCTAGGGAGTTCTGTAAACAGATGTGGTTCTCCCTCGCCAGATGTGTCTGTACCTATGGGTGATGAAGGAACACATTTTGAGTTTGGACATTCACTTGCATCACATGGTGACACAATTCATTTTTACAATGCAACACATATGTAACGCACACAAACACAAATAATGAGGTAGTCCGTCAGGCTAATGTGTGGTGAGGTGTCTCAGTCATAATGGCATCATAGTGATGACACACTTCCAACCATGATTACAAGTGGGGGACCATTGTCATGTCAGCACTCGACGAAGGGGAGAGAGAATTGGGCCATGGATGAGGCCTACGGCCAGGCTATGGAGACGTGGTGGAAGCAAAATGGCAGCCTCCTGCCATCCAGGTATTGTAGTGTGGTAGTGACTTCATTCCACTGGCGTTAGTCGTCATGGCGGTAGGCGGTGTTCACAGCCGTGCACCTGATCATTGGATTACATGGTTGTCAATGGGGAACCTGGGCCAATCATGATCGCCGCCGCCGGTGATGGTGCACACCGCTGAGGTATCTACCGCCATTTCGACAGTCCCTTGACAATTGACTTCTGCATTACGAGAAGGGAAGAACTCCACTGCGTGTGCTGCTGTGTGATGACTCTGGTCCCTGTGATGGTGCATGTTGCGGGAAAACGACCCCGGCCTTCACCGCAGAGGAGCTTGAGAAGCTGCTGGACAGTGTCCTACCCCTGTATGCCAAGTTAAGTTGGGCAATTAGAGGAGTTTCTATTTGTCCTCCTTAGATGTGTGTGAATGTGACAGATGCCTGTATAGGTTTTTGGTCGCTGGGTGACAGCTCACCTGTAGTGTATCTGGCAGTTTCGGCTTGAAATTTGTCCGTATGCATGTCTCCATGGGCCATGTCATTTTGAACGGGTATGGCATTTGTGTATGGGGCACCCACACTGATGTCTGTTTCTTTACTCTGTGTGTCCCACGCAGGTCAGCGCCCATCAGAAGAGGGGACAATGGCAAGCCATCATTCAAGGAAGTGCGGACCCTGGGGGTCTACAACCGGTTGAGCACCCACTGCAGGAGGTGGTGGGAGGACCTGAGGCGCTGGCCAGGAAGACCGGAGAGGCCCAGCTGGGGAAGGCCTCCCAACGAGGGAGTGGTGCCCGTCAGACCCTGACCCCCTATTGGTCTGCATTCTGGCAGTGGCCTATCTGGATTTGGATGGGCGCTTGAAGGCAGCACAGCAGCCACAAGGGGGTGAGTGCCGACACTGTTGTGATGCCACTATGATGAGTGTGGTTAGATGCTAAGGGGTGCATGCATAGTAGTGCCAGGCATATAGACAGGTGTGTCCCTGTAGTCCAGACCCCCCTCCACGTCCGTGGGATAGTGTCATAGCTAGTTTTGGCGGGGTCTGTAGGCCTGTGAGGGGTCCCCTGTTTGGACCATTGTATTCAATGTAGCGTCATGAACTTGTAGATGTGTTGACTTGGCATCGTCTCTCATTGGTTCACTTCACAAAGTGTATCAGAGTAGTGTGTCAGGATAGAAATGTAATGTATTATGGGGTCATGCCTACCAGTCGGGCATATTCATAACATGTGTTGTGTCTGCTGAGGGTTTGTGGCTGGGCTGGGTGGGAGTGTATGTGTCCCAAAATGTACATATTTCCTGGAATTGACATACTTCTTTCTTGTTTTGTTATCCCACCCCTGTGCTCTTGTGTCCCTGTGTACATTAGCATCATCTGGCGAGGGAGCTGTGGCACCGGATTTAGGGTGACAGAGTTCTTTACACGTGGGTCAGACTCAGTCCCCCACACCGTTATAGATCCTGCTACCTAGAAATCCAGTAGTCTCATTTAGAATAATGAGAGCCCACGTGACAAGGGTGCTGCAGCCCACAGTTCCCAGGAGGCAGATTTGACTGACACCCTGGTGGTGGCGGACCCTACTGGGCCCACCCATTCTTTGTCATCTTCCACCACCCCCCATACCATCACCGCCCTCCCAGTTGCTCCCCACCGAGTTGCCCGTGACCGCTCACCCAGGAGGGTGTGTGTCTCCTTCGCCCCAGGCACCTCATCTCCTGCCCCAGTCAGCCCTGATACCCTCAAGGAGGAGGCAATTGACCTCCTGAAAACCATCTCTGTAGGGCAGACAACCATCATGAATGACATCCAGGGGCTAGCATCCTGGATGCAGCAATACAGTGCATTCCTGGAAGGCATTCATGGTGCCATGTCTGGCCTACAGAGATCTTTTCAGGCTCTGGCATCCTCTATGACGGCAGCCAGTGTCCCTGATATTTACGTATCCCCTCCCACTACCTCTGCCCCTTCCAGCACCCCATTACCTTCACCCATCCCAAGCACACATACAGACAGCTATGCACACAGATCAACACATAAGATCACACAGACAAACACAAGCACCACACTTCCCACCATAGTCAGGCACACACCCAACATACCACAGCACACACAACTGTGTCAGCCTCCCCCTCCTCTTGTCTGTCACCTCACCATGCACACCCACATGCACTGCACCATCAGTCACTGCTGCTGCCCCCATTCTTGTAGTCACCACAACAGCTGACATCCAGTCATGCACCACAGACACCACACCTGCACTCACCACGACTACATGCAAGTACACTTGCAGCACACTCACCAAACCTGCAGACACCCACACAACATCCATATGCACTGGAAGCCTGTCTTCTCCCACTGTGTGCACCCCCCTTCTCCCAAACCACTCAAATGCTCACACTCATCCACATCACATACATCCACCATACATAAGCAGACTAAGCATGCACCTGCATCCACGTCCAGCACATCTACACCTCGTACCACCATTCCCTCAGCCTCCACTCCCAGACATGAGTGTTCCCTTTATATGGGTCGTATCTGCCACGCAAGCTGGTGGTAGTTCCCGCCCCGGACCTGATGGCGCTGTGGTGTTTCATAATTTGGTGGGCGGGTAGGGCCTTTCCGGTGGCCTGAGGGCGACTTCCCCCGTCGTCATCGGGAATACCAAAATGGTGGTGGGTGGATGGCCCGCTGCTTGTTTCTCATTGGCTTCATTATTTGGTGGACTGGTCCGCCAGCCTATTGGTGGTAGTTACTGCCACCACTGGCGGTGCGGTTTTTCCCGCCATGTTCATAATGACCACCTATGTTTGCACACATTTTCTTAAGGACAACTAGCTAAGGTTGTAAAGTGCAAGTGCAAATAAATATTTCCACGGAGTGTACCCCACATGGATCGATAAATTATTGCACTAGGTTCCATAAAGGAGTAGGCTTTCTACTTTGGGGCTCAAGTACATTAGTGCTACCTGTAATGTTAGCCCCCAGAAAAAACGTCTCCATTGGTCTAAGTATTAGGAGCTTATCCCCTTTAGGAATAAACTCACCTTTAATTTATCCCTATGATGATTAGCAATAGGCACGTCAGCAACAGCAAGCATTTGTCGACTTGTGATTTGGCATTCTCCATTAAAGTGCTCATGCTTTGGTATTTCTCTGAGTATTTGCCCTTCAAGTGGCTATCACACTTGATGTATGAAAACAATAGAACGGTCATTGCTATTGGAGAAGGAACGGAACAAACCCCAAAGTTTGTTTTGCAACAGAAGGAAAAAATGAACAAATATGTAATAATGGGTCTAGGTGGGTGCTGGATTGAATCAAAAATAGGAACTCAGTTGTAGTATTTGTGAGTATTGTTCATAATTAAAAATCCAAGTGCAATGCTTATGCCCATGGTAGTAACCCCTCTGTGCACATAACATTATAACGCTGAATGGAGTCATAAAAGCAGGGCTTTTACTAGCTCGTTAACTCAGCGAACCACAGTTACAAGTTCATACTATGTTAACCCAAAAACAGTTTATTAAATTCATGATAGGTTCTTGATTTGGGATTTATGAGAGCATAAAGTGATGCTGATTCCGAATCAATAGATTTATTGTGGATTGTTCGCATGTCAAGCATGTGTTCAGATATTGACTTTCGTAGAACACAGCTTTCCTGGGCTCAAGCTTTTAATTCCAGGCTCTGTTGTTATAGAATGAAACAATCAAGACTGTATTTTTGTCATCTGATCTCATACCGAGAGCTTCTACTTCATTGCACTTCCAAATGTTGTGCTGAATAAAAAGTGGCCATAGACAATAGTTCAGCATACTTAACGTATTGTGGCACAGCAGGAGAAAATGAGTTTGGGCCCGATTATGACCTTGCTGGTCTAATGATCGTCAGGGTCACAGTAGCATTCTGACCGCCACCAAAGCAGTGGTCTGACTGCTATGGCGGCAGTCTGACCGCCGCATTATGACTGTGGCGTCCTGACGAGCTGGTGGTCCTGGTGGTCCTAATCCACCATGGCAGTGCTGCAAGCAGTGCCACCCTCTCTGCCAGCAGTAGCCATGTAAAAGCTGACAGAGATGGAGTGCAGGGTGCCTCAAGGGGGCCCCTGCACTGCCTATGCACTTGGCATGGGCAGTACAGAGGCCCCACTGGCCAGCCCTATTGCAAAGTTCACTGTCTGCTTTAAAGACAGTGACCTTTGCAATGTGTACTGGTGCACCCAAGAAACTTCAGCCTTGCTGCCGGCATGATTATGAGCCAGAGACAATGCTGTAGGCCGTTTCCCACTGGGTCATCAGGTGGAAACTCTGGCCCATATTTATACTTTTTTAGCGCCGCATTTGCGCCGCTTTTTGACGCAAAAACGGCGCAAACTTACAAAATACAATTGTGTTTTGCAAGTTTGCCCTGTCTCTGCGTCAAAAAATGACGCAAATGCGGCTCAAAAAAAGTATAAATACGGCAGGAAACTCGTAATGGGGCCTACAGAGAGGGGCCGCGCTGGCGGCATCCTGCCTGTCGGGACTTTCGGTGGGAGGTGTAAAATGTCCCCTGAAGTCATAATCACCCCCTTAGTGTTTCCGTGCCTCCCAACAGGCACAGACATAAACCTACTCCCTTTGCAGGATTTGGTGACCATCTTTTAGTAACTGATGGTGGTGCCTAATCTGAATTTTAGGTATAGCGCTCTCTTTTCTGCTGGAAAGAGATTTCAAACCAATGGTCTTTTTTTTCAATAACAGCATTTTAGCTTGATTAATGGGTTCCAACTTTGACTTTATAAGCAGATCAAGGCTAGACTTTGTGATAGCTCCCAGATAGAGACAGATGTCTTGACAACTCTGTTCTGGCCATTAGCACCACATCATCTGCGAAAAGTACTATTGGGATTCGATCCTTGCTCATTTTGGGCATGTCTAGATTGAGGTTCATTAGTGATTTCACAATGACATTAATGTAGCAATTTTAAAAAGTTGACGCTAGAATGCAGCCTTGCTTGACGGCTCGCTGTATCGGAATCTCTGCTGTATATTTGCCTCTGGCACTATACACCACCCAGGTCGTGTTGCCAGAATGTAGTGCGATTAGTGGCTTTAATAGGTTTTCTGAGATTCCCAGCTCTTTTAAGGTTTGCCCTACTGTGGGACGATTGGCACGATCAAAAATGGTTTCCAGATCAATGAATACCAGCTATAGTGACAACTTTTTAAGCGTTATCTATTAAGAGCAGTTAAGATTTAATCCAGATAACTTGATCCACTGTACTCTCGCCTCTCCTGAAGTCCACTTGGTACTTGATATTAAATCTTCTTCTTCCAGCCACTGGTCCAAGGGGGACAGCAGCAGCTTCCCGGAAATGTTTGCTACTCCATCAAGCAATGAAATTGGTCACTAATTTCCCATGAGATCCCTGGGCCATTTTGTAGGTAATGGCATGATTATTTATTTTCTCCAGGAGGATGGGATCTCCCCAAGATACGAATTGCTGTTGAGAGAGTGAGTTAGTATAGGTGACCATAGGGTTAAGTGCTTACAATAGACATCCGAAGGAATTTTGTCTGGTTCACAACTTTACACAGCTTTTGGGCTAGAATCGATTCAACCACTTCCTTTTCGCTAAATGTATCCATTGGCCCCAGAGTTGAGTAATGGGAGAATGCACAAGCAAAAACAATTGGGGAATTTCAAGGCTTTGAGAACGCTAGTTAGGTAGTAAGTGGTCTAAAACTTGTTGTTCAAGACTAAGATTTCCATAGATATAAACCTTCAAGTCAGCTTTCCCTTTGTTCTTCTTTGGTTGTCATATTTCCTTTAGGATGGGGCTACCTCCTGGTGCTACCTGCAGAGCTGAGGCATTAGTTTTGCACAGTACAATTACTCCTTCCTTCTGGTAGAGTTGTGAAATGGTTTATCCAGAGTTGTGGACTGATGTTCAGCTCAGTTCAACTATTTGTACTGCTTTCTCCAGTCACAGAATACCTGTTCATTGTAGTCGGACAGATGCAGATTTTTCAAGGCCGAGGAAAGTTTCCTTTTTGATTTTAAACATTCCACATCATACGAGCCCAAATGGTCTAGAGAAGGGTGTTTAGATGCAATGTGGGTTTTGTCTTTTCTGATCATGGCCGCCTGTATCAGTAGCTCTTCGAAGATTTTTAGCTGCTGCTCTCTCTCTTCTAAGACTGGAGTTAGGATCGAGGTTTGCAGGGTCATCCATTTGTGGTTAGAAGTGTAAATCTTTGTGTTGCATTTGTCATCAATGGCAGCAATGTTCTTCCTATTTGGTTTCATTGCAATATTTCAGCTACTGTTTGTCTGAGATAGGAGCAGGAAGGCTCACGTTTGGATGGTCCATGACGAAAAGTTGTGGGTCATGATCACTTTTGATCCTGCCATGAACTCTCATGTCAATGACAAAGTGTCACTCTTCGATATTTATTGACATATAGCCAGAGGTACTTTGTCTATGACCATCTCTAAAAGTGATTTTAGAAGGCTGTCTGATGGTGTTTGAACATTCAGTGAACGCGTGCCTTCCTCAACTAGAGCTTCAAAGATAAATTCACACTTCTTTGTGCTCATGCAGTGCTCTTCGGATGGTGTGGGGATGTTCCAAGCACTATCTTCATTGATTATCAACTGAGTTGTCATTAGGGAAAGCGTTATTGTTTTAAAGATGACATACCAAAATTGAATTGTTTTTAATGCAAGTGAGTCCTGAATGCATGCTTTCAGGTTGAGTCTTCATCATTTCTTCCAATCATTTCACCAAAAGCAAATCTTTAAAATGTAGGATATCTAACTTGGATAGGGCCCATCCACCAAGTAGAAAATAGGCATTCAGGATCTCAAGTGACCATGCCTTGTTTTTTAAGTCAATAATTTGTATGTTCTTATGTACTATGAGTTGTCTCAGTGTTAGCTACCAAATGATGTCCTTATCCAATTGGGTTAGCCCTCTGTAGGTCTGCTCTTTTCTGTTTGTTGGCAGATACATGATATGCTGAGTAACCATCAAGATCTATGATGTCAGTTGACCACGTTTCTTGCAAGTAGCAGATGCCCAGTTGTTTTAAAAAAAGACAGCCAGTCCTTATCATCCATTTTTTACTTGGGGCGGCGAAATTCTGCTACAGCTATTACAACCCAGAGCTCGGAATCCGCCAAAATCCAGACACCCACACAAGTCCGCCACACCAAAGGTCAGTGATAAACTGGCTATAACAAAACCAACACCGTCACGCCAACAGGAATCCACCAACACTATCACGACCCACGAATCCACACGGCGGTCTTTCAACCGCGGTATTCCATTGGCGGTACACACCGCCGTGCTCAAAATACACACACATTTACACACACATTTACAAAACACAACTACATTGGACAATTCGAAATACACACACCTGATACACATACACACACCACTCCCACACACCCAATACAATATAAAACACACACCCACATCACCCACAAACCCTTACTACCAAAATTGAGAAAGAAGGCCAGAGAGGGACACCACCAGAAACAACACTGGCATCCACAGGCACACAACACCATCACTCACACAACATCCACGCACCTCAGACAACACACACAAACAGATCCCCTCACACATCACAACCGACACCACCTCACACATCACCCACACCACATCATGGAACCTCAACGACACCCCAGGTTCTCTGAGGAGGAACTCAGGGTCATGGTGGAGGAAATCATCCGGGTAGAGCCACAGCTATTCGGATCACAGGTGCAGCACACCTCCATTGCTAGGAAGATGGAGCTATGGTGCAGAATCGTCAACAGGGTCAAAGCAGTTTGACAGCATCCAAGAACACAGGATGACATCAGGAAGAGGTGGAACGACCTACGGGGGAAGGTGCGTTCCGTGGTCTCCAGACACCAGATTGCAGTACAGAGGACTGGCAGCGGACCCCCACCTCCTCCCCCACAACTAACAACATGGGAGGAGCAAGTCTTGGCTATACTGCATCCTGAGGGTCTCGCAGGAGTAGCAGGAGGAATGGACTCTGGTAAGTCAACTCTTAACTATCACATCCCCCACCCTACCTGCATGCTATCACATACCACCACCCTCACCCCCATCCTTCCAACACCTCACAAATGTCCCACTATCACAACCCACTCATCCCAACACAACAGATACCCACACAGACCCCCAACAAATTATCACACAAGGTCCTAGACAAGAATGCAAGCACTGGAGTACTGGGTCACTCACCCATTGCGCATGATGGCACACAAAGATGCGATAATCATGCCTTAACACCCCTGCAGGACCCCTACCCAACGTCACAGGATAGGAGGTTCCAGACATGTCCACTCCCCCCTACAGAAGAGGCCCACAGTTATGACAGCAGCTCTGTCCAACTGGATCAAGATGACCAGCCCGGCCCATCTAGGACTTCTGGACAGTCGGTTCCCCAGACACTGGCACATGCCACCACAGAGCCTCCCCCTCAGGAAACACCAGCACAGCACCCACCCATCAGGCCCATCCCTCTGTCCCCAGCACACGTCAAGCAGCAGTGTGTCCACCACTACAGGGAACCCAGGCAAACCCACCACCCCAAGAAAATCAGGGACCTGGGGCAGTGGCAGTGGGCACACGGTTCAGGGGACAGAGGCACAGGAAAACAGGGGAACTGGAAGGACAGCTGTGCGACAGTGGGAGGACAGGCCCAGGGAATTCACTCTCCATGAGGCACTCTCCAACATCATGGGAGCATATCATCATTCCCAGGAGACGATGGCAACGGTACTGGCCAACGTTCAGGAGACCCAGCGGCTGCAGGAAGAACACTATCTGTGGATCAGGGAGGAACTCAAGTCCATCAACACACTGTGGCACAACAAGGGGCCCCTGACACTAGCCTGGATGATGAACAGCCCGCCACCTCCGCTGGCGCTAGTGGACAGGAGGCACCGCCACAGGACCACGACACCAGCACACCACCCCCTGCAGATGGAGAACCACATCGCAAACGGTCCCTGAGATCCAGGAACAAGACGGAGAACAATGCCAAGACCCCCGCCAGGAAATGAGACCCCCCTGAATGTCATCCTTCTGTCCCACTTTGTCACCCTGTCAATCCTTAAACTGCCCTAGCTCCACTTCCTATGCCCCTTTGGACAATGCACCTGTGAAACAAATAGACTGGACTCTGCCATGGACATTCCTCCACCATCACCCCTGCCCATTTTACAACCCCCTCCACTTATTTGCACAGAAATAAACACCCTTGAATCACAAAACAATCTGGAGTCAGTCTGTGCTTTCACAAATGTGTATTTGCAATAACTATGGAATATAGCAATGTCAATTTTATTGTCAACATACCAATGTAACACAGCTCTAGTCCATGAGGTAATATAGCAGAGGTCACACAGTGGGACCCACATCTGTTAAATGGAAAGGCAAAGTGACAAGTCAGGGTCCATACACTGGGTGAAAGTGACAGACTTATGATAGTTCAAACATTTGTATTTGATGTGTGAGGCAGTGATATCTTCTTACCTGTGTCTCACTAGAAGTATTGCTGGATAACGTTGTTTCTGTTGTCGATATCCTCTTCTTCTGCCTCCTCTTCTTCACTGTCCACAGGCTCCACAGCTGCCACAATACCTCCATCTGGACCATCCTCCTGCAGAAAAGGCACCTGTCGTCGCAAAGCCAGGTTGTGCAGCATACAGCAGGCCACGATGATCTGGCACACCTTCTTTGGTGAGTAGTAGAGGGAACCACCTGTCATATGGAGGCACCGGTACCTGGCCTTCAGGAGGCCGAAGGTCCGTTCGATCACCCTCCTAGTTCGCCCATGTGCTTCATTGTAGCGTTCCTCTGCCCTTGTCCTGGGATTTCTCACTAGGGTCAGTAGCCAAGACAGGTTGGGGTACCCAGAGTCACCTGCAAATGTCGAGGGACAACTTTTAGACACACACTAACCCGTAGGGACAACCCCAGACAACTATTCACAGGGTATAGGGTCCTTGTACTCACCTATTAGCCACACACGGTGCCTCTGGAGTTGCCCCATCACATAAGGGATGCTGCTATTCCTCAGAATGTAAGCGTCATGCACTGAGCCAGGAAACTTGGCATTCACATGGGAGATGTACTTGTCGGCCAAACACACCATCTGCACATTCATAGAATGGTAGCTCTTCTGGGTTCTGTACACCTGTTCACTCCTGCGGGGGTACCAAGGCCACATGTGTCCCATCAATGGCACCTATGATGTTGGGGATATGTTCCAGGGCATAGAAGTCACCTTTCACTGTAGGCAAATCCTCCACCTGAGGGAAAATGATGTAGCTGCACAAGTGTTTCAGCAGGGCAGACAACACTCTGGACAACACGTTTGAGAACACTGGCTGGGACATCCTTTATGCAATGGCCACTGTAGTTTCAAAAGACCCACTTGCCAGGAAATGGAGTACTGACAGGACCTGCACTAGAGGGGGTATCCCTGTGGGATGGCGGATTGCTGACATCAGGTCTGGCTCCAACTGGGCACACAGTTCATGGATTGTTGCACGATCAAGTCTGTAGGTGACTATTACGTGTCTCTCTTCCATTGTCGACAGGTCCACCAGCGGTATGTACACCGGAGGATGCCGCCATCTCATCACCTGCCCCAGCGGACGTGCCCTATGGACGAGAACAGCGATCAGAGAGTCAGCCAACACTGAGGTATTACAAAATGTCATTTGCACACATTTGTTAATCCACAATGTGCCTGTTACTGTGTGTATGCAAGGCCTACATTGGTGTGACGCAGTTATTATTAATGCCATGTGGCCCCCTGAAATGGCGGCTGCCTGACCTGTAAGGTGGGACAAGGGGATATGAGGTAACTGCGCTGGCGTTCTACACCGTCGCGGTAAGCGGTCAAAGACCGCGGCGCAATCCTGCATTGGTTAACATTGGACCCTATGGGTCCCAGGAGCCAATGACGATGTACGCCGGCGGTGACGGTACGCACCGCCACGGACGTGACCGCCATTTTCTATCTGTACACTCACTTGATACCTGACCTTCAACAGGAGAGGACCTACACTGCAAGTGCTGCTGTGACCTCAATCTGGAAGCAGCAATGGCTCATGTGTCTGGGGAAAGGGCCCCTGCCTTCACTTCGGAGGAGTTGGAGAAGTTAGTGGATGGGGTCCTCCCCCAGTAGACGCTACTATACGGTCCTCCAAACAAACAGGTGAGTACACTGTGAGCATGCTGCATGGGCAATGCCTGTTTGGAGTTGTGTGGATGGAAGATACATGGGGGGGACTGAGCCCTGCATGAGCGGACGGTGAGTGTATGTGCGTCAGGGCAAGGGTGGGAACGTGGGCCAATGACTGTGACGGTCCAGAAAGTTAAAGGTTTTCCTTGTCCCCTGTACTATTCCTGTAGGTCAGCGCCCACCAGAAGAAGGATATTTGGCGTGCCATCGCCAAGGACGTCCGGATCCTGGTTGTCCACCACAGACGGAGCACCAACTGCCGGAAAAGATGGGAGGACATTCGCCGCTGGAGCAAGAAGATGGCGGAGGCCCAGCTGGGGATGGCCTCCCAACGTGGGAGGGGTACCATGACCCCCCTGATGTTCCAGATCCTGGTGGTGGCATATCCGGAGTTGGATGGGCGCTTGAGGGCATCACAGCAGCCACAAAGGGCTGACTACAGTCACATCCATCTGAATCTGCGCGCATTACGAGGTGTCTGGGTGGGAGAGGTGGGCAGTGGGTTACCCTAGGCCAGGGCAAGCTTTGTAGGCAAGGTCCCTTTGTGAGGCAGGCTATGTGGCACCCCAACCCCACCAGTGATAAGAGTCATCTACACCTAGTCAGGCTCCTGTGACTTCCATGTGTGCAGCAATCGGGCATAGGCCTTGTACCCCATGGTCCTGTGAATAATCTAGGAACTATAAGTGCATGGCGTAGTGCAGAGGGTTGCTGTTTCTGTAGTGTCCGCCAACAGTAGTGGTATTGCATGCACTGAAAATGTCTTTCTTCTGTCTCCCCCCCCTTTTTGTGGTCTCCCTGTTCTTGGGTGCAATAGCATCATCAGGTGGAGGAGCAGTGGCACCGGAGCAGGAGGGAGCTGCATCCCAATTGGCCCTGGAGGGCGAGGCAACGGAGTCTGAAGCCACCAGTGGGACGGAGGGCAAGGGGAGCTCCACGGCGGGGACAGGAGGTGACAGCAGTGACAGCGACTTCTCCTCTGATGGGAGCTCCCTTGCGGTGGCGGGCCCCTCTGTGCCCCCTGCATCAACAGGTACAGCCGGCACCCCCCCACCAGCACTGCCCTCCCAGCAGCCCCTCAGCGTGTATCCCGTGGCCGCTCACCCAGGAGGGTGGGCATCTCCTTCGCCCCAGGCACCTCAGGCCCTGCCCCAGTCAGCCCTGCAGCCCTCAGTGAGGAGGCTATTGACCTCCTAAGATCCCTCACTGTTGGGCAATCTACCATTGTGAATGCCATCTAGGGTGTCGAGAGGCTTTTGCAACAAACAAATGCATACCTGGAGGGCATTCATTCTGGGCAGGCAGCCCAACAGAGAGAATTTCAGGCTCTGGCCTCAGCACTGATGGCAGCCATTGTCCCTGTGTCCAGCTTTCCCCCTCCAACTTCCTCCACCCAGACCCAATCCCCTGTACCTCAGCCTATCTCAAGCACACCATCATACCAGCATGCACACACCTCAACATACAAGGGTGGCTCAGGCAAACATAAGCACCACACATCCCACAGGCACTCACACAAGCATCAAACCCATGCAGACATACCAACATCCACTGCCTCCACTGTGTCCCCCTCCTCCACGTCCTCCTCCTCCCTCCCTGTCTCGTCTCCACTCACACCTGCATGCACTACATCTTCAGCCACTACCTCCATCACCAGCACGCCCATCACCACACACCGCTCACGAGCACTCACCACCCCCACTACCATTCACACATCCCCTGTGTCCTCTCCTAGTGTGTCTGTGAGCCCTCCTCCCAAAGTACACAAACGCAGGCACACACCCACCCAACAGCCATCTACCTCACAACAGCCTCCAGCCCATGCACCTTCACCCAAATTCAGCAAACGTACACCTCCCACAACCACCACCTCTTCCTCCACACCCAAACCCACTCCATCTACCCATCCCAGTGTGTCTAAAAAACATTTCCTGGCTAATATTGACCTCTTCCCTACACCTCCCCCCTGTCAGTCCCCTAGGGCCAGGCTTTCCAGGTCACAACCTAGCACCTCAGCCACCACATCACCAGGCACAGTGGTGCCAGCAACTGCGGGCTATTGGAGTGCGCCAACCATCATTGCTGCCAGTGTGCCACGGAGCGAGGGCAAGGACATTCCACAACCTGCAAAAGTTAAAAAGTTGCCCACATCCCGGAGGGAGAAGCAGAAAACACCTGCCACCAAGGGCTCAGGGAAAATGAAAGGGGATGGTGGCAAGACAGCTGCGCCACCATCCAAGGTGGGGAAGGGCCAGAAAATAAAGGGCAGGTCAGGAGAGGGCATGGTGGCACCGACAATGGGACCAGTGTCACACCTTCTGTCCACGTCGATGCCACCCTGTGCGGTGGAGAAGACCGCCACCTGCACCGCCACCTGCACTGCCACCAGCACCGCTGTCATTGAGGCCGCCACCAGCACTGCAATCACTGAGCCCGCCACCAGCACCGCCACCACAGAGCCCGCCGCAAGCAACGCTGCCACAGAGGCTGCCGCCAGCACAGCTGCCACAGAGGTCGCCACCAGCACCGCTGCCACAGAGGCTGCCACCAGCACCGCCACGACTGACACTGCCGCAAGCACCGCCAGCGGCCCATGACATCCCGAGCCAGTGGCACCACCGCAGACATGGCTGCCACCCCCAGTGGTCAGTCGTCTGAGGCTGGTGGTCAGTTCCAGGAGCCTGGGCAGCTTCCATGATGCAACCCTTTCAGTGGAGGAAGGCATCCACTACCTCATTCCTAGGCAGGATGAAGCACTCTGGGCACAAAGCCTCCTCCAAAACCAGTGGAGAGATACATCCACTACCTCAGTCCTTGGCAGGATGAAGCACTCTGGGCACAAAGCCCCCTCCAGAACCAGTGGAGTATCACATCCACTACCTCGGTCCTTGGCAGGATGAAGCACTCTGGGCACAAAGCCCCCTCCAGAACCAGTGGAGTATCACATCCACTACCTCAGTCCTTGGCAGGATGAAGCACTCTGGGCACAAAGCCCCCCCCAGAACCAGTGGAGAGATACATCCACTTTCAAAGTCCTTGGCAGGATGAAGCACTCTGGGCACAAAGCCCCCTCCAGAACCACTAGAGTATAACATCCACTACCTCAGTCCTTGGCAGGATGAAGCACTCTGGGCACAAAGCCCCCTCCAGAACCAGTGGAGAGATACATCCACTACCTCAGTCCTTGGCAGGATGAAGCACTCTGGACAGAAAGCCCCCTCCAGAACCAGTGGAGTATCTCATCCCCTACCTCAGTCCTTGGCAGGATGAAGCACTCTGGGCACAAAGTCCCCTCCAGAACCAGTGGAGAGATACATCCACTACCTCAGTCCTTGGCAGGATGAAGCACTCTGGGCACAAAGCACCCTCCAGAACCAGTGGAGTATCACATCCACTACCTCAGTCCTTGGCAGGATGAAGCACTCTGGGCACAAAGCCCCCTCCAGAACCAGTGGAGAGATACATTCACTACCTCAGTCCTTGGCAGGATGAAGCACTCTGGGCACAAAGCCCCCTCCAGAACCAGTGGAGAGATACATCCACTACCTCAGTCCTAGGCAGGATGAAGCACTCTGGGCACAAAGCCCCCTCCAGAACCAGTGGAGTATCACATCCACTACCTCAGTCCTTGGCAGGATGACGCACTCTGGGCACAAAGCCCCCTCCAGAACCAGTGGAGTATCACATCTACTACCTCAGTCTTTGGCAGGATGAAGCACTCTGGGCACAAAGTCCCCTCCAGAACCAGTGGAGAGATACATCCACTACCTCAGTCCTTGGCAGGATGAAGCACTCTGGGTACAAAGCCCACTCCAGAACCAGTGGAGTATCACATCCACTACCTCAGTCCTTGGCAGGATGAAGCACTCTGGGCACAAAGGGGCATATTTATACTCCGTTTGCGCCGGAATTGCGTCATTTTTTTTTTACGCAATTCCGACGCAAAACTAACTCCATATTTATACTTTGGCGTTAGACGCGTCTAGCGCCAAAGTCCATGGAGTTTGCGTCATTTTTTAGCGTGGACACCTACTTTGCGTTAATGAGATGCAAGGTAGGCGTTCACTTTTTAAAAATCGACTCCGAGGCATGTGCGTCGTATTTATACTCCCGGGCAAAATTCACACCCGGGAGTGGGCGGGTCAAAAAAAATTACGTACGCCCGCTTTTGCGCCGTTTTTTAGCGCCTGCAAAAGGCAGGCGTTAAGGGACCTGTGGGCTCTGAAGGAGCCCAGAGGTGCCCTCCCATGCCCCCAGGGACACCCCCTGTCACCCTTGCCCACCCCAGGAGGACACCCAAGGCTGGAGGGACCCATCCCAGGGACATTAAGGTAAGTTCAGGTAAGTGTTTTTTTTTTTTTTTGTGTGGCATAGGGGGGCCTGATTTGTGCCCCCCTACATGCCACTATGCCCAATGACCATGCCCAGGGGACAGAAGTCCCCTGGGCATGGTCATTGGGCAAGGGGGCATGACTCCTGTCTTTGCTAAGACAGGAGTCATTTCTATGGGGGTTGGGAGTCGAAAAAAATGGCGCAAATCGGGTTGAGGCGAAAAAATTGCCTCAACCTGACTTGCCCCATTTCTTGACGCCCAAGCCCCATATCCCCCTACTCCGGCGCTGCCTGGTGTACGTCGTTTTTTTCCACGCACACCAGGCAGCACCGGCGGCTAACGCCGGCTAACGTCATTGATTAAATACGGCGCCCGCATGGCGCTTCAGAATGGCGTTAGCCGGTGCTAATTTTTTTGACGCAAAACTGTGTTAGCGCAGTTTTGCGTCAAAAAGTATAAATATGGCCCAAAGTCCCCTCCAGAACCAGTGGAGAGATACATCCACTACCTCAGTCCTTGGCAGGATGAAGCACTCTGGGTACAAAGCCCCCTCCAGAACCAGTGGAGTATCACATCCACTACCTCAGTCCTTGGCAGGATGAAGCACTCTGGGCACAAAGCCCCCTCCAGAACCAGTGGAGAGATACATCCACTACCTCAGTCCTTGGCAGGATGAAGCACTCTGGGCACAAAGCCCCCTCCAGAACCAGTGGAGAGATACATCCACTACCTCAGTCCTAGGCAGGATGAAGCACTCTGGGCACAAAGCCCCCTCCAGAACCAGTGGAGTATCATATCCACTACCTCAGTCCTTGGCAGGATGAAGCACTCTGGGCACAAAGCCCCCTACAGAACCAGTGGAGTATCACATCTACTACCTCAGTCCTTGGCAGGATGAAGCACTCTGGGCACAAAGTCCCCTCCAGAACCAGTGGAGAGATACATCCACTACCTCAGTCCTTGGCAGGATGAAGCACTCTGGGCACAAAGCCCCCTCCAGAACCAGTGGAGTAACACATCCATTACCTCAGTCCTTGGCAGGATAAAGCACTCTGGGCACAAAGCCCCCTCCAGAACCAGTGGAGAGATACATCCACTACCTCAGTCCTAGGCAGGATGAAGTACTCTGGGCACAAAGCCCCCTCCAGAACCAGTGGAGACTGTTATCCACGGAGAGACTGTGGCTTTGCACTCCCCAGGATAAAGCAGTGGGCAACCCACCCACTGGAGAGACTTGAGAGACTGTGGCTTTGCACTCCCCAGGATATGGCAGTGGGCAACCCACCCACTGGAGAGACTTGTGAGACTGTGGCTTTGCACTCCCCAGGATAAAGCAGTGGGCAACCCACCCACTGGAGAGACTTGTGAGACTGTGTCTTTACACTCCCCAGGATAAAGCAGTGGGCAACCCACCCACTGGAGAGACTTGAGAGACTGTGGCTTTGCACTCCCCAGGATACGTCAATGGGCATGGAGTCCCCTCGTGGAGCAGTGGCGTTGTGCATTCATCAGGCTGAGGTGCCCCCCTCCCCCTGAGGTGCCTGTTTCATTTTGATCTGATACCCCTGCAGTGTTCTCTCCGTTTGAAGTCTGGTATCATGTGTGGGCCCCGCCCATGCATTTTGGGCCCAGTGGTCCACGGACAATAATTGGTGCACTACCCAGACTTGTGTAGTTGTTGTACATAATTGTATATACTGTATTTCGAGTTTTGAGTACAGGATTTTTCATGATTACAATCGTTCAACTCATTTCCTTTTGTCCTTGCGTTCTTCCAGAGGGGTGTGGAGGGAGCGTATATGTAATGTTGCGCCATGTATTTGTGTGTATGTTGTTGTGGGTGAGGGTGAGGGTGAGGGTGGGGGTGTTGTGTGTTGCGTGTGCGTGTCACTCTCTTTTCCCTCCCCGCTCCCCTGTGTTGTAGGTGCAGTACTCACCGTGGTCATCGCCGCCGTCTTTGGTGCTCCTAATAGAGGAGCAGGAAGACCATCGGAGGGAGTATCTGGAGTTCTGGCTCCATGGCATCCTGGTTCCTCGTGGGGTGTGGAGAGGTGAGTGTTTTCCCTTCCAAGTCCTGTTTCCGCCGTGTTTTTGTTCGCATTGGTTCCACCCCGGAAAAGGTGGCGGATTGCCAGGTTGTGATAGGGTGGGCGGTACATTGTCTTTCGTCAGTCTGTTGGCGGTGACAGCCGCAGTGTTTGTTTCTACCGCCGTGGCGGTCAGAGTGTTAAAGTGGCTGTCGATGTTGGCGGTTTCCGCCATGGTTGTGATTCCATTTTTTTTACCGCCGGCCTGTTGGCGGTCTTACCGCCGCTTTAACACAGACCGCCAGGGTTGTAATGAGGTCCTCTGTGTTTATCCTATAGGTGAGTACCTATCAGCCAATGTTGGTCTTGTTAATGGCAAGTAATCTGGATTCTGATTTAAAGGGACTATTTTTTGAGTACCTGTAAGCATTGGTGCTTGTTGATTATGTGTTATTGGGTTCACTATGCAGAACTTAATTTCAGTCAAATTGGCTCACTGACAAAGAGTTTGGTTTGAGCTGGCTGCAGCTTGCAGAACTAGAATCAAGCATCCACTGGGCTTGTATTACTTTTGAAATATATTTGGACTTGGTTGCTCTCAGAAAATTGACAGATACAATTATTTTTTGGTGACTCTATTAGAATGCCCCATGCTTTCATCAAATGTGCATGGTTGAGGATTTCATTTGTTATTTTCAGAATGGACCATACACTGTGTGTGAATTACTTTCTACCAGTCCCACTTGATTGAACTAAGCATACTGCCAAAATGTCATATGATCTTATATCTTGCAGACCTGGCAAAGAGTTTGAGTCTCAGGATGTTCCCTCTGTTATGGATATTTTGACTCCCTCGCAATGTATATTCTCTGGTGAATATGATCAACAATTGCTCTTTTGTTGTACTTTTGGTACCCTGGATGGCGTCACGTGTGGTGCTTGATTGTGTGTTGCTCAGCCTGGGTTCATTTGCTGGTTTTCTCCTATTAACCAGTGTTAACAGTTTAACTCTATCATGCATTGGGTTTGTTATTTTTGCCCATGAGTTTACAGTATCAACACTAGCTGAGCAGGTCAGTAGAACTGTTAAATCATGGCAAAATCTACAATTTGATCACCTATTGTTGCTTTACTGAGTATACATTTTATACCTCCACCTGGTTCTTGATTTTTGGGGTCTACTGGGGGTTGTGTCATAGCATGAAGAGATTGCAATGAAGTGGGAAGAATGGAGAATGGTTTTCATTTTTTTGCAGCACCATTTCTGGAGGAGTAGACAGTGAAATAAATTGTTACACAAACCTTATAAACCACAGTGAAGCACAGCACCAAATCAGGATCTCAGGAGTTTCAGCCCTGGTACAATTCAAAAGATTCTTCAACATTGAATAATGATGAACTAATTTTTTATGAAAAATGGACGGGTGCTTAGAATTATGAGGTTGAATTAAGACTTTATACTCTCATATTGTGGATAGTCCATATATGAAGTAATGTTCATTCATCATATGGCACTCAAGCTTCAAAATCAAAAATTCAATTGGCTTGATTCAATTTGGCCTGTCACAAATTGAAACCCCAGTCCTGCAGTGCAGTGCAGGTCATCCAGTTTTAATCCATGAAACCCACTAGAGTATATGTGTCCAATGTCTTCAAATTCTGAGTCCTTCTTCTCTCCAAAAGTCTGAAGTCACTTAGTACCAACACTCCCCGTGGGAAGTAAATCTCCATGTGCTGCGCGTACGCTGCCATAGTATCTTTTCAAAGTGGGTTTTCATGGATTACTAGCCCTGACGAAGTTGGTGTGATATTTCCCAGGACAAAACACATGTTGGCTGATCTGAGGCTGATTTACAACCGATTAAAACTGGCTGAACTGCACTGCAAGACTGGAATTTCAATTTGTGACAGGCCAAATTGAACTGAGCCAATTGGAGTTTGGATTTATGCCCAGGTTAGGCCCCCCAATGCCACTTAAAAAAATAAAAAAATATTTACCTCTACTTACCTCTGCTTACCATAGATGGGTCCCTCCATCCATGGGTGTCCTCCAGGGGTGGGCGAGGGTGGCAGGGGGTGTCCCTGGGGGCAGGGAAGGGCACCTGTGGACTGCTTCCATGGTCAGAGACCATGGAAATGAGCCCACAGGTCCCTTAACACCTCCCCTGACCCAGGCGTTAAAAAATTACTCTAAACCGGTGTAGAGTCATTTTTTAAGGCCCTCCTCTTCCCGTGCATCATTTTTGCACTGGAGAATAAATAAGGCGCAAAGGCCTTAGAGTCATTTTTTGCCTACCTTGCATCTCATTAACGTAAGGTAGGTTTCCATTGTAAAAAAATGACTCAAACTCCATAACTTTGGTGCTAGACAGGTCTAGCTCCAAAGTATAAAGATGGAGTTAAGTTTGCACCGGATTTGCGTTAAAAAAAAACGCAAATCCGGCACAAACAGAGTATAAATATGCTGCTGAGAAGTAGCAGGTTTAAGCTAAATATTTTGTTTTGAATGGCTATGGCATGTATTTTAGTATGTGGGTGTTTCATTTGCTATTTAGATGGCAATACTTTGCTAACTGTATGACTTTGGTGCCATGTTACAATAACGAGGATGACCTGCGGTGTTTCCCATGTGTACAGTGAGTTAATATAACTTTTGGAAGGAGTGACTGTGATATATTGTTTTAGGTGGGCCAGGTCGCTTACTGACAAAATATTGAAACCCTAAATATCGTGATACAAAAATATTGTGAAAAAATATTGTTTTCCCATACTTATAATTGTAAATACAAAAATCTTTAAAAATATAGTTTTACACTACTATAAAAAAAATATAAAAAAATATTGTTTGTAAGATATTAATAGTTAAAAATATTAAACATTGAGGCCCTCATTACGAGGCTGGTGGTCTTCAGACTGCTAGCCTTGTGGTGGAAGTCTTACCACGCAGGCCCAGCGGTAAAGAACGTTGCATTACAAGTTGTGGGGTTTGGCCGAAGCCAAACGGCCACAACGCCGCCTGGCCAACCGGTGTGGTCGCACGGACGCGGCCAGCTGTGAGCTCCTCTTTGCCGGCGGCAGGCCTCAGGCTGCAGCCAGCATTATGAGGCAGCAAACCACCAGGATTTTCATGGCAGGGCGACCCTGGCAGAAACGCACCCAGCAAAAGGAATCCCCATTCCTGTCACTGGCACACACCCCCCCACATGTCCACACACCTCCACGCACCTCTTCCACTCATCCACACACTTGAAAACACCCCCACCCAACCGCACATATCCGTACAAACACCCCCCACTCTCACACTGACATACACACATCCCCACTCGCACTCATACATATGCACCCCCCTCCGCAATCATTCAGATCCCCACCCCCTCTGCATTCATGCACACCCCTACCCACTCCATACATGCACACACACCTATTCAGGCACACATACACGCACACACCACACACATGCACCCAACACCTCCCACCCTTTCTGATGATCAACTTAATTTTTCCGATGAGGAGGTCGTCTGGGAGGGGATGGGTCCTGGTGTTTTCCAGCATAGCAGCGCCGACAGAATTCCACCACACCGTATTACGTATTGTAATAAGGCAGGCAGTGTCTTGTTTCCATGGCAGTGCTGTTGGTGGAACCTCCTCTTCAAATCCTTCGGCCAGGCTAACGGATTCAGATTTCTCCTAATATGGCTGGAGCACTGGAGGTCTGTTGACTGCAGCGGCTTCAGCGGTCTTTGAAAAGACTGCTGAAGTCATAATGAGGGCCTAATATTTTAACATGTGACGATCAGATAATGTACATTAAATAATATACAAATAAATAAATAATGCTTCTTTAAAAAACACACACATACATGTGTGTGTATGTTTATTTTCACATATATAATGTAAAACTATTAAAATAATAATTTTAGTTTATATTATAATTTACTATTTTATTTAAATGTAATATTATAACAAGTATGTGTATATATAGTATATATGTATGCCCAGTTGAAGGCATTAGCCAAAACGTGCCAGTCGTGTACATTTTAACTTTTTGCATTCAGTTTCTTTGATTTTGGCACTCAATTCAATAAAAAAGAAAAAAAATTATAAATATACTGCATTGCCTGGATGGAGTCTGTGCTGTGCTGCCGTATCGGGGGGGTCTGTGAAAGGGAGCAAACACAAGGAAATATATATATATCATAGAAGGTGTTATCAATGATGTAATATGCAAAGTAATTAGCAGTGCATGGTGGCGGCGCAAGTTATAGTTACCTTAGGGCGCGAGTTATACTTACTTGAGTTAACTATAACTATAACTGCTGAATTTCTATGGTTTTGTGCAAGGAAATTCAGAACCAAACTATAACGCCCCTGTAAATTTGTTTTTTTTGGGTGAATTTCTATGTTTTTTTAGCATGCACAGATGTAATGATGTAACCAGATCTGCACACAGCGGAGGTTGGCTGCAGGGCCTGGCCTATTGCCAGGCCCAGCAGCTAACCCTACTGCATGTACTCAAACTCGAGCTGACCATAAGGTTGGATGCAGTGGGTGTTTTTTAAATTTTTTTCTCTGAAATCGCAGATCCACCAGTTGATTTGCGGATCCGTGTCTCCACCCATTGATCCGTGGATCAGCCCAAAAAAAAATTGGGCAGGTTTTTGCCTACGAGTCCCTAAGAGGCCCCTCTATGTGTCATATAGGGTCAGGCTACATGTATCCTGACCCCTTATGTGTTTTTGCACTATTCTTTTCCATCCAAAGCCGATAAGACAAAAACAAAATGGCGGCCACAACTTTTCTGTCAGGTTGTAGCCAGCTAATCAGAGGGTGTGAGTTATCTTAGCGCACGAGTTATTGTTACCTGAGGTAACTCTAAATAGTGGATTTCTATAGTTTTGTAGATCTAAACTGTGAGCCTAACTATAACATCCCTGTAACCTTTGTTTTTTAAGTGAATTTCTATGCTTTAAAAAAAAAATCTGCTTTCTAACTATGATGTCCCTGTAACCTTTGTTTTTTTGAGTGAATTTCTATTTTTTTTTTATGTAGAATAATTTTCATTATGTACAGCCATGCATGGTCAACCACATTTAACCACCCAACCTTGCATCATGCATGACATTCGCCTGTGCACAGTGGAGGTTGTCTGCAATACCTAGCCTGCAGTCAGACCCTGCGGCAAACCCCCCAACCATCTAACCCTTTGCTGTGCACAACCCTTTCACAGTGTGCAGGGGAAGTTGGCCGCAACCTTTCTGGGTGTCGGAATAGGTGAGAGAGGATGTATCTTGGGTAGAGAGTGGGTGTAAAAGTGTCTGTCTGGGTTTGAGAGTACATACATCAGTGTTTTAGTTGGTGCATCAATGTGTGCATTGGTCTGTGAGTAGTTGTATGAAGCTGTCAGTGGGTCTGTGAGTAGGTGGGTGAGAGTCTGAGTGGGTCTGTGAGTGGGTGCAAAACTGTCTGAACAGAACTTTGAGTGGGTGCGTAATGGTCTGACTGGGGCCGTGAGTGGGTGAATGAGGCTCTGAATGGGTCTGTGAGTAGGTGTGTGAGTGTCTGAGTGGGTGTGTGAGTGGAAGAAATTTATTGAAAGAGAGACATAGAGAGAGAAAATAAGTGAGGGGGAGAGATAGAGAGATTTTTAGGCTTTGATGTATGATGTACTTAGAATTAGATATTTCTGTACAATGTAAAAAAAAATATCTGTCATTTAAAAAAATTAAAGTAATTTACACAAAAGAGTGAAGTGAGTCTGGCTGGACTCAAACCCAAAGGGTCCATTGTGAAGGTCTGAAACCTTCACACTGAGCTACTACTTTCTTTTTTTCTTTTTTTAGACCTTTATGGACTATCTGGAGCGCGAAGGGAAGTCTTAAGACGTCCCTCACTGGGCCATTGCTTTAACAAGCATGAAGCTGCTTTAGCAGCAGCTCTCTGCTTGCTGAAGCATTTCATCTTTGTCCCTGGCCCCCCTCAATGGCTCCTTGAGTGGGGCCGCATGGCACCCCTTCAATGTGCACATGACCCCAGAGAGGTGGTGATCTCTGAGGCAACGGGGGGGCCACATGGCCCCCTGCACTAAATAGTACTGAAGCCCTCTGGAGGAGGTAGTCCCTGGAGAGAGGGGAGGGGCCTGTAAACCCACTATTTATTTGATAAAGCCGAGCCCCGGGGAGATGGTGATCACCAGAGAAGCATGTGGGGTGGATGCCCCCCTGCTTATTTAGTTATTGAAACCTCAATGAGGTTATGGTCCCTGTGGCTGAGCGGGAGGCTGACAGGCCTCCCCACGGGAACAAACTATTTAGCCTTGGGGAGGTGGTGATTCCCTGGGCGTGAGTGGATCATATGGCCTCCGCACATAATTTCCATTTTGCCCCAGGCGGTAGTGGTCCCCGGGGCTGTGGGGTCCAGGAGACCCCCCCTACACTCAAAAAGATATTGCACCTGGAACTTGGCCGACCCGGGGGCATAATAAGCAGAGGCACAGCATACTGTGCTTCTGTTTTTAAAAAAAATGTTGGGGGAAGCCACCACAAGAGCTAAGGGGTCAGGGTGTGTGTACACTGGCCCCTTTTCTTTTTTTTTAAAATATTTTATACTGGGACTCGGCCACCAAGTCTCAAGATGGCTATCAACACTTCCTAGTTGAAGTGTTGACAGTCAATCAGATATCTGCACGAGATCAGAAGGGGTCCTTTGCATCCCTATATATACAAATTTGTTTTCCCCTCAATTTCTCAAAAACTACTGAATGGAATTACATCAAAACAAAAAAAAAGGTCCCTTTCTGGACCAGGGCATACCTTTCTGCCAAATTTGGTGTAATTCCATCAGGTAGGTTTGGTGCAATCACTGTTCAAAATCGCTATGAAACAAATGAATAACAAAAACGTGTTTTGGGACCCCCTTTTTCTGGGTCCCCTAGGTGGATCACCCCAAAACTTTCCAGACAGCAGCTGACATGACTGGCAAATGTTTTTGGAAAGTTTTGTGAAGATTTGTCAAGCTGCGGCAAAGGTATAGGTAGGTAAAAAATGCTTTTTGTGTAGAAACTAGGTCCTAACCATTACTACATAGTGGCGACCGCCACTAGGTAACATACATATCTATATATACATTTAAAAAAGGTTTGCATACCTTTTCATGAGTAGGTGGGAGGAACAGGTCTTCAGTGATGGGTCCCTAGCTAATGATTTGGAACAAGTGATTCTGTGACTCAGGTACATTGATGATCTTTTTTGTCCTCTGGAAGGTATTCATAAATAGCGCCAAAAACTTTGTGGCTAAACTGAACAACAATTCCTTGAATCTAGTGTTTACGCATATGATCAGTAACACTAAGCTTGTGCACTTAGATGTTCTGGTGGAGACAGTAGAAGGAAAGGTGCAGACACATCTATATAAAAAACCTACAGCTGGGAACAGCCTTCTCCCTGCCCAGAGAGGACACCCTGATAGTTTGAAGTGGAGTATTCCCTATGGTGAACTTCTCAGGGCCAAAAGAACACCTCAGAGCTTTTAATCACTGTGATAGCAAATATCCAGTTGCCAGACACTTTGGAGAGAAACACAATGGGAACTGCACTCAATTGTCCTTTAAGTGGTAGAACAAGTAGCATATAATCCCAAAGGGGGTAATCTTACATTGAAAATGAGGCAGAGAGATTAACAACTGATTGTTGAATTTGAGACTATGGGCGTAATTATGACCCTGGCGGTCTCCAGACCGCTAGGGGCCAGGGGCCAGGGTTACGGTGGCGGTCTGATCGCTGCCAATGTGGCGGTCGGCCAGCCACATTACGACTGCGGCAGTCATGGCACAGTCGGACCACCAGCACCACTCAGGCCCTCATTAGGACCCTGGCAGTCTTAAGACCACCAGGGATGCTGTGGCGGTCTCACTGCCGACGGGTCACGAGTCAAACCGCTGATACTCTGCCCGTCCCGCCGCTTTTCCGTGGTCTGCCGGGCTGGAGGTGAGCACCTCCAGCACGGCGGACACCATAATACCACTAGTGGTATTATGACACAGGAGAAAAAGCTGGCTGTCTTGCATCCTGGTGACAGGATTAAGCATTCCTGTCGCCAGGATACACTCGCACACACTTCCACTTACCTGCATGCATGCACTTACACAGTTCTACACACAAACAAACACACTCCCATGCAAACGCGACATACACACCTATTCACACTGACATAAATATACAAACACTGCTTGCGCATGCATTTACTCCCACCCTCCCCCTCCAGGGCATACCCACATTCACGCCCCCCTGTCCCCTTACCCGCATGCATCCATTCACGCCCCCCTTCCGCACCGCACACACTCAACCCATCCATCCACATTCACCAACATACACGCACCGACCTCCCCCTGAATTCATGACACTCACTCATACACGCACTCACACACACCCCCCCTTGGACCCCTCCCCTGTTGGACCATCTCCTACCTCGTCCATCGAGGAGGTCATCCAGGAGGGGGCAGGTCCTGGCACTTCCACTGCTGGCAGTGCCCCACCAGGAGGACACCACCATGCTGTATTACAGGTTGTAGTATGGCGTGCAGCATCCTTTTGGTGTGGTGGTGCTGGCAGTCGAACCGCCTCTTCCCCGCCGACCGCCAGCATGACTGTTGTCGGATTTCTGCCCGATTTCAGGTGAAAATCTGATGGCAGTCGTACTGAGGCAGTCTTAAGACCGCCAGCACTGGCGATCTTTCGCCACTCACAGCTTTGCCTGTCTTGTAAAAAGACAGCCAAAGTCATAATGAGGGCCTCAGTGTACATTTAAAGTAATGTTTTAGATGCAGTGTATGCATCTACTGAGGGGGTTCCAAGCAAATCTGAATAGTTGCATTGTCCTTACGTGGTGCTGCTTCTATACATGTTTCTTAGTTACAGTGCCCTATTGTTTTGGCAGGTATTTTTAGGCTTGGTGTGTATAGTACCAGTACTGATTTTAACTCTGTGTTTTTGTGTTGCGTTTGTGTTTTTACAGGAAGAACGGAAGGAGTATCCTCTGACACTGGAGTCCTCTGGGGTGGGGGTGTACCCCACCCATTCTTCAAGTACACCTGAGTCTGCACTCAACCACAGATAAAACATTTTCTCGAGTTTGTGTTGTTTTCACGGGGGTAAGGGAAACGCCTCTATTTGCATATTCTGTCATTTGATTGGAGAGGAAAGCATGACTATTGTTTTCCCACAAGAGCAGCCTAGGATTACTCATTGCCCCCGGGGCAGCATTGGTAATGGATTTTTGGAATCTGAATAGCATGTGCGCCTGGGAACCATTATCTTTTTTTATTTGGATGTTCTGTTTATATCCATTTTTTCTGCATTATACCTGGGATGACAAGACTGCATTAGTATTTAGATGTACAAACTAGGTCTACGCATATTAATAACTTTTTCTAGGAAAGGGGTACATTTTTCTAGGAAGGGGAGCATATGATCGTGATTTATTCTACACATTATATTTGCCAACTTGGGCTGTATGAAATGTTACTCGAGTCGCATTGTGGGTGCACCCTCTATTTCCTACTTAGGATCTGTTGAGTTGTAGGTTTACACCTACCCAGGATTTATTTAAGGGTATTTAATTTGCCTACTGGGACAGTTTTGAAAGACTGCTACACGTTGAATTCATGAATTGAATCTAATGTTCGTTTCACAGCGTTATTTCAGTACCCTGTCCCAATCGAGTGTATATTTATTTTTATGTAAGTCTATGTAATATCACTGCAGTTATAATCCTTTTGTACTATATTTCATGTTTCCCATACCTTTGATATGATATTCATCCATTCTAAGATGGTGCCTATCGTGGGATGTTGGGTTAAGTCCCTTTTTACTGTTAACTTGGTGTACAAAGCTTATGGGGTATGTGATCAAGGCTGCGGTGATGGCTGAAATGTGTCAGTTTTCTGCGTCAGCTGCATAAACTATTTACACCTGCAATCTGAGTGAGTGTGTCCATTTCTTTTGGAGAGTTTGGTGTTTATTCGCCGGTGTGCTCCTCCGCCACTTTGGAGCTTCCAGGCATTTATGTATTCCAGGCATTTGTGTATATATATATATATATATATATATATATATATATATATATATATATATATATATATATATATTTATATATATGAATTAAAACTGTAAAAAATAAACTGGAAAAAATGTTCAAAACAGATCAACTTAATTACACATAAGAAGTAAGCAATATAAAAAATACATTTTACTAAAAATATATTATATATTGAAAACATTACTAATTAAGAAACAATATAATTTAAAATATACAGAAACATAACAATAATATAATTTTAAACAATATAAAAAATCTATAAATTTCCAGGAATAGCACATAATATTACCACTCCAGTCTGTGAAAAAGTAGATAAGGAGTTGGACTCAGGAGAGTTAAATTTTACTATTCACCTCCAGTCTGTGCAACAGTAGGGAAAGCGTTGGACCCAGGAGGGGTAACATTTACTATTCACACTCCAGTCTGTGCAACAGTAGGGAAAACATTTGACATAGGAGGGGTACCATTTTCTATTCCCACTCCAGATGGCACAACAGCAGGGAAAGCATTGACTCAGGAGGGGTAAAATGTAATATTCCCACTCCAGTGTGTTTAACAGTGGGGAAAGCGTTGGACTCAGAAGGGCTAAAATGTACTATTCAGACTCCAGTCAGTGCAACAGTAAGGAAAGTGTTGGAATCAGGAGGGGTTGCATGTACTATTCAAACTCTAGTCGGTGCAACAGTGGGGAAAGCGTAGGACTCAGGAGTACTGTAGTTTAGCAGCGATTAGATTAAGCATTAGCAGAAGACATCTTGTATTTAGTAACTATTGTGAACATTTCGCGGAATCCATTTTGTATTCTTGGCAGCCATTTTCTCTGCCACATGCTGACATGTGCTCACCATATTCTCTGTCCTACCTTTCTGTTAACTACTCTTGAAAATCTGCCTAGTGACAAGTTATATTTAGCATCTCCCACTTTCGCACATGCTCAGTAAAGTCTGCAGCTGTTAGTCCTTGAAAACTGTTAGCTCCTCCTACCTGGCGACTGTGCATTTCCACATGACCTTACATGTATGCAAGTCTTGCTTCTATAATTGTACCACCTCCTTTTAGCCCCTGCGTGGGTATAAAAGGACCATGCTCTCTCAGTTCAGTGTGCTACTTCAAACATTACCGAAGGGTGCTGTTTGAACTGTAGTACCATCTGATGAGGTTAATAAACTTTGGGGGTCATTCAGACCCCGGCGGGCGGCGGGAGCCGCCCGCCTGGAGGGAGCCGCCATATGGCCGCTCCGCGGTCGAAAGCCCCCGGAGGCCATTCTGGCTTTCCCGCTGGGCTGGCGGGCGACCGCCAGAAGGCCGCCCGCCAGCCCAGCGGGAAACCCCTCCCCACGAGGAAGCCGGCTCCGAATGGAGCCGGCGGAGTGGGTAGGTGCGACGGGTGCAGTGGCACCCGTCGCAAATTCCAGTGTCTGCAAAGCAGACACTGGAATTCAGAGTGGGGCCCTCTTACGGGGGCCCCTGCAGTGCCCATACCATTGGTATGGGCACTGCAGGGGCCCCACGACACCCCTCACCACCATCCTGTTCCTGGCGGTCGGAACCGCCAGGAACAGGATGGCAGTGAGGGGGTCGGAATCCCCCATGGCGGCGCAGGAAGCTGCGCCGCCATGGGGGATTCCCAGGGCAGCGGAAAACCGGCAGGAGACGGCCGGTTTTCCTGGTCTGACCGCGGCCAATCCGCCGCGGTCAAAATGCCCTGCGGGGCACCGCCAGCCTGTTGGCGGTGCTCCCGCATCCCCGGCCCCGGCGGTCCTTGACCGCCGGGGTCGGAATGACCCCCTTTGTCTTTTATTTCAGTTTCTTTGCCAACTTCTTCCTACATGGTCTGAGGACTTTGTGCAGAGAAAGGTGAACCCCTTGCACTAGTAGGCCTTGCTGAGGCTTACTTCAACAAATTGGCGCCCGAACAGGGACTCATTGGCGACTCGGATGCCCAACGGATTGGTCGCGACGAAGGATTGGGATCTCGCTGCGGACGATCAATGCCTGAGGAGACCCGAGTCTTGGCAACCACGGCATTTTTCCCTTCTTTCTGATTTGACCATCCAGGTGGCGCCGGTCCTTGACTGAGATCCTTTTTGTTCATTCGTCAAGCAGTGACCATTTGGTCGATTTTAGAACTTGGCAGTTGGAACCTGGACACGCTGTGATTGGTAAGAGCCATTTTACGGCACTTGCTGTGGGTTTTGATGCCTTTGTTTGGTAATGTAGTTTAGCACTACTTACTGTGGCTCTCGTGTTTTGGGTGACTAGTCAATTTGTGTCCTTTGAATTGATATATAAATTGTAATTTATATAGGCAGGTAATGAGAAGAATTTTCTCCAATTTAATTTTGATTTGAACGACACCTTAAGTGCTACTTTGATTATAATATTGCATATTCTGCACTATTTTTTGGCATGCCTGTTTTTAGCGCACTTCGTAGGATGTGTTGCTTTTGTAATGGTACCAATTTGAGATTGGAAGAATCGCAATCGGCACCCCCAGAGGGAATGCCCAATAGAGATATGTATGTTAAACATGGTCTTTCTTCTATAATGTACAGCACATTATAGAATAAATACACTCGTGCGGATCCTGAGTTACGTTGGCCTATGCATGGGTCATTTGATTTGTGAAAGATTGAGTGTGTGGAACAATGTATGTGTAAGCGAAAGTCCAGGCAAGATATGTTTGACTGTGTACGAATGTGGGAGAAAGAAGTGCGTGGACGAGTGAAGCGTGAGTAAGCCTTGCTTGAGAAAGAGCAGCGGAAGAATGTATATGTGAAAGCATTGGAAATGAGAAAGAAAGAAATAAATGATTTAAAGGAGCTAGAAGAGAAAGAATGTGAATTACAGGTAACTGGCCAATACACTGTTAGGCAACCTCTCTATCCTATCCTTAATAAACCACATGATGATTTATTGTTATTAGATCGCCCCCCACCTCCGTATGTCGTTCCTTCTGCCCCTCATGAGTTAGCTAAGGCCTCCAGTTCGGAGCAACAGAAGATGCGAGACAGTCGCTCTATGTTGCCTGCTGACCGTGCGTCTGAGTTTTGGTTCTATTGCTCGTAAAACAATTCGTAGCGTTGTCTCTGCTTCTGAACTTTTAGACAACATGAAAGGGTGGACGGAAAAGGAGCAGCTATATTTTACTGAGGCATTTGGCTCAGAAGTTATTGAACTATATCGGAAATATTCTGATGAGTTAGAGCCCGATGATGTAGCAGCTGATCATAAGCAAATGCGTGATGGTCTTTTTGTTTTCTCCCAGGTGGCTGATGCAATCAGGCGTTTGGTGAAATTATGTGTTACGGCAGTCCGTTTGCAAGAGGAGAAAAGGGCTGTGGACGTAGCTGCACGAACATCTCAGACCGGAGGGGTGCAAGCTTCCATCTTCGGAACAGATAAGACTATGATAGTTCACGCGAAACCAATGCGGGAGGCTGTGCCTTTGTATGTTCCTCCTAAAGGATTGGGTACAAGTGATGATAAAACTTCTGTTGATGCTAAGGGTTATTTTATTTATAATTGGGTGTATACTCCTTGGAATAGGGCAGATGTAATGGCACTTAAAACAGCATTACCTGACCCGCAGAAAAATCCAGCCGCCTTTTATGAGGAAGTTGAGGGAGCAATTAGTTCTTGTACTATGACTTTGGCTGACATTGATTTATTTTTCAGATTGATATTACTGCCAGATATGTGGAGAACTGTTCGTAAAATTGATGATCGTGTAGTTTTTGGGGCGTCATGTAACGAATTAGAACAGATGGACGGTGATAGGGAACCTGCGAAAAAGCCATATCAGTTGATTCTAGATCTTCCTGCAGCCATATTGGTTAAGTTAAAAACGATTATTCCCCCTAAAAAGATAGATTGGACTGTTTTAGCGTCTTGTAAGCAAAAGGCAGATGAATCGGTCTCTGATTTCTTTACACGCTTTGAAGAAGCATTTCATGATTTTAGCGGTCAGTTATTGTCAGATGATACGGGCAGACATTTGTTTGTCAATAAATATGTCGCAAATCTGTTACCAGGAATAGCTAGTCGTCTAAAAGCTAGTGAAAGTTCATGGACTACCTCTACTCCGGTTTCTCTTTTGACTATGGCTCAGTATTATGAACGTCAGGAATTAGAAGCAAAAGGTAGCGAGGATAAAAAGATTAAAGAATTAAAGACGAAGGTTATGTTGGCTCAAGCTTATGGTCTGCCTTTTAGAGGTAGTGATAGAGGTGGACGTGGATCTTATGGTTCTTCTTACACTCGTTCAAATTTGTCTGTTGATCAGTGTGCGTATTGTAAGAAATGTGGGCATTGGGCTGCCGATTGTCCAGCACTACGTGTTCAGCAGTGTTCACGTGGTCGGGGACAAATGAGAAATCGCTCAGGATATTCAGGACCTAGAAGAAGCACGAATGATCATGCTGGGGTTGATGCTAATGTACGAGGGCAGGATGGGTTTAACAATTTTGATAGACGGAACCAATACCAGATGTCTAATCATGTGCAGCCTGATTTCCAAGATTCTGCTTATGCATAGGATTGCCTAGGATGGGTTAAGGAATCAGTTGAAGTTCCAGTAGATCAGAGGGGTCCCTATGTTACAGCACATGTGTTGGGTTCTACTGATCAGTTTCTGGTTGATACAGGAGCTACTCGTAGCGCCTTGTCTAAACAATTGATTCCAAGGGCTCCCCTGTCTGGCTTAACCATTACATCGATAGGTTTCGATGGAACACCTTCCCCTAGCCCATTGTCACAACCACTTGTATTCCATGTTGATAAATGTATTGCTCCATGTCCATTTTTGCTTTTTCCAAATACACCAGACAATATTGTGGGTCTTGATATGCTCAAGTATTTCAGGGCTACAATACGATGCTCTCCTGAAGGGGTGCGTGTTATTTTAAATGATAATCATCCTGTGATGGAAAGAATTTGTCTTGTTAAAGAGGATATTGCATTAGCTTCACTCCCTAGTACTTTGTGGGCTACTTCAGATACTGATGTGGGGCAAATGATTATTCCACCTGTACATATTAGTGTCAAGGAGGGAGCTGTATTGCCACGTTTGCATCAATACAAAATTTCACAGGAGGGCGAAGAAGCACTCACACGAATTGTGCATTATCTTATTGCAGTTGGAGTTGTTGAGGAAGTTCTGTATAATGTTTGTAACAGTCCGATTCTCCCTATTCTGAAAAAGGATACTGATACCAGGATTTACTGATTCATTATTGATTTACGAGAAGTCAATAAGATTGTGATACCACAATATCCTGTGGTATCTGACATCACGACACTTCTTACTTTGGTTCCCCCGACAGCAACTACGTTCTCTGTGATAGACTTGAAGAATGCTTTCTTTTCGATCCCTATTCATCCTGACAGCCGATATTTGTTTGGTTTTACTTTGAATAAACGATCATATAGATTTTGCAGAGTTCCTCAAGGCTATACTGAGAGTCCGAGTATTTATAGTCAAGCGTTAAAACGACAACTTGATTCTTTTGTTTTGCCTGAAGTTGTGGCTCTCATACAATATGTCGATGATATTTTGTTGGCGGCAGATACCCCTGAGCAATGTGAAAAGTGCACTTTGTCCTTACTTTCTTTTCTTGCTTCACACCATCATAAAGTGTCACGAAAGAAATTGCAATATTGTAGGCCAAAGGTAACCTATTTAGGTCACCTTTAGTCTAAGGAGGGCCGTGCACTTACGTCAGATCGTATTCAAGCAATTTTAGACACACCAGTACCCTCTACTCAGAAAGATGTTTGTGCATTCCTTGGTCTTACTTCTTTTTGTAGGCAATGGATATTAGGGTTTTCACACATTGTCAAACCTTTGCTAGCACTTTTGACTAAAGATACTCCAATGCCCCTCCCATGGACAGATGAATGTGAGACTGCTTTCCGGCAGCTGCGACAAGCCCTTTGTTCAGCACCAGTGTTAGGTACTCCAGATTACATCAAGCCTTTTGCACTTTACGTACATGAGAAAGATGGATGTGCATTGTTAGTTTTAGTACAGACACATGGCGATAAGCAGCATCCCTGTGCATATTTTTCAGCAGTACTTGACCCTGTCTCTCGAGCGTTGCCTGGGTGTTTTCATTCAGTTGCCGCAACAGCTGTGTCAATACGTCAGAGTGAAGGGATAGTTTTGTCACATAAGCTGTTGATGTTAGTACCCCATGCGGTTGATGCTCTTTTAAATCAAACAAAGACACAACATTTAACTAGCGCTGGCATAACAGGATATGAGTTGACATTGCTGGCTCCTCACATTACACTGAAGAGATGTGCAATACTAAATCCAGCCACTTTGTTGCCATATCCGGTGACTCAGCCTCAGTCACAAGAAACACATGATTGTATATTCCTTACCGAAGAACAGACAAAGGGTCGTGTTGATTTACAAGATACGCCCCTTCCAGATGTAGACTGGGAATTGTGGGTTGATGGGTCTTGTTTGGAGTTTCCAGATGGTACGACCTCAGCTGCATATGCAATCACCATAATACACACAGTAGTGGAGACAGCTCATATACCACAGAAGTCAGCTCAAGCAGCTGAACTAATAGCTTTGACACGAGCATGTGAGCTTAGTACTGACTTATGTGTGAACATTTATACAGACAGCGGCTATGCTTTTGGAGTGGCTCATGATTTTGGTTTGCTTTGGAAGGAGAGAGGCTTTCTCACATCCCACGGGATGCAGATAATGCATGGAGAATTAGTGCATAACCTCTTGACTGTATTAACATATCCAAAGAAACTAGCTATTGTGAAATGTAGTGCACACAAGAAAGTGACCGATAAGATAGGGCAAGGTAATGCTCTTGCAGACCGCGTAGCACGTGAGACTGCGATGCAGCGAAGTACTACTTCTATGTTGTTGGAAAATGGGTTATTGGTAGGGCAGGTAGGTACCTACACCTAGCAACAAGCCACAAACCTCCACAAAAGTACAGTTAGGTCTCAGTAAATTAATCCCAGCTCTACCCTTGGTAGCTTGGCATCGAGCGTCAAGGCTTAACTTAGGAGACAAAGTGTAAAGCATTCAAATATCACAAAACAGTAATTAAATAAAACACAGGAAACAGTTTAAAAATCCAAAACCAATTTATAAAAATAGCTTATATTTTTATCTTTAAAATGACACAAAAACGATTAAAATCGGTTCAGGGGAACCGGAGATATGAATTTTTAAAGTATTATTATTTTCTAGCGCTTAGAAACAAAAAGCGCCAATCGGGTCATCTGGTTGCACCAGGACCGGGGCAAAGTCAAATTTCAGGCCGACCGCGATGGAGCCCTGCTCGGCTACAAGTCGCGGGAGGCCTCGGTTAAAAAGTTACCTTCTGACTTAGTCTCTTTTTTGATGTTTTTCTTCCCCGGGACGAACCTGCCAGTTGGATCCGACCTCCTGGAGCCCTTGTCCGGATACGCGAAGTCGGTTTCCTCGGTGGTGATTTTGACCTTCGAATTTAGTCATTTTTTCGAGATGAAAATCCTTCGACCGGGGTAAACCTGGATCTTGATCCGACGTCCGTGGAGCCCTTCTCGGATACGATGGCTGGAAGGTCCCGGTCAACTTTTTACGTTCGGACTTAGTCTCTTTTTCGGATGTTTTTCTTTACCGGGACGAACCACGAAGTCAGGCCGGGTCGCGGTTGAGGCAAGCCGGCTAGAATTTCCGCGTCGGGTCGGTCACTTTATGGAGCTTTTTTCTAAAAATTCTCCAATCTTCTCCAAACTTCTGGGGCTTCACCCAGATGTTCTTTTAAGGTTCTTTTGGGGTCCACAGCTCACCCCAAGGGTCCAGAAGTTCTGTGATGGTCCTTGGGAAGTGCGGACTTCAACTCCCAGAATACACCTGGCGCAAACTCCTTTTTGGCCACTGGACAGTGGTCAGCTGGTCACTTTTTCAGGAGTTGGTGCAGGGGACTCTGGATAGCAATTTTTCACCTGTAGTAAACAGGGAGTCCCTCCTTGAACCAGTGGAAGCCAGGCAAAGTCCTTCTTGTGGTAAAGCCCAAGTGTGCAGCTGGTGCAGTCTTTCTGAGTGCAGGGTCCAGGTGCAGGCCAGGGGTCCAGCAGGGCAGTCCTTCTTCTCCTTGTAGTTCTTTCTTCTTGAAATTTGGTGGGGATCTGAGGCGTGGGTGCAGGTCTGCCAGTTTTATCCTTGCTCCTGGGTGAAAAGCAGGGGGGCCCTGGTCCTCCAATCAGGGACAGGGCCGTCCCCCTGTGATGACCACTTCCTGGGAAGTGTGGCAAAAATCCATCCCAGAAGGCAACAGTCTCTAAAAATCCAAAATGGATTAATCTGATTTTTGGAGGAGAGATCTGGCTGAGCCCACCCACTGGTGTGGCTAAAAATCATAAACACACCCCTCTCCTGCCCTCTCCTAATCTAATCAAGGGGGCACCTAGCTGTCTGGGGTTGCAGGATGTGGGGGTGTTGCTGGGTGCTCCAGATGTCCTTCTCTGCCTTTGAAGACCAGTTTGGCAGCCCTCCCCCTTCCTGCCTCACCATCTGCTGAGGGGAGATTCTCTCCCCCAAGCACATTCCTTTGTGTGAAGTCAGGCCACTTCACACCTCATTAAAGTAGCCTGGCAGAAGCTGCTGCAGGCTGGCCAATCAGAGCACAGCAGCAAAAACAATGCAGAGCTGAAATTGGCAACTTTTTAGGTAAAGTCTAAACTTTTTACCTGCACTAGTTATATTAAATCCAACAACTGGAAGTTGTGGGATTTATTATAACAATCAATTTGATACCAAATTCTTGGTATGTAACACTTAAGGAGACTTTAAAATTTTAAATAAAGTCTGCCCATTCTAGCCTATGAAGGCCATTTACTTCAATGAGGGAAAAACGAATTTGGCTGTTTTTACCTCACCAGGGCTTATAAATCTATTTTTATAAAGTCCCTGCTTATAGTTACATGGCACCCAGCCCTAGGGGCACATAGGGCACACCTTAGGGGTGACTTATATGTAAAAATAAGGTAGTTTAAGACTTTGGAAGTACCTTTAATTCCAAAGTCGAATTTGCATATAACTTTAATTTAAAAGCAGCCAGCAAGGCAGGCTTGCTTTTAAAATGACACTGGGCACCTCAGCAATGCACCTAGGTGTGCACCACCTATGCTGTGGTCCCTAAACCTACATGCCCTACCATATACTAGGGACTTATAGGTAGGTTAACTTAGCCAATTATAATTAGCCTAATTTGCATATCCATTTTACACAGAGCACAGGCCCTGGGACTGCTTAGCAGTACCCAGGGCACCATCAGAGTCAGGAAAACACCAGCATAAAGTGGAAAATGGGGGCAAAAAGTTAGGGGGCCTCGGCAATCAGCCCCAGTTTCTCACACAACCCCCCCCCCCAACCCACACGCCCAGGAGACTCAGCCCAACCCTGGGAGAGTCTTCCTGGCTTGTTAGGCGAGGAAGACAGTGAAGAAAACTGGCTGTCCCTTTGCAGGGCCTACTCTGCCTTATATCCTCCTGTCAGGGTCACTCCCTCTGGGTAGTGAAGCCATCCCAACAGTAAAAGGACCTAACCCAAACTGAAACTTCCCTCTAGGGGGGTCTTCCTCCTCTCTCTCTGCCAACTTGGGTAGTGAGGTGCCCACCTCCCCTACTCCTAACTTTGCTAGGGCAAGACCTAGTTTACCCAAAGAGGTCACCCAACACTTGAGCAACCCCACCATGACCAACAGGGTCAGGGGGCCTACTTTGCTATTGGCCTTGGGGTCTGCCTCCCAGGCCAAGTACAGTGCTGCCAGGAAGGCTAGCACCCAGCAGAGGCTACTGACAGCTGTCAGTACCCAGAACCACACCCTAAGCTCTCCACTGACAGGTGGCTGAGCTGCTTTAGGGGCATCTTTGGGGTCCTGGCACCCCTCTTGCTGTCTAGAGTGGGGGGCTACCACCTCCTGTGGCAGACACCCTCCTTCCACTCTCCCTTCTGTCAGTGCAGGGGCAACACCTTGCATCTGGACAGCTGCCTGACTACTCAGGACTTCCTTGGGGTCAGGTGAGGCCTCACCAGTGCCAACTCTGGGCTCCCCCCCTACTGGGGCAGAAGGCCTTTGGCTCCCTGGAACTCTCTTTAAGAGTGGCCTACCCTTCCTTTTCTTCTTTCCTTTTCTTGGGGACCCCTGTCTCCTAACTGTAGGGACTGACTCCCCAGGACTTTGGGTTGGGGGGGCGCCCTGGGCGACCACCCCATCTGTGACCAGACTCACCTCTGGGAGGTCATTGCCCAGGATACAATCTAGGGGAAGGTCAGCACTGACTACCACCCTAATCCTGTCAAGGATACCCTCCCTCTCTAGGGGCACTATGGCTACAGGTTTGGAGGTGACCTCCCCTGTGGCTATCCTGACTTTCTTTGTCTTTCCTGGGACATACATGTCTGGGGTCACTAACCGGTCACTCACTACAGTGTGACTGGCACAGGTGTCTCTCAGGCCAGTGGTAGGGATCCCATTCACTTGAATGTGGTGGAAGTGCCTACTCCCACCCTCAGGGATCACCAGCTTACCATCTGGTCCTGTCTCCCAGCACAATGCTAGGAGGACTTCATCATCTGAGGAATCCTCCTCTATGGCTACACTGGACAGCCCAGTGCTAACCACTTTCTTTGGACAGGCTGCATCTCCTCTGAAGTGACCTGTCTGCTGACAGTCAAAGCAAGCCCTACTGTCCAAGAGCTTTTTTAACCCTGGGTCTCCCTGTCTCTGCATGTCAGATTGGGAGTGGGATTTACTCTCCTCCTTCTTAGGGTTCTGGGGTACAGAGGGAGTCTCTGTGGTGGGCTTACCACCTCCCTCCTTAGGTTTTTGGGGACCTGTCCCCCTTTCTTGGAGTCTCCCCCCTGGGACTTGACAACCACCCTGGTTCTCAACCACTCATCAGCTGCCTCCCCTAGCTCTCTAGGGTTGGTCAGCTTAGAGTCCACTAGATGCTGGCGTAACCTTTCTTGGATACAATTGGTCAAGATGTGCTCTCTCATGATCAGATTGTATAACCCCTCATAAGTATTTACTTTGTTGCCAATAATCCAGCCCTCTAGTGCCTTTAGTGAGGTGTCCACAAAGTCAACCCAAGAATGGGTACTGACCTTCTGGGTGTCCCTGAACTTCATTCTATATTGCTCTGGGGTCAGACCAAACTTCTTGGCTAAGCACCTTTTCATACTAGGGTATGAATCTGCCTCCTCCCCCCTTAAGGTCAGAAGCCTATCCCTCCCTGAGTTGGGGACCAACTCCCACAAAAGGGAACCCCAGTATTGAGGCCTAACCCTTCTCATTTGGAGTGCCCTCTCAAAGGCCTCCAGCCACTTATCTATGTCATCCCCCTCTACATAAGCAGGGACCACCCCCTTGGGTAATCTGGGGCAAACTCCCCCACCCATGGACACCTCAGCTTCTTTATCGCTGCTTCCATCTCTTTTTTCTTTGTATGCCCACTTTTTCTTCTCTAGGGCCAGCTTCTCTGCTTCCAAAGCTATGTAGGCTAGCTGGGCTTCCAGCTCTCTTTCCCTGATGGATGGGTTCTCTCCTCCTGAAAGGACCCTCTTCCTACCACTAGCTTTGGGTCTGCCCCTAGTGACTGTATCCATTGAGGACCGTTCCTCCTCTCCCTCACTTGGGGTCTGATGCCTTCCCTCCCCTGAGTGGTTAGAGTTAGCATCTTCATCTTTTTCTTCCTCCTCTGGAGCTTCCTCTGTCTCTACCTCTTGGGCCTCAGCCCATGCTGTCAGGGATTTAATCAGGATTTGCTTCCTGAGATCAGGGGTTGCAGGCAACCCCCTCTCAATACACAACCCCCTAAGCTGGACTACTGTCAGTGTGGGTAGGCTAGCCAGATCAAGCTCCATGGTTCCCTAGTTTTGTGTCAACAAAAACTTTTTGCAAAAATTGGTAACAAGAATTTAGAAAAATTACAAAAATTCAATAATTGAAATTAATCCAAATTAATAAAAAAAAAAATTAAAATTAAAAAACAATTTTTGCACTAGGACAATTTAAAGGATTTTTAATTTGTTTTATCTAAAACTGTAACGTGATATTGAACACAAGTACAGGATCCCGTTGCTGCTTCCAATTATGTTGGAAAATGGGTTATTGGTAGGGCAGGTAGGTACCTACACCTAGCAACAAGCCACAAACCTCCACAAAAGTACAGTTAGGTCTCAGTAAATTAATCCCAGCTCTACCCTTGGTAGCTTGGCATCGAGCGTCAAGGCTTAACTTAGGAGACAAAGTGTAAAGCATTCAAATATCACAAAACAGTAATTAAATAAAACACAGGAAACAGTTTAAAAATCCAAAACCAATTTATAAAAATAGCTTATATTTTTATCTTTAAAATGACACAAAAACGATTAAAATCGGTTCAGGGGAACCGGAGATATGAATTTTTAAAGTATTATTATTTTCTAGCGCTTAGAAACAAAAAGCGCCAATCGGGTCATCTGGTTGCACCAGGACCGGGGCAAAGTCAAATTTCAGGCCGACCGCGATGGAGCCCTGCTCGGCTACAAGTCGCGGGAGGCCTCGGTTAAAAAGTTACCTTCTGACTTAGTCTCTTTTTTGATGTTTTTCTTCCCCGGGACGAACCTGCCAGTTGGATCCGACCTCCTGGAGCCCTTGTCCGGATACGCGAAGTCGGTTTCCTCGGTGGTGATTTTGACCTTCGAACTTAGTCGTTTTTTCGAGATGAAAATCCTTCGACCGGGGTAAACCTGGATCTTGATCCGACGTCCGTGGAGCCCTTCTCGGATACGATGGCTGGAAGGTCCCGGTCAACTTTTTACGTTCGGACTTAGTCTCTTTTTCGGATGTTTTTCTTTACCGGGACGAACCACGAAGTCAGGCCGGGTCACGGTTGAGGCAAGCCGGCTAGAATTTCCGCGTCGGGTCGGTCACTTTATGGAGCTTTTTTCTAAAAATTCTCCAATCTTCTCCAAACTTCTGGGGCTTCACCCAGATGTTCTTTTAAGGTTCTTTTGGGGTCCACAGCTCACCCCAAGGGTCCAGAAGTTCTGTGATGGTCCTTGGGAAGTGCGGACTTCAACTCCCAGAATACACCTGGCGCAAACTCCTTTTTGGCCACTGGACAGTGGTCAGCTGGTCACTTTTTCAGGAGTTGGTGCAGGGGACTCTGGATAGCAATTTTTCACCTGTAGTAAACAGGGAGTCCCTCCTTGAACCAGTGGAAGCCAGGCAAAGTCCTTCTTGTGGTAAAGCCCAAGTGTGCAGCTGGTGCAGTCTTTCTGAGTGCAGGGTCCAGGTGCAGGCCAGGGGTCCAGCAGGGCAGTCCTTCTTCTCCTTGTAGTTCTTTCTTCTTGAAATTTGGTGGGGATCTGAGGCGTGGGTGCAGGTCTGCCAGTTTTATCCTTGCTCCTGGGTGAAAAGCAGGGGGGCCCTGGTCCTCCAATCAGGGACAGGGCCGTCCCCCTGTGATGACCACTTCCTGGGAAGTGTGGCAAAAATCCATCCCAGAAGGCAACAGTCTCTAAAAATCCAAAATGGATTAATCTGATTTTTGGAGGAGAGATCTGGCTGAGCCCACCCACTGGTGTGGCTAAAAATCATAAACACACCCCTCTCCTGCCCTCTCCTAATCTAATCAAGGGGGCACCTAGCTGTCTGGGGTTGCAGGATGTGGGGGTGTTGCTGGGTGCTCCAGATGTCCTTCTCTGCCTTTGAAGACCAGTTTGGCAGCCCTCCCCCTTCCTGCCTCACCATCTGCTGAGGGGAGATTCTCTCCCCCAAGCACATTCCTTTGTGTGAAGTCAGGCCACTTCACACCTCATTAAAGTAGCCTGGCAGAAGCTGCTGCAGGCTGGCCAATCAGAGCACAGCAGCAAAAACAATGCAGAGCTGAAATTGGCAACTTTTTAGGTAAAGTCTAAACTTTTTACCTGCACTAGTTATATTAAATCCAACAACTGGAAGTTGTGGGATTTATTATAACAATCAATTTGATACCAAATTCTTGGTATGTAACACTTAAGGAGACTTTAAAATTTTAAATAAAGTCTGCCCATTCTAGCCTATGAAGGCCATTTACTTCAATGAGGGAAAAACGAATTTGGCTGTTTTTACCTCACCAGGGCTTATAAATCTATTTTTATAAAGTCCCTGCTTATAGTTACATGGCACCCAGCCCTAGGGGCACATAGGGCACACCTTAGGGGTGACTTATATGTAAAAATAAGGTAGTTTAAGACTTTGGAAGTACCTTTAATTCCAAAGTCGAATTTGCATATAACTTTAATTTAAAAGCAGCCAGCAAGGCAGGCTTGCTTTTAAAATGACACTGGGCACCTCAGCAATGCACCTAGGTGTGCACCACCTATGCTGTGGTCCCTAAACCTACATGCCCTACCATATACTAGGGACTTATAGGTAGGTTAACTTAGCCAATTATAATTAGCCTAATTTGCATATCCATTTTACACAGAGCACAGGCCCTGGGACTGGTTAGCAGTACCCAGGGCACCATCAGAGTCAGGAAAACACCAGCATAAAGTGGAAAATGGGGGCAAAAAGTTAGGGGGCCTCGGCAATCAGCCCCAGTTTCTCACACAACCCCCCCCCCCAACCCACACGCCCAGGAGACTCAGCCCAACCCTGGGAGAGTCTTCCTGGCTTGTTAGGCGAGGAAGACAGTGAAGAAAACTGGCTGTCCCTTTGCAGGGCCTACTCTGCCTTATATCCTCCTGTCAGGGTCACTCCCTCTGGGTAGTGAAGCCATCCCAACAGTAAAAGGACCTAACCCAAACTGAAACTTCCCTCTAGGGGGGTCTTCCTCCTCTCTCTCTGCCAACTTGGGTAGTGAGGTGCCCACCTCCCCTACTCCTAACTTTGCTAGGGCAAGACCTAGTTTACCCAAAGAGGTCACCCAACACTTGAGCAACCCCACCATGACCAACAGGGTCAGGGGGCCTACTTTGCTATTGGCCTTGGGGTCTGCCTCCCAGGCCAAGTACAGTGCTGCCAGGAAGGCTAGCACCCAGCAGAGGCTACTGACAGCTGTCAGTACCCAGAACCACACCCTAAGCTCTCCACTGACAGGTGGCTGAGCTGCTTTAGGGGCATCTTTGGGGTCCTGGCACCCCTCTTGCTGTCTAGAGTGGGGGGCTACCACCTCCTGTGGCAGACACCCTCCTTCCACTCTCCCTTCTGTCAGTGCAGGGGCAACACCTTGCATCTGGACAGCTGCCTGACTACTCAGGACTTCCTTGGGGTCAGGTGAGGCCTCACCAGTGCCAACTCTGGGCTCCCCCCCTACTGGGGCAGAAGGCCTTTGGCTCCCTGGAACTCTCTTTAAGAGTGGCCTACCCTTCCTTTTCTTCTTTCCTTTTCTTGGGGACCCCTGTCTCCTAACTGTAGGGACTGACTCCCCAGGACTTTGGGTTGGGGGGGCGCCCTGGGCGACCACCCCATCTGTGACCAGACTCACCTCTGGGAGGTCATTGCCCAGGATACAATCTAGGGGAAGGTCAGCACTGACTACCACCCTAATCCTGTCAAGGATACCCTCCCTCTCTAGGGGCACTATGGCTACAGGTTTGGAGGTGACCTCCCCTGTGGCTATCCTGACTTTCTTTGTCTTTCCTGGGACATACATGTCTGGGGTCACTAACCGGTCACTCACTACAGTGTGACTGGCACAGGTGTCTCTCAGGCCAGTGGTAGGGATCCCATTCACTTGAATGTGGTGGAAGTGCCTACTCCCACCCTCAGGGATCACCAGCTTACCATCTGGTCCTGTCTCCCAGCACAATGCTAGGAGGACTTCATCATCTGAGGAATCCTCCTCTATGGCTACACTGGACAGCCCAGTGCTAACCACTTTCTTTGGACAGGCTGCATCTCCTCTGAAGTGACCTGTCTGCTGACAGTCAAAGCAAGCCCTACTGTCCAAGAGCTTTTTTAACCCTGGGTCTCCCTGTCTCTGCATGTCAGATTGGGAGTGGGATTTACTCTCCTCCTTCTTAGGGTTCTGGGGTACAGAGGGAGTCTCTGTGGTGGGCTTACCACCTCCCTCCTTAGGTTTTTGGGGACCTGTCCCCCTTTCTTGGAGTCTCCCCCCTGGGACTTGACAACCACCCTGGTTCTCAACCACTCATCAGCTGCCTCCCCTAGCTCTCTAGGGTTGGTCAGCTTAGAGTCCACTAGATGCTGGCGTAACCTTTCTTGGATACAATTGGTCAAGATGTGCTCTCTCATGATCAGATTGTATAACCCCTCATAAGTATTTACTTTGTTGCCAATAATCCAGCCCTCTAGTGCCTTTAGTGAGGTGTCCACAAAGTCAACCCAAGAATGGGTACTGACCTTCTGGGTGTCCCTGAACTTCATTCTATATTGCTCTGGGGTCAGACCAAACTTCTTGGCTAAGCACCTTTTCATACTAGGGTATGAATCTGCCTCCTCCCCCCTTAAGGTCAGAAGCCTATCCCTCCCTGAGTTGGGGACCAACTCCCACAAAAGGGAACCCCAGTATTGAGGCCTAACCCTTCTCATTTGGAGTGCCCTCTCAAAGGCCTCCAGCCACTTATCTATGTCATCCCCCTCTACATAAGCAGGGACCACCCCCTTGGGTAATCTGGGGCAAACTCCCCCACCCATGGACACCTCAGCTTCTTTATCGCTGCTTCCATCTCTTTTTTCTTTGTATGCCCACTTTTTCTTCTCTAGGGCCAGCTTCTCTGCTTCCAAAGCTATGTAGGCTAGCTGGGCTTCCAGCTCTCTTTCCCTGATGGATGGGTTCTCTCCTCCTGAAAGGACCCTCTTCCTACCACTAGCTTTGGGTCTGCCCCTAGTGACTGTATCCATTGAGGACCGTTCCTCCTCTCCCTCACTTGGGGTCTGATGCCTTCCCTCCCCTGAGTGGTTAGAGTTAGCATCTTCATCTTTTTCTTCCTCCTCTGGAGCTTCCTCTGTCTCTACCTCTTGGGCCTCAGCCCATGCTGTCAGGGATTTAATCAGGATTTGCTTCCTGAGATCAGGGGTTGCAGGCAACCCCCTCTCAATACACAACCCCCTAAGCTGGACTACTGTCAGTGTGGGTAGGCTAGCCAGATCAAGCTCCATGGTTCCCTAGTTTTGTGTCAACAAAAACTTTTTGCAAAAATTGGTAACAAGAATTTAGAAAAATTACAAAAATTCAATAATTGAAATTAATCCAAATTAATAAAAAAAAAAATTAAAATTAAAAAACAATTTTTGCACTAGGACAATTTAAAGGATTTTTAATTTGTTTTATCTAAAACTGTAACGTGATATTGAACACAAGTACAGGATCCCGTTGCTGCTTCCAATTATGTTGGAAAATGGGTTATTGGTAGGGCAGGTAGGTACCTACACCTAGCAACAAGCCACAAACCTCCACAAAAGTACAGTTAGGTCTCAGTAAATTAATCCCAGCTCTACCCTTGGTAGCTTGGCATCGAGCGTCAAGGCTTAACTTAGGAGACAAAGTGTAAAGCATTCAAATATCACAAAACAGTAATTAAATAAAACACAGGAAACAGTTTAAAAATCCAAAACCAATTTATAAAAATAGCTTATATTTTTATCTTTAAAATGACACAAAAACGATTAAAATCGGTTCAGGGGAACCGGAGATATGAATTTTTAAAGTATTATTATTTTCTAGCGCTTAGAAACAAAAAGCGCCAATCGGGTCATCTGGTTGCACCAGGACCGGGGCAAAGTCAAATTTCAGGCCGACCGCGATGGAGCCCTGCTCGGCTACAAGTCGCGGGAGGCCTCGGTTAAAAAGTTACCTTCTGACTTAGTCTCTTTTTTGATGTTTTTCTTCCCCGGGACGAACCTGCCAGTTGGATCCGACCTCCTGGAGCCCTTGTCCGGATACGCGAAGTCGGTTTCCTCGGTGGTGATTTTGACCTTCGAACTTAGTCGTTTTTTCGAGATGAAAATCCTTCGACCGGGGTAAACCTGGATCTTGATCCGACGTCCGTGGAGCCCTTCTCGGATACGATGGCTGGAAGGTCCCGGTCAACTTTTTACGTTCGGACTTAGTCTCTTTTTCGGATGTTTTTCTTTACCGGGACGAACCACGAAGTCAGGCCGGGTCGCGGTTGAGGCAAGCCGGCTAGAATTTCCGCGTCGGGTCGGTCACTTTATGGAGCTTTTTTCTAAAAATTCTCCAATCTTCTCCAAACTTCTGGGGCTTCACCCAGATGTTCTTTTAAGGTTCTTTTGGGGTCCACAGCTCACCCCAAGGGTCCAGAAGTTCTGTGATGGTCCTTGGGAAGTGCGGACTTCAACTCCCAGAATACACCTGGCGCAAACTCCTTTTTGGCCACTGGACAGTGGTCAGCTGGTCACTTTTTCAGGAGTTGGTGCAGGGGACTCTGGATAGCAATTTTTCACCTGTAGTAAACAGGGAGTCCCTCCTTGAACCAGTGGAAGCCAGGCAAAGTCCTTCTTGTGGTAAAGCCCAAGTGTGCAGCTGGTGCAGTCTTTCTGAGTGCAGGGTCCAGGTGCAGGCCAGGGGTCCAGCAGGGCAGTCCTTCTTCTCCTTGTAGTTCTTTCTTCTTGAAATTTGGTGGGGATCTGAGGCGTGGGTGCAGGTCTGCCAGTTTTATCCTTGCTCCTGGGTGAAAAGCAGGGGGGCCCTGGTCCTCCAATCAGGGACAGGGCCGTCCCCCTGTGATGACCACTTCCTGGGAAGTGTGGCAAAAATCCATCCCAGAAGGCAACAGTCTCTAAAAATCCAAAATGGATTAATCTGATTTTTGGAGGAGAGATCTGGCTGAGCCCACCCACTGGTGTGGCTAAAAATCATAAACACACCCCTCTCCTGCCCTCTCCTAATCTAATCAAGGGGGCACCTAGCTGTCTGGGGTTGCAGGATGTGGGGGTGTTGCTGGGTGCTCCAGATGTCCTTCTCTGCCTTTGAAGACCAGTTTGGCAGCCCTCCCCCTTCCTGCCTCACCATCTGCTGAGGGGAGATTCTCTCCCCCAAGCACATTCCTTTGTGTGAAGTCAGGCCACTTCACACCTCATTAAAGTAGCCTGGCAGAAGCTGCTGCAGGCTGGCCAATCAGAGCACAGCAGCAAAAACAATGCAGAGCTGAAATTGGCAACTTTTTAGGTAAAGTCTAAACTTTTTACCTGCACTAGTTATATTAAATCCAACAACTGGAAGTTGTGGGATTTATTATAACAATCAATTTGATACCAAATTCTTGGTATGTAACACTTAAGGAGACTTTAAAATTTTAAATAAAGTCTGCCCATTCTAGCCTATGAAGGCCATTTACTTCAATGAGGGAAAAACGAATTTGGCTGTTTTTACCTCACCAGGGCTTATAAATCTATTTTTATAAAGTCCCTGCTTATAGTTACATGGCACCCAGCCCTAGGGGCACATAGGGCACACCTTAGGGGTGACTTATATGTAAAAATAAGGTAGTTTAAGACTTTGGAAGTACCTTTAATTCCAAAGTCGAATTTGCATATAACTTTAATTTAAAAGCAGCCAGCAAGGCAGGCTTGCTTTTAAAATGACACTGGGCACCTCAGCAATGCACCTAGGTGTGCACCACCTATGCTGTGGTCCCTAAACCTACATGCCCTACCATATACTAGGGACTTATAGGTAGGTTAACTTAGCCAATTATAATTAGCCTAATTTGCATATCCATTTTACACAGAGCACAGGCCCTGGGACTGGTTAGCAGTACCCAGGGCACCATCAGAGTCAGGAAAACACCAGCATAAAGTGGAAAATGGGGGCAAAAAGTTAGGGGGCCTCTGCAATCAGCCCCAGTTTCTCACATATGTATATAGTGAAGTCACAAGCTGAACGTTGGCATAATGCTAGACAAGACGTATTAGATATACAGAAATCTGCTTCTGTGAAAGAACATGAGCAATGGTCTGAAGAAGGAGAATTGGATGATGAGGGCTGTTGGCGGAATAAGCAGATGGATAAATGGAAATTGCCTATAGCTTTTGTACAACCTATGATTCAGATGGCACATGGGCTGGCACATGTTGGAGCTTCAACAATAACGAAGTTGCTTACGCAAGTTTGGGAGCATCCAGAAATTTCCAGTACAGCTAAGAGAGTAGTACAGTCTTGTTTGATCTGTTCACAATACAATCCTGGAAAAGGGACACGTACTCCTGCGGGAGGGTTTGCTACACCAACTGCACCTTTTGAAGTTCTACAAATGGATTATATTCAGCTTGAACGCTGCAACAATTTAAAGTATGTCTTGGTGGTGGTATGTGCCTTCAGTAAATGGATAGAGGCGTACCCCACAAAGGATAATACTGCCATTACCACAGCAAAGGTGCTTTTGAAATAATTTTTCCCTAAGTTTGGTGTTTGCAGACTTTTATGGAATGATAACGGACCTCATTTTGTTGGGGAAGTTATTAAGTATGTCCTGAAAGGATTAGGGATCAAACAGAAGTTCCATGCGGTTTTCCACCCACAATCAGCAGGGTTGGTCGAAAGGTATAATGCTACTTTGAAGCTGAAGTTAGCGAAGATACAGGCTTCCACATCCTTAACTTGGCCGGATGCATTACCATTTGCATTATTGTCTATTAGGTCAGTGCCACACTCTCAACTCGGCCTTAGCCCATATGAAGTGGTTTTCTGGAGGCCAATGAATATTTGGGGAGTTCCTAAGCCAAAATCTGTATATGATGTACCTTGTGTCCTGATGAATGATTATTTGGCACAGTTAACCGACAATTTGGTTTCTATTCATCAACAGGTTCGAGAAGCACTTCCTGACAGATCTACAGGTGAAGGCCATGAACTCCGACATGGTGACCAGGTGATGATTAAGTCCTTTGAAAGATCAAGCAGCTTGGAACCAAGGTGGCGAGGCCCAGAACAGGTGCTCCTTGCGACAAGGACAGCAGTTCGAGTGACGAACCGAAAGAATTGGGTCCATAGTACTCACTGCAAGAGAGTGCTACCTACCTTGGTGGAACCTGCTGTGCTGACCGATCATCGAGAGATTTTGACTACGGAGAAAGGCCGTGCTATATCACCTGACGAATCTGCAGAGGTCTTCCCGGACCATACAACTTCTGGAGTGTCGCGATATAATTTGAGACCAAGGAAAGAATCTGAAAATGTTTTGAAAAAAACTGGTTGAGCTACCGCCCTGGGTTAGTGAAACGGAGAGCCAATGTGGCAAGGGGGGGGATCAGCCATGCATTAGAGTAGTGACACCCGTCTTGGCCCGTGGTGAAGAAATCAGCAGCTGCCCAGGGATAAGAGCTCCAACGATTGTTTTTAATTCATTTCTGAAAGGGTCAATTATCACTGTTGCTAAAATGAATAACAAACTGATCATTAGAACTATGGGGTTTGTTGTTGTTTTGGTGGTTACAGCAACAATCACCTGGTTTGTTGAAAAGAAGGCTCCTGCTCGTGAGTTTTTTGTTGCCACTACTCCAGTACCAGAGGATCACTATTACTTTACGCTTCCCTATCAGGAGCAGAAGCACCGTCAATCGTACTTCAATAATACTTTCATTCAGATGTTGCATCATACTCATAATGCTACAAATACTACTAACTGCTGGGTATGTGGAATGATACCTGCGCATCAAAAGAAAGGAGGAACACCTTTCATTCCTCTTCCTTTTTCACACAATGGTTCTTGTCAGGCTTGGTACACGCTTTTGTTTGCATCTGGAAAACGTACAGAGGGCGAACTTCTTTTTCGCCTTAATAAAGTATGCTACCAAGACAAAGATGGGTATCCCCAAGCCAAAGGAACTAAATGGGAATGGGAAGAGTATCAACCGGACAATGTTTAAATACCATATGTCTTCACAAAAATAAGAGACTCTGACAAGAAAGAACAATTTGTGATTTCTGTTACAAAAACTAAAGCAGATTTATGTATACGAAGCATTGGACGAATTCCAGTAGGTATAAGCGATTGTACCTTGATTTTAACTATTGAGGGTGTAAATAATAGTAGTTTTACAGCTTCACATAATACATATTTTGTTTGTGGTAACTATGGATATTACCAACTACCTGTTGGGTGGTCAGGTGTGTGTTATGTATCTTTTCTATTACCCCCTGTGTTTTTGGCCCCTGCATCATATCACCGAGATTTTTAACTGTTCTATGACATCGTTAAAAATAGATATAAAAGGGCAATAAGTACAAATGAGGTAGACCAAACGGATAGTAGCCTGCAACACTATGTTGATTTTAATTTAGGGTTGTTCCCCTTTGTGGGTGCTGCTTTAAACAGTAGGAAAGTAAGACGATTGACTAGGGTTGTGGAAGCTGTTACCAATCAGGCAGCTCTGGCACTTGTGAATATTACTGAGGAGCTCCAAATTGCGAGGATTGTAGCGCTCCAAAATCGTATGGTACTAGATGTGATATTAGCTGACCGAGGTGGTGCATGTCGCATCATCGGTAGTAGTTGCTGTGTTTTTATTCCCGATCACTCACCTTCAGTATATGATGCAATATCTAAATTGCATAAAATTGCTGCAGAAATCCACACAGAGACTGGTACTTGGACTTTTTCTGGATGGTTTTGGGCTCTTGTTTCCACTTGGGGCTGGAAACTACTGACTATCCTGTGTGTAATGATTGCAATATTTTTCACATGCTGTATCTGTATTCAGTGTGGTCCAATAGAACATTGTGTCCATGTGTATTAGTGCTTGTATGCCTACCAAAAGAAATATTACAGAAATGAAAGCACAACATATGTTAGATAAGGAAATAGCTGAAATGATGAGCATAAATATACAAGATGAATATTTAGATTATCCTAGAAAGACGAATGTCTTCAGCTAATGCTGAAAGGGTCGTCTGTTGTAGTTTAGCAGCGATTAGATTAAGCATTAGCAGAAGACATCTTGTATTTAGTAACCATTGTGAACATTTCGCGAAATCCATTTTGTATTCTTGGCAGCCATTTTCTCTGCCACATGCTGCCATGTGCTCACCATATGCTCTGTCCTACCTTTCTGTTAACTACTCTTGAAAATCTGCCTAGTGACAAGTTATATTTAGCATCTTCCACTTTCGCATATGCTCAGTAAGGTCTGCAGCTGTTAGTCCTTGAAAACTGTTAGCTCCTCCTACCTGTCGACTGTGCATTTCCACATGACCTTACATGTATGCAAGTCTTGCTTCTATAATTGTACCATCTCCTTTTAGCCCCTGCGTGGGTATAAAAGGACCATGAACTGTAGTACCACCTCATGAGGTTAATAAACTTTGTCTTTTATTTCAGTTTCTGTGCCAACTTCTTCCTACATGGTCTGAGGAGTTTGTGCAGAGAAAGGTGAACGCCTTGCACTAGTAGGCCTTGCTGAGGCTTACTTCAACAGGAGGGGTAACATTTACAACTCGGACTCCAGTCGGTGCAAGAGTTATGAAAGTGTTGGTCTCAGGAGGGGTAAAATGTACTATTGCCACTCCATTCATTGCAACAGTAGGAAAAGCGTTGGACTCTGGAGGAGTAAAATTTACTATTCCCATTCCAATCTGTGCAACAGTAGGGAAAGTACTTCACTTCAGACATATACCTTAATTTTTAATACAAGTATTAATTGAATAAAATTATAAAACTATGAACTTTAAATTAAATATATACTTTAAAAAACGTTTAAACAATTAACATACTTACATTTCTAAAATAATTAGTATAAGAAAAAAAAAGAAAAAAATTATTTCATTAAATTCTCAATCTATGGTTGCATATTAAATCTATATCAAAGTAAAAAATTATACTCATTACACAATTTACGTAATTAACAATTAATTAAATAATTATAATTACATTATTTATAATTAATCAATTATTATTTACTTAAGTTCCCATCCTATACCCCTACAAACCCAACAACCCACACCTGAAATGTTAATTAAAACATTATAATAATTACACAATTTGCATAAATAATGAATGATTAATTAATAATGTATAAATAGATAATCAATAATGTATTGTTTAATTACCTTCCCACCCTATACCCCTACACACCCAACAACCTGCAACTAAAATTTATATTAAAAATATCATAATTACACAGTTTACATAATTATCAATTGATTAATAATTGATCAATAATCAATACTTAATCAATTACTATTTAAGTAACTTCCCACCCTATACCCAATGCAAACCCAATAACCCACACCTAAAATATAACTAAAAATATATTTACACAATGTACATACTTAGTAATCAAATAAATAATTAATATTAATAAAAAATCTATAAATGAATTATACCTAATTAACTTCCCACCCTGTACTCCTACAAAACCTCACAACTCACTACAACACTATAAATTACAATTTTACAATTAAAAATGTAATCACAAAATTACAAACTATATTTAAAACATTAATATTAATTGTACCAAAAAGATAAAACATAGACAATTAAAATATTACCTAGACAGTTAAAGAAACTCAAAAAACAATATTTCTTACCTTAAAAAAATCCATATTTTTGTCAACAATATTTTATCTTTTTTTGTCACAATATTAAAAACTCAATATTTCTGCAACTCAATATTTTTAAATTGATATTTTGGCCAGGGATGTGGCATATTGGAAATATGATAGATATAGCTAAGCCATGTTGCATTCTTTTGTTTAAAGCCTTTTGTGAGAGGTTATATTGCTCTCTGTAGCTAAAAAAGCATTACAAGCAGTGCATGCAATGTCACAATCCAATTATATTCCATGCAATAGTGGCTAACAACTAAACATATTGTTTGCTAAGGTTCAATTAAATGAACCGTGTTTGCAAGATACCAACATTGTATATTATCTCACCACATATATAAGAAAGCAGTCAAATGACAAAACAAAGAAATAAGTAAAATGGATTACAATACTAGCCCTTTCTCATACACTTATTTGTTAAACCTGTATGATTCCTGCAAATCATGTGGCATGATGTGATTTTACACATTCTGTTCACAAACTCCACTTGAAGACTGTTACCGACTAGTCATGGACTATGGACAACGGAAGATCATTTATAGCTGCCTGGTGGGTGTACATCTTCAAATTATAATTACTTTATTAAACTGAACTTCCTTCTGAAAATCTGGATGACAGCGTCAACGTGTTCAAGGGTTTTACTGGAAATAATAATGGATGAGAGCTATAGTCTAGAAGTTCTTTTCTCCCCCTTTTGTGTCTCTCATTATCTCCCCACTTCTCTCTCCCTCTCTTCCTGCACCTCTCTTACTCCTTTTTTCTCTCTTTCTATTTGTAGTAGGTCAGGTCTCATGCTCAACCAAAGACAAGTACAAAGTGACAACCATAAATAGAAGAGGCATAAACAGAAGAGGCACAGAAGGACTCAAAACAAGGCAGGCTTTACAGCGCTGCTCTACTTAAGAAGCAAGAGCTAATGGAATTAAACTTTAGTCGGGAGGAGGTTCGCATGACTCTTTGACCTGATTATGGGCCAGATGTATCAAAGGGTTTTACCCATTCTGTGTATATCGGAAAATGTGTTGGTACATATGGCCCTATATCCTTGGTGGAAGGGATTACTCTGTTCCAAATGTGGGGGATATTCCGTCTGCCATATTACAAGTTCCATTATATTTTATGGAACTTGTAAAATGACGGATCGGATATCTGTCACGTTTGGAACAGAGTAATGCTCTCCGCCCAGGTCGTCATCAGGACCTTTGGGCCTCATTACAAGTTTGGCCATCTTTTAGGAAGACCACCGTGGTGGCGGGTGCCAAAATATCGCCATGTTGGGGTAATCCGAGCTCTGTATTATGAGTTACACTAAGAAGTCTGCCAAAAAACAGCCAAATTCCTGAAGTCGCCAGGATACTGGATGACGGAAAAGAAGTGTTTTTTCCCACTCCTGCCTCCCAGCTGACCTTTCCTCCCCCCTCTGCCTACTTAATGGCGCCCCGCACAGCGGGTGTGCACCAAAAGTGCACCAGAGGCAGGCCCGTCTGCGCTCGTCCGTGACCCAACTGTGACCAGCGCCAGGACCCCTGGACCTCCCACCAGCCACCTATACACACCAGCAGCACTCCACACTCTGAATCCAAGAAAGCAACAACAACTGTAAGCCCTCATCACTGGCTGACACCCACGGACCCTTCAGCTGTCTCCGCTAGTGCCAATCCTACACCACCACCAAGACCTCTGACCCAGCACAACCAACCCGCTACAACACACCAACACTGAAGACGCTGAAATGCATCCTCCTCAATGTCCGCTCCCTCCACAAACACACCACTGAAATCTGGGGCCTCCTTGACAGCATCACCCCGGACATCGCATTCCTCACAGAAACCTGGACCAACACCACCTCTGGCCAGGACATCGCCATCGCCATTCCCCAAGGATACAAGATCACCTGGAAAGACCACTCAAGTCGCCCCTGGTGGGGAAATCGCCATCTTCTACAAGTCTAGCATCCGACTGAGTACACACCCCGAAGACTACACAAGCCTGATGGAACACCTCCACTTCAAACTTCAGACATGTCCAATGTCAACCCTCAGGGGAACCCTCATCTACCGGCCTCCCAGGCCCCCCCACCTTTTTCCGACTTCATCACAAACAGTATCACCATGCAAGCCATTGCAGCCTCCAACTACACCCTGCTGGGAGACCTCAACCTTCACCTTGACAAGCTACAAGACCCCCAACACCACATCCCTACTAGACAACCTCCACAACATAGGGCTCCAACAGATCGTGACAGAACCAACGCATTCAACCCCCTCTACCCCATCTTCACAACAGGAACCTCCACCAACTTCAGCCACACCTCCAAACTGCCATGGACAGACCATTGGTGCATCCATTTCACCTTCAACACACCCACCATCATCAGACCCCAACTCCAACCATCCCATAGAAGCTGAGAAGAATCACCAACGACCAGCTCACCGCCACCCTCGCCAACTCTGCCCCCCCATCACACACAACGACGACCCAAACATCGCACCTCGGACCTTGCACAAATGGATCACCGATGATGCCAACACCATAACCCCCCTAAAAAAAAACAACAGCACCCATACTAAGAAAGCCAGCTGGTTCACCGCAGAACTTCGGGAATCCAGACGCACGTGTCAACACCTCGAGAAAATCTGGAGAAACACCAAATCTACAGAAGCCCAAATCAACTTCAGAGCCGCCACCACCTCACACCACCACCTCATCAAAAGCACCAGAAAGAAAGCAATACTAGAAAGAATCTCTTCATATGCACACAACAGCAAGTAACTTTTCATCATCATCAAGAAGTTCACCCAACCCAACAGTGAAGCAACGGATATCCCACCCTCACAAGATCTCTGCAACAAACTCAACACTGCTTCCACCACAAAATCAAGACCATTTACGACAACTTCAGTGAGAACAACCTATGTGCAGAACCCCCCCACCAGAACCCGACACCAAAAAACCAACACTCACCAACTGGACCCCCCTAACCACCGAAGATACACTTAAGACAATGAGGACCATATACTCTGGGGCCCCACAGACTCATGCCCCACCACATCTTCAACAGAGCCGCTGAAACCATCACCCCCAAACTCTGCCTCACCATCAACCGCTCTCTAGCAGCCGCCTCCTTCCCCAATGACTGGAAAAACACCGAGATCAATCCTCTTCTCAAGAAACCCTTGGTGGACCCCACCGACCTCAAGAACTACAGTCCCATCTCCCTGCTCCCTTTTCAAGCGAAAGTCATTGAGAAAGCCATCAACAGTCAACTCGCTACCTTCATCGAAGACCGCAACATCCTCGACGCCTCCCAATCTGGCTTCAGAAAAACCTCAGCACCTAAACAGCCCTCCTGGCTGCAATGTAGACATCCGCTCCCTGCTGGATAAGGGAGAGACTGCGGCCCTCTTCCTGCTCGAACTCTCAGCACAGTCTCCCTCCACACCCTGATACACACACTTCACAAGGCCGGCATCAGAGACAATGCCCTCGACTGTATCCGATCTTTCCTCTCCGGCAGAACTCAAGGAGTAAGACTTCCCCCTTTCCTCTGGAACCCCACACCTACCACTTGCAGAGTTCCCCAGGGATCCTCCCTCAGCCCCATGCTGTTTAACATCTACATGGCCCCACTAGCTGCCATCGTCACAAACTACAGACTCAACATTGTCTCCTACGCTGACGACACCCAAGTCATCCTCTCCCTATCCAACGAACCCAACATAGCCAGACACAACTTCCGTGAAGGCATAGGAGCAGTCTGCAACCAGATGAAAAGCAGCGGCCTACAACTCAATGCAGACAAAACTGAAGTACTCATCATGGGCTCTCAACCCAATGCTGGTGTCCCTACACACTCAGAAGCCTCCCCACCCCCACGAACCCCGCAACCTCGAAATCATCCTGGACTCGAAACTCAACATGGACTGCCAAATCAACTCAGTCACATCCACCTGCTTCCACACCCTCCGCCTCCTATGCAAGACATTCAAATGGATCCCCCTCGAACACCGAAAGACAGTCACACATGCCCTCGTCACCAGCAGACTGTACTCTGGCAACACGCTGTACGCCTGAATCAACAAGAAACTCACCTGCAAACTACAGAACACCGCAGCCAGGCTGTTCCTCGACATACCCCAACACTGTCACATCTCAAGGCACCTGCGCACACTACACTGACTCCCCATAGAGAAAAGAATCACCTTCACGATCCTCATCCGCGCACACAAAGCCCTCCAGGACACCGGACCATCCTACATGAACAGGTGACTCAATTTCCACATACCCCACAGGACCCTATGCTCAGCCCAGCTCTCTCTTGCCGAAGTAGCCTGCATCAGAAAAGCAAGAGCAGGGGGACACTCATTCTCCTACCTAACCATAACAGCCTAGAACGCCCATATCGCCCCACCTCATACAGACTACATCCCTCCTCAACTTCACGAAAAAGCTGAAGACATGGCTACTTGAAGACATGGATATTTGGGGAACCACCGCACTGATGGATTCTCCATGCCCCCCACCACACCCTCAGCGCCTTGAGACCCTCACGGGTGAGTAGTTGCACTTAACAAACGCTGATTGATTGATTGACTGAAGTGTTCTGCCCACTTGTGTTGGTATGGTGCATGTGGACATGAATTTTTTATTTTGTCTGTGTCATCCATGCAGGTCAACGCTCATCAAAAAAAGGGAATCTTGTGTGCCATCGCCAAGCAAGTGCTGGTGTTGGGGGTCCACAGCCGACAGAGCACTCATTGTAGGAAGCAATGAGAGGACCTGAGATGCTGAACCCGGAAGACCGCAGAGGCCCAGCGGGGGATGTCCTCCCAAAGAGGGAGAGGTGCCTGTTGGACCTTGACCTCCCTAATGGCCCACATTTTGGAGGGGCCTACTCTGAGGTGGATGGGTGTTTGAGAGCAGCACAGCAGCCACAAGGGGGTAAGTACTGACTAAACACATGTACAAGCCTCTGCCTGTTAAGTGTTTGATGTCTAACTATCTCAACTGTGACAATGTGGTAAGTGCTACAGGTAAAGGATGTCCTAGGAAGACATAGTACTACAGTTTCCAACTTTGATACACAGATGTGGACATTGTGTTGTGTATAGGGACATGTTACTCACCAATGTCAACCACATAGTATGACAGCATGTGGTGGTGCACATGTGACAGTGTCATATGTATACCTCTACACTGCTATATATATGTGTAACCTGCTGTGTTATCTTTCCCACCTACTGTTCCACAGTCCATAAACCCAGTTGGTACGTTGTCCAGCTCTTAAGTCTCTGACCAGTCCTATTCCACTGGATATAGCTATATATGTAACATAGGGTCTGATAGATGAGTAATGGGGGCCAAGTAATCCTGTGTCCTGAACAGGAATGTGACATGCCATACTTACTACACTGCCTCTGAGGTGTAAGGGGATGTCCCCATTGTTATGTCTAAAGTATACATTGGCAAATGTGATGTTTGATCATGGTGGACATCCTACATAGTGAAAAGCATGGTGGTAATAAAACATTAACAGTACAAGACACATAAATGACATGTGTTTTCAAACATTTTGTGTCATGTAGATGGCGTTGAGAAGGTAAGTAGCTAGCTTGCTGATCCCTTAGGATATGTATTTTGTCCATGCTATGTAGGGCAGTACCAAACCAATATGGGTACAACATACACTGTTTTGTGCCTACATCGTGTGTCAATTGGCACTTTATGCCTATTGTTATGTGGAGGCATATGCTTTTCCAGACTTACCTTTGCTAATCTGAGGCTGTTAAGACAGATTTTGGACTTAATAGTGTAACTGGTGTTCCATTTGACAAACATATGTTGGATGGAATGGGATATGTTGTCAGTCAATATGCTGGACTCTAGGTGATTGTGTCAATCAAGCTTACATTAGTAGTGGGTTATGTCAGTGTTACTTCAGTCCTAAGGTGTTAGGTTACATGTGTCTGGAAAGTTGTTAGTGATGTAGGTATTTGATGTAGTCATGTAGAAGGTTATACTCAGCATGAATAGTGGAATAGTATGTGGCCTTTATGCACATGATTAGTGTCCATCGTATTGAAGGTGTTGGTATACTCTCTGTGGTTGTCTGTGAGTGTGTCCTGTGTGCTAAGTAGGCCCCTATTGCTGGACATGTAATTGTTGTTGATGTGTCAATGAGTAAGATTAGTGGGTCCAGAACCTCATTCTAAACCATTTTTAAATATTTGTGTTAGATGTTTCTATGACATGTTATGTCATTTTATGAGGCTCACAATTTGGGTATGCCCATTTAATGATTTCATCTGAGGTATTTTACATTGTGAATGTTATGGACAGAATCACATGTTAGGTAGGTGATTGCAAAGCAACATGCTGTGTTATACTTGAAGTGAGATGAGTTTACTTTCATGAAACAGGACTTCTGGTGATGGACTGGGCAAGTGTGAATTAGGGGTAGGTATGATATTGTGTTGTCAATTAACAGCATTTTCTAAAGATGATTTGTTGATACACAGTGATTATCTGTATAGGGAGAGATTTTTGATGTAGCCAATTCATCTTGTGCATGAATAGTTTGTTACAGCTGGATTGATGGGATGGTTATGAAGTGGTCGGATTAATGCTTTATGTTGGGGTGATACTGTTGTCATATAGAATTGTTGGACATTATGTAGTTGTGACCTAATGTAGGCTCTAAATGGTTCCTACCGGGGGATTTATAAGACACAGATGTGTTGTTAATATTGTGTATTGTTTAATATATGTGTATCTTAAGAACGAGATGCCACTCTCTCTCTCTTTCTCTCTCTGCATCAGCATCAGCAGGTGAAGGAGACAGGACACAGCTGAGTGGGGAAGCTGCTGGTCACGGGACCCAGAGTACTGATACGACCGACACCATGGGACCCAGTGGCCTGGAGGGCAAGAGGAGTGTCAGCGGGGAAGACAGGAATCCTCCTCCAGTTGAGAGCCAGACCCATCTGGGACCACCCGAGCACCGGCTCAGACCGCCACCCCCTCACTACCACCACCACCCTCCCTGTAGCTCCCCACCCAGTTGGTCATGCCTGCTCACCCAAGCGGGTGGGCATCTCCTTTACCACAGGCACCTCTACCCCTGTCAGCACTGCTGCCCTCACTGAGAAGGCTATTTATGTCCACCTCTGTGGGTCAGTCAACCACTGTGCATGCCATCCAGGGACTGGCAACTCGGATCCAACAGAGTAATGTGTTCTTGGAGAGCATGCACTGGCTGGCCTACAGAGATCTTTTATGGCTCTGACCTCCACACTGATGGCAGCCAGTCATCCTATGTCTCCCGCCCCCCCCCACCTTCCTCTTCCCAATCCTAAACCCCTCGTCCCCGACCCAGCCAAGGCACACAGACAGACAAGCATGTATTCACCTCAACATCCAAGGGTAGCTCTGACAAACACAAGCACCACAAGACACACCACTGGCAGGCACACAAGCAACATCCACCTGCACACAAAGCAACAGTCACAATCTGCCCTGACACCCCCAGCATCACAGACAGCACACCTGACACACCTGCAGTCACCATACCAACATTCACAGATTCAGCCACTACACCTATCGTACTCACAGACAGCACCACAGCAGGCCCTTAGACATCCACCCCAGTCGCCACACCCGCAGACACCACAACTACAGACAGGCCTACATGCAGCTCATCCACCATACTTGCAGTCACCACCCCAACAGATACTTAACCACCCACCACGGCATCCCCCTGCACCTCCACCCCCTCCTCTCAAGACACATAAATGCCTTCACTCCTCCACCCAACAAACACTCACAAGCATACATCAAACAAACATGCATCCAAGACATTCACACAAGCACCTCTTACAACCACTCACTCTCCCTCCACACCCAAAGCCTTATGCTATGACCATTCCAGTTTGTCTAAAAAAGGTTTCCTTTCGGAATTTGCTCTTTTCCCTACTCCTCTCCCACCCTGTGATACCCCTAAACATGCTGTGTCCCTCTCCAAGCCTGGCACTTCCACCTCCAAGACCTCCCCTGCCCCCCTGCAGATTTCCATGCCCCACTCCCTGCCAAGAAGTCTACCCCTCCACCTAATAGTCAACCCTCCCCTAAACCTAAGCAGAAGCCCAAACTACTCTTTCTCAAGCCAGATCTCAAAGGCTCCCCTTCAAGACCTAAACCCAAACCCCCTCTCCACCCCACCACCTGATAACCCCTGAGGTGCCTGGCTGCCCCATAGATTCTCCTACCTGTGGAGGTAACATGGCAGTCAGGAGTCACATTCGGAGCACACATATGTGCACTGTGTGCATTGTTTCATTTTATGAAAGGAATGGCCTATGACCTGTGTTTAAAATTTGATGCTTCAAATAATAATTTAAACCAACCACTTGTTGGTTTCCTGGTTACACCTTTGTCATGCATTTCTTACCCTAGTATGGAGTTGTTCCTAGCTGACATTAGTTGTGTGTCTGTATGTGTGTGTGTGTGTTTTCTGCTTGGGTTACGTGTGTTGTTGAGGCAGTATGTGAGGTTGTGAGCAGTGAATTTGTCTGAAAGTCGCAGGGTATGTGTTGTGTGATGGACATTCTTGTGTTCAAGAGTTATTGGTGTGTTGGTATTATGTGCTGCTTGTGTTGAGATGTGTTTGTTGATGTTTTGTGTGCCTTTGTGTGCTTTGACTGTATGCGTGTTATGTGCATGAAATGATATGATACAGTGTTCTTTGTAAGTTGATGGGTAAGTAGTATGATTGTGTATTTGTATGTGTTTTTATGCCTGTTTGTGTTACTTTGTGGTGTATGTGTGATGTGTACCTGGGTAGTGTCCCCTGTGGGTCCCTGCCAAGTGATTGGAGATGGTGAGGTTACGTTGTGGTTGTGACATGTTGTGGTGTTGTGTGGTACTGTGTGGGTATGGGCCTATGCAGTGTTTCCGTGTGTGCCTGTGAGTGTTTGTGACATTTGTATGTGTGTGTGGTGGCCCTAGCATGTTTCTTGTGTATTTGCGAGTATGTGGTGGTATGTGAGTGTACGTGTTAATGTGCAGTTACGTGTGAGTGTCGCCCATGCAACCTCTTCCACAATGTGTGTTTTGTGAGTGTGAATAAGTGAGTGAACGTAGAAGTAAGAATGAGGGTAGGAAACTGAGCTAGAATGAAACAGTGCCAGTAAGTACAAATGAATGAAATTGAGTGAGTGAATGTAAGTAAAAATAAGTACGAATGTGGTGTTATGCTTGTGAGTCTGACCTTGGAACCAGAATACTGACGATAATTCTTGGCTTATAGATTTGTCCATGGCAAAATAATGATGTTGGCATACTAGAGGCAATTTTTAACATGACAGGCACTTGTATTGTATTGTATTGTAATCGTATTTATATAGCGCTTACTACCCCTGACGAGGCGTCGAAGCGCTTTTCGATGAGTAGCACGCTACTCCGGAACCCAACAAGAATTAGTGATGGATTAGTATCATTTAATAATGAGTACAGTTTTAGTATTATTATGAGTTAATTTGAGCCGCGGATATGAGAGTTTGTTAGTTAGATTGACTGGAGTAATGGAGGGGTGGAGGAGGAAAGAAATCCAGAAGTGTTAATTGGGAGTATATCCTTAATTTACTCAATCCAAAGGTTTGGGATGAATAAAGGGGGGCGGAGGGGGGAAGAGTATGTGGAAGGGTTAGGGAGAGCATAGTAGCAGGGTGAGATGAATGCAGGAGAATTTAGTAGGGTTGTGTGGGAGGTCACAGAGGTAGAGTGAGGTTTGGTGAGTTAGATGTGGAGGTGGAGGGAAGAGCTTAGGCAGAGATATTTAGGAGATGAAAGTGGTCGAAGGGATTTGGGATGAGTCAGAGTGAGAATGGAGGATAGTTTGATAGAGACATGACATAAGAGTGATGAAAAATGAGAGCAGAAATTCATAGATATCTAGTATAACAACCCAAAAACCAGGAGCCATGCAAGGATCCACAAACATGCCAAACACAGAAACAACATATACACATACATACACATATATATACATATATATTTATACACACACACACACATGAATACACACACATGCACATACAATACATAATTAGAATCATGGGTAAAAAATACTTAGTCAGACAGGTTTAAAAAGAGTGTGTGTGTATTTTATTGTTATGACAGTAGCAATACATATTTTCCAAAGAAACTATAAATAAATAAATAGAAATATACATATAATCTGAAAAAATATTTATCCACATAGGCATATGCAGTTCATAGTTGTTTGAAAAAGGTGGTTATGAAGGAAAGAGCCAACTCATGAGTAGTTTTCTGAAAACAAAAAAGTTATCCTTATCACTTATACTTGTGATTCAATACTTGTACTCGCATACGAGATGTAAATGATTGAATAATGGACACTCATGGCAAAATACTGGCACTTGCATACTATAGGTACTTTTTGGCTTAAGGGAAACACATGGTAAAATGCTGGTCCTGGCACATGGTAAGCAATTCTCACAGGTGAGGACAGCCATGGCTTATGGGAGGAAGCAACCATGACAAAATGCTGTCTCTGACATACTAGAGGCAAGGGCTAATTTGTAATGGAATGAATCCACTACCAGACACTCACTGAACCTTTATCTCACTCCTATAGGTTCCTGGTTTCTCTCTTCTCTCTTTATGATGGTTTTTCTGTCTTTCTCCTCCTCTGTCTTTCCACTTTGTTTGTTTTTCTGTCTCTCGCTCTCTTTTGCAGAAAAATAAGTGCCAGTCCCCAAAAATAAATGCTGTTGCCCGTTGCCAGCAACCAGCAGCTCAAATTAAGCACTGACTTAAAGTCATTTTTGTCACAAAGGCCACTCATGCATATGAATGCATGAATGGCAAAATTCTGGCTTGTGCATATTTTATCTAATTCTTGGCATAAAGCCAGCCATGGAATATGAGGGCCATCCATGACAAAATGCTTGGCTGTGCACAAATGACATCATTTGGACATACGGGGCACCCAGAGCACACTTGAAAAATAGGGGCAAACTCCTGGTGAATATCACACTTCATTGGCATGGCATGGGGGAATCCCCTTTGAGCCCTCCTAGAAGAGGTCTGGTTCATTCACGTTCCTTGTTTACCACAAATGAGGGTAAATTTTACACACTACTTTTTCAAAGATATTAACAGCAGGTGAATAGATGTGGTAGCTAAAGTAGACATTTTTCTATGCTGGGTTCATAATTCAATCATGTAGCTCTTATGGTATTTCACCAATGTCAATCATTGTGATGTCATGATGGCTAAGGCTAGGGGACATCACTTTCTGGGAGGAGTTGATGTCATAAGTCATTTCATGTTACGTACTGGGATCTCGTTAAAGTCAAATGCTGCACACTGTCACTTCTACTACCACTGGCATTTTGGTAAATTGACATCCATGCCCACAGAATAATTCCAAGACAAAATTTAAGTTAATAGTTCAAATTAACAAGCATTGGCTTTGTCAGTAGGTCTCCCCTATACAAGTCCTATTGGCTTTTTCAATGTCTTTTAGCCATGTTAGTAAAATGCAGACAGGTCTGCCACAACGTAGCACTTTTTAAACTAACACTACAGTGCAGCATAGAAGTATTTTTTCATACCTTTCATCCATGCTGCAAACCAGCCGCACTGCTGTACAAAATGGCTAAAAGACATTGACAACAGCAAGAACACTCACATAGGCGAGAGTATAGGCTTTGCCACTGCTTGTTTTTTTTGGGCAGTTTCACAGAGGGTGAACTCGACTCGATGGTATTGGATCATTTTACATGAGCACCAGGTAAATTACTCAAGGAGACACTTCTTTTAAGTACCAGAAGATTAAGGCCCTCATTACAACCCTGGCGGTCGGTGATAACCGGCGGTAATACCGCCAACAGGCCGGCGGTAACAGAAATGGAATTATGACCACGGCGGAAACCGCTCAGACAGACAGCCATTTTAACATACCGACCGCCACGGCGGTAGCAACAAGCACCGTGGCGTTCACCGCCAACAGCCAGAGAGAAGACAATGTACTGCCCACTGTATTACAACAGGCCTATCCGCCACCTTTACAGGGGCGGTACCAACGACATCAAAAGCACAGCAGAAACAGTACACAGAAGGCAAAGGACTCACCCCTGGAGACACAAGGAAGAACCACGCCGCCATAGTGCTCAAGTTGCAGGTGTTCCCCATGCTCTTTTATCTCCTTCTTCCCTATGAACACCAACACCGGTGAAGACGACCACGGTGAGTACTACCGCCTAGCACATAGGTGAGGGGGGGGAAGAGAATGACACACACACGCAACACACAACACCCTACCCCCAACACCATCAGGGGGACGGGCAACAGGAGGCACCTCAGCTGAAAGATGGTACAACACCATTGGTCCTGGAGGGGTCTACATGCCCTGTGCGATGTCCTGGAGAGTGCAAGGCCACAGTCTCTCAAGTGGGTGCTTTGCCCACTGCCTGGTCCTGGGGAGTGCAAAGCCACAGTCTCTCAAGTGGGTGGTTTGCCCACTGCTTGGTCCTGGGGAGTGAAAAGTCACAGCCTCTCAAGTGGGTGGTTTGCCAACTGCCTGGTCCTGGGGAGTACAAGGCCACAATCTCTCAAGTGGGTGGATTGCCCACTGCTTGGTCCTGGGGAGTGCAAAGCCACAGTCTCTCAAGTGGGTGGTTTGCCCACTGCTTGGTCCTGGGGAGTGCAAAGCCACAGCCTCTCAAGTGGGTGGTTTGCCTACTGCTTGGTCCTGTGGACTGCAAGGCCACAGCCTCTCAAATGGGTGGTTTGCCCACTGCTTGGTACTGGGGAGTGCAAAGCCACAGTCTCTCAATCGGGTGGTTTGCCCACTGCTTGGTCCTGGGGACTGCAAAGCCACAGTCTCTCAAGTGGGTGGTTTGCCCCCCCCCTTGGTCCTGTGGAGTGCAAGGCCACAGTCTCTCAAGTGGGTGGTTTGCCCACTGCTTGGTCCTGGGAAGTGCGAAGCCACAGTCTCTCAGGTGGATGGCTTCTCCACTGGTTCTGGACGGGGCCTGGTGCCCAGTGTGCTTCATCCTGGCAAGGATGGGATGAGTGGATGGCTTCTTCCACTGGTTCTGGAGGGGGCCTGGTGCCTTGTGATACAGCACCTGGGGAGTGCAAGGTCACAGTCTCTCACCTGGGTGTCACACCCACAGGACTACACACTGCCTGCCTGCGGTGTCGGCTGCTCAGTGGTGGCAGTGGCGGTGCTGGTGTCGGTGCTGGCAGTGGTGGTGGGAGGCTCCAGCCCTTCCCCTGCAGCCTCAGATGGCTGCCAAGTAGGGCTGCTGCTGCTGGCAGTGGTGCTAGGGGCGGTGCTGGTGTCGGGAATACCAGTGGTGGGGGGAGGCTCCAGCCCTTCCCCTGCAACCTCGGACCGCTGAAACGCCATGGTTGGTGTTGGGGGCTCAGAATCAGTACCAGCACCAGGACTCCTGTCCTTTCTGCCTGCAGGGGCAGGCCCCTTGCCCTTGGCAGCTGGAGGTGCATCCTTGCCCTTGGCAGCTGGTGGTGCCTCCTTCCCCTTGCCCTTAGCAGCTGGTGGTGTCTCCTTGCTGTTTGCAGCTGGTGGTGCCTCCTTGCCCTTGCCCTTGGCAGCTGGTGCAGGCAAACTGTCAGTGCTGATGGCTGGTTCCCTGGAGCCTGTCACAACTGCAGTAGCTGCTGACACTACTGTGGCCATGGACTCGGTGGCTGAGGTGCTCAGCTGGGTTCTGACCACCCTGGCCAGATGTGAAGGATAGGGGTGAGGGGTAGGGAAGTGGTCCACGGCGGAGAGGAAAAGCTTCTTAGGGACACTTGGGTGGGAAGGGGGTGAAGGTTGGGGAGTGGAGGAAGAGGGAGTGGTTGTAGGAGGGGTCTGTCTACTGTGTTTGGGTGCAGGTACATGGGCTGAATGCTGTTGTGAGGTGGATGGCTGTTGGGAGTCTGAGTGCTTGCGTTTGTGGACTTTGGGAGGAGGGGGCACAGACACAGTGGGAGAGGACACAGGGGACATGTGCATGGATGTGGGGGTGGTGACTGCCAGTGAGGGGTGTGTAGTGATAGGTGTGATGGTGATAATGGTAGTGGATGAGGATGTAGTGCATGCAAGTGTGAGTGGAGACGCTACGGGGAGGGTGGTGGACGATGAGGAGGAGGGGGACACAGTGCAGGCAGTGGATGTTGGTGTGTCTGCATCTGGATGGTGTTTGTGTGAGTGCCTGTGGGATGATGTGTGGTTCTTGTGTTTGCCTGAGCCACTCCTGTGTGTTGTCTTAGGTGCATGCTGGTCTGAATGTGTGCTTGAAATAGGTTGGGGTTGAGGGGAATGGAACTGGGTAGAGGAAGTTGGAGGGGGAGGCTAGTGACAGGGACAATGGCTGCCATCAGGGAGGAGGCCAGAGCCTGGATTGATCTCTGTTGGTCCACCATGCCAGAATGAATGCCCTCCAGGAATGCATTTGTTTGTTGCAATGGCCTGCCAGCCCCTCGATGGCATTCACTATGGTTTACTGCCCAACAGAGATGGATCGCAGGAGGTCAATAGCTTCCTCACTCAGTGCAGCAGGGCTGACTGGGGCAGGGACTGAGGTGCCTGGGGCAAAGGAGATGCCCACCTTCCTGGGTGAGCGGGCACGGGAAACTTGCTGAGGGGCTGCTGGGAGGGTGGTGCTGGTACAGGGGTGGCGGCTGTACCTGCAGTTGAGGTGGGCACAGAGGTGTCCTCCACCAGGAGGGAGCTTCCATCGGAGGAGGTATCATTGTCAGAACTGTCCCCTCCTGTCTCCGCTGTACTGCTCCCCTCGCCCTCCGTCCCACTGGTGCCCTCACCGTCGGTGGATTCGGCCTCATGGGCCATGTGGGATGCAGCTCCCTCCGTCACCGGTGCCACTGCTCCTCCGCCAGATGATGCTAATGCACATAAGGACAGGGTGACAAACAGAAAGGGGAGGAAGAGACGAAGGATACATTTGGTCAATGGATGCCCCAACAACACTGTTGGCATACACAGCACCCTCACACAGGGAACAGGCCTACACACTATGGAATGCACTACTAGTCACAATGCTAGTCACCATCCCAAGCACAGGAATACATAACGCCAATAGCAGCATACCTGACACCCACAGACCCCTGTCCAGTAGGGGATGTCTACTAGCATTGTAGGAGGTGATGTTCATCAGCCCCTTCCCAACATGGGACCTACCCTGCAATGTCTGGCCTGGCCTAGGGGTACCCACAGTCCCACATCCCCCACTCTTAGACCACCCCACTACGCGCAAGTAGTAGACTTGGAAACTGTACTCACCCCCTTGTGGCTGCTGTGATGCCCTCAAGCGCCCATCCAGCTCCGGCTAGGTCACTGCCACTATGCTGAACATCAGGGGGTTCAGGGTTCGACGGGCACCCCTTCCTCGTTGGGAGGCCATCCCCAGCTGGGCTTCCACCGTCTTCCGTGCCCAGCGTCTCAGGTCCTTCCACCGTTTGCGACAGTGGGTGCTCCGCCTTCCGTAGACCCCAGGGTCTACATGTCCTTGGCGATTGCACGCCATATACCCTTTTTCTAATTGGCGCTGACCTGCAGACAAATAAACATAGAAAAAGGTATCAGCTATACCGTCCGGCCTGTTACACTCATGTCCCACCATAGACCTCCCATCCCCTTATGCACAGACATTGTCCACCATACATACAGCACGCTGCCCAGGACCCTTCCACCAACCCCCTCTTACACAAGGCATACACACACAGCACTACATTCATTCATGCCCCATGCATCGTGCTCACAGTATACTCACCTGTTGGTCTGGAGGCCCATACAGCATTCTGTACTGGGGTAGGACCCCATCCACTAGTCTCTTCAACTTCACAGCGGTGAAGGCAGGGGCCCTTTCCCCAGTGACTCGAGCCATGGTCGGTTCCAGAAACAGGTCACAGCAGCACTTGCAGTGTAGGTCCTCTCCTGTTGAATGTCAGGTAGCAAGCGAGTGAACAGATAGAAAATGGCGGTCACGTCCGCGGCGGTGCGTACCGTCACCGCCGGCGTACTTCACCATTGGCCACTGTAACCCATAGGGCCCAATGGGATCCAATGAGGAGTTGCACGGTGGTATTCGCCGCCTCCCGCACCAGCACACAATGTCAGCAGCATTACCTCATTTCCACATGTCCATCCATCCATTTCAGGGGGGGCAGGCCATGGCAGCAAACTGTGACACAGTACACATAGGCACCATTTGGGCCTTTCCAAAAACATACTGTTACTGTCACAATATGCAATACAGTGCACAGTTTAGAAATGTGGAATACTGACCAGCTGCTCACTCTTTTGCCCCCTAGAGTACAACCGCTGCAGATGAATAGGAGATGGAGACATCCACCTATGTACAGACCCCTGGTGGGCTTGGCAACAATGGAGGACAGGCAAATTATCCTCACCTATAGGCTGGACAGGGCCACAATCACAGAGCTGTGTACCCAATTGGAGCCAGACCTGATATCTGTAATCCGTCGCCCCACTGGGATCCCCCCTCTTGTGTAAGTCCTATCTGTGCTGCATTTCTTGGCAACTGGTTATTTCCAAGTGACAGTGGGCTTGGCAGTAGGAATGTCTCAGCCAATGTTCTCAATAGTGCTGACCAGAGTGTTGTCTGCCCTGAATAAACACATGTGCATCAACATTGCTTTCCCCCAGGTGGAGGATTTGGCCACAATGAAAGCTGATTTCTATGCAATGGGACACATCCCCAACATTATTGGGGCTATTGATGGTACACATATTGCATTTGTCTCCCCCCTCGCCCCTGGAGAAATGAACAGGTGTTTAGAAATCGAAAGAGCTTTCACTCCATGAATGTGCAGATAGTGTGCCTGGCGGACCAGTACATCTCCCATGTCAATGCAAAGTATTCTGGGTCTGTGCATGATGCCTTTATCCTGAGGAATAGCAGCATCCCATATGTGGTGCCTCAACTCCAGAGGCACCGAGTGTGGCTAATAGGTGAGCTCATGGTTCCAACCCAGCATATGTTGGTGTATGGGTATGGTGTTGGCCCTAAGGGTTAGTGCTTGGCTAACAGGTATCCATTGATATTTGCAGGTGCCTCTGGTTATCCCAACCTCTCATGGCTACTGACCCTAGTGAGGAATCCCAGGACAAGGGCAGAGGAACGTTACAATGAGGGACATGGGGGAACAAGTAGAATAACCGAGAGGACATTTGGCCACCTGAAGGCCAGGTTTCGTTGCCTCCATCTAACAGGTGGTTCCTTGTGCTACTCACCGAAGAAGGTGTGCCAGATCATCGTGGCATGCTGTATGTTGCATAACCTTGCCTTGAGATGCCAGGTGCCTTTTCTACAGGAGGATGAGGCTGGAGATGGGCATGTGGCAGCAGTGGACCCTGTGGACAGTGATGAAGAGGAGGCAGAGGATGAGGATGAGGACAACAGAACATCAATCATACATCAGTACTTCCAGTGACACACAAGTAAGACACTGTAACTTCACCTTCCATTGACAGTTTTGTGTTGGATATTGTACATGGCAGACTGATTTTCCCACTACTATGGCCACTTACTGTACCCTTTGGCATCTCTATTTTCAGATATCTGTGCCCCACTCTGGCTCCTGGTGTGTTGACTGCTGCCAACTACAGTTCATACCTATGCATACATTACTGTACATTTAAATTGCAATGTTTCCAGCTTGTTAAACGAATACATATTTCAATCAATTGACAGATTCCATACTTGTATTTGTTCCAAGGGTGTTGTTTTAGGTGCTAATAAGTGGAGGGGGTATTGCAATGGGCTGGGTTGCTGGTGGAGAAAAGTCGAGGGTAGAGTCCAGTCTATTGGTATCACAGGTGCATTGTCCAAGGGGGCATAGGAAGTGGAGCAATGGCAGTTCAAGGTGTACACGGTGACTGAGTGGGACACAAGGGTGACTTTCAGGAGAGTCTTATTTCCTGGCGGGGGTCTTGGCAATGTTCTCTGGCTTCTGCCTGGATCGCAGGGACCGTTTGTGGGGTGGTTCTCCTTCTGCAGGGGGAGGGGTGCTCGTGGCCTGTTGTTCCTGTGATGGGGCCTCCTGTCCACTAGCGGCAGATGAGGTAGAAGGCTGTTCATCTTTTTGGCTAGTTTCAGGGGCCCGTTGGTGTGCCACTGCTTCCTTCATGGTGTTGGCCATGTCTGCCAGCACCTCTGCAGTGGTGACCAGGGTGGTGTGGATGTCCTTGAAGTCCTCCCTGATCCGCAGGTACTGTCCCTCCTGCAGCCGCTGGGTCTCCTGCAACTTGTCCAGTATCTGGACCATCGTCTCCTGGGAATGGTGGTATGCTCCCAGGATGTTGGTGAGTGCCTTGTGGAGAGTTGGTTCCCTGGGCCTGTCCGCCCCCTGTCGCACAGCAGTCCTCCCAGCTTCCCTGTTGTCCTGTGCCTCTGTCCCCTGATCGTCCTGTGTTTGTGGGGTGGCCTGAGGTCCCTGTAGTGGTGGACACACTGCTGATTGATGTGTCCTGGGGACAGTGGTATGGGCCCGCTGGGTGGGTGCTGTGATGGTGTTTCCTGAGGGAGGAGGCTCTATGGTGCTATGGGACTGTGCCTGGGTTATCGACTGTTCGCGGGTCTCTGATGGGCCAGGTTGATCATCCAGATCCAGGCATCCAGAGCTGCTGTCATCACTGTGGGCCTCTTCTGGGGGGGACTGGATGTTGCTGGCACCTCCTCTCTGGTGACATTGGATGGGGGACATGTGGGGATGTAAATGCAGTGGTATTGGTTCTGTGTGTGCCATCTTGTGCATGGGTGTTTTGCCCTCTATGGTTGTTATTGCCCTGGCAGCTTAGCCTTGTGTGAGTAGTGATTTGGTGGGCTAGGTGATTGTCTCCAGTGAGCATGCTTTAGTGATGTGTGTCCATGCAGGTCTGTGATGGGAGTCCATGCATAGGTTTTATGTGCAGGGCTTGGCATTGGGATGAGTGGGTTGTGATGGTGGGGTGTATGTGAGGTGGTGGGGTGATGGGAGTGAGGACAGGGGTGGGAGTATGTGATGGCATGCAGGTAGAGGGGTTGTAGTATAGAGTTGACTTACCAGACCAGTTTTCCTGCTACTCCTGCCAGGCTCTCGGGATGCATGAATGCCAAGACTTGCTCCTCCCATATTGTTAGTTGTGGGGGAGGAGGCGGAGGTCCACCGCCAGTCCTCTGTACTGCTATCTGGTGTCTTGCTGCCACGAAACACACCTTCCACTGTAGGTCGTTCCACCTCTTCCTGATGTCATCTCTTGTTCTTGGGTGCTGTTCCACGGCGTTGACCCTGTCCCACGATCCTCCGCCATAGCTCCAACTTCCTTGCAATGGATGTCTGCTGCACCTGTGATGTGAACAGCTGTGGCTGTACCCGGATGATTTCCTCCACCATGACCCTTAGCTCCTCCTCTGAGAACCTGGGGTGTCTTTGTGGTGCCATGGGTGTAGTGTGTGTGGTGTGTGAGGGTGTGTGGGTTGATGTGTTGGGGTGTGCGGTAAGGTGCGTGGATGGTGTATGTGTGATGGTGTTTTGTGGCTCTGGTTCTGTGGGTGCTCGTGGTCTGTCTCTCTCATTTGGTAATATTTTTTCATCGCAAGGGGTTGTGGGTATGGTGTGTGTGTTTTATAGTGTAGTGGGTGTGTGGGTGTGGTGTGTGTATGTGTGTCAGGTATGTGTAGTTTGAATTGTCCAATGTGGTGTTGTTTTGTATGTGTGTATGTATTTTGAGCTCGGTGGTATGTACCGCCAATGGTTTTGCACCATTGAATGTCCACCATGGTGATTTGGGGTCATAATGCTGTGGGCGTAGTTCTGTTGGCATAACGGTGTGGGTTTTGGTACCGCCAATTAATCACTGACCTTTGGAATGGCGGACTTGTGTGTGTGTGTGTCTGTATAGTGACAGATTGGTATGTGTGTGTCATAATATGGGTAGCAGTAATCCGCCGCGCACCGGTATGTTGGCGGCGGTCGGCATGGCAGTACGTGGGACTTACCACCAATGGCATAATGAGGGCCTCAGTGATTTGCCCAGAACCACCGGATGTTGAACCGACGCCCAGACCGAAACCAGGTCCAAAGTTGGAAGCTGTTAGAAATGGGGTCTCTGGTTGGCAGTCAGTTTGCATTCTGTCCAAGAAGGGACCATCACTCTAGTCTGGGTAAGGAAGACACACACCTAGGATATCCCCTGCTCACCCCCTTGGTAGCTGGTGCATTAAACTTTTCCCCACACAGCTTCCTGTGTGTGGATTTCAGTCCTTGTTCTACCAGTTTCACCTTTCAAGGGCCCAGGGACTGGTTAGGGCACCACTTGGTAGGGCAGGAGTCTCAACAGAGATTCCAAATGCTGGCAGAGGAAGTCTTTGATGGTCCTGAGACTTCAGGATAGGGGGCAAGCTCAGTCCAAGCCCTTGGAGATACATCTCAAGCAGGAATATACTACAAAGTCCAGTCTTGTCCCCTGTCTCAGACAGAAGCAGCAACTGCAGGATAGCCCACCAAACCACAGTCACAGGCAGGGGCAGCACTTCTTCTTCAGCTCTTCTCCTGGCAGAGGTTCCGCTTGAATTATTGAAGTGATCTGAAAATCTGGAGTTTTGGGTCCACCACGTATACCCCTTTCTGCCTGTGAAGTAGGCAAACTTCAAATAAAAGTCTTTGTTGTTCACAAGATCCTGCCTTGCCCATGCCTGGCCCGAGACACACACCAGGGGATGGAGACTGCATTGTGTCACAACAGATACAGCCCTTTCAGGTGTAAGTGACCACTCCTCCCTACACTCTAGCCCAGATGGCCCATCAGGATATGCAAGCTGCACCCCAGCTCCCTTTGTGTCACTGTCTAGTGGAGATTCACAAACAGCCCAACTGTCAGTCTGACCCAGCAGGGAATACACAAGCAGGCAGAGTCACTGGTTTAAGCAATAAAATCCCCACTTTCTAAAAGTGGCATTTTCAAACCGACAATTTAAAAAACAACTTTAATAAAGGTTGTATTTTTAAGTTGTGAGTTCCGAGACCCCAAACTCCAGATATCCATCTGCTCCCAAAGGGAAACTGCACTTAAAAGATATTTAAAGGCAGCCCGTGTGTTAACCTATAAGGGAGATAGGCCTTGTAGCAGTGACCACAGAATTTGGCAGTATTTCCTTGTTAGTACATATAAAACACATCACTTCATATCCTACCTTTAACATATACCGCACCCTGTTCATAAGGCTAGTTAGGACCTACCTTAGGGGTGCCTTACATGTATGAAAAGGGAAGGTTTTGGCCTATCAAGTGGGTACACTTGCCAGGTCAAATGGGAAGTTCAAGACTGCACACACAGACACTGCAGTGACAGGTTTGAGACATGATTACAGGGCTGCCCATGTGGGTGGCACAATCAGCGCTGCAGGCCCACTGGTAACATTTGATTTACACGCCCTGAACACCTCTAGTACACTTTACTTGGGACTTACTAGTAAATCAAATATGCCAATCATGGATAAACCAATCACCAATACAATTTAGACAGGGAGCATATGAACTTTGGCACTGGTAAGCAGTGGTAAAGTGCCCAGAGTCCTAAAGCCAACAAAAACTGGTCAGAACAAATAGGAGGAAGGAGGCAAAATGTTTGGGGATGACCATGTAAAAAGGGCCAGGTCTAACAGCAGCTCTGTCCGTAACTCACCATTCTCTCATTAGTGAATGAGATGGCTACAAAACTGACCCATGTTTGCAAATTGGGGCAGTTTTGAATTTATAACGACACAGTATTAATTAGGGAAATCAACAGTACAAACACAACCCAGCAAGCCATAAACAGGCCAATAAATGGCTAAAAAACACAACCCACAAACTGCCTGATTGCCCTATAGGCCAATCTAGCTCTGCTGCACAGAGATACATACAAAATCTTTCATCTTCACATAGCCAAAAGCATCAACAATCGTAGGCAGATGCGATGCATATATAAAATTCTCCGGAGCCAAACATGCTGACCCAATCAAACTGAATGCAAGAAACACAGTGCACAGCACCTCAGACCCAGAGAGCTCAGAGTTGTACACGTCTTTATCACAAGGTGTCCTATCACCAGCATAAGTGCTGGTAATCAATGGTTTGCTTTCAAGTAAAAGAACAGTGTTATCACCAGGTCAGGGCCTACAGGTAAACACTAGCGAACTACACATTTAGCTTCAAAAGGCAGCGGAGGCCACTGCAACTCAAAAGGGGAGGGGCAGAGGGGGCAGAAATGGAGGGAACAAAATACAAAATAAAATAAAATAAATTAAACTTACCTTAACGGATGCCCTAGCCTGGTTTGTCGCTCCTCTTTCATTGATGTGGTGTCACAGCATTCACTGGGACACCAGCACAGGCTCCCCAGCAATCCTGGTGTGCTTTCATGCTAAACATAGCATGAAAGCAGTGCCAGGATTGGTCTGAGTGGCTTGAACTACCGCTCAGACACAGTCCTGGGGTCTGTGCAGTTTCTCCAGTCCGGCTATTAAACACAGCTGGGCTGGAGAAACCTAAGTGAGCATGTGTGTTTGGACAGCCGGCCAAGCACACATGCACACTTAGGTGCATTCTCTTCCCTGCCACTCCCACCTCCCGTGGCCCAGCCCCAACCCTCTGCTGACTGATCCAGCAGCAGAAGAATAAAACAATAGTCAACTATTGTTTTATTTTTCTGCTGCTGACTCAGATACAGGGGTGACGCTCCTTCGCAAAAGCGAAGAAGCTGCACCTGTCATGTGTTCCATAGAACGTGAGAGTTGGGGGTCAAGGGTACTTGTGCTGGTGACACTAAAACACACACTGTCAGCCTCTTTAAATGATAATATGAAATCTCTCTAGTTAACAGTATTTATCATTAGCATGCAAGCCATTAGCTTGTGCAACTGTGTGACAGTCCTTTTAAGGTTACAGTCAGTGAACAACACTAATCAAGTTTACATCACATCAAGGCACTGTTGTTTAGCCTTTGCACACTAGCAAGTGAGTCCACATTAACCTCAAGGTAGCAAGAATTGGAAAAAGTGATGCTAGCCAATATTAATGAAATAAATATCTGATTATATATCGGTTCTGGAGTGCTGGTAATTTGGTAGTGATAAATGTATCCACTGTTTCAAATTACATACTTTAACATGAATATGCCTGTTTGAAATGGCCCTTCCTGCAGGGTTATCCCCAGACTTCTTGTCTTTACCCCCTGTTTTGTTACTGTATCTTTTTGTTGGCCTTAGGACTCCAACCACTTTACCACCACTGATCAGAGCTAAAGTGCATGTGTTTCTCCCCTAAAAACATGGTAACAGTGGTGTATCCACAACTGGCATATTTAAATTACCTTTAAGTCCCTTGTAGAGTTGTATGCCCTATACCAAGGGTCTATAAATTATATTTCTACTGGTGGGCCTGCAGCACTAATTGTGCCATCCACTCAAGTAGCTTTGTAAACACGTCTCAGGCCTTCTACCGCATAACTGTGTGCTCAGTCTCACTGCCACCCTGACTTGGTATTTAAAACCTCTGCCAAACCTTAACCTCCCCTTTTCTCATATTTATGTCACACCTAAGGCAGGCCCTAGGTAGCCCATAGGGCAGGGTGCCATAAAGGCTGGACATATACTTTTAAGTTCCTATGTCCTGGTAAGGAAAAACTTCCCAAAGTCGTTTTTGATTACTGTAAGACCTGTCCCTCTCATAGGCCACAATTGGTAATACCTATAGTACCAATTAACCTGTAATTCCTGATCTGAGAGTAGTAGCTGCATCATGTTTAATACTATTGGAATGGTAACAATAAATGCTCTCTCCTGGTGAGGTTGAATGTATTATTACTATTTTAGAAATGCCACTTTTAGAAAGTAGGCATTTTCCTGCGCACCCTGCCCTGTGTGCCCAGAACCCAGCTCCAATACATGTCTGACTTGGGTTAGGTGACAGCTACAGTTGTGCATTCCCTTCAGACACCCACAACACAGGATACTCCACTGCATCTGCAGGCATCTGCCTACTGATGGGTCTTCCTGTGGAGGGGTTGGGAAGGGCTCGCACTTAAACCTCAGTGGGGTAGTGTCTGGAGTCCCCACAAAGGGGCTGATTACCTCCCACTGATAGTCTGGAGCAGAAGCTGACCTGAAAAGGGCACCTGTGCATTTCACAAGAGTTATTTTGTAGTCATCCACACATCAAAGGCACTTGTGATATAAATACTGGGCCCATGACGCGCTCAAGACAGTAAACTTCTGGACTCAAGACACACTGCTGGAGTAAGGACTGCTGTGTGCCAGGATTGTCACTCTGCAAGGACTGACTGCTCTCAGGAGCTGCTGCCTTGCTTGGTTATTCCGCCCTGCTGCCTGCTGACCTCTGCCCGGCAATCCAAGTCTCAATCTTCAAGCCCAGAGTAACTCCAAGCGGTCCTGCTTTCCCCTCACTGCTCGCCCTGCAGCTCTTTGAATTCCCCCATGCAGCTTCTGTTTGACCTTGCCGCTCTCATCGCAGCAACTTCACCCAAGCGGCTCCTGGCCTCCTTTGCTGCTCACATCACATCAACCTCACCTGAGCGGCCTCTGCTTTGCTTTGCTGTTCTCATCACATCAACCTCACACGAGTGGCCTCTATGTTGCCTTGCTGCTCTCATCACATTGACTTCTCACCTGATCGCCACTCACACTACATTAACTTCAACCAAGTGGCTACTGTCTTGGTTTACCACTCTCATCGCAGCAACCTCACCTGGGCATCTTGTGTCCTTCTTCAACTTCACTTCAACTTCACTCGAGTGGCCCCTGCACAGCTCTGCCGCTCGCACCCTGTCAACTTCAACCAGGGCTGCTCAGGCCCTGCCTAGCCACATCTAGGTCCTAGTAGGAACATGACTATGGGTATTGGACACCCGTGCCGAGTAGTCCCCGGCACCATATTTTTGTCCTATTACTCTTTCCTTGCACATTTATTATACTACCTTCACTCTCCAAAGCTAAATACGTCTGTATTTTACTGAACCTAAAATGTGTCTAGATAAACAAGCTTTATTTTTCTAAGGCCTCTGTGGTGTACCTCATTTACCTCATATACTTATTGTGTGTGTGTAGCACAAGTACTTTACACATTGCCTCCTAAGTTAGGCCTGCCTGTTCTGCGCCAATCTACCCGAGGATGAGCACAGACTCATTTATGATGTGTCACTTACTCGCCCTGACTAAAACTGCGGTCCTTACTTGGATAGGGTGCTTACCGCTACCAACTAGAGACCCGGTTTCTAACAGTGCCCCTGTTAAGTGTAGTTGTGTGTGTGCTCCTGCTGTCCAAATTGAGCTAAGGCAGGGCAACGGAAGTGGAATGTGGTAACAAATAATTTTGGTAGCACCACCGTACGCCAAAGAAGTGACATAACAATGTAATCGACAATAGATATATTATAGCCCTCATTACAACCCTGGCGGACGGTGTTAAAGCGGCGGTAAGACCGCCAAAAGGCTGGCGGTCTTACCTCAGCGTATCATGACCATGGCGGTTACCGCCATGGTCATCCGCCGGTTCTCCGTTCCGCCCGCCGGGCTGGAGACCTGGGTCTCCAGCCCGTCGTCCGTCACTATACTGCCGGCGGTATTTTGACCCGGCCTCCCGCCGCGGTTTTCCAGCGGTCTTAACCGCCATGAAAACCATGGCGGTAAGCACTATCAGTGCCAGGGAATTCTTTCCCTGGCACTGATAGGGGTCTCCCCCACCCCCCACCCCCACCCCAACTCCCTCCCCTACCACCCCACCACCCCGGCCAACCCCCAAAGGTGGCAGGGCCCCCCTCCCCACCCCGACCCCCAACATCACTTCACCCATACCCACACGACACGCACGCAGGCACCACCTACATACTTACATACTTACACGCACACATGCCGACATACATGCCTACATCCACACACACAGTCATACACGCACACCCACATTCAAACATACACACACACATCCATACAGACATACTCACAGACATACACGCACTCACACACCCCCTCTACATACACACACGCACACCCCCATGCACCCACACAACACCCCCCCACCCCCCTCCCCTCACGGACGATCGACTTACCTGGTCCGACGATCCTCCGGGAGGGGAGGGGAGCCATGGGGGCAGCTCCGCTGACACCACACCGCCAACAGAACACCGCCACGGTGAAGCACAGGACGTGATTCGCTGGGCGGTGTTCTGTTGCCGTGGCGGTGGAGGTGGAGCAACCTCCACTTCCCCGCCTCCCGCCAGTATGCCTGTTGGCGGCTCTCCATCGGAACAAGGACGGCGGGCTGCCAACGGTCATAATACGCCGAGCGGAAGACTGCCACCACTGGCGGTCTTCAGCACAGCGGTACCTCGGCGATCTTGCGAAAAGACCGCCGAGGTCGTAATGACCCCCTATGTGTCTTAATGTTACTAATGTAAATTGGGGCATTCAAATCATATTATAGAAGGTGCATTTACAGTAGAAGACTAGAGGTTTATATATATATATATATATATATATATATATATATATATATATATATATATATATATATGTGATGTGTGTGTTCTAATGTGTGACTTTAACAGGCTGAATTTTAGTATTCATGCACATTAATGCTAATGTACTCTTATTTTTGTATTATGATGAAGCTGCATATAATCATGTTTCATTTATAATTCTTGTTTCCATTTATAACAGAAAAATGCACTTATAATCATGTATTTCGAATGTGAATTGAATGCCATATTAAGTTAGCATAACCAAAGGCCTGAACATTTGGCTTCTTGTGTTTAACCTTCAACGTGAATGTTTGCACGCATTGTAATATTTTTTCTTTGCTAGTGCATTTGGCTGAGTCTACAGTTAATGAAAGGTTTGTGTGTCTATTGAAGATAGTGGAGCACAGGAGGATACTTTGGCAAGGACAAAGTAGTGCTAGAGAACTGAGAAGAAAAGACTCATGTTTCAGTACCAGACACCAAGAGACACTCAAGGTCATCCTGATGTTGGAATCGTGGGATGAGAGACCTGAGGGGAGTTGCCAATTTCAACTGTGCATGGAAGATGGAAAACTACTGATGTTGATGATGTGGACTTCTTGAAGGCATTGTAGGTTTGATTGGTAATCACCTAGTTAGACGAGGGAAGATTCCCTTGAGACTTTGAGGGGTATAGACCTCTCTACTCTCTGTTTGTTTCTGTGGCTTTATGCTATACATCACCTCTCTATCAGAACTTCCACTGAGGTTTTTCTTATGCTGCAAGCTTTGACCCCTCCAAAGGTTGAAAATCTTGGGTTGATGGTATTGGCCAGTTACCCTCCTAGTCGGGGTTGGTGAGCAGCCTCACATTTTCTTAACAGCCTCTGGCATAGAGAAAGAGCACCCAGTGGTGTGCTAGGCCTTACAGGTTCTCTGATATCTCTACATCGGGGTAACCTGGGTGTAAGATGAACTCTTGTTGACAGAGATGCAGGTGGAGTGGTGTCAAAAGAGATGATGCAATTGGCTTTGCTGAATCATGTCTCTGTTCTACAAACTGTACACTATGTACCTTTTCCTCAACTGCTTCTGTTTGCTCTTTATGGATAGTAATATTAATTCCAGTTAAAGTTTACATTTTGAACTACAACTCTCAGAATACAATACCCCCGTTATATTTAAGCAATGACTTGAACGTTATTTATTTGTGATACATATGAAACATATGTATGTAAATGTTAAAGTAAAACATGTTACCATTACTAATATGCAATACACTTATAAACAAACTTTTTTAGGCTGAAGGGGGCTGATACTTTTTTTTTTTATTGGGTTTATTGAGTTTGCATATCAAACACAAAGTCATAACAAAACTTCAGGAGGTACCCCATCCAGCCAGACAGTATACATAGTTTGACATTGTGCGACTTGCACCAAGCGACCTTAACCAATCAACGGACCGCATCCTATTGAGTTGCAAAATCTTTACAGTACTCTGAAATGCAGTTAGGAGTCTATTCTAGGGGTATCTCAAAAAGGGACAAACAGGGGAAGAGTGGAGGAAGGGACTGAACAGGCATTCATGCAACAGGGCTAGTTACAAATCAATATGACAGCATGGGTATTTCCATAACACAGGAGCCACAACAGCCAACATGGCACCAGGAAATACAGATCAACAGATCTCCTACTGTGGCATTGGCTCGGGCACCTGCGCTAGAAGGAACTCTTGGAATGGGACCCAGATGTCTGGGGGGAGGGGTGATTTCACCGGCATAATTTCCCAAAATAAGTTTAGTTGTTCTTGACAGTATGCAGCATCCGTCAGCCAGTCTGATTTGTGCAGGCTATGATCACACCCCCAGCATATCTAAATTCTGCACTTTGCCAGCAGGAGTAACATGCGCACTAGCTTCCTATCTCATCCTGTGTGTCCTTAACATATCCCAGGAGCATGACAATAAGGGTACTTAGAAGCGCTGAACCTGATGCGGCATCCGCCACATCAAACACCACCCACCAAAATTTTTGGAGCACATTACAATCCCAAGCAGAATGCAGAAAGTCTGCATTATCAACTGAGCATCTTGGGCATCTAGAATCAGGGCGCAAACCCATATGGTGAACGCGAAGAGTAGTATAGTAGATTTGATGTATAAACTTGAAGTGAATCAAGCACAGACAATAATTGGGGAGAGGGTGCGAATATGCACGCACCACTATCTCCAAGTATCATCAGATAGAGGTGCACCCAGTTCGAGATCCCACTGCACTCTAGCACCTAGTGAAGGTGACAGTGCTGTATTCTGCACAGTGGTTTACAATTGTGTTATTAGTTTCCTGGGAGTCCGTGTGGAGTAGTGCAGTTCTAAAGCCTGGAACACGGTGGGTGGGGAAGGAAAGTCTCTGTTTTGAGCATGAACAGCTGCCCAAATTTGAAAGTAACTGAATCTGTATAGCGGGCTGTTGCAGGGCTTGCGAAGTATGAAACAAGGGGTGATGAAATGGCCCCTGGGTACAGAGAGCCCATGGTGATGAGCTGCATATTGCTGAGTCGCGTGCGCACAGCTGCTTCACATGTTATGGAAAGTGTGGGTTGGTCTGTCAATGGCATGGGTGGTGCATACAGAACATGTGTGTGGCGGAGAGTGTGCCAAGCCAGGATTGAGCATGCCACAGTGTCAATGCCAGAGCACTGCAATAGCGGGGGGGATTTGACAGCTCATATTAAGTCCTGCTCAGGCATAGTGTGGGGCAGGGACTGTATAGGATGGATCCAGAAGTGCGTAAACTGCGGCTGTGCACAATTATAATAGAAGTCTATATCAAGTGCCGCCAGTCACCCCAGCTCAAAGGGCTGCTTGAGCAAGTCCCATGATATCCTAGGCTGGCTACACCAGGGAGATCATCAGTGAGTGAAGTCTGTTCTTAAATTGGCACATGAGTGGCATGGGAAGGTTCATAAATAAATATAAAAATTAGAGAAGGACCACCATCTTAGCGACTGCAATCCGATCAGTGAGCAACAGAGGAGGAGATTGCCGAGAGTTGACCCTCTCCTATGACCAAGAAATCGCTTGTCCATAATTTGCATTCCACAGTTCATTCATGTCCCTACTCAGCCAGACCACCAAATAGCTGCCAGAACCCGTTGCCCAGTGTAGGGTGCAATCAGGCGCATGAGTGGTGGTGTCGTCCATAAGCAGTAGAATAACGGACTTCTCCCAGTTTATTTTATGCATGAGAGGTCCCCAAAGCTAAGAAATTCGGATATGATATGATCTAGATTAATATGCAGGTCCTGGATATACAGGTGACATTGTCTGTGCATATTGACACCAGATTTGGATACTGTCGGGAGGCGAGCCCCTGGTGGTTATGATGTCTGAGATGTGCAGGCAAGGGTTCCATTGCTATAGCGAATAGCAGCGGTGAGAGATGGCATCCTTGCTGGGTGTCTCTAGATATAAGAAATGGCTCAGTGTGCACCTGTTTATTCGTAATCTCACAGTCAGCCTCGAGTATAACAGCCGGAGTGAACAGATGAGTTTGAGACTGAAGCCCAAAGGGGCACGTAGCGCAAAGAGGAATGGCCATTCCAATTAATCGAATGCTTTGTTAGCATCCCCCAAAAATTCTACAGCTCGGCTATCAGGATCCACCACCACCAAGTAAGTCCGCAGGTGGTATGAAGTGGATCGTCCAGGAACAAAATCAGATTGGTCTGGAAATACGATAGTTGGCAACAGGGGTAGAAGTCGGGAGGCAATTCATTTTGCCAGTATCTCATTAACTATGTTTATCAATGACAGTGGCCTGTATGAGTCAGAGTTACTGGGTTATTTGCTGGGCTTGAGCACAGTCAAGATAAGCACCTCATGCAACACAAGGGGTAGCACCCTGCTCTCAATGGACTTTGCAAACATCTCGAGGAGGCACGGGGCCAACAGCTCTGCGTACTCCCTATAAAACACAGCCATGAGGCTGTCAAGGCCTGGTGCTTTGTCTCCTAGTAGACCACGTATGACCTGTAGAGTATGGGTGGAGGAGTATAATGGGGAACAGATGTCCCTCATTATGTGCTTTTACCTCTACTGTCCCCACCCGCGGGACTACTCCAAAGCTCTACAATATAGTCACTTCCAAAGCTCTACAATATAGTCACTGGCCCAGGGCTTGCGCAGTAGAGTGGCAAACATTTTTCCTGATCTGTCTCCCTACCCATACCACCTAGCCATCGCTTCCTTCCCCAGAAAACACATCTTCTGGTGCGCAGACTCATAAACTGTGTCATTCTGTCTTGAGCCTCTGCCAGAAGCGTCTTGTCATGTGATTCATAAAACCGTCTTTCCAGATTCACAAGCTGTCCCTCCAGATTGGACAATTCACAGCGCAGCGAACGTAATATACCATGCTGCTAGGCTAGACAAATCCACTAAATGATCACTTTAAATGCCTCCCAGAGTCTACCAGGGGACTGCACGGAGCCCTTGTTCTCGGCAAAATAGTTAACAATTGCCTCCTGCACCTCTAGGCTCCAGGTGAATGCACACTGTGAGTGGCCATGGATGCTCATCTCCAAGAACACAGGAGAGTGGTCAGAAAGTGTGCGTGGGTGGTGCACAATTACAGCAGTCCAGGGTTCTGCGTTCCTGATGCCTATCCAAATGTCTATGTGGGACCAGCTATTGTGTGTGGTGTTAATAGAGGTCCCCGTCACCATGTCTAGTGCACCACAGGTCCACCAATTCATGCTCAGACATAATGGTATGCAGCACTTTTGCAGCGGTTGGGTGGGGGGGTTGGGTATTACTGCTGCGGTCCATGTCTGGATCCAGTACCACATTGAAGTCGCCTCCCTACAATAACATGCCAGGCTGAGCGTGCCAGCCAAGTGCCATACTTCCACAAAGTGGCCAAAAACAGACAGCAGCTGAAAAGGCAGATCAAATAACACTCCTGAAAGCATAACATATATCCATGATGGATCACAGGTCACCCTCCTGGTGTACCACAACAATCCTCTATGGAGGATAATCGCTACCCCACGGCCATAGCAGGAGTAAGGAGCAATGTGACATTCCGTGATCCACCCTGCGTGCAAGTGAAATTCAGATTCCTCCCTGACATGTATCTCCTGGAGCATAACGATATCAATGGCATTGTAGTGCAAGTAGGCTGACACCTGTTGCATCTTGCGTGTATCATTCAGCAGACGAATATTCCACGACCAGCATTTCAATGTAGGACTAACAGACCGTGGCATCCTAGAGTCTCATATAGATCATGTTAATGTAGCTTCGAAGTGCAAGAGTCGTGCAACATGCAAGAGTGCAGACAAAGGGGAAGGGAAAGGACATGAACAGCACTGCAACATCAAGATACAAATTGTCATTACACAACATACCACCCATGTCGAACCCCCAAATGGGCTAGACAAGCAGGACCTCCCCAACAGATAGTCCACAACAATCCCTGTTAGTTGGGAACACGCCAGTGTCCCTGGACTCATCCTAGGGGGTAATGGAGAAGACAACAACTCCCATTCTACAGAGCGGTTGAGTTGTTGGTGGAGGAAGAAGAAAGAGAAGACAAAAGGCCACCAGGCTGGGTAATCAGCCCATATGAGGATAAAAGTGAAAAGAAACCTATAGCCTGGTTAAGTTAACTTTTTTCTTATTACTCAGTCATTGTCACTTAGGTGGCCATCCCCATCAGCACTGCAATCCGGAGCATCCACAGCAGATCTTTTCAGAAGGGTTTTCTCAAATTTTGCAACTGCCTCGGGGCTTGAGAAGAAGTGTAGCTTTCCATTAGGCTGGATTCTCAACTTTGCAGGATAGATTAATGAGTATGTAGCGTCAGTCTGATTCAAAGATCATTTTACAGGTAGGAAGGATCTACACGCAAGCCTGGACTGCCGGGGTGTTGTCTGAAAAAATGGTGAGTGTGTTGTTTTGATAAATAACAGGCTACTGCTCCTGAGCCAGGCAGAGCCCTAAATGGCAGTCACTGTAGTTTAAAAGGTGGGCAATGATGGGCCTAGCAGTCGCAACCCAGGGGAGGCCTTGGGCCTAACGGTCTGTGCATCTGCTCCAACACCAACACTTCAGACAAATTGTCTGGGAATAGCGTTTTCAACATGCCCCCCACATAGCCCTCCACTCCCATACAGCGCATGGCAGTGGAATAGGTACTCACAGTATTCGGAGGTTGTTCCTCTTAGAGTGAGTTTCGAGGTCCTCGTTTTAATTCTAGATGACTTCAAGCACTTTTTCAATCTGGAGAAGCCACTTATCGGAGGTCTGTCAACCATTGTCTAAATCAGAAGTGCGATGCTCGAGATGTTCAAGTTTGGAGTCATGATCATCAACTCTATCCTTGAGTCAGTCCAGGTGATCCAATTTGGTGTTTACACCAGCCAGACTCTGTTTTAAATCCAGGAACATAGCCTTGATTGAAGCAGACTGCATCATCTCCTCATGGGTGGGTTTTGGAAATTCTTCATCCAGACCTGCTCGGCTGAGGGATCCAGATTTTTTACGGGTATCGGACAAGGGCTTTGACTGCTTGTGATCAGTTTTCCCAATTCCGACCGTCTCCAGTTACGCAGAGACTGTGAGTGACCAAGAGTGGTAACCCAGCTGAAAACAAAACCAGGCCTGGATTAAATGATGCACAGGATGTCAGTGTAATATGTGAGATTGTAGGTTGTGCTATGTAGGAGTAGCTTGGAGCATCCAGCTGTGGGGAATTTGCACCAGTGTACCCCTCATAAGAGTGTGACCCCCACAACACAACAGGTCAAAGTCAGTAAAGTTAACACTGAACTGACCGAAGGGGTTCGCCAGCGCAGCCCAGCACCAGGTGTCTCTGCCATATGGGTGCCACGCAGGCTCCAGTCCCAAATCTAAGCTAGCCAACCAAAAGGCAAGTTGGTGCCACATCGATGGAATAAGCGGACATCAGGGCCCCCCTCACAGGGCAACGCACCTCTGGGGCAATAAAGGTTACTGTCCAGGCAGTTAGACCACAGAGTGCAGTGGGGAGGTTCCCTCAGCAAGGTACATGGTCTTCCCTCCTCTCCCAGGTGACATACAGAACCCTGGAGGCACACCGGATCTTCTCCCAAACAGAATGGTGTGCCACCATGGCACCATCCGCCAGGCTCAGCCAAATCCTCACCAAGTTCAATGCACACAGTCAGGGCACAGGGAGGGTCTCAGTAGAGCACTGCCACAGTGTCAACAGGCTCCAGAACGGTTGTGAGGGCCCCCCCCCAACCAGCCAGTAGCTACGTAGGCACTGGAGGGATGTACAGCAGTTCTCAGCTGGGTCCCAGTGTTCCCCCACCTCAGCCAGCAGTTGGGGCTATGGGCGTGGCATGGACAACCTTCTACAGGGGGTGAGATGCGCAGGTGCAACACCCTCGCTCTGCAACACTCCTGCATGCCACAGGGCTTCAGTCTTTAGTTGGGATATGGGCAGGGGCAGTATTCCACTTACTGCACTGTCCCTGCCAGCTCAGTCATCCTCTTCCTCTAGCGGCGGCTGGAGCCACTACTAGGCAAGGGAGATCCCCTGCATCGCTGCTCAAACACAGGCCCGGCTGGGCCACCACACTCCTCGTGGGCCTCTGGCACTGCACTCTCCCTGCACTTGTGTCACTCGGTCAATCACCCTCCAGTAAGCCAGCAACAGCGGGGCAGGGTAGATTCCACTTATCAGTTCCACTCGGTTGCCATCCAGGGGGAGAACCCCCTCCACTCCACACAAGCCACTGCCTTCCATCCTCGTGGCCGCAGCTCCGCCAGACTCACAAAGCATCAGACCTTTCTGGGCTCCGTATAGCAACAACAAATTGTTTGGCTTGCCCATATAGGTGCTGATGGCCCCAGAATTAAAGAAAATGTATGGATCAATTCCTCTAAACCTGCGAAGAGTCACCAAAAGGGAGCCATCTTTCAGTCATACCAGGCCACACACCCAATATTTCCTGAGACCTAATTAGGATTTCCCTATAGCTTATTTAAGAGTATCTTCATTAACTTAGATTCGCAAATAATTATGCAGGAAGACCCTGACTTTTATACTGATCATCAGGTTATCTTTCTTATCTTTTGTACTGCTTCAACTGAAACACTTGTATGCCTTATGCTTATATGATTTAACTTCATTCACTACTTCATTTCACCGTTGGTAGTCTTGTAATTATATAGAATGTTCTTGAGATTCATTTTCCTCTCTTTGGCTTTTAATTTGTAATAACATTTTTACCTTTATTCTCCACCTCCTGGATTTAATTTGTGACCAAATTGAAAGGTTGATTTTAACTTTCCTTTACTTCTTCAGCATCCTAAAATGGTCTGCTGGAAGAAAACAAATACAAATATGGGAGCAGAGCATCATCATATGTTAGATAAAAACAATGTAAAATGAGCAAGAAAGATAAACTAGTGGTCTGAAATGACCAAGGTCACACTTCTTGCTTTATAAAACTCCTGCACAAATGTTTAAAATAGTCAATTTGATTGGTTACCCGAGACACCACCTGTGTTCCACTAGGATTCACCACACAGTTCCTACCATCGAGCACCCTCTAGCATTACACAGAATATTCAGTGGCAGTGTTAACATTGCTATTTTATCATTTTAGCACTTATTAATACAAAGGGGGTGTACAATTTAGAAATATGTGTGAATTACACACGTGCAAATTACCTTACCTCACAGTAGCGGTACATAGCAGATGCAGAATTAGCAACTGTAAGTAAAAGTCAGTTGTAATCATGTTATAGTATGTGGTATTGCTGCATAGAATAGAAAAGTGTCCTGAATAAAACTGCTGCAGGGAAAAAGAAGCTAATGCCCAAAAGGCCCCTATCCTCCCTACATCCACACTCCATCTCAACTGGGAAAGCACTCGGGTGGAGGTGGAAGATGGAGGTTCGCTACCACTGGCTGCCAGTGAGGGATAGAATACAATACAATTTTATATATGCATTGCATCCACCCTCGATTGAGGATGCAGGGAATCTTGGCTATTTGAAGATGTCAGATTTTTCCATCATCTCTGTGCACCGGAGTGTGACGGACCTATAATGGAATGGTTGTTTTTAAAGTTGTTTGTGGACCTGTTTATGGTCTGCTAGGTCGTTTTTTACTGTTGATTTCTCTGATTAACACCAATACTGCCTGAAGAAAGCGCAGATCCAGGCAGTCTCCATTCGTTGCAAAACACTTACATGGAGTGTCCTTACAAGTTCAGAAGTGTCCCAATTTGCAAACATGGACCACTTTCTATCTATCTCATTCACTAATGAGAGAATGTGGGGTTAAAGACAAATGTGTCAACTTTGGAACCAGTGAACCTGGTTAGAGTCTGGGCGTCAGCTCAACATCCTGTGATTCTTGGAAATTAATTTAATCTCTTCCTGCCGGAAAAAATGAACTTGTGTAATGTAACTGGTTCCCACTTAAAATGCTCTAATACATTCATGTTTAGTTTGCGCCTGTATAAAACAGCGAAAAAATGAAGAAATAGTACCTCAACCGAAGTATAAGCAGCGGACGGAATCTAATTAAAATATATCAATCTGTTCTTAGTAAATGTGCCACAGAAAGATGGTAGTGACGACTGGCACGTGCTGCTGAATCAGACGCAGCAAAGAAGAACAATAACAATGCCAATGAAGAGTAAGTAATGAGAGGGCTAAAAGTAATTTTTTAGAGATTTTTAAATATTTTTTTATTAAACACCTTTGACTATTGCCGTAGCAAATGCGCATACATGCTGCCTGCCGGCTTGACCTAAGAGGCTTGAAAAACAATATTGTTCAAAACATTTTGGGCAAAGCAGATAGTACGAAATATTATCAGTATTTTTCTGTTTGTCAATAAAATAAGCTCTCTTGGTACGCGCATGAGGCTTGGGGTGCCCTTCAAAGTTGGCTTTTCTGTGCCGCACGCTGGCCCTCCCTTCTTCGTATACTCACCATGCAAAAAGAAACCACTTCTTCCATGCATGTTCTTGTTTTTGTAACTCACCAATAATTATGTGATATGAGTGGACTCTATGCTGCAGCCAGACGCTGTCTTCTTCTCTGTACTCATCTCTGCCGCCTTGCCTTTGCTTTTGTGGTTGGTCTCAGGGCCATGCATGTGACTTGAAAACACATTAGCAGGACAAATAATGATTCCCTGTTGCAGATTGCTGTTTTTCTTACTTTGTATATTTTCCGAAAACTAATAAAATATTTGTAACAAAAAAAAGAAATAGGAGTGAACCATTGAGACAATATAACCCTGCCCCCTCTTTAAACCTCTCATGGGAACTCAACCAGATTTTCAAAAATATTTATTTCAGGATGAATACTTTTTTCAGTAACACGTGTCTAACTAGATGTGTTTACAATTATTGTTGAAAGGTTTTTGCCTAGTACGGCCAGGACCATGTCCTTTTAGCAGTTTATTACTTATTTTTGTAGAAGTCCTAGAGGTTTTTCCCTTGGTTTCTCCACATTTTTCCTCATTCGTTTCCTCCTTTCTTTGAAAGCTTAATAACTCCCTTTACCTCCTTATTCCTGCCTCTTGCATTTATCTCATCCACAATTTTTGCCAGTCTCCTTCTGGTCCCACATTCGTGCTTTCCAGTTGTATTTAAACCTTCTAGTTTTGGGTCTGTTTTGAAATGCATCCTTACTCCTAAGCCCTTCATATTTCTACAAAAAACCTTCCAACCTCCTCCTTAAAAATCTCAGTTATCTTCCTGGTCGCACCACTCACTTTCTGCTCCTCTTCCTCAGAAATCTCACTAATTTCCTCGTTTTACCACTGTCAGCCTTTCCACTATAGTTCTGTTTGCCCATTCCTTCTTGTACTCTTTCTCACCCACTTCTTTCTTAGTTTGTAGGTAATTAATTTATTCTACTGTGTAGTTTGTCGTCCTCAATCATACCTTCCATTAAAGATATAACTTTTGCTGCTCATGCCTCCTCTGCACCAATGTAGCCTTTCTCACAATGTTTCTCACCTGGCCACCTCTTCTTTCGCGGGTAGAATGAAGTAAAAAATGCTGTCTTGTCATTATCCTGTACCAGAGTTTTATTTTCCATGCATACTTAGAGTTCCTGGTGATTGTTCTCTAATAATTGTTATTCCTTCACCACTTCCAGCTGGCTTTGTATTTTCTCCTGTTTTCTGTTTCATCAATTAACTCAAATCACTGTAGAAGTGATAACTTTCACTTGGTGTAGGCAGAAGCTTGGAGAGGCTTTCAACTGCCGGCTAATATACTATGATATTCTTCGCTTTGAGACTTCCCACAGCACCACTCTAATGGACTTGCACAGCTAGTTATGCAGCAGGACCTTGCTGAGCCAGACCCTCCCCCTGTCCAGTGGCTCTCTCCCCCACAACACCTCTAGAACTTTTGATGTCCCAGGGGACCAGGCTCTTATTGGAGCCCTGGTAACGTAGTAAATAAGTGGCCCTTCTTTTCCTATATAAAAAGGACAGTATGTACAGTGATGGCCACTATGAGACTGGAATCACAAAGTACCATTTCTATCTAGAGATTGCATCATGTTTTCATATGTCCTCATTACAACGAATATTTGGTCCCTACATAAAACAAGCCAATTCATATCAACATTCCCTAACCATTTTTTGGACCTCTTTTCAGGGTTCACTGATGGGATCTGAAGGTCTGGGCTAACTGGAAAGCCATGAATCCCAAGTGCATCCTACCTGTGGACCAGGTGAAGTATTTATATTTCCAGTTGTCTTATTTGCTATGTTTATTATAAATGTTGCTCTCCTGTACACAAAAATGTGAATAAACCTGGACTATGGATAAGAAAAATACTGACTATCCCTCAGAAGAACAGTCCTCTGCCCCCGCAGTGGGGTTACTGACCAACAAACTAAACTGTGAAACTGGGTATGGAAAACTGATAAAACCCAATTAGGAGTCTTGTCAAAGGCATTTGACCCTTCAATGCCTCACCACAAACCTTAACTGTCATTTAAACCTGGAGAACCTTTTCTTGTGTTTTTGCTTCCACATCCTTTTTCGTTTTTTCTCCTTCTTCTTTTCTTTTTTTCTTATTGTTACATCTCTTACTTCTTTTCTCTGCTCTTTCTTAGCATGTCTTATCAAGTTGCCCAGTGCTCCCAAAAAGAGTGGGTGAACAAGACTCCTGTGACTAAATTGATCTCCCTCGCACAGATCCCCCTCGTACACCACTGGTGCACTGGAGGATGCTCCTTCTCCCATCTAGCCACCAAAGCTTGGAACACCCTCGCTCTCCAAATCTGTACCTCGCCCTCACTGACAGACTTCAGAAAGGGGCTAAAGACCTAGCTCTCCAAATGAGACCCACAGCAAAGCGCCTGGAAAGCCTCACGGTTGACAAGTCACTCTATGTAAATACTACCTGATTGATTGAATGAGTCTGTCACACACCCACTGCTCACAACAACATTCTACATGTATGCTCTGAATGTGTGAGTGCCAACAATGGGCAGCCATTGTGAGATAGACATATCTAGGTGGTGTTTTGATTGCACTCTTGTGCCAGTCCCACACGAACAGCACAGAGAAAAGTCTGAAAGTGTAGATTGCAATAATTAATAAAAGAAATGTCACAATACAGATGACAAGCGAGCACATTTTTGTCTTAGTGAAAACATTTAATGTATTCCAGTGTTCATCTCATTCCACAATTCTTAAAACCCCATTGACTCACTGGCTTTAAAATCGTTTATTACGCTGAATAACATGTACTTTTGTCACATCTAAAATTACCATAATGTACATTTTATGAGCGGATCACAAATTTGACATATGTCCTAAAGTGGTTTATTTGCTAATAGGAAGATTAACTGGTCATTCAGAGAAGAGCATCGAGCTCAACTTCAAGGAAGGTGTGAGAAGAAACAGCCCCTTTTACTGCTTGGTTGTAAATGTGGTTTATTACATTGAAATTAAATTGTCAATCTATAGAGCACTTCATTTTCAGCATGGTAGCCAATTTATATTGCATAATAATGATTGCTGCCTGCAGTTTTTGAAAAAAAAGTGCTTACTGAACAGTTTTATAATAGTTCTGAATCTGATCACGGGCCTTTTATAAGTGCACACATTGCTTAATGTAGTCATCCTTTTGTAATTAGAAGTTGCTAAGCCTCTGAAATGTTGCATATTACATTGAGAAACAATTATCTTACGAGGTGTGGGGTGCTTGAACTTCAAAGGAGCTAGATGCCCGTAACCAAAATACAGTCAGAGGCATCATGCAAATCACAGGGATATACCTTTTTGAGTTTAATTAAGATTTATAGTAAATGGTGTATAAATAACACTTCAATAGAAAGTAGGCTTCTGGACTTCAAAATGATTCTGCATTACTGCTGTTGTTTCTTTAGTGTGTATCATGTTAGATGTCGGGTTACTATAGTGATACCCTCTGAAGTATTAGTAAGGTCACTATTGGAAGAGCTAGGTCCCTTAGACCCAGAATAACTAATGCTGTCCTTCTGCAAGCGTGATGTAAATAGTCTCAGGTGACAGCAAGCTGTACACATAGTCAATTACAACTGCTGAGAGGAAATGATTTGTTGTAACAGCCACTGTTCAACCTCGGTGACATCAATGTTTCCATGGAAACCGCTGCCTATTGCACTGCTCAGAATTGAGTATTGATCACTGTAGGGCCAACACTATTTCAGAGTCTGGCTACTTTACTGTGTGGCAATTTACGATAGCAACATCACTGTATATTTCAAGCCCCAAAGGAACCAATTTAGCAGATAGTTACAGTAGAATATTAGCAGAAGTCAATACTAGCAGTCTGATTACTGTCCTGGAACAATAATTCAATGCTTTTGCTTTGTGCCCTTTAAACATTCCACCAGCTATTACAGATTCAAATAATATTCATCCCCGAGACAACTTCAGATTCATTTGACTTTTACTTCAAACTTTATTTTTCATGGTTATATTACCTGTCAATAAATGCATTCAACTATATTAGCCAGGCACCGGCATCTCGCAAGTAAATATCTATTGATCACAATGTGATGATCACGCAGTGTACTGCAAAGATTCTATTTATGATCTCATTGTCCTGCTGAAATGTTATCAAGTATAAGCCAATAAAGAAATGAAAGCTCTATGCAATGTATAATAAAATACAGAAAACTGCCGTTGATCATAGATCTAGGACGGCCTGCGATAAAAATAAAGAAAACAGTGAGTGGCCTGTATCCAAGGACTAATGGGTCACCGAGGCTAGAGAAGTGACTCCACAGTCCCGAATTTACTATTAAATCGGAGTTTACGATTAGCAAAAAATATTAAAATTACACAAAATTGTAAGTTTACCTTTGTGAATGAGGGCCATAATTTGCATCCATATGTCAACATTCGCCTGCGCACAGGACAACATCCAAAAGGGCCAAAGCTGCAAATATAATCACATTTATTGGACACTGTAATGTGTTACATCGCAAATTACCTCCTGTTTCACCCAGAGCCAGATAATCTCACCCACCACTGGGGTTCACAACCTCTTTGCTGGTGTTGTCTGGAACACCGACCTGCAACAAAGAGGTTGTCACTTGGCTGAATGCACCACAGGAACCATGCATCTTAAAGTGTCACAATAAAATATAAATGAATTGTGTTAAGCTGCAGTGCTTAATTGTAATTAGAGTTATATGTTAGGATGTCAGTTCATATTGCAGCAAATTCCCAGTTAAGAATTTTGAGGGAGAAAAGGCAAAAGTCAACAGTTCAAAAGGATAGTAATACATTGTGTTTGACAGAACACATACCCGTGATTTGTATAGTGAGGGTTGTCTGCAGAAAGCTACACAAAAGTGAAGAGAATGGTTTTCCTCACTTTGGGCCTCATTAAGACCCTGGCGGCTGGCAGTAAGCTGGCGGTAACACCGCCAACAGACTGGCGGTGTTCCGCCAGCTATTATGACTTTGGCACAATAGCCATGGCCATACCGCCGGCCCCTGGGCATGGGCAGTGCAGGGGCCCCCATGCATAGCCCTGTCGAGCATTTCACTGCCCGAATCTCGGGCAGTGAAATGTGCGACGGATGCTACTGCACCCGCTTCACATCAGCATTGCCGCCGGCTCTATTACGAGCCAGCAGCAATGTTGATGTGACTTTTCCGCTGTTACCGTCCGCTGGCCCTGTGGAAAATTCATAATAGGGAGCCAGAAATACCACAGACACTGGTGGTATTCTGGCTCCCGCAGTCTCAGCTGTCTTTTTAAAAGACCGCCGAGGTTGTAATGAGGGCCTTTGTGTTTAGAGATTCTTTTTAGGTATTCCAAAACAAATAAATATTTGTTTACCTAACTCAACTGTCTGCATGTATTACGGAATGCGTGCCCTAAAAGTCTCCCAATATTTTATTTATTCATCATAGAAAGAAAGATGTTGATGTAGAATGAGAAAAAGTTAACAATTGACTCCTTCACCTATGCTTAAACATATAATTGCTCATAATGAGTAGAAGATCGGCCGTTTTCACAAAACATGGTTTCTGATATATGTGGGGGTCATTATGAACACAGCAGTAAACACTGCCATGTTCATGCTGGCGATCTTTCTATAGACCGCCAGCCCCCTTGAGACCCCACCGGCCGTATAAAGAACATTCCGCTGGGCCAGCGGGCGAAAACACTGTTTCCGCCCACCAACCCAGCAGAATGCAGGGTCGGGACATTGCAGACGGCTCTACATGGAGCCGTTGGCAATGCCCCAGTGCAGTGGGTGCAGCAGCACCCGTCTTGCAGATCACTGCCTGTAAATCAGGCAGTGACCTGCATGACGGGGCTCTGCATGGAGGCCCCTGCACTGCCCATGCCAAGTGCATGGGCAGTGCAGAGGCCCCCATAGAGGCCCTGGAGCACCCCTTCCGCCAGCCTGGGGGAAACAGGGTACATTATCCAGAGGGCAGCGCTGCTTGCAGTGCTGCCCTGTCGGATAAATGTAATCCCCCATCGTCAGGCTGCCTGTCGGTGGTAATGTTAATTATATGACGGTTCAGACCACCATGCCAGTGGCGGTCTTTTCCGCCGCTTCTGGCATGGCGGTCTGAACCACCATGTTCGTAATGAGGGCCTATGTGTAGAATGAAAAATAACAGACAAAGTGACTGCTCTCACAAAAATGTAACTGCATGAGCACTACTATGTTTGTGCACCTGCAGACTGGCCAATTTGAAAATGTCTGAGTGTGGAATGGCCCAGGGATGTTACAGGCAAAATGCCCGGTGTACCACCCCCATTGACTGAGAATCACCACACTCTTTCGCAGTGGCGGTTCACTGGGAGCAGGGGGGATCAAAACTAAATTAATTAAGAAAAAAAACACTTACCTCCTCTACGCCACACCGCTCTGCTCTTCCATCTTCTTGCTGCAGGCACAGGCTCCCAGCCTGCCCTGCGGCCAAACCTGACGCTGCTCAGAGCAGCATCAGGATTGGCTAAGAGCGCCCAGCCAGGGCGCACGCAGGCAGAATGGGAGCCTGTGCGAGAGAGCCCTGTGCGCGCATGTGTGTATGGCCAGCCTGAGACGGCCAGGCAAACATACATGTGCAGTGAGGGGGAGTGCTGTGCACACCCCCTCAGTGCAGGTCATCCCCATGGCCCCACCCCTTTCAAAGAAAACGATAATAAACATAGTTTATTATCGTTTTCTTTGAAAGGTTTTGCAGCTGCCGGAGGGGGATGATGCTGCTCCACCCTAATGGTGGAGCCGCCCCTGCTCTCTCACCCTTGCATGTCTGAGTCTGGAAATAGTGATGAACGAATGCAGGAGACCAACACTACAATAAAATAAAGGAGCAAACCCAAAAATGACATGTCTCCTGCCCAAAAGGTGTACTATTAGGCACCAATGCTCATTCGAGATGTGTATGGATGTACATTAAATCATTACCACCCCCAACTTAAGGCTAAACATTAAATAGGTCTAATTTACCCTGATTGGCCCTGTTTAGGCCGAGCACACAAGAACGTTGACCCGTTATAAGTATTGTGAGCTTTTAACCACGCCCATCCCATGCTCATCACATACATTCATTCCTGGGCTTGCCTTTCAAAAATCACTTGATGACTGCTTTACATGTGTCCCACTTTTAAGCTGTTTTTGTCATGGCTTGTAGACTGCCCCTGCTACATTGATTATTGCACGGTTGCCGATACACTTCAGTGTGGGAGAACTATTTTTTTATTTTGTCTCTCCCCTTCGTGCTGCATGGAGGCCGTGGCACTCACAGCACGAAGAGACACAACAGCGTGAACCCACTTGACGGTATTAGAATGCTGTTCGCAATGCTCACAGTTACCTAATCAGACTCAAAAGTGTAAAAATGTTATTGACATTTTTTTTTTTTAAATATTTTTTATTGATTTTATGTTGCAGATATGCAATACAGATTGTTACATTTTCAACAACAGGATCACCCAGTGCAAAATCTAGTATCTAAACCATTTAACAATCGCAAACCCCCCCAATAAACACAACATGGAACACTTCCAGTTTTACAGTATCATTTCTAGCTGTACCCGCAATGGGTTTATCATTTGTTATTTATCTTGTAGAGGTGTTCGCTCGTGACCAGTATGGATCCTATTTTGCGTGTGTAAGTTCCCTGGCTGACTAATGGGGGCTCCATTCAGATTGGTGAACGCGGGCGGTTACCCGGGTTTTGCTGCGCCCCGTGCGTCGTTGGTAGTGCTGTGTCGGAGAGCTGGCAGGTTTTTGCTACAAGAGGGGGGTAGGGGGTCGAGTGCATGTGCTGTGGTGCCTGGGCGCCCTGTGGGTTATATCTCTGTAATGGGGGAAGCAGAGAGATTTATATCGCAATTATTTCGGGTGTGTGTTCCCCAGTTCAAGGGGGAATCTTGTCGTTTTTGGCCTCCAATTTGGTTACCAAATTTTCCCAGGTAGTGTACCCTGTATGTTGTCGCCCCTCGTGCACCATTCTTTTTAGTACCTGGCATTCAGTGCGAGCCCAACGTAGTATTAGGGAATGCCAAGATTTCCCATCAGGAGCTTTGGGGGCTTTCCAGTGTATCGCTATTAATCTTTTGTACATTAAATAGGCTAGGTCTATAAACTTGTGTAGGTATCTTTGTTTTTTTGGTCTCTTTCTCAGTCCCAGTAGACAGGACCCGGGGTCTGCTATCAATGCGAGCCCCGTTAACTCGGATATCTCTCCTACCACCTCCGCCCAGGCAATTTGTATATTAGGACAGTCCCATACCATGTGGTAGAAGGGTGCTGACGGTGCTTTGCATCTAGGGCATACTGGCTCGGAATCGGGGAACATTCGCTTTATCCTGGCTGGGGAAAGATATGTTTGATGCGTGAAATTGAATTGGGTGTACCTAAATCTGGGATTCCTTGACACGCCGCGGGTGTGGGACAAGGCTTTTGGCCAGTCTGCTTGTGGGATCGGGGTGGGGAGTACAGCGTTCCATCTCCCCCAGGCTTTCTCCGCCTGTGGCTAGGGAGTCTTGTTGAGGGTTCTGTATAGGCTGGATATTATTTTTATTTGGTCATTATGTTGAAAAAGTTGGTGGACCACGGGGGAAATCGCCGGTTCCGAGATACCTGCCCCCCATATTTTTCTAATTTCGTGACATAAGGCGTGGTATGTCAGGAACTGACCGGGGCTTATCTCTGTGAGGGCCTGGAGAGCCTCGAATGTCATTAATTTGCCATCTTCAAAACAATCTCCCACTGTCTGTACTCCTGCTTCACTCCACGCCCTTGCAGCTTGCATTCCGGCTGTGGTCCCCTCCAATAAATAGTTTAGTGGTATGAGTGGGGAGTAAGGTAGCTTATCCGCTCCTTTTTGCACATATTTAGCCCAGCACACATGCGCAACTGCAAGCAATGGGTTGGCCCTTTTCCGTTTTGGGGAGCTTAGATGTCAGCCATCTTATGAGGGGGGTCCCATTCCGCCGGGGCTCCAGGCTCGTGGATTCTGCCTGCTCTGGTCTGTGGATCCAATTCTGGACCCACTGAAGTTGTGCGGCTGCGTAGTATCTTTCAAAGTTGGGGGTTCCCAGGCCGCCATCGTCCAGCGGGCGTTGCAGCGTGGTTAGCGCCACCCGTGTTCTGCCACCGCCCCAGATGAGCTGCAGCAAAGCTGTATTTAAATTGCTAAAGAAGCTTTTGGGAATAATTATCGGCAGGGCCGCAAAACAATATAGCAGCCTAGGTAGGATCAACATGTTGGCAATCGCCACCTTGCCGGGCGGCGAGAGCGGGAGCTTGTTCCAGAATTGCAAGGAGCCTTTTATGGAGGCTAGCGCCCTCCCTAGATTCCCGTCTCTTAGATCTTCTGTGTCATGGTATATGTTTATCCCAAGATATTTAAATGTTGTCGGGCACCACTTTAGGTGCCCTATCTTAGGAGCATCCTGATTATTGGGAGCCCTCTTTACCAGGGGAAACGCACAGGACTTTTCCCAATTTACCACAAGGCCTGACAGGCCTCCGAACTCAGCCAATAAGGATATTACAGAGGGAATGACTGCGCGGCCGTTCCTGATATATATTAAGGCATCATCTGCGTATAATGAGACCGTGTGGTATAGCCCGTTCCTAATTATTCCCCATTCATGTTCCATGAGACGTATTCTTGCCGTTAGCGGTTCCATTGCTATGGCAAACAATAGCGGGGATAGGGGGCAGCCCTGCCGTGTACCCCGGGAGATCGAGAAGCTGTCGGAAATCACCCCGCCCATCTTCACCCTCGTGCTTGGATTGGAATACAATGTCCGGACCCAGCGAATATAATTGGGGCCTATTCCCATGCGAGCCATCGTGGCCAGTAGGAAATCCCACTCAAGCGTATCGAAGGCCTTTTCTATGTCCAGTGAGAGTACCATTTCCTCTTGTGCGTCACGGGGAGTGTCCCCCATTATGCTCAGTAGTCTGCGAATGTTTAGGAAGGTGTTGCGCCTTGGGATGAAGCCATTTTGGTCTGCATGTACCAATAAGTGCATGAGGGGGGCTAATCTGTTAGCTAGTATTTTGCCTAATATTTTGCAGTCTGTATTTAAAAGCGATAGTGGTCTATAGGATTTGACATCCGTAGGGTCCCGGCCCTGTTTGGGGAGTACCGCTATCATAGCTTCCCTTTGGGATATGGGCAGGCTTTCTTTAGTCCACGCTTCTGTGAACACTCCTAGCAGATGGGGTTTCAGTTTGGGTATGTAGGCTTTATAATATTCCGAGGGGAGGCCGTCTACCCCAGGCGCTTTATTCCTGGGCAGCTGTGCAAGGGCTAGTTCTATTTCTTCTGTTGTTATGGGGGTTTCGATTATATCTCTATCTGTTTGTGATAGTTGGGGCAGGAGGGAATCCGCAAGAAAAGCCTCAAGTTGTGTAGCTGTGCATGAGGTGCATTTAGTGTATAAGTTTGAGTAATATTTCCTAAACGTCTCATTTATTTCTACTTGTGTGGTAGCCATATCTTGCGTGCCCACTCGGATGGCACCTATCGGAGCTTGCTGTCTATCTTCGCGAAGTAGCCATGCTAGCATTCTGCTTGATCTATCCCCTTCCGTTTGCAACCTAGTTAAATAATAGTTATAGTCGTGGCAGCGGAGTCTGCTATCTGCGTCATTATATTTTGAGCGCTTTTCTTTTAGGACAGTATTGGAGATTTCCCCTAGTGCTACCGCTATTTCCGCTGTCCTGAGCTCCTTCTCTAGTTTGCCAATCTCTGCCTGTAGAGAGCGTCTCACTCCCCATGTGGTGGATATACACACTCCGCGTGCTACTACTTTGTGGGCGTCCCACTCTGTCGCCCGAGTTGTTGCGGACATAGCGTTTATATCCCAATATTGGCTTATAGATTTTCCCAATGATTCGGCGAATGCTAGGTCCTGTAATGCCTCCACCTGGAACCTCCAAGTGGGGACTGTCTGACGTGTCCTTCCCCAATTCAGTGTTACTCTCAATGGCGCATGATCCGACAGCATCTTTGCTAAGTATTCCGATTCGGTAACCAATGCCCCTATTTCGCGAGTGCCCCATATTATGTCTATTCTAGTGTGGGTGTTGTGTGGTACTGAGTAAAATGAATATTCCCTTTGTTCTGGATGGCCTAGCCGCCATATGTCATGGAGTCTCATAACGCTTGCCCATTCTTGCAGGGGACCTGTGGATTTCCTGTTGGTTAGTGAGCTCGGATAGGCACTGGTTCTATCTAATACTGTAGATGGGGTGCTATTGAAGTCACCGCCCCAGAGGGCTAGGGCCATGGGGTGGGACAGTAGTGTTGGAGTGAGAGTGGTGAGAAAACCTGTGATGCCGCTATTTGGGGCGTATATACCGACCACTGCTATTTGTCTGCCATCTAGTCTGCCCTCCACCACTACATATCTCCCTCCCTGATCTATCTTGTGTGTCGTCAAGAGGAATGGGACTCCTGCCGCTATCCAGATCAACACCCCCCTCGCAAAGGCCGAGTATGTTGTGCCTATCAGCTGGCCTCCCCATTTCGTGCGCAGGTCGCGTAGGTCCCCCTCTAGCATGTGTGTCTCTTGCAAAATGGCAATATGCACTCCTAGTCGTTTGAGTCGAGCGTGCACTCTAGCCCATTTACTCAGCGCCTCCAGGCCCCTGATATTCCATGTTACTATGATATACTGTTTTTTGGTATTATTGCTGGAAGACATCATATGGGGTTTTGGGGGTGCATTGCTGTGTTAAGGATCTGGGCTCTAGAGTTGGCCCACCTGGTCACTACCTTCCTGTAGCTGGTATTTAAATATAGCGGGTGCAGCTGTTTATTTTGTGCTTTAAGTGATTCCGGTACTTGCGTTCCTACTAAACTATTAACCCCAACTCCCCTTATTAAATCCCCTATACTACTTTCAACTATTGTGAAACTACTAAACTTAAAAATACGTGAAGTAACCCATATCCGGTTGGATTTGCATAGTGGGATTCTCATATCGTACAGATGTGGCTCTTATAAGGGGCTCACATCTTTCCGCAGACTTAGGGGGTCATTCCAACCCTGGCGGTCTTTGACCGCCAGGGCGGAGGGCAGCGGAAGCACCGCCAACAGGCTGGCGGTGCTTCCTGGGCTATTCTGACCGCTGCGGTAGGAAAAGGGGAACCGGCGGTTTCCCGCCGGTTTTCCCCTGGCCCAGGGAATCCTTCATGGTGGCGCTGCTTGCAGCGCCGCCATGGGGATTCCGACCCCCTTCCCGCCAGCCTGTTACTGGCGGTCTTCACCGCCAGAACCAGGATGGCGGGAACGGGTGTCGTGGGGCCCCTGGGGGCCCCTGCACTGCCCATGCCACTGGCATGGGCAGTGCAGGGGACCCCTAACAGGGCCCCATTCAGATTTTCACTGTCTGCTTGGCAGACAGTGAAAATCGCGACGGGTGCCACTACACCCGTCGCACCCCTGCAACTCCGCCGGCTCCATTCGGAGCCGGCATCCTCATTGCAGGGGCTTTCCCGCTGGGCCGGTGGGCGGCCTTTTGGCAGTCGTCCGCCTGCCCAGCGGGAAAGCCAGAATGGCCGCCGCGGTCTCCTGACCACGGAGCGGTCATTCGGCGGTAACTGCATGGCGGGCGGCGACCGCCGCCCGCCGTGGTCAGAATGACCGCCTTAGTCTGCTGCTATTGTCGGGCGCCCCTTGAAACATGAGATTATTCCCTCCAGCACCGCCCGCCAACCGCGATACGCCCCCAGGTGTCCCCAAAACCTTAGCTTAGTGTTTATATCAAAGATACACATTGTTGGAAGCGCATTGTCCCCACGCCTCGTCGGTGCCATAGAGTATCTGGAAGTTTTCAGGTTTCGAGCATCGTCGCTGGCGGTCTCTCTGGGTGAATGTGTGTAGTTTAAAGTTCGTCAGCGGATCTGGGGGTGACCTTTGGCCCACCTAGCTCTCCTATTAACGTAGATGTGGAACTGGCCGTGTCTGAGTCCGATCCCAGCTCTGAAGGTTTCCTAGTAATTGCACAGTGACTTTGCATGTGTAACGGCGTCTCTTTCAGCACTTTTGCTCTTTCTTCTGCTGCCTGCCAGTCGTTAGGCTGGCCTCTGGTCCGTCTTTTGGATCGCTTCCTTGCAGCAGGAGTTTGCCATTTCTCATCCCCTTCCGTGTCTTCCCGGGGGTGAGCTAGGCCCTTGGCATGTAGCCATGTCCAGGCATCTTCGGGGTTTGTGAATATATGGGTGCGGTCCTCCACTACTACCCTTAGTTTTGCAGGGAAGAGCAAGGCATATTTTATGTTGTGTTCCCGTAGGCGTTGTTTAATTTTGACGAAAGAATTGCGTTGGTTCTGCACCTCTTGTGTGAAGTCTGGGTATGCGTTAATGACCGAATCTTCATACTTAAAGGGGCCTTTGCTTCGGAATTGTTGCAATATTGCATCTCGATCTCTGTAGTTCAGGAATCTAGCAATCAGTGGTCTAGGGGGCTGGCCAGGGGCCGAGGGTCTACCCGGTATTCTGTAAGCCCTTTCAACTGAGAAAAACTTGGATGGAGCCCCATTTAACACCTCCTTGATTAGCCATTGTTTCAAGGAGATTTCTGATTCCGGTTGTCGCATACTTTCTGGAAAGCCCAGAAACCTCACGTTGTTGCGACGCACCCTACTCTCCATTTCCTCCGAACTCCTCCAGAGTACCTTCAGCTATGCATCCATGCGCTGGATCTGTTTTTGGTTTCCTTGCGCTATTGGAGTTAAGTCGGTTATTTCAGCTTCGGTTGTTTTTACTCTTTCAGCTAGACTTTGGTGTTCCACTCGTAGGAGGTTCAAGTCTTGTGCAACTGCGTCAATTCTGTTTTCCAGAGATGACTTAGTGTCCAAGATTGCCTGCAATACTTTCTCGAACTGAGCAGAATGCGCCAGAAGTGTGTTTTCTAGTGACTGCAGAGATGGGTTAGATTGTTGGTCGGCAGGTGTTGGTCCTTGAGTGGTTCGGTCTAAGTTCTTGGCTGATTTGGCCCTGCCGGTCATTTTGGCTGTCTCGAGATCTCCTCCTAGTCTGCAATAATTTCGCACTTTTGGTCCTCTTAATTCGTTGAATTAAACTTTTGCTGAGTGTCCTGGATGTGGTGTGCCCATACGGCGTTGGGAGCGTGGGGTTGGCCAGCAATGCCAAGGGAGGGCGTAGCCTTGTCTATGCGTGCTTATAGCCTGTGACCATGCGTTCATTGACAAATGCTACAGCTGCTGATTTTCACGGCGGTCCGATGTTGAGTTCCGGTGGGGCTGTCTGCGGGGCCCACCGGTGTGTGTGGGGAGCGTAGCAGCTGTAGGAGAGCACTCTCACCCTCATAGGTGGCGGCGGAGCCTGGTGCCAGAGGTTTCCCCAGAAGGAGGGGGAGCGTAGTTAAGGGCCGAGGCAGGCGGCGTAACCCGGGAGAGACCAATGAGTGGGGCGAACGTCAGGAGCTGCGGATGGGCTCCGCGCAGCGCAGGTCAATCGAAGCAAGCACAGACCGCGGGGGGACCGGCGCGGCCCCAGTGCCCGCAGCACGCACCAGCCGTCTATACTGTGAAAGTTAACAGGCTCAAGCCTATGGAGGCACGCGGCGCTTATTAGTCTTACGCCTTTTATATTTTTCACCCCCCCCTTTTAGGGTTCAAGCGCCGCCTGTCCCCATCCCCGAGGGCGCAGGTGGGTTGCATTGATGATGGGGCGGTGAGGGGGGGATGGCCAGGAGTCCGGGAGTGTCCCCTCTGCGTTAGATTTTAGTTTTTCCCCCCCCCGGGTTTTCCCCCACACCGCATTACACTGGCTCCTGCCAGTAATCCTCTGTTCCCTCCTGGGCTGCTGCAACGATGCGTCTTTGATTCTGGGCAGAGGCGCCCCTTCTTTGTCTTTGGAAGCGTGTCCGCGTGGCCCTGCCGCCGCGACGCCCAAAATGGCGCTCCGGCCCCCCGAGCCGGCCCCAGCCCAGCATGCCTCGGGCGACGTGCAGAAATCCTTGTTTGGCCCGTGCGGCCGCGGCTCCTCAGCCCCTCCGGTCGCGCATAGAGAGGGCGGAGGCCGGCCGCACGAGCGAGAGCGTGCCCGGAGTCGCAGAGGCAGCCCCTCCTTCCCGTCGCCGCGCCCGGCATGAGCCCCCGGGGCCCGGCCTCGGCTCGCCAGCACACCGAGGGGCACGCACGACCCGCGGCAGATGCTCCAGTCCCTCCCGGTCGGGTCACCGCCCCGGCTGCTTCACCAGGGTTGCGGGGGCGCCCTTCAGGATGTCTTGAACAAGCCGGAGACGGAGCGCTAGTTTCAAGCGACCGTCCCGGCCGCCATTTTAGCTCCTCCCTAAAAATGTTATTGACATATCGAAATAATTTGTCTCATCGGCAAAAAAATAACAAATCAATAAAACTAATTAAAAACAAAAAACTGAATGCTACATACATATATAAATATATCAATAGATTAAACTGGAAAAAAGTAAGCTCATTCAATAAAAGCATCAATCAATGTGCAAAGTTCAAAAGACAAGCAGCATAAAATAGGCAAGAACAATTTGTTCCATACTTTGCTGATAACCGCGTAAGTGTGTTTCTGCCAAGACTTAAAGGTTCAGGGCCAACTTACCCAGGAGCCATAAGTTCTTTATGTCTAATGGACCAGGCCACCAATGATGAGTCACTGTTAAATAGTCTATAGGCATTAGCACGGTTAAAGAGTGATACATTTTTGCATAATGGCACAATCCATCTTCTCCTCAGGCTACATATCTTGGACTGAAAAAGAGAAAATGTTCATTAGTTTCATCAGCCCCCATACACAATTTGCACCTACTATCACCATGCCTATAAGGGACCACAGGGCTGTCAGACCAACCATAGTTAAAATACCATATCTGAACTGCAAAACAAAGGCCGAGCTGATTTAAGAAAATACATAAAATGCTCCACTACTGGTTCATGCTTAACTTACAGGAATTTGCTGGTCAGATGGTAATTCCCACCCATTTGAGTGGTCCGAACAAATTCTCCCAAAATTTCTGTTTGACTAAGGAGGCAGCGTTTGATGGAATTGCTACGGGGATGTCCCAATATTGAAGGAAGGCGAGCTCTACCCCTGTTCATTTTCACTATCAACCAGCTTATTTTATTGAGAACCTTAGCTCGCCTCATTATATCCATTAACCCCTCCCTGTAGGGCTCCAATTCCTATGTCCCCCAGAGGTGAATCCATTATAATAGAGGCTTTAAAATTGCCAGTTCTGAGATTGAATGCAACCCAAGATCTAATTTGAGAGGCACCAACGGGGTGCCCTTCCACAACCCCTTGAGATGCCTGAGGATATAATTATCTCTTACTGCATGGTATTCAAATTGCTTCAACCCCACAGCTTAGCCCATACAGAGCTGAACTCCTTACCTGGATTTTATATATTTCCATTACAGGAATAATTGGTGAACACTGGGTAGCTCTTGTCCTCTGCCTTAAGTGTCCCCCTGTGACTTACTATGTGAGAGCATTTCATGATATGACACCCCAGTCACCAGAATCAGATAATCTGATGCCGAAATATTCAAACACAGTGACTCTCTTCAGGCTAACAGAATTCAGTGTCACCCTAGCATTCACCTGTGTTGACCTCAAGCCCAAAGTCTTTATAGAACAAACAGAAATGATTAACTAGGTTCTGGAGACCCCTCTTTGTTTTTGCCAATATAAGGGTATCATCCTGCATAAAACAACCCCGGTATTTTCTGACCTGCCAAACTGGGGGAGTCATTCACACAGTTGTTCAGATACTCAATACAATTGTTAATGTATAAAAGAAAAAGAGTAGGCACCAGAACACAGCCTGGCCGCACCCCACTCTCAAACTTGACTGTATCTGTCAATTTACCTTTATTAAAGCTTCTAATTAATGCAAAAGTGTCTTCGTGAAAGCGAGTAATTAAATTTAAAAGCTCAAGAAGGACACACATCCTCTGCAGCGTGTACCACAACTTTCCCCTCGGAAATAAGTCAAAAGCCGCTCAAAAGTCAATAAATGCAACATAAGTTCCCCCCCATCGATGTCCACAATCTTCCATTTAATTAATAAAAAATCCCAAAACCTGGTCCACAGCACTTACTGCGGGTCTAAATCCTGCCTTAAGGCTTAATATGGCCCTACTTTCCTCGATCCATTCCAGCAACTGGTCTAAAATCTGTTTAGAAAAAATCTTTTGCAAATGATCTATCAGACTGATTGGCTGATAATTTACCTGATCACTGGGGTTGTCCTTTTTAAAAAGAGGAACTATTTCAGCCCCTTTCCAAGTGGGTGGAATTGGCACACCTGCTGCTACAAACTATGCTAGTATAGGGTGCCCAAATAGCTGAATTATACTTATACAAGTCACCCAGTACTTTGTTAAGCCTGGGGGTCTTACCCCATTTGGCTGAATTAATGGCGGACAAAGTTTCAATTAAAGTTAACTCAAGTGGAGTAAATGTCTCCCCCTATCATCACCCACCACCTCTGATCTAGAATTGCCAAGGGCAGAGTGAAGTAAGCTGAAATGTAAAACCCATTTGCCTGATTGATATGACCACCCCATCGGGGACTGGGGAACATCACTTTTATGTGATACCAATTTCCAAAACTGTCTTTTATCATTGCACCTGGTTGCTTCCAAAAGATTTCCCCATTGTTTCACCTCCCATTGCCTCCTAGCCTAGGTCAGCTTCAACCTGTATCTTGCCCTGGTTTGGCTTATAACATATCTATCCCCGCCTTTGAGTCCCTTTAGTAACCCATTTTTGGCATCACTGCATGTTTTAGTATACCAACCTATGCTTCGCTTGGGCCCCGTATAGCCTGCTAGTTATTTAACAAATAAATCTTTAAGGGAATCGTAAAGGTTCAGATGCACTTCTACTATCTTCCCATTGTCAGGACCAAGTGAAAGCATAGTTTCCATATGGTTGGTTGGTTGGCTAGCAGTTTATACCGGGTGACAATAGTAGAGGGGGAGGTTTTAAGTGTTTCCCAATTAACATTAAGCTTGTTATTGGTCACTTTGAGATGTTGCCCAGGATCACCAGAACCAGCGTCATCTAAACATGGGAACAGATTTCTGACAGAGGCTAGCAGTGGGTCATGGTCGCTCTCTTCATGATCCATTACCTCCATGTCAACTATGTGACACCACATACAAATATTTAAAAGCAGATAGTCCATGCGATTCCTATACATCCCGCGTCTAAACGTTGGGGCTAAATTGGCATCTGAATGAGAAAGACCATTGCATGCTATTGCATGCCCAGAGCCCGTGCAACAGCGTGATGTCAACAACCTGTAACACAGCTCGAGTCAACCTGCACCTATTAGGTGCAGCCAGTTGAGGAAAGTCCCAAAGTTGGTGCTCTTCCCTAAAGAGTTTCTGGGCCACTGAATAAGGCTCGAAAGAAGTATTAAAATCCCTGCTATCAAAACATATTAAGCTCTTTTGCACCCTGCTAGCAAGTTATCTAGCAAACAAAGAGTTTCTGATTCCCTGCTCTTTTCCACACTTCTGTTATATCAGAAGGAGCATAATCTCTTTATTAGTTGAAAGAACTAGTCACTGGATATCGGCAGAGCCAAAATTCATCTTGCTTGCTCTGCACTTCAGATTTACTGCTGGGCCAAATTAGTATGCCGCCTAAAGGCCTACCAGAGGCTGCTTCACGAGAAGGGATCCAGAAGCTTTTAAAATGAGATCTATACCTGGGTGTTAGAAATGGGGTTTCTGGTTTGCTAGGGTATGCACCTCAGCCAGGCAGAACCTACCCACTCTAGTCAGGGCAAGGGAGTTACACGTCTAAGGTAACCCCTGCTCACCCCCTTGGTAGCTTGGCACAAGCGGCCAGGCCTATCCCAGAGGCAGTGTGTAAAGCGTTTGCACAACACACACAATACACGTGACGCAAAGTGTACACCACAAAGTAAACACAACACTGAGCTATGTAAAAATAATCTGTATTGCACAAAACATAATTAGCCCAACATTACACGTAAGTAATACCCTGCTACCTTAGCAGTTGTCAGATCATTACACAAGGTTAATAATACTCTGCAAGAATACGCAGTTGTCACATTAGAACACGTAAGTACTCAGGATTCTGCAACATAAGCAGTAGTCAGGAATTACAATAAGAGTTATATGCACTTGTCATGAACAATTCCTAAATACCCATAAAAGGAACATTAGAGAATATCTCACAAGTCATATAAATACATATCTGCTCGTCATGCTCATAAAAGAAACATTAGCACATATGTAAAAACATCAAACACAGGTAGGTAATATATGAACCAAAGAACTGTGGATTGCAACTATTATTGGTCCCTTAAAAAGTACCTGGTTGGATGAAGAGGCACTTCCAGTGCCTAGAAGGCGGACAATGTGGCCCCCGGCGCTCCTATGCGCAAAACGGGGGCCTTGGATTTCCTTGGGAGGAGAAGAGGGCGGAACGCACCTCCTCAATCCTGTTAACAGGCCCCTCTGGGGACCGGTATTACTGGGGGCCTCCCTAGGCCTCCACTGGCCCTCACGAGGGGGGGGCCCTGAGTCAGAGAAATCCTTTGAGAAAGGAGGGGGGCACCACGCGCCCCCTCCGATTTGAAAAAGGGCCCCTCCAGGGACCCGCGAACTCCTGGGGTCTCCCTGGGCCTCTGTCGGCCCTTCCACGGAGAGAGACCCCTACAACAATGCCACTGGCCCACGAGGGGGCCAACCACGGAGCCGGTGGTCCAGGCGAGCATCCGGTGAGGCTACTACCTGGCCACCAGACAAAGGAAAGTCCTCTGGGACTTCTACAGGTGAGGGGGACGTCCTGGCCCAAGGCAGGGCCTACCGGTGCCCCGGGGGTGCTCCACGGAGCGGTCCTTGCCCCGGGGGCACCAAGAGGAGCACGCTTGCTCCAGAGGAAAGGAAGGAGGTTTTCTTTGTGCCCTGGGGGCACTGAGATGAGCGCGGACCTCGCGCTCTGAGAGAATTCAAAAGCCCGGCTGCTGCAGTGATCCACACACAGGAGAAGCGCCGTAGAGAGCGCGAGGGGCACTTAGAGGCTCCCGGGCTGTGGCGGTGCTCTTGAGGGATCAGCAATAAAGCGCTTTTCAAAGCGCTAGAGCCAAATCTGCAGCCTGGGCTGCAGCGGTGATTTTTCCTCAACAATAAAAAGAGCGCCTTTTGGAAAGCGCTTCGGGCAAATTTTGTAGAGATTGTTTGCAGGGGTCAGGGGCCACAGCACCCTGCCCCTGGGAGCAAGCCAGACAAGAAGGAGTACAGGGCTGGTGGGCCCAGCTACAGGCCAGCACAAGAGGTGCAGATGGTGGCTGTTCCTCCTAGTGACTAGGCAGGTCACAGGTCAGCACAACAGCAGCAGTCCAAGGTGGTTTCCTGGTGGGTCCATTCATCAGCGTTCAGTGTCCAGTTTCAAGTTCCAAGAATGTTCAAATTGTGGGGAAAATGCCCCTGTACTTATGCTGGGTTTACAGTGTGTTTTACAATGGCAGGGAGAGGAGGTTCTAGCCAGTTACAACTGGTTCTGGGAGTGCCCCCTCTCTCCTTTCAGCACAGGCTCCAAACATCAGTGGGGGGTTAACGACCCTATTGTGTGAGGCCAAGGCACAGCCTTTACAAATGCAGGTGTGCCCCGCCTCTCCCTTCCTCAGCCCAGGAAGGCTTTACAATATGTAGATGCACCTCTGTGACACCTCGACCCTCCATGTGTTCAGGCTGTCTGAGAAGTATGCACAAAGCCCCAACTGTCAGTCTGCCCAGACGTGGATTGGAGACAAGCTGCAAAACACCAAAGTCATGAGCACAGATAAATGCGCACTTTCTAGAAGTGGCATTCCTGTGATAGTAATAAAAAATACATCTACAACAGTAAGCAGCATTTCTCACTACTATCACAGCCATACCAAACATGCCTACGCTACCCCTCATAAATCAGACAATACCCCTTACACATAAGGCAGGGCATTTCCAATGCAATCCTATGAGGTTAGGCTGTTTGTCACTACCAGGACAGGCAACGCAACATGGCACATGTCCTTCCTTCTACATACATGGCACCCTGCCCAAAGAGCCAGCTAGGGCGTACCTTAGGGGTGACTTACATGTAGTAAAAGGGGAGTTCTGGGCCTGGCAAGTAAATTTAGATGCCAGGTTCCTGTGGCAGGAAACTGCTCACACAGGCTCTGCGCTAGCGTTATGTGAAACAGAAGTCCACAAAGCAAAAGCGGCTCTCCCGGCACAGCGGGAGAGCTGATACTACAATATTCACTGCACTCATGAAAATCGAACGATAATGCTTTGTGGTTATTATTTTTACAAAATATTTTTGCTCATAAATCAGCCTGTGGCAGTCCTAGGACAATGGGACCACCACCAAAACGTTCATCATGATGCACTTTTTCTGTCTATGTCATCTCTGGGTCCCCACACTAGGTTAGTAGGGACCCCAAATTAATAACCCCTACCACTATTCAGTGTCTTTTAAGCTTTCTCATAGCCAGAACTTTTATTTTACGGCTGAGAGAAGTTTTGTTTTAAAGGCCTTGTTTGTAATAATATTGCAGTAGGCCTATTAGCTTTGAAACACCTTATAAGGGATAAGTATATTGTTATACTACATTACTTTCTCTTGTTTTTTTCATAGGATTATGCTATTTAGGGGCTAACGATATGGTAACATGACCATGTTTCTTACAAATTATACTCTTGTTATTGTGGCCTCTTAGGGCTTATTTGAGCATTGCAGTCTAATGCCAAAAGTTTTTTTCGGAAAACGGTTTATATTATACTTCCATATGTTTTAATAATCTCTCCTTATTATAATTATGATCATGGTTCGTTCGGGCAGACTTAACAACGATATTACACAATGACTGTTTGCACACTCTTGGTATGGTTGAGTGGCCCTTCTAGTTTATTTATCCTCTGTGGCTGTCTTGTGTATTTTTGGGGAGAATTGTGCATGCCAGCCAGCAACTCTGCTGGTTTGGTGGTGAAAGTGGTATTTTATTGGAATGCAGGGCCACTCGAATTATATAGCAGGAAAATATGAAATTATGAGGCAGGGTTGCAAATGTATGTGTCAAGAAAAGTCCAATTGTGAATTTACAATGTAAATAGCTCTAACTCAAGTCTATTGCATTGCAAATGCTTGTTGTTAAAGGTAATGCACTCACTATACCAAATGCCTAAAGTTCTTGAAGCTTTCTGAGGAGAAACAGTCTTGTATCTATCATCCTGCCTCATGGGAGCTGATGCATACTAAAGCAATAAGTACACATTTGCTCTTTCAATAAGCAAAGAGAGCTGGATGTACAGCATATATGAAGCAAGCTTTGCCATATCTATATAGGCCCAGCCCTTTAATTTACTGGTTGCTCTATTTGATGAAAATGGACTTGGGAATTTCAGTGAGCAAACTGCTCAGTACAATTAAAACGTCCTTAATCTTGCACAATATTTGTATACTCTGTTTTGTTAAGTGTTCTACATAAACAAGCACCAGTCTTCCTAAAATGCTTTGATTGAAGGTATTAGGTGACAATGTCCAGGGTATTAACCAATGACCAGAGATGGACAGAGCCGACAGAGCTCACTTGGGCTACCAGTTTTTATCGTTTTCCATCTTTACGCATCACTCTTTGCAGTCCTGGACATATTTACGTTAAGAGTCTAATGTTAGTGCAATCGACTCGCACTAGTGCAGTAATGCTACATCAGTACCTCTATAGAATACTGAATTTGACATGCTCAATGGAAAGGTTTACGCATGGCAGAAATAGCAACTCTCGTTTTATCACATTTAATCCCGCCTTATTTGACGAATAATGAGGAGCAAAATCATAAAGCAAATATGGAATGTGTCATGTGTGCCTGCTTGTGGGGGAGATATTAGCGGAACGTACCCGTGGCCTTGTTATTGATATGCTACAAGGAATTAATAGTTGGTAATTATCCTCATCCTGTGCTTGACACTCACTTTTAGTTCAATATCATAATTGCGGGTGAGCAATTACCAACCTTTAACAATCACATTAGAAAGCAATAATGGTTACATAGAATCTTGATATCTTAGGACTGTTTGGAAAGCAAAAGAAAAGAATCATACTAAATCCCCAGCATTTCAGAGTTCTGCTAAATGGTGTCAAAGTGTAGATTATCTTCACTCAACTTTGCCTCCCCTTGCAGGCTTAGCTCCTGTTGCACAAATATAGGTATAGCCTTCTGAATCACTCGATAACCAACGTCACATAAGTTAACTGCGCTGTCGACTGCTCCTCCGACACATATGTTTTGAATGACCAATTAATCCACCATGTCGAGCAATCACAGGTAGTATAACTCTATAATTCATTATATTGTTTATATTGGTTGCAGTTGGGTTGTTGAAAATATCCATCTGTGTTTTTTGACAAAGGGTTTAAGTATATTTCTCCATTAATGTATCCTCTCCGATCCATAAGGTGTGGAATTCTTACCTGGTATTTGCCTTGAGAAAACAATGCATTTTTTATTTCTATTTTACACGTAAACTTACAGAATACATGAGATTTTGTGATATCTTGATCTGCCAGGACAAAAGAAGAAACTAATTATGTGCTTTCCAGGTAACGAGCATATAGAGAGTTCAACGCCAACTGCCTCTAAAAGGGAATGAAGAAGGTGCTCATTTTGCTGTGGTCTCTGCGGTGTAAATGTGGAGCGTTTTTGTTTTCAAACAAATCAAAAATAGGAGCACAATTTTACACAACATAAATTTGATAATGTATAGTGTTCTGATGTCTAGCCTGTGTAGAGGAGACCTATAAAGTTTGTGATTCATGGTAGGTTACATTCGCAGAACAACTACTATTAACATTCATATTTTTAGTGTTTATTTGTGTCTCACTTCTGGGCAGCCTGTTCATGACTACTTTGAGCCAGGCACATGAAACTAACGACCTGAGTCATACACCGAGCTTCATCATTTATAAAAAAAGGTTTACATTTTTTTTAAGGAAAAAAGGTAACACCATGTACTCCACATTTTAGGATACTAGTTGGCAACCATTAAAGCAAAGATCATTCAGAAAGAGCTCAGTCTCAGGTACTTCCATTCACTGTCAAATAATAGTCATAAGTACTCAACACATAATTAAGATTCCTTGCCTAATGATCTGTGAAGATCTGTTTGGATAATTGGAATGGCCTTTTTTTATAGTAGACTATTCAATAGCCAATACATATCAAGATTGAACAGGTGGTCGCCTTGTTCAGCATGTTACTATCATATTAAAACTTTAATCTTAGCGTGGCAGAAACATATCAATATCATGTCGCCAAGAACATATGCATAAAAGAAGTCAGGATTACTAAAATAGACAGATAATGCATAGCAAGCAATGGTCTGATATTGGCTTAAATTGCCTTCGATGGACTTTGGTGAAATTATACATTTATATTTATTTATATTGATTTATACATATGACCTGAACCCCGAGATAGTACTATAGGACCATATTATACATGTTACTCATTATGTATTTTTTAATATTACATGATGGATAAATTGATATTAGTACTGTTTAGAAAGCTTTGAAGATTTTGATCATCATCCGATTAGTATTCACTGTTTGGTTGGAAATGCAGTACTTTGCAGCAACATTTTGATAATAATATGTTTGTGGATAATGTGCTAATATGTAAAATGTCAACAAGCTAAGGTTTAAAAATTGTTTGAGTCTGTACATGAAGAAATTAAATTATAGACTCTCTGGAAAGGTCAGAGCCCAGAATTAAAAAACAACAATTAAAACATGATTGAATGAAGAAGCTTTTTCTCTGAACAGTCATTTTGGATTCATAAATCCAAAACCAGAGTCACGATCCCAAAGTTCTCTGATTGGTGGGGCGCAACAGAGAAATATCTGTGTGTACACCATTACAGGGGACAGGGATTCTGTCACAGAGTCTTGTAAGATATATTGAAATAGTATCACCTTGGCCCCTAGGCTTAGGTGGGGGCATGAAAAATCTTTGGAATCCGCGAATTATGGAATAGACTGCAGTACATAAATCCATATCTCACGCAAAAAGCATGCAAACCATAACTCGCACATCGGATGCAATGGTCTTGACTTCACAATGATGTGCAAGATACACTTAGAAATGTCATAAATAATCCTACAGATGATATTGCATATCATATTAGCTATAACATTCTGAAAGGTACAAACATTCATGTAGTATGATATATCAGTTTGAGTGCATATTGTTATTACATTTTAAGTGTGGTTTATTGGGATAAATATTGTGAGGTTATAACCACTGCATTTGGTTTGCGAGTAATGGTTTACATGTCAGTAGTATGAGTGATGGATTGTGATCTTAACCATAACTTGTGAATTTCAGTGTTTTTTGGTTTTAATTGGCAATCATAACTCCATTGTAGCTGTTTTTTCAGTGAATTCCTAAGGTTTTTTTAAAATCATGTTTATTTATTATAATCAAAGATAGCCACAATTATGAGCCATGAGCAGCACAGCTCAGACGCAAACCGTGATCTATGTGCAATACCTTGTCTCTCATTTGTTCAATACATTTCCAGTGGAGCCAGTATTGACATTGAAAGAAAATACCACTTCATCCACTATTGTGTTCCTACACACTATCTTTCAGTGCTTCTGGCTGCTGGTCGCAAACACTAAGTGGTAATACTAGTGGATAAAGCCCCCTCATTGCTGTGGTAATAATTGGGGATTTTGATCTAAGAGAGTCCTGGTTAGATACTCAATGCCATGGACTACCCAAATAGGTGGTCAGTGGAGAAAAACATGACTTGTAGTTTAATGCCAGGATTAGAGAGTAGTGGGAATATTCTCATTTACATGAATATCGTAAGAAACTGGGTTACTGGTTGCAGGTCAGCACTCCTTCAGAGCAGCAGTCTAACAGAGTGGCAGTCCTTGCAATAGCACAGCAGTGTATCCACAGGCCCAGAAGTGAACTGAAGAGGTGGTGTCTGAGGTCCAATATTTATACCTGGTACCTTTCCTTTGGACAGTGGGAGAAGCTTCTAGAGTTCCCTTTGAAGTCCCCAGGAACCCTGCCTTCACTGCTGTGCTTCAGACTAACTACAAGTGTTATGCAGTTATGCAGCCCTTTGTGTGGAGGCAGGACACAGCCTATTCAAGTGTAGGCCCAGAGCCATCCTCCCATCCTGCCAATGATGGCCAATCCAGGCACACCTAAGATCTCTAATGTGTGTGACTGTCTAGGAGGAATACACAAAGTTCAACAGTAAGCTAGTAGTATGACTGAGGGACAGGCTAAAGGTCCTAAATGGCTAAGACAGGAAAATACCAACTTTCTCAACGTGGAATTTTCAAAATTATGATTTACAATCTTCACCATAAGTTAGGATTTTTCATTACAATTCAAAAGACACCAACCATGAACTGGTTTCCTGTTCCTATTTGAAAATTACAGCTTATTAAAACTGATAAGGTATCTCCAATATTATCCTATGGGAAAGGTAGGCCTGGCAGGGACATATGAAAGTAAAAAAATATGTCAGACGTTTTAAGTACATTGGAATAAAGTTAAGGGCTTTACTACAAAGTCCAATTGTAAGTTGTTAGCACATCAGCATGCCGGCATGTCACACAGACGAATGGAGAAGCAAGGAGAACGGCAGGTGCGGTGAGTAGAGGTGATACGAGGCAAGGCGGGCTACGGGCTACAGGGCCGTGGCCCGTGGACTGGGCAGAGCTGTGGGCAAAGATGTGAAAGGCTGCCTGAGCATGAAACCTTGGGACTTCGTGCACGTCACTGCACCGCCCACTGCTGGCCACCGCTGAGTCCCACTACAAGCCCATCACCGGCTGTTGCTGTCTCCACCATAATAGCCATTGCCTCTGCCAGCCCAATAACTTGCAGCCCACACGGCCCTCCCAGGAGCAAGAGGAGCAAGGAGCATTGGAAGCGCAGTGAGATGGGGAGACATCTTTAAGGCTTAGAGCCCTGGGTCTTGCCAAGTGGGGGGGAGGTGGCCGGCACTGGGCCAGAGCAGCTTGCACCTACAGCGGGTCCATTCTTGCTGCCTTTCCCCCGCGCTTGGTCCCAGTTGACCTGGGACCTTGGAGCCCTTTGTGGAGCATGAGCTTACCACTGCTTCTCAGTTTGATGACCCGGGGACTGCAGTCTATGCTTTGGTCTGATTGGGCCCCCCACAAGCAGATGGACTAATAGAACTTAATATACAGTTGGGCCACCAGTGCACTTAGTCATCGATCACAAGTAGGAAGCGCTGTGCAAGGGCGCTTTCCATCATGCTGCTGGTGCACAAGATATAAATAATTGCTTACAGGGCTCGACATGGAGACCCATAATTGTTTGATCTTGTCTTGTTACCTTGACCTTTTACCTTCCTCCCAGGATGTGCATGCTCGTGCTCCCTCACCTCCGACAATAAGCCCAACAGGGCAGGGTGTGGTGGTGCCATTTAGTGGACTCTAATTATTAGGTTTTAATAAACAAATCCTTGACACCGTTAGGTGCCCACGGGAACAATGATTCCATCATGACTGGTAGCATTACTCTGTTAACACTCATTTGCTGCCCTCCACCTTCAATCAAAGCCACACCAATATGAGATCTGGCAATGTGAATTGCACAATCAAATCCATCAAATAACGTGGAACTACGGCTAAAGCAAATCCAACAGACCTCTTGGGAATCAGTAAATCTTCCCTTGCTACACCTACACCAATCATAACCACAAATGGCTCCAGGAAGGCAAAAATTACAGACTTCCTAAAATCGCCAATGACTCCAGTGGCATTAGAGCAAGGTAGCACCCCTAGTAGATTTTGATCATGGGCAGAGCTGACTGAGGAGATGACTTGAGGCTAACATCAGGTCCCCTGCTTACAAGGTGACCGAAAGGGAGGCGCATATCCACGCCTCTAGCAATACTATGGGCAACAATGCATTTGTACCAGCTTCCCTGTGGGCTCCTCTCTTGAACATCATGGAGATGTTTTCTATCGCTCCATTCCGAAAACTTTGAAATAAAAGTAAACTTGTTGAACTTTTTAGCTACCCACATTGTCGGCATTGATCAAAAACTCCAGGACCTAAACTCTCTGATCAGGCAGGTGCAAAAATATCCTGATACTGGCTATCAATTATGTCAATGCTCCTCCTTCCTGGACTATCTAAAAATTATGCTAAACATCCTTGGAGATACTTTGGAAGAAGTTAAACATCAAATTCTTTGCCATCATAAAGCAGAGCTTCTCTAATGAACTTTCATGAGTCCGACTCACCACTTCATCGAGGGACAAACCAGGCTCTGCCAGGCACTAAGCCTGTCAAGAAGCATTGTCACTAAACCGCGGCCAGCAGGACCATCTTCTCACAGAAAAAGAAGCTGAGCAGAGTATTAAGGCACAGGAAGTCACATAAACCTCTGGTGAACCAATAAAGGGGGAACTTAAGCCATCGTTGGTCCACCACACCCAGATGCTGGATGGATTGTCTCAAATTTCAAAACCACTCTTGACCAAAAGAGATCATAAATGTCTAAGGAAAGTAAGGATCAACAAGCAGAAGAGACAAGCAGATTCAACATCTGGATGAGAGAGTCTACCAACCCCAAAAAGATTGAAACCCCAGCAAGAGTCACTCCTTGTTTATTCATTATTCCAACAAAAAGTATGCTCCCCGAACCACCTGACATCAACAGACTCTGGTAATGCCTGACAAGAAATAAGGGCACTTCTTTCCATTCATCAAAACAAGTTTTTTTTGCTTCTGCTAGTACACATGGTAAGGTGTTTTCCATGCCTACTCGCGCCAAGAGGCTGAATATTGGCAATCAAGTACCTGGGATTACTCAAGCAAAGTCTCTCCTCCACACGTTAGATCACTAGCTCATACCATTAATACTTCCACAACGGATCCTAGAGAAGAAATGCAAGGTCAGTAGTTCAAGCTGTGGGTGAAAAAACAAATGAATCCCGTCCACTTCAACTGGTTATCTTTGCCAAGACCAATAAATCTGCCCCGGTTGATTTCACTACTATTGGGAGTTTCATCAATCAACAAGTTGGGATGGCCTCAGTTAAACAAAATCAGAAGCTAGTGCATAATACAGGACTAAGAGAATTCTGGCAATTTGCAGAAGATGTACCTAGGTTTGTCAACCTGTCGAGGCATGAGGTTCATTCTCGATCCAAAGTGGTCTAAAAAGAAGACTCAGAGGTGCTTGAAAGGATCCTATGTTACAGGACCAGAGGATTGCATGGCATTTTAAACAGGGCTGCCATTCTAAAACTCCCTAGGCAATCTCTAACCCTTGCACTCAGAGCAAATTGACCTTGTACAGTTTAAACTCAACTCACCTCCCATTGACAGTGAAATAACGGTGGTCACGTGGTTCAATGCAAGAATTGCCACAGACGTATGCCAACATAGGAAGAGTTTTCTAAAATGGGGAATTGAACCTTATCCCAGCCCTCTTCTTCCACAGCAGAGTCAAACAATTAAGGGTGGTACAACTAAAATTGGTGTGTTACGGGGAGCAATTGGCTCTACAGAGTCTGCATGCTATCTGCTGCAGAATCTAAACATCCAACAAGTCACTGCTCCAGGAGCCCCAAATTATACAATGCAAGTTTCCCTATATACAGAATTGGGTTCTGCGGTGGAGAGGCAAGAGGACAGTATAAATGCAAAATTGCGGGGGAGGTAGTAATGGGCTGCGCCCTTTAACCCTGAGTTCATGGAACATGAATGGCCTTAGTAGCAAAGTAGGTGAGAAGGATTTCATCTCCTACCGTCAGACTTTGAGATCCTGCTTTTTGTAGGAAACCTGGATGGAAAGGCCGACTCCAATAACCAGCTTTAAACAAAATCACTTAGAGGCAACAAAAACTTCAAAGGCAGGCAGAGCCTCTGGTGTCCTGTCCACTTACATTGGATGCTATCTTCAGTGGCACCAGGAACAAATTGAACCTTGAACAAGAAGAGCAAAGCGGGGGAAGTCAGAAGCTTTAACAGCATTCCTCAAATCTCTACAGTATACCTTTCCCCAAGCTCACTTGGGGCTGTCAGGGGACTTCAATATCCACTTATTGCCTACTTACATTCAATTATGCAAACATTATTTAGTGAGCCCCACTCAAAAAATCCCACCAGTTTTTATAACCTTCACTAGAGTCGAACAATATGGGAAAGCATGTGCTACGGCCCTGGCATAAGTCTTTACTCGCTCAATGGGCACATCTTGCAAGACCAATCAACAGCCTTCACCGGGATATCTTACAAATGTAGTTCAATTTTGGACTATCCATTTGTTGATGCAGAGCTTCTTTCCTATGGTCACTCATTGTTGTATAACAGCAAGAGTGGAGAGTGATCATTTTCCCCTGCACATGGAGCTAGTGATTTGTCCACCCAGAGCTGCTCAAGAAAATAATTAGTCCATGATATTGAGACTTATAATCTTAGGTGCTCGTTTGAAAAGGAAACGGGTTGGAGTCTATTTTTTCACTTAATCTCAACCTTCATTCTCAAACAGAGCTCCACACAAGAGTCATCTTTGCTTCAGTCCTGGGAGAACATGACTTCTGCACCTATAGCAAATTTTTCAGCAAATACCATCCAACGCCACCATAAACAAAGGAAAGGGCACTCTGGTATTCAACATCGCTCTTTCCGAATAAAGAGAAGTAAAGAGAGATCAGAAAGCTCTGGAAAACAAAGCTGACACACAGCCAACCCACGAGGAAGCAAACTGCAAACCTAAGGTTAATTTATAGGAAAGCCATCTGGCCAGCAAAACAAACATATTTGGCAAGTGCATGGTTAAAGCTTCTCCAGTCAACTAGAATGAAAAATAGAAAGTCTTTTTGGGCTGATATCAACTCACTCGCAAATGGTAGATTCTGTTACCACAATATAACCACAATATAGATATTTGTGAAGCAGACTGGATAAACCACATCACCAATGTGCACTTGGGGCATCTGGCAGTAAATATGACATCAACAGCCTCCATAAATGTCGATGACTCTTCCGCAGCAGCTCCCTTGTCATGCCTTACAGAAGGCGTATGGCTGAAAGAATCACAAGCACAGTTGACCCTTAACCTCTTAGCTGCTGGGCCTTTTCCCCCCCAGTGCTGAGCCCTTTTTTGGCTATTTAGGGTAGTTCGCGCTTAGGGCTTCATAACTTTTTGTCCACATAAGCTAACCACGCCAAATTTGCGTCCTTTTTTTCCAACATCCTAGGGATTCTAATGGTACCCAGAGTTGGTGGTTTCCCCTGGAGGAGACCAAGAAAATAGCCAAAATACAGTGAAAATTTTGTTTTTTCAAAAAAAATGGGAAAAAAGGGCTGCCGAAGAAGGCTTGTGGTTTTTTCCCTGAAAATGCCATCAACCAAGGGTTTCTGGTGCTGAAATCACTATCTTCCCACCTTTCAGGAACGGGCAGACTTGAATCAGAAAACCGAATTTTTCAACACAAATTTGGCATTTTACTGGGACATACCCCATTTCTACTATATTTGGTGCTTTCAGCCTCCTTCCAGTTAGTGACAGGAATGGGTGTGAAACCAATGCTGGATCCCGGAATGCTAAACATTTCTTAAAACTAGACAAAATTCTGAATTCAGCAAGGGGTCATTTGTGTAGATCCTACAAGGTTTTCCTACAGAAAATAACAGCTGAAATAAAAAAATATTGAAATTGAGCTGAAAACAACAGCCATTTTTCTTTATGTTTTACTCTGTAACTTTTTCCTGCGATGTCAGATTTCTGAAAGCAATATACCGTTTTGTCTGCTGGACTCTTCTGGTTGCGGGGATATAAAGGGCTTGTAGGTTCATCAAGAACCCTAGGTACCCAGAGCCAATAAATAAGCTGCACCCTGCAGTTGGTTTTCATTCTATACTGGGTATACAGCAATTCATTTGCTGAAATATGAAGAGTGAAAAAGAGGTATCAAGAAAACCTTTGCATTTCCAAAATGGGATCAAGATAAGGTTTTGAGGAGCAGTGGTTATTTGCACATCGCTGAATTCCGAGGTGCCCATACTAGCATGTGAATTGCAGGGCATTTCTCAAATAGACGTCTTTTTTACACACTCTCTTATATTTGGAAGGAAAAAATGTAGAGAAAGATAAGGGGCAATAACACTTGTTTTGCTATTCTGTGTTCCCCCAAGTCTCCCGATAAAAACGATACCTCACTTGTGTGGGTAGGCCTAGTGCCCGCGACAGGAAATGCCCCAAAACACAACATGGACACATCCTATTTTTTTTATAGAAAACACAGCTGTTTTTTCCAAAGTGCCTACCTGTAGATTTTGGCCTCTAGCTCAGCCGGCACATAGGGAAACCTACCAAACCTGTGCATTTCTGCAAACTAGAGACCTAGGGGAATCCAAGGAGGGGTGACTTGCGGGGCTCGGACCAGGTTCTGTTACCCAGAATCCTTTGCAAACCTCAAAAAGTGGCTAAAAAAACAAGTTTTCCTCACATTTCGGTGACAGAAAGTTCTGGAATCTGAGAGGAGCCACAAATTTCCTTCCACCCGGCGTTCCCCCAAGTCTCCCGATAAAAATGATACCTCACTTGTGTGGGTAGGCCTAGCGCCCGCGACAGGAAACGCCCCAAAGCGCAACGTGGACACATCAAAATTTTTGGAAGAAAACAGAGGTGTTTTTTGAGAAGTGCCTACCTGTAGATTATGGCCTCTAGCTCAGCCGGCACATAGGGAAACCTACCAAACCTGTACATTTTTGAAAACTAGAGACCTAGGGGAATCCAAGATGGGGTGACTCGCGGGGCTCTGACCAGGTTCTGTTACCCAGAATCCTTTGCAAACCTCAAAAAGTGGCTAAAAAAACAAGTTTTCCTCACATTTCGATGACAGAAAGTTCTGGAATCTGAGAGGAGCCTCAAATTTCCTTCCACCCAGCGTCCCCCCAAGTCTCCCGATAAAAATGATACCTCACTTGTGTGGGTAGGCCTAGCGCCCGCGACAGGAAATGCCCCAAAACACAACGTGGACACATCACAGAAAACAGAGCTGTTTTTTGCAAAGTGCCTACATGTAGATTTTGGCCTCTAGCTCAGCCGGCACCTAGGGAAACCTACCAAACCTGTACATTTTTGAAAACTAGAGACCTAGGGGAATCCAAGACGGGGTGACTCGCGGGGCTCTGACCAGGTTCTGTTACCCAGAATCCTTTGCAAACCTCAAAAAGTGGCTAAAAAAACATGTTTTCCCCGCATTTCGATGACAGAAAGTTCTGGAATCTGAGAGGAGCCTCAAATTTCCTTCCACCCAGCGTCCCCCCAAGTCTCCCGATAAAAATGATACCTCACTTGTGTGGGTAGGCCTAGCGCCCGCAACAGGAATTGCCCCAAAACACAACGTGGACACATCACAGAAAACAGAGCTGTTTTTTGCAAAGTGCCTACCTGTAGATTTTGGCCTCTAGCTCAGCCGGCACCTAGGGAAACCTACCAAACCTGTACATTTCTGAAAACTAGAGACCTAGGGGAATCCAAGATGGGGTGACTCGCGGGGCTCTGACCAGGTTCTGTTACCCAGAATCCTTTGCAAACCTCAAAAAGTGGCTAAAAAAACAAGTTTTCCTCACATTTCGGTGACAGAAAGTTCTGGAATCTGAGAGGAGCCTCATATTTCCTTCCACCCAGCGTCCCCCCAAGTCTCCCGATAAAAATGATACCTCACTTGTGTGGGTAGGCCTAGCGCCCGCGACAGGAAATGCCCCAAAACACAACGTGGACACATCACAGAAAACAGAGCTGTTTTTTGCAAAGTGCCTACATGTAGATTTTGGCCTCTAGCTCAGCCGGCACCTAGGGAAACCTACCAAACCTGTAAATTTTTGAAAACTAGAGACCTAGGGGAATCCAAGATGGGGTGACTCGCGGGGCTCTGACCAGGTTCTGTTACCCAGAATCCTTTGCAAACCTCAAAAAGTGGCTAAAAAAACAAGTTTTCCTCACATTTCGGTGACAGAAAGTTCTGGAATCTGAGAGGAGCCTCAAATTGCCTTCCACCCAGCGTCCCCCCAAGTCTTCCGATAAAAATGATACCTCACTTGTGTGGGTAGGCCTAGCGCCCGCGACAGGAAATGCCCCAAAACACAACGTGGACACATCACAGAAAACAGAGCTGTTTTTTGCAAAGTGCCTACCTGTAGATTTTGGCCTCTAGCTCAGCCGGCACCTAGGGAAACCTACCAAACCTGTACATTTTTGAAAACTAGAGACCTAGGGGAATCCAAGATGGGGTGACTCGCGGGGCTCTGACCAGGTTCTGTTACCCAGAATCCTTTGCAAACCTCAAAAAGTGGCTAAAAAAACAAGTTTTCCTCACATTTCGGTGACAGAAAGTTCTGGAATCTGAGAGGAGCCTCAAATTTCCTTCCACCCAGCGTCCCCCCAAGTCTCCCGATAAAAATGATACCTCACTTGTGTGGGTAGGCCTAGCGCCCGCGACAGGAAATGCCCCAAAACACAACGTGGACACATCACAGAAAACAGAGCTGTTTTTTCCAAAGTGCCTACATGTAGATTTTGGCCTCTAGCTCAGCCGGCACCTAGGGAAACCTACCAAACCTGTACATTTTTGAAAACTAGAGACCTAGGGGAATCCAAGATGGGGTGACTCGCGGGGCTCTGACCAGGTTCTGTTACCCAGAATCCTTTGCAAACCTCAAAAAGTGGCTAAAAAAACAAGTTTTCCTCACATTTCGGTGACAGAAAGTTCTGGAATCTGAGAGGAGCCTCAAATTTCCTTCCACCCAGCGTCCCCCCAAGTCTCCCGATAAAAATGATACCTCACTTGTGTGGGTAGGCCTAGCGCCCGCGACAGGAAATGCCCCAAAACACAACGTGGACACATCACAGAAAACAGAGCTGTTTTTTGCAAAGTGCCTACCTGTAGATTTTGGCCTCTAGCTCAGCCGGCACCTAGGGAAACCTACCAAACCTGTACATTTTTGAAAACTAGAGACCTAGGGGAATCCAAGATGGGGTGACTCGCGGGGCTCTGACCAGGTTCTGTTACCCAGAATCCTTTGCAAACCTCAAAAAGTGGCTAAAAAAACAAGTTTTCCTCACATTTCGGTGACAGAAAGTTCTGGAATCTGAGAGGAGCCTCAAATTTCCTTCCACCCAGCGTCCCCCCAAGTCTCCCGATAAAAATGATACCTCACTTGTGTGGGTAGGCCTAGCGCCCGCGACAGGAAATGCCCCAAAACACAACGTGGACACATCACAGAAAACAGAGCTGTTTTTTGCAAAGTGCCTACCTGTAGATTTTGGCCTCTAGCTCAGCCGGCACCTAGGGAAACCTACCAAACCTGTACATTTCTGAAAACTAGAGACCTAGGGGAATCCAAGATGGGGTGACTCGCGGGGCTCTGACCAGGTTCTGTTACCCAGAATCCTTTGCAAACCTCAAAAAGTGGCTAAAAAAACAAGTTTTCCTCACATTTCGGTGACAGAAAGTTCTGGAATCTGAGAGGAGCCTCATATTTCCTTCCACCCAGCGTCCCCCCAAGTCTCCCGATAAAAATGATACCTCACTTGTGTGGGTAGGCCTAGCGCCCGCGACAGGAAATGCCCCAAAACACAACGTGGACACATCACAGAAAACAGAGCTGTTTTTTGCAAAGTGCCTACATGTAGATTTTGGCCTCTAGCTCAGCCGGCACCTAGGGAAACCTACCAAACCTGTACATTTTTGAAAACTAGAGACCTAGGGGAATCCAAGATGGGGTGACTCGCGGGGCTCTGGCCAGGTTCTGTTACCCAGAATCCTTTGCAAACCTCAAAAAGTGGCTAAAAAAACAAGTTTTCCTCACATTTCGGTGACAGAAAGTTCTGGAATCTGAGAGGAGCCTCAAATTTCCTTCCACCCAGCGTCCCCCCAAGTCTCCCGATAAAAATGATACCTCACTTGTGTGGGTAGGCCTAGCGCCCGCGACAGGAAATGCCCCAAAACACAACGTGGACACATCACAGAAAACAGAGCTGTTTTTTGCAAAGTGCCTACCTGTAGATTTTGGCCTCTAGCTCAGCCGGCACCTAGGGAAACCTACCAAACCTGTACATTTTTGAAAACTAGAGACCTAGGGGAATCCAAGATGGGGTGACTCGCGGGGCTCTGACCAGGTTCTGTTACCCAGAATCCTTTGCAAACCTCAAAAAGTGGCTAAAAAAACAAGTTTTCCTCACATTTCGGTGACAGAAAGTTCTGGAATCTGAGAGGAGCCTCAAATTTCCTTCCACCCAGCGTCCCCCCAAGTCTCCCGATAAAAATGATACCTCACTTGTGTGGGTAGGCCTAGCGCCCGCGACAGGAAATGCCCCAAAACACAACGTGGACACATCACAGAAAACAGAGCTGTTTTTTGCAAAGTTCCTACCTGTAGATTTTGGCCTCTAGCTCAGCCGGCACCTAGGGAAACCTACCAAACCTGTACATTTTTGAAAACTAGAGACCTAGGGGAATCCAAGATGGGGTGACTCGCGGGGCTCTGACCAGGTTCTGTTACCCAGAATCCTTTGCAAACCTCAAAAAGTGGCTAAAAAAACAAGTTTTCCTCACATTTCGATGACAGAAAGTTCTGGAATCTGAGAGGAGCCTCAAATTTCCTTCCACCCAGCGTCCCCCCAAGTCTCCCGATAAAAATGATACCTCACTTGTGTGGGTAGGCCTAGCGCCCGCGACAGGAAATGCCCCAAAACACAACGTGGACACATCACAGAAAACAGAGCTGTTTTTTGCAAAGTGCCTACCTGTAGATTTTGGCCTCTAGCTCAGCCGGCACCTAGGGAAACCTACCAAACCTGTACATTTTTGAAAACTAGAGACCTAGGGGAATCCAAGATGGGGTGACTCGCGGGGCTCTGACCAGGTTCTGTTACCCAGAATCCTTTGCAAACCTCAAAAAGTGGCTAAAAAAACAAGTTTTCCTCACATTTCGATGACAGACAGTTCTGGAATCTGAGAGGAGCCTCAAATTTCCTTCCACCCAGCATCCCCCCAAGTCTGCCGATAAAAATGATACCTCACTTGTGTGGGTAGGCCTAGCGCCCGCGACAGGAAATGCCCCAAAACACAACGTGGACACATCACAGAAAACAGAGCTGTTTTTTGCAAAGTGCCTACCTGTAGATTTTGGCCTCTAGCTCAGCCGGCACCTAGGGAAACCTACCAAACCTGTACATTTTTGAAAACTAGAGACCTAGGGGAATCCAAGATGGGGTGACTCGCGGGGCTCTGACCAGGTTCTGTTACCCAGAATCCTTTGCAAACCTCAAAAAGTCTCTAAAAAAACAAGTTTTCCTCACATTTCGATGACAGAAAGTTCTGGAATCTGAGAGGAGCCTCAAATTTCCTTCCACCCAGCGTCCCCCCAAGTCTCCCGATAAAAACGATACCTCACTTGTGTGGGTAGGCCTAGCGCCCGCGACAGGAATGGATCACACAAGGGTCAATGGTAGTCCTTGCTTGAGGTCTACTGTTAACCCTGGAGTGATTCATTCCTGAAGCAGGCACTAGGCGCAGGCACACAAGCGGGGTTGTGTTTTTATCAGGACAAGTGGGGAAACACTGGGTGGTAGGAATTTTGAGGATCCCTGCAGATCCCTGGACTTCTGCTCATTGGAATGCAAGGAAAATTTGTTTTTTAAGCACATAATGTAATTTCAAGGGGATTCTGGGTGAAGGAAAACTGGTGAAAGCCATGCAAGTCCTGCACCCTTGGTCTCCCCTGGTACTAGTTTGTTAAAGTTAACCCACCACTCACACTGGTTGGTTTTAGCACCTCCAGAAATTATGGTTTTAAAGCATGATTACTTATCAAAGTATCTGAATGTTGAAACCAAGCCTTCTGAAGGTGGGCCATAAAGCCGCGTCCAGGCACCAACCTCTTTATGGTCCATTCACACGCCATTCACGCACAACAAACAACCCTTTCATATCGCCAGCCACGGGCCCAATCCAATCAATCACTCCACTCACATTAACTTACCGCTGCCAGACAAGTGCCCATCACATTCACACGCCACAGAACGGATTAAGTTTGACTACATTTTACCACCTGTCAAGTAACTGCCTCCTTCTTCCTTAACATTACCAAATGCATGCGTAACAAACCTTTACTAATGACTCCTGTGACAGCCACCTGAGGCTCAGGAAGACATGTTGTTCATGCGCCTTTAGCGCACTCTCTGTGCTAAATCCAACTCCTTCCAGTTTGTGGATGCAAGTTGGGGGTGTCCGAGTATGCCGTACAAAGCGATTCCTCGAACTGAGTGAGCATATCTACCTTTGAAACTAAGGGAGACATGCTGGGGATTTCTCATGCTGTTACCTAAAGAGAAGGTCATAGGCTACCTGCCTCCTTCTTCCTTAACATTACCAAATGCATGCGTAACAAACCTTTACTAATGACTCCTGTGACAGCCACCTGAGGCTCAGGAAGACATGTTTTTCATGCGCCTTTAGCGCAATCTCTGTGCTAAATCCAACTCCTTCCAGTTTGTGGATGCAAGTTGGGGGTGTCCGAGTATGCCGTACAAAGCGATTCCTCGAACTGAGTGAGCATATCTACCTTTGAAACTAAGGGAGACATGCTGGGGATTTCTCATGATGTTCCCTAAAGAGAAGGTCATAGGCTATGGAAAAGGGTAGTGTTTGGTACATAGGGGAGTCCATGAGAACGTAGCATATGTCCCAGCCAACATTATGTGCAGTGATGTGACTATAATGCACTTATACAGCAAACTGAACATCTACTAAGTTCTGATGGAGGATGAACATGAAAAGCAGGTCAAACACTGACCTATACAAGTCATTCTCCTTTAGTGCTGGGATGGCACCAATGGGTTTGAATCCATAGGTGTAGATGATGTACATCTGTACTACCTTTACTATCTGCCTTCTACCTGTGCAATAACCCTGTGAAGGCACTCCTACCATAAGCTTTCCTTACCCATCCATGTCTCTGTTCTCATCAGAGTCCTGGCTAATCCTGTATAATAGCCAAGTGAACCTATACTAGTTTGTGGAAGCAAGTTGGGGGCTTCCAAGTATGCCCTACAAAGTGATTTCTCGAACTGAGAGAGCATATCTACCGTTGAAAGTAAGGAAGACATGCAGGTGAAGAAAGGGTACTCCGTGGCAATGTGGCATATGTTCTGTCTACTAGTATATGCAGTAGGGGGAAGAAAATGCATGTTAATTGAACAGAACACCGACCACGCCAAAAGGAAGTCCATGATGAAGTAAAATTCTGTGGCTCCTTGCCTAACGAAGCAGTGGCCCATGGACGTTCGGTATCCATGCACTGCCACTGAAAGGATTACCCAACAGCAGCTCAACCTCAGTCGATTTCCCAGAACTTTGCTTTAGTATGATACAACGTAAAGCAAGTAGGGATACAGAGGCCTGGTTGTGATGGACACTGGGGACAGTAATACCGACTCTCCTGCCGCTTTCCATGCTTTGAGCACACTTTACAGCGACGACATGGGCGATCCTTTTTGGGTGTTTTAGGTATGCGATCAGCAAAGTGTCGCTCCTGCAGCCTTGCCACATCCTCCAGAACATATGAGGTGGAGGCTGCTGCTTCTTCAGTAACAGCAGTGAGGCTTTCAATTACAGACAACTGGAAGTCAAGGAAAGTCATGAGTCTTCCTGTTGTTGTCTGACGGTAAACAACATACGCATTATATGTTGCCATCTGAATCAGGTGGGTAAACAGTTTCTTGTACCAAGTGCGAGTTTTACGACACGCATTGTATGGTTGAAGAACCTGGTCGTTCTTGTCCACTCCACCCATGTACTTATTGTAATCAAGTATACAGATGGGCTTGTGGACTTCGGCCATCTGACCCCAAACCGTGATGGGAGAAGTGCTCTCATCATGAATTGTAGTGAGCACGTATACATCACGTCTATCTAGGAACTTGACTGCGAGCAGTTCGTTAGAACGCAATGCAGTACTCTGTGATTTCTGGAGCTTCTTGCAAACAAGCTCCCGCGGGAATCCTTTGCGGTTACAACGAACTGTACCGCAGGCCACAGTGCCAGCTTTGTAGAGCTCACTGAACAGCTCTACTCCTGTATAGAAATTGTCCACATAAAGGTTATAACCTTTGTGAAGAAGTGGATGGACAAGTTCCCATACAATCTTACCTGTGACCCCTAACGTGGGAGGGCAACCTACAGGGTTTAGGGTAGAATCCTTCCCTGTATACACTCTCAGGCTGTACACATAGCCAGTAGAGCTCTCACACAGCATGTACAGCTTTATGCCATAGCGAGCTCTTTTGCTCGCAATGTACTGTCTGAAAAGCAGCCGTCCTTTGTACAGGATCAAGGACTCATCGACTGCTATATTCTTTCCAGGAGTATAGATCTCTGGAAACCTGGCAGACAAATGTTCCACGACAGGCCGAATTTTGAACAACCTGTCATGATCTGGGTGGTCCCGGGGCAATGCAGCAGAATTGTCATTGAAATGCAGCATGCGCTGCAGTAGCAAAAAACGATCTCTGCTCATGTATGGTGCGAAGATGGGAGTTACCCAAACCGTGCGAGTCGTCCAGTAGGACTGCAAGGTGGGTTTCTGTACTAACCCCATTTTGAGGGTAAGGCCCAAAAATATCTTCAACTCCGCCAGCGAAGTGGGAGTCCACTGGCGTGCCCTAGAACGGGGCCCTAGAGTGCCTCCGCGCTCCCTCAGAAATTGGTCTGCACGCAAATTTGTTTGCTGCACAACTTTCTGAAGAAAGTCAACATCCAAAAACAGATAGATGTAGTCGACTGGCAAAAAGTTAGCTGTATCGACTTTACATCCAGCGTCACCAGTAAAAGGTGGAATTTGGGGCTGAACCAAACAGGGGGGCTGCCAAGAGAGCACTCGTTCTGTGCTTGCGGCAGCAAGCACGTGCTCTCTGGGTTCGGCTAACCCAATGTGGTCCCGCTGCCCAGAATGTGCTTGCGAAGGGACAGCACGGATGTCGTCATTGTCTCCTTCAGACTCACTGGAAGAGGTGTCGTCAGATGGGACTCCGCCGACTGAAAAATCACTCCCAGAATCTGCCCCATTGTCCTCTCCCTCAGATGCTGTCTCAGTGTCTGCTGTCTCAGTCTCTGAGCCTACATCAGAACTGTCCTCCATAACCCGAGCTAGGGCTTGATCAGCAGTCATCCAACGAGACGCCATCTCTGCAACTGGCTAAACTGTCCCTCTAAATTACTATCCTACGTAGAAGGCAGATAGTCACAAAATTGCTTGTTGGTATGTTTGTTGTGTACAACAGGAAATGTCGTCACCTTACCTTCGCTTCTTCTCCAATTCTGCAGATTCTCTGAAAACACTGAAAAAAACAAAAAAAGAATGTATTACTTCACCTTACCACACACCCTGTGCAACAGTCATTTTTGGTGCTCTGCCTCCCATTACCTCCTCTTCTAATTCCCTAAGTACTATCCAGCAAAACTGCCACTACAGAAAAGACATGCATGCATGCATATTGTGTGTATATATATATATATATATATATATATATAATAATATATATATATTTATATGTTTAGAAACAAAGTGGTTGAAGGGTTGCTGGGCGGCACACTTCACTGCCGGTGCCCAGTGACAGGGAAGACCAATCTAGAAATTATCTAATGCCGAAAAATTTCACCGCACTCCATGAAGTACAAATAAACGTGTATTTTATTGCAGTCAATAACCACCAACGTGTTTCAACTCACCAAGGAGTCTTGATCACGGTCCTCGTGGAGTGCGGTGAAATTGTTCACCATTATAAAACAACACACACAAGAATAACAAGCATTTACAATGCAATGGGTCTCGCATCTGCTCGAGTTAGAGCTATTAGCGTTATAAACTCCTAACCCAACTTTTCTTGCCACATAAATTGATAATTTAAAGTTAAACTCTTTCACATAAGAGAGCCGATTCACAGCGCCATGGTCACCATGAGCATCATGTGAAGAGTTACACAAAAGGAAAAGAAGTTCGCTCGCAGTTAAACGTAACAGCAAAAGTACAATTAGCCATGTACCAGGGGCGATGGCCAAGGCGGTAGCAAAACCTCCCCAAGGAGGGACAAAGGTAAATCATTTTCCAATGCCATCAAAGGAGTGGTAGTGATGGGCGTGAGGTGGGCGTTGTTAGAAGCCCAGATACACACCAACAAGTCAGAAAAGCAGCACATGGACGCTGCAATGCTTGTCCTGAAAAAAATATATATATCTATATATATATATATATCTATATATATATATATATATATATATATATATATATAGATATATATATATATATATCTATATAGATATATATATCTATATAGATATATATATGTGTATACATATATACACATATATATGAGACTCATGTCACAAATCTTTTTCTTTTTATACATGTGTGCTTGCCCTCGGCAAAGCACACATGTATAAAAAAAAAAATGGCCCCATTGATGGTCACCCTAAGGGCTGACCACCAACAATTTGTTTTTTTTTGTTTTTTTTTACCCTGGGGGGGCGATCGGCCTCCCCAGGCAAAACTACGTTTTTTTTTTTCCCCTGGGGTCGGCCCGTGTTCCAAGGGCCGACCCCGCCATTTTTTTTTTCTTTTTTTTATTTATTTTTTTTGTGGGGGGCGCGATCGTCCCCAAAACAGTATAAATAATTAAAATATTGCCGGGGGGGGGGGTGGCCCTTTTACGAGGGGGCCGACCCCCCCAAAGAAGATCCCTGGTGCTTAGTGGCGTTTCCTGGCCGTGGATCGCAGCCGCGCTGCGATCCACGGCCAGGAAACGGTGCCAGGGAGGCATCGATGGAAAGGGGAGAGCCTCCCCTTTCCATCGATGCCTCCCTGGCATCTGGGGAGGCCGTTTTGGCCTTTTTTTCCCCACCGGAGAAGGAAAGAACGCTTACCTCCGTCTCTCCTTCTCCGGTGGGGAAAAAATGTGACGTCAGCGCGCCTCGCGGCGCGCTGACGTCATAAGGGGGCGGGAGGGGGGTGGGATGGAGACGCGGAAGCTCTTCCGCGTCTCCTACGGTGAAAAAAAAAAAAAACAAAATCCTCCCTTGCATTGCACCGGAGGATTTTTAACCCCCTCCCTGGTGTCGCCCACTGGTCGTGACCCGCACCAGGGAGGGAGTGTGGGCGTCGGCCAGTGGCCGACGCCCGCATTTAACGGGTTAAGAAATTGAGATCAGGTGGGGCTCCCAATCCAAATGGCCTGCCCAATGCCCTGTTCAAACACGCCAACAATATTGGACCAGTTACTTTACTCCCTGTGAGAAAGTAGCCTCTTTCTAGCATGGTTACCCTCCCTTTTGGCCTGTTTGTGAGTGTGTCAGTGTGTTTTTACTGTGTCACTGGGATCCTGCTAGCCAGGACCCCAGTGCTCATAGATAAAAACCTATATGTCAGTGTGTTTTGCCTGTCTCACTGGTATCATGCTAGCCAGGACCCCAGTGCTCATAGTTTGTGGCCTAATGTGTATGACTGTGTAGTGCGTAACTGTGTCATTGAGGCTCTGCTAATCAGAAACTCAGTGCTTATGCTCTCTCTGCTTTTAAATTTGTCACTGTAGGCTAGTGACTTCATTTACCAATTTCATTTGGCACACTGGACCCCCCTTATAAGTCCCTAGTATATGGTAGCTAGGTACCTAGGGCAGTGGGGTTCCAGGAGATCCATATGGGCTGCAGCATTTCTTTTGCCACCCATAGGGGGTTCAGACAAACGCTTACACAGGACTGCTATTGCAGCCTGCATGAAATAGTGCACGCACTATTTCACAGCCATTTTCACTGCACTTAAGTAACTTATAAGTCACCTATATGTCTAACCTTCACTTGCTGATGGTTAGGTGCAAAGTTACTAAGTGTGAGGGCACCCTTGCACTAGCAAAGGTGTCCCCACATAGTTCAGGGCCATTTCCCCGGACTTTGTGAGTGCGGGAATGCCATTACACGTGTGCACTACATATAGGTCAATACCTATATGTAGCTTCAAAACGGTAACTCTGAATATGGCCATGTAACATGTTTAAGATCATGGAATTGCCCCCCATTCCAAATCTGCTATTGGGGAGCCAATCCCATGCATTCTGGGGGCTCCACCATGAACCCCCAATACTGCCAAACCAGCTCTCTGAGGCTTGCACTGCAGCTACAGCTGCTGCCAACTCACGGACAGGGTTCTGCCCTCCTGGGGTCTGGGCAGCCCAGTCCCAGGAAGGCAGAACAAAACATTTCCTCTGAGATCAGGGTCTTACACGGTCTCTTTTTGGAAATTGGTGTTACAGGTTGGGGAGGGGTAGCCTCCCCCACCCTCTGGAAATGCTTTGAAGGGCACAGATGGTGCCCTCCTTCCATAAACCAGTCTACACCGGTTCAGGGACCACTTCTCCCCTGCTCTGGCAGGAAACTGGACAAAGGAAAGGGGAGTGACCACTCCCCTGTCCATCACCACCCCAGGGGTGGTGCCCAGAGCTCCTCCAGTGTGTCCCAGACTTCAGCCATCTTGTTTTGCAAGGTGTGGGGGCACTCTGGAGGGCTATGAGTGGCCAGTGCCAGCAGGTGACGTCAGAGACCCCTCCTGATAGGTCCATACCTGATAAGTGAGCCATCCCCCTCTCTGGGCTATTTAGGGTGTCTCCTGTGGGCTCTCTTCAGATTCTGCTTCCACGTTTACTTCAGGAATTCTCTACAACAACTTCAGACTCTTCTGACCTCGGATCAACCGCAGCTTGCTCCAAGAAACGCTGTAACTGTAACAAAGTGTCTACAAGAGACACTTTTCTTCAGCAACCTCAGCTCCAAGTCAGCAACTGCAACAGTTTCCATGGTGTGCATGCTCTGGGGACTCCCTGTCTTCACCTTGCACCAGAAGGACTGATGAAATCTCCCATGGAGTCACAGAGTCACTCCCCTGCTCCAAGCAGGCACCTTCCAAGGCGACGACCGGTATCCTGGGACTCCTCTCACATCAACGAACATGCTCCTAAGGACACAGAGCATGGACATCATCGACATAGACTGTCCTGAGGTCCTGCTGACACAATTTGGAGGAGGTAAGACCTTGTCTTCCCCGAGGGCGACAGTACCCCTGTGTACTGCATCTTCCTTACCTCCCGAGGCCTCTGTACACTCTTTGCAAAATTCCTTTGTGCACAGCCTAGCCCAGGTCCCCAGAACTCCATCCTGCGACGCTGAACTCGCTGAGTTGTTCTCTAGTGGCGTGGGACCTTCTTTTGTTGTGCTGCATCAACTGTGTTTTGCACCTCCTTTGAACCCGGGTCCTGAGGCTCCTGGGGGTGCTGGCTGGCATCCTGAGGGCTCTCCCAAGTACTGAGAGCCTCCTCTTCCTCCACACAGAGTTGAGGCCCCCAGGTCCCTCCTGGGTTCATCCAGCGCCATTTTGACGCAAACCGCACTTTTGTGGTAGCCAAGGCTTGTTGGCGACTTCCAAAACAAAATCTCGTCTGCAGCAATCTTCATGCCTTGGGACATCTTTTGCATCATGCAGGAACCCGCTGGCATCTTCCTAGGGTGCATTTCTGCAGTCTTTGACAAACTGGGGACTCTTCTTTTGCACCCTCTTCTGGGTTGGCAGGGGCTCCTGTCCTTCCTGGAACTTCTTTCGACTTCTAGATTTGGTCCTCTTCCTTTGCAGGTCTTCAGGTCCAATAATCCAGCAGTTGTTCTTTGCAGACTTAGTTAGCTGCTGCAAAATCTCAAGAACAAGGTGTAGTGTGTCCTAAGGAAACTTGCAGTACTTTACTCCTGCTTTTCTGGGCTCTTGGGTGGGGTAATTCACTTACCTTTACTGCATTCTTACTCTCTCAGCGATTCTGCACCCACTACACTTGCCTACGGGGGAATTTGTGATTCGCATTCCAATTTCTTAGTATATGCTTTGTGTTGCCCCAGACCTATTTTCTCTGATTGCATTCTATAGGATTTCCTACTGTTTGCATTGTTCTATTACTATTTACTTGTCTAAGTTTGGTGTCTAGTGTATATATAATGTATAATACTTACCTCCAGAAGTCTAAGATATTTTTGGTACTGTGTCACCCAAATAAATACCTTTATTTTTGGTAACACTGAGTATTGTCTTTACTTGTGTATAAGTACTGTGTAACTATAAGTGGTATTGCATACGCTTTGCATGTCTCCTAGTTCAGCATAAGCTGCTCTGCTATAGCTATCTCTATCAGCCTAAGCTGCTAGAACACTACTACATTTCACTAATAAGAGATCATAGGACCTGGTATAAGGTGTAAGTACCCAAGGTACCCACCACAAACCAGGCCAGCCTCCTACACTCCCCTGCTAAACCAGGCTTTTTCCACTAAGTCCATCCCGGCATCCTGGAGAGGCAGCATCCTGCATCCTATTTTCAAATTTGGCACACGGTCTGACCTGGCAAGTTATAGAATAATTGTCATAATTATGTTGAGGCTAAGATCGTTAGCTTCTAATTTGTTAATGGACCTGGAAGCCTGGGCTACAGGCAAAGAAATTATTCCAAAAATTCAGACGGGCTTCAAGGTGGGAACAAACACAATGATAAATCTTCTAGAAGTAGCTCTTCTCACCAAAACAGCCATAAACAAATGTGCTAATCTTTATGCCTGCTTTGTTGATCTGAAAGCTGCATTCAATAGGGTCCTGAGATGTCTGCTATTTGCAAAGATGGCCAGTCGGGGAGTTCTACCTAAGTTATTGGAGGAAGTGATTAATTTGAACTCAGACATCTAAGTACAGATTAAAAATGGCAAGGGTGACAGAACCACCGGAAGATTGTAACGCACACCAGCCTTAAGCAGGGGTGGGTTTTTGTACCAATCTTATTTAACATGTACAAAGCGGACTTAGTCACATGCCAAGTTAGGAGAGGAACTAGTGCAATGCCTGCAATATATGGATGACATTGCGCTATTAAGCCACACTCTGATTGGCAGTCACCGTTTATAGTCTAAGCTGGCTGAATACATTGAAACTCGGGCCCTGGAACTCAACTATAGTAACGCAATTTTCAGCCAATTCATGTGTTCCCCCAAAGTAAATATAAATAGAAAGATGCTGGAAATCATTTGAAGTTGGTTAAATCCTATAAATATCTGAAAGTTGTTCTGAATGCAAGATTATCATATGAGGAACACTTACTCCATAGAACAGCGTTGGCTCAGAAATTACGATTTGCATTTAGCTTATTACAAAAAAAGCTTGAAACAGAGCCAAATGTCTTCCCTCTCCCACCTATGGATCTGAATTATTGAAAGTTTGTGATGCATCTATCTTAAATTATCTTAAATCAGTTTTTTTCAAACACATTTTCCGCCTTCTCCAAAACATCTTGTAAACACAGGTGAGACTGGAGTTCAGCCTCTTTTATCAAGCCTCGGTCAGGCTGGGAGCAATCTTAAAATATGCAGGAAGCTTAGATTGGCATCAACAGATTCATTGGCCGCATAGTGCTGGCTGAAAATGGAGTTTTTGCCAATCTAAGTCTGGCCAGCACATGGGATTCACAAATTGACTTTGTAATATTTAAAATAATTACCAATAAGGCATCTAAATTGCACTCTTGGACATCAGACAAAGCTGAGTTGGCTGGAAAGACGCAAGGATGGACAATTCTTCAGTCCTATACTTCCTGGAGTACACAGCTGTATCTTGGTAACCAAGTAGAATTAGAAAAAGATGGGAGGCAAGTAAATTGGTTCATTTTGAGTATGGGGAAAATGCAGGGAAGTTATTAGCTTGGTAGTGTGAAGTAGACCAAGTTAGGAACTATATTAAGGAAATTGAAATGGATCAGTTAGGGGGGAAGGCAACGAATAGTAACATTATTGAATCGGCCTTTCATAACTTTTGTACAGTTGTAGACAGAGGAGTTGGAGGTGGGAGATGATATGGTGGAGGATTGGTTAGGGTCTGGTATATCTCCTTGTATTTCACAGCAGGAACAGGAAGCACTGAATGCTCCAATAACACCAGAAGAAATCAGGAGAGTCCTGAATAGTAGTAAGAGTGGGAAGGCCCCCGGGCCGGATGGTATTTCAGTGGAATTATATAAGGCACTAGGGGACACGATTATTCCAGCTCTAACTGAACTGTTTGGGGGAATTCTCGAGAATGGATGTAGTATACCTGCTTTGTGGAATGATGCTATTATTACATTAATTCTGAAACCAGATAAAAATCCTGTAAAATGTGCCTCGTACAGGCCTATATCGCTGTTGAATAGTGATTATAAATTATTTGCTAAAATACTAGCGGATAGGCTGAGTAAGATAGTGAATAATTTGGTCCACCCGGATCAAAAAGGCTTCTCTAAAGGAAGATATTTGCATGAGCTGACATTTCATTTGATTGGGGTGATAGATTTGGCTACATCCTTTGGGTCCGCTTTGGCGATTATTATTATGGATGCAATGAATGCGTTTGATCACATAAATTGGAATTATTTCAAATCAATTTTAAGGCGGGCTAACTTAGGGGCCAAGTTTTGTAGGGTTATAGACCAGATATATAGAGCTCCTTCGGCTAAGGTTCTGGTTAACGGGAATCTTACAGGGTCTATCGCAATGACTAGAGGTACTAGACAGGGTTGCCCGTTGTCTCCGGTTCTGTTTAACTTGTATATCGAACCATTTTCTAGAAAGAATAGGCAGAATACACTTATTTCTCCATTTTGTTGTAATGGGTGGGAACAGAAAGTATCTCTGTATGCAGATGATCTTTTGGTATATACTAATGATCTATTGACAGCTTTTCCCATAGTTATAAAACTGGCTGAGCAATTTTGGAAGTATATCTGGGTATCAGGTTAATGTGGGAAAAACTGAAACTATGTCATGGAATATGGAGGTAGGGTTGGTATTGGGCAAGCAAGAAGTAAGATACTTAGGTAATATAGTGACTCATGATCTTAAGTATTTAGTTGAAAGGAACTTACGAAATCTGTTAGCAGAGTGCAAGGACACATTGCAGAAATGGGCACACCTCCCACTGACTATCCTTGGGAGAGTTAACTTGGTTAAAATTTGTATTCTGCCAAAGTGGAACTTTTTGTTCTCAGCTATCCCTCTTTTAATGCATAAAGGGTATCTAGATAAAATGCAGCAAGCTATAAATGTTTTTATTTGGAGATCAAAGGGGCCAAGGATCTCTTGGAAGAAACTTCGTAGAAGAAGGGAAAAGGGAGGTCTGGCACTACCAGATTTGATATATTATGCTTGGGCTTTTTTACTTAACAACTCAAGGATGCTATTTTCATGTCCAGATTTTTCAGCAACTGGTGTTATGTACAAGGCTATGGTTTCAACTGTTAAAGGGGCCTCAAAACATTTCCTTTTCAAATTTGGTGACCCCAAGTTTTTCAAAACGGTTAAGTTGAAAGTCTTGCAAGGGCTTGCGGAGGGGTGGTATCAGTTGAGACAACTAGTTAAAGCTATCTATTTTAGTTATAATGCGCCGATTTGGGACTCTCCGGGTACTCCAGATTGCTTTAAGGATGTTTTAGCACTACCACTCAAAAAGGCAGGGGTAGAAACTTGGGGGGATCTTTCTCAGGATGGATCTTTGCTTTCATGGGAAGAGCTGATAGAGATAACGGGTAGATCCCTGTCTAGATTGAAGTTCTTGCAGATAAAGGAATGGGCAGGGGAAGTTAAGGGTGGTCTGGGTGCAGTTAACATGTTGGAGGACTCTCTCCTGGATCTCTGTTATACTCCAATGAAGCAAGCGGCTTGGTATTGGGAAATTGCTGATATACTAGATGGGAAATTCATACTGCTGATAGAACTCTGAGGTAATCTTATGCCTAGGGAAAGAGTGTGCGGATGGTGGAAGAAGTCTATGTTGATTCTCTATGAAGTAGTGAAACCAGCCTCACCAAGGAAAAATCACCTCTATACTTTACATAGAGCCTACATCTCGCCAGATAAGTTGTCCAAAATTAGAAACGGAGAAGTGATCAAATGTTTAAAGTGTGGTTGTGAAAGACCAACGGATGTTCACATGTTTTGGGATTGCCCCAGTATCCACTTATTCTGGGAGGAAGTATGTAACACAGTGTCGGTTATATTGGGTTGGGAAATTACAGCATCACTCCCTTTGATAATATTTGGGCAGCCACAGGAGGAGGGAGTAGAAGTAAAACGAACAATGTAAAACTCAAATTTCTGTTTTATGCAATTCTGTTGGGTAGGGAAATTTGTAAAAAATGGATGGCTGGTTCCCCTCCGGTACACTCGGAATAGCTTAATGTGGTTTTTCGAACTTCGGACTTGGACAAGGGCAGTCCTTTGGGTGCCCTTATTAAACTGGAGGGAAACTATGTGAGAACCCTCCTTTTCTCTTTTCTTTTCTATGTTCCTCTTTACTACATAATGATTTTCTTGCTTATCGAGGTATTTATTGATGTCCGATGATTACGCACTGCTCCCCAAGAATTCCTGTCTGACAGAGGCCTTGTCCTTCCTTAAGTAGGAGGTAGTATGAGAGTAAAAACAGTGTCCCCTGGCTTGGGCCTTTCTCTTATTGAGAAGGTGAGGATGGTGTAAAGATAAAGAGGAGGTTTAAAGTCGGGGATGAATGAGGACAAAAAAGAAACTTACATATTTTGATAACTCAATATAGTGTATGTGCTTTCTTGGAAAATAAATTGTTAATGTTTCTTAGAAATAAAGTTAGATTTTTGTAATTGAGATATTGAAATAACATTTTAATGGTAATTTAAATGTTACTGTACTGAGCTTCTGGAAATCTTTTTAGATATGCTTGCCTACACTAGGTTATTGAAATATTCTGGTAAAGTCTACTTTAATTATACTATATACATTTACTATAGTTTTTTTCTACATGATGGTCTTTATTGTTTGTATTTACAATATGTTAATCACAATAAGTTTGCACTAACCATTATATGTAATGAAAGTAGATATTTTGGCCTATGACACTTGCACAAAAATATTTTTGCAGTCACTATTTCAACATACAATGCCTTTCTCAGTCACGCTTGAGTGTATGAATGTGCATCTATGATTATAAAATATAAATTAGGTAAACATGAGGTATACTTGATGAGGCAAACCGTCATATTAGTTCCCTATTGGAAAAGAATTGATAAAAATGCAACAAGCTGATGACATCCAAATTCCTCAAATAAAATCTAAAATAGATGTAAATGCAAAGGCAGATTTCCTGGTGTCATGGAGACATTTGAATAACATCCTAATTCATTTTTTTTTGTGGCCTCCAAAAGGATGCAAACAGATTAGGAGTCACTAATACAGAGAGGAGATTATGACTCACCAGTTGAAAAAGACCAGCAAACTTTTTCCCACTGAGCACTTCAGGGTTCCATTCTACTGGTTTCTCCCAGAACCCAATGAGTTATCTAATCACGTAAATTAGCTGTGTGCTCAGAATGGACTAAAAAAACGTAACAAATGAATAACACATTTAGGAACTAATATTCATCAGATTGTTAAATCATATTCAAATTATGTTTTGAACTGTATATTACAATGCACGTTTATACTGTTGTAAGATTATCAATAGCTTTACCAAACAGAGCACAACTAACATATCAAATATTAGATCACTTTTGAAAGAAAAGCAAGCCAACTTTTACTTTCTTAAACAAATAGAATAAAAAATGGTGGAATCAATTCATAAGATATCTTTATATGTGCACAAGGCCAGACAATGGAATATTTTGAGATAAATTTTTGGCTGATGACGAAAGGGAAACTGTTAAGAGCAAATGCCCGCATATCTACCATTAACTCAATCCTCCCTTTTACCATTACAAATATCGTCAATAAATGGCTGAACTCTGCAGAAGGCTAGGAGAGAATGAGGAAGGGAAAAAGAGAGAGAGTGAGTGGGGGGGATACAGCTGCAGTGGTGTCTTTTCCAAAGATGGTATGAAGAGGCCTCTCTCTATTGAAGCATTTTGTGATGTTTGGTGTAAATGGACCAGTGCTGACCCATAAATAGAGGTTCAACAGACCATGGAACTGCAATCTAGATAGTTGCCCACTAGATCCCTAACCTTTGTTTTGAATGCTATTTCCTGTTCCGCACAATGTTTATGGTTTCAGACTGCTTGATAAGGTTCCTATGCCTAACACTATCACCCAAGCTCCATTTAGAATACATTGATTTCAGGTGGATGAAAACATTGTTTCTCGGTATTGCTCAATGCCTGGTAAGATATAGCTTCACAATAGGCTATTGTCATGGTGCTAAGGCTTGCTACTTCCTTTGAATTCCTCTCTGCTGAACCCAAAACTAGGAGTTCATAGTTGCTTTACTGCCTTTAGTAATAATTTTAGGTCTGTTTTAGAAATTAGAAAAATCTAACTTATAGAGTTGATTCCTTTTTTCTTTAAAAAAAGAAGACATTTACCATGTTTTCTTCTTGTCAGGTCTATGAGGTTTTGATAACATGTGATTCCTCTACTGTTAGTCTAAATTCTTATGTGAGCTGGAAGGAAGCTAAACCTAGACTATTTAATATCACCAGTCCCTATTAAATTAATGGAATAAATCTTATTCACAGTTCTGCTTAAAGTCAAACATACACTTAACCTATTGTGCATTCAATTGACATGTTTATATCGCTCTACAGCAGGGTATTCAGTATTGATAAAGTATAACAAAATTGATCAAGGCATTTAGACGTGTGTATCAGGTTACAACTTTGCTTTGGATTTACTGTTCTTTTTAATAAAAAGAAGATACTGAATTTAGGCATACTATTGCTTAGAACATTTGAAAGTAATTGCAGGACAACACCAAGAGTCAACACACTGCTACTCATTATTTCATGCGCTGTCAATGTTTGTCTCATTTACGTTTCTAGACAACTCCATATTTATGTTTCTAATATTAACATTACTAAACACTATTCTTACCCCTAAAATCTATTCTCTCTTAAGTGCATTGGCTGATATAGTACCAGTTTACATCAAAGCAGTTTCCTGGTTTCATGCCATATCCAAGCAAATGCTATTAAACAGTAGGCCTGAAAAACCTTTTAAATACACCAGCAGAATTCCAGACTTTTTTGCTATGGGAAGTTCACTACATTTCTCCAAATGTCAAATCGAGTGATTTTGCTGAACTTTTTTTTAAAGCCAACACGTCACATAAAAAGTAATGTAGAATTCCAGCAAAGACTGGTTTGTACAGAAAATGCCTTGCAGCTTAAACCAGTCTTCTGCTTTTATCTTGGAAGACTTTTTTTTACATGAGATGGACCTTCGCTTAAGCAAAAGTCACACGAGATACTAATACTGGAAAACCACATTTTAACATGAAGTGTAATTGTGGCCAATTTCACACACCTTTAATTAACTCATGTGTTTGGATTCTAATTTGATATACCATTCTGTACTTGGACACTCCTCCCAATAGCAAAAATGTCTTCTTACTCAAGCTGTGTTGTTATGAATGCTATCTTCTCATTGATTTAATGCCTATCATCGTGTGCTGTGGTGCACCGTTTTTGGGAAAACTGTTGAAGCTAACAATTGCAGTAAATGGTACTTCATAGTTAATTTTTTGACTGAAGTTTATTGATAGCATGTTCTCCTATTTAATGACATTTTAACAAAACGCTCTTAATAGTTTGGCAGATCATAAGAATGAATAGATTACCACAAACGTCTAAAAAGAATCACCCCTAGCCAAGTAGTACTTGGACTGCCATAATGGCTGTGTCCTGTTATACATATCAAATACATGAATAGAATTGCTGTGTCCGTACTTCCAATCTCAGGAGATTTCTCCTTTCCTTCTTTTGGATTCTGACCCAAGGTGATAGTCATGTAGCATACTTGATCAGGGGGTCCTCACCCAGTGTGGCTGTTACCACCGGATGTGCTCAAACCCACTCATGGAGTTCACACTTTAAAATTTCCATGTGTCAATTCCTTTTATATACAAAAGAAGAAATTCTCACAGGGATCTACAGAGATGGTTAAAATTGCCTACAGGTAATTCCTTTACCAATCTTTACATGAGAGTACTCTTGGTTAGTTTAAAAATAAATTTGATGTGCTAGAAGTGTACATTGTGCTTCTACATCTGAAAGGTCAACAAGTTTCATTCAGTTCAAAGTTTTCTGACTTTCTTCAGGACCTACAAGATCCCACTTCTATACCTTGCTAACTAACATTAGTGTTCTATGAACTGTGTCCGTGTTATTCACACCATGCATACACTGGTGTATTTCATTTCTCAGTATTTTGGGAGCACAGGACATTGGGTGTTTGGAAAGTATCCAACGTTTTCAAACTGTTATAACAGGCCCAACTAATTTGAGAAGATATAAGGGTGAGGACATGATGTATTTATTTAGTATACTCTTTTAGACAGCATGTGCATGCTATTGTTGATAACTTTAAAAAGCTGCAGGTTTTTTATATCTAGATGTTAAATCCTTTCTGCAGCATCGTTTTTTGAGTATTTATTCTATTCAGTATAAATGGCATATATTCCTGTCAATATGAATCATTTACTTTTAGTGGGGTGTGGTCCCAGGAGAAATTTGGAAAACTCAAAGTATTCTTTAATTAAGATTAATGGTCTTCAAAGTTGAACGACTGAAATGTGCCAACCACTGCTTGCACAGCTTGCTGACACTATAGGACTGATTATGAGTTTGGTGGATGGAAATTCCCATCCACCAAACTCCTAATGGGCAGGGTGCAGCGGTAATGATGACCTCTCCACTGTCCCCATTACGACTTTCCCACTGTGCTAACTGGTAGAAACTAAGGTGTCTGCTGGTTAGCCCAGTGGGAAAGGTGTGGCAGCATTGCTGCTGGCTTATAATGAAGCTGGTGGCAATGCTGCCGCACGCAGGGAGCACCAGCAATATATGAAATATGCACTTTCTGCTCAGCAGACAGTGCACATTTCAAGGGTGATGGGCAGGGACCCCCGTGGCCTTCCTGCACTTGTTATCTACCAGCCTTTTCATGGACCGCTATGAAAAGGCTAGTGGAGAACAAGGCCGTAATCAGCAGGGTGACGCTGAGTTCATCACCTCTGTGGCTGATTACAACCAGGACTGCCCTCAGTTCATCTGGATCACTGATCCTGGTGGGGACAGCAGGAGGTTGGTGTGTCTGCCCGCCAACCTCGTAATTTGGCAGTCAGATTGCTACAGCCGCGGTGGTCCGACTGCCACAGTGAGTCTGGCACCGCCAGACTCGTAATCGGACCCTATATATGGTAAAGAATACAAGTGTGTGATATATCATGAATCAGGAAGATTAGATTTAGGACAGGGGTGTTAAAAAGAAAGTGGCAGATATAGGTTTTGGAATCATGAGGCCATAAAGCTAATCCTTCCGAAGGGAACTGAGCAGAAGGATGGTTACCTTTTTTGGATCATACCATTTATTTCAGAGTCTGAAATGCTCATTTGTGATTGCTAGTTATAGAACAAGGTTAAATTAACTTTGGGTACTGACAGTTTTTAAAGATTTGTCAAGGTTCCAAATCCCAAAAGATAAGCTGTGATGTTAGTAGTGTACACATCTCTTCAAGCTCTGTGGACTAAAAAATGTGGTTGACAAAATGTCCAGTTATTGACAGCAGAATGGCAATCGTCGTTGCCAGCCACATGATAAAAAATAAACACTTCTATAGTGATCCAAACATAGGACCAAGGTGGTATCAAGTACCTGTCACAAAACCAGTAATAAGCAAGAACAAATCTAAGGCATGAAGTGACTGTGGAGCATGGTGAAAAGTCCTCTATGTAAAGTTAAAATTTGCTCTCAGAGATTGGAGTCTCTCTAAAAGGCATAATTTTGAGTGATGTTGATTCTTGTATTAGATTATAGTAAACCATGGTACTGGGTTGACATTTAAAACTGTAGTGAAGACAGCATCAGATTCATCTGTGGAAATCATTGGTAAAGTTGCAGCTGCAGTATGCTCAAATTTCCCCAGCTGGGAACTCAAACTTTTGCCCCACTAAGAACTCAAACTAATGATGTTACTTCTCTTTTCAAGGGGTAGCTCATTCAGAGTAGAGTGAGGCTGAAAGGTTCCACTCTGAATCCTTCTTGGTGTCAGTGATGGTCTGCTCTGCAGAATCGGGCACATAGTGCTTCTTCTCATGGTTAATGGACACTTGCCTGTTTCTCTTTGAACCAGACAAAGGAGGCAGTATGACAGTTTGTTTGCCTTTTACCCCATGGACTGTAACAGGATAGTTCAAAAGATTGCTTGTCATGGGTCTTTTCACAAATTAGATTCCCTGTTTTGAGGACTCACCCATCAACAGCTGTTTGCAGGTGACCGTTTCAAAATGGTTCACACCAGACAGTTAATCTCTGACCTGTTGGATACTCTGTAAGACATCTAAAAAAAATTCCATGTCAAATGTTTCTTCATCCACCAGCTTGCCAGGATTCTCTAAACCAGGCACATACATGGGTACTCCAAAGAGTACCTTGTATGAAGTATGTCCCTCAATACACATCTAGGTAAATTATTGGACATTTAGATTATGGTATAACGTAAGACCTAAACTTAGTACATTAGCAGGCTTCTTTAATCGTGCTATTGGCATGTCCAACTAATCTCTTTGACTCAGCTCACAGCAGATTGCTGAATTACAGACAAACTCAGAGAGCAGATGTAGCATCCCTGCAAGCTTTGAAGGTGAATGCAGGACCATTGTCTGAATAAAATGAATGAACTGTTCCTATTGATACCAGACACTGCAAATCAATTTCTCTGTGACCACATCCATATGAATTGAGAACATGAATCAGCTGCTACCGATATATACTTATACTGGTTAACAGAATTCAACGGGCCGATATGGTCAGAATAACTCACCCTGAAGAGGATTTTGGAGACTGTTAGTTGAGTTAGGGAGTCTTGTAACAGTAAAATGTTTGATTTGTTGTCAAATATTGCATCGTCTTACATAATCTCTAGTCTATCTCTATAAACAAGGCTACCAGTAGCTTTGCTGTAGCATTTGTATGGTTGCATTAATGCCAGCATAGGCAAATTACAATCCCTCATGTGCTTTACTGATTACGTCTAATCTGGGCAGCGTCTGAGGAGTGATCCTATTTTCCACTCCTGGTATAGTAACCACAGGATTGCTGTCTAAATTAAGAGTTTAGGAGTATTTAGGTATTGCTGTTAATAGATCTGTGTCAATTTTCCACTGATATCTAATTAGGACTGCTACTCTGGCAGTCTAAAGTGCAGCCTTGGTAGCTACCTTGACTGCACAGATTTTTTTGGCGTGATACCCATCATGCTGATGGCCCAAAGTATGCTTTGTGTCAACCAATGGAAGCTTATCTTGTATGACAGCTACCTTTTACCAGAGTTGTTTAGTCTTAATAGGTTTCCCTTTGGAATCCCTGAATCCATTCAGGCGCTAATTTTCCAAATCATCAGTGTAACCTTGCACACAGAAGGATAAATCAGACACTATTAGCATGGTAATTGAGAGATTAACTTTCTGTAATACAAATACTAGGGCATGAATTTCTGGATATTGCACAGTGCTGTGACCTGAGAGATTAGTATGCGTGCGCCATGGATCGAATACCATCTTTCACTATGCCTTGCACTGCCACACAGGCTGCAGAGAACCTATATCTTGTTCCTACCACTGGTTGAGCAGAGCCACCCATATAGAATATGTCTCGATAAGACTCAGGCTGTCATTACGAGGCTGGTGGTCATCAGACCGCCAGCCTCATGCGGCAGTCTTACTGGCCAAAAGACCGCCGCACTACAAGTTGTGGGATTTGGCCGATGCCAAACCGCTACAACACCGCCTAGCCTGCCAGTGCGTTCACACTGAAGCAGCCGGCGGTGAGCTCCTCTGTGCCAACTGCAGGTCTTAGGCCACCACCCGCATTATGAGGCAGCAAACCACCAGGATTTTCAAGGTGGTAGTCCTGTCACTGGCACACACACCCCCACTCAGTCGCAGACTTGCACACTTGCACCCTCACTCACTTGCAGACTCGCACATATGCACCCCCACTCACATGCATCCCAATACACACACCTACACACTCACATCCCGACACACCCCTCTCCCCTGTGCATACATGCAGACACACACCATCAACCGCACGCATACATCCAGGCACCCCCACTCGCTCGCTCACAAACATGTACTCAGACACCACCATTTGCACACATACACGCACTCAGACAGATACCCCACCCCTCTGAAAACAAACACACATACACTCGCACCCTGACACCCCCATCCCCTCCCCTCCGCATACATGCAGACATACATAGCCTCCACACTCATATACATACACAGACGCACATCCTTCAGGCACACATACACACCCACACCACACACATGCACCCAACACTCCCCACCCACTCCTTTCGGACGATTAACTTACCTTTTCCAGCGAGGTGGTCATCGGAAAGGGGATAGGTCCTGGCATTTTTCACTGCCAGCACCGCAAGCCGTATTATGCATCGTAGTACAGGGGGTGGTATTTTGTTGCCGTGGCGGTGCTGGTGGTGGAACCGCCTCTTCAAATCCATTGGCCGCGTGGAAGTCCTTTTAGGTCTCCTAATTTTATTGTTCAGGGGACTGCAAGCACTGGCAGTCTGTTGACTGCAGTGGCTTCGGCAGTCATTGACAAAGAACGCTGAAGTCGTAATGAGGGCCTCAGTGGGTAAAGCTGTTGGATTTGAAGGAACATTCTGTTCGTATTGGAGAAATGTTTGTGTCAAAAGTGAAGGATCCTACTGAAACATTTTATTTCACATCCACTATACTTAGGCTAGAAGCCCAGTGCACTCTTCTTGAGTGCAGGACTCAAGAATCAGGAATGCTTGCCTTAGTGGCTGCCTCTATTGCCGATAAAGGAGAAACCCCAATCATTCATTTTTCTTGCACCAACGGGTGCTCTTTCAAGACAGTTATCTGTCCAGCTGCAAGAACTTTTCCAATGGAAGCAAAATGTGCTTCAGCTTGAGAATACAAGCGTGAGTTGTATGATATACGAACTGCCTGCCCCTCATTGTAGGTCTCATAAGTATAACCTAATTGGCTTGGTGTGACTCTGAGCACTAGGTTGGTCTCACTATCCCTAGTTTGTAAATATTTTGTCTCTAGCATTTCTGCTCGCAGAGAACGCAATATATCAGAGTGTTTGTTCGTAAACTGTTTTCCTGGAAATGTGAGAGAAATTAAGTAATACAAGGGCTTCATTTCGCTCAGCATAGTGAGGCAAGTAAGTTGGCCAAAAGTTAAATCTCAGCAGGGATTTACCTTATTCAGTGTATCAGGAGGTTGAAAAGTAGCACACTTTTGAAGGAAGTCAGAAGACAATTATTTGCCCTCATTAGATAAATCAAATCCAGGAAAGCTCACCTTAAGGTAGGCAATCTTTGATTTCTTAAAGTTAATCTTGTAACAATATGATGTTACTAGTGTTACAATCTTGTCTACCCTAGTTAAGTGTACATCTGAATCATCATCAGTAGAGAGATATCGTCAATGTATGATAATAAATCTGTATCTAGTTGTAAGATCTCCATGATGTGCACAGAAAATAAGCCAGAACTATAATTATAGCCTATAGGTAAGCGAAGAAATGAGAACTCACCATGCAGCAACTAAAGGCGGATAGACACTTGCTGTCAGGCACTATGTTCTCACTAAAAAGCTCATTGGCTATGTCCAAGGTTGTTTTAAAAAAAGATCTGTACCAGGTTCATCATTAAACCCGTACTGTTTGCATTTTGCTCTGCATATGTGTGTTTAAATTCCTATAGTCTAAAATGCTCATATAGCATCCATCTGGTTTTGAGGCAAGAAAGAAGGAAACACTCATTGGTGAAAGGCATGGTCCTATTATGCCCTGCTATTGCAATTGATCTAGTATTACTTTTATGCCACCCTTTGCTTCTGGCTTTATGGGTATTGAGTTTGCACTTGAGATTCACAGTGTAAGGGAATAACATGTGGAATAGGGTGCTGATCCCACCCAGCTTGGTTTCTGTATAAGACCAGAGCCTTTTTAACAGCCCATTAACTGGGATAAATTCTCCTGATATCTTCAGGTACAATGGGAGAAAAAAGCTACTCTAACTACTTCCTTCCCCCTGCGTGCTTCCCTAATAAAAAACGGAGACCAGTCTTCCTCAGCTAGTATGCTGTCAGACTGTTCAGATAAATGAGGCCAGAAGATTGCTTTAATGGTGCGTGGTATATCCCAAGTCATGTGTTACAGGGATATCCATAGCTGTATTGGCATTTTTCTTTCTTCTTAACTGGAGTAATCCCTCTTTATGCTAACTTTGGTCTCTTGTCCTATTTTACTTTTCCTGCTAAACTCTACTTTTCTTCTGTACTCGGTTTGACTCCCAATCTCTCCATGTTTACCATCTGGGTCCTATAAAGAACGTGAAGAGCAGATTTCAGAATACTGATGCCATTCCATTTAAAAAATGTTATTGTGGTCCATTAATTTATGATCCTTTGTGGATTTCTCTTTAACAGAACTGTCACTGTCACTTGTAGGTTATAAATGTAGCTTAATGGCATGCATACCCAAGATTTATGGACCTACAGAGCTGTAAACTTTCATAATTAATTTCAGTAGTTCCAGTTCATGATCTTGATCAGCTTCAAACATCTGATGTAGAGCTAGTACAGAAGCTTTTCCATTAATGTTACTCAGGATGATTGAGGAAACTGTAGAGAAGTTCCCAATTAACTTAATTCCTATGTTCGGAGCTGGTGCAGTGCCAAGGCTCATTTTGTGCTTGATTGGGTACCTCAGGGAGAGCTTCCAATAAAGGTGCGTCATGCGAGTTAGTGTAGATGCATGTAAATATGCTTTCCCAGGTGTTACATCCCATGTCAGGTGGCTCTATCTCAAGAGGAAGACAAATAGTCAGTATTTTACCTTTGTCTTGTGGTGTAGTATGTTGAGGAACCATTTCTAGCTGGTTGGTCTTTCGAACAATCCAGAAAGAAATCTCATCATGCTTCAGGAGTATCTTTTTCATGATAGCATTTATCGTCTGTGGACTAACTCATTGTACCTGAAATACTGGTCCTGGGCTAGAGCTGGTCTAGATTTTATGAGACTCAGTACAAATTGTACAAGTCTCCTGCATAAGGCAACTGTATATTTCAAAATCCCTGCAACATCAGCAAGTAGTAATGGGTTTGTAACCATCTGTGCAACCATCTAGTACTGGCCATGTAGCTCTTTCATTATTGTGTGTGTGTGTGTGTGGGGGGGGGGAGGTGTAGCTGTGTGTGGTAACCTATCATCAAATTAGGTGTGGGGCTCTTAGTAAAATAAAGGAATTTCCTGATACAGGTATGCCCTATAAAGAGCAGGTGATACTGCAGGTTTACAAGCCTGAAACCTCCTTGAGTCAGGGTCTATAGGGAAACGTCCTCAACCACACATTGTAAGCAATGCGGACATTTCCCTTGCAAGCGTAACCACGCTTGCCTAAACAACACCAGTCCGTTTCTGTGCCTTAACCATGTATGTGCTGAACTACGCACATGTGTGGTTAAGGCACAGAAACAGCCATGCTTTGTTCGGGAGAGGATGCGGTGAGGTAAGTGAGGCTGGGGTAGGGGTGGGGGGTGGATTAAGGGATTGGGGTAGGTGGTGGGTTGGGGCGACCTATCTTTTTTTTAACGGGGTGGGTATTTGGGGATTTTTTTGAGGAATTAGGGTGATGGTTGAGCTAGGAGCGGGAGTCACGAAGTAGGGCAGGGGTTGGGGTGGATTAAGTGATTGGAATGGTTAGGGCACGTTATTTTTTTTTAAGGGGCGGGGGTGGGGATGTTGGTTATTTTTCTAAGGAATTAGGGTGGGGTTGACCTAAGGGCGGGAGTGACGCGGTGAGGTAGATGGGACTGGGGCAGGGGTGGGGGTGGACAAAGGGATTGGGGTGGGCAATTTGTTTTGTAAGGGATGGGGTGGGAGGTTTGGGTATTTTTTATGGGTTTAGGGTGGGAGTTGGTTCATTCTTTTTAGGAGCGGGAGTGGGGGGGTTTGGGTATATTTCTTATTAAGGGTGAGGGTCGGATAGTTTATTTTTAAAGGGGTGGGGAAGGTTGAAGGCAGGGAGGAGAGAAGAGGAGGAAAGATCAGGAGAGGACACAGTGAGGGAACTGGGGTTCGGGCAGTATTGGTGGGTAGTTTTTGGCAGTGGGGCCAGATTTAGGGCATAGAGTGGGTGGGGAATGTTGGGGTACTTTAGCTTTAGTTTCTAGGGGTGGGGATTGGGTATTTTTTATGGCTTTCTGGGTAATTTAGTTCTGAGGGGCTGGGGTGGGAAGTCGGGATAGTTTTTTTTGTTTATTTTTTTTAGGGCTTATGGTGGAGGGCTCGGGATAGTTTACTTATTAGGGTCAAGGTTTTAGGGCTCAGGACGGGTGGGGGATGTCATGGTAGTTTCGTTTTTAGGGGTGGGTGTCAGGGTAGTTTTTTGTTTTTTAGGGATCAGGGTGGGTGGTGCTTGGGGTAGTTTATTTTTAGGGGTGGGGGAGTTGGGATAGTTTTTTATTTTTAGGGCTCAGGGTGGGTGGGGGTCTGGGTACTTTATTTTAGGGGTGGGGGAGTTGGGATAGTTTTTTTTCATGGCTCAGGGCGGGTATGGGGTGTCTGGTAGTTTACTTTTATGGGATGGGGTTTGGGATAGTTTCTTTTTAGGTCTAGGGCAGGTGGGGGGTTAGGGTGCTTTATTTTATAGAGGTGGGGGTGTTGGGATCTTTTTTTTAGGACAGGTGGGGGGTCAGTGTAGTTTAGGTATTAGGGGTGGGGTAGTTTTGGGCCTCAGGTGGTGGGGGGTGGTATGATAGAACCATGCATGCCATTTTGCATGCCATTTCCACACATGCCTTTACTAGGCATGCTTTTACAACGAAAATTTGTTGTAAAGGCATGCGTGGTAAAGGCATGTGTGGAAACAACACGGTTTTGTTCCGACCACATTGTCAAGGCATGCATGGTTCGAGCATGCTTGTTTCCATCATACAACCGTGTCTACAGCATCAAACACCACCTATGAGTAAAAAGTGTCAAAGGCATGTGCTGCGTAAGCAGCTGTTACAAATATAACTGGCCCCCCTGCCCAAACTGGGAACAAAGCAAACCATGAGATGCTGAGTAACTGTTTCCCTATTCTGTGCTCCTATCTCAACAGAGGCCACCGTCTCGACCAAATGGATTCATGTGCTTTGGGTTAAAAACATGGAAAATCAACAGAACATGATAACATTTTAAAAGTCAAGCTTGACAAACCTATGGCAATTGGTGCTTCCTTATCCCCAGTATGATTTAACCATGATTACTTTGTACATCTCTTTAGTGATGTAATTATGGTTTACTTGTGTTAATATTAAAAGAAGCTATTCAAGGGTCTCAAAGGATTCATGCTGACAACGTATGGGTGCCATGTTACATAAACTAAGACTGTTGCTGAGCACTTCAAAAGTTGTTGTCACACCCACGTTGACATGAGTGAACGTAGGGGCATATTTAAGAAAAGTGGTGCTGCACCCAGTGTAGCGCCACTATTCTTGTGCCCCTTATCGCCCCCCCAAATGCCACCATGTGTGCGCCGCATTTAAAATACGGCACACCATGATAGTCGGGAGATTTGCAGGATTAGCGTCAAACTTTTTTACGCTAATACTGCAAAGCGTATTGAGGCCCATTGTAATCAATGGTGCCTCCTTTTAATGCCTGCTCTAAGCAGGCATTAAAAGTGCCCAAAAAAATTATGCAAGGGAATCTCTTAGATGTCTTTGCGCCCTTTTTCCGGCTCTCCCTAATGGAGAAACGTCCCCTATGTATACATTATGCCTGGGACAGGCATAATGTGGCTCAAAGGGTTACAAAGTGGTGCAATTCATGCATTGTGCCACTTTGTTAATATGGCACAGGGATTTTGGCCTCGTTGAGCCACATTAGAGTTAAAAAAATTAACGCTAATGTGGAGCAAGGAGGCGCCAGGGGCTCTTAAATATGTTTATGCACCAGTGACTAAATGTGAAAGACAGGTTATTGTAGCTCCCCAGGACCCCACCCACTACATAGTTGAAGTGGTGTCAGTGCTTTTGGGTTACTAACAGTCCCTAAATAGGGATTTAGGGATTCGTCAATATTCAAAATTTGGGTCTTTCAGAAGCACCACGTGTGTCCAGCAATTCAGCTGTTGGCATGCTTTATTCATATATTTCTCCAACCCCATATGGACCAGAGCACCTCCTTTTAAAACAAGTTTGATTTTTAATATGTTGAGATTATTTGTGTGAAAATGCTTGTCTCTATGGTTCATATTTGATTTTTTAAATATCTCACAAGGTGAGATTTTCTATCAAATCCAGTGTTTGGTAGATTGCATTTGCTTTTACCTTCGGATTCTTTGTATTCTAATGTGACTGCTACCATTTGCTGTGGAACTGGTGAAAATTACTATTTTAATCTTATTTTCTCTGCACAAATGTATATACTTCTAGACATTTTCTGGTTGGAAGGAAGGTCATGTCTCTTTGGAAAGTTTTGTTTTCATGAGCCCTTGATTGATATTATGAGATGTTGTCTCTGTCTGGGTTACTTCCTGACTCCTTTTTTTGCCTGGTTGCCCATTTGTGTGAGACCTGCCCTAAGGAAGAAATACTTTTAGATGTTGACAGGTACCACCACATGGATATTTCTTCCAATGATCTTCCTCCAGTTTCTTGAAATTCTGTAGTTTCTATCCTTTCACTGCCTCTTGAACCTGATAAGGATGTTGTATAGGTTTCCTTTTTGTTGCTTGTTGTTCCACAGATCATCATCCAGTATCATCAACTTCTGTGCTTTATTACCTTTCATAACCTGCTGAATTATATAATGAAGTTGTATATGGTTTGTTTTTTTCTTACCATGATATAGATCACACCATGTGAAATACACACCGTGTTTATTATTACAGGTGGTGTAACAAATCTATTCAGCCTGTAGTTCCTTCATGTATTTCTTTCAGATTTGTTCTGCTTCCTGTATTGTGTTTTTAAACAACTCTTTCTTTGAACATTTTTTTTTTTTAATCTTACCTGTTGAAAAGAAAGGAAAAGTATGGGCTGATATTAAATTAAATAGCACAAGCCTTATCCGGTCATAGATAACCATCAAAGCAGTAAAAAAAAAACAATAATCCAGAGATTACAAATTAGATAAAAATAAATAAGAAGTATTAAAATCATCAATCAACATTTAAAATAGGGTAAAAATCTCTCATTTCTTGTCCTGTACCATACATATTTACAGATAACTATATTTTTAAAAGATGAGTACGTATATGCCATGCAGCCACAAGAAACTTGCTAAAAGCATAAATTGAGGCAGTCTAAATATCGCTCTTCAAAGTCCTTAAGGCGATGCAATATTGTTTTATGCCCATATTCCGGCAAACTGGACGAATCCACTTGTGCCGGGGAAGGGCATACGCTGGGCAAAAAAACATAAAATGTTTGACAGATTCAAGAACATCATTACAGCCAGGACATAAATCAAATGTTAGTGGTGATCTCTAGCTACCGGTTAAAGACAGTAGCGGTAAACACCCGAAACGGAAACGAGCGTACAGGCTCTTGCCCAATAAATAGGGATTAAGATCTAAATAAGATTCAAACTGGGAATACCACTTAAAATCAAGAAATTGATTAGTCAATCGCCCATGTGATATACAAAGGAGATGGTTATTTCTAACATAGGATCCGTAAACAGATTTCAGAGATTGTTTCTGGGCCTTTGCTAAATTCTGTGGATTCTCCGAGTAATTCCCAAATCCCAAGGTACGAAACCATTTTGACACATACCTGAGCCATGGGATAGAGGCTGCATTAGGTCTTTTTGAGGTGTTAAGAAGGGAGTCCCTAAAGATGGTAAGCTCTGGTGTGGTCCAGATCCTTACCCAAAAGAGTACGGGTCTCAGAGCTATCATATCAGAAATGCGATAAAACCCAAGATTAAAAATAATCAGAATCAAGGGTGTGCTACGCGGACTCGAGGTAGTGCTCTGGCAAAACTATTTTCGCCCACAGACAATTTGGTAGTATTACAAAATCCCCACACCTCAGCAACATAGGCAGCAGCACATTGCACTATTGCCAAATAGATCTTAATAGCCGGAGGAAAGGCTTGTGTGGGAATACTTTTATAAAAGCGCAAGATGGCGCCTCACCTATGTTGAAGAAGTGATGCACTTTTACTAATCTGATCCTCCCAATGTAGATTGTTTGAGATCCTCACTCCCAAATAGTCTATTGAACTAAACTTGCTTAAGGGGGCCCCATCTAAAATAATGGTACATCTCTTAGGTGGTCCTGAACTAAACACCATTAATTTGGTTTTGCTAGCATTTAGTTCCAGGCCATAATCTGCACAGAATGTTTTAAACCTGTCAACAAGAATCTGGAGACCCATTGGGGTCTTAGAGATGAGGAGGGAGTTGTCTGCAAAATGTAATATGGGAATTTTCTGCACATTTAGGGAGGGGCATCATTTTGACAGAAAGACACAGCTTGTACCACCTCGTTCATAAATAAAGTGAATAGAGTTGGTGCCAAGACACATCCTTGATGAACCCCCCACTGAATGGCAATATGATCTGTTAATTCTCCCTGGTTACCCCATCTCATCTGGGCATATGTGTTCTCATGTAGCCATTGTAATAAATGGATTATATAGGCAGGAGTACCCATTCTATGCAGAACATCCCATAACTTTTCTCTGAAGACCATATCAAAAGCAGACCGAAGAGCCACAAAGGCGACATATACATTTTGCTTAGCAAGGACTACATATTCCCAGTATAGGAGGGTCAGCCTAAAAACCTGGTCCACCATACTGGTTTTCGAGCGAAAGCTCGCCTGGAGTGGGGATAACACCTGGTGGTCTTGAGCTCAGTCCAATAGCCTATTCAAAAGCTGCTTAGCAAAGATTTCCTGGAGGTTGTCAATAAAACTAATGGGTCTGTAGTTAGCAGGGGAGCTCACATCGCCCTTTTTATACATGGGAATTATTTCCGCCCCTTTCCAGGTACTAGGTATTGAGTCCCCAGCTGCTATGACATTTGAGATCATGTTTATATACCAGGATCAAATTACTGGTTCAGATTAGTAAAGATCCCCGGGTATCTTATTAGGGCCTGGTGCTTTAGCAGATTTTAAGGAGTTGATTGCAGCTGTAGTTTCCCCCAATGTAAAAATAATGAGCTCATCATGGTTAAGTGTATCCGTTCCTTGATCGTCAAGCAGAAGGCGTGTTTTAACTGGCTGCTGGGGGGATTCTTAAGTTAAAAGATTGCAAGGTAGAGCATAAAGTTTGGAAAAATGATCCACCCTGCTTTCTTGTTGGGTATGAGTACAGATTGGGCTCTTACCCCTTCTATGTCTATTGGACATGAGCTTCCAAAATGTCGCGTTATCATTGTGTTTAGTTGCATCAAGCAAATTCTGCCAGGTTGTGTCTTTCCAACTTTTTTTTGCCTGTGTTATGGTCTTATTGTAGGCGATCTAGCTGTTCTTATCACCCCCTGTGAACGAGACATAATAGCTGATTTTAATGCTAATTTGGCCTTGGAGCATTCCATATTGAACCACCCCCTAACTTTATAGTTATCAACAGGTTGCTTAGTGGTGATCTTCCTATAGAAAATATTCTGCAATTTCCTCATCATTTCTTCATGAATGCTGAGGAATGGAATGTTACTAACCTCTAGCTCTTCACAATCAGCCATAACATCAACAAACAGTTGATAAATTCCCTTGCTCAAATAAGGGTTAGACATTACTTTTGGCCAACTAACACGAATATGACTATTATCCAAAAGTGGCTCTAGGACCACAGTAAAATGGATGTTCTGCAATCTCCTAATTACGCCGCTGTGTAAAGTAAGAAGCAGGGGATTGTGATCACTCTTGTGACGAGAATCCACCTTCATATCTTTTAATGATGGCCATAGCCTGACGTCCACTAAGAAATAGTCAATAACAATAGAGGACTGACCTCGCTTGGAAGTAGGTGCGGTACAAGTCGGAACAAGTACAGCCGTTACAGGCCCTAAGTCCATATTTGAAACACAGTCACTTGTTCATCAATTGTGGAATGCCCCAAAGTTCATCCTCTTTGGCCGTCAGATCACTACTTAAACAAGAGGGTTCAAAAGTGCAATTCATATATCCTGCAACCACTAATTTGGTTGAGGGATGCAGGGTACCCATATATTCAGACAACTGAGCCAAGGTCTGAGACTCTACTCCCCGTGGGACAGACCTGGCATATACATTAATTATGATCACCTTGAAATCTCAATCAAATATAAGCTGGACACCCAATATGTCAGGGGAATCTATTTTTAATGAAAAATGATCACACTGTAATTTCTTATTTAACAGTATCAGTAAACCCCCTTTGGCACAGCCAGAGCCACCCTCTGCGGGCTGGGCCACGGCATAGTATGATATAAACCCATCCAAGGAAACTGGGTCCTCATCCCAAGTCTCCTGGAATAGGCATATGTCCTGCATATTTATATAGTTGACCCACTCAGGATCTCCCAACTTCCTACCTAGCCCAGCCAAGTTCCAGGACATAATAGAGAGTTCAGAGCTAGTTGTCAAGACTCCAGGCCTGGAGCACTGGGCTTCCCTTTGATTTTCAATCTTATCTGATACTCCGAATTTGGACTCAGAAGTCAAGGATGAGGTTATTAGGTAAGGATCGGTATATAGTCAGTCAACTTCTGATAATGTATGAGAAAGATTTGCTGCCGGAACCAGAGCAAACTTTTGACTAAGGTCAGGCTTCCCTCCTGCTGGATCACCACAAAATATATACGTGGACTGCAAGTGGGCGGGGAAAGTTTAAGTCTAATACCAGCCCCTCTAGGATTCCTGAGATAGCAAGTGCATAATTCAAAATCAATGAGTTTATCCACCAGCAGCCTATCCACAAAACGTATAGAAATAAAATCAAAATTGGAACCAAGCTGACTATATCTGCCCACCTCAAGAATATCTGCACGAATAACAGAAAGGCAATTTTGCTGGCCTCGTAGCCAATAAATGACCTTATTTATCAAAGAATCCTGGGTTTCCACAGAGCCAAAGGGCAACTTCGGTACATCAACCATATAGATGGTGCCTCATTTGCTCCACAGACCTCGGCCCTGTTTCTTAGGAACTGGCCGACTTGTTCCAGCCTGACGTAAGACATCATCAGATGACTTAATATAATGTGTTGTGGGAGTGCCTACTCCAGCAGGCGCCTGGATACCAGCAACCCCCCGGGAACCCTTAGTATAATCGTCAGGCTGGACTTTGACGGGCCTCTCTGACCCAGAGATATTCCTGTCCTAGATAATAGTATTATACTTCCGCCTTACAGTCACAGGCGCAGCCTGAAATCCCTCAATGTGGGCTGCAGATGAACTTTCAAGAGGGGGAATACTAGCGAGCCCTAGAGGATGATTGCCTGCTCGGGACCTACATTCAGGCACAGTAATAACAGTGGACAAGCCCCCTGGAGCAGGCAAAGTCCCACCCCTGTTTAATCTCAGACACTTGCGCCATGGGATAGAGGCTGCATTAGGTCACTTCTGTGCCAGTTCCCCCATTAGGTTGTCCATCAACAGCAACACCAAGCTCTTGACTTCGTCCAATTTCTGAAGAATAGAGGCCAGATCAGGTTTCCCACAAGACAATGACAGTCTGCCCATGTTCAGAGGCGAATTGGCTGTAATGTTGTCATCAACACAAGCTCCAGGGTGTAAATATGTAGCACAATCGTAGGACCATCGTAGGACCACCCATTCTCTGCCAGGGGCCCATACTGATTAGAACACAGGACATTGGGAATCACCAAAACCTCAGGATTTAGTGGAGGATGGGAAACCTCTTGCCCCAGAGGAGGGAGACCTGTAGCACGAGATGCAGCATCCAAGTCACTACACAAGGTAGTGGTCAACACAGGAGAAGAAATAGATCTAAGAACTTGGGGTGCCATGTTAGGTTCAGTCTCTGTGGAGGGGTTGGACAGCTGCGACATTTTCTTGAATATATCTGGAATTTTTGTAACAGAAGTACTGTATTTTATGGATGATAAGTTGGAATTGCGGGCCATCCACAGCTTTGCGTTTCCCCATCTCTGAACAACAGATGATACAAACAAAAAACAGCAAGCAAACCTGAAATGAACTTCCAGGAACATAAAATTACTTCACAGAAGTCAGAGAAATACATGCAGTCCAGCCTCTGTCGGGCAATGACGGGCGAAGACGGGCCCGTCTTGGCCCGGTCTTCGGCCAGGCACACGCCCGGGCACGTTCCTGCACGTATCCGCCGCTGCGTTGGTCAGTTACACTTTAACGCGCAAGAAGGAGGAGAGGACCCTGGGGGACGTAGTCCCACCCCAGGCGATGCGGCAGTAAGAGTGTCCCACCACCAGGTAGCACCAGGTAGCACGTTTCCCATGGGCTGATATTTACTCCTTCACCTCAGTGTACTTTTCTAGTCCTTTCATGTTCACTAACATTCCTGGGATTTAGCCTGGAAATCTGTAGCGTAAGGTTATGTTTTTTGAAAGTTTCCCATTGCCTCTGTGTGTAGTTCTCCAGAGCACATAGGATCACACAGATGGAATGTATTCCACTGTATAAAAATACATGTTTCTTTTTTTTTGCATGGAGGAAAATATTTTCGTCATGGAAAATGTCAACACCAGCAAGCTCACCAAATGCAAGGATGACCATTTCTCATCCTACAATGTAAGGGGAGTCACTAGAGCCCTTTGCAGAGTTCATCTTCGACCGTTTCCACAATGGAAAGGGGAGCAGTTTGAGAATACCCAGAAATGTAGAGCATTCTCAAACTTCACAGACAAACCTTGACTTGACTGACGAGTGTTGATTTCTCCACACTCATAGTGGAGAAATCCACACTTGTAAACGGGTTTATGTCTGACAGGAACTTCTTGTAAATGTTTTGTATGCGTAAACAAGGTAAATGTAGTTGCAACCTAATGTTTACAACCAAATTTACTTTAGTGACTAGGCCCTTGAATAATTTTCAATATGTCCTTACTATTTATTGCAATTACTAGAGAAAGTTTTGCACCATTTTGTTACACAGTCTTCATGTTCCTTAGATAGGGTTGGTGTTAATAAAAATTTTTAGCCTCTTGGAATACATTTAACTTTGAAATACTGTGCTAATAATGATATGTCAGGTTTATGATGTATTTCTCTTTTTTATTAAATGTTTGCATTTCTGTTTATTCTGCTGTGATGAGAATTGTGATGCTATCTGTGCAATGCCTGTATCAACAAGTACTAGATTTTATCCACTTAATCACTTGTGTAGATTATTGATTCAGCATTTGTGTTTGAATTCATATTTATATTCACAAGTGTAACTACTTTTCAAAAGTACAAAGAGATTGTAGTCCAGAGCAAACAAACTATTTAAAGGTTGTTGCACACCAGTTTACAAAATATTCTTTTATGGAGACTTTTTTCATGTAGATGAGGACATGAGTTTTAAATAATTAGTCTAAACTCTTACCCACATCTGCATAATACTGGTAGATTCTCAGAGTATATCATTTAAAAACATAAAACAAAATATGCACTTTAAAACAATTGAGCAAAACTAATAAAAATATTATTTAAAAATTGTTCAAACATAAATAATATAAATAGTAAATATATCAAACACAAGAATAAAAAAAATAAAAAATGTATACAATAACAATCTAACAAATAAATGAACAAAAATATTTACAAAATAATAATCAAAAACAATTTACATGAAACTTTTAAAATAAAAAAATGTAAAGGAAAGCAAATAAAAATTAGGCTACTGCAAAATGAGGAAGAATAGAGAACACATTGTGCATTGGAGGGTTCAGATGTACAATTTGCACTACAACACAAGCAAAAATAGGACAATATCAAACATTGGAAGGGTCAGATTTACTATTCACGCTCTAATCTAAGCAATGGTAGGAAATGTATTTTACTTTAGAGGGGTCAAATTTACTCCAACGTAAGCAGGAAAAACAGAGAACGCCTTAGACTTTTGAGAGGTCAGATTTTCTACTCTAAGTAAAATCTAAGCAAAAAGTATGGAAAGTGTTGTAATCTGGAGGGGTAGATTTGATATTCCCACTTCACCCTAAACAAACATAGAGAAGTATTGTACTTTGGAGAGGTCAAAGTTACTGTTCCCACTCAAAAGTTAGCAAACATAGGAAAGGTGTTGGACTTTGGAGGGGTTACATTTACTATGCCAACTCCACTGTAAGTAACACCAGGAAATGTACTGAGATTGGGAGAACTCAAATTTACTATTCCAACCTCAAGCTGAGCAACAGCAGGTAAAGTGTTGGATTTGAAGGGGTATGATTTACTATTCCCACTCCAACTAAGCAACTTAGGGAATGAGTTGCACTTTGGAGGGGTCACATTTACTAATTCCACACCTACATGTTTTAAATGAAGCATCTAAATATAGAGCAAAATATATTCAAAGAGTATGTTTAATCATTAAATGTAAAACAAATAAAAATGCAAATGAAAAATGCTAATTTTATTTAACAAATAAAAAAGTAAGATTCAAAAATATATATAACTTATTTTAAAATACTTCCCTCTATACTACTCTAAAAAACAAACACAGAAAAACAATTAAAATGTAATAAATATATGAACATGAAAATGTATACATACTTCATTATTAATTAATACAATTAAAATTAAAACAAATAGTCAGACTTGTCAAACATTAAATTACATACAACTATTTTAAACAAAGCAATACTATGTATAATTATGTTTTTTTTAAAACATATTATAGAGGTAAAAAGAAAAAATGTTTACCTTATATTTTCTGTTCCATGCTATTGTTTACATTGCAATATTATTGACATGATATTTGTGACCCACACTATTATTTACATAATAATTTGTCGAAATACCACCAATAAAGCTCAATCTCCTTAGGTCCCGCCACCTATTGATGTTGGGCTATATTAAAAATTAATTGAAGAGATTAAATTTACTATGGACAGTTTTCTTTTTCCCAATTCATACAACACATTTTTTTGACTCACAAAACACATATACAAATAACAAAATTCAGATTGTCGCTTAAACCAACCAGCCATTGATTGATCATGAATTTGCAACAGATGCAACAACATCCTACCTACACCAGTAGGATAGAGACAATTACATTTTACGGATGGGGTTAGAAGACAGGCCACATCATTCTATACATCCTGTATCTCAAACACCATCTGACTCATAGTCATCCGCTCCCTCTCCCCTTCGTTTCTGAAAGAAACGGAAAATACATAATTTTAAGGTATATTTCCCCCACTCAAACTCACATTACAAGTGGTCCAGGAAATGGAGCAGACTTTCCCCACTCTCTAAATTATTTATACCGAGGACAACAGCAGTTCTGCAGGTGTGGAAAATCCAGTTCATTACAAGTTTAGATCCTAAGGATCCACTAATAAATAAGAAAGAGCAGATAATTCCGAAGAATTGCAGAGACACAAACGTCACCCAACGTTCATTAGGAACAGCTGTGGGGACTCACTGGTCTGTTTGAAGAAAACTGAGTCAGACCTACTCATTAATACATGTGAAGTGAGTCAGTCCCTGGACACTGAGTGATGAACACCCTGTAGCTAATATATAATAAATAACAAACGTGCCGGATGTTTTCTGCACAGCAAAGCACATTGTTATATGGAACAGATTTTTTTTCAAAATTATACAGTTGTTCATGAGTATTATTTGAGCATTCAGTTCATTTGATTGCAGTTGCATCCTTCAGAACTCATCAGAAATCTGCATCCCATTCTGTAGATAAATAAATGCTGTGGTAGCACAAACAGCTGTGGCTCCTCCGTTAAGGCAGAGGAGCGTCACCCACTGCTCTCGGGTGAAGGAAAAATAAAAAGATAATAACAGATGTTATTATCATTTTATTTATATCTGGAGCCAGGTAGGGCGAGGAGGGCTGGAGAAGGTGTGGTATGTGCACCATCAGCATGCATATCTGTTTGGCCGGCCGTGTTGGACCATCCGGCTGTATTTCGCAAACTGATCTTTAGAGCACCCTCTTAAATATGCAAACCTGACTCCTGGTGTCATGTACTAATGATATTGAATTGATTCTCAATTGGTTGAGGTTTTGGAAAGAACCAAATCGAAACAGCTGTGTTTTACAGCTGTAGGACAGAATGTGTTCTCACTGAAAGGTTGTTTTATATTAACCACCATATACGGCAAGCATCAACAACGCCAGCAGGTATAACCTGGACAAGCTTACATTTATCTGCAACCAGGTGCTAAAGGGGTCTCAAGTTTAAAAGTTATTAAAAGTATATATGTCGCCCGGTAAAGGTGACAAAAATTAAGCAAAAACGCATGCATGGCAAAACAAAAAAGCATGAAATCAATGAAGAGATTTACCCACCAGCCCTGGCACCGGGGTGTACTACTAGCAAACTGTCATCACTCACAGTGAAGCGAGCCTGCGGCTTAAGTGGGCTGAACCATTGCCCCATTCTGTATGTTGTGGTGGGGGAAGAAAAATGTGTCACTTAAACATACAGCAATAGCACAAGCATAATTAGGGTTCCATAGGGAAGTTATTTTTGTTTTTTCACCTTTGGGGGCGCTCAAAGAATCACACAAAATGTTCCCCAAAAAATATGTTGATTCACTTCGAGCCCTTCATAGCAAGTTTTGTGCTGATCTGTCAAAATGGCGCCAAGAAAAACATAGGGGGTCATTCTGACCTCGGCGGTAAAAGCCGCTTACCGCCGGTCAGAAGACCGCCACAATACCGCCGCGGCCGCGGTCAGCCGCCACGGTCATTCTGACCCACAACTGCCAAACCTCCAAAAATCCGACCTCCATTGCAGTCCGCCACATCAGCGGCCAGCGATAAACTGGAGATGACTAAACCTCCACCGCCACGCCAACAGAAATACGCCCATGCCATTACGATCCACAAATCCACGCGGCGGTCTTTCAAACGCGGTAGTCTATTGGCGGTACACACCGCTGCGGTCAAAATACACACACCTTTACAAAACACTACCACATTGGACAATTTGAAATACACACACCTGATACACATACAAACAACACTCCCACACATCCAATCAACTATAAAACACACACCCACATCACCCACAAACCCCTACAACCAAAAATCAGAGACGAAGGAGAGAGAGACACATCAGAGAATAGAGAGCCAGACACACAGAGGCACACTACAACATCACACACACCACATAGTAGCACAAAGCACCACACACCAACACACTCATCACCACATACACCACCCCACACCTCATCCACACCACCCCATGGCACCACAAAGACACCCACGCTTTACGGACCAAGAACTCAGGGTGATGGTGGAGGAAATCATCAGAGTGGAACCCCAGCTCTTCGGCTCACAGGTTCAGCACACCACCATAGCAAGGAAGGCGGAGCTATGGCAGCGGATCGTGGACAGGGTCAACGCGGTGGGACAGCACCCCAGAAATAGGGACGACATCCGCAAACGATGGAACGACCTACGGGGGAAGGTGCGCTCGATGGTGTCGCGACACAACATCGCGGTGCAGAAGACTGGCGGAGGACCCCCACCCACCCCACCAGAATTCACAGCATGGGAGCAAGAAGTATTAAACATCCTGCATCCTGAGGGCCTCGCTGGAGTACCCGAAGGAATGGACTCAGGTAAGTCCTATCTCATATACTTCATCCCCCCCACCCCACCAGCATGCCAACCCTCACCCCCAACCCACCATCACACATCCTCCCTGAGAATGTTTCCCTAGCACAACCCACCCAACCCCTCACCAACCCTTGCATGCCACCACAAACATTGGACACCCATTACCTAAGCATGACCACTGCACATACCCATCCCCCCCACAAACCACCCTCCCAACACCACCCACAAGGGAATGCCTGCACTGGGGGACAAGGGCACCCATAAATCGCACGCTATTTCACACACAGAAACAATAACCATACTCTCTCACCCCATGCAGGACCCGAACGCCAATACACCGGTCAGGAGGGTCCTCAAATGTCCATCCCACCCCCGGAACAGGCCCCCAGTGAGGACAGCAGCTCGGTCGACCTGGAACCTGATGACCAGCCCGGACCATCGGGGACATCTGGGCAGTGGGTTCCCCAAACACAGACACAGGCCACAGCAGACCCGAACCCCCCTGGGAACAACAGCACAGCTCCCACCCAGCGGGCCCATGCCTCTGTCTCTAGGACAGGTCAAGCAGCGGTGTGTCTGCCACTACAGGGCACCCAGGCCAACCCAACACCCCAACAACAACAGGGGCCTGGGGGCAGTGGGAGTGGGCACACCGTCCAGGGGACAGAGGCCCAGGCAAACAGGGCAACTCGGAGGGCTGCCGTGCGACAGGGGGGGGAGGAGAGGCCCAGGGAACCCACTCTCCAAGAGGCCCTCACTACCATCATGGGAGCATACCACCACTCCCAAGAGACGATGGCGACGGTACTGGCCAGGTTCACCGAGATCCAGGCACAGCAGGAAGAACGCTACATGGGGTTCAGCAACCAACTCACCACCAATCTACTGCCATGGGGAGCATGGTCCAGGCCCTCAACAGGATAGAAGACACGTTGCGGGACCATGTGGCACCACACAGGGCCCCTGTCACTAGCCAGGAACAGCCTACCACCTCCGCCGGCGCTAGTGGACAGGAGGCCCACACACAACGACAGGCCACAAGAACCCCACCTCCTGCTGAAGAACAACCACTCCGCAAGAGGAGCCTAAGACCCAAAACAAAACCAGAGTAGCATGCCAAGACCACCGCCAGCATGAGATACCCCCAGAAGTCATCCCACTGTCCCACCTTGCCACCCTGTCCAAACTCAAACAGCCCCTGCTCCATCCTTCCACAGGCATATGGACAATAGACCTGTCAGACTGAGAACTGGACTCTGCCATGGACATCACTCCACCCCCACCCATCACCGTTTTACTATAATGTACCATTATCTAAGCACACAAAATAAAACAATTATTGCACCGAAAACCGTTTTGAGTCATGCTGTATTCTCAAAAAATCGTACAACCCATAACAGTTCACAATATGTGATGTCAGTTAGTGATGACAACATACCAATGTCAATACGCTGTAGTACATGGCCAAACCAAGCAGAAGTCGGGCTATGAGTCATTAAGCACTGAGAAGGGAAGGGAAAAAGAAATGTTATTTAAAAGAGCTGGGGGGAAATACATAAAGTTGAGATGCATGAGGCTCTAAGTAAATGGGAAATGGCGTGGCTGAACCTTACCTGTGTGCTACTGAAAATACTGTTGTATGACAGCTTCCCTGTTGTCTGTTTCCTCACCGTCGTCTTCCTCCTCTTCACTCTCCACAGGCTCCACGGCTTCTACGACACCACCATCTGGACCATCCTCCTGCAGGAAAGGCACCTGGCGTCGCAAAGCCAGGTTGTGAAGCATACAGCAGGCCACGATGATGTGGCACACCTTCTTTGGTGAGTACATTAGGGATCCACCTGTCATATGCAGGCACCTAAACCTGGCCTTCAGGAGGCCGAAGGTCCTTTCTATGACCCTCCTAGTACGCCCATGGGCCTCATTGTACCGTTCCTCTGCCCTGGTCCTGGGATTCCTCACTGGGGTCAATAGCCACGGCAGGTTGGGGTAACCAGAGTCACCTATTAGCCACACACGCTGTCTCTGTAGCTGTTCCATCACATAGGGGACGCTGCTATTACGCATAACATACGCGTCATGCACTGACCCAGGGAACATGGCATTCACATGGGAGATGTACTGGTCTGCCAAACAGACAACCTGCACATTCATAGAATGGTAATTTTTTCTATTTCTGTACACCTGTTCATCGTCATTTGGGGGTACTAATGCCACATGGGTCCCATCAATGGCACCAATGATGTTGGGGATATGTCCAAGGGCATAGAAATCACCCTTCACTGTGGCCAAATCAGCCTCTTCTGGGAATATGATGTAGCTCCTCATGAGTTTCATCAGGGCAGACAACACTCTGGACAGAATCTTTGAAAACATAGGCTGAGACATTCCAGATGACATGGCCACTGTTGTCTGGAATGAGCCACTTGCAAAAAAATGGAGGACTGATAGAACCTGCACTAGAGGGGGAATTCCTGTGGGTTGGCGGATGGGTGACATCAGGTCTGGCTCCAGCTGGGCACACAGTTCATGTATAGTGGCTCGGTCAAGTCGGTATCGGAGTATCATATGGCGTTCTTCCATTGTCGACAGGTCAACCAGCGGCCGGTACACGGGAGGATTCCTCCTTCTCCTCGCAAGTCCCTGCGGACGGTGCCTAGGAAGGACAACATGGAGCACTGAGTCAATCAACTCACAGGTACGTACAACACAGCTTGCACAGTACACAAAAATGTATTGACTGCTATGTTTGTATGTGTGCAAATGCAAGGCCTGTGTGACGCAGTAGATTTTAAGCCATGTGGGCCCTTGAAATGGCGGCTGCCTGACCTCTAAACTGGGACAATGGGATGTGAGGTCAATGCGCTGGCGTGGCACACCGTGGCAGTAGGCGGTCGAAGACCGCGGTGCAAAGCCGCATTGGTTAACATTGCACCCTATGGGATTCAGGAGCCAATGACGATGTGCGCCGGCGGTCGCGGTACGCACCGCCGCGGTACGCACCACCGCGGGCGTGACCGCCATTTTCTATCTGCTTAATCACTCGAGACCTGATCATCCACAGGAGAGGACCTATACTGCAAGTGCTGCTGTGAACTCGGTCTGGAAGTGACAATGGCTGCTGCGACTGGGGAAAGGGCCCCTGCCTTCACGTCTGAAGAGTTGGAGAAACTTGTGGACGGGGTCCTCCCCCAGTATGCGCTACTCTACGGTCCTCCAGACCAACAGGTGAGTACACTGAGTGCACATTGAATGGGTAATGCCTGTGTGGAGTGGGGTGGCTGTCAGTTGGTGGGGTGGGGAGAAAATGAGGAATGCAACGCACGACTGATGAGAGTATGGGCCACATGGCAAGGGTGGGGAGGGGGGGCATGTACTCCAAACATGCAGAAATTTGACGTTTTCTCTTTCCCACCCTGTACATGTCAAACAGGTGAGCGCCCATCAGAAAATCGATATTTGGCGTGCCATCGCCAAGGAAGTCCGGGCCCTGGGGGTCTACACCAGACGGGGCACCCACTGTCGGAAGAGGTGGGAGGACATCCGCCGCGGAACCCGAAAGACCGCCGAGTCACTGCTGGGGATGGCCTCCCGACCTAGGAGGGGTGCCAGTCGTACCCTGACCCCCCTGATGTCCCAGATCCTGGCGGTGGCCTACCCTGATTTGGATGGGCGCTTGAGGACATCACAGCAGACACAAGGGGGTGAGTATCAGCACATTCTCCTATCTATACGCGCAGTGGAGGCGTCTGGGTGGGGGAGGAGGGCAGTGGGTGACAGTAGGCCAGGGCGCTTTCTGTAGTGTAGTCCCCTCCCTTAGACATGGCCCTGTGCCCCCGCCCACCACCTCTGTAGGGTGCCAAGTGCAGCTATCCATGGTCCAACATCACCCATGAGCGCGTCTGTTGTCCCTAGACCTGTTGGCCTAGTCAGAAGTACAGAGTAGTGTACCCCAAGTTCGCGGCTTAGTGCATGAGGCACCTGTGTCTGTCCTCTCCGCCAAGGCTATTGACAAGGCATGCACTCAACTTTGTTTTATTTCTCCCCCCACCCTTATTCTTTGTTTCTTGTGCATTAGCATCATCAGGCGGAGGAGAATTGGCATCGGAGCACGAGGGAGCTGCAGGTCACCAGGCCCCGGTGGGCACTGACACAGACACCGAGGGCACCAGTGATCCGGAGGGCGAGGGGAGCACCACAACGGGGGCCGGTGGAGACACCAGCGACACGGACACGTCCTCGTCTGTGCCCCCCACAACAACAGGTACAGCCGCCACCCAGCGCACCAGCACCGCCCTCCCAGCAGCCCCTCAGTCTTCGCTCCGTGCCCGTTCGCCCAGGAAGGCGCGCGTCTCCTTCGCCCCAGGCACCTCAGCCCCTGCCTCTGTTACCCCTGCTGCCCTCAGTGCGGAGCTCATTGACCTCGTGAGGACGCTCATTGTTGGGCAGACTACCCTTTTGAATGCCATCCAGGGGGTGCAAAGGGAGGTGCAACAGAGCAATGCCTACCTGGAGGGCATTCATTCGGGTCAGGCTGCCCATCAACGAGCGTTCACTTCTCTGGCCTCAGCACTGACGGCAGCCATTGTCCCTGTCTCCAGTCTCCCTCTTCTAACTGCCTCCAGCCTTTCTCTGTCTCCTGTTCCTCAGCCTATCCCATCCACACCATCCGACCAGCCTGCACACACCTCAACACCCAAGGCCAGCTCATCCAAACATAAGCACCACAGAACACACAAGCATTCACCCAAGCAACACCCAGTTGCAGACATACCAACAGTCAATACCACCTCTGTGTCCCCCTCCTCCTCGTCTCCCTCCTCCCTCCCTGTGACGTCTACACTCACACCTGCATGCACACCAACATCAGCCAGTTCTTCCATCACCAGCACACCCTCCACTACAGTCCTCACACGTGCAGTCACCACCCCCACTGCCATGTACACGTCCCCTGTGTCCTCTCCCACTGTGTCTGTCACCCCCTCTTCCAAGACACATAAACGCAGGCAGACACCCAAACAACAGCCAACCACCTCACGACAGCCTACGTCTCAGTCACCTGCACCCAAGGACAGCACACCTGACTCTCCTACAACAACATCCTCTTCCTCCACTTCTATCTCCACTACTCCTACCCTTTACCCTGGTCCAAAGAAATATTACCTCTCAAATGTTGACCTCTTTCCCTCCCCTGACCCACCCCCTCCATCTGGGAAAAGTCCCAAAGGCACCTCAGCCACCACCAGCCCAGCTTCCAAGGTACAAGTGGTGCATGGAATATGGAGTCCACCCTTTGGCGGCAGTGACACTTCGCTGAGCAGCAAGGGGACTGGCAGCCCCCCCCAGGCAAGAGGACCCGGAAAGTGAAGGGCCGCCGTGAGCGGACTGAGACGGATGCCCCCAAGGAGGTGACTCCGGCCACTTCACCTGCCACAACAGCCAGGGGAGGCAAGGGCCCGAGAGCCCCATCTAAGGAGCGGAAAGGCAGCAGGGCGGAGAGGCCAGCCAGCAGGAGCGCGGAGCAGAAGGGCCCCACACGCCCCATCCCGGCTGCAAGGGACAACACCAAAGGGCCCAGGACTCCGTCTCCGAAGGGGCCTGACACTGCACGTTCGGAGGGCGAGTGAGCAGGTTGTCCAGGCCAGGTCTGACTCCCTACACTGACTGGAAGAGCACCGCTGAAGAGGGCCCCGCCGTGAAGACAAGCACCGCTGAAGAGGGCCACGCCGTGAAGACAAGCACCGCTGAACAGGGCCCCGCCGTGAAGACAAGCACCGCTGAACAGGGCCCCGCCGTGAAGACAAGCACCACTGAACAGGGCCCCGCCGTGCAGAAGAGCACCGCTGAAGAGGGCCCCGGCGTGAAGACAAGCACCGCTGAAGGGGGCCCCGCCGTGCAGAAGTGCACCGCTGAACAGGGCCCCGCCCTGAAGACAAGCACCGCTGAAGAGGGCCCCGCCGTGAAGACAAGCACCGCTGAAGAGGGCCCCGCCGTGAAGACAAGCACCGCTGAACAGGGCCCCGCCGTGAAGACAAGCACCGCTGAACAGGGCCCTGCCGTGAAGACAAGCACCACTGAACAGGGCCCCACCGTGCAGAAGAGCACCGCTGAAGTGGGCCCCGCCGTGAAGACAAACACCGCTGAACAGGGCCCCGCCGTGCAGAAGAGCACTGCTGAAGAGGGCCCCGCCGTGAAGACAAGCACCGCTGAAGGGGGCCCGCCGTGCAGAAATGCACCGCCGAAGAGGGCCCCGCCGTGAAGACAAGCACCGCTGAACAGGGCCCCGCCGTGAAGACAAGCACAGCTAAACAGGGCCCCGCCGTGCAGAAGTGCACCGCTGAACAGGGCCCCGCAGTGCAGAAGTGCACCGCTGAAGAGGGCCCCGCCGTGAAGACAAGCACTGCTGAAGAGGGCCCCGCCGTGAAGACAAGCACCGCTGAAGAGGGCCCCGCCGTGAAGACAAGCACCGCTGAACAGGGCCCCGCCGTGAAGACAAGCACCGCTGAACAGGGCCCCGCCATGAAGACAAGCACCGCTTAACAGGGCCCCGCCGTGCAGAAGAGCACCGCTGAACAGGGCCCCGCCGTCTCAAGCACCGCTCCGCTGGGCACCGGCGTCTCAAGCACCGCTCCGCTGGGCCCTTCATCACAAGCACCGCTCCACTGGGCCCTTCCTGTCAAGCACCGCTCCGCTGGGCCCTTCCTGTCAAGCACCGCTCCGCTGGGCCCTTCCTGTCACGCACCGCTCCGCTGGGCACCGCCGTCTCAAGCACCGCTCCGCTGGGCCCTTCCTGTCACGCACCGCTCCGCTGGCCACCGCCGTCTCAAGCACCGCTCCGCTGGGCCCTTCCTGTCAAGCACCGCTCCGCTGGGCCCCGCCGTCTCAAGCACCGCTCCGCTGGGCCCTTCCTGTCAAGCACCGCTCCGCTGGGCCCCGCCGTCTCAAGCACCGCTCCGCTGGGCCCTTCCTGTCAAGCACCGCTCAGCTGGGCCCCGCCGTCTCGAGCACTGCTCCGCTGGCCACCGCCGTCTCAAGCACCGCTCCGCTGGGCCCTTCCTGTCAAGCACCGCTCCGCTGGGCCCTGCCGTCTCAAGCACCGCTCCGCTGGGCCCTTCCTGTCAAGCACCGCTCCGCTGGGCACCGCCGTCTCAAGCACCGCTCCGCTGGGCCCTTCCTGTCAAGCACGGCTCCGCTGGGCACGGCCGTCTCAAGCTCCGCTCCAGTGGGCCCTTCCTGTCATGCACCGCTCCGCTGGGCACCGCCGTCTCAAGCACCGCTCCGCTGGGCCCTTCCTGTCACGCACCGCTCCGCTGGGCACCGCCGTCTCAAGCACCGCTCCGCTGGGCCCTTCCTGTCAGGCACTGTTCAGGGTTCACTGTGCCCACCATGCATCCTCCTTGTCCAGTGGGGACATTTATCCACCTGATGGACTGTGGCTTTGCACACCCCAGGATGGCACAGTGGGCAATCCACCCACTGTAGAGACTTTGCGAGACTGTGGCTTTGCACTCCCCAGGATGGCACAGTGGGCAATCCACCCACTGGAGAGACTTGAGAGACTGTGGCTTTGCACTCCCCAGGATGGCACAGTGGGCAATCCACCCACTGTAGAGACTTGTGAGACTGTGGTTTTGCACTCCCCAGGATGGCACAGTGGGCAACCCACCCACTGGAGAGACTTGAGAGACTGTGGCTTTGCACTCCCCAGGATGGCACAGTGGGCATGGTGGGCCCTTCGTGGATCTGGCGTCGTGGACTCATGTGGCTGTGGTGCCCCCCCCTTCCCTTCCCCCTGAGGTGCCTGTGGTTTTGTCACCAGATGCCCCTGCAGTGTTCTCTCCAAAGGACTCAGGTCTCCTGTGTGGGCTTTGCCCTTGTTTCGCTACACTTTGGCCCACGGACATGATGGATTCGTAAGATGTGCAGGACTACTTGCTTCAGTTATCCACTGCTGTGTAAATAATTTGTTTATCAGAAGAAAGTTTTGATGGTTGATAAATACTTTTCTGAGACTATTTTGTTCATAAATATTTATTCTCAATTTGGTTATGTGATTGTATTTTTTACGGGTGTTTGGGTGGTGTCACTGTGACTTGTTGCTCTGCATTAGTGTGTACATCTTGGGGGGTGGTGGGGGTCGCATATGTGTGTGCCCGTAACCTTTCCTCCTCCCCCCTCCCGTGTGTCGTAGGTGCAGTACTCACCGTTGACGTCTGCGGCGGAGTTCGTACTCGTGGTAGATGAGCAGGTAGACGAGTGCAGGTATGATGTTCAATTCGGGTTCCATGCTGTCCTCCGTCCTCGTGGAGTGCGTAGAGGTGAGCGTTTTCCCGTTCGTAGTCTGTTTCCGCCGTGTTTTTATCGGCGGTGCTCCCGCCCCGGAAAAGGTGGCGGATTGGTGAGTTGTGATAGGGTGGGCGGTACATTGTCTGCCGCCTGCCTGTTGGCGGTGACCGCCGCGCTGTTTGTTTGTCCCGCCGTGGCGGTCGGAGTGTTAAAGTGGCGGTCTCTGTTGGCGGTTCCCACCAGGGTCAGAATTCCATTTTTCGGACCGCCAGCCTGTTGGCGGGTTGGCTGCCGCTTTTTCACCGACCGCCAGGGTCAGAATCACCCCCATAGTGTTCCAAAAATGCTACTTTCAATGTTCCTTCCCACACAGTTCTTTGCCGTTTGATACAGAAACAATATGTGAAAATAATTATACCATAAATACCACAAATGTAGAACTTTACTCAAGAATTGTGCTTATGTTGGTTTGATGTAAATGCACTCAACAGGTTTTGCTAAATTCAAATTTAAAAAGGTGCTTGTGTTGACTAGGAAGAGTTTAAATTTTAGAGGTACTTTAAAGTTTTTTTTTTTTTGTGTTTTTTTTATTGCCATTTGAAGATATCAGAACCGTATATCACAGCAACATATTCAAACTTGTTTAAAAAATCTCCCCTAATCTTACCCCACTCTACCGTAATGTGACATTGATTGATGAGAGTGCCCAATAACAGAAAAAGATAATTAAGCAACCGGGTTGAGCATCCCACTTTATTGCTATTACAAAACATCTTTAAAAGCCACACAGTAAATACTAGTAAATGGTACTACCTGTACCAGAACCTATAATTTAAATGCTGCCAGTGGGCCTGCAGCACTCATTGTGTCACCCACTAAAGTAGCCCTTCCAAACATGTCTCAGGCCTGTCACTGCAGCCTATAGAGCAGTTTTAAACTGTCATTTTATCCTGGCAAATTAAACCTTCTGCCAGGCCAAAACCTTTCCTTTTTCTTCTTATAATTCACTCCAAATGTCGTCCCAAAAGGCCTAATGGGCAGTGTGCCTTATATATAAAAAGTAGACATGTGTACTTACATTTTACATGTCACAGGGAAAGTCGTTTTTCACTATTGTAAAGAGCTGTCATTTAGAATCCTCTTTAATATGAAAGTATGATTTTAAGTCACAATTCTGAAAATTCCACTTTAAAAAGTCACGTGAGTGAATGGCTTCGTTTTTGGATTTGTGTACTGCTTTCAGACAGTAGCACAAACGTGGCTTAGGTGTGGATAGGATGGGCCATCCTTAGAGGATGACCTTGAGGGGCTGTACCAAGCCCCACTTACACTTCAAAGGGCCTTGCCTCCTGCACACCCAAGGAATCTGACACCAAGCCTGCCATGCCGTTTGTCACCCCTAGGCAGTTTGGAGTCTTGACAGCACAAGAGGAAGAACTTTCCAGAACCAGGTGTTGGGGTAGAACATGGAGACCCCTCACACAAAGTCTGGCACCAAATATAAATATTGGACCTCCACAGCTCATCAGGACACTCCTGGATTCATGGACGTTAGAGAAGAAGGACTGCCATGCTGCCAGATGACTTTTCTGCTGCTTGAGACACTATCTTGTTGTCTGACAATGAAGACTGGACCTAATTTTCTTCATCCCAGGCTAATCAGAGTGACTCCAGGAGACAGTTAAATGACCTCTGGGGTGAGGTACAGAGACAAAACAAGCTTCAGAGGCCTCCCTGCAAATGTCCAGCTGACCTGTTACAACTGGACCGGTACCAGGACCTGCCTGAGCCCTGTTGGACTCTGTTGGAGTTAGTCCCTGATTCTTAAATGGTACCTTCGTAAGTCCTGGATCCTTGGCTGGCATCACAGTACCCCTCCACAAAAAAAGGCGAAAATCCAAAAATGTGGGCTCCTCACGACCACAAACAAGCTAGTTTGAGCCAGGACTCTGCTACCCATGAGGGCTGTCAATCAGTGACGGCTCCTCCGGTATGGCAGAGGAGCGTTGCACTCCCTGCCAGCAGCAGTCGCTGCAAACCTCTAACAATGAAAGGATAATAAATAATGTTTATTATTATTTCGCTGTTGAAGGGGCTGGGCATTGGGGACAAGGGAGAGTGCACTGGGCAATCCCCTCAGTGTGAATGTATGTTTGGCCGGCTGTCACACTGCCGGGCTGGAGAGAGCAGGCACAGGCTCCCAGTCTGCCAGTGAGCTGGGCCTTTCAGCCAATCCTAACACTGCTTTGAGCAGCATCAGGATTGGCCACAGGGCAGGCTGGGAGTCTGTGCCTCCTGTCAAGAAGAAACAGGAAGGAGGAGCGGTGGCGAGGAAGCAAGGCAGGTAAGGTTTTTTTTTTTTTATTAATGTTTATTCCCCCCGCACATGCAGCCTCGCCCCTTCACCATGCAGTGAGCCACGACTGAGGTCAATACGAAGTTCCAGTAAGACCTGTTCTTCACATTGACAGCAACCACCAGTGACAACTGGCAATGCAAGACTCACACTTCATGCTAAAGCAACAACAGTCCAAAACGATTGCCAAAATGAAGCTAAAGCAACGATCGTCTGCAACGCTTGGTTGGCTCTTCACACTACAGAAACCACTGTCCACAATGCCTGACCTGCTCTTTGTGCTACAGTGACTGCCATCCATGACGCTCAGCATCCTCCTAATTGTGGCCTCAAGAACCTTGAATAGAATTCTTCCTGCCAGACTTTAAAGGTAACCTTTCAGTTGGACTAACTGGATCCCTGTAGCAGACCCACACCTCATCGCAGTCTGCCAGAACTCATGACTTTCCCCTAGTGTAACACGACTAAATGACTGTGAGTGGTGCTTTGTTCTTTTAGGTGTTTTTTTCACTAGAAACTTTGAAATTGAATATATCTTATTTTACTGATTGGATTTTTGTTGTTTTGGTACTATTTTATTCATTATAATTCACACTATTTTCCTAAATTGGTTTGGAATTATTTTTGTGTTGTCTTGTCACTTTATCACTGTTAGTGTGCTGCATAAATACTTTGCACATGGCCTCTAAATTAAGCCTAACAGCTCTTGTGCCAAGCTACCGCAGGTTAATTTAATGACTTTTGAGGTTCACCCTGACAATGATTATGGTTGTTGCCTGAGTGGGGCTTCCATCCTCCCCCTCAATCGTTTACCCACTTTCTGAATAAATGTTCCTACCCATCAGTTGCTACCCTTCTTTAATAATCCCACTCCAAGCTGTCCCAATATCTCATAAAAGTATCTTCACAATAGTGTAAGCAGATATATGAATAATAATAATAATAATAATAATAATAATAATAATAATAATAATAATTAATAGAGAACATGCTTACCACATTTTACAGATTGGCTATGTTTCACATAGAATTGCTAGAGATCACATATAAAGATGCCATGATTATCTGACTGGTATTCTCTGCAAATGTCTTTTAATAAATCGACTTTCTAAAAAAGATCCACAATTCTCTGCACATCGTCGTCTATAGCAACCAAGTGTAAATAAGATCGCTAAAAAGGTGGTAAACATCCCCAGAGTTACACCCAAGTAAATGACAGAAATTAACCTCTGTTGCACTTTTAGTGGAAAAAGAATTGGAAGATAACAATTAACTTTCATTTCACTCTCAATATCTGTCCAACATGGACATGCATTAAAGTAGGTGTCTGATGAGGGGTTAGTATCATGACTGCTCTTAGACTGTACCCAAATTCACTACTTATTCAGGCAAGCATCCTGGACTAATGCCTCCAGCCCTCATTTATTGACTTCTTGAAACAGGTTAGTTGAAATATGACCATATAGTTTTACCATCAAGGTAAGCAACAAATTAGGGGTATTAGCATCCTTGACAAAATTCTTCTATCCCAACTGTCCTGACTCACTGAAACAGATTATCTGCTTCAGGTGACAATAAGAAAATACCTGTTGATTATAGCGCTTGGAAGAGGCTTTTGTGACACAAATGAGCGAAATAAAACCACAATAAATACATAAATGGTTTGCTTTTGTGATGTATATATTCACGCATATTTCCTAATGGTTTCAAAGTGCACGAACAGCAGTGGTTTTTACATTAAACCTGTAAGAAAATATATCACTTTTCAATATGACAAATGGAATGTATGGGTTAGATTTTGACTACCTATATGATTTTTTTCTTTCCGTTTTGAAATTATTAAATACAGCCTGACCAACACTTACCTGCAGTGCTTAACAAGAGGACATTCATAGTCTCAGGTGACCTCTTGTTGTTCCAATCTAATCTTTGCTTTTGATACTGATGACTCTTGGTGTTGAGAAGACCAACTAATGAACTTCAAAGGGCAACTCTAACAAATGGCAGGGAACTTAGGAAAAGAAGAAAAAGTTGTCCCAAGCTTTCAGGGCAACATCACCTTGTGAAAAGCACCCTGAACCATGTTGTTTTTAAAAAGTGACGTCTCCTCAGAACAATGGGGCCTAACCAAGCAGAGAAAGTCTCATAGTTGTGAACTTGTAGGTGGAGATTAATTAAGATTTCTTGTTAGGAATAGCTGTGCTCATTTTGGGAGGAGTTTAGAAAGAAGATTAAATGAGATGGGGCAGCTAAGTAGCTGTCATGTTTTTCTTTGGTGAGACTCTAATAATGTTTGCTGACGCTGACTATTCCGGGCTATATCTTAACAGCACTTCATTGTTCACCTGTAGGACACTGCTTTGTGCCTGTTTGTGTCTTCATCTGTTCCTTACCTTTATATTTCATAGGCTGAACTGTGCCTTTTGGCATGATTTTTGGGCCGAAACCTTTTTCAGAGGCCATGGTGTGTTAACATTTGATCCAATCTGTGGCCACAGAATACTGTCTCCTTAAAGCTTGCCAGCCTGGAATAAACGTTCAGCATCAGTCTCCTGTGCTGATGTTGGTGCTGATTATACATTGCTTTATTCTAACAATGCTTTCTACAGCAACCTTTAGGAGATTGGAGCTTTTGCTTGTTTGTGCCATTACCATTACCTTACCCTTGTACAGGCACTTTCATATGAACTGTGGCTTGTGCCAGAATTTGGATGGTCGTAACACCTCATGCATGGTCTCCCAGACTTCACTGTGGCATCCTTTATGGGTATCCTATATACTGCTGCATGTCTCTTCTAGGCCCTGAAGAGATTTGATCACTTTACCCCATCCTGATGGAACTCCATTGGCTCTGCTTGCCGGCCTGCACCATCTTCAAAACCAGCTGCATCATTTAAAAAGTCATCACAACTAGCATTTGATGTTATCTTCCAGACAAGCTCCTTATCTCTGATGGTTCTCAGCATATCTTGCTGCACAGACTTAATTAGACTGCAAAATGAGAAGTGTAAAAAAGAAAATATCAAGGCAGCAAGCCTTTTCTATCAATGCACCCAGGATCTGGAATAACATCCCAGTATCCATCAGGACCATACCAACACTGCTTCAATTTAGGAAAGAGTTGAAGAAACACCTCTTTAAAAAACAAGTCCACAAACCAGGTACCTCTGCTACTACCCCGTCGACTTTAAATTTGTCTGTATTTGATCTTGTACAGCTCTCTGCTACATTTTGCCTAGGTTTACACTATAGAAATGCCACATACATAGATATATACTGTAGGAAATATGCTTTTCTTCGTGGTAGCCCTGGAATTTTTGCTGGCTTTGGAACTCTGCAAACTTTATCCCTGCTCACCGTTGTTAGAGATCCTGTGCTCTCCCTTTTAACATGGACACATTGGTATAAGCCTAATTGGTAAATTTAATTTACCTTTAAATCCCTAGTATATAGTAAAAAAGTGTCCAGGGCCTGGGAGTTAACTGTAATTAGTGTACTGCAGCATCCATTGTGGAATCCCCTACAGTGGCAGTGAAAACATGGCGTTGGGCCTACTTTTGTGGTCTGGTTGTAGCAGTGTAAATAAATTGCAATTCGACTAGTCAAAGCCTTATCACAGGTAGAAATTTCCTTTTTAAATATTGATTAGTCACCCCTTAGCTCAGCAAGAACCACTAAAGTCAGGGTTCCGACCTTACCCAACAGAAAAGAGGCTCAATCAACAGTGCTAATAATTATAAGGAACCTGGCCATCCTTGTCTAGTGTCCCTTCCCAGAGTGAATTTGTAGGAACTGCCTCATTCACCTCAACTGCTGTACTAGGAGTTGTATAAAATAGGTTTTCCCGTGGCTGGATGGATGGTTCAAACCCAAATTTCTCTGAACTAAAAGTAGGTGCTGTGAATCATTAGAGTCTTATATCTTCTCTGCAGCAAGAGGGGGACTCACCAAAGGGTTCTTGCTAAAACTGGTTCTGTCCAGTCAGTTATGCAGTCTGCAAATATTTAACCTCTTTGATGGATGTGGCATGAAGCCAGTCCAGCCTGGATATATCAGACAATGTATGACTTGTACTAGTCAGTATGGTAGCACTTTAGTGAATATTTTCATTAACATGTTAAGGATTACATTTGGAAGTATGAGGCACAATCCACCCTGAATTTACCACATTTATGGATAGCAGTTACGATGGGGAGTCTCAGATCCTCCTACAACTTCCCCACTGCCCAAGCTTCCTTATAAAACTCCAATAAACGAGAAACAGCCCAGTTGCCAGGCATTTAAACAGCTCTGCAGGTAGACCCTTAGCCCAGGAATGTTGCCCAGCTGAAGCTTTTTTTATGGTTTTTGATACTTTCTTTAGGATTATGTCCTTGTCCAGGTCCTTCCATCCTTCATCTGATACCTTCACCATATGTATCCCTTCTCTGGATACTTGAACTTTCTGTGGTGTTCAGCAAAGACATGTACTATTTCCTTGTCAGGACACTAGACACCAGCAGCCCCTCCTTCTTCACAGTCTGAATATTCCACCTGGCCTCTTCCTCCTATCCATTCTGCCAAGTAAGCAGCCAGTCCACATTATCTCCTACCTCCCACATTCCTTTCTGCATGCTGAAGTAGTGTGCTTTAGCTCTGTCTGTCACTTCATCTCCACAGGCTTTTTGTGCCAGTTCTAATCACCTGGCTTCTCATTCCATCAGAGGAGCTCATCGTGTAATCCATCTTAGTTACAGTTTCCTCCATGCCTTGCATCTTCTCTAGCCTTCTTCTCCTCTTTTACCCTAGTCTGACCTCATCCCTCCTCCTCAGTAATGCTCTATATGCCTCCACAGTATTATCCTGGAGTAAACCCACCCTAGGTTGTCTTTGAAAACTGGTTGTCTCCTATGAGAGAACTGTCTCTGTATCTTTGACCGCCCAAGCATCTCTGCTTCACATATCACCTTTTCAACTTCTATGTGTTCAAAGTGTCATAATTAGGACAATAGGAGATGCCTCCCACCCGGTTATCCACATGAAAAATTGGTCCATTATCAAAAACATCATACGCACCATAGATATCAATCAGGCCATAGCATTTTCAGTTTCCGCTGACTGTATGCAACAAAAGGGATGTCTCCAACAGCAAGGTGCTAATTACAATGAGAGTCAGTTTCTAGAATCTTAGTAGTGCGAATACTAAAAATGGTGATGTCAGACATCTGAGGTTCCATAAACTCCGGTATGACAACAGTTCAGTTCTAGCCATGTCTTGATAGCATGAAAAGTGGTGACCTCCTAGCCAGCATGCCCACCACCCTAGAGCCCTGGTTTGTCATGCCCACACGCAGATAACATTGAGGATAGTGATGCCAATCCATTCATATTCCCCTATGCCCTCCCTGTAGTTATCTAAAAGTCTTTAATGAGGCCCTGATAGTGAGGGTAAAAGGGGATATGATGGAGTGAGAAAGAAAGACATGATTCTGCAGGTTGGGTTTTGGAAATCCTGGACTTGCAGCTTATGGCACAGTGTCTTTAACACCCAGTGTTCAAGAAGATGGCAGTCTTCCACCACAGGGAGAAAAAGCACACTCAATGAAAGAAATGGGATATATGTATAGGTATCACAGGAATAGGATCTGGACGTACCCAATACAGACTACAGACAGATGTAACTAGCCCACAAGCATACCTGGAGTCCCTCACAAGAACCGAAGTACACTGGAATGATATTTCAGCACTGTTAAGGATGAAGCCTGAGAAAAGGGAGACAAAACTCATAAACATAATATACCACCAATTCATAGAAACAACAAGGTGTATGGAACCAATGGAAATCTAGAATGGAGAAAAACAAAGGTGAGAGGACAAGTAAGCTGAGTGTAAATCAAATCGAAAGTGAATTCATTGTAACAACTGCTCCTGCCAGACTACTTGCTTTTGCACATGATAGGCTTGTATGCTAAATCCGCCTTTATTGACCCAGAAGTGCTACTGCTAGGGGATTTCTTGAAGGGCTGGTGCAGAGCAACTGATCAGCCTGAATTCAGAAGTATTTGCAGTTTGTGCACGTCTTTTCCACTGGCTTGATCTCCATCTTCACCACGTTTGAAGTTTTGGGGGTCCTTTTTGAACTCCCTTGTCTGATGACCAAAGATAGGTGTCGGCAGCTCCCAGAAAACTGCACTCAGCCAGTATGCAAGTTTCCTACAGATGGATTAATTTGGGTCATTGTCTTTTTAAGTATTGCACAACTACCCCCCCTCTGGATATTGACCCTTGGGCCATTAATGTTCAGAACCAGACGGAGAGAAAACTATTCTCTCCTCCATCCAGTCCACAGCAGCTTTTGGTGTGTCAAGGAAGAATGTCTTGCCCTCAAAGTTGACTTTCAGCTTTGCAGGACCCCGTATAATGTAATATAGATGCATGGCACTGAGCGTTGGATTGATGGTCTGGTAGGATCATCTCTGATGTTTAACCAGGCACTTGTAGTTTGAGAAAAGAATTACTCTGGCAGAGTCGTGAAGCACATAACTATCACAGTGGACAGTGCAGAGTATTACATCGCAATCCATATGTAGTCACACAATAATGGTTTGATGTGAGCACCTCATTGAGACTTTGATGATAAAACACGATGTGGCCTCTCTATAATGAAGTAGGCATGGGGAAATTTAAATTACACCAGCATAATGTGCTTAATTTTGAGCATTTTGCCGTACACTTGTTACAAGAAATTCCATAAATTTCCCCATTACGCCACTTTGCATAATTACAAAATCTTTAGAGAAAAAATTATCACAAACATGTCATTTGCATTAAAAATGTACCACAAGTGCAGTAGAACAAAAGAACACAAAAGGTGCTTGAGTATTTTGCATCATTTTTAAGCTTGGAATGCACTCTCATTAAATATTTACACAAGGATGCATTTCATGCTAAAACATAGCAGTAAATATCAGATTTTGCATTGGTTATGTGTAATTTTGCCGAAATAACATGTAGGTAAAGAAAAATCTAATTACTCACATTTCACACATCACTATAGTGAAGCATGATGCAAGGTCTTCAAGAGCAAGTTTGACCGAAAATGTTCTGGTTTTCTCCCATCTGCCCCTTCTGGAACCTCATAATCCTGTGTCTGGGCAGTGGCCATCCCCTATTTGCTTAGACCCCGTTCTTCAGTCACTGCACAGTGTCAGAAAGCTAATAAACTATGGTCTGGAGAGCCTGAAGTGAATCTGTGAGAATGTGAGTTATTATATGGTGTGGTTGTGAGACCTTACCATGTAATGATGTCACAATTCCATATCAGAACCAGTTAAGTTCATTTGTTAAACCTCAGCCCAGTCCCCAGTGGTTGTGGCACAGAACAGTTAGACTTTATCAAAGGAACAAGTTTAAAGTATTAGAAGTACCAAAAACAGCAAAAACAGCAAATGTGAAGAAAACACAATACAAATCCAACATCAATTTATAAAAACAGGTTATATTTGTATCTTTAAAAAGACATCTCAATGACAAAACTCCACCAGAATGATCCAGAAATAGGATTTTGAAAAGAAACAGTAAATCACTTTTTTCTCACTCAGTGCCATAAATCATTGTAATTGACCACAGCAGCAGTTTAAGGTTAGCCACAACAAGTCATTTTGAAAATAGCCGTATGGCCAGTATTGGAGGTGCCAAATCTGGTAGGGAGTCAGTCACAGAGAACAAACAGGTCCAGCGGGTCAGTTACTGTAATGTTTAATAGTCTCCATTCCAGTTCTGACTCTTTTGATCAAATCACCATTGCAATCAATGGAGTGGTCCTTATGCAAGGGATTAAGGGCCAGATGTAGGTAGGTTCCAAATGGCGAGTTGCAATTTGCGAGTCCCAGCGACTCGCAAATTGCAACTCGCAATTTGGAATGCAGAAAGGTGTCTCAGACACCTTCTGCGAGTCGCTATGGGGTCGCAAAGACCCACCTCATTAATATTAATGAGGTGGGTCGCAATTTGCGACCCCATAGCGATTCAGGGCACTCACGGGGATGGTGGCCTGCTGGGAACAGCAGACCACCATGTCCGTGACTGCTTTTAAATAAAGCAGTTTTTTTTTTTCAAAGTGCAACCCGTTTTCCTTGAAGGAAAACGAGCTGCACTTTGAAAAAAAAAAAAAAACTTTTGTTTCGGTATTTTTCAGGGCAGGTAGTGGTCCATTGGACCACTGCCTGCTCTGAAAATTTTTATTTTGTGCCAGACACAAAGGGGAAGGGGTCCCATGGGGACCATCCACTTCAAGTGGATGGTAACTGCGGTCGCAAATGAAAATGCATACCATTGCGACTCGCAAATAGGAAGGGAACACCCCTTCCTATTTGCGGCTCGGAAATGCATTTTGCGAGTCGGTTCCGACTCGCAAAATGCATTTCTACATCTCAAAGTGGCTTTAGCGACTCGCAAACGGCTTTGCTACATCTGGCCCTTAGAATGCTGAAAGGTGCTGGTCAACTGACCACTGGCTACAGTAAACCAGTGGTTTCCTTTAACTGTGAATACTTTTATTTTAGAGTGCCAACTGGGCACTCTGACAGCCTTCACTGGTCCAGTGAAGTCTGGGTACCTTGTGAAGCTCATGACTCGGCTGCCCAGGCTGCAGCTTGGCATCCAGCAGCAGGCTTCTCTTTTTTTTTTCCGCCCCACGGCTGTAAGAGAGAGTCTCTTGAAGTTACTCCTATCTGGGACTTGTGGATAGCTTCTCCAGGTGTGGGCCACAGCAGACACAGTTCTCCTTTTGCCAGTCCTCATGTGCAGCAGGTGCAGTCCAGTCTTTGGTACAGCTTATTTTTGCTGGATCCAGGGTGCAGCAGGGCTGTCCTCTTTGGTGTCCTCTCCAAGACAGCTGGTTGACTACTTACCGTGAAGTTTGTCCTCTAGCTATCCCATAGTGCAGTATTCTGGCCAATCCCAACAAGGCGAGTCCCTTCTCTCAGTGTGAGGAGCTCCCTAGCACAAACCATATCTTTGAGTACCAGGGGCTACACTCCCCTTGGAAAAATGGTTTGACAATGTTTTTTTCCTCTCTGCCCAAGATACCAACCTCTCTGTCTAAGCAAAAGAGCAGCCTTCTCATAGAGTGACTAGCATTTGGACTTCAAAGGCGGCTTCTTCCTTGAAGCTCTCTGGGCTCATACACACTATGGCCATCCTGTCAGGGAAATGTTGCACTTCTTCCCCCAATAGGTCCTTTGTTCCTCATCCTGAGAGTCCTTCTCATCTCACCCCAGGAGGGCAGAATGCTGTCTCGAGGTCAGCAGCTGTGTGCAACAGAAGCCGGACACCGGGAAACTTTGGAAACAAATTGCAACTTTTAAAGTTGATATTTATAAAGTAGTTACATTAAATTTGTCTTGGGCAACAAGGTGGGTTTGATGCAACAATTATTTTGATATCTTGAAGTATCAGATTTAGTACTCCCTTTTGGGAGCAAGCACCACTGAGTTGTCAGTGAGTAAGTCAATACTAGCCAATGGGGCTAAAAGCCTTACTACAGAAAAAGCAACAATGCAGGGTTTTTAGTCGTTTCATGTACAATTTGCAAAAATACGTCCTCTTTTTAATGCAATGCACCCTGCCTTTAGGACTCATTTGGCCTACCTTAGACATGGCTTATAAATATTAAAAAGGCAGGTCAGAGCTTCGCCAAAGGTTGAAATGGAAAAATGTATCTATTGGTTAACAATCACCCTATCAGTGGGAAATGGCAACCTGAGAGTCATGCTTTGCTTTGTCACATTTGTGGTGGCACAATCAGTACTTGAGTGTATTAGGAACACTTAAATTACAGGCCCTACATACCCCTTTTAACATACACTACGGACTTATATGTAAGCTAACATGCCAATTGGAAGTAAACCAATTAAGCATATTCTTTTTAACAGTCTAATCACTGGCACTGTAGTCTGGGTGGCAGGTCTCTAGTTCACTTTTAGAGTTGAAAAACCTGCAGCACAAGTCCAAAGGTTTGCTCAATTCTTGGTGGATCATGGACAGTTCTGGGTGAACCTCACTGATCTTCTCTTCAAAATATTTACTTGAATCCTTGATGGATTGCAAGATAGAGGCTGTGGAGGAGGCTGCATGTGCTGTCTCATAATTCAGCTCTTCCAGGCAGGTGTGCTTTTGAGCCTCTGTGCACTGAGAAGGTTTGACAAATGTATCCATCTAAGTTTGCTGTGCCAGTGGGGGGCCTTTGTCCTTCACTGAATTACACACTGATTGAGTACTGATACCAGAAGGAAGAGCAAAGTTTATCAAGGTTCAACTGACTCCACTGTATCCCCATTTGGTTGTAGGCCAGTTACGTTATCCCGGAATCAAGGCTCAGGCAGACTTATGTCAGGTGCATGTCATTGTTACTTTGTAAACTGTGTCAGCCACGTCAAAACAGCACAATCTGAAATCTTGTGATCCAAGCAGAGTATCTTAATAGAGGGGACCAAGCAAGGATGAAGGTTATCACGTTATTGTCTTCAGCAACAGGTCAATGTACATCAGGCTTAGCACTGGTGTCCACATCGGAATGCCCTTGGTGTCTACCAATAAATAAAGCTACAAAATGAGGTCAATGTATTGTGACTTGTGTCCTTGAGGACTGTTACGCATGCCAAGTAGTACAGTAGAGGACAATCCATAAAGAGCGTCCCTGGTTTGTCTATCTCTTCACCAACCAGCACCGTCTGTCAAGTGATTTGATGTGATTAGATTTTTGCTTTTATATAGCGCTTAAATGCCCTAGGGCACCTTGGTGCTGCTGCTGTCATAGGTAGAAGCAGTGGTGACTAAGAAAGAGAGTAATATTACTGACTAAAGTGCCAGGCCTTAAGGAATTTCCAAAAGGGCAATAGATCTGGGCAATTCTTTAGAGTAAAGGGGAGAGAGTTCCACAATTTACCCGTCCTCAAGAAGAAACTCCTACCTACCTATGATGCTTGTTTTGCCCTGAGTCGCACTAGGCACTTGGGACCATATTTATTCTTTTTTAGCGATGCATGTGCGTCGTCTTTTGATGCAAAATCAGCGCAAACTTACAAAATACCATTGTATTTTGCAAGTTTCCGCTGATTTTGCATCAAAAAATTACACACGTGCGGCGCTAAAAAAGTATAAATATGGGCCTTGGTTTCCAAGGATCTGAGTTTCCAAGATGCAGTGTACCAGATAAATCTGTCCTGAAGATAGCCTGGGCTGATGTTGTGCAATACATCAAGAGTTATTCAAAGCATTTTAAGTTCTATTTCCTTAGCCACTGGAAGCCAGTGTAGCTTAATCAAGGTCTGAGACAGAGACTGATATTTTGGAACTCCCAACAGGAGCCAAGCGATGCATTCTGTATCATCTAAAGTTTATGGAGAAGTACTTTCTGGATGCCCATAAATAGGGCATCACCGTAGTCTAATTTGGCTGAGCAAATCTTCAAAAAATGTTCAGATATAAATAAAGAACCTTGTTCTCTCACCCTCTTAGGTGGTGAAACAGCTACCAAGAAAATGACCTTAAAGATCAAACTTTAGATCTACAGATTTCAAAGGCTGGAAAAGGGAGTGTTGAGGAACATCCAAAACCAAAGGTAATTCCTGTGAAGGACATGGACACTGAACTCTAGATCTTTAGAAAGAAAAAGACCTTAACACTCTGACAACAAAGGCTCCACTTCCTCCAATTGAGGGCTTCTAAATACCCTCACTGCTTCCTATTGAGCTCTCAACCTCTCAAACTATAGAAGTAATAGGTAGAGGCAAGAACCCATGGTTGAATGGCCTGCCACGCAAAGGTTACTCTACATACAAAAGACGACTGACTCCTCAGCTCTTAGAGGTCTATAACCAGGCATGAACCTTTCTAATGCTTTTATAAATGATAGGGATTCTCGTAGAGATTCTGAAATCTGACCATTATAGTTTTGTTAGGACTGTTTATGATGAATATAAACTATAATATCTTGACAATGGTGATAGCAAATGGATTGTTACCCATGCTCTCTGTCTTAGCTCATGATTAAAATGGCTTCATTTTGGGCCCTTTTCAAACTGATATAATTTGTTTTTCTTCATCAAAACTATCTCACCCCAAGAAAGCTCAGTAAGATATGGAGTCTAAAGATTAATCTCCCAGATGTGAAAGGTCTAAAGCCAGATTTGATCATGCATTGTAGGACTTCTTGAATCTACTAGACTACAGGAAACATATGACTGAAACAATAGCAAAAGTAGTGGGTGGAAGAATAGACTGTACTCTGAGTGTGAGCATGCTGGACCTGATGCCCCCATACAAATGAAGGAAGAATAAATGCAGGTGTGCAGATTAGACCACAGTGGTAACAAGCCATGTCATGAAGATCAATAACAGCAATTGACAAAAAGCTGTTTGAGGGAGACAAAGAAATTGGTGGAAGCAGAATGTACAACAGTGAGATGCTCAACTATACACATACATGGACCAGGTATAGGAGAACGAATAGTGTTGGAAACTGAAAGAGTTTCTGATGATAGGCCACCCTAACTGACTGGCCCTCCCAACTGCATAACATGATGTACTTGTGTGTGATTAGCAATTATGCGTAAACAGCCTAAGAGGCAGAAGAGGATCAAGGGATGGAACACACACCGCTCACTGGAAGGGTAGAAACAACTTTGAATGTTGTAGACTTACCACCGGTGAGCGGCCCAGTTTAATCGGGGTCCGAATCAGTATCCTATGGTATTGTGTAGTTGTGACCACACACTAAAAGCTTTCTGTATGAGGAGGTGTAAACAATCATGTTTGAAACACCTGACTTTAGGAATCCATCAGGGCTTCTCTCTGAGCCCTGCATTATTTACTCTTTATCTTATTCTGTTAGTTTTATTTATACAACCCTTTGTTTTCTCTGTGATGTCCTACGCAGATGATTTCCTAATGATCATTTTACTTTCTTATGCAATCATGTAGAGTCTGCCCAAGAAAAATTATGTTCTCGCAATCTTGGACCTGCATAATGAGTCAGGTCTAATCAAAACTCAATATTGACAACATAGAGGGCCTCCTCTTTAGGGAATGTCCTGGGATATGATCTTTGCTTTGGTGGTGATGAAGCTGGATCAATTGATCACTCCAGGTTGACTCAGCAAAAAATCCTGGATTAATTTATGGCTACTTTTCTTATTCTTTCAACAGATCAGGCATATTTCCCATGTGCTTTAACAACATCACCACGCTATGAAAAATCATCCCTTTTCTACCCTTTCACAATCAAAAGACTGCTGTAAATTCACTTATCTTCTCAAAACTAAATAATGGAAAGTCTGTCTTGGGCTTTTTGCCTGCATGGATCCAAAACCCTCCTGCATGCCTCAGCTGCGGAAAGCCCCATTGCTTCACCATCTCTTCTCACTGTTCTACTGTCCATTGCCTTCTGATTGCCAAATGATGCAACTTCAAAGTGTTGTGCTTAGATCTTCATGCTTTCCATTAAATACGCCCTTTGCTTCTTCATCATTGTATCACTCTTTATATTTCTTCAGGAACCCTATGCTTTGTAGTAGCCAACTGCCTGCATCATCCTAACATTAGGCAGGTGCTTATTGGACGATGATCCTTCTCCTTTCTGGCACCAAATCACTGGAACTTTCTTCTAAATAAGCTTTAGTGACTCCAGTTTTTGGTCCTTTGAAAAAAAAAACTTGCCTTTTTCAAAATAGTGCAGTCTCCTCTTCTCCTTTAGTTGTCACTCAGCACCAGGCTGCTTGGCTAGGGTAGAACTGCACTTTACCTATTATTTTCAATCATTTGTTTCATTCAGTAGAACAATAACTAAAGAATTGTGCTTAAACTCCACTATTTGCCACAATTATTTGAAAGGCCCTGGTAGGTGGGAAGATGAAAACCCCAAATATATTCTAAAAGTATTTTGAAGGGCTGGTTGACACAGACTTTCTACATGTGGTATGTATATGCCCTGTGATTGTTGACTTTTGGTGGGAAGTGACCCAATGCATATGAGAAGTCATGGCCTCTATCCTGCCAAATGACCTCCCGTGTTGCCTTCTTAACAATGGGATGGTAACTATGTGGACAAAACAGCTGGCTGGGCTCTAGGGCCTGTGCCTGCTGCTTGTAAAATGCTGAGGCACCATTTCTTGGAAGGCGGCAGTGGCCCTCTTTGTCCAGTTGTGGCAGAAAGATGTGGTCTGTGGGGCCTCGGGCAGAAATTTCAGTGCATGCGGATCCCAGGGTTTAGGATGGGAGATGCCACCTCATAGACTTTTGGGATGATTTTGGAACAACTGAATAGAAGACTTACTCAAGATGCCAATGGCAATCTTGGTTAACTGTTGTGCCATGAAACACCATAAAATAAAATGAAGAATAGTCACAGATCTGGGATTTCATCCATTTTTATTTTGCTTGCCACGTCACCCCAGTTTGGACCTAACCATAAACAAGTCAGTCTTGACCTTGCTCCTCATGGGAATAGTCCAGCCCCAATTGCCAACCTATGTCCTCCCTGGACTGGAAACAAGCATCCTGGGACTGGTTTCAGGCTATCATTCCTCATCAACCGGGCTAGCTTGAATCCAGTAGCTCAGCTAGCAAGGGACCCACATCTGGGCATACCATAGCTACAGAGGGTGCACACAGCAACACCACAAAATAAAAAGTGTTGAATCTTTTCAAACACTCACCCCAAATCACAGATCTGGGTTCAATCCATCCTTATTTTGCCCGCCACATCACCCCAGTTTCGATTCAGCCATGTGCAAATCAGTCTTGACCCTGCTCCCCATGGGAACAGTCCAGCCCAAACTGCCAAACAAGGTCCTCCCTGGACCAGAAACAAGCATCTTGGGACCTGTTTCAGGGTATCACCTCTCATCAGCCAGGCTAGCATGAATCCAGTAATGCAGTGAGCAAGGGACCCACATCTGGGCATCCCTTAGACACTTAGGACACACATACCAACACCAGAAAATAAAATGATGAACAAAGTGTTGAAACGATTCAAACACTCACTCCCAGTCAGAGATCTGGGTTTAATCAATTATTATTTTACTCTCCTCCTCGCCTCAATTTGGACCTAGCCATATGCAAATTAGTGTTGAACTTGCTACCCATGGGAAACTGCCAAGCAGCTCCTTTCTGGACTGGAAAAAGACATCCTGGGACCGGTCTTAGGGTATCATCCCTCATCAGCCAGGCTAGCTTGAATCCAGTGGCGCAGCGAGCATTGGACCCACGTCTGGGCATACCCTAGCCACTTAGGATGCGCATAGCAACACCACAAAATACAATTATAACCTGAGTGTTAAAACTTTTCAAACACCCTCCCCTGTCATAGATCTGCATTTAATTCATCATTATTTCGCCTGCCACATCACCCCAGTTTGGACCTAGCCAGATGCAAATCAGTTTTAACCCTGCTCCCCATGGGAACAGTTCAACCCGAAATGCCAAGCTTGGTCCTCCCTGGACTGGAAACAGGCATCCTCAAACCGGTTTCAGAGTCACCCCTCATCAGCCAGGCAAGCTTGAATCCAGTGGTGCAGAGAGCAAGGGGCCCACGTCTGGGCATACCCTAGCCACTTAGGGAGCACATAGCAACACCAGATGATGAACGGAGTGTTGAAACTTTTCAAACACTGACCCCAGTCACAGATCTGGGTTTAATCCATCATTATTTTGCTCATGCACAGGTGTTTAATACTGGGTAGGAGCCCCTCATTCCTGCTTAGAGGGACGGCATGAGTGATGGACGAACAAGACTGTGAGATAGCTGCCTGGGGCACTAGGTGTGTCTACACATGAGTGCAAAACAGGTGCTACTTACTGTTAGTACAGATGGGCGAGTGATGCATATAAATATATATATAAATATATATATATATATATATATATATATATATATATATATATATATATATATATATATATATATATATGCATATATATATATATATATTTATATACATCTATATATAAAGGCGGGGGAGAGATCATGGGGGGAGGGTGGGGGAAGCGTGGGGGAGAGAGTGGTGGGAGCTCGTTCTGTTGTGTTCGTTGGATGTTCTGCAGTGATTACATGATTTCTCCATCTGTGGGTGTGGGGTCAGCTGGTTATGTTGCAATGTTTCTGTACATTTTCTACTTGCTTCTCGAGATTCGGTGTGCTGAGTGTTCCAGCCACCTCTGCCTAAATGCTCATGAAACTGTAATTATATGTACAAAGCAGCTGTTCTCTTCAAATAAAGATTTTTTAAAGTATTCTTTGAGGGACCAAAGGGTTGAGGACAATGAAAATAAGTCCAGATGTTTTACAGTGCATAATGTGTCTTCAATTGTTGGCAAGACTAGAATAATAACCATAATGTCACGAGAGTAGATAAACACATAAAATAGGCATTAATATACAACATTTACTATTTGTTCTGATAAATTTCCTTAACTAGAGTCCTAAACTTCCTGTAAACGTTGTCAAGGATGACATTAAAAAATGACCCCTATGCATTAAGCGCTGTAACGACAGGATGACCCACAAATAATTTGTCTGAATCTGGCCCTGACTGCAGCATTTGAGGTGTTAGCCCCTTCCCCCGAAATGTGGATTAAATTGCGCCCCTGGATATTTTGCCTTTGGAGATTCTGTCAACAGGAGACAAGCTCACTACTAATGACTGGGGCCAGGAAGATGAACGAGGAGTTAATAAAATTACATGTAACTAATCTGAGCATTTTCCCGGAGGTTGAAACAGTAAAATGCAAGTGGATTAATTCCTCATCCTGCATCCAGTTTCAGAAAGGGTTTCTGCAGTGTTACACTATGCTATTCAAATTTAAAAAGCCAGATGAACAGAATAACATGCAATGCCATTGTCAATTATTGCAATGTTCACATTTTGTAAGAAACTATATGGGCTACATCCACTTAGGTTACCGCTGGTTGCAGTATAGTGCCCCTCTTCTGAAATGAGTGCCTGTGAGTTGCAGCATATTTGTGTTTGTACGAGGGCAAGCTGAGGTCATCGCGCAGGTGTTGATTTATGCTTCCGGATCTCTAATGGGAAAACGTGAATCAGAAAGACGGGCTCCTCTGCACTGTTATCAGGAGAGAGGGACCCCGCTGGTAGGCGGGAGCGGGTCACGTGACCCTCTTTGTATTCAGTAGCCATAAGTCACTGCCTGCATGTCTGGATTGATCCCAGCCAGGATATCCCAAGAGGAGGCTCCTAAGGCAGCAGACTCTCACAGCGTCTGATCTGTAGATTAACGCGAGCAGGCCACAAGCTTTTGTCTCCTGCTAACATTATATGCCCCTAAACTTGCATCTTGCAAAAGGTGGGACTGGTGTTTGCTCGGGTAATGAATTGCAGCAATTATTGCAGGGATTGATTTCTGGGCTAGCACTTCCTTCCCATTCACTCCCACCCACGCCACGCCCTCTTCCCCCCCCCGCTCCTCACACACACAGCACCCCTCTCCCACACATATATACATACATACACAAACGCCTTTCAGCGCCCTTTACAACTGTCACTTAAAAGAATAAAATTGGAATGTCTGACTGCTGCTGCATATAATTTTGCAAATTCATATGTATCACAATTTTAAGTTAAGGCATGAAATAGAGGTCGGAGTCGAACATGGCCTGTTACTAACATGACAACTATGGGTAGATTACATTTATTGTAGGTGTAACCTTTCAGACTGGCAAACAAAGATATTTTTGAATGACGAGAACCTAAACTGCCACGGATGAGTGGGGTTAAAAGACCTGTACTACGGTATCTTCACATAGCACACCTTGCGTAGACTCATACAGCGCGTGTCCTCGGATACAAAATGCGAAAACATTTTTAAAAGAAGGATACACCTCAGATTGAGAACACATGGTGCAAATCATTACAACACCTGTCCGGCAAAGGCACTCAACTCAAGGTCACACGGCACGGAATCCTTTCCCTTTCTTGTTGTAAAGAGGGAAATGTTTTTGGTGGCGCGGATGGAGCTATTTTGGTGCAGTGTTATACTGTAGTATCAAGCATCCTATTTCCGAAGTCCAGGCTTTGTAAATATCAATATACAAGGAATTGAAAATAAAATATGCATGTTCTGTGAATATATACAGAGATTCTTCTAGATATGAAATCGTGTACAGTTCAGCTGCAGGTTTATATATACACTATCGAGATTTATAATCTATTTTACAGAGACCACTGACATCAAAAACATATTTTCAAGAACGTTATAATAGCAGGCGGCGTGTTATGCTGTCGAGTCAACCTCAGCATGAATGTCTGATCCGTTACATCCGCATATTTATCACATTTTCGGAACAATTTCCCCGAATATAAATTGCACGAAACTGCGTGCCCTTTGCAAAAGGAGGGTCATGATGTACTGGAATATTTATTAAAAACACATATTATGTGCAGAGCAATTATTGCCCAGCACCTACACCCCAGGAGGAAGCTCCGCGCCTCCGCACACGAAGGAGGGTATCAAACCTCACACACCGCAGGACTAGCCTATTAACCTTTCACTGACTCCCGCAGCACGTGACGCCAAGCTTGCCTTCCCCCTAGAATGATGGCTTTAAAAGAAGATGTTAAATTTAACCTCTGTGCAATGATAAATTGACAATAAAAAATTCAATGGCCTGGTAATTACCAATCACTTTGGACATCGGCAACATTTTTCAGTCCTGTCAGTATTCCTTGGCACAGAAGCTTTAGTCGAAATTCTCTCGATCTTCCCCCTTTTTTTTACTTTGTTTTCGTGACGCAGATTAAATCTGCCACCCTATTACTGAATCATTTTCCTAATTTTTCATGTCGGCGCCATGGCCCAGCTGCACCGGGCTGATAATTGCAGAGACCAGCCCTGATGATTCACATCAGGAGAATTAATTATGCCTGCCATTAAAATTCCAGGTTGCACATGGTGATCAAGAAAAATTAAGTTTCTCCTGGCCTCTAAATCATTTCACCTTTGAGGAGAAGGGTAGTGCCTAGACAGCTAAACTGAAGACGTGTTCTAGAAAAAGGTCTTTGCGACATGATTGTGTGCAATCCGCTTTGGGTTTGCTGTGATTCTCACTCATTTGTTCTATTTACTTAGGACTGACAGAGTGGGGAGGAAGGGGAGTTTCTTACTTAGAGCCCTCCCGTCTTTATAAAAGGGGTTAGGTAAGAAAGGAAGATCAACATTTTATATTAGACGTATGCATTATAAGACAGTTACATCTGCTAGATTGTTGCATGTCTCAAGCTACCAAGTTTACATTCCTTGCCTTTGAAATAAAAAAAAAATAGTGAATTCTGTAAAAAGTAGTCTTTATTTGCTTCAACTGACACAAATGTAAAACATGCATGATGATAATGGTTGTAAAGAAAAAACTGAAATGGAAATATAGCTCCTTCCCTACACAGAGCAATAGGGCAACCAATCTGAATAAATCTGTTATCGGGCAACCTTTAAAACCCACAAGGAGCATCATTACGTGTGAGACTGCTAAAAGACTCAGTGGTTTAAGTGGCATGTCAGATATGTTCCAATAGCTACTTGCATTCTGGGACTTATAGTCAGAGTCACTGAAATTAAGTGATTCTGCAGTATCAATGGGCCAGATGTATTAAAGGGTTTTACCCATTCTGTGTCTATGGGAAAATGTTTTGGTACATATGGCCCAATATGTTCTGCATAGTTATGGGTTGTTGACAGTTGCCCATAACCACAATCAGCTGAATTATTTGCAGATTTCAACAAAAACAAGTTTGTTTTTTAAGTTAAACGTATCAAAAGTTAATTACAAAAAGTGCCACACATGGTACGGCTGAGTTGCAGACCCTTTGCCTACATAACCACTTACTATCAAATGCTGATTGCTGTACTCAGATGTTAAACTGGCACGACTGAAGTGAGCAACTCGCCCGCACATTATTATTGAGTTTTGAAATTAAAAAAGAGAGAAATAATGCTGTAACTAAATAAGCCGCATAATGCTACATAACTTTCCTTTTCTACTGTATAATGCAGTTCACCCTTTTTGCATAATTTGCCCCCTCCTGCATATTTTAGGGGTCCTGTTTGTGGGTTAGTTTTTCCCATCATACCTATAGTCCTTCGGCTCTCAGCCCACAAAGTCGTATGTTCAGAAAGACTGCGATCAACAGAAGCAGTGATACAAACCATCACTGCACCCTTTGTCATGCATGATAACTTCAACCAGTTCTATTGTTTCAAACAGCACTTTGCAGTGTTGTTTTGCTTTCCTTTGTAAATATGACCTTATATGTGGTCCATACAATGTGCTGTTATCTAAAAAGCAAGGCCTGTCGTACATGTGTCGCAAATGCATAGTGCGCAAGGTCTGTTATTTGAGAAGCGAGTAGCTCATTCAGTACTGTTTTCATTCATAATGGGGAAAACGATACATAACAGAATGAACATTATAAAACCAGAACTGGATTAGCTTTCCATACCTTATGTTGACGCGTTCAGAGCTCTCTCTTAGATGGCTTGGTCTGTCACTCACTTAAAATCGAAATGCTTTTTTAACAAGCCCATATTGGTAAGAATCTAAATGTTTTTTAAGCATGAGAGTTTGGCAAACAAGTATTACAATTTTTGTACTCTCTGAACGCCTGGAAGCAACAATTCAATTGTAACATTGCCAGGAGACATTCCAATCTCTCTAGAGTGTTTACCAGATATGAACACTTGTAAGAAAACAGCGATAATTGCTTGCACCAAATAACTGAAGACAATCTTGTTCACACATAACCCCATATCTAAACAAAATCTAGAAGCCCCTCCAGCCACATAGCGCTTGGTGGTGGTGGACCAAGCCAGGGTAGCATGCTATATCTGAGAACATTTATAGCTGTTAGTGGCTGGTGTCCTGGTGGCTACCATAAATCAGTTCTTTGACTATTTGTACTCGTTATTTCTTTCCTACTATAATTGAGGGCCATTTAGTTCTAGAATTTATAGTGCTGTTTACTATATAGTTAGACTAGAATGGAGGTGAACATCTGAGATGGGGAACAATGGCAGATGTGAAGATCTCAAATTGCTAAATGTCAGATGTAAGTAGTCCGTTCACTACAATTTCTGCTCTTACATTCTAGTCTGAAGTTAGCAGTTTACCCCACATCATCATAGAGACTAGTTCAGTTCAAGCACTCATTTAACTGCTAAATCCTAGGAATTACAGCTCTTGTTTGCCTCAACTGAACCATACTGTGGGTCACGACCCAATGGTGGTTTTTAAGCCTATTTTTGGTGGGTCAGGAAAGTCAAAGCAATGGAAAAAGATGCCCTTAAATATTATATTTCTCTTGTCACATTTGTTGCACTTCAAAGACAGAGGTCAAATGACAGGCTTTGTCTTCTGACAAATTGAATGATTTCATATTTAACATGGACACTGATGTTTACAGACTCCTCTGTTGTCGTCAGAGAAAGAAAGGTAATGTTGATTATGTGACAATCTTGCTGTGATACAGGGAGCGTGAAAGGAAAGGCTGCAGGATCTCATTTTTTGTATTACACAACAAAACATAAATACCTGTAAATGAATTGTAAATTAACTGCACACATTCAGCAGTGAAGTAAGAAAAAATGAAGCACATTTTTTGCAATTCCGAAGTGTGATGGAAACAAAGGTTTTAATAGAATCAAAACAATTCAAGACACTTTACTTGACAATGCACAAATGATAAATATTCACTGAAACCCTTTCCCCAAACATCATCATTTGTGTGCAATATAGTTTTATCATTAAAACTGTATTTTAATACCTGAATGCTTCAGCCAGTAACTGAAAGGTGACTTTCGACCTTTGCAGCTGGCCTGCTAGTGCATTGCACCACATGTTACCTTTGTTTAATAGCTAGAGGCAACATTTTATTTTTGTTGACATCTGCAAATTATGCAACAGAAGGTGAATTATGTGGAAAGAGTAGTACATCTATAGTTATACAGAATTGCATATTTCCAAGGGCCCTGGTGATAGAATAACTGAAATATGCACCAAAAAACAGTACTAGGTGAGTATCTCACACCTGCATTGGGACAAAAATATCTCTTTCTTACAAATGCAAATAATACAACTTTGGAAATCTCTGCTGTGTCCTACAAAATGTCAATAGAAGAAAATAAACACTGATATTTGGAAAATTATATCATCACCAAAATGTAATCTGGATATCACTATTTCACGAACAAGTATTTCCTCTATTTGCTGTTTAAAACAGAATACACCAAGGCTCTAATTTAAAATTACATTTCCAGCTATTAAAAGCAAGAAAAACACTCCACCGTTTTAAATAATTCCATGCAAGGAGAACCCTGCTGGTTTTAGTGTTAGGCAAGGGCAGATGTAATTTTGAAAATAACTTTATAATGGAACGAAAAATAATCACTGATCTTTAGGCTAAATCATAATGAGTACAAGCAGCCTGTTGACTGACTTATTCTGAAAATGATTGCTGCACGAGGAAGTCAAGCTGCATTCTGTCTAGCCCGAGGTATTACATTTACCAGAGCTATGAAGAGGAAGATGATGTGCATTTATCATGTTCTTTCTCTACTCCATGTTCTTTTTTCAGATTAGCATAGTAATATATATTACAGGGAGTGCTCTGGAAAAGCTGCAGTACGAAGTTATATTTTGATGAGTAGATGTAAATATCTCATGCCAAGGGACATACACCTCTTATAATGTTCACTGATGATCGACATCATTTAGGCAGGACTCAGAGGCACACAGATAGGTACCATTTTTTTAGGCTACATAGGTAGAGCATTTCCTCAATACACTTGACGCTGTTATATTGATACTATTATATCACCTTTATTCTGAGCAAGGAAATGCATAAGAGACTGCCTGTTACACAATTATTTGCTAAAGTACTGGAGAACCGGAAAAAGCAACCTACAAAGATCATCTTAGTTAATGTAAAGTTTACAGCCACATTTTAGGAATTACCTAGGATCTAAATGGACAGGCAAAAATGCATTAATATCATTTATACTGAAAACCCCTTTACTCAGCCAGTATGTATGATTTTTATGTTCGCTGGAAGAACCATTTTAAAGCATGATGCTTTTAATAGGCGTTAGGATATTTTTTGAAGCCTCGTTTCATTTTGGACCACCATTTGTCAATTTTTTTCTAAAGCCATATTCTGCTCGGGGATAACAGGAAGTACGTGGCATTTAATCACATATTTATGATTGCAAAAATAAATGGACTCATGCTTTTTTCCTCCCTAAAAGAAATGGCAGTCAATGTTATTTACTGAAGTTTCTCATTTTACTATAAAGCTGAACCTCCCCTTGCTCAGATTTATATGAGACGGCGTGTGACTGCGAGGGTAGCAAACACCCTTTTCAATCACATTTGCCCCCTGGTGCTACCGAGTGTTCAACTGTAACACAGAAAATATGGAAATGTGTGTGCTGCATGGCTTCAAAGAGTATTTTATTTTGTGGCGGGTGTATCACTGTCATGCAAGATATTTCTCTTATTTATTTTCTGTCCTATGTAATAACATGCGATTCAGAGTTACAAGCAGTGTCCTATATCATTGAAGTCTCATTGGTTCATTAATATTTAGTCATGTTTATTCATTAGGTGGACTCATAACATTAAAGTTCTCAAAACATGTTGTCTAACCTAAGTAATGCCTACAGTCTTTGAAGGTGTGGATGAAGAAGAGTGTAAAAGTGGGAAGATTTTCATCTTGGCACACCCTACTACAAACCATCTTGGTTTCACTGGTGTTTACAAAAGAGCATGTTCAGCACAAACTGGCAATGTGTTTTTGATATTGTAGGAAATCTGCCTTTTCTGTGTGGTCACTCCATATTTTTCACCTTTAGCTGGACCCTGTATTTTTGCTGGCTTGAGAACTTTAGCCCTTCAAACAGAAGTAATTGTCTCTGCTCCCCTTTCAACATGGTCAAATTGGCATATTCCTAACTGGTATATTTAACTTACCTATAAGTCCCTAATATATGGTGCCATATTTACCAGGGCCTGAATGTTAGATGCCACTAGAGGGCTGCAGTGCCTATTGAGCCACCGACTACAGTGCAAGTGCCAACACGGCTTAAGGCCTACCAGTGTAGCCTGACTATATCAGTGTAAAAACTGCAATTAAACCTGTCAAAAAAAAAAACCTTTTGATAAATCAAAACCTCCCTTCGAAATAATAGTAAGCCACCCCTGTGTAGGTCTCGTCATCCAAAAGGCAGGATGCATGGCATTTAAAAGTAGGACATGTAGAAATTTAGTGTAAATATGTTGTTACAGTGACTAGCACTAGCAAAACTATTTTTCACCAGGGTAGGCATAGCTGTCCTGTGTAGAAAACCAGAGTACAGACTAAAAATCCTAGTACTGTATCTCAAGGATGGGACTAGCTAGCAAAATAATTAAACAACTGTTTTTGAAAAGTTATTAAAATCCAATTCAATGGAAAAGTTACATTTCTAATAAATATTAATCAAAAGTTACTTTTAGTCAGTTAACTTTTTTTATGCCTGAAATTCCTAGAGATAACATTTGTATTTGCTCTCCCACTTATGCTAGCCAGTAATTAGAATTTGAATAGGTATGGAAAAAAGATGGCAAGTATCTCCCAGAAGAAAACAATAGGCTCACCTGAATGGGCAAAGATGATGCCACTAAACTTGACAGAATATGCAGGGTGAGCATCCTTTTTGACATTACATCACAGTCACATCCTATTGAATGTCAAATCCCGCCAGTGCTCTGGGTTTTACATATTATAGTGGAGGTGCACTTGAAAGGAAGGGAAATAGCATGCCAAAACAGTTCTTCTGTATACACTGTCTGGTTGCTGAAACCAGAATACTGTCCTGGGTTTATTGTGGGTTCAGTGACCTCCCCAAATTGATTTTAGTGTAGGATGTGGGAAGATACTAAGGCCCATATTTATACTTTTTTAGCGCCGCATTTGTGTCGTTTTTTGACGCAAAATTGGCGAAAACGTACAAAATACCATTGTATTTTGTAAGTTTGCGCCGATTTTGCGTCAAAAAACGACACAAATGCAGCGCTAAAAAAAGTATAAATATGGGCCTAAGACTATAATGTTCTCCCCACATAACAGCCTGCAGAGCCTACATTTAGTGTGGCTGAGGAACTTTCATCATCTTGAATATGCTTAAAGTGGATAAGATTGAACCCAGGACATTTTACCATATGGGTTAGTGTGTGCTCTGGAGTCATTCCAACCCACTAGCTTGTGCCAGGCAGAAATATTGCATCTCCAGGCACCCACTTCAGAGCACTCCTGCACCTGTGGAAGATCAGAAGAGGACTGAACCTGCTGTCTGCAACCTGAGAAGAGCCCACCAGCGGGAATCAGACTCCCGCAGGAGCGAGAACTCTGATTGGAAGCCAGCAATATTAGAAAAATATTGCTGGCAGCCGTTACAGGTATCAGGGACTTAGGGCCTGATTACTACCTTGGCGGATGGGATAGTCCATCACAGAGGTGACGGATATCCCATCCGCCTTATTATAAATTCCATTATATCCTATAGAACTTGTAAAACGGCGGGTGGGATATCAGTCACGTTTGTGACGGACTATCCCATCCGCCATGGTGATAATCAGGCTCTAAGTGCCCTATCCTGCACTTTTAAAAAACAATGTAAGGGACCAGGGTAGCAATACCCTGCCCCTGGGCCCCATGGGGGAAACCTAGGGGGATCCCTTGTGGATAAAATAAAGAATCAGTAGATTTTGCCATGATCCTGCAGGAGTCCTGCTGGATAATGGCAAAAAAAGAAAAGAAAATGGCAGCCACCATTTTATTATATCTATGGGGACAGGGCATTATTAGGACCCCCCTTCCTAACCCATTAAGGGCCCCAGGAACCCCATCCCCTAGGGCTGCATTCTATATTTCAGGGGAGGACAACAGGCGCCCCCACCCCTGTGCTGTTTTCAGCCGTGGGGAGCTGGCCTGCCAGTGTCCTAGCTGAGTGAGTGTTAGAAAGTGGATTATTGGTAAGGACAGGCAAGTATTAGCACTTAGCAATAGGCCACTAACCCCTAATATGTCCAGTCAGGAATCAATAAATGAATCCCCGTTCAACCCTTGGTAGCTTGGCAACGAACAACAAGGCTTAACTTAAGAGACAGGTATGTAAAGCATTTAAAAATCACAAAACAGTAAATAAGGAAAACACAAAACACCATAAAAATCCAACACCAATTTATAAATATATAGTATATTTTTCTCTTCAAAATGATTAAAATCGGATAAGGGGAACCAGAGATATGAATTTCCAAAGAATTAATGTTTTCGAGTGCATAGAAACTAAAAGCTCCACTCTGGTCATCCCGTCGTACTAGACCAGAGCAAATTCAAAGTTTGAGGTCGACCACGATGGAGCCCTGTTTGGCTACAGCAAGCGGGAGGCCTTGGTCAAAAGTTTACCTTCAAACGTAGTCTTTTTCTTGAACATTTTCTTCAGTGGGACAAAGTCACCAATCCAATCTGACCTCTCTGGAGCCCTCTTCGGATACGCGTTGCAGGAGACCTCAGTGAAGAATTCTACCTTCAGACATAGATGATTTTTCAGGATGGAAATCTTCATCTGGGCTAAAGATGAATCTTGATCCAACGTCCCTGGAGCCCTCCTCGATTACGCTGCATGGGAAGTCCAAGTGAACTTTTTTGCATTCTGACTTTTTTCAAGTTTTTTCCTTCCGACAGGGGTCGACCCTCCGCAGCAAGCTGATTTCAATGCGAGGTCATCGGATCACTTTTCCAGGAGCCCCAGGTGAAATCCTGAAAGTCTGGGGCTCCTGAGCTTTTTTAGCAGGATGAACCTACAAGTCAGGATGGGTCACAGTTGAGGTAAGCAGGCTTGAATCACTACAGCAGGTCGGTCCTTAATAAAGTGTTTTTCGAAACTTCTCTAAACTTCTGGATCTTCTTCCAGAAGGTCTTTGAAAATCCTTTAGGAGTCTACAGCTCACCCCAAGGTTCCAGAAGCTTTGAGTTGCTCCTTGAGGGTTAGGACTCCAACTCCTAGAATTCACCTTGTTCAAATCCAAAAATGAGCACTAGCCACTGTCCAGCTGGTCAGTTCCTTCAGGTTTTGATGCAGAGGACTCTACTTAGCTATTTCCCACCTGTAGCTAGCAGAGAGTCCCTTCTTGAACCAGTTGAAGGCAGGCAAAGTCCTTTTAGTGGTGAAGCCCAAGTGTGCAGCTGGTGCAGTCCTTCAGATTGCAGTGTCCAGGTGCAAATCAGGAGCCCAGCATGGCAATCTTCTTCTTCTGTTGTTGTTCCTTGAAAGGTCTCAGGAGTGGGTGCAGCTCTGCCACATTTCTCCTTGCTGCTTGGGTGAAAAGCAGGAGGGCAACTGTCCAATCACAAGCAGGCCACTACCCTCTTGGATGACCACTTCCTGAGTAGTGTGTCAAAAATCAATCCCATAGAGCAATATTCCTTAAAAATCCAAAATGGCAGCAACTTAATTTCGGAGGTTAGGTCTGATTGAGCCCACACCTTGGTGTGGCTAAAAATCATTAACACACATCCCTCCTCCCCTCTCCTAATCTAATCAAGATAGGACCTGGTTGTCTGGGTTCTCAGGAAATGGTAGAGGCCCTGAGCTGCTCAAAATGTCCTTCCCTCCTTTAAAGACCAGTTTGGCTGCTCTCCCCTCTCCTGTTTCACCAACTGCTGAGGCAGATCTCCTCCCATAGGCACTTCCTTTGTGTTCAGCCCAGGCCACTTTACACCTCTTAAAGGCAGCCTGACCAGGCTGCCAGAGGCTGACCAATCACAGGAGGGCACTACAGAGCTGAAACTGGTAACTTTTAGGAAGAGCTATAAAACTCTTTCTTGGTGAAAGTTATATTAAATCCAACAATGGCAAGCTATTGCATTTATTATAACACTCAGTTTGAGACTAAAACTGCCATATCTAGCTCATTAGGAGACTTTATTAATTCAAATATAGTCTCCCCATTTTAGCCTATGGAGCCAATTCTTTAAAACGAGGGAAACGCATTTGGCTACTTTTCCTCAGCAGGGCTTATAAAATATATTTGATAAGGTCCCTGCTTATAGTTACACTGCACCCAACCCTGGGGCACCCAAGGCACACCTTAGGGGTGACCTATATGTAAAATGAGGTAGTTTAATACTTTGGAAGTACTTTTAATACCAAAGTCGAATTTGCATATAACTTTGATTTAAAAGTAGCCAGCAAGGCAGGCCTGCCTTTAAAATGACCCTGGGCACCTCAACAGTGCACCTATGCACCCACTTATGCTCGGGCCCCTAAGCCTACATGCCCTACCATAGGTTAGGGACATATAGGTAGGTTGACATAGCCAATTATAATTAGCCTAATTTGCATATTTATTTTATACAGAGCACAGGCCCTGTGACTGGTTAGCAGTACCCAGGGCACCATTAGAGTCAGGAAAACACCAGCAAAAAGTGAAAAATGGGGGCAAAAAGTTAGGGGGCCCCTGCAATCAGCCCTGTTTTCTCACAATTTACTTATACACTTTTACTAACAGTGTTAACACTATTTAGAATAGAATAGGGTGAATTAATTTGCATATACCATTGATCTGTAATTGAATTATTAATTAATACTTGCATTTAGAGCTTATAAGGTTATAAAATTGTGTTGTTTGATGGTTTATTCAAAATAAATTAAACATGAATTTAAAAACAAAAACTAATGCATCATGTTCTTGTCCATTAGGAGGATTTCGAAGGGGCTTGATATGGAAGTGCTGGGAAAAGCCTTGAGCAAGGCATGAATTGTCAATACTTTTACCTGGTGTGACATACTCATAGTTCACCAGGAAAGAGATTGCTGGAGAGATTCAAACAGTTTGCACTGCAGAAAGTTTTTTTCTTTTTTTCTTTTTCCAAATTAACTAGATGTATTGAAAATTAAAGATACATACATTTAAAAAAAATACTAAAAATATATTGGAATAAAAAAGCTTATGAATAATTTGTAACTACATTTATAGGTTTGTGAATAAGAATTGTGATGTGGGTTGACCAATATATAAGAAAGGCTGGTAAACCAGCCAAGGCTGCCAAATAATGTGAAAGAAGAGAACAACAAGATGAAAACAAGGTAATGAAAGCAACATTCAAAGTTATTTCATGTTCTTTCACACCATATAAATGTCTTATAACTTAGAAGTAAGGAGTAAGCTTAATGTGTAGTACATCTTGAGACCTTACGAAGATATGTCACTTTAGGCTTATCTTTCCTTGATTTTTTTTAAAGCCTGGGCTACCAGTGCAGTAGATGAGAATTCTAACTGTAGACTATGAGAAGGATTGCTCACTGGAAATGTAGGGGGAGCGTGAGGCAGTCTTTAGTCTTGTAGATGTAGCTTGAATAGATGTGTCTTACGTTTTTCTGAAAGACAGAAGATTAGGGTTAAGTTGAATACCTTTTAGGATCTAGCCTCTAGTCAGGGAACAGGTGAGAGAGGATCTGATATTTGTCCTCCTTGCCTTAGAATTTACAATTCAAACTGAGTTGTAGTGAGGGATACAAGCTAGTTTGAAGTTCATGCATTCCTCCAGCAGTAGTATGTGAAGGGTGGTATTTAGCGGTGCAGTTGTGACAACTAGAAGATCATTACCTCCCTCAAGGTGGGAAAGAACAATGGCTGTTCACACAGATGAATGATGCTGCTGAGGTTGAAATACCCAGAATAGAGAAAATGTGAAGCCACTTTTATAGTGAAGGGAGATATTGCTGGAGTATAGAATTGCACATTCATAATGTAGTATTTCTTGGTTTCAATTTTAGAGAAAGCAGTCATCCAATTTACTAGAGGTGCAAATTGGATTCTGCCCATTTAGTACCACCAGATTTTTTGCTTTATTGATCACCTAGTTTTGGACTTTCTACTGTGGGTGAATCTCACTACTTATGTTTCACCTGTGGTAATCACATGATAAATGGACTGGGCTTGTTTACTGCCAGTGCCTGCCTTATAAGATAAGGCCCCTGCGACACAGCAAGGCTAAGGTGCAGTTGGCGGGTTACGCATGAACATGTGTGGACCCGCATGTGCGAGCTGTGCTTGTGAGATTACCGTTGTGAAGAGCCTGATAACTGCAGACATGTAGCCCGGCTCAAGGAATAATTTTGCAAGGTGAGATACGGACATGGTGTAGGCCTTATATTATTAGTGGACACTCATAGGTACGTTCAGAATGGTTTACTCTTTTGTCTGCAGTGACAGTTTATTAAATATATAGGGGGACATCTTCCTGAGAGTGGAGTTTTGCTTCCCATTGGCCTACAAAGTACAACATGATATCAAACTGGGGTGAAAAGTGTGCACCTAGTTTGACTATACAGGTGCCATGATCATACATGCACGCATTTTGCGTTTTCTGGAATGTTCACATTTCTCTGGCTCAGCTCAGCTCAGGGTCAGAGCCCAGGCCTTTGATCACCATGCAGAGATGGAGAAGAAAATCTGCATCTCTTAATTAACTGTCACACTGTACAGAGATAGGACAGTCCAGGCTCACTGGAAAAAGGAGGAAGCCCAGGCAAATGGAGCCAACGCAGCAGGGGGGGGTCATCTTTGTAGTTTTAGTGGGAAAGGCCCTGGTAGTAATGTGTGCAAGGGACAGAGCTGAGACTCCCAGAGGAGAAGTGACCAGTGACTTCTGGATCGTGCCATCTTGAGCTGTCCCAGCATGCTGTGCAGGTGGGTTAGGACATGGGTGGTGTTGTGATGTGGCACATTAGGATTGTCCAGGAGTGCTGGGCTTCTAGAACACTCCAGCCCCATTTAAAAACTCCTACACAAGGGAGAGAGTTGCTTTTTGCTGTTCCACTCTGTACTTTGGGACTGCAACAGTGGCAACAGCCATAGACAACTGGTAAGGCAAGTATCCTGATGCCCTAAAGGAATAAGGGTTCTTCCCCTAGTTCACCCCACAACCTGTTGGTTTCTCCAATGGTTAGTGAGGCTGGCCCCCTTTTACTTTGTGAAGAACAGTTGAGGAAGATCTGGATTACTGCACCCCAGAAAGAGGCGAAAAGCACCAGAGACCAAGAAAAGGAAAAAAAGATGGTACAAGGAGCCAGTAGAACCAGCTTCCTATAAATTATGTTGCTTTGAAACCAAGAGGCCTGTTGGAACTCCTCCTGGGAACTAGAGATTGCCATCAGAAATAAAACGATCCCAGGATCATCTAAATCAGCCCAGTGGTCTGAGTTAAGGCATTTTAAAGGAAGGTGATCTTTGACCTTTCAGTGAAACTGAGTGCATTTAACTCTGCTGCAAGACCTACAATTAAACCCCTGGGTGGGGGAGGGCCTGGGGGTTGACAGAGGAAATATTAATATTTAATGCAATCTGGGAGGGTGTCAGGCCTGTGCCTCTTCAAAGGACTGAAATGGACACAACATAATTGCCTACTTCCCTGCAAACCAAACAGACCAATGATTGCTCACTCCTGACCCACTGGGCATAGGGACAAAGCTTGACTGAGGCCAACACCAGATTTCCACCTGACAACGTTGGGTTATTTATCAGCTTTGATAGTATAAATAACAAAACTTTAGGGCTTAGCATATGTACAGTGGGGTTTTCTCCAAAATAATGTGACCCACACCAGCATTACCTAATGTCCCTTCTTCCTTACAAAGAAGCAGGTTCTTAGTAGGCTAAAATCCACTATGCGTAAATTCTAGGAAACATAACTTAAGACTATTAGGAGCTTATTAACAAGCCCCCGTAGCACAGGGCGGCAGAGCAAGTGTCTTGCTATGCTGCACTGCACAACAGGGAAATGGCACAAATGCACCCTATCTACAAGATACAGCACATTTCTGTCCTCTCCCTCTGTGTGGGTGCCAATATTAGCTGCCTAGCGCCAATGCAGTCACCCTTGCACCATAGTGCAAGGGTAGCTGCATTGCAGGGAATGATTGTTTATGTGCAGGAAGACAAACAATCAATAATGTCGATTTGTTACTTCTATGTGTGCTGCAGAATGCAGCACACATAGGTGTAGCAAATCATCATTAATGATTGTTTATGTACAGGAAGGGACACCTTCCTTCACATAAACGATCATTAATGGCATTTTGCTCTGTTTATGTCTGCTGCAGAATGCAGCTCACATAGAAAAAGAAAAAGCGAGGAGCAATAAAAGTATATCTCCTTGTTGCATCACTGTAACGCCACTTCTGGGGTGGCGTTAGTTTTGGGTGCTGCCTCAGATTTACGATTTCTCATAAATCCAGGGCAGTGTCAAAATCAATGGGTGTTGCATGCAAACGCCCACTTCCACACCTAGTGCATGGCCCTCTGCTGCAGAAAACTGCATTGGGGACCCATATTTACATGGTGGCGTTAAGCCACTCAACGTGGCTTAGCAGCGCCTTGTAAATGTGAAACTGGGCACACCACCGCTGGAGCGTTGCTGAAAGTGATGCCCCAGTGGGCTAGGGGTTTGTAAATAAGCCCCTTAGTTCATGAGAGAAAACACAAATACACACATACATTGTATGTTTATTTATATATATACATATATTCCACAAACAAATTGCTCTGTTCAGAGAGCCCCAGACCCTAGCAGGGCGGATCGATCTCAAGGGAACAGAGCCTCCCGAGAATACATTCTAGACTTCTTTCTCTTCTCCTGAAAAGAAGTGCATCGACTCCCAGTTATAGCAGTTTCAAGCGCTTTTATTTAAACATGGAGATATGCTGCAGGGTGGCTCACTAACCCAACACGTTTCTGCTCTATTGAGCCTTGATCACGGGTAAGCCTCTCTGTATTCGGGAATGCCCACGTGTTTTAAAGATGCCGGTCAAAGTCTCCTTTAGAGTGCGCAATTGAAACAAGTGAAACATTTTAAGGTGTCCGAACATAGCATGATTCATAGTACCATTCAATGTCAAAATGCCACTGTTCTCAATCCCAGTCCAAAATTGTTCACAATGCCCATATTCAGCTTGTCAAACCTATCATTCCGCGTCCACATCTTCAGTGCACTCTTTTTGCCACTGCAGCCAGCAAAAGGAAATTCTATGGCAGGACCGGAGGCTCAGATTATGCTTCTCTTTCTATGCTTTATTTTACACAGCAGCCAAATATTATTAAATTAAATATACCCCAGCATTCCTGGTATACACAACATAACCATAGAGAACACAGAGTATAGAAACCAAAGAGGCAAATGAACTTCCTCTTTCTTTTTGAGGCGGTTTGGCCGGGTTTCGGCCTGCGGCTTGTTGCGCGCCCTCTACTGACGCGCGCCCGCACTCGCTCATATTTCCCTGCCACCCGTTTGAAACTAAACGCGCGGTCAGGAAATGGGACAGTGCGAGTGACTCGAGTCTCCCGGCAACAGTTTGGAAGTCTTTTGCAGACCTTTACCGCATTCTTAGCGACCCTCAAGCATTTTGCCTGACCGCCTCTTCCTCGCTCCCTGACGCCCTGGTATCACGCTGTGACCAGGGTTGGATAAATTGAATTAGGCGCTGCCTAGAATGCTGCAGGCTGGCTCCCTCCACACTCTAACCATTGTTAAGCAGTGTTTTTTTTTTATATCTGCTGCTTTCAGCCTGCTGGGGTTGCACTTCCCCTGATTGTAGTCTTGTACTACCCAGAATCCACGTTTCCTCGTGACAGAAATAATATGGCCCAGTCATATAATTATGAGGACGATGAATATTTTGGGAGCGAAGCTCCTTTCCTTGATGATAATGTGGCGGGCGCACTGGACAATACCGTGCAGCTCTCGGTAAATAAAGCACTGGCAAAAGCGCTGGGGCCTCTCACCCATCATTTTGAGAGTTCTGCGCGCCAAAAAGGTTGGCTGCCCCACATTGCGCCTTCGGAGGAGGCGTTATCTGACCAGCCCTCTACTTCCAAGGGCAAGACTAAAGCCAAAACCTGGGCCCACTCCGACCTTTTCAAGAAACTGGCGTCCTCCATCCAAAAGGAGCACGGATACAGCTCCTCTCAAGCGCAAGACGTTTACGGTTCAGATTCAGACCAGTCGCCCTCTAAACCTTCTTCCGAATCTGATTCTGAGGAGGACCTCGGAGATCAGCCAGGCCCGAGCAAGCGCAAAAAGTCGGAGACTGCTAAAGCCCCGCCTCCCAAAGCACCACATGTCTTGACCTTCAGCCCGGAGGAGATCGTTCACCCCCGCTCCTCAAGCTGGGTCCTACCGCCAGAGGTGGCAGAATACCTCCAAAACCATATCAGAGAGGGTTTCGACAAGGACGTGAGGGCCAGGCTTCGCGCTGAGGGCCCTCAACCAGACGTGGAGGGTAAGGTCACTGATACACCTGACGTGGACCCTACTATGGTCACCTTCTTAAAGAAATGGGCGAAAGACCCCAAAAAGGGTCTAGACCATGCTTGGCGCTCTTGCCAAGACAAGCTTCTGGACATCTCGGGCCCACTAGTAAAGATCTTGGAGATGGCTTACATAGCCAAGGAGTCTCAATCCCCTATCGACCCTGACATCCTGGTAGGGTGGGCTCAGAGAGCCATTTGCCACCTAGGCAACGCCAACGTGGCCTTATCTACAGAAAGGAGACGCTCTATCTTAATGAGAATTGACCCCAACTCACTGAGCTCGCCACCTCTGAAGTGGGCCCGGTAGCCCAGGGCCTCCTTTTCGGGGCCCCCTTCATTAAGGACTTAGCCAAATTTGCGGCGACTTTCAATACGATGGATAAAGCCCAGCTGTCGCTCAAAAAAGTCTTCAGAGAGACTCTTTTTCGGATAGCTGGACGTCTGCGGGGCCGCTCATCTGGCTGCCCATATTATCAAGGCCTTCAGAAGTGATTCTTGGGGGCACGGTTTAGACTTGTTTAACGGAATGGAAGAAATTGTCCAGGGACCCCTGGGTGTTACAAACCGTTCAAGGGTTCAGATTGGAATTTTACCAGACTCCTTATCAACAATCCCCCCCTCCTCTTCCCCATTTTTCCGTCCCGATCTAGACATCATAGACCTGGAGGTTCAAGCGCTCCTCAAGAAAGGTGCTATTTGCCAATCTGTCCCCCATCACAGAGGCTTCCTAAGCCCCATTTTTCTGGTGGACAAAAAAGGAGGAGGATCACGCTTGGTCCTAAATCTCAAGGAATTCAATGCATGGCTGGTGTACCGTCATTTCAAGATGGAAGGAATCCATCTTCTCAGAGATATACTGCAAGAGGCAGATTGGTTGGTGCGGCTAGACCTAAAGGACGCTTATCTAAGCATTCCTATTTTCCCGCCTCACCGACGTTTCCTTCAGTTTCTCTGGCAAGACCAATGCTTAGAGTTTCAGGTACTTCCTTTCGGGCTTTCCTCCGCTCCTTGGTGCTTTACCAAGGTGATGAGACCTGTGGTGGAATCCCTTCATGCACGAGGTGTGTGCCTGATAGTTTACCTCGACGATCTGATCATTATGGCCCAAGACCCCCTTCTCCTTCAAGTCCATTTGTCATGGACGATACAGCTTCTTCAGGATCTGCCTTCATAATCAATCAGCCCAAGTCTTGGTTCCACCCGTCTCAACAGATCGAGTTTCTGGGCTTCAAGATAGACTCTGCAACAGCACAATTGATTCTTCCTCCTCTGAAAGTGAGCAATATCAAGAAGGAATTGCGCCTTCTCTTGTCCAGACAGAAAGTGTCATTGAGGAGTTTAGCCAGGATGGTGGGTCTTTTATCACCCTCGATCCAGGCTATCTTCCCGGGTCCACTACACTACAGGGCCCTCCAAGGGCTCAAGATTTCGCACCTCTAGAAGGGCTTGTCATATACGGATCTAGTTCCCCTGAATCCAGAGGTCCGCTCAGAGATAACCTGGTGGTTAGAGCACATGGAGGCCTGGAATGGACGAGCGATTTTCGGGGCGTCCCCGGATGTTATCCTGGAGTCGGATGCCAGCAGATGGGGCTGGGGAGCCCGTTGCGGGGATGTGACCACGGGAGGCCGTTGGTCGGAGGAGGAACTTCACCTCCACATCAACTGTCTGGAGCTATTAGCCGGATCCTTTGCAATCCGGAGTGTCTCTCCTCTGAAGGCGGATTGTTGCATTCTCCTGAGAATGAACAACATCTCCGCGGTCAGATACGTAAACAAATTTGGGGGCACGAGATCTCAGACCTTAGCTCGCATTGCCAGGGACTTCAGGCAATATTGCCTTCAACATCGCATTTCAGTGATTGCGGAGTACCTTCCGGGGGCTCGCACCACAGTGACGGATTGGAATTCCAGTTTCCTTCGGGATTCCAGCGATTGGATGCTCCTTCCACTAGTGTTTGCCACTCTGAATCAGAAATTGGGTCCTTTCTCAATAGACCTGTTTGCCTCAAGATTGAATCGCCAGCTCCCTCTCTTCTTCAGCTGGAGAACAGATTCGGAAGCGATGGCCACCGATGCCTTTCTCCAGGACTGGTCATCCCATCAAGCTTATGCCTTTCCCCCGTTCAGCATGATTCCCTGTGTCCTGGCCCAGGTCTGTCGTCTGAGAACGGAGATTGTATTGATAACCCCTCTTTGGAGGGCTCAAGCTTGGTTCCCTTTATCACTAGACCTCCTGTGCGACTTCCCTCTCCTAATTCCTCCTCTTCACATCCCTTCTCCTGGACCCTCTGGGGTCCCCGCACCCCTTGATTGTACAAGGCAAATTACACCTGGTAGCCTGGAGAATTTCAGGCGTCATTGGTTCTTGCCAGGCCTTTCAGAACAGGCTTCCAGTTTCATCCTACAAGCCTGGTCCTCCAATACCCACAAGCGGTATACCTCTGCCTGGAAGCGATGGGCTCATTGGTGTGAGGAACAGGATTCCGATCCCTTTAATGCTGATGTCAGTTTAGTGGTCAACTTTCTGGCTTCACTGGCCGCTGCTGACCTAGCTTACAGATCGATTAATAATTATAGATCCTCCATTTCGGCAGGTCATTTACCGGTTTTAGGTAAACCTATTGGTGAGCACCTTATCGTCTGCAAACTAATGGGGGGCATTCGGTTGTCCAACTCCCGCGCCCTATATATTCTTCCCTTTGGGATGTCAACGTAGTTCTTACGTTCATTTCTTCTTGGCCAGACAATAGATTCTTGTCACGGAAACAACTTTCGGCCAAATTAACATTATTGCTATGCCTCATTTCATGCAAAAGAGTATCTGACGTCCGTTCCCTTGACCTGGAGGGCAGGATTTTTTCTCCTACGGGAGTTTCCTTTTCTATGTCCAAACGCACTAAGACGGGCACCAATTCAGTGTCTTACCCTTCCTTCCCTCATAACCCCAAGCTATGCGTAGTACGATGTTTAAAGGCCTATGAAGAGGCCACAGGGGAATTTCGTACAGACCCCAGGGGTCAATTGTTGATTGCCCTGCAGAAGCCTTTCAAGCCAGTCTCGTCGGCTACCTTAGCCAGATGGATTAGATGTCTTCTCTCTGAAGCAGGGATTAATGTCGCCATGTTTGGTGCTCATTCAGTCCGTGGAGCAATGGCTTCAAAATCCTTTAATTTAGGCATGAGGTTGGAAGACATTAAGAAGGCGGCAGACTGGTCTTCGGATTCTAATTTTAAGACCTTCTATCATAAACCCATTCTAGACATTGCATCAATCGTGGTTGATCAGCTTTGAACTAGCATAATCTGAGCCTCCGGTCCTGCCATAGAATAACAATTTTTCAAGCTTACGCGTTAAGAATTTTCAATTCTATTAAGGACATGGAGGCGAGGATTATCCCCCCCTAGTGGACCATAAGACTTCTGCTTACGAGTTAAGTATTCTGTTTTCATATTATGTCTCATTGTCTTACCCACCCAGTGATGTTATCAGTGCATGTAAATTTGTGGACATTAGTGCTATGGCATATACTATGATTAGTTTTCATTTCTTCCCTTCTCAGGTGTCGATCAGAGTTGAAGCTCTTCATTCCTGGGACTCCAACGGACTTGATGTTGCATCATTCCTTATCCTGGAGTTTCTGTGTTTTTTCCTTGGATATTTGGATTGTGTCCTTTTGGGTTCGATGTTGATTCACTTCATTGACTTTTACTGACTGAGATTTCGCAAAGAAAGAGGAAGTTAATTTGCCTCTTCGGTTTATATACTCTGTGTTCTCTATGGTTATGTTGTGTATACCAGGAATGCTGGGATATGTTTTCATTTAATAATATTTTCTCCTATTGGCTGCTGTGTAAAATAAAGCATAGAAAGAGAAGCATAATCCTCGCCTTTGTGTCCTTAATAGGATTGAAAATTCTTAACGCGTAAACTTGAAAAACATTTATCCTCCCTTTCACATCCCTTGCCTTCTGTCACCGTGGGGACTTTGCAATGAAAGGTTGGAAAGTAAGTGCAGTGCGTTTTTTTTGGCTTAGTGTATATATATATATATATATTTATTTATATTTTTATACATATACACATCTAGATATATATCCCATATTGGTGGTCATCACAAGGTGTTATAGTTAGGACCATGTTTCCATAGAAAAAAGTGTTTTTTGACTTGACTATATCTTTGGCTCTGTTTGACGAATCTTCACAAAAATTTCCCAAAAATGTGGCCTGGTAATTCTTGTTGCACATGTAAAGTTTCTGAGTGATCCGTCAAGTGGGGGCCGAGAAAGAGGAGGGGTAGTAAAAGAAATTGCATTTCCAATGTAAATTCCCTTAGGACTTTTACACACTACTTCATCCCGAACCACTGGACGGAATTACACCCGAATTGCAGAAAGCTAGCTTTCGATACACAGGTCACACTTTCACTTAATTGGTGGAAATTTGTTCAGTAGTTTTGGAGATATCAAAGGGAAAATTAATTTGTATATCTAGGGACATGGATCCTTTGCAAATATAAATCGCAAAAATTTAGGGGTGTGATATAGGAGGGTTGTTTTAGGGTCAAATTATGGGTTTAAATGATTTTTCTTCACCACGTGGGATATTCGCGAATATCCTCAATATTCCAGGATATTCAAGGATATTCACGGATGTGCCAAAATAAAGAAATAAAAAACATTCACTGACTCATTCATATACAAATTCATTCACTCATACATGCACTCAGAGACTCATGCACAGACTCACACATCCACTCAGACACTCATGCACCTGCTCAGACCCACTCATAGACTCACACACACAATTTCAGACCCATTCTGACACTCACGCACCCACTGACAGATCCACCGACAGAAACAGGCCCTGTGGCCAACCTTCAATGCGCACAGCCATAGGCCGTGCGTGGCGCAGGGTTGAGTGGTTATAAGGACTTGGTCTCACATGACCAAAGGCCATGCGCACTGTGGGTTGGAATAACGTATAGTAATTAAAATTACTTTATGTTAAAAAACCGTAGACATTGACCAAAGAAACAAAGGTTACAGGCACGTTATAGTTAGTGTCCGCTGGTTAGCCTGTGAAAACCTAACTATAGGTTCTGCCAGTCAGCCCGGTGGAAACCTCATATACCGATGGGGGTGAGCGCCTCCCTGCGGCTTTGGTGGTCCGCTGGTCAGACCGCCGAGGTCATAATCATGTCATAGGTTTAGAATAAATTGGTAACAGACACTATATGAACATATCAGCGAAGTATCACAATAGTATAACCCATCATATTCTTAAGAACATCTATAAGTCTTCAAGATATTGTTCAAATAAATGTCATAGACCAGAACAGCCACCATCTTAGAAAGGAGAGAATTTGTCAGTACACCTACATAGATATACAGTAAACTGAGGTATAGCGTCTAACATCATGGTTTAAAAAGGCATAACCATATTAAACAAAACCAAAAACAAGAAACTCAGATGGTGGAAAACAATACAATTTCACCTGCTGGTTGAGACCTTTCATAACAGTGTTTGCTTGCCAAATCCATCTATTCTCTTTTATTGCGTGCAACTGATCCACATCATGTTTTGTCTTTGAGTTGCCAATCGCTTCCAGTACACAATATTTTATTTGGTTGGCAGTATCTGTGAATGTTCTGTAATGGTCAATTAACGAGCATTCTGAATATTACATCGAATTCTAGAATTAGGTTATAGAATGTGATGACAAACTTCCTGAGTCATCTTGCCAATGTATTTGAGGATGTAAGGACATTTAATGCAATACTTCAAATTCTTTGAGGCACAATTAGAAAATTGCATAAGTTTCCAGATTATTTCCATTCAAAACATATGTTTTAACAATACTTGTAGTAACACATTCTGTACAATTCCAGATGGATGGTGCCCACTTTCGTCCCAAGTCCTCATAGTTGAGTCAATATAGTTGTTTGAGGTTCTATATATGCAGTCACTAATCTGACACTCAGATTTCTGACCCTCTTAAATGAATCACTGTCATAATGCCATGCTCATTTCAGATATCTTTTCACAAGATGGTAGGGATACCCCCTAGCAACTGATTTACATGACAAAATGAATTGAGAAAAACGAAATAATCCTCCTTTTGGGCCAAGTACGTCACGTGTAAAAAATGCCCAAAAGGTATGTTTCTTTTAGGTTTCTGGGGAGATGGCTATTATGCTTAAGCAGTGTATTTCCTGCTGTTGGTGTGGTGCAAAAGCATGTATATAGAATGCCTGAGCCATTTTTGATGGTAAAATCTAAGAAATTGAGCAAGTTCTTATTGAATTCTAACGTAAACTGTAAATTGCTGTTCTGATTGCTTAACCATTTATGAAACTCCATCAATTCAGTTACAGGACCCCTCCTAATAAGGAGAACATCAGCAATGTAACAAAGCTACTTTTTATGTAATTACTTTAAGGATTTGATGGTTCTAACCTCAAAAGCGGCAACGTAAGGTTGGAGCAAAAATTGCTCTCATAGCTACTCCTTGGATTTGGCCTAAAACTCTCCATTAAAAATAAAGTAATTGTGTTCTAGTGCAAATCTGATACAGTTGATGATAAAACCTGTAGGTATTTAATAACAGAATAATTAACTTCCAAAGCTTGAAATTGAAATTTAATCTTTGGAAGTGTATAAAATGCTGGAATGATATAGTCCTTCCTATTAGGATATTCAAATTATTTATTATCATCCAGGATTCGTTAAGACCTTCTGTAGTTAATGTAAGGATTTCTCTCTTTGTTGTTGCAGTTGAATCCTTGGGTACTTTTTTGTAGTGTATTGGTTAATTCAACTGTTGCAATGCTTCAATGTCATAGTCCATTTCATCCTATATCACAATACTGCCACCCTTATCAGCATGTTTAATTACAATATCTCCACACGATGATAGGGTATTTAATGCAGTATTTTGAGATTTTATGAGGTTACAACTGACATATTTGTGCTGTTTAAATAAATCAATTTTACATAATATAAAGTTTTAAAATGTTATTATTTCTTTTAACATCATATTTGACCGTGGGTAAAAAGTAGATGACAATGTAAACCCATTGTATCTACCAAGAGCGTATTTGAACTGTTTTAGAAAGAGTATTTCAATCTAATGGATCTGAAAAAATGAAATATCACAATATATGTAGTAAAGGCATCATTTTGATATGTTGGTAGAAAAAAGACATACCAGAAATAAGGACCTCTATTTCAGTAGAGCTTGGTCATGTGATGATAGATTGAAAATTTTAATTATTCTGTAGTTGGACTACCACTCATAAAATTGATTCCTGGTTTTGTCAGTATCCCAGCGTGTATTGATTCCTGTACCATCCTCTCCTGGTGTCCCTCGCTCTGCTCCTTTGGGACGTGGAACATCTGCCTAAGCAGACTGGTGTGAGGTGGAGGGTTGTATACTGAATCATAATCCTGTACTATTTTGGTTGGTAAACATGGTGCAAATCAGATGTGGAATCAGAGAAGGTAATGGAGATGATGGAGAAGCATCACTAGGTCAGTGAACTAGTCGCTATTGTCATTAGTGCAATGGCAATGTATGGCAGGGGAATTTTATTCCATTTCCTAGTTTCCTCATTTTTTAAGCGTCATTGATAGCACCCTTGTGTCACTTCAGCCACTACATCACAAAGAACATATGTTCTCCACTAGACAATTGGTTAATGCACATTGGGTGCTAGGTATTTCAGTGAAATATGGTTAGGGTATGCATGTCTGTTTCACAATGGGGCTACACGTGTACATCAAGAATGGTATTACAATTTACATATTTACCCATAATCTCATCACATCACAATAAACACCTAGGAGACTAATTATTCATTGAATGCATGCATGAAATGTTTGAAAGTTTTTTTATTATTATTTGTTTGTCCTCATTGCTCTCGAACCTTTTTGAGTTATACCATGGTCACTGTTCAGAATCATATCGAGTAGCATTCTTTGACTGAGAGCATTTGAGCAATAGACCCTTGATGACCTGTGTGCTGGCCCATCATCATTGGACAATTTCCTGCCATGTGTTATAGATTTTCCAACATCTATTCATTTTTCCTTGCTTACTTTTCCATTCCAATAGTGCAATATTCTGAACTTCAAGCCGCCATTTTTGATTAGTGAGAGGCAGTTTTTCTTTCCATTTTGTACATCTGTACGCTGGCTACCAAGATTATATAAATAATAACATTTGACTTCATTTGTCCCAATCCATTTCCTCTTTCTGTACCCCAAAAATAATCAAAAATACACCCACTTGAATTTCCTTGTTAAGGTTTGTTCCAAAAGTGTTACATACTTCAAGCTAATATGCTTGGTGTCCACAATAAGAATAAAACATATGGATGTCATCCATTTCCATATTTAACATTTTGAGCTAGCAACATTACTGTATTAAATTCTTCTTTGTCTGATTCAGAGTGTGCCAGTGTTCCCAGGTGTGGGAACACTCAACACTATTTTTCCAGGTGGTAATTGATCCAGACAAACCGTATTACATTTGGGCTACAGCAACATTCAAGCCTTAGTTCCCATCTTTTCCTGGCATGGAAAGCATACAATGCTCCTCTTTGACAAAGGTCACTTTTACTTTCCCTCCCATATTCTTTTACTCACCTTTCCCTTCCTACCCTGTACCCTGCTAGAGGCAGCAATTTATATTTACCACTTGCTCAGAGAATTTAGTAAGGGTATTTGCTAAAGCTCATAGATTTGGGAATTCTGTGTGGATTTATGATCCATAAAATAAATCCAGTTCTGCACACGTACGCCCCATTACAGGGCCTTAATTTGCACCCCACACTATTTGTGTGCATTCACTGTATGATATTGGCCAATTTGCATGCATATTTAATGCCTAGTCAGTCTGGCTTCATGCTTGACAGCTCTGGCGGACTGCAAGACACCCTGAAAATAGTGAAAAAACTATTTCTTCTGAGGCAGATGTTCATGTACTTGTCCTTCAAATAAAGTTAAGCATCTAAACTCACATGTCATATCTAACCCTGTCACTCATCTTATTAGGTGTAAGTATTGAAACGTGGTTAATTTCCCAGCTCTCTGATTCAAGAGGTCCTCCAGTTTATTTCAAGTGTTCCACTTTGAGTAAATCTACCATATGTTTAGTATTGACTGTCTCTAAGGGTAAGCAAAGCTTGTTTTCAAGAGTTTAGGGGTGTTGGGTGAGTCCAATAGTGGTTGAAAAGTCTAGTAATATGCTACACCAATCAACTGTAGAACTTCATGCTGTTCATTTGAAGCAGTTTAAAGAATTTTCAGCTTGATATTTAAAAAAAAGATGGCTGAGAATTTAGAGGCAAATCTTCTTCACGATTCTAAAATAGTAATTGCAGACCACAAGTTTGAGGATGCATTTGTTGGAATAAACACATGGATTGGTCTAAATTGTTCAATTTATTTTGTAAAATTAACTTTCATCTTTCTATCAATTGAAGAGCCCATCCTGCCCTCTCCATTTTCCTTGTAAGCATTTTCCAAGCCATCCTTTGACCTTTATCCCCCCACACAAAAACACAATACAACTTGTATTTTATGTAATTTTGATCTATTGAATGACAGTGTTATGGTGCTGAAGATAAATATGAATTTTGTGAAAACTGTAATATTCAAATGATTGATTCTTCCAAGCAGAGTTAGATGGATTTTTAAAACAAATTTCAAGAAGTGTTTTACTTCTTCACTTGCTTTCTATAAATTAGTAGAAACAATTGTAAACACTTTAATAGCTCCTGAATAGCGTATTCTCTCTCTTTGATGACATTAAAAAGATATGTGCTGGTCTCACTCTTCTCCTTATTCACTTTGTACCCAATCATAGCTGAGAAACATTCTATAGTTTCTTCTGTTTAAGCATACTAATGTCAGGGTTAGTTGACAAAATCACCGAAAATGTGCTATATTCAGACAGCTATATCTCCAGGGTGCTCCTCAGTTTGCATGCCAATAGTTCTATGCATACATCAAATAGTAAACAGTGGACATCTCTCCCTAGTGCTCTCCTCAGTCATGACATTCTGTGAAAGATCTGAATTAACTAGTATTTTAGTATTGGAATTGACATAACATTCCTGAAATGCCGCAATAACTTTTTGGCTGATATTGATTACACTCCAGAGGAAGGGCCAAATAACTTTACTGAAAGCTTTAGCTACATCAGTGCGAACTGTCAAAGTTTTTCCCTTTGACTCTTTAATGTAAACTGCAGATATCAATGACTGTGTCAGTTTTTTGGGAAACTTACCTTTAATAAATCATGTTTAATTCTTAAGAGTTTATTTGACTTTGGAATCTTCTTGCTAGTGTGGGTGTAAATAATTTGTGACCATATTAGACAGTAACTAAATTGGTTATTTCCACGTTTATGAGGATTTTGATCATGTTTGACTATTAGACATTGTTGGACTTGGCCCTTTCTGCGGGGTCATTCCCAAACTTTTTGCCTTCACTCTTCTGTTTTCTAAACCTGTTTTTGTTGGATTTTAAGACTGTGCACACTGTAGCACTGCTAACCAGTGGTAAAGTGCGTGTACTCTCTCCTTTAAATATGGTGACATTGGCTTACACCCAATTGGCACATTTACCTGTAAGTCCCTAATAAAGTGGTACTACATGTACCCAGGGCCCGGAAATTAAATGCTACTAGTAGGTCTGCAACACTTATTGTGCCACCCACTTAAGTAGCATTTTAATCATGTCTCAGGCCTAGAATTGCTGCCTGTGTGCAGTTTTAAAATGCCAATTTGACCTGGCAACCTAAACCTTTTGCCAGGTTCCAACCTTCCTTTTTAATACAGTGAGACAACAAACTTTCTGCAGGTTTTCTCCAACCTTTTGCCCCATTTTGGAGTATTATTTGATGGATTTGACTTTGAGAGTGCACTGAAGCTTGCTGTCCAGACCTCAGTGACAGTGTTCTTTCCTTTTAAAATGGTATGTTTAATTGGGTGACCACCTTTGGCATTTATTGACTTACTTATCAGTCCCTAGTGTATGGTTACCAGGAACCTATGACAGGTAAGACTGGCTGTCCACACAAGAGCTGCAGCACTGGTAGTGCCACTCTGTGTGTGACAAAGTTAAAACATGACTTTTCCAGCTGTCATTGAAGACTAAAGAGGCTGTGCACTTCACACATGACTTTGCCATTACCACTAAAGTCAAAACGCACTAGTCAAATAACTGTATATGTATGTCTCCTCTAAGGCAGGCCTATGAAGCCCTATGCCAAGGAGTTGAATATTGTTAAGATAGGCATACATTTTTGATATGTCTGTAATGCGAAGCCCTAAAATGTCATTGCTACTTGCAGGGTTAACGGTTGGAACTCTAATGCATCTAACGCTTGACAGAGGCTATCTATTACTGTCAAGTTAGGTATCAAACTAAAGGGAGAATTAAATGTAACTCAGTAGTGCAGTCAAAATTTATGTCAAATTTAATGCTGGCAACTTTTGTGAAAGTTGCCATTCTTTGACCCAGCTGGATGAAGTATGAGCAATGCTAAGGCTGAGAACAAAGGCTGTTGTCACACTGTAGGTGTGGCCCCCTCAGGGTGGGCTGCAAAGGCTCTTAGCCCAAAATGCCGACATTAAAGATGATCCGTCTTTGAAGGGATGCTGTGACAACACTCCCATGCCGGACACCTTTTGTTTCCCCTAGACAGTGTAGAGCTATGGCCATAGAAAGGAAAATTGGTTTCAGAACTAGTTTTCCATGGACATGCAACCCATGGTAGCCACACCCCGGCAGTGGGCTACCAAGGTTTGTGGCATGCAAGATGCACTCTGCGATAGCTAGATACCACACATCACTGGACCTGGACCTGGACCAGATATGAGGGGACCTATTAGCCCATTGGCTAGTGATAGCATTGTCCACTCAGGGTACTTTACTGGGACATACTGGGCACTCCTGGAATCCAAGACTTCAGTACTCACTGGATTTGAATCAAGGATGTGAAGAAGACCACTTTACATTTGTTGGAACTGGAAATGAAAAGGCTGTGACATCTAAGTGACTGTATCTGCTGTACTTTGTGCTAGCAGAGACTGGACCTTGTTCTGCAGGCCTGGCTCAGGAAAAAGTTGATTCCCAGCCCCAATCTGAAGAAGAGATTCCTAGGGTCAGTTGGTTGGCCCCCAGAACGGCACTGTGGACATTAAAGCTGAAAGAGCCCAAACATCAGCTCTTGTAGCCACCACAGTTGTTTTACCGCTACCAGGTGCAGCAGTTCCAAGGAAAATGTAGAATAGCCAGACGTTGCACCAAGTCTGCTGGACCTATAGGTGTTGGTTGTGACCAGATTCATCCACCCCAAGGGACACTGACCCCCACTAAGGGTTTGCACTGTGACCTTATGTTGCACAAGCGAAAGGTCTGCATTAGCAGCCCCTTCACCCCTGCTTAGAAGACTTCGTTGGACCCCGAGATCCATAGCCAGAGTCACCCCCACTCATATGTGGACTGGGTACTCAACCAGACTTCACGTTTGTGGACCACACAGCATTGGGAGCATCCATCGAGCATCTTTAAGCTTGCATCCCTCAGCAACAGGGCCACTACATAGAAGTCAATGTCGGTTGTGCTGTAAAGTTTGGTACTCATTTTAAAAATGCTCTGGTGTCCAGGTAACTGTCCAAAGGTTTCTTTTAAGACTCCTAGACCTTCATTTGGTCACCCAACCTGGGTTGGAGTCCCCTAACTCAGTGTTACAACTCTTACAGTCTTTTCAAAAGTTTACAAAGTTTTGACTTGCCAATGATTGTTTTGCTGTTGATATCAAAGTTTTTAATGTTTTAAAAATTCATATCTCCAGGACCCTGTGGTGGATTTTGGTCATCAGGGGCTCTAAAAATTCATAAGATCATGCTCCATTTTTATAAAGTGTTGTCCTGTCTCTTACTTGTTTGGTGACTTTCTTATTCGGTTGTTTGGTGCTGTTAAATACTTTACACATGTTTCCTTTGCTAAGCCTTCTCTGTGCCATAGCTACCAAAGGGTTGAGCTGAAGGTTAATTAAACCACTTGAGTTGAAGGTTAATTAAATCGCTCTGACTGAAACCAAGGAGAAAAATGTGAGTGTACTGCGTGATAAATCCATACCCTATAATACAGTGCACGCATTTTCTTACAAATACCTTAACAATATGGTAGGCACTAAACAGTCATAGGGCAGGGTGCAGTGTATTTAAGAAGTTGGACGTGTACCTTTTGGTTTTACATGTCTTGGTAGTGAAAAACTCTTACTACACAGGCCTATCTCTCTCAATGCATAACATTGGGTTACCTTATTACATTTAATAAATTATAACTTTCAATTGGGAACAACTAGGAATATAGAGTTTGGTGTCAGAAGAATTGTAATTTAAAACCTTCTTCAATGGTGAAGTCAGATTTTAAGTCACAGTACTGAAAATAACACTTTTAGAAGGTTGGCATTTTTAAGTCCCAAACATGTGATGCCCTCAGTCTGTATGCTGGGACATATGACTAGGTGTAGCCTGCAGTTGGGCTTTTATGTTGCTCCTAGTCAGTGAGACAAAGGGGGAATAGGTGTAGGTAGGATGGGCCATCTCTGACTTGATGAGCGTGAGGAGGTTTCATCTACCACACTTTCACATCACAAAGGCTCTGATGGAGCACACTCTGAAAGGGTTTGACACTAGTCTTTTGTGACCTCAAACAAGCTGGTGCCGGGGCAGGGAGGCAGGAAATTCCAAACACCTCTGGGGGTGGAAACCTCCAGAACCTTCATCTACTTCAAAGCTGGCACCAAGTATAAATATTGGACCCTCAGACCCAACTTTTCAGTACATCTCTGGATCTGTGGAAGACTCAGAAGGACTGCTGTGCTGCTCTGCAAGAAGGACTGCTACTCTGCTGCCCTGTGCCCTGCTGTCCTGCTGCTGTGCTGCCTGAGTGAAAAAATGAACCTGCATCGTGAACCCAGGACCACCAGAGTGACTCCAAGGGCTAGTTGGCTGGCCTCCTGATCAGAACCTCAGGGTCAGAAAAGGCTCCAAGCATCTTGAACTCAGCACCTGGAACCCTGTCTTCTGTGAGTTCAACCTCCCAAGTGTTGCTGCCCAGCCCTGGACCCTTGTAAGTGGGCCTGAAGGTGCTCTATCAGCCCAGCTCTGGTCCTGTTGGCAGAACAGATGCAGCTCAATGCATCTCCACTTCAGAACCACTGCAGCATGACGCATCCCTGACTCCAGACCTCACATCACTACACACAGTCTCCTCAGAACCGGCACTGCTCATTAAATCCTTGACACAAGCCTTCACATCATAAGCTCCTCATCAATGGCATCCTTCACACCGATATGGGACTTTTCATCCCATCCCCCAGCTTCTTTCGAACTGCTGCTGCACAACAGATCCTCAATGCTTGACTTCACATCACAAACCCCTCGTTGATAGCATTGTTGATGGCAACGCAGGACCCTGCATTGCAGCTCCGCAGCTTCCTTTTAACTGCAGCTGCATTACGTGGAAGTCTGTAATGAGGATTTCAAGTACTTTGTTCAGCTGGTCTAATCTGGTCCCTGTATTCTGCCCTTGCTCCATCATGGTCAGCCTGAACGTATGACTAGATAACCACAGTTGACATTTTGACATTTTGTGCTTTTAGTCACTATTTGCACGTAAACATTTAAAATTGCATATCTCCTGTTCTACTGATTAGATTTTTGTTGTTTTGATCTGAAATAATTTATTGCATTTTCATCTATTTTTCTAAATTGCTATGAGATTTTTCTTGTTTTGTGTTTACACTTTGTTACTGTTTGAAGTGCTGTATAAATACTTTCCACATTGCCTCTGAGTTAAGCCTGATTGCTTTAATGCCAAGCTATTAGAGTATTAAGCAAAGTTTAATTTGGGATATGCTTGTGTTTCACCTGACAGAGATTGTGGTTGCTGCTTGAGGATGGTTTAACTCCCCCTCAACCGGTCACCCAATTTGCAACAGTAACTATTTTATGGAGTTGCACCAACACTTGGTTGACTACAATGTCTGTGGCCCCAGGGAGATTGCGAATGGGGCAGACCTCTGGGTTAGTACTGCAGTGTCTGAGAAGATACCTAAGAGAGACCTTGAGGAGGGTGGTTCAGGTTCCTCTAACAAAATGAGTGGGAGGTAAACAGTTTCCAGTTCAGTGTGGGATGGGAAGAGTTCCCATGCCCCCTTCTAAGAATAGGTGGGTGGAGGTCTTGGACACCCCATTTATAACCCTGTTGCTTTGATTGCTCTCATTTGGGGCACAAGCAAGGGGATCTTGTCTGTACCAGGAGACCATCAAATGGTCGAAGCTCCACTTTGTCAGTAGAGATGGGGGAGGGCAGTTGCCCAGGGTACCCTGAGAGTCCAGTTTAGTTTTCTGGGGGTACCACTCCCAAAGGGAGGGTGCAGAGGCCCATATGAAGGGCAGGAGGTGGAAACAGTCCACAATGGGAGGACCAGTGAATCAGGTGTTGCCAGGTCTGAAAACAGAACACCCCAAGACTGACCATGGGGAAGCCACTTCTGACCTAATGGTGGTCCCTGTGCTGTCACAGAGGCAAAGGACTGGAAATCTGCACCAGGCAGATCCCTGAATGACACAGAGTGTGTCACTGTTGAGGGGGGGGAATGGTTCTACCCTGGAAGTCCTGGCTGGCCAGGCACCCGTTCAGCCTCAGGGTTAAGACCCTGGGCTGAAGAGTCGGTCTCAGGATACCAAACTGGGACTGGTGGGAGGTACAGGGGAAGTAGAGCACTTAGCATCCGGGGCACTTGCCCTCCACTCTGAGAAACCTCAAAGAACCCTGGATGGCTGGGGCATGTCTCCTGACATTGAGAGTTGTCAGTGGCCTTTATGGGTAGAATCTTCCTTGCATTGGGACAGACGTCTGACCCTATAGGCGGTATGGGCAACATGTGGTACTGTCTGCCTACTGGGATGCACCTGTGAGCAAGTTAGGGTTAGGAGCTACACAGATGGGGTTCACAGATGAGAAGGGTTCCCCATGGGTCAGTGCAGGGGCTCAGGAGTGTCGACAGAGGGGTCCAACAGAGTTCAGTGAGGCAGAGAAATGGTATGTGCCTCTGCATAACAGGTCCTTCGTCCATGTATTATTGCCTAATCATGGAAGCCTATCAATGTGTCTTGGGTCACATGACTAGGTGTGACTGGCAGTAGTATTTTTGTATTGCTTGTAGACAGTGAGATTAGGGAGGTTTAGGTAATATCAGGATGGCTCATCTCTGACTTGATAGAGGGAATGAGCTTTCATGTCACACATTTGCACAACACAAAGTCTCCGCCTCAGCACATGCAGAAAGGGTTTGACACTAGTCTTTTTTGTCCACAGACAAGCTGGGGCCAAGGCAGGGAGACAGGAAAATCCAAACATCTCTGGGGCCACAAACCTCCAGAACCTTCTTCAACATCCTGTTGCAGTCCTGCCCTGCTTGTTGAGAAGGAATACTGGAGCTGTACCCTTCATCCAAGGTTCAAGTGACTCCAAGGGTCAGTTTACTGACCTTCTGTTCTGAGCTACAAGGACATGGGAAGTTCCAGAAGCCTCCTTGAGTCTGCCCAGCTGACCTGCTGCCAGGACCTGCAACTGGATCTGCCTGAATGCTTCTGAACTCTGCTGGAGTGAGTTCCTGATCCCCTCAGGACCTGAACCCTTGGGCCCCTATTTATACTCTGTTTGGGCTGGATTTGCATCATTTCTTTTTACGCAAATCCAGCGCAAACTTAACACCATATTTATATTTGGCACTAGACATGTCTAGCACCAAAATATTGCAGTTAAAGTAATTTTTGCCTGCTGAAAACTACCTTGCATCAATGAGATGCAAGGTAGGTGTTACCAGGCAGAAAAATGACTCTAAGGCCCTAGCGCCTTATTTATCCTCCCATGCAAAATTTTCGCAAGGGAGGAAGAGGGCCTTAAATAATGGCGTTACGGCTGCGTAGCGCCATTATTTAATGCCTGGGTCAGGGCAGGCATTAGGGGACCTGTGGGCCTTTTTCCATGGCCAGAGACCTTGGAAACAGCCCACAGGTGCCCTTCCCTGCCACCAGGGACACCCCCACCCACCCACACCCACACCTGGAGGACACCTAAGGATGGAGGGACCCATCCCAGGTAAGTCCAGGTAAGTATTTTTATTTTTTTTGCAAAGTGCCATAAGGGGGCCTAACTTGGGCCCCCCTACATGGCACTGTGCCCAGTAGCCATGCCCAGGGGACCTAAGTTCCATGGGCCTGGCCATTGGGCTGGGGGGCATGACTCCTGTCTTTACTTAGACAGGGTCATATCCATGAGGGTTGTGCGTGAAAAAACCTGACTAGTGCCATTCTTTTATGCACAACCTGCAGTTTCCCCTATGCCTCCCCCACCCGGTTAGCGTCAATAATTTTGATGCTAACTGGGCCTTACCACCGGCTAGAGTCATACCATAAATGTGACGCCCGGCTGGCGTCCATGAATGGCGCTTGCAAGCGGTATACTTTTTGACGCAAACCTGTGCTAACACTAAAAAAGTATACATATGGGCCTTGGTGTCACATCAATTGAGCTCCCTCCCCAAGAAAAGGGGAAATGCGGTGAACCCGACTCCTCATGCTGCAAAAACTGGCAGTGTGAGATCTGAACTTCGCGCTACACATCAACAGCCTGCAATGACTGCCTATGTAAATCTCCAGCATCAACCATTCACGGTGCCTGACAGGATCTTCATGCTACAGCAATGACCGTTCACAATGCCTGCATATTGTTTGTGCTAGAGACAACCATGCACGATGCTCTCTCTGCTCCTCACAACCCCTTCCACTGAGAACAGAATTTTTCCGACCAGACTCTAACTTTTAGCAGAACTAAACTGGTCCCTGTATCCATCCCACACTCCACTGCAGTTTGCCTGAACTTATGACTTTCACCCAGTCTCGCACGACCAACTCACCAAGAGTGGTTGTGCCTTTTGGAGCTATACCTATTTAAATCTTTAAATATCCCTGGTTCTACTGATTGGATTTTTGTCCTTTTAGTCTCAAATAATGCATTATATTTTCAAAATTGCAGTGGGATTTTCATTGTGTTTCACTTTACTTCTGTCCATGTGCTGCAAAAATACTTTACACCTTGCCTCTAAGTTAAACCTGACTGCTTTTGTACCAAACTATCAGAGGGTTAATTATAGGTTTATTTGGGGATGCTGTTTTCTTCTTGGGAAGGGTTCCAACCCCCTCAACTAGTAACCCAATTTCCTATAGGCATATAGGGGGTCATTATAACCCTGGCGGTTATTGAATTATGACCGTGGCGGAAACCTCCAACATAGACAGCCACTTTAACGCTCCGACCGCCACGGTGGTACAGACAAACAGCGCGGCGGTCACCGCCAACAGACAGGCGGAAGACAAAGTACCGCCCACAGTATTACAACAGGCCAATCCGCCACCTTTTCTGGGGCGGATTCACCGTGGATAAAAACACGGCAGAAACAGACATTTCAGTGGGAAAACGCTCACCTCTACACACTCCACGAGGAAAGAGGACACCATGGAGCCGGAACTCCAAATACTCCCTGCGATAGTGTTCCTGCTCCTCTACGAACATTAGCAACGGCGGCGCAGAAGACAACGGTGAGTACTGCACCTACGACATAGGGGAGGGGGGAGGCAAAAGTCAGGGACACACACACGCAACACCCCCACCCCTACCCCGACCCTCGCACACTACAACACACACACCAATGCATTTCCAAACATCACAGTAACAACCCCCAACCCCCCCCGGAAGAATGCAAAGACAAAAGGAAATGACTACAACCATTGTAATGTATCAAAATACAGGAAGCTAATATATACAGAAATATTTACAAATGCCAAAATATATACATCACGATCAGTAGTGCAGGTATGCACCATCCAATGTCCGTGGACCACTGGGCCCAAAATGCATGGGCGAGGCCCACACTGGATACCTGTCCAGAAATGGAGAGAACACTGCAGGGGCATCAGATAGAAATACAACAGGCACCTCAGGGAGAAGGGAAGGGGGGGCACCTCAGCCGGATGACAGCACCACGCCAGATCCACGACGGGGCTCCATGCCCATTGATGTATCCTGGGGAGTGCAAAGCCACAGTCTCACAAGTCTCTACAGTGGGCGGGTTGCCCACTGGACCATCCTGGGGAGTGCAAATGCCACAGTCTCTCAAGTCTCTACAGTGGGTGGGTTGCCCACTGCCATATCCTGGGGAGTGCAAAGCCACAGTCTCTCAAGTCTCTACAGTGGGTGGGTTGCCCACTGGACCATTCTTGGGAGTGCAAAGGCACAGTCTCTCAAGTCTCTACAGTGGGTGGTTTGCCCACTGGACCATTCTGGGGAGTGCAAAGCCACAGTCTCTCAAGTCTCTACAGTGGGTGGGGGGTTGCCCACTGGACCATCCTGGGGAGTGCAAAGCCACAGTCTCTCAAGTCTCTACAGTGGGTGGGTTGCCCACTGGACCATCCTGGGGAGTGCAAAGCCACACACTCTCAAGTCGATAACAGTCTCCACTGGTTCTGGAGGGGGACTAGTGCCCAGAGTGCTTCATCCTGTGAAGGACAGAGGTAGTGGATGCATGTCTCCACTGGTTCTGTTGGGAGACTGGTGCCCAGAGTGCTTCATCCTGTGAAGGACAGAGGTAGTGGATGCATGTCTCCACTGGGTCTGGAGGGGGACAGGTGCCCAGAGTGCTTCATCCTGTGAAGGACAGAGGTAGTGGATGCATGTCTCCACTGGTTCTGGAGGGGGACTGGTGCCCAGAGTGCATCACTCACCCCGTGACGATCCCAGTTGCGTCACTGCCCCTGCCTCCCATGGGCTAGCGGGGCTTGAGGTGGCGGTCTTTGCCCTGTTCAGCGGAGCTTGCCATGGCGGTCTTTGCCCTGTTCAGCGGTGCTTGAGTTTGCAATTTCTGACCTGTTCAGCGGTGCTTGCCATGGCGGTCTTTGCCCTGTTCAGCGGTGCTTGCCCTGTTCAGCGGTGCTTGCCATGGCGGTCTTTGCCCCATTCAGCGGTGCTTGCCCTGTTCAGCGGTGCTTGCCATGGCGGTCTTTGCCCCATTCAGCGGTGCTTGCCCTGTTCAGCGGTGCTTGCCATGGTGGTCTTTGCCCTGTTCAGCGGTGCTTCACTTTGCTGTCTCTGACCTGTGCAGCGGTGTGTGCCATGGCGGTCCCTCATTGCCCAGTGGGGCTGTGGCTGCCGGGGCCCTCCAGGGCACTGACTCTGGCGGTGGTCTCCTGACCAGTGACGATTGTGCTGCCCTCCAGGGCACTGACTCTGGCGGTGGTCTCCTGACCAGTGACAATAGTGCTGCCCTCCAGGGCACTGACTCTGGCGGTGTTCTCCTGACCAGTGACGATTGTGCTGCCCTCCAGGGCACTGACTCTGGCGGTGGTCTCCTGACCAGTGACGATTGTGCTGCCCTCCAGGGCACTGACTCTGGCGGTGGTCTCCTGACCAGTGACGATAGTGCCGGCTGTGGCGTCCTGGGCAGCGGGGATAATGGCGGCCTTCCCGCCGTGCTGCTCGTCCCAGACTTTGGCGCTTTCTTCTGCCACTTCCCCACCTTGGGAGGAGTCACAGCTGACTCAACACTCCCCCCCGGACCCTTGTGAGCGGCTTTGCCGGCAGGAGTCTTCACCCTGTCCCGTCGGGCACTGTCCAACTTCTGGTGTGTCACAGGGGGGGGGACTGGCAGTGCTTTGGCTCCGTGTCACACTGGTTGCCCTGGTGCCCGGTGCACTCCATATACCTCTAACAGGCACCACTGGTACCGGACTTTTTTGGGCTGAGGTGCTACTACGGAACCTATGAATTGGAGGGGGGGTGGTGGGAAAGAGGTCAACATTGCTCAGGAAAAGTTTCTGACGAACACTGGAACGGGTAGCTGGAGGGGGTCTGGGAGTGGAGGAAGAGGAGGTGGTTGTAGGAGGTGTAACTTTAGGTGATTTGGGTGCAGGTGCATGTTCTGGAGGCTGTCGTGAGGTGGATGGATGTTGGGTGTGTGTGTGCCCGCGTTTGTGTACTTTGGGAGGGGGCGTCACAGACACACTGGAAGAGGACACAGGGGACGTGTAAATGGTAGTGGGGGTGGTGAGTGCAGGTGAACGGGGTGTGGTGATGGGTGTTCTGGTGCGAGTCCTAGTGGCTGTAGTGGTAGTGCATGCAGGTGAGAGTGTAGACGACACTGGGAGGGAGGAGGGAGATGACGAGGAGGGGGACACAGTGGAGCCAGTGGATGTTGCTGTGTCTGTATGTGGGTGATGCTTGTGTGAGTGCCTGTGGGATGTGTGGTGCCTATGTTTGCCTGAGCTGCCCTTGTGTGTTGAGGTGTGTGCAGGCTGGTCTGATGGTGTGCTTGGGATAGGCTGAGGTACAGGGGATTGGGTCTGGGTGGAGAAAGTTGGAGAGGGGAGGCTAGACACAGGGACAATGGCTGCCATCAGTGCTGAGGCCAGAGATTGCAGGGTTCGATGATGGGCAGCCTGACCAGAATGAATGTCCTCCAGGAATGCATTAGTGTGTTGCAACTCCCTTTCTACACCCTGGATGGCACTCACAATGGTAGACTGCCCAACAGTGAGTGACCTGAGGAGGTCAATGGCCTCCTCACTGAGGGCAGCAGGGGTGGCAGGGGCAGGGGCTGAGGTGCATGGGGCAAAGGTGATGCCCACCCTCCTGGGTGAGTGGGCACAGGCCGAAGGCTGACGGGCTGCTGGGAGGGCGGTGCTGGTAGGGGGGGGTGGCGGCTGTACCTGTTGAAGTGAGGGGCACAGATGGTGCCGCCACCACAAGGGAGCTCCAATCGGAGGTTGAGTCCGTGTCACTGTTTGCTGATCCGGTGACCGCCGTGAAGCTCCCCTCGCCCTCCGTCCCACTGGTGTACTCAGAGTCCGTGGTGTGGCTCTCCATGGCCATGTGGGATGCAGCCCCCTCGTGCTCCGGTGCCACTGTACCTCCGCCTGATGATGCTGATGCACAGAAGAACAGGGAGAGCACAAAAAGGGGGGGGAACGGCAGAAGAAAGACAGGTTGAGTGCATGGCTTACCGCTACCGTTGGTGGACAATAGAGATACAGCAGCCCCCTGCACTACGACGCGCTCTTGGCCTCTACAGATGCAGTTCCTGGGATATGGCCTACATCGCTATGGCCGACATCTGCACACATAGATGACACAGGGGCATGAATACCTGTACTTGGCACTCTACAGAGGTTGGGTGGGGTGCCACATGGCCTGCATTACGGAGGGGCCTAGCCTACGGAACTCGTCCTGGCCTAGGGAAACCCACAGCCCTCCTCCCCCACCCAGACACCTCCACTGCGCGCAAAGTCAGCAGAATGAGAGTGTACTCACCCCCTTGTGTCTGTTGTGATGCTCATCCAACTCAGTGTAGGCCACCGCCAGGATCCGGAACATCAGGGGGGTCATGGTGTGACGGGCACCCCTCCCACGTTGGGAGGCCATCCCCAGTTGAGCCTCCGCCGTCTTCTTGCTACAGCGGCGAATGTCGTCCCATCTTTTACAGCAGTGGGAGCTCCGTCTCTGGTGGACCCCCAGGGTCCGGACGTCCTTGGCGATGGCACGCCAAATATCCTTCTTCTGGTGGGCGCTGACCTACATGACATGTACAGGGGAAGAAGAGAAGTCATTAACAACTGCACCGTCAAAGTGAGTGGCCCACAACCCTGCCCTTGCCATGTGGCACATGCATTCACACTCATTCATGCTCGCTGAACTGTGCCCCCTTCCTTCTTACATCCAGCCCTCTCCACCCAGGCATAGCCCATAGAACTTGCACCCTATGTACTCACCTGTTGGTCTGGAGGACCGTAGAGTACTGTGTACTGGGGGAGGACCCAGTCCACGAGCTTCTCCAACTCCTGTGCAGTGAAGGCAGGGGCCCTTTCCCCAGACGCACGAGCCATTGTCTCTTCCAGACCGAGGTCACAGAAGCACTTGCAGTATAGGTCCTCTCCTGTCGAAGATCAGGTATCGAGTGATTGAACAGATAGAAAATGGTGGTCACGTCCGCGGCGGTGACGTCCGCGGCGGTGCGTATCATCAACGCCGGCGCACTTCGTCATTGGCTCCTGGGACCCATAGGGTCCAATGTTAACCAATGCAGCATTGCGCCGCGGTCTACGACCGCCTACCGCGACGGTGTACAACGCCAGCGCAGTTACCTCACATCCCATTGTCCCAGTTTAGAGGTCAGGCATCCGCCATTTCAGGGGCCCACATGGCTTCATTTTCTACTGTGTCACACATACCGAGGCCTGGACTACACACACATACAGACAACTCTTTTGGAATTTGTTTTGTGTTCTGTGTAGCTGTTGGTACATACCTCTGAATTGCTTGACTCTGTGGTCGCTGTTGTCCTTCCTAGCCACCGTCAGCTGGGACATGTGAGGAGATGGCAGAATCCTCCGGTGTACCGACCGCTGGTGGACCTGTTGACAATGGATGAGCGACATTTAATCATCACCTACAGGTTCGACCGTGCCACAATCCAGGAACTGTGTACCCAGTTGGAGCCAGACCTGATGTCACCAATCCGCCATCCCACAGGAATCCCCCGTCAAGTGCAGGTGCTATCAGTGCTCCATTTCCTAGCAAGTGGGTCATTTCAAACCACTGTGGCCATGGCATCAGGGATGTCACAGCCTATGTTTTCCAACGTGTTGTCCAGAGTGTTGTCTGCCCTGCTGAAACACATGAGGAGCTACATCGTTTTACCTCAGGTGGAGGATTTGGCTACTGTTAAAGGTGACTTCTATGCCCTGGGACATATCCCTAACATCATAGGTGCCATTGATGGGACCCATGTAGCACTGGTCCCCCCCACAGGAGTGAACAGGTGTACAGGAACCGGAAGAGTTATCATTCCATGAATGTACAGATGGTATGTTTGGCAGACCAGTACATCTCCCAGGTAAATGCTATGTTCCCTGACTCAGTGCATGACGCCTACATCCTGCGGAATAGCAGCATCCCTTATGTAATGGGTCAACTCCAGAGGCACCGGGTGTGGCTGTTAGGGGGCTCTTGTTACTCCAACCTGTCATGGCTACTGACCCCAGTGAGGAATCCCAGGACCAGGGCAGAGGAACGCTACAATGAGGCCCATGGGCAGACTAGGAGGGTGATCGAACGCACCTTCGGCCTCCTGAGGGCCAGGTTCAGGTGCCTCCATATGACAGGTGGTTCCCTATTCTACTCACCAAGGAAGGTGTGCCAGATCATCATCGCCTGCTTCATGCTTCACAATCTTGCTTTGCGACACCAGTTGCCTTTTCTGCAGATGACGGTGTTGTGGCAGCTGTGGAGCCTGTGGACAGTGATGAGGAGGAAGCAGAGGAAGAAGACATTGACAACAGGGACTCAGTCATACAGCAATATTTCCAGTGACACACAGGTGAGAACACTTTCTTTACTAATACTTTTAATTTCACACTTCTACCTCTATCCTGTCTGTAAATTCAAATCAAGCAGTATTTGGTAACTGAGTTGTACATTTCCATTATGGTTTCACAGGTGTGGTTACCAACGTGTGTCATCTGCTTGCATCCTTCATGGACTTGTGATGTGTGACATAGGTATGTTGACATTACTATTGAGAACTGATTTTGTCCTTGTTATAGCTAATACACATTTTCAATATCACAGACTGACTCCAGATTGTTTTGTGGTTCAAGGGTTTTTATTGCAGTGCTAAATATTGGAGTGGGGTGGTAAAATGGTGATGGGTGATGGTGGAGGAATGTCCATGGCAGAGTCCAGTCTATTAGTCTCACAGGTGCACTGCCCATCTGGGCATAGGAAGTGGAGCTGGGCCAGTTCCAATATGGACAGGGTTACAAAGTGGGACAGTGGGATGACAATCAGGGTGGTCTCATTTCTTGGTGGGGGTCTTGCCATCGTGCTCTGTCCTGTTCCTGGATCTCAGGGACCGCTTGCGGGGTGGTTGTCCGCCTGCAGGGGGTGGGGTGCTGGTGTGGTGGTCCTGTGGCGGGGCGTCCTGTCCACTAGCGCTGGCGGAGGTGGTGAGCAGTTCATCATCCATGCTAGTGTCAGGGGCCCCTTGGAGTGCCACGGTGTCCCTCATGGTGTTCTGTATGTCCTTCAGCATCCCTACGATGGTGCCCAGGGCGGAGCTGATGGTTCTGAGTTCCTCCCTGAAGCCCAAATACTGTTCCTCTTGCAGGCGCTGGGTCTCCTGAAACTTGGCCAGGACCGTAGCCATCATCTCCTGGGATTGGTGGTATGCTCCCATGATGGAGGAGAGGGCCTCGTGGAGAGTGGGTTCCCTTGGCCTGTCCGCCCCCTGTCACACAGCAGCCCTACCAGTTCCCCTGTGTTCCTGTGCCTCCGTCCCCTGGACCGTGTGCCCACTACCACTGCCCCCAGGTCCCTGTTGTTGTTGGGGTGGTGGGTTATCCTGGGTTCCCTGTAGTGGTGGACACACAGCTGATTGACGAGTCCTGGGTACGGAGGTATGTCCCTCTGGGTGGGTGCTGTACTGGTGTTTCCAGAGGGTGGAAGGTCAGTGTTGGGCTGTGGCTGTGCGAGGGGAACCGACTGTCCCGAGGCCCACGATGGTCCGGGCTGGTCATCTGGATCCAGTTGGCCAGAGCTGCTGTCATCACTGTGGGCCTCTTCTGTGGGTGGGGTAGAGATGTCTGGACCCTCCTGTCTGGTGACGTTAGGTAGTGGTCCTGCAGGGGTATAAAAGCATGATTATTGAATCTGTGTGTGTCATGGTGTGCAATGGGTGGGTGAGCGTATACCCCAGTGCTGGCATTCCTGTGTGGGGGCTTGTGTGATGATGGTTAGGGGTTGTTATGGGTATGTGCAGTGGGCATGCTTTAGTGATGGGTGTCCATGCTTTGTTGTGTCATGCAGGGCTTGGTGTTGGGATGGGTGGTTTGTGTTATTAGTACATTAGTGAGGAGTTGGAGTGATAGGGGATGGGGTAAGGGTGGGGGTGTGTGATAGCATGCAGGTAGGGTGGGGGATATGATAGTTAAGATTAGACTTACCAGTGTCCATTCCTCCACCGACTCCTCCGAGGCCCTCAGGATGCATGATGGTCAAGACCTGCTCCTCCCATGTTGATAGTTGTGGGGGAGGAGGTGGGGGTCCGCCGCCAGTCCGGTGAACCGCTATGTTGTGCCTGTAGACCACAGAACGCACCTTCCCCCGTAGGTCGTTGCACCTCTTCCTGATGTCCTCCCGATTTCTTGGGTGTTGTCCCACTGCGTTGACCCTGTCGACTATTCTTCGCCATAGCTCCATCTTCCTAGCTATAGAGGTGTGCTGCACCTGTGATCCAAATAGCTGTGGCTCTACCCGGACGATTTCCTCCACCATGACCCTGAGCTCCTCCTCCGAAAACCTGGGGTGTCTTTGGCGTGCCATTGGGTGGTGTAGGTGATGTGTGTGGGGTGGTGTATGTGGTGATGAGTGTGGTGATGTGGAGTGGTGTGTGGTGTTTTGTGCGTGGATGTTGTGTGGGTGATGGTGTCGTGTGCCTCTGTGTGGTAGGGTTGTCTATTGCTGTGCTCACTCTCTGGCCTTCATTCTCAGTTTTTGGTCGTAGGGGTTTGTGGGTGATGTGGGTGTGTGTTTTATATTGTGTTGGGTGTGTGGGAGTGTTGTTTGTATGTGTATCAGGTGTGTGGGAGTGGTGTTTGTATGTGTATCAGGTGTGTGTAATTCGAATTGTCCAATGTGGCGGTGTTTTGGAGATGTGTGTGTATTTTTGAGCGCGGCGGTGTGTACCTCCAATGGAAAACCGTGGTTGAAAGACCGCCGCGCTCAAAAATACACACACATCTCCAAAACACCGCCACATTGGACAATTCGAATTACACACACCTGATACACATACAAACACCACTCCCACACACCCAACACAATATAAAACACACACCCACATCACCCACTTTTAGCAAATTGGCATTTTCCTGCCTTAGCCATTTGGTGCCTGCAGCCAGTCTCTGAGTCACATGATTTGGTATAGTTAGAAGTTGGGCTTTGCATATTCCTCCTATACAGCCACTCACAATAGGGAGCTTAGGTGTGCCTGGATGGGCCATCAGTGGCAGAGTGAAGGGAGGAGCGGGAACAGTCTGACTTACACATGAATACATTGTGTCCTGCATCCACACAAAGGGATGCACACTCCCCAGGGCCAAGAAGACAGGCACTTGTGCACTTCAAATGTCTGCCTCTATAAGCTTCTTCCCACTTCAAAGGCATAGCAGTCTATAAATATTGGACCTCAGACACCAACTCTTCAGCATACTTGTGGACTTGTGGATACTCTGCCAGGAAGAAGGACTGCTGTACTGCTGAAAGTACTACTACTTTCATGGACTGCTGCTCCGAAGGGCTGCTGCCCTGCTGCGCTTTCCTGCTGCCCTCTTGCTAGTGTGAGCAGGACTGGACCTGCATCTATTGAACCCTGAACCCCATATTAACTCAAAGTGCTAGTTGTCTGGCCTCGGGATCTGAAGCCTTAGGGACACAACAGGTTTCCAACAGTCTTGCATCCGCACATGTACTCTGCATCTGTGGGTCCTCCCTCCCAAGAGGTGCCACCCTAGTCTGGACCCTTGAAAATTGGCTTAAGGTGCTCTGCCACCCTCGGTGGATCTAGTGGAACCAATCCATCTCCTCTGCTGTGTGGAGCAAACCAGAGAAGAACTGACACATGGCAACTGCTGTGTGAATTGGACCCATTGCAAAGAACCATAGAGCATCACAGCCCATTAGAACCGTCACTGCACAATGCATCTTCGGTGCAGACCTCGTTGACAGCAGCCTCGATGATGAAGCCCATCTCTCCATCACAGCCTCTCAGCTTCTCAGAACTGCCTGCAGCCACATCCTTGAGGTTGGACTTCACATTGCAAGCCATTGTTGATGGGATTCTCTCTGACAATGCAGGACCTCATACCGCAGCCTCGTCGTATCTTTGAACCAACGCTTTGCTTCAGCTACACAACGCATCTTCAACGCAGATCTTCACAACACTCCGCAAACCAGGAGATAAGTTACTTTGTTCAGCGGGCCTAACTGGGTCCCTGTATTCAACTCAAGGTACATCTTGATCAGCCAGAACTTGTGACATTGTCCCATTCTGGTGCCACCAGAAATCCACAGTTGGTGCATTTTGATGCTATTTCTATCACCATCTTTCCAATTGCATTTCTCTGGTTCTACCGTTTGGATTTTTGTAGTTTTATTTAATAAAGAAAGCTCTATTGTTCTAATTTTGGGTAATTTTTGTGTGGTAATTTCACTTTATTACTTTTTGAGGTGTTGCATAAATACTTTGCATATTGCCTCTAGGTTAAGCCTGACTGCTCTGTGTCGAGCTACCGTAGGGTTGAGCACAGGCTAATTTAGGGTCGACTTCAACCTCACTCGGGCAAGGAATGTGGTTGATGCTTGATCAGGACTCACACCCCAGTCAACCAACAGCCCAGTTTCTCATGCACATTACAGCAAATGTCAAATGTTTTTGTTTGTGGTGATGTCAGATATACTCCTCTCCCCATCGATTGACTCCTTGCAAAGACCCACCACTGTGCTTCAACAGAGGTACAAGGAACCCACGTGTACCCAAGCAATCATTGAACACACTTTTAACATCCTCAAGCCCTGCATCATTGTTGAATGTTGCACAACATTGTCCTTCAATGGGCTTCCTTGTAGACCTTACCAATAAATCATGGACCCATCGAAGTTCTAGAGTGGGATTGACTAGTGTCCTCACATTTCACCTGTACTACTAGGCTGTTTGCTGCTTTCAGTGGTAGGACAGTACTAAGTCAGAAGTGAATGGAAGACTATGGCAAGGTTAACAGATACCCTTCTGTGACACTACTGTTGCAGCACCATGATGTCACAATTAAACTTGCCATGCTAAATGTATCATACACATGCAAAATATTGCTCACTTATTCATTCAAATATTCCATCTTACACTCAACCAGATAGGTCACTGACCTGCACTTGAAATCTAAGCTTAGTGCACATCACATGTAAAGTGCAGAGAATGATTTCTCTGTGATATAGACAGAAAACAAATTAGTTGAGAACTTTTTAGTAGAGCTGAACTTTTCCATCAATTGCGACAAACAGTAAGTTAGACTTGAACATTAAGTAGATCATTCCTGAACCATCCTAGAGTCACTAGAGAATCCTCCTCTATTCTGCTGCTCCATCTTTACAGGCAACATCCAAAATGGATGGCTGAGGAGAGAAAATAGAATTTCTCTCAGGAGGAATTACACCTCATTGTGGAGGGGGTCCTCCAGGAAAATACCCTAGGTATTTCTGGGACCAAACACCCAGCTTAGCAATGCTGTGGAGATGGAACTTTGGCAACACATTGACAGGCACCATAGTGCAGTGGATGCAACGAGTGATGAAAATGATGGAAGAACTGCCTTCACTGGACAGGCCTGAAAGCACAAGATGTTCTTCTAGCAACCCCATTCGTAGGAATTAAGGGGTATATTTATACTCTGTCTGCTCCGAACGTGCGTCAATAATTTTGACACACATTCAGCGCAAACCTTGCCCCATAGTTATACAATGACGCCCAACCCCACGAACGTCAAAATCCCTCCGTGTGCGTCATTTTCTGGATGCGGGAAACCGCCTTGCGTTAATGACGTGCAAGGTTTGCGTTTCCATCCAAAAAATGACTTTAAGGCCTGTGCGCCTTATTTATACTCCTGTGTCATTTTGACGCACCAGAGGGGGCGGGCCTTAAAAAACGGCGCACAGCCTGATGTGCGCCGTTTTTTAACGCCTGGGTGAGGGCAGGCATTAAGGGACATGTGGGCCCACTTCCATGGTCTCTGCCAATGGAAGCAGTCCAGAGGTGCCTTTCCCTGCCCCCAGGGACACCCGCTGCCACCCTCACCAACCCCTGGAGGACACCCATGGATGGGGGGACCCATCCCAGGTAAGTACAGGTAAGTTGGGGTAAGTATAATGTTTTTATTTTTTTCAAGTGGCATAGGGGTGCCTAATTCGGGCCCCCCTACATGCCACTGTGCCCAATGGTCATGCCCAGGGGACAGAAGTCGCTAAGACAGGAGTCATTTCAAGGGGGGTTGTGCATCAGAAAATGGTGCAAGTCCGGTTTGAGACATGATTTTTGACTCAAACCTGACTTGCACCATTTTTTGACGCACAACCCCCATTTTTCACTACGCCAGCGCTGCCTGGTTTGAGTCTTTTTTTTTTACTCTGACCAGCCCGCAGCACCGGCTAATGTCAATCCTTAAATAATTGGCCTCCCTGGCGCGTAGGAATGGCGTTAGACGGCGGTAAATTTTGTGACGCAAACCAGCGCTGGCGCTGGTTTGCATCAAAAGTTTAAATATGGGCCTAAGGCTGTCCTCAGTGCACAGGAAGGTCCTTGAAACAGCCTTGGCCGACTCTCACTGCTTAGCTGGAGGCTTAAAGGGCATCAGCCACAAGATGGTATCGTCAATAAACTCACACAACGTTATTAGTAAATTTATGGCTGTCTCTTTGCAGAACTGCCACCACCCAGCCGAGTAGTAGCAGCCTTTACTTTTCCAATCCAACATTTTAATAGGACTAATAAACATCAACAATGCAGAGAGAAGAGGTGAACCCAGTCACGCTTTCAACTTTCTAACAATAACAGATTACCATAAAATGTATTTTTTATCTGTGAATTTAATATTTTTTGCTCTTTTATGTCCATATTTTTTATATTATATGTTATCTTCTAAAGCGTGTATCTCAGAGCATGTTGTCAATGAAACTGTTGTTAAGATTCTATGCTTTTTTTCAGTTAGTTTCTTAAATAAATTATTAAATGCCATTGTATCATTTGTTGGAACATAGGACCTTGGAAGTGTTTTTGAAGAATATTCAGGTCACCATGATCATACAGCCTAAATTTCATAAGAATTTATACGGAGAATTCCATCTAACATCTATATCCATGTTTAATTCAGTCATGCCAGACAAAGATCAAAGAGTGTATAGAACAAGGCCTGGTTATTACAACAAAGTAGTAATGCACACAAAATAGTTATTGTCAAGTTATTCACATACAATGTGCACTTAGAATACCCACCACTGTAACTGACTCTAAAAATCATGTTTGCCATGCATACTGTCATCATAAATTGACTTCAGAGTCAGGCCCACATTCCTGATTGCCCTCATGAGAGAATGTGAGGTTATTATTTTTTGAGTAAGTTAAGCCAACCCATAGGATCAGGTGATGTTTCTTGATATAGGTCTTGGACAAAGGATTTTGTTTGAAGTGGAAGGAACATGTAGTTTGAACATGCATATGGGATTAGTAATCTTACATGGGACATGGGAGTAGAGCACTTGACAATGTCACTCTTTGTAAAAGTGTAAAGACTAATGATAAAAGATGCATTTTAGGGACATGAAGCAGTAAATATATTTTCATGATTTTTTAGATTTGTTTTACTTGGACTGCCAAGTTGGTAACATGGACTAATTGGACTAGGGGTGAAGGAGGACCTCAGCTGCTCCGTAGACAGAAGAAGACACCACAACAACAGTTGAGGATGGTGAAGTCACAAGTAGAGAGGGTGGGCCTGGCCATAGAGTCACTAGATCCCAATAGAAGAGATTCCGAGCAGACGTAATTCAGACAACTACCAAGAGTGCTTGAACCGGACACAATAACCTTTTTTAGTACTTTAATTGTATACAGTTGTTTTGTATGTTGTTTTTGGAGTAAACATTTTGGATGATGTATCTTGTGCAATGAATGATTATTTTTATCAACAATTGTCAGTAATATGAGATTCTAAATATTGTGGTTGGAGCAGAATTGGTTAATTTTGATATTGAAGTTATATTTGTTGTTCTTAAGATGATAATTAGGCATTCACATCGCAAAAGATTGGATTTTAACAACAAGTCCAGGGAAAAACCTTTGTATTGTTGCTTGAGCCAGACACCACAGCTAGTAGGGGTTGACTATGGGTGCTCCCTGGCAGCTCCATCTTTAGGACCCAAAGCTGCCCCTTCCACCACCCATCGGGCCCTACAATGCTAGGATCTAAATCTGCACCAACTGTTACTCCTTCTCTTCATTCTACAAATACTCTCCCTCCATGTCAGTAGGCAAGGGCAACATACAGCCCTAACATCCTGAGCCTATTACTTCATACCTACCTCCTCATTTCTTTTGATCTTTCCTGCTTTTCAGGAGGCCTTGAGGGAGATGACTCTAGGTCAGCAGGCGCTCTCTGGTAGCCTTTAAGAGGTGATGTTGGTGTTGAAGAACTACTAAAGGCACAGGCAGAGTAGCAGTTTTTATGGTCTCCTGTTCTCCTAGACTAGAACAATTTTGTCTCATCGAAATACTCCTCCCTATCCACTTGCTGCCTATGTGTATTCCAGTCTGTCTGTGTCCAGTCCTGCCCCACAAAAAGGACAGGGCGAAATTTAGATTACACCTGCATACTTCACAGAATTTCAGGAATTTCACATTATGAATGTTATGCAAACTTCCAGATATTACTCCACTTCATGTAATTATGTGCGATCACTGTAAAATGTTTCTGTGAATGTGCCATTCACATGGTAGAAACGGAACACAAGAGTCTCTAGTTTGCAGTGCTTTAATTTTTTTACATGATTTTTCAGCAGGAAATGCTTCCTTGAATCAAAAATTGACATGACAACGACACGTCATGCTAAATATAGCACAAAATGACAGACTTGCATTTCATGTAATTTTGTTTAATTTTGCCAATATTCGATGTAATTATGCAAAAGCAATTTTTGCTTCTTTTGCACACCCCTACTTCTGCTTATGCCAGAGGAAGAGATACTTGTGGTCATCATGTTGAAACCAGCGGGGGGGAGAAAAAGTTATAAAAAAAATTAAAAAAACACTTACCTGATTCACCGCTGCTGTCGCCACCACTGCGCCACACCTCTGTCTTTACTGCAGCTTCAGGCACAGGCTCCCAGCTTGCCCTGCGGCTAATCTGAACGCTCAGTGTTTGAATTGGCTGGAAAGCCAAGCCAGGGCACTACAAGGCAGAGTGTGAGTCCCTGCCTGCAGTCTCCAACCCGGCAACATAGTACTGGGTTGGAGAGAGCCCAGTGCGTATGTGTGTTTGGCCGGCCCGAGATGGCTGGCCAAACATACATGTGCACTTAGGGGGAGTATTGTGCACTCCCGCCTCCATCCCCGTCATAGCCAGTGGCCCTGCCTCTTTTACAATAAAATGATAATAAACACAGTTTATTATCATTTTATTGTAAAAGTTTGATTGCTGCTGCTGCTGCTGCTGCTGCTGCTGGAAGGGAGTGATGCTCCTCCACACCAGTAGAGTAGTCACGTCTGGTTGAAACTGGAGGATGGCCAGGAATTCATGGTCTCAGTCCAGAACAGCAGTTCGGAAAACTCATCTGGGTAGGGCAACTGACTTTAGGTTTATTATGGTTATTAACATGTCCTTTTGAAATTAACTTTTCTTTGGAACGTTTGAACGTTATTTAGCGCCATAGTCTTGGCTAATTTGCATATTTGTTATCATTCTCCCCATTGGACCTGTTTTTTTTTAAAGTTGCCCATGAGAAAGGCATTGAGCATTCAACAAAACTTAGGGGTGCTGGGACAAGGTGTGACTTAGTGGGAAAGTCTGAAATGAAAATTATGTTTTGCCCAAAGGTTTTGCTGTGCACAATGGATGTTCTGTGCCCCGCACACTTAAGGGGAGACTGGCGGAGTCCAACTCTGTTGAGATGCAGTGCAGATTCACTGGTCTCTTCTCTTCATAGGGCCTGCATGCTCTGCATCATAAGTGCTGAACTATAGCCTTGTCTGACCATGCTGTCCACCACACTGGCTAGGGTGTGTGCTGCCCTGTTTGGTGATCCTGTGCCACCCACACAGACAGTGGGTATGTCTCAGCCACCATCTATGCTCTACCATCAACATGCCTTGAACAGCCTATCTGTGGAAGATCCTCTCTTCTTTGTTGTTCAATGAGAACAACTATTTCAAGATGCATTACAAGAGCTCATAGTAAGATGCGGAAAAAAAGCCATGTAGAAGTGCTGAAATATGTCCAGGGAGTTGAGGGTGAGATTGTACTTCCAGGGAGGGAGTAGTTAAAGTAGTGGAATGAAATAGGCACAGAATGTGGGCAGTGCAAAATAGGTTGAAATGAATTTCACCTCAGGGTTTTAAGCTTAGGTACATATTGATTGTCAGTGATGATAAATGTACAGATCTCATTAACGCTCATTGCTACAGTGTATTGGGTCTCGATGCAAGAAAAGTGCAGCAAATGGTTCATTTTTCGGGCAGCCAAGCATTACAATTTGAGAATGTCAGTCTTCTTTGTGGTGCTCTGTTTCAATGAGTTGAGCACTGAAACTGTGAACCTATAGTGTAGAGATGTAGCACATATTTGCTACTCGCCTACTACTCTACAGTGAATCCCTTAGTGTTCCATATATAGTTCAAGTCACTCTGGGTATCCCACCTGCAATGATAATATCACTTCTTATATTTCAATGAGAGATTATCAGTAATACTTAGCAGGGCTGATGCATTTAATGGGATAGCCCTTTATTTTTCCGCATTTGTTTCAAGGTAGAAATAAAGATGAATCGTCACCACGTGTTTCTAGCCTCCATGTTTCCAGTCCTAGAACTTGCTTTCCATATTTCTGTTGTGTGTGGTGTGTTACTCTACTTGGTTTATTTGAGGGGAATCAAGACTACAGCTCCCAGAATGCAAAGTTATTAGTTCAGCGGTACAACCCACCCAACTCCACAGATCCGCAACCACCCATAACAAAATCAATTGCTCAGACCTTTCACTCACTATTAGCGTTTTGCACTAGCACATTCAAATATCCACCACACTACACATTTACACTGTCAGCCGTGAGCAACATAATTCAATCCACTACTACATGGCTCTGCCATCTAAAGGCTTACATTATCATTCACTGTGATCAGGCTGAGATAATCTCTGAAGAATGAAAAAGGTCAAAGGATTTTCGCTGTGAGGCCAATTAATTATGGGGCAAGAATAAGTCACATTTGGAGAGCCTATGCAGGCTCGATACCTTGCCATCTTCTAATGAAACAACATTCCTTTGATCTTTTAATATTCTCAGTGGTTTGGAAATTTTGCAGACCTCTTTCAGGTGTGAATCAGGTAGTTTAACTGCAACCCATTGGCCCACTTTCCAATGTCCATCTTTAGCCCCGTGTCTCCAGTTGTATATGTCTATATATTTCTTTTGATACTGATGGATTTTCTCACTGGCTTCCTCCCTGAGTACCCATTTTGAATCTCTCCCTTTCAACCATTGGGATTCAACTTAGTGCCTGGAAGTCTCCCTTTCAAGGATTCAAAGAAACACCTGTGATGGCACTGGGTGCATTATGGTATGACCACAGCATCTTCTTGAGGGCTGTTTCCAACAGTTCTTCAGAATTAGTGGCAAGTTGCAAACATACCTTAATCATGCGGTTTACTCTTTCCACTAATCCATTATATCTTGGACAGTATAGAGCTGTTCTGTGGAGCTGAATGGACATTTCTGCCAGGAACTCCTACATAGTCTTAGAAGTGAATTGCGCCCTGTTATCGGTTATCAAAATTCTAAGTATTCCTTCTGCCATGAAAAAATCAGAAAGAAAAGTAATGAGATCCTGGCTGGTCACGTGGTTCACTGTTTTTGTGACTATCCAGTGTGAATGAAAATCAACTATTTCCAACATCTATTTCTCCACCCAGGTGGAGTAACTTAGGGGACCTATTATGTCTAGTCCAAGTTTATCCCAAGGTTCCAGATGTACTTCCACTGGTGAAATGGGAGTTTTATGGATGTACTTAGTTTTTTCACTCATTGTACATCTTTTGCCTTAGTTTCACCCATGCTATCCATTATGGGGAACCAATAATAAGTGGCTCTGTGCTTAGACTTTGTGATGACCCTCATGACCTATATCGACAAGTTTGTCCCACAACTCTTTGGATTGTACGATTTTCTCACCTCTCATTAATTATGTCATTATATATGCTTAGTTCCATGCATACATCCCAGTAGCTCCTAGGTTCTTCTTGTACATCTTTTGGTTTAGGTGGCCACCCATGGATTACTTTCTCTTTGAACAATTTTAAGATGGGGTCATCCCTAACCTCCCTCTCCCAGTCCTCTTTTACCAGACTGAGGGGGTTATTCTAACTTTGGAGGAGGTGTTAATCCGTCCCAAAAGTGACGGAAAAGTGACGGATTTACCACCAGCCGTATTACGAGTCCATTATATCCTATGGAACTCGTAATACGGCTGGTGGTATATCCGTCACTTTACCGTCACTTTTGGGACGGATTAACACTCCTCCAAAGTTAGAATAACCCCCTGAGTGTTTTAACACTTAGAAGCGGATCTTGGAAATCATGCTCCTCTTCACCTACCTCTACCCTAGGTAGCCTGGACAGGCAGTCAGCAGCTAAGTTTTTCTTCCCCAGTACATATTCAATTATGAAATTAAATCCTTAACTATGCGGGAGTGGTGTTGTCTCTGCCTTTAGATGAAAAAAGATAAGTGAGGAGTTTGTGATCTGTTCTAAAAGTGAAAGGTATTCTCCAAAGAAAGAACATGAAATGTGACATTGTCCAGTAGCAGGCTAACGCCTCACGTTCAATAGTGAAATAGTTGTATTCTGCTTCTCTGAGTGCTCTTGATGCAAACACTATTAATCTTTCTTTCTTTCCAAAAACTACTTGTGATACAGTAGCACCCACTATTGCAACTAACATCTGTAGTGAGTACAGTCTTTCTCTTTGTGTCAAAGTTTCCTAGATTTGGAGCATTCGCTATGGCTATCTGTACAGCTTCAAAGGATGTTTGGCAGTCATAAATCATTATCCCAAATTAAAGAGGTACCTTTTTTTTTAATATGGCCCTCATTGGTGCAGTCACTTCAGTAAAGTTCTTAACAAACTTGGCCAGGAATTCCACCAAACCCAGAAACAATTTGAGTGTGTCTTTCATGGTGAGTGTTGGGGCTTCATAAACAGCCACTACCAAATCCAATGTGGGCTTAACCCCATCTTTAGATATGGTGTGACTCAAATACTCCACTGATCACACACCAATCTGACACTTATCCATCTTTAGTGTCAAACCTGCCTTATCCTTGGCCTTCAATAACTTTCTCAATGTTTTGTTGTGTGCAGTATCTGTGTCCCCATATACTAAAATATCATCTTTGAAGAACATCACATGCTCCATTCCATCTAAGAGATTCTGCATGACTCACTGGAAAACAGCTGCTGCAGAAGTCAATCAAATTACATTCTGCAGAACTTGTATCCTCCATGAGGGGTTATAAAAGATGTGACAGCTTTGGAATCAGGATGTAATTCTATTTGATGGTAGGCCTAGGAAAGATAGATCACACTAAAACAACTGGCTTCACCTATCATACTTATAATTTTACTTATTCTTGGAAGCGGGAACCGATCTAGCAAGATGTTGGTGTTCAAGTTCCTCTGATCACACATGAACGTAGTGTCCCTTTTTATAACATTTTCTGTACTTGCTGTTTCTTGCAGGGTAATTTGGAATGTTAACTAAATGATTGCCACTCCTGCATCAGTAACCCTTGTTTTTTGTTCCCTCCTTGTCAGAACCAACATTCTTTTTATGATGCATCTCACATACCTTTTGTTCCTCCTCTTTATTAACTATGGAGTCCCCTTGAGTATTTGGTTCACTAATCACTTTTATTGTGATTCAATGGTATGTTTCATTTCTTTAATACATTCTGCTGTGTGCTCAACACTCTTGGCCATGACAATGGCTTCTTTTAAGTCAGGGTTATGAGCTACCAGTTTTTCCTGGATACTACATAGATTGTTGGTGAAACAAACCAATTGATCTCTTATTAATGAACAACCTAAAGAACCAAATTCACATGTGTTCTCCGAACCTCTTAAACTAGCTATATAACTGGTCACCTTCTCATTTTTCCCTTGTGTTCTACTAAAGAATGTATGTCTTTCTAAAACAACATTATCCTTTTGCCTAAGGTGACTGCCTAGTTTGCAAAACACTTTCCGATAAATATCTTGTACACCTTCCTCCTCTGCTTCTCTCAAATTGTCATATATCTTCTTCCCTTTTATGCCCAAATTATGCAATAAGATATGTTGCTTTCTCACAGTTTAAACCTTTTCCCCAACAATGGTAATTAAATATGATTTGAATATTTTCACCCATTCTTTCCATAGTAGAATAGGCTTCCCTACATTATTGAGGAAGGGTGGAGGTTGTTCCATACTCACTGATGCCATAGTGAAAAGATAATATGATTGTTCTCATATACTTCATGTTTTAACATCTGCATGCTGCCATGAAATATACATATCAATGTATTACTCTAAAATATAAGATGAAACCACTAGAGAAGATAAAATGGTTACTAAGGCAATATTATTCAGTTTCAATATCACAGAATGCTATTGTGTAAATTATTATGCCCTTAATAACATTTAAGACAATTCACTCTTCAACCTAGAATATTTTAGGTTATGCACCAGTTATTCTCCATGATGCTTTTGAGTTAATTAGATTAGGTTCCAGGAGGCTAGGGGTGATTATGGATGTCAACTCCCCCAAGATATGAGTGGGTGTGGACCAGTCACAGCAAAGATTCCAGGGGGTTTGGGTGGTATGAATGTTAACTCCACCCCATTATGGGTGGGATAACAAGCCAGCAGAACTTGGGTAGGGCTGAGGCAGTCCCTAGACCACCACTGCTCTTCAGTTTCTGAGAAGGAATGGCAATTGGCCTAGTGATCGACTCGGTTATTGTGTCTGTCGGCCTTGAGCCCCTGCCCGCCTCCTCAATCGGTGTGGGGAGGGAAGCAGCCAGCACAGCACAAATGCTTCCTTTAAACACTTCTCTGCCGTCTCTACTGAATCCTCAACCACCTCAAATTCCCATATCCTTTGGTCTCAGCAAAAGACCATCCTTGAAGTGGTTCCTCAACCTGGCCCGTCTAGATCGACTGGCCACTTAAGATCCCAATATGTGTCATCTCACTGATAGAGACATCAGCAGAATGTTGTTTCATGCCAAATCCTCACTCCACAACAGCAGGACACTGTGATGATTTATCAGCAAGGTAATCCCTCCTTTGTCCTGACACACTTCCAACTCCTCACCTTAAGGCACCGTAAAGCATACAAGACCTATAGGTGGAACCCAGCAGCATGATTCACCGCAGCTGCTGGCACCTCAGATTTGTGACTTTTAGTGCCGCACAGCGGTAAGTTTCGCTTTCTTAATTTATTGTGCGCCTGTCTAGCGGTGGAGGTTTTAGCAGCTTGACCACAGTAACTAGGTTTAGTTTCTCTTAATGAGTATGGTACTTATTAATCATGTCACACCTGAGCATGCACTCTGTATAATGTCTGATAAGGGGCGAACCGTCCCACTTTATATTTAACAAGGGATGTCCTTCTTAACACTTGTAACAGTACCTTCATGGTCCCTTTGTGTACTGAGCACTACCAATGCGCTTCACAATGGGGCACATGTAAAGGTAGGGTGGCTAATATGGGACTCTCAGGGTTGAGGAGTCATTCACTGCCCCTGAGCAGTGTGAATCCCATTCCTTGTTGCCAAAAATGTGAAGTAATCACTCAAGAATGAAGTAGGTCAAAGTGTTTTTTTAGAGAAAACTCCTCCAGTCACCTCATCACTGTCTCTCACAGCTCACCATTCTAACACAGCCTTCAGAACATTCCAAAATAGTGGAGGGACAGAAGGGGAGGAAAGTAAGGAATTTACCACTTTACAAAACCTATACTTATAATATGTACATATACCTGACTACTTTAACTACAGCTGCACATATATGGGTTCCTGAAACAACTGAGGAGATATAAATTAGATTTTAGCATGTTACAACACAGGCATTTGGATCTTACGCTGCTTGATGTTTTTCTCTGCTTTGTGGTTTCAGGGGCCTATTCTTGTGAGGGTTCTAGGAGCGTCAGTGTAATTATGCAATGTGAATACTGCCACATGCTAAATCTACAGAACCTGAAGATTGTTTTGCCATTTGAGAAGTCAACCCATGTGAAAGTGAGATTTTCCCATGAGGGTTAATCATGGGCCAAAGCCTATTGGTGTGTGTCTTTGAGATTTTAGGGGGTCACACTTCCAAATTTAAGTTATCTAATTTATAGTATCTTAATGTTGATGCATTGTCAGCATAAGTGCCCGTATGCAATGTCTAACTGCATGAATACTGATGGTTTATGTTACCTTGTGCCCATGTGGTCAAATGTGTATTGTCTTTTTGGCTAAAGTTGCATGTAAGTCTGTGTTCTGTTGTATGTTTATGAAACCACACTTATCGCAATGTACAGCCATTACAACAGAAGTCAACAAACAACACATTCAGTTAAAATAACCAAAATCTATTCACATTGCAAGGTTTGTATTTTTATGTATTTTGGATGTATTGGTTGGGACCATGGGCGTTCTGTCTGGGTCTGAATGTATAGAAGAATGGATTGATTGCAGCATGGATTTCTAACACGTAATGATAATTAAACATTGCTTTACAGAAACGACTAAATTTCTAGATTGCCGTACCATTTTAGACTGCTACAATGGTCTACAATAAGAATCAGGTAGCTTGGCGTGCAGTCTTTCTTTCCAGAAGGGCATATCGGTGGTTGGCAAGTGGGACTTACCCACTGGTTTGCTTAGTGGAATGTCTTCTTGTGCAAGGACAGCAGCACAGTCACTCTGATCCTCTGTCCCTCTTGCTAAGGACTTAGACATCCTTTTACAGTGAGATGCATGAATCCAAGTCAGAATGTTTTGACACTTCCCAGCTGTACTTGTTGTAGAAAGGACTTGAAAGGCCCCTTTCCACCTTAGCCTAACTGCTGCCTTCCATTGGAGTATCTTCATGTGAACCCACTACTGACATTAATGGTCATGCCACGTTTTTTTTGTGCCAAATGGCAGTGCTTCTTTTGTCTGTGAATAAAAGACCTTTACATACTTCATTAATGTCTTGACATAGTTGAAAAGAGAACCATCAGTTATATTGAGCAAAGGGGAAGCAAATGGGAGTAATGTAGGTCTGTCCATTTGAATTTTGTATGGAATGAGTCAGCTTTTTTCAGAAGTGGCTGTCATGATTATAAGGGCCAAAACTAAAGTCTATGGCAATTTAAAGCTTTTGTCACTGCACATATTTTAGTTAGTTTGATTTTTAGTACCCATTCTGTCATTCTGTTGAAAGTCAAAATGAAAATGTTACTGAAATGGATTGGAATTACAAGCCTGTAGCAAGATTTTCCACAAAAATTGAATCCTTTGTCACTATTAGTGGCCAAAGGAATCCCAAAGTGGGGCATAATGTCTGTAAGTTAAACATTAGCATCAGTCGCAGTAGGTGCTATGGAGCATTGGTAAACTTCTTTCCATCAAGAAAACATACAGACCATACGAAGGTCATAGTCATAATGGAATAATCTAGGCATTTGAATAAAATTGATTTGAAAATTTGCAAAGGCCTCCAATGTAAGTGGGTGAGCCACTAGTTTGATTTTAAACAGCCCTTCCTTTATTATGTGCCTGGCACAGTATGCAGGTATGACAGGACTGCTGTGCCATTGCAGGAAGTTGTAGGCCAAATCAATTCATTTTAACAGCTATAATCAGCCTCCCTTTACTCATGTGGGCTACAATGTGATGCATGTAAGCAAGATAAGAGAGGATACCTTTTGGCCCCACCAAGAAACCATCTTTGGAGTGGCATCATTTATTAGAGTTCAAGGGCATCCTTCAGATCCCTTAGCTTACTTTCCTCTAGTCTGTTACTGCAAATGTGTCCAATTTTGCGTAGTCAATGTAGGGTAGCGGTCACAAGTAGAACAGCAGAGAGGACACAAGGGTGTACTTGTATGGTAGCGCAAACACCTTTAATATACCTTTTGCCAGTGCATTTCAGCATGACCTCTCAACATTAAAGATCTGATGGGCTGTACACTTTACAAACGCAATTTCAGATGGTCATTTCAGGGATTCTATGAGGCTTGAAATATAAGGGTAGGTGTTTACGACAGTACTTGCAGACGTGAGGATCCCTATTTGTAAGAAAAGTTCATGTCTCAAAAATATTGGTGTAAATTGTAATCCTGTGGTCAGAGGCAATAATTCAAGTTTGGATGAGAGCCACTAGGCATTTCAGCTTTACAAAAACAGTGTAACACACCACAAGGATTCCTCTGGGTATTCTGAGACTTGGCCCACCATCCAAAAATATTACGTATGTATCCTTAAAATCTATGCAGGAATTGTTTAGGTGAAAAGTGACCAACAAGCATTCATGACGGTTGTCTTCTAGAGAGGAGGAAATTAGAACAGTGGATTTAAGACAGAGCAGTGGGTGACAATAATATGATTGACTGAGTGTAAGGGACTCTAATACTTTGCTAGCTGAAACTTGATAAACATTGGGTTGTGTTCTTAATGAGTGCAAGCACAGCATGGGTGATGGTGATATCTTTATTTATGATAAAGTTATCTATAGATTGGACTAACTGGCATATTCCAGTATCCAATGCTGACAATAACGAGCCATGCCCAAAAGGGTTTACATCTTAGTGGTTTCAGACACTTGCAATAAGCCACTGTCTTGTTAATTAGGCAGCTTACATTGAATCTCTCTAAGCACTCATAATCAGGGCTTAATGGCAGCAATACCTTGCCTTTCAAAACCCTTCAGAAATTGAGCAGTTTTCGACTGAATGACTGCAGCTGTACTAACGACATGTGGTATGTCAAATGTAAAGTAAAAGGAAGTTAGAACAAGCTGAAAAGGTAAATCAAGAAAGGGCAGCAAAACAGCACCTCTACACTGATCTCATTCATAAATAATTTTATGTGCCCTTCTCTTTTAGCACTCCTGTCTTACTCCTAAATTACAGGATTAAGACAAGAGTAAACAAAGAGCACCTCTGGCTTACTCCTGGAATGTAGGAGTAAGCCAGGTATACTACAAGTCCCACCAACTCATAGCAAAATCTTTGAGAATTAGGCTCTGTCCGTCCTCCATCTTTTGTCTCTGCTTCATCGCTATGAATTTGGTTATTATGCACAACTAACTCTAGAGGAGGCACTCTGCTTCCTTGGTGTAATCAGGTTTAATGCTTGCCGGATTCTCCTCCTTTCTCTTTAAACACTTTTTACTTTCTCCTGGTACTCCTTGAAATTTCACCAACAAATCTCCCAGTGAACCTCCTCAATATTCATTACAGTGCCCACTCCTCTTGTCACTCTACATCTCTTCACTCAAAGACCTATTTTCATAATTTGGGCAACCACCACCTCATCAATAAAAGCACCCACATTTTTGCTTCTTCCACATAATGTATTCCTTTTGCCCATAGCACATTTATCACTATCCCATGCCATCACTTTTACCTCAGTCGCCCAAACCCAGCAAGTCCATAGTGTGCTCGGACCCCTACAGTCTAGCAGTCTCAATTGAGTCCATAACTGTGGTCTTATTTCACCACCTCAACATGCAACAAATACTTCAGTACCTCTCCTTCAGAGGAGCCAAGACTCCATGGCTCACATATTTTAAGTTAGCTTGATTACCACAACAACCATTTGATTGGCTTGTCTCAGTGGTCCTTCAAACCATCAACAGTCACATTTTTGCTCTTGCATCCTATTAAACACACCTGTCCACCCTGGTCTACCATTACTGAAGCCAGAAAAGTCAGCTTTCAGCAGAAAATAAGACTTAGGCCCTCAATATGACCCTGGTGGTAAATCTCGCTTACCGCCACGCTGATGGCTGCCAACTTACCACCACAGCAGTGGATATCCGTTCACCATATTATGACATACACACACACCAATCCACAGACACAAATCCGCCAGTCCAAAGGTCAGTGATAAACTGGTGAGATCAAAACCCACACCGTAATGCCAATTGAATAACGCCCACCACATTATGACCCACAAATCATCACAGCGGACATTCAGCAGCGGTAAACCATTGACAGTACATCCCACCTTGTTCACAATGGACACCCACAGACAAAACAACAAAACATTAGACAATGCAAACAACACACACCTGACACCCATAAAAAACACCCACACACTCACACCACTATACAACACACACCCACATTACCCACAACCCTTTACGATTACAAATCATTGGCACGAGACTGACACCAAGACCACTGCCACAACTACATACACACCCCACATACACCCATACATCCCTCACGCACCCCACTTCACACACCCAAACACATTACCAAACACACCCTCTCCAACACACATCACATAACACCCATGGCACCACAAAGGCACTCCCGTTTCACTGAGGAGGTGTTAAGGGTCATGGTGGAGGAAATTGTCAGGGTAGAGCCACAGCTCTTTGGAGCACAGGTGCAGCAGATATCAATAGCCAGGAAGATGGAGCTATGGCGGAGAATCGTGGACAGGGTCAACACTGTGGGACAGCACCCAAGAACAAAGGACGTCATCAGGAAGAGGTAGAACGCCCTATGGGCGAAGGTATGTTCCATAGCAGCAAGACACCAGCTCGCCATTCAGAGGACTGGCGGTGGACCCCCACCTCCTCCCCCACAACTCACATTTTGGGAGAAGCAAGTCTTGGCATTACTGCATCCTGAGGGCCTCGCTGGAGTTGGAGGAGGACTGGACTCTGGTAAGTCAACTTTCAACACTTATCACCCCCCTACCTGCATGCCGTCACATACTCTCACTATCTCTCCCATCACTCCACTACATCCCACACACTCCACCATCACATCTCTCTAATCCCAATGCTAAGCCCTGCATGCTGTACCTATGCATGGACACCCCTCTCAGCCCTGCATGGACACTCATCACTAAAGCATGCACAGCATAGGGAAACTAACAATCCCACCATACACCAACATATACAAGTAAAAACTGGCAGGGCAACACCAACCATAGAGTGGAAGCCAGGGATGTTCAATATGTCATACACATGAAGCATAATACATCATTTACATCTCCACAGGTACCCCAGCCAATGTCACTGGAGAGGAGGTGCCAGCACTATCCAGTCCCCCAACTGAAGAGGCCCACAGTGATGACTGTAACTCTGGTCTTCAGGATCTGGATGATCGACCTGGCCCATCAGGGACCTCTGGACAGCCGGTTACCCAAGCCCAGTCACAAACCACCACAGAGCCTCCCCCATCAGGAAACAACACCACAGCACCCACACTGCATCCCCAAACCTCTGTCCCCAGGACACGTCAATCAGCAGTGTGCCCACCTCTACAGGGACCACAGGCCACACCTCACACACAAGACAATCAGGGACCTGGGGTCAGTGACAGTGGGCACACCGTTCAGGGGGCAGAGGCACAGGCCAACAGGGACACTGGCAGGACTGCTGTGTGCCAGGGGGAGGACAGGACCAGGGAACTGACTCTCCAGGAGGCGCTCTCTGAGATCCTGGGAGCCTATCAACATTCCCAGGACACGATGGGCCAGATCCTACATAACCTGCAGGATAACAGGCGGCTGCAGCAGGGACAGTTTCAGGGGGTCAGGGAGGACTTACAGGCCGTCAACAACACCCTGACCCCCATAGCAGGGGTGCTGGCAGACATGGAGAACATTATGAGGGAGGCAGTGTCACATCAGTGGGCCCCTGCCACTAGCAAGTCATCTGAACAGCCTTCCACTTCCCCTGCCGCTAGTGACCAGGAGGCCCAGCCACAGGACTCACAGACCACCAGCACCCCTTCCCCTGCAAAATGTGAACCAACCCTAAACGTTCCCTGCGATCCAGCCGAAACCAGAGACACTTGCTAAGACCCCGCCAGGAAATGAGACTCTCCTGATTGTCCCCCTTGTGTCCCACTCTGTTACCCTGTCCACCTTGAACTGCCCTTGCTCCTCTCCCTATTTCCCCTTGGACAATGCACCTGTGCTACAAACAAACTGGAACAATGCCCTGTACTTTACTCCATCATCACCCCATTCCATTGCACTTCCCCCTCCATATATTAGCACTACAATAAACACCCTTTGATATAAATTGATTTCGAGCAGGTCGTATTTCAAATATGTATTGATTGAAACAGTTACAACCATTGCAAATTAACTGTACATAGAATGACCATAGCATCAATGACCTGTAGCTGGTTGTTGTGATCACATCAGGAGTATTTGTCAAATCACCAACATCTGCAAAATGAATAGCCAGAGGTAACATTAAGTGGGCATAGAAGTAAGAAATGCCAGCATGCCAATGCCACACTGAATACAACCAAAGGCATTGAAATGTAAAGTTGCACTGTCTCCCCTGTGTGTCATTGGAAGTACTGACGGATTACAGATGTTCTGTTGTCCACATCCTCATCCTCTGCCTCCTCATCCTCACTGTCCACAGGGTCCACTGCTGCCACAGGGGCATCTCCAGTCTCCTCCTCCTGCAGAAAAGGGACATGGCATCTGAGGGCCAGGTTGTGCAACATGCAGCATGCCACTATTATTTGGCAGACCTTCTTGGGTGAATAGCACAGGGATCCACCTGTCAGATGGAGGCACCGGAACCTGGCCTTCAGGAGGCCAAAGGTTCTTTCAATGATCCTTCTGGTTCGCCCATGTGCCTCATCATAACACTCTTCTGCCCTTGTCCTGGCATTCCTCACAGGGGCCAGCAGCTATGATAGGTTTGGGTAACCAGAGTCACCTGCAAATATTGAGGGACAACATTTAGCCACATTCTATCCTAAATGTCCAACAGCATAGGCATACACCAACATATACTGGGTGGGAACCAGGGCTCACCTATTAGCCACACCCTGTGCCTCTGTAGTTGGGACATCACATTTGGGATGCTGCTATTCCTCAGGAAAAAGGCATCATGCATCGACCAAGGATACTTAGCATTGACGTGGGAGATGTACTGGTCTGCCAAGTACACCGTCTGCACATTCATGGAGTGGAAACTCTTACGATTCCTGAACACCTGTTCATTCTGATGGGGGGGTACAAATGCAATATGTATTCCGTCAATCACCCCAATTATATTGAGGATATGTCCCATTGCATAAAAACCGGCCTTCACAGTGGCCAGATCCTCAACCTGGGGGAATGCAATGCAGCTGCACATGTGTTTTATCAGGGAAGACAACACTCTTGTCAGCACTATTGAGAACATTGGCTGTGACATTCCTGTTGCCAAGCCCACTGTCACTTGGAAAGAACCAGTTTCCAGGAAATGGAGAACTGATAGCACTTGCACAAGAGGGGGGATCCCAGTGGGGTGACGTATAGAGTATATCAGGTCAGGCTCTAATTGGGCACACCGCTCTGTGATTGTGGCCCTGTGCAGTCTATAGGTGAGGATAATATGCCTGTCCTCCAGTGCAGCCAAGTTCACCCAGGGGTCTGTACACAGTGGTATGTCTCCATCTCCTATTCATCTGCAGCGGTAGGTATCTAAGGGACAAAAGAGTGAGGAGGCTGTCACAATCTGAACAATGGAGCCACAACAGTAGTCTGCAATCTGTTATCATGTCATGGGACAGTGTAATTTGTCAAATATGTGCTTATTTATTCTGTTACGCAGCAATATTCCATAGGCCTGCTCCCCCCGAATTGGCTTCCAACTGTGCTGTGCGGAAGGACCGGTGGAAGTGAGGTAATGCTGCTGACGTTGTGCACCGTGGTGGTAGGCGGTCGGTAACCACCATGCAACTCCTCATTGGTTATAGTTGGGCCCTAGGGGGTACAGTGGCCATTGTGAACTATGCCAGTGGTGACGATATGCACCTCCGCGGACCTGACTGCCATTTTCGATCTTATTCCTCACTTGTTTGCTGACCTTCCACAGGAGAGGACCTACACTGCATGTGCTGCTGTGACCTGTGTCACCTACCATGGCCGTGTGACCGGGGAAAGGGCCCAAGCCTTCACTTCAGAGGAATTGAAGAGACTGGTGGATGGGGTCCTACCCAGTACGGACTGCTGTATGGGCCTCCAGACCAACAGGTGAGTACACTGTGGGCACGATGTATGTGGCATGAATGCATGGAGTTGTGTGTGAAGACATCGTGTAAGGGGGAGGGATGTCCTCCTGGCTAGGTACACGTTGAGTGCTGGGCTATGTGTGTGCCAATAGTGATGGAAACGAGTATGGTGGGCCATTCGTGTTACTGGCTGGACTGTTTGTCTAATGGTGTTCTCCTGTCTGTATTGCCTCTGCAGGTCAGCGCCCTTCAAAAGAATGGTATATGGAGTGCCATCGCCAAGGAGGTGCAGACCCTGGGGGTCTATGGAAGATGGAGCACCCACTGTTGCACATGGTGGGAGGACCTGAGACGCTGGGCGAGGAAGACCGCGGAGGTCCAGCTGGGGATAGCCTCCCAATGAGGAAGGGGTGCCCGTCAGACCCTGAACCCCCTGATGACCTCATACTGTCAGTGGCCTATCCAGAGCTGGATGGGCTCTTGAGGATATCACAGCAGCCACAAGGGTGTGAGTACAGTGGCCATCATTGAAGGACACTGATGGAGGGGTGGTGGTTGTGTGTCAGTGGGTGCCCCTAGGCCAGGCCAGGCCAGGCCAGACATAGCCACGTAGGTCCACTGGTGGCTAAGGGTCTGAAGGGGAAATACTGCCTACCTAGCTTGTTAGCATCCACTACTGGTCAGGGCTGCGTGGTTCCCAGGTGTGCTGCAGTGTGTGCTCCTCCTCATGCCTTGGTGGCTAGCAATATTATTGGTAGTGCAATGCATAGTGCCTAGGCCTGTTCCCTGTGTGTGAGGGTGCTGTGTACGCCAACGATGGTGTTAGTGCAGGAATTGACCCAGTGCATACTTTGTCTCTCTCCCCCACTTTCTTGTTTTGTCATCCTGTCCTTATGTGCATTAGCATCATCTGGCAGAGGAGCAGAGGCACCGGCGACGGAAGGATCTGCATCCCACAAGACCCTGGAGGCAGAGTCCACCAACGTTGCGGGCACTAGTGGGACGGAGGGCGAGGGGAGCACCACGGTTTTGACTGGAGGGGACAATACAGACTCAGATACCTTCTCCGATGGGAGCTCCCTGGTGGTCACTTCTGTGACCACCCCAGCTACAGGTACAGCTGCCACCCTGCGTACCAGCACCACTCTCTCACCAGCCCCTCAGCGAGTTGCCTGTGCCCGCTCACCCAGGAGGGTTGGCATCTCCTTCACCCTAGGCAGCTCAGGCCCTGCCCCAGTGAGCCCTACTGCCCTGAGTGAGGAGGCTATTGACCTCCTGAGATCCATCTCTGTAGGGCAGTCATTGTGAATGCCATCCAATGGCTGGCAGCCCAGATGCAGCAATCTAATGCATTCCTGGAGGGCATTCACAGTGGATTGGCGGCCCAACAGAGATCGATCCAGGCTCTGGCCTCCTCTCTGATGGCAGCCATTGTCCCTGTTTCAACCGTCCTCCCTCCAACTTCCACTTCCTAGTCCCATTCTCCTCCACCCCAACCCATCCCAAGCACACAGCCTGACGTGCATGCACACAAGACAACACCCAAGAGTGGCACAGGCAAACACAAGTACCACACTTCATCCCACAGGCACTCACACAAACACCATTCAGTTGCAGACACAACAACATCCAGTATTTCCACTGTCTTCCCCTCCTCTTCCTCCTTCACCTCCCATCCAGTTACGTCTACACTCACACCTGCATGCACTACATCATCATCCACTTCCTGCATCATCACCACACAAAGCAAAACACACACCTCACTGGCAGACACCTCCATAACATCCATGCAAACGTCCCCTGTGTCCTCTCCCACCGTGTCTGTCCCCCCCTAAAGTACACAAACGCAAGCACTCAGACACTCAACAGCCATCCATCTCACAATAGCATACAACCCATGCACCTGCACCCAAATCAGCAGACAGACACTCCCTCATCTTCCACTCCCATTCCTTCTCCCTCTTCTCACCCCAATGTCCCTAAAAAGCTTTTCCTTTCCCAGATTGACCTCTTCCCTACCCCTCCCCCCCTTCCTGCACGTATGGCCAGGGTATCAAGGACCCAGCCAAGCACCTCAGCCAAACAGTCCACGGGCCCAGTTTTAGCAGCACCTGGAAAGGATTCAAGGCCACAAATACTGAAGGGGAAGGAGCCTGTACCAGCCACCAAGAAGGGGAAGGAGAATGCACGAACCACCAAGTAGGGGAAGGAGCCTGCACAAGCCACCAAGAAGGGGAAGGAGCCTGCACCAGCCACCAAGAAGGGAAATGAGCCTGCACCAGCCACCAAGAAGGCGAAGGAGCCTGCACTAGTAACCAGGAAGGGGAAGGAGCCTGCACCAGCCACCAAGAAGAGGAAGGAGCCTGCACCAGCAGCTGTCACAGGGCCCCCACTTCAAGCCGTGGTTATGCAGCCATCAGAGAATGCAGGGGCTGGGCAGGAGCCTCCCTCAACCACCACCACAGTGCAGCCATCGAAGGGTGCAGGGGCTGAGCAGGAGCCTTCCAGGTCCACCACCACAGTGCAGCCATCGGAGGGTTCAGGGGCTGAGCAGGAGCCTCCCATGACCACCACCACAGTGCAGCCATCACAGCCGGCGTACACCATATGATCCAGCCTCCATGGGCTGCTGTGCGGCCTGCCCCCACCAGAACCAGTGGGGTATTCACCCACCTGAGAGACTGTGGCCTTGCACTCCCCAGGACCAAGCACAGGGCATGTTGCCCCCTCCAGAACCAGTGGGGTATTCACCCACTCGAGAGACTGTGGCCTATCACTTCCCAGGAACAAGCATAGGACATGTTGCCCCCTCAAGAACCAGTCGGAAAGACACCCACTTGAGAGACTGTGGCCTTGCACTCCCCAGGACCAAGCACAGGGCATGTTGCCCCCTCCAGGAACCAGTGGTCTTGTTTCTGCATTTGGCTGAGGTCCCCCCTCCCCCTGAGGTACCTGCCTATTTGCCAACTGATGCCCCTGCAGGGTTCTCTCCGGATTGGTGCAGAGATCGAGTGGGGCCTTGGACTTTGCCCTGTGGCCATGTGGCCCCTGTGAACTATGGACTGGGCAGTGTCCCTTTTTTGTACATTTGCACATATCTGTTGCATTGCCACATCGACTTATTATTTTTGATGTTGACCTTATTACAATCACTTAAGTCAATTCCTGTTGTCCTTGCATTATTCAGCCAATTATCGGGGACAAATTGTTTTCTTGTGCAGCTGGTTGTGTGTATGGCGTGTGTGTGTAGGTTGTGTGTTGTGCGTGTGTGTGTCACTGTCGTTTTCTTCCCCCCTCCCTTGTGTGCTAGGTGGCTGAACTCACTGTCGTCGTCTTCGCCGGCGTTGGTGTTCGTGGTGGAGCATGATGTAGAAGGTCATCGGAAAGACTTGCAGTTCTGGTTTCATGGCAGCATGGTTCTTCCCTGTGTTTCCAAGGTGAGTCCTTTGACTTCTGTGCTCTTTTTCCGCAAGTCTTTTGATGGCGTTGGTACCGCCCTGGAAAAGGTGGCGGTGTGCTGTGTCATAATATGGTGGGAGGAACTTTGTCTTACGCCTGGCTGTAGGCAGCTACAGCCATGGTGGCTGTCGTTTCTGCCCTGGCAGTCGGTGTGGTACATTGGCTGTCTTTCGGAGATATCACCGCCTGGTCATAATTTGGCGGTGGTTTCTGCCAGCCTGTTGGCGGTATTACCGCCACTTTATCACCATCCGCCAGGGTCGTAATGAGGGCCCTAGTGCCTCATTATGAGTGTGTCGTTCTGAGGACCACCACACTCATGGTGACAGCCGGACCACCACACTCCAGGCGGTCCGACCGACACATTACAACTCAGGTAGGTGGACCCACCACAGGACCACCGTCCCACGGGCTGATTGCGGTGTGAGTTGTACTCAGCCACTGTTGTGCTAAACTCAGCACCGCCATACTGATTACAACTCAGCTTTTTGCCAGCCTTTCCATGACTGTCGCCCCGCCATGGAAAGGCAGGTGGAAATACAGTGGGGTCCCCTGCACTGCCCATGCCCATGATATCCAGTCCACAGTATTACAAGTTCCATAATATCCTATGGAACTTGTAATATAGCGGACGGCTGACAGAGTATCCCATCTGCCAAGATCGTAATCAGGGCCTTAGTTAAGTTTCTCATCCTCATTATTAAAGCCCCCTTTGTAGACCAAGCGCTTCTTGTCATCCACAATCCACCGTGTGCCACTTCCTTCTTGACAGGAATGGTCTCTCATGGACCCTCAAGAACTGACTTACCTTCATGCAGGTGAGGTGCAAAACGTGGCCCAAGAAAAGATGCTGGCAAGACCAACTTACAGTATTGCTGGTGCTCACAGTGACAACCTGAAGGTCATCTCCAAACGTCATTTACATTTCATAAAAGTTTTATACTTCGCATTACCTTTGTACCTGGTTCATTTTTTTTTTAAAAGGGTAGGAGGATGAAGCTTTTTACATCAAGATGCTATTCCCAAGACGAATAAATACAAATATATACAGAATGCTGCAGACGTACGAGTTAAAAAAACACTTAAGGCAAAAATACTTTACTCCAAGGGTGCTTAAAATGATTCCGATTATCCCACTCTCCACATATTCCTTTCAATAAAAAAGAAAAAAAATGATTTAGCTAAAGCAGCATTTACAAGTGACTATGCTATATCTAAGCAGGTCATTCTGACCCTGGCGGTCATGGACCGCCAGGGCCAACGACCACGGGAGCACCGCCAACAGGCTGGCGGTGCTCCCATGGCATTCTGACCTCGGCGGTACAGCCGCGGTCAGATACGGGAAACCGGCGGTGTACCGCCGGTTTCCTGCTGCCCAAGGGAATCCTCCATGGCGCCGCCATGGGGATTCCGACCCCCTTACCGCCAGCCTTGTTCTGGCGGTTTTGACCGCCAGAACCTGGTTGGCGGTAACGGGTGTCGTGGGGCCCCTGGGGGCCCCTGCAGTGCCCATGCCAATGGCATGGGCACTGCAGGGGCCCCCTAACAGGGCCCCACCAAGATTTTCAGTGTCTGCCATGCTGTCACTGAAAATGGCGACGGGTGCAACTGCACCCGTCGCACCCCTTCCACTCCGCCAGCTCCATTCGGAGCCGGCATCCTCATGGAAGGGGGTTTCCCGCTGGGCTGGCGGGCGGCCTTCTGGCGGTCGGTCGCCAGCCCAGCAGGAAACTCAGAATTACCGCGGCGGTCTTTTGACCGCGCAGCGGTATTCTGCCGGCGGGACTTTGGCGGGCGGCCTGCGCCGCCCGCCAAAGTCAGAATGACCCCCTAAGTCTTTAAAACTGCAGTTCTCTGGTTTTACTGATTGGATTTTTGTAGTTTTAGTGCCATTTCATTTATGAAATTTTACTCTTTTTCTAAATTGGTGTGGGATTTTTATTGTGCTGTATTTTCAATTTATTGCTGTTTGTGTGCTGCATAAATAATTTACACATTGCCTGTAGGATAAGCCTGAGTGCTTTTGCAGAAAGCTACCATAGGGTAAAGTTCCGGTTAATTTGAGGACTTTTGTGGTTCACCCTAGCGGGATTCTGGCTGTTGCTTGAGAAAGGCTCACAACCCACTCATCCAACAACCCAATTTCTCACATCATGCAATTAGGTATTAAACTTTCCCAGATCTGCAACACAAACAAGCAAAACCAATACCTATCTAAGACATCAACACACAAATGAGTACTACACCGTTTTATCCAATCCACTAACAAGACTTCATCATACCAAAAATATATGGAGTCAAAAGTAAATGCTCACACTGTACTGCATACGCAGTCTCCAGAAGGAGCTGTAAACCTCCCAACTTGTCTTGCAATACTAAATGTTCAGCACATCACATTCATTAACATAAACTCAAATCCCTTTTAAAACGTGTCAACAAGTTTTTATCCCCGATAAAATGTTTAATGAAAATATCAATACACAAAAATCATGAGCCAAAATATTTGACACATTTATGAACCCCACAGTTAGTGGAAACCAAAATATGTTTCTGAGTAGAAGTACTTTGAAATTAAAAGAACAACATAAAATGCCAAATATGCCTACACATTATTTAATTGCATGCCATGTTTTAATGAAAGCCAGGCAAGCATTATTTAGATCTTCCCAGGACTTTTGGACGAAGTTTTATCACATCATCTTTAAGCCCATGGAGATAGTCCAACATCTCCTTCCCGCTTGTATAAACGTCGTCATTAAGGGACACAGCCCTCCTCCACAAAGTTAAACAGCCACGGTTCTCCTAAAAGCCTTGGCTGCAAGATAGTATCATAATCCTGCAGGGTTCACCTAAAAAACAAGTTGTAGGCAGATTTTATACACGAGCACCACCTCTACGTGTAGTGTGATGTCTCTTCACTTCAGTCTTGCACTTTTCTCACAGTGGCAGCACCGACCCTTGACCACACCAAGATGAGTGTCTTACTAAGATGATAAACACACCTGTAAGTCCAGTGCCACCACAAGTCATTTCGTAACGTAACACGGGCACAATAGCCATTCTCCACTGAAGACCTGCCTCCTCTGTATTGCTCTCTATTTTAGCTAACAGAGATGCGGCAGTTCACGTTTCTGCTAGTTCTTTTATTCAATCTACAGTAAGCTTGATCTATATTCACCAGAGCAAACTCCCAAAGCTTCTTCCAAAGAATTACATCTGATGACTTTGTTTATTTCCATACAGTTCTAGTTCTTTTCAGTCATTGCCCACCCTCCTTATTGGGCTCTTCCTGGCCAACGGTAAGTGATGAATCACTTGCCAATGGGTTTGAAGGTGGGCAGCCTCAGACTAGCCCTCCATGGTCACAGGACCTTTCTCTATCTCTAGACTGGCCTCTTCGTCTGTCTGGACCTGCTCCTATTTGCCGGGATCTGATATAAGTATACAATGTTGGTGGTAAATGCAATTAACGACCACTGGAAGTTTTGTAAATGAGGCCCAGAGTGACAACAAAAATATGCAGTTCAGTTGCAATAAATGCCAGTCCCTGAAAATATTGTTCCTGATTCACAAAGCCAATTACTTCCATAAACCTACATTTACAGATGACAAGGGCACAAATTTCACCTGGCAGGTATGCACAAATGGACAGACGACAGACTTAAACGGTTTTATTACTGCATACCTGTATGCCATGACTGCATACAATTACATAGCAGTAAACTCCACTCAGGGTGTAGGAAGTGGACAAATCAAGATGTGGTTTTTCTTGCAAGTCGGTGACCGCCCAAGCCTTTCCTACCCTGAAAATTATATTTGGTCTGCTTTTCCCATATGTGTCTATAATTCTGTATTGAGGCCAGAGTAAGCAAGGCAAATTGAATAGTGGAGCACTTATTAGGAAGATTATGCCAGATGTGTTTAGTTGTGTGTATCAGTATGACAGAAAGGGCCCAGTTTTTCTCTAAACAAGGCAGATTTATGAGCCTGTTTTCCAAGAGCAGACATCAGAAGTAGAATCCAACAGACTCAATCAAAACCTTCTGTTGGTTTTTGCCAACATTCAGACCAGTTGAAATAGAATTTGTCTAGGTCATGAAATAGCACCGAATGGCTATTAATATTTAGATCAAAGGCCTTCCTGTTGGAGGTGAGAGCAGAGTTAATTGGGGGTGGGCGAGGAGAATGGGAGGGAACCTGAAAGAGGAGAATGGATGGACTTCTGGAGACATATGTAGAAAGTGTTTTCTACTTACAGGTCAGAGAAAAGAAGGTTTAAGATCGAACCGAATGAGAGCTACGTATCTGTACCATGATGCAATCGTAGGTGAAGCAAAAGAAATATAGTAAGTCTCTTTATTCCTCTTTTTCTCTTTTTCATCCTGAACTGTCATTCAAAACGAATTATTAGTGGTGTGCAAAATTGCAAAATTTCAGAAAATTTCAGTGAAATTGTGCATACTTATGATGAATGTAAATTTGCATTTAGTGATAAATTGTAGTATGAAATGCATCCTTTTGTCAATTTTTGACACCCTTAGACTGTCATGGTAAAAAACTAAAGCATTACGGACAACAGGTACTTGAGTTCAATCGTTTTGCTACTTTTGTGGTAAATATCTACAATAAATAGATTGTTTGTAGTAAACATTTATTATCAATAGTGCATAAATTATGCAACAATGTATAATTTTGAGGATTTAGAATTAGCATAACTTATAATGTGACATTCATAAAATTATGTGAATTACTTAAGCATAATTAAAATTTCACCCACACCTGCTAGTAATGAAATTGTAGGTTCGGAAGAAATTATAGAGGGTTAGTGTTTTGACTTGAATTGTTGGTACAATTCTCTTCTGCTCACCCAGTGTTTGTGTGTGAGGTCATGAAATGTTGAGGAGTACCTGGTTGTTGTGAATGGTCAGTTGGTGAGAGTGGGCTGAGCAGCAAGATGGTTGCTCCTGTTGGGGCGTCACCTGTAACTTGTAACTAAGCTGAGTATACCTACATCTTACAACCTACAAAGGATCCATCTTTATTTATACCACTGGCAAGGACCGGAGAAAAAGTCTACGCATGGAAGGAAATTCAACAGAAACTGAACCCACAGATGAAACTAAGAGGAAAATTAAGATAAAAAGGTATTGCAACTCTATGGTGAGAGAAACGCACTGGAAGCCCAGCCAGTGTCATGGACATAGGACAGCCTACAGCCAACAGAGGTCCTTGGTGTTTCATCGGTCTTTTACGTGAATTGGCAGCATTTAAGTGAATGGACAGCTTTTAATTGGACCAAACTTGGAGTTAACTGGTAACGTTTAATTTAAGTGGACCAGTACCCCTTAATGGGAATAAATCAGCAATTCAACCCTTGTGGAAACTTGACCCTCCTATGAGATGCTGCTGACGGGTGCATCATGGGGAGAGTCACCCTGAATTTTGAAGTAAAAACAGTATGGCAGGAATTATGGACTGTTAGAAATGGGGTCTCTAGTTGGCAGTCAGTTTACACCCTGCCCAAGTAGGGACCCTGACTCTAGTCAGGGTAAGGGAGATACACAGCTCAGATAACCCCTGCTCACTCCCTTGGTAGCTTGGCACAAGCAGTCAGGTTTATCTCAGAGGCAATGTGTAAAGTATTTGTACAACCACACACAGTAATACAGTGAAAACACCACAAAAGGACTCCACACCAGTTTAGAAAAATAGCCAATATTTATCTAAAGTAAACAAGACCAAAACAACAAAAATCCACCATACACAAGCAAAGATATACATTTTTAAAGTAAAAGTAACAAGAGTCTTAATCCCTAAGAATCAATGGATGCCTTGTTTTAGCACAAAGTAAAATGCATAAAAAATAAAGCTGCATAGGTGACCAAACATAATCACAATTTACACAGGGAGTGCTTGCACTTTAGCACTGGTCAGCAGTGGTAAAAACGAAATCCAGCACACAGTCAAAAATACAGGAAGCAGAGGCAAAAAGGCTGGGTAAACCACGCCAAGCACGGCAGGTCTAACATGGACGTAAGACTTTTGAACCTCACAAGACTGGTGAGCCGCTACCTCAGTTGATTTATTGGGGCCTGCACGGTGCTCTGACTTCGAAAGCATTCCCAGACCTATGAAAGGTAGGAAGCGCATGATCTAATACTTTAGTGGAGCACGTCACCTTACCATTTAAATTTGAGGATTCTATGTAGCATTTAAATTGATTGCAAGGCTGCTGTTCAGCTGCTCCTGTCACCCGGGAGCGAGGGATGTGAGAGACATTTGCAGGGCCTACAAGTCTGACTGGCATTGTTATGGACACTTGTAGAGCATGTAATCCCTGATGCGGCAGTTGTAGACTAGAACGTGGACGCGGAGTGCTCATGAATGAAAAGCTAGGACACAGACTAACTGAGAGCCTGTTAGCAAGTTTATTACTATGACGCAGCACATGTAGGGCAACCACTACATTGCACGTACACCAGGAACTGTGCACATATCCTTTATGAATTGGGCTAGTTGTCTCCAGCTACGCAGTGCATTGGATGATCCAATGGCATGTGAAGGCACCAGGAAGTGCGCATATGTTTTGATATTTGAACCAGACATCTGACAGGGCAAATCAACAATGCACTTAAAGTACTGTGTAGAATTTCCAATTATCAGAGTTGAGGTAATTTTAGGTGACACTTAGGTATAACACTTTTGTGTTATCGGTGTAGATTGTCATTGCTATACTGAATTTATTACCTAAGTAGATTTTCATTGATACACTGAATTTGATGCCCTGTATAGATTTTTAATGATATACTGGGTTTGTTTCCTCAGTATATTTTCAATGCTGTTCTGTATAGCTGCTTATGTATAATTATATAATTGCCAAGCTTAACCTTAGAAATGTTTTACAAGCCTTATGTACAGTTAAGGCTGAAGAGTCTTCGTGGACAGTGTAGAATCATGATGAGTCTATACCACTGTACAGTTTTTATGCAGAAGGGGAAGGGGGGTGGATAATGGCTATTAAGTGAATGCAGTAGGAGGGTATGCTTGGTAGCCTGGTTATTTCAATGCCTTTTAGCACTGTCATGCTGACAGTAAGGGGGTTAAGTGTTTATGTACCCTTGGTCCTGTTAAGTGAGCAGTATACGGTGAAAGTGTGTGGTTTGCACCCTAATATAGTGAGGTGTCCTTCCTAAAGGATTAAGGACGTAAGGGTATTTTGTGTCACACCCTAATGTTGTGGGACCTTCCTAAGGGGTTAAAGAGAAGTGTTAGGGAGTGGGTGTGCACCCAAATGACAATGAGAGTGTCCTTAGGGCAACTCTGGCAGGGGCCGTGTACCCTAGTGTTACTTTGTATAGTCCTGTACTCTGGCAGGGGTCGAGTACCCTAGTGTTGCGTTGCAGGTTTGGGTACCCTAGTGTTCCTTTGACGGGTTGTGTACTCTAGTGTTGCATTGCAGGGTCGAGTACTCTAGTGTTCCATTGATGGGTTGTGTACCCTAGTGTTGCATTGCAGGGTTGTGTACTCTATTGTTGCACTGATGCGTATGTTGCACTTCCTTGTCATTTTTTGTTACAGACGAGGGTGAGTGTAGTGCTCCATTGATGAGTATGTTGTACCGCCTTGTTGTAGTGTGTTGCTGAAGGGGGCGAGTGTATTTGGGTTGCATTATGTGTTTATTACTGTAACTGATATGTTAGAACTTTTTATCATTCATCTTTAGTCCTTTTTATTTACTGATTTTTTCAGTTTGAATTTGTACTACCATCTATTGGTCCCTATGTTAAAGGACAATGTTATTTCCATCATTTATGATCTCTAAGGAGAGGAGATGTGTTGTGACTTGAATTATTGCTATGATTCTCTCCTTAGTTACAAGTTCTCTGCTGTGTGTGTGTGTGTGTGTGTGTGAGGTCATGGAATGTTGATGACTGCCTGTTTGGTTTGAAGGTCAGTTCATGAGAGTAGGCTGAGCAGCAGGGATGCTGCGCCTGGTTAGGCATTACCTGTAACTTGTAACTAAGCTGATTAAACCTGCATCTTACAATCTACAAAAGATCCATCTCTATTTATAACAGCTAGGAGAATACCACCTTATGTGGATTAGAATGGTAAGGGTGTCTAGGATCTATGCATGGAGAATTGAAGACAGAATGGAAGCAAGAGGCAGGCTAATCCTCTCTTGTGCTATCAGGTCAGAAACCTGACAAGCGCTTTGTCTTTCACCATTACATATCCAGAATGATAGTCTGACTAGCGTTGGAGCCATGACCATACTAAGGCTTGCCACACTTGTGCTTGTCTGCCTGTGGAAGTCTTCAGGAACTTTGTTGTTCATGGAAGTATTTGTTCAGCAGTAGAACTTGTAGATGTCCACTCTAAGGGGTGTGTTGGCTCTAGGACCTATCAAGTAGTCCAACAATCAGCTTCAAAGCATTACAATGTTACACTAAAGTTGACAGAATCAAGCACAGAGACAGATTTTTAAAGCTTTATTAAATTTACCTAGATTAAATTCTTGCAGAATATGGCGCAGTAGGGCATTCCACTTAGATCGCTGCTGCCATGGAGAAAGCTTGCACACTAAAGGTTCTGTGATGATATTTAGGAATGGCAATAATATTACATCTCACAACCAATTTGGGTTGTAACATGTAAAATGCCGGGACAATGTCGAAAAGCTGGGAGTGCAGGTCACTCTCTGTAAAAGATAAAGAACGTTTAATGTAATACACTCTTTCACATGAAGTCATTGCAATAAGGCCTAGCCTGGGGAAATATGATCTCTTCGCTTCAAGTCTACCCCCAGCCCGACACTCTTACAAATGGAGTAGCTGCAATTTGCAAATCAAATAACCAGGAGAACTAAGTTAGTCTGAGTTGCAGTTATCTAGATGAGCAAAAATAAATGCATTGAGGATTAGCTCTCTGTGAGGAAAAGAAAACAATTGCAGAGTGAGTTTAAATATACATAGTTGAAAGAAATACAATTTGACAACAGCCCTACCTTGGTCAGCCATTGCTAAAGCAGTATCAAATTTTACACCCAAGTGCTTTGTGCAAGTTACAAGGATGGTCTTGGGTCCTAACAAAGGTGGCCAAATAGGAAGATCACAAAGAGGGAATGGTCTGACGGGGCAAAGGATAATTTTTGTCCATGTTCAGTTTAAGATGGTTAGAAGTCATCCAATTCTCCACTCTTGACAGTCATATAAGTCGGTGACAATTACGTTTATATCACTGAAGATTTTTAAGATTATCTGAGTGTCATCAGCATAAAGAAAAAAGGAGGTGTGCGCGACAGGTTTGGATCAAGTGAGATATTTGCAATCATATGTAAGTTAAAGAGAAGAGGGGATAGAATGGATCCCTAAAGGACCACCCCTCACCCCAGAGTGCCAGAGAGTATTTATGCATTCTCCAATTGTAAGCGGCCTTCCTACTTCAAAATGGCAGCCACGTATGATGCAAAGATGCCACAACATATGACCTTTGTTTTTGCCATTCTGTATTTAGTGAAACACATGATGGCCCAGGCATTTGGAGGCGGAGACAGGCAGGGCAGGACACTTGCATGGGTAATGCATATGCAGGAACCACACACACAAATGACTGGAACACAAGGCCAACATCAGAACATTAAACCATCCACTGGGGACATTTCAGTGGCCTTTTGTAATTACTAGAGGGACTTATTCACCTCCAGACCATGTGCAACACAACATGAAATAATGCAATACCCTAAAAGAGTGGCGATGTCGTTGGTGACAGAGACATTCATGAATTACTTGAGTCTTCCATTACTTTAAGAAGACATAAAATTGGCTCTAGCAGCATTGCCTAGCTACAAGGTCCTCAAGGGATGACTTCCCAGTGGAATTTTATAAAAAATATGTGAACCTGTTGCCGCCTCGGCTAGTAGTGGTTTATAACGAGGCTGTAGAAGAGGATATACTGCCTCAATCATTGTTGGAGTCTGTCTTAACAGTATTACTGAAGATGGGGTGAAATCTGGGACTATGTTCCTCCTACCAACCCGTGTCCTTACTTAATGTTGGTAATAAGATCCCAGCTAAAATACTGGTTCAAAGGCTACAGCCGTTGATGCAACGGTTTGTCCTAGTGGATCAGGCGGGCTTTGTTTTGCAGCGTTCCAGAGCACATAACCTCTATACACTGATGGCTCTTTTACATTGAGTGGATCTGGGATTACTACTAGGTGCTGAAAAAGCATATTATGCATGTTATACACGGACCCAACTGCATGTGTGCGAGTTAAAGGGGTGCTAATGGTTCAATGCAAGATTACTAGAGAGATACAATAGAGGTGCCCGCTATTCTGTTTGATTTTTACTCTGGCAGTGGATCCCCTGGCATGCTGGTCGCGGGAATTTAATTCCCACAGTGGGATAACTTGTGGGGACTGGCCCTGTGCTGCTGTCCCTATATGCAGACAATGTGATCCTCTACCTCCATCTGTTGAAAGAAAACATAAAACCTGTCATTAGAAATATCATACACTTTGGGAGTTATTCGGGTCTATAAATGTATAGGAATAAATCAGAAATATTCCCGTTGACGGAGGCTGTTACACCTTGGCAGGGGGAATATCCATTGCGCTGATGGTGTCAAGTACTGAGGGATCCATGTAACAAGAGATGTTGAGGAATTGTTCAGGTGGAATTTTAGGGGTACTACTTGAAACATTTTAAAACACTAGTGGATATGTCTCCCTATATCAATGCCTGGGAAGATGGTCATTGTAAAAATTGTGATTTTGCCAAAATTCCTATATTTATTCATTACCATTCTGGTAGACATACCCAAGAGCTTTTTCCACCAGCTGCAGCAGGTACTCATTTGGGGAGGGTGGCAACCACATATTCGAGGGTCAGTGCTGATGCAACCGCTTAAGGGGTGTACTGGCAGTTCCTGATTTGTATCTTTATTACTTAGTAGCACAGACCCACTACACACAATATTCATATCATGACACTGTCAGACTCCGCCATGTGAAAGTAGAGAGAACTCTTGATCATCCTGTGTCTTTCCATACCCTAATACCCGTATGCACCACCAATCCCAGTGGAGTGTGAGTGCCTGTATGCTTGCGGGGGTGTTGTGAGTTTGGGAATGAGTGCGTGTATGTCTGTAGGTATGTCTGTATGGTTGTGTGCGTGTATGTTTGAATGTGGGTGTGCGTGTCTGACTGTGTGTGTGGATGTTGGCATGTATGTTGGTGTGTGTGCGTGTATGTGTGTTGGTGGTGCCTGCGTGCGTGTTGTGTGTGAATGAGTGATGTGATGTTGGGGGTCGGGGTGGGGATGGGGGTCCTGCCACCTTTGGCGGGTGGCAGGGGTTGTGGGGGGTGTAAGGGAGGGGGTGGGGGAGACCCCTATCAGTTCCAGGGAAGGAATTCCCTGGCACTGATAGTGGTTCCAAACCGCATGAAATCCATGGCGGTCAGCCGGTCCAAATACCGCCGGCGGTATAGTGACGACCACCAGGCTGGAGACCCAGGTCTCCAGCCCAGCGGGCGGAACGGAGAAGCGGCGGATGACCATGGTAGTAACCGCCATGGTAATAATTGCAAAAATTTGACCGCCAACCTGTTGCCGGTCTTACCGCCACTTCTCCGCCGTCCGCCATGGTCGTAATGACCCCCATAGTGTGGAAAAGTAAAGTGGAAGTTTCACTCATTTCTAAGTGCAAGCATTGTCCTGCTACCCATTAAGTTTGCAGTTAACGCAAAAACCAAGACCATTTTGGTTGATGATACAAAGAGCAAAAGCGAGGAGTGAATTATGTGGTCGTTGAGGAGGATGTCAGCTGGAAGTAGTGATATGTGTATAGGACACAGTGAGAGAAAGTAAGGCCAAGGGTTTACCCAAGTGTGAGATGCCAATGGACGGGTTGTCATGTGGAGGTTATGGTGGGTTCATGGTGGATTCATGTGTGTGATACATCACCATCGATATATAATTATGTGTTTAGAAAATTATGGGACAAAAGGTGTTTGGAAGTGACCTAGTGCAACTCAGGAGATACTCAGGAAAAAAGATTATTTGGAAAGAAGGATCAGGCATGTGTCTTGATCCAAGAGCAAATCTACCTGTTTATGCTGTAGGTGAAAGTGGGTATATAGAGAGGAGGTGACTAAAGCTGAATGAGGACTGTAAGGACATGTTGTTGGAAGAATTGGGATAATTCTGTGGTTATAGACATAACATTGCGTAAGAAGAGGTTAAAAAGTGTGCCATTATCATATGTGTGTGTGAAGGAGGTAATCGAACCAACTGAATGCTCTGTACTGATTGTCATTTCTCTCAAGAGCTCAGTGGAACTGAAGTTATGTGTCGATATGCAGTGCCTGAATGACAACATATGAATAGACAGTTTCCCTTTGTCAAACTTGCAAGAACTGTTGGTACTGGTGGTCAGAAGCTACTGTGTTTTTAATGATTGACATAATAAGTGCTTACTATCAGGTGGAATTTGAGGAGGACTCCAGTCATTTCACAGCTTTCATTATATTGTGATAAGCAATTTGATACAAAAACATGGCATTTGGTTTGGCTACTACATTGGCCGTATTCAATACACTTATGTGTGACACATGGAAAAGTGTGGAAAGAACAAGAGTGTTCCAAGATGATTTTAGTTTTATGGAAGAATGTAGAAGCACGTGATGAGAACCTGAGGAGAGTTTTAACATTATTGCTGTAAGCACGGTTAACAGGGAGAAAAGTTATCTTGCCTGTGGATGTGGATTGTTTGGAATATAGAATTTTCAGTTTAGGAATTATTCCTAAGGATTATTAGGTTAAAGCAGTTAATAATGCAGCACTTCCTATTCATAAGAATCAATTGCAGTTCACTTTTGGACTAGCTGAGTTTTACCCTAGGTTTATCACTAACTGTTCTAGCAAGGTAGATGTTTAAGAGAATAGAAATATATATTGGCAAGCCACTGTATCTAAAACCGTTTGTGAGTGGTAAAAATTGTGTAACGACAGTCAGTGGTTACAATTTGCGGCTATGCTAGCCCAGAGAGATGAAAATGGTGAGTGGGTAGTAGTGTGTAGTTCACATGCTTTATGGTACGCAAAAAATGCCTTGTCATCAAATGAAAAATGCTAGCATGCACTTGCCCTGTGCACCACTTCCAGGCCTATTTTTGGGTACAAAGATTCTGCTTAGAACTGATCATAAACCATTGGTACATTTGAGGGCTCTACAGGGAGGAACATCAATGTCGCCAAGGTTGAGGAGATTAGCCTACAAGATACAGGCATACCATTATTCGGTGGAATTTGTGCCTGCAAAGTTAAACTGTCAAGCTGATTGGTTGTCTAATTTGTTGTTATAGGTGTATGAGGATAGCAACATTGAATGTGATGAAGAATGTGATGTGGCAGCTACATTTGATGCGGAGGAGACATTTGCGAATCATGATGGTGTGTTGTCACAGGAGGAGTGGCAGAAGCGATGGTGACAGACCATGACATAATGTTGGTGAAATAGTTTCTGGTGCATGGGTAGCCCTGTGAGAAGAATTTGTGCAGCAACTGTATTGTCATTGAGAAGGTAAGGAACAAATTGACACTTAGAGCAAATGTGCTGACCATAGCAGAGAAGTTAGCCTCAGTTGGTTTGCATAGAAAAATATTGAGATGGAGACTTGAGTGACATTCTGGTATGTTTGGAACCAAAAACTAAGTGAAAGAACATTTCTGGTGGCTCGGAATGAAAGGCAGAATAGATTGATCGGTGACAGAGTGCCATGAATTTACAAATGTGATGTTAGCTTGTGTTTTACCATCTCCGCTGTGCAGAGTTGACTTGCCGGATGGACCTTGGAGAATGGTGTCTGTGGAAATAAAGGGCCTTTTTTATAATTTTGCCCTATGTGTTGATTTTGGTTGATTATTTTTCAAAATACCTGAAGATGAGTATGGCAGGGAGCATAACCATGGACATATTCACTGAATTTTTGGAATATCATTTTTGCTGAGAAAGTATTCCTCAAGAGGTCATCTTGGACATTTGACAGTTTTCATTTGAAAAGATGGAGCAGATCTGATCATCTAGCAAGAGAAAACAGACAAGGGTAGTTTTGTACTATCCAGAGGTGAATGGCCAGGTGGAATGGTATAATAGAGTGGTGAATGCAGCAATTCAGTTCGCTTGCGGCTGTGGGCTGTGTTGGAGGGAATGTTTGCAAGCCACACTGTCATCATACAGGGTCTCTCCTGCTGCTGTTGCTGGCAAGTCACCATTTGAGTTGCTGAGGGGTTGAAAACCACTGACAAAATTGGTGCCACGATTGTTGTGTCAATGGCATCAGGCCAAGTTGAAGTTTGGTGGAGACATGCAAATGAAATAAAGAGTAAAGAAGTATCCAGAAAGATTAAGGAGCCTAATGGGAATAGCTCTCAGATGTAGGAGACAGGGTTCACCTAGGTTTGAAGTGGGTAATTGGCTCAGAATCAGGAATCCAGGATGACTTCCAAAAAGACATTTGTTGTGGTCAGAAGAGCGTCAAAAAGTTGCTAAATTTATGAAAACTTTCATGAGAGTCCAAGCTGGTAGAATGTAAAATTATGTGAATGTATCAATGCGTGGGGGGGGGGGTTCCTGAGAGCAAACCTACATACAGATCTGAAGATAATGTGTTTTGGGGATGTTAGTGAGAAATAAATGTGATTAATGTTGAGGACAGAGATGTTGAACAATGGAAGGCAGCTGACAGGAGGTAGGTATTGAACAATGGAAGACAGTTGACAGCAGGTAGGTCCTAAGACATCTGGAAATTTGGGGAGTACTGGAGTTGGTGGGCTAGACCCCAGGCTGCTTAGGATGCTTGCCTAGTTTTAGAATGATGTATCAAGCTAATGTTTTGTTTATGGTATCAGTTTAGATTACATAGGCCCTCATTACAACCCTGGCGGTAAATGCTGCCTACCGCCGCGCTGGCGGCTGCCAACATACCATGACCGCGGCGGTAATCCGTCACGGGTATTATGACCCACACATTGAAATCCGCCACTATACAGACTCACACAAGTCTGCCAGACCAAAGGTCAGTGATAAACTGGCGATAGCAAAACCCACACCATTACGCCAACAGGAATATGCCCACAGTATCACAACCCACGAATCACTGCGGCGGTCTTTCAATCAGGGTAAACCATTGACGGTACATACCACTGTGCTCAAAATACACACACACTTACAAAACTACACCACATTGGACAATTCAAACTACACACACCTGACACACATACACACACCACACCCACACACCCAATCCAATATAAAACACACACCCATATCACCCACAACCCCTTACAGTGAAAAATAAAGATAGCAAGCATAGAGAGACAAGCAAGGAGCACCCACTCAATCAGAGGCCCAGAACACCATCACACATACACCATTCACGCACCTCACAGCATAAACCACAACACATCACCACACACATCACCCCACACATCTTCACACATATCACTCGCATCACATCCATGGCACCCAAAGACACCCCAGGTTTTCTGAGGAGGAGCTAGGGGTAATGGTGGAGGAAATCATCCGGGTAGATCCACAGCTATTCAGATCACAGGTGCAACAGACGTCCATTGCAAGGAAGATGGAACTATAGCGGAGAATCGTGGACAGGCTCAACGCTGTGGGACAGTACCCAAGAACCAGGGATGACATCAGGGAGAGGTGGAATGACCTACGAGGGAAGGTGTGTTCCGTGGTGGCAAGACACCAGATTGCTGTACAGAGGACTAGCGGCGGACCCCACCTTCTCCCTCACAGCTAATAACTTGGGAGGAGCAAGTCTTGGCGATCATGCATCCTGAGGGCCTCAGAGGAGTAGCAGGAGGACTGGACTCTGGTAAGTCAAATCTGAACTACGTCATCCCCCCACCCTACCTGCATGCTATCACAAACTCCTATCCCTACCCTCACCCCCATCACTCCAACACCTCACATATACCCCACAAACACAACCCACCCATCCCAATACCAAGCCCTGCATGCCACACTAATTCATGGACTCCCATCACAGACCTGAATGGACACCCATCACCCCAGCATGCGCAGTAGAGAGACTCACCCAGCCCACAAAATCACCACTCACACAAGGGCAAGCCGACAGGGAAATTACAATCATAGATGGAAGCACACCAGTGCACAATATGGCCCACGCAGATCATTAACAATGCATTTGCATCCCAACAGGACCCCTTATCAACATCACCGGAGAGGAGGTGCCAGCTACATCCAGTCCCCCCCTGAAGAGGCTCACAGTGATGATAGCAGCTCTGCACGCCTGGATCAGGATGACCAACCTGGCCCATCATGGGCCTCTGGACAGTCGGTTCCCCTGCCACAGTCCCAACTCACCACAGAGCCTCCCCCCTCAGGAAACATCAGCACAGCAGCCACCCAGCGGGCCCATGCCACTGTCCCCAGGACACGTCAATCAGCAGTGTGTCCACCACTACAGGGACCCCAGGCAACCCCACAAACCCAGGACGATCAGGGACCCGGGGTCAGTGGCAGTGGGCACACGGTTCACGGGACAGAGGCACAGGACAACTGGGAAGCTGGGAGGACTGCTGTGTGACAGGGAGAGGACAGGCCCAGGGAACCCACTCTCCATGAGGCACTCTCAAACATCCTGGTGGCATACCACCATTCCCAGGAGACCATGGGCCAGATACTGGCCAAGTTGCAGGAGACCCAGCGGCTGCAGGAGGGACAGTACCTGGGGATCAGGGATGACCTAACAAAAATCTACACCATCCTGGTCACCATTGCAGGGGTGCTGGCTTACATGGGCAAGACCATGAGGGAGGCAGTGGCACAACAAAGGGTGCCTGACACTAGCCAAACCGAGGAACAGCCTTCCACCTCCGCCGGCGCTAGTGGACAGGAGGCCCTGCCACAGGACCAACAGGCCACCAGCACCCCACCCCCTGCAGAAGGAGAACCACCTTGCAAACGGTCCCTGCAATCCTGGCAGAAAACAGAGAACATTGCCAAGACCCCCACCAGGAAACAGGACTCTCCTGATAGTCACCCTTCTGTCCCACTCTGTTACCCTGTCCACCTTGAACTGCCATTGCTCCCCTTCCTATGCCCCCTTGGACAATGCACCTGTGATACCAAGAGACTGGACTCTACCCTGGACTTTCCTCCACTATCACCCCAGCCCCTTGCACATACCCCTATACTTATTAGCACCTATATAAACACCCTTGAAACAAATACCAATCTGGAGTCAGTCTAATGATTCACAAATGTATTAGTACAACATTATCAAAGCATTGTAACGCATATGTACTGTGAAATATACTACAGGATGACCTTTGGTGGGCAGCAGTACATATAGCAGGAGCCAGAATGGGGCACAGAAATATGAAAATTGAAAATCCAAAGGGAACAGTCAGTGGCCATAGGGTAAGAGGCTGCCTTGTACAATGTCCAACAGATTACTGAAATGTTAAGTGTTACCTGTGTGTCACTGGAAGTACTGCTGTATAATATTTGTTCTGCTGTCAACACAGCATTGTCTTCCTCTGCCTCCTCTTCCTCACTGTCCACAGGCTCCACTGCTACCACAAGACCATCTCCAGGCACATCTTCCAGCAGAAAAGGCACCTGGAGTCTCAAGGCCAGGTTGTGCAACATGCAGCATGCAACGATGATCTGGCACACCTTCTTGGGTGAGTAATACAGGGAGCCACCTGTCAAATGGAAGCACCGGAACCTAGCCTTTAGGAAGCCAAAGGTTCCTTCTATAATCCTCCTTGTACGTCCATGTGCCTCATTGTAACCTTCCTCTGCCCTTGTCCTGGCATTCCTCACTGGGGTCAGTAGCCATGAGAGGTTGGGGTAACCAGAGTCACCTGTAAATATAGGGTGACAACTGTTAGACACACACTAACCCTTAGGGGCAATGCCATACCCAGACATCAACATATACTGGGTGGGGACCTTTGGCTCTCCTTTTAGCCACACCCGGTGCCTCTGGAGTTGGCCCATCACATATGGGATGCTGCTATTCCTCAATATAAAGGCGTCATGCACAGAGCCAGGCTATTTGGCATTCACATGGGGGATGTACTGGTCCGCCAAACAAACCATCTGCACATTCGTCGAGTGATAGCTTTTTCTTCTCCTATAAACCTGTTCATTTCTCCGGGGGGAGGACAAATGCTACATGTGTATCATCAATGGCACCAATGATGTTGGGGATATGTCCCAGGGCATAAAAGTCAATCTTCACTGTGGCCAAATCCTCCACCTGGGGGAACATGATGTAGCTGCGCATGTGTTTCAGCAGGGCAGACAACACTCTGGTCAACACGTTGGAAAACATTGGCTGAGACATCCCTGATGCCATTGGCACTGTTGTTTGGAAGGAACCACTTGCCAGGAAATGGAGCACTGACAGGACCTGCACTAGAGGGGGGATTCCTGTGGGCTGGCGGATAGCTGACATCAGGTCTGGCTCCAATTGGGCACACAGTTCTTGGATTGTGGCACAATCAAGTCTGTATGTGACGATAATGTGTCTGTCCTCCATTGTTGAAAGGTCCACCAGGGGTCTGTACACCGGAGGATGCCACCATCTCATATTCTGCCACAGCGGTTGAAGCCTATGGATGAGAACGGTGAGCAGAGGGTCATATTTCCACATCTATTGCACTAATGTTGAATAATTTACTTTACAGAGGCAGTATGTGAACTCGAGAGTCAGTTGATGTGCCAATGTCTGCTGTGACGCAGTTAGGTGTCATGCCCTGTGCCCCCCTGAAATGGCAGCTGCCTGACCTGTGAGGAGGGACAAGTGGAAAATGAGTTAATTGCGCTGGGGTTGTGCGCCGTCGCGGTAGGCGATCAATGACCGCCGCGTAAATTCGCATTAGTTATTATTGGGCCCTATGGGTTCCAGGAGCCAATGGCAATGTATGCCGGCGGTGACGGTACACACCGCCACGGACGTGACTGCCATTTTCTAACTATTCACTCACTTGCTACCTGACCTTCAACAGGAGAGGATCTACACTGCAAGTGCTGCTGTGACCTGTGTCTGGAAGGGACAATGTCTCATGTGTCTGGGAAAAGGGCCCCTGCCTTCACTGCGGAGGAGTTGGAGAAACTGGTGGATGGGGTCCTACCCAGTACACATTACTATACGGTCCTCCAGACAAACAAGTGAGTACACTGTGAGCATGATGCGTGGGTCATAAATGTATTGAGTGCAGCGGATGTAAGCCAAATGTTGGGGGTGCTGAGGCGTCCTAGCCAGAGTTCAGCATGTAAGGTGGTCAGTATGCGTCAGGGCATGGGTGGGAACTGGTGGGCAATGAGTTATAATGGCCCGGATGGGTGTCATTTCTTTTTCTGCTGTCTTTTCCCTCCAGGTCAGCGCCCAGCAGAAAAAAGGTATTTGGCAGACCTTGGGGGTCTTTCAAAGGCGGAGCACCCACTGCCACAAGAGATGGGAGGACCTGCGCCGCTGGTCAAAGAAGATGGCGGAGGCCCAGCTGGGGCTGGCCTCCCAACCTGGAAGGGGTGCCCGTCGCACCATGAAACCCCTGATGTTCTGCATCCTGGTGGTGACCTATCTGGAGTGGCATGGGTGCTTGAGGGCATCACAGCAGCCACAAGGGGGTGAGTACAGATTCTGAAAGCTGACTTTGTGAGGTACCTGTGTGGGGGATGTGGGCTGTGGGTGCCCCTAGGCCAGGGCGAACATGGCAGGGTAGGTCTCTTGTTGGGCAGGCTCTGGAGCACTCCTACCCCAATGGTGTAAGTGGCCATCTACTACTAGGCAGGGTCCTGTGGGTTTCTGGTGTGCAGATGCTGGCGTTAGGCATTGTACCCCATGGGCTGGTGACTGTCTCAGTAAATGGATGGACATGGCATAGTGCTGATCCCTGTGTGTAGTGTACGGCAACGGTGGTGTTTTTGCTGGCATTGACCAAGTGTATCGTCAGTCTTCTCCCCTTTTTGTTTTGTCACCCTGTCCTTATGTGCAGTAGCATCATCTGGCGGAGCAGAAGAGTTCCCAGCAATGGAGGGAGCTGCATCCCACATGGGCCTGGAGGCCGAATCCACTGAGGGAGAAGGCACCAGTGGGGCGGAGGGGGAGGGGAGCACGACGACAGTGACACGAGGGGAGACCACAGACAGCGACTCCTCCTCCGATGGCAACTCCTTGGCAGTGGCGGACACCTCTGTGCCCACCCCAACAACAGGTACAGCTGCCAGCCCCCTAACAGCACCGGCCTCCCAGCAGCCCCTCAGCGTGTTTCCCGTGACTGCTCACCCAGGAGAGTGGGCATCTCCTTCGCCCCAGGCCCTCAGGCACTGCCCCAGTCAGCCCTGCTGCCCTCAGTGAGGAGGCTATTGACCTCCTGAGATCCCTTTCTGTTGGGCAGTCAACCATTCTGAATGCCATCCAGGGTGTCGAGAGGCATTTGAAACAAACAAATGCATATCCGGAGGACATTCACTCTGGGGTTACAGCCCAACAGTGAGCATTTCAGGCTTTGGCCTCAGCACTAATGGCAGCCATTGTCCCTGTGTCTAGCCTCCTCCCTCCAACTTCCTCTACCCAGTCCCAATCCCCTCAACCTCAGCCTATTCCAAGCACACCTTCAGACCAGCATTCACCCAAATCACCACACAAAAGTGGCTCAGGCAAACATAAGCACTACACTTCATCTCACAGGCACTCACACAAGCACCATGCCCATGCAAACACACCAACATCCACTGCCTCCACTGTGTCCCCCTTCTCCGCATCGTCCACCTCCCTCCCAGTAGTGTCTCCACTCACACTTGCATGCACTACATCTTCATCCACTACATCCATCACCCTCACGCCCATCACAACACAGCCCTCATGAGCAGTCACCACCCCCACAACCATGCACACATCCCCTGTGTCCTCTCCCTGTGTGTCTGTGACCCCTCCTCCCAAAGTACACAAACGCAAGCACCCGCCCACCCACCCAACAGCATCCAGCCCATGCACCTTCACCCAAACTCAGCAGACAGACACCTCCACTCCCAAATGCTCTCCATCTTCCCATCCCAGTGTGTCTAAAAAAACTTTTCCTGGCAAACATTGACCTCTTCCCTCCCCCCCATCCTTCCCCTCAGGCCAGGGTGTCCAGATCCCAGGCCAGCACCTCAGCCACCAAGTCGGCGTCCGCTGTGGTACCTGGAACTCCCAGAGGATCAAAAGGGGCACCCGTCAGGCCAGGCAGTGTGCCACCGACCCCTGCAAAGGGCCAACCCATTCCGCCACCTGCCAAGGTGAAGAAGGGGCCAGCATGCAGCATGACCAAGGAGCACGACCCACCCAGCAAGACCTCCTCCAAAACTCCAGCTGCCAGAGCCAAGGTCCCAGCAGCATCTGCCAAGGTGAGGAAGGGGCAGAAAAGCTAAGGCAAGGCACTTCAGGCCTCGGAGGCTCCAGGTGAGAGCCTGCTGGTCACCATCAGGACCGACAGCCCCGCCACCTGTACTGCGGCAAGCACAGCCACAAGCACCGCCACAGCACCGCCACCTGCACTGCCACCTGCCCCGTCGCTGCCACAACAATTGTCAGCAGCAGCATCCCCAGTGGGCCGCCGTCCGAGGCTGCAGGAGACGGCCTGGAGACTCCCAACACCACGCGAAGAACCCCCAGCAGCACCAGCACTACCACCAGTTTGCAGCCTTAGTCGCCGCAAGATGGAGTTTGGCCCTGCCTCCATGGAATATCATGCTACCTGTTCCCTGCAAATCTCATGCCTCAGACACCCAGGTAAGGGATTGTGAACTGCCACACCCCAAGTGCTGCATCGATGGGCACAAAGCCCCCTCCATAACCAGTGGAGAAATGCATCCACTACCCCTATCCTTGGCAGGATGAAGCAGACTGGGCACAAGGCCCCCTCCAGAACCAGTGGAGATGTCACCCCCTTGAGAGACTGTGGCCTTGCACTTCCCAGGACCTAGCAGTGGGCAAACCACCCACTAGAGAGACTGTGGCTTTGCACTCCCCAGGAGCAAGCAGTGGCAACCCACCCACTTGAGAGACTGTGGCTTTGCACTCCCCAGGACCAAGCAGTCGGCAAACTACCCACTAGAGAGACTGTGGCTTTGCACTCCCCAGGACATCGCTGTGGGCATGGAGCCCCCTCCAGGAGCAGTGGCGTAGTACCAGCTTCCGGCTGAGGTGCTCCCCCTTCCCCATCCCCCTGAGGTGCCTGTGTTTTTTTGACCTGATGCCCCTGCAGTGTTCTCTCCATATTGAGGCAGGAGTCAATGTGGGCTTGCTCCATGATTTTCGGCCCAATGGGCCGCGGACATTTGTAAAGGACAGTGTACGGCCTTCTGTACATATTGTAAATATTTGTATATACTGTTTTTCTATTTGTTAAGTATATCTGCCTATTTCTAAAATATCACTGATTTAACTCAATTCCTTTTGTCCTTGCATTCTTCCAGGAGGTAATGGGGTGTAAATGTAATGCTGAGGCATGTGTTTGTGTGTATGGTGATGTGGGTGGGGGTGGGGTTGTTGCATGTTTGTTTCACTCTCTTCCCGCCCCCTGTGTGCTAGGTGCAGTACTCACTGTGGTCACTGCTGCCGCCTTCTTTGATATTCCTCGTGTATGAGGAGGTAGACCAGCATCGGCAGGACCTGCAGCTCAGGCTCGGTGGCGTCCTGGTTCTTCGTTGATTGTCAGAAGGTGAATGGTTTCCCTTCCAAAGACTGTTTCCGCTGTGCTTTTGATGGCATTGGTACTGCCCCGGAAAAGCTGGCGGATTAGCAGGTTGTATTAGGGTGGGCAGTACATTGTCTTCCGCCTGTCTGTTGGCGGTGACCGCCGCGGTGTTTGTTGCTACCGCCGTGGCCGTCGGAGTGTTAAATTGGCTGTCTGTGTTGGCGGTTTCTGCCGTGGTCATAATCCCATTTTTTTTACCGCCGGCCTGTTTTATTACCACCGCTTTAACTCCGACCGCCAGGGTTGTAATGAGGGCCATAGTGTTTTATGTACAGGTTTGTGTTGTGTGTGTGTGTGTCTGTGTGTGTGTGTGTGCCTGTGTCTGTGTCTGTGTCCGCGTGAGTGTGTGTGTGTGTGAAGAGGGAGATGTATGGTGTGAAGCTAGGCTAAGCCATGGAATTTGTGTCCGTGGAACAAATGGGTGTAGGTGAGATATAGAATTTATGATGTATGTGTTGAAGTCTGGATGGCGTGTGGGCTTGAGCAGGACAGTTGGTGGGAAGAATGAAAGAAGGAGGAAATTGACGTCTTTTAGCTTTGTTGCTTATGCTTGTAGTTAAATAAAGTATGCTGGTATCATCAGACCTTCTACATCCGTCTTTTCTACAGTTTTCTTCAAAATAACATCCAGATGCTGAATCATTTTCCTGAAATGTAATTGGGCATAGTGCATTTCATCCTTTCCCAGTCATTTGTAAATTGCATGTGCAGAATTCTAGTAGCTATAATAATATTCACACATCACCAACCAATTAAAGCAATATAGTTCAAAAGAAAGAGGTAAATTTTATTTGCAAGAGGTGACTTGAACAACCTGGCCCACAGACACTAAGGTTTCATGTGACAATGCAGCATCAAAATTTGCGATCATCTGTCACATGAATGAAAAAACAGAGGACAGCATCATCTCTACAAAAATTGTCTTAGAATGCGTGTCACCCCTGCACTGACTTACAAACACACTGTCTTGTACAATGCATAGTCTTTCTCTACATTGCAGAGATGAGCATGTGCTGTCAGGAACAGGGTGTTACAGGGGCGGGGCGGCATGTGAGGGGGAAGGGGGTCACTGAGGGGAGCATATATAAAAAATAATAATAAACTTACCTTCACGCCGTGCTCTGCCGCCGCTCCTCCGTCTCCTCAGCAGGCTGCTGGCACAGCCTCCCAGCCTGCCCTGCAGCCAAACCTAATTCTGCTCAGAGCAGAGTTAGGATTGGTTGGGAGCGCCCAGCCAGAGAGCTCCCAGTCAGACTGGGAGCCTATGCCAGCTTTCTCCAGCCCGGCAGCACGGGCCCAAGATGGCCGGCCAAAAATACATGCGCACTGAGGGGACTGCACAGTGCACTTCCCCTTGTTCCTATCATCCCTAATGCCACACTCCTTTAACCTCTTAGCTGCTGGGCCTTCCCCCCCCCCCCAGTGCTGAGCCCTTTTTTGGCTATTTGGGGTAGTTCGCGCTTAGGCCTTCATAACTTTTTGTCCACATAAGCTAACCACGCCAAATTTGCGTCCTTTCTTTCCAACATCCTAGGGATTCTAATGGTACCCAGAGTTTGTGGTTTCCCCTGGAGGAGACCAAGAAAATAGCCAAAATACAGTGAAAGTTTCGATTTTTCCCAAAAAATTGGAAAAAAGGGTTGCCGAAGAAGGCTTGTGTTTTTTTCCCTGAACATGCCATCAACAAACGGTTTCTGGTGCTGAAATCAATATCTTCCCACCTTTCAGGAACGGGCAGACTTGAATCAGAAAACCACATTTTTCAACACAAATTTGGCATTTTACTGGGACATACCCCATTTTTACTATTTTTGGTGCTTTCAGCCTCCTTCCAGTTAGTGACAGGAATGGGTGTGAAACCAATGCTGGATCCCGGAAAGCTAAACATTTCTGAAAACTAGACACAATTCTGAATTCAGCAAAGGGTCATTTGTGTAGATCCTACAAGGTTTTCCTACAGAAAATAACAGCTGAAATAAAAAATATTGAAATTGAGCTGAAAACAACAGCCATTTTTCTTTATGTTTTACTCTGTAACTTTTTCCTGCGATGTCAGATTTCTGAAAGCAACATACCGTTTTGTCTGCTGGACTCTTCTGGTTGCGGGGATATAAAGGGCTTGTAGGTTCATCAAGAACCCTAGATACCCAGAGCCAATAAATGAGCTGCACCCTGCAGTTGGTTTTCATTCTATACTGGGTATACAGCAATTCATTTGCTGAAATATGAAGAGTGAAAAATAGGTATCAAGAAAACCTTTGCATTTCCAAAATGGGCTCAAGATAAGGTTTTGAGGAGCAGTGGTTATTTGCACATCTCTGAACTCCGGGGTGCCCATACCAGCATGTGAATTGCAGGGCATTTCTCAAATAGACGTCTTTTTTACACACTCTCTTATATTTGGAAGGAAAAAATGTAGAGAAAGATAAGGGGCAATAACACTTGTTTTGCTATTCTATGTTCCCCCAAGTCTCCCGATAAAAATGATACCTCACTTGTGTGGGTAGGCCTAGCGTCCGCGACAGGAAATGCCCCAAAACACAACGTGGACACATCCCATTTTTTTTACAGAAAACAGAGCTGTTTTTTGCAAAGTGCCTAGCTGTGGATTTTGGCCTCTAGCTCAGCCGGCACCTAGGGAAACCTACCAACCCTATGCATTTTTTAAAACTAGAGACCTAGGGGAATCCAAGATGGGGTGACTTGTGGGGCTCTGACCAGGTTTTGTTACCCAGAATCCTTTGCAAACCTCAAAATGTGGCTAAAAAAACACATTTTCCTCACATTTCGTTGACAGAAAGTTCTGGAATCTGAGAGGAACCACAAATTTCCTTCCACTCAGCGTTCACCCAAGTCTCCCGATAAAAATGATGCCTCACTTGTGTGGGTAGGCCTAGCACCCACGACAGGAAATGCCCCAAAACACAACGTGGACACATCCCATTTTTTGACAGAAAACACAGCTGTTTTTTCCAAAGTGCCAGCCTGTACATTTTGGCCTCTAGCTCAGACGGCACCTAGGGAAACCTACTAAACCTGTGCATTTTTGAAAACTAGAGACCTAGGGGAATCCAAGATGGGGTGACTTGTGGGGCTCTGACCAGGTTCTGTTACCCAGAATCCTTTGCAAACCTCAATAAGTGGCTAAAAAAACATGTTTTCCTCACATTTCGGTGACACAAAGTTCTGGAATCTGAGAGGAGCCACAAATTTCCTTCCACCCACCGTTCCCCCAAGTCTCCCGATAAAAATGATACCTCACTTGTGTGGGTAGGCCTAGCGCCCGCAAGAGGAAATGCCCCAAAACACAATGTGCACACATCACATTCTTTAATAGAAAACAGTGCCTACCTGTGGATTTTGGCCTCTAGCTCAGCCGGCACCTGGGGAAACCTAGCAAACCAGAGCATTTTTGAAAACTAGAAACCCAGGGGAATCCAAGATGAGGTAACTTGTGGGGCTCTGACCAGGTTCTGTTACCCAGAATCCTTTGCAAACCTCAAAATGTGGCTAAAATAACACGTTTTCCTCACATTTCGGTGACAGAAAGTTCTGGAATCTGAGAAGAGCCACAAATTTCCTTCCACCCAGCGTTCCCCAAAGTCTCCCGATAAAAATGATACCTCACTTGTGTGGGTAGGCCTGGTGCCCGCGACAGGAATAGATCACACAACGGTCAGTGTTGGTTCTTACATGAGGCAGCTGTTGACCCTGGGGTGATCCATTCCTGACGCAGGCACTAGGTGTAGGCACTCAAGTGCGGTAGTGTTTTTATCAGGACAGGTGAGGAGTCACTGGGTGGTAGGAATTTTGTGGATCCCAGCATATTCCTGTAGTTTGTGTGACAGAAATGCGAGAAAAATAGAGTTTTTATTCAACATTTCAGCTTTGCAGGGTATTCTGGGTTAGAAAACTTTGGGGAATCCACACAAGTCACACCTCTGTGGACTCCCCCGAATGTCTAGTTTCCAGAAATGTTTGGGTTTAGTGTGTTTCTCTATATGGCCGCCGAACCCAGGACCAAAAACACAGGTGCCTGCCTTACAAAACCAGTTTGTTTTGCCATAAATAATTTTGATGTCTCCACAATACAATTTGGGTGGTGGAATTTGGGGCTGAACTAAATTGGGGAGCTCCCAAGAGAGCACGCTCTCTCTCACCTGCTCTCTGGGTTGGGCTAACCCACTATTACCCAGTTGCACAAACAGCTTGCGAAGGGACAGCAGGACTGTCCTCATCACCTCCCTCATAATGTACTGGAAGAGGAGTTATCGAATGGGACTCCTCCGACTGAAAAATCACTCCCAGAGTCTGCGCCATTGTCCTATCCCTCAGATGCTGTCTCAGTATCTGATGTCTCAGTCTCTAATCCTATGTCAGAGCGGTCCTCTATAATCCGAGTGCAGGCAGTAGTCATCCATCAAGATGCCTTCTCTGCTATTGGCTAAACTGTTGCTCTAAAACACTAGCCTACGTAGACAGTCACAAAATCGATGGTGTGTGTGAGATACATGCAACAGTAGAGGCCACCTTACCTGCGCTTCTTCCCTCAATCAGCACGTTCTTTCAAGACACTCAAAAAACACCTTGTCACATACCATTCGTCACAGTCTTTAGCACCTCCTGCGCCCAGTCCAACAATCATTATTGGTGCTCCCACTCCCTCCTCCTCGGATTCCCTCATTACCACCCAGCAAAAGTGCCCTTCATCTCTCCATAGCCACCCTCCACCCCGCACATACATTTCATTGGTATTATAGCGCAGGTAATGGCTGACTTTACTAATGTACTCAGCTATTTACATAAAATAAAGATTTGCTCTTTGCAGTAGGCATATAAACCTTCTGCGCTTCTTTATGGCACTAAAACTGCCACTAGAAAAGTCTGACCCTTTTCCCCCCAGGGAAACCACACACATATTGACAAAAGTGATATATATACAGTATGACAGCCAACCACCTGAAACTCAACTCAAGCAAAACCGAAATAATCCTCTTTGGCCCACACAAAAACACCTGGGACCCCTCATGGTGGCCCACCACGCTAGGCCCTGCACCCACCCCCGCCAACCATGCACGCAACCTCGGCATCATCCTAGACTCCTCCCTCTCGGTGACCCAACAAATCAACACTCTCACCTCTTCATGCTTCAACACACTCTGTATACTGAAAAAAACATTCAAATGGATCCCCACAGAGACCACTCATCAGCAGCAGACTTGATTACGGAAACGCCCTCTACGCCGGCACCACTCTAAAACTCAAGCGCAAACTACACGCATCCAGAACTCAGCAGCACGACTCATCCTCGACTTCCCCCGACACAAACACATCTCTCCACACCTCAAATCCCTCCACTGGCTCCCCATTGACAAAAGGATCACCTTCAAGATCCTCATCCTCGCACACAAATCACTCCACAACACAGGCCCTGCCTACCTCAACGAGAGTCACCTTCCACACCCCCACACGAAACCTCCGCTCAGCTGACCTCTCTCTCGCCTCTGTCCCCGGCATCAAACACACCACCACCAGGGGCAGATCCTTCTCCTACCTTGCACCCAAAACCTGGAACGCCCTCCCAACCCACCTTCGCAAGACCCAAAACCTACTTCTTTTCAGGAAGGGCCTCAAAATCTGGCTTTTCGAACAGTGATCCTCCCAGCCCCTTTCCCTCCCCCCACCCCCTCCCCCAGCGCCTTGAGACCCTCACGGGTGAGTAGCACGCTTTATAAATCTCTTTGATTGATATATATAGATCTATCTCTTTATATATGAATATGTGACAGAACAACTAGGTCCTAAACAACTATAGCCTAAACCACTACTGCTAAACAACTAAAAAAGTCTCTACAACTAAGTACTGAACAACTACTGTCTAAACAAATATTGTGCCTGAATAACAATTGCCTGAACAACTTATACATATATATATTCTAAACAACTAATAAACCATAAAAACCAAAAGGAAAGCCTTACCTTAAAATTAGTTGTTCAGGCAATTGTTATTCAGGCACAATTGTTGTTTAGACAGTAGTTGTTCAGTACTTAGTTGTAGAGACTTTTTAGTTGTTTAGCAGTAGTGGTTCAGGCAAGTAGTGGTTTAGACCTAGTTGTTCAGGATGTTTCCCGTATTTGAGATCTATAGGTGCAAAGCACAGGCTGCTGCCTTATATGGTGCCGAACTCTGGGGATTCATAAATCTAACCCCATTGGTTACCCAGGAAAATAATTTTATGAGGGGGGTACTGGGTCTCCCTCCATCTACTCCACTGATTCCTCTAACCTATGATATTAACATGAAACAAATTGGCAAATTGGCAGCCCTGAGGCCCTTGCTTTACTGGTGTAGACTTTGGACAACCCCTGAATTGATCCAATATAGGCAAGCACTAATTGAGATCATGGACTTGGACAAGGCCATCTCCCTTCCATAGCTCCATTATATAAGGCAATGCTTTTACAATCTAGGGCTGAAATTTTATTGGGAAGAACCGCATACACTCACATCACAATCTAAGATCCGACTAAAACAAGTATTTTGGGACTTCACCCTAAATAGCCCTCTTTACAGCAAGGATCTAGGTAGACTAACCTTAAGTTTCCTGGATACCAAACCATTACCGAGTGCTAAGGAATGGATAGATACTATACAACCCAGATGAGCAAAAGTTTTATTTATGAAGCTTCGATATGGGATTCTCCAGGTTAAGGCTTTTACTTCTAAATGGGGCCCCTTGAATGGGAGAAGCCATGAGGCGACTTGTGGACTGTGTAATATGGAGTCTCCTGAAACGACGGATCATGTACTTTTAAACTGCAAAGCTTATGATAAACCAAGGAGGAAATGGATTCGACCTATTTGCAGGATCGTTGGAATCAGGAAGTATAATGAAGCAGCAAGATTCTTGAGATCTAGTACGATACCATACGTTGTTTTTGGTTTAAGCCGGTTTCTACTAGCAATTTCATTTATCAGAGACAAGGCGGGCCTGAGGTTCTAGGTGCTTTAACGCAGACAAAACCCCCACAGTTAATCTACGGTCCCCAATTCGATAAATGGGAGCTGCCTTTTGTAATCCAATGGTCTGTGGGTACACATTTAGCCAAGGATATATTTAGCCCAGGGGATACTGACAATGCTCGGGATGAACTTGAATTGTAATATTATTTTGCCCCTTAGCACAAGGTCTGTAGTCATTGGGAGTTTTTTTTTTTTTTTTAAGCTACCTAGAATTGTTAATTCACACTTATGAAACCAGCTTTTAGATCCAGTTATTTAGTTATTTTTATTTTAATTAGTCCTCCCCTACCTAAACAAATAAGTTCCTGACGGCACGGGAGGCAAATTTTAAGGGCTTTATAAAAATGTATTACTGTAATTGATTTTTATGTATTGCTTTTAAGACCAACATTGGCCATTATCCAGTCAGTCTGTGTTTAGTAGTTAAGTGAATATTAATTGTTACTGGAATAACGTGATCCTTGTATTACTTGATTGGATCCCTTTTTATAGTTTTTTAGCCGAATATAGGCATGTATGAAAGAAAGAAATTGTTGGGCATTAGAGATTGTTACTCAGCTCTTAAAATTAGCAAAACAAGCCCACATGTGATGGTGGTATGTACATTGCCAAGATTTTTAGAGGCAATTTGGTATGCTAGAGGCAAATGTCTTTCAAAAAAGCATGGATTCTATTTTTACAAATGACACTATTTGTGCTTACTCATAGTACTAGAGACTAAGTGAATTTTTTTGCCACTACATAGTTATTGCTACTAATAGTGAGATAACAATCCCAATTGTTTTTTGTACAAAGATTTGTATTTATAGTTATTTTATAATACTTTTATGGTGATTTGCATGGTGATGCGTATTGTGTATTTTTATAGTGTTTTAATTGACAAATTGCTTATTTTTACAATATTCATATTCACAACTTGCCTATCTGTATTGTAGGGCCCTGGGGGAGTCCTGGATTCGATTTTTTTTAATGTTATGATGGGTTTGATTTTACCGATTTCCTCAAAGTGTTTTTCGTCTTTTTTTTAGAAATGTAAGAATTTTATTGGTATGCTTTTATGGTATTGTTTTGCCGAAATAAAGCTGAAATTGAATTTAATTGAATTGAAACTCTTCACCCACACTTTCTAGGCACAATATAACTCTGACCAAGCATATCTCAACAATCACATCTGCTTTAATAAACTTGTCAGATGCAACCCCATGTCTGGACTCCTATAATCCCACACATGTGGAAAACCAGAGCTGGTGGTCGAGCCTTCTCCTAGGCGTCACACCTAAATCACAGAACATCTTGCTGATACACATAAGAGCCTCCCCCTCACTTGCTCAATTCTGCAAGAAGCTGAAGACCTGTGTCTAGCCTCACTAGGCCCTATGTGTGGCTAGACTCACACCTGATCAGGGCCAGTATACCTTTCCGGTTAATAGTGCCCACTACAAATTTGCATAACATAGCAAGTGTATAAGTTGCATAGCACATGTGAGCTACAGTGTGGCTTTTCACCACTTCCCACAGAAATCTTACAACTAGTTGTGTTGTTCTGATCCACACTTTACATAAAAAACTAAGCAAAATACTGGTTTGAGGACAAAATGCTTAATTCAGGCAGAAACGTCTCTTGGAGAGACATAAACATTTTCCACTCACACCAGTCTCTTGTAAAATTTCATGTATGCAAATTAGCAAATATTTTATACATTTTATGTAATAAGAAATGTGGATATTACATGAGGTTACACTGATGTAACAGTTTTGCCCTGGTCTAAAACGTGTCATCAGGGCTGCCACTACAGTGTGAAATCCTTTCAGTCCAAAAGCTGCAACAATGACATGTCAGAAAAAACCCTGCTGGCTTGTTTTTAAGCCTGCTTCCAGCAATATTTATGTCACCATTAAAATGGGCAGTACAAGGCCTAAGTCGATAAAACATAAATGAGAATATGCCAAATATGAGGCTAGAATATCTCTGCAATAACATGTTTTTAAAAAAACTTAATTTTCAAAATTTTAGTAATACAACACCCATCAAATGAACTTTGAAGATTTATTTTTTCCAAATCTCAGTTACTGCACATTATGTATGATGCCCATCTGCCCACAAGCTGTATCCAGCAGACTTTTAACAACCAACTTGTAACCAGAAAATTCCTATCATAGCAGTGGCATAGCTAATACCACCTTTTATGCGTTACTCATATGTATATCCACTATGTCAATCCCAATAATACATAAATGATTTTACCCCTGGTCCCTAGTCTTGGTCCCAGAACTGTAGAAGTCTTGCAGTACATACACCCACGTCACTAAGTCCTGTATCAGCTATTCATCTTTTCTGCTGGGGCCCACTCCATCACATCCCCAACCCACAATTTAACATTAGAACTCATCTCACCAAACCATCCTATTGCTATACACCGTTATGCAAGCCACAGGACTAATTGTAAAAACATGTTATTTTATTTTGTTCTTTTTAGGTTGGGCTGTGATGTCTAACATGCACTGCTGTGGTGAAATACCTATTTGAATTCCAGTGACTTCCTTCACCCTTTCAGTAACATCAACCTAGAAACCCAACACCGCAGAGCAATTACAAGTCAATGAAGAAATTAACATGTATCTACCCTACATTTTGGGATCTCTTCAGGTAAATTGTACTCACAATAATTGATGTAAGGTAAGTGAGGTGTAGGAAGTTCAAACGGATACATTTAAAATTGGAATTACTCAACACCTTCTTCACCAACTCGCAAGGCATCATCCAATAATTTTCAACAAAATTCTCACCCCAATTTGTCTCCCATTCAATTTTGGCTTTCAGGAGAGTTTGACTTTGACAGAGTTCTAAGCTTTGCCTATCAAAGAGATCAGTAGACTACCCAACACTAACAGCAGGATACCCACCAACACACTGGATGGTAGTGGTGCATCAGGCATTCTTGTCCAAATCACCCTGGCCATACCAGTTATATTAGAATACTGAAGAAATTGCCCCGCTCCATTGCCAAATGCAACATGTGTTTTTTGGAAGGCAATGAAAACTCTCTGGGGTAAAAATCACCAATCTATACACAGCCCCCTTTCATCCGTTGAGCCATCAACATTGTGGAGTCAATTCTCCAAAATAGTTGTAAATCCAATATATTGAGCTTTTCTGCAAGTGGAGTCCTGGTAATTTTTCCCAGACTGCAGAATTCTACTTCACTATGTAGGGAACCACGCATTCAAGCCTACAAATCCTCATAAGTAATGACGCCAATGTAGTATCCCCATAGGTGCTATTCAAGAAGTGCTTCTTGCAGTTATCTTTGGCTGCATCCATCTGGCAGCATATTGTATGTGTGCCACATAATGATACAGTTAGGTCAGTGAGGGCCAAATGTCCTTCCTTCTGATTGAATTTCAAAATTTCCAATGCCACCTTGCTCTGCCTGTGAAACCATATGAGAGAAGTTAGCAGGCTGTTAAATTGTTTAAAAGTGGCTAGCCTCATGGGGCAGAGAGAGTTCTGGATTGTTTCCAGATAACGTAGGAGCAGGAAAATCTTCGCAAAGACGACCCTTCCTATAATGGAGAGTAGGCGTATGTTCCAAAATCCTATAGACAAATGTAGCCCATCAAAGACGTTCCCCACGTTATAAGTATACTGCTTTTCCTCCCTCATGGCGACCATAACCACCAGATACCTAAACTTATCTTCCTCCCAGATAAGGCAATTGCTCCTTCAGGAGCCCTGCCAGTGTTCCCAGTGGATGTAGTATTGTGTTGCATTTGTTCATCTTCAAATCTGCCAATTTGTCAAACCATTCCATATGATCCAAAGGTTGTAGCAATGATCCCCTAGGGGACTGAAGGCAAAGCAAATTATCACTTGCATATAGGAAGACTGTATGAGTGTTACTCCCTCTCACAATCCACCAGTCATGCATTACTTGCCTAATCAAGATGGCCAATGGCACAAGGGCCACAGTGAAGAGCAGAGGTGGTAGAGGGCACCCCAGTGTGATACCTCTCCCAGTAACGTCGTTGTGTACCCTACCTACCCTGATCTAGCCCTTAGGTCTGAGGACAACAGCCAAACCCAGCCACAGAAATTTGGACCAAAGCCCATGGCCCTCCACACCTCCATTTAATAGCCCCAACTCAGAGTGCCAAAAGCCTTCTCCAGGTCCGCCAACACCAGTGAGTCTCTACACTAACATATTTTAAAGTGCTTTCTTACTGGATAGGTTGAGGCAGCGTTTTTAAAGGTCTACTTAAAGAATATCAATCAAATTCACTTGATAAAGAAAAGCTAATAAATCTATTGTGGCAATCTGTTATTTAATAAAAATCTAATTTTTTGGTGAACTTATTTTTTCAAAATATTGCCAAACATATACATTCTAGGAAGGTTAGCCATGCCCATCTCAGAAAAGGCAGCTCAGTAACCTGTGCCTGCCAGGCTCTCACCTCCTGCAGTGACAATAGTAATTAAATGTACCCACCTCAGAGCTGGGAGATCCCTGTCTACAAGACAGAGGAAGCTAATGAAAGGAGCACCAGCCATAACTCATCTAAGAATTGTGAAGGGGGAAGGACAGTATACAGCCACATGACAGTACAGACAAGAAACATATTTATTTTGTTGACCTGGGTATAGTGGAGGCCAGCTTTTAAAGTGGTTCTCTTACTTGCTAGGCTGGCAGAACTTCCTGAGAGGAGTGTCAAAAATGGACTAATTACATACATTGAACTTGTAAGCTGGAAAGGATGGCAAATTACCCCAGTGACAAGACTTTGGCGGTCAAAATGTTAAGGTTTACCCCTCTGTAAGCTTTTGATGGAAAAACAGGGCTTCAGATGATCCTCTAACCTAATCCAAATTACCGAACCTCTTGAGGCCTTCTGTAGCCATAGTGTCATGCCTGGCAAGGGACATTGAGCTCTAAAAAAGTAACTAAGGGCCTGATTTAGATTTCAGCAGATGGGTTACTCAAACACAGACGTGTCGGATATCCCGTCCACTGAAATCTAAATCCTATTTTTTCCTATCGGATTTAGATTTTGGTGGCTGGAATATTTGTCCTCATTGTGATGGAATAACCCATCTGCCGACGTGTTTTTTTTATCAGGCCCTAAGTCAGAAGCACAGAAGCAGGAAAAGGTGCACAAGTGATCTCTGCAATAAAATGACCTCAGTGACTACATATTTATAATTGGTCCTGATCACATATTGTGTCACCAAAACAGACAGTGTCAGAGGGATCTCAAATTCAGAACCAGCATCCAAGTTTTGCATCTGTCTGTAAGTTTCAACCTGATGAGTAACTCTGTGACCAGTGCAAGCATCTGGCCTTTACCTCATCAGCACTTCATTGTGATCACTCTACAGTTGGGTCTAGGGGGACTCAGTCACTCACAACCATAAACTAAAGATGTCTTTGACTTTCCTGATTGTTTTCTATATATGTTTTTTTGCTTTTTTCTTTAAAAAAATTATCTCCTGATCTCCATTATCATTTTTGTAAATTCAGTATAATTTCAATCATTACATCTTTTCTTTACTATTTTATTTCCTGACTTTAATGTTATTATGGTGCTGTTAAAATAGAAGTGTTCCAAGAGGTTACTGCAGTTTCCCAAGACCTTTTGAGATTTTTGGTACCTGACTCTTTTGCCTCTAAACCCACAGACAATAGAAACACTTTGGCCCTCATTATGAACATGGCGGTCCGTTCCGCGCCACCGGTGGTGGCAGTAAAAACCGCCAACAGAGGAACGGGCCGGACGGCCAAATAATGAACCAAACGAAAGACAGGCATCCCAAAAACCACCCACCGCCAGCAGAGGAGTGCCGACGTTGACAGCAGAGTCCACCCACAGGCCGACAGAAAGGCCCAAGCTGCCCATCAAATAATGAACCACCAATCTGCCGCCAGTTCTGGGGCGGGAACCACCGCCACGCAAAGCCAGGTGGAAATGAACAAAATATTAGGAAACACTCACCAGAGGGCCATACAACGTGCCGAAGCAGACATGGATAGAGAGCTGCAGATCATGCCAGCCCTGCTCCTTGCCATAGACCTCCACGACCGAGACCGCCAACTAAGACGGCAATGGTAAGTACTGCATTCTACTAAACAAGGGAGGAAATGGCACAGTTGCATACCCACCCACCCTGCTACGCCCCCCTAACCCTTCACAGCAGCACCAGTCATACACCCCACAGCAAGAGGTACTTACCCGGCACAAGGCTAATCCAACTTGAACCAAAAATTAAACAAAAGACCAGGGTTCAACAGCGTGCCGCCAAAACACAGGCAACACAGAAATCTTTAATGTGAAGCTCACAGAGCCAAACAGTCCAAACAGGGCCAATGGCCAGTCCGTATGGCTACAATTGCCATGGGCCACAACGGACCCAACCTGACTCCCACAAGTGCATGGTACTCCACCTAATGGGGAAACATGGAACGGGGGCAGGGGGTTTGGAGGTGGGGATTTGCGACACAGGTGGGTCTTGGACTTTCGTTTGGAAGGTGGAGGGGGGGTGGGTTTGTCCTTTGAAGGGGGTGGGGGGAGTTTAGACCGGGTGGAGCTAGATGGACTCCGCTCAGTCTGGGCCTTTTTTTTTTTGGGGAAGGGGCACGGGAATGTGAAGGGCGGACAGGGGCGGGCTGTGATGTGGAAGGAGTGGAAAGGGCAAGGAGGTGAGCACTTTTGGGGACAAGATGGGATGGGCCAGTGGGTCTGAAGATGTCAGCACGGGAGAGGAAAAGTTTCTTCTGAGCAATTGGGGTGGTCCTGGATGAGGGCGTGGGAGTGGAGGCAGAGGCAGTGGATGTATGTGGTGTAGGGGTGCATGTAGTGGGTGCAGGTGACTGAAGAGTATGCTGTGGTGTGGTGGATGTCTGATGGGTGGGTGTCTTGGTGCGTTTGTGTGTTTTTTGGAGGGGGGTGGACACAGGGGGAGAAGACAGGCAGCTAGTGTGGATGTATGTTGTGTGGGTGTCTGCAAGTCTGGTGAGTGTACTGCTTGTGTCAACTACAGTAGTTGTGGTGAGTGCAGGTGTGGTGTATGGGGTGCATGTATGAATGTCTACTACTGCGGTGAGTGCAGTAAGAGGAGCAGCAACAGTGACTGAAGGTGCAGTGCATGAGGGTGTGGATGTAGAGGGGACAGACAGGAAGGCGGAAAAGGTGGGCACACTGGGGGAAGTGGATGTTGTTGTGTGTGCATGTGTCTGTTGGCTGTGTGAATGCTTGTGGTGGGAGGTGTGGTGCTTGTGTTTTGAAGTGTGTTTCTTGTGTGTTGATGTGTTAGACTGCATGTCTGAATGTGTGCCTTGGACGGGTGAAGGGAATGGGTTGCTGGAAGAGGTAGAGGAGGCTGGAGGGGGTGGAATGGCCAGGGAAACTGGCTGCCGTCCGAGAGGAGGCCAGAGGCTGAAAAGATCTCTGTAGGGCAGACACGGCACCGTGAATGCCATCCAGATAGGCGTTTGTCTGCTGCACCTCTGATGCTAGCCCCTGGATGGCATTGACAGTGATTGTCTGCCCTACAGAGATGGTTCTCAGGAGGTCAATAGGCTCCTCTGTGAGGGCAGCAGGGCTGACTGGGGCAGGGGAGGAGGTGCCTGGGGTGAAGGAGACGCCCACCTTTCTGGGTGAGCGGGCACGCACAACTCTGTAGGAGCAGAAGGGAGTGCGGTGATGGAATGGGGGGTGGTGGAAGATGTTACAGTAGTGGTGTGGCCACTAGGGTCCGCCACTGATGGGGAGCCCCCATCGGAGGAGGTCTCGGAGTCACTACCTCCTGTGGTAATTGCCTCCCCCGTGAAACTCCCCTCGCCCTCCCACCCACTGGTCCCTTGGGCGTCGGTTGTCTCTGCCTCCGAGGATCCGTGGGCCGCTGCTTCCCCACTTGCCGGTGCCTCAGCTCCCTCGCCAGATGTTGATGCTGTGCCAAAGCAACAAAAGAGAACAGGGATGGGAGACAAAACAGGAGGGACAATTGTAAGTAGCTGAATGGAGGCACATAATGGCAAGCCATACACCCACCCAGAAGACACACCCAAGAGGCAGCAGCGTTCACTATGCCCATGGTCATGCCCCTGACTACTGACCACAGTACTGCTCTACGCCCACCCCCTGGACTACCTAAAGAGGTGACGTATGGGAGACCTGACAAAGACACTCATACACCCTTTGGGGACCATAAAGTAGATGGACACGAGTCGAAGTCCCTGCCTCTAAGCAGCATGAACCCTAATGCACACCCAGACATCCTTCCAGACTAAAGTATGTGAAATGAGTACTCACCCCCTTGTGACTGCTGTGCAGCCTTCAAGCGCCCATCCAGGTCTGGGTACGCCACTGCCAGGATCCGTCACATGAAGGGGATCAGTGCCCAACGGGCACCCCTTCCACATTGGGAGGACTTCCCCAGCTGGGCTTCACTGATCTCACGTGCCCAGTGCCGCAGGTCCTCCCACCTGTTTCTGCCGTGGGTGCGCCGCCAGTTGTAGACCCCCAATATCTGCACCTCCTTGGCAATGGCATGCCAAAGTGCTCTCTTCTGGTGGGCGCTGACCTAAAAGGGTGACACAGAAATGGAACCCAGAGGTCAGGCACTTGCACGATAGGTACAGCTGGCTATTCGTCCACTATGGGACTGACAGTACTGTCAGACATACAGGACATATGCACGCAGCATGCCATGCACCATGGCACATGCAGGCTCAGAGGTGCACACATACGTCCAATCAACACCATCCATTACACACACAGTGCCTCCCAAACCCAGACTCACCTGTAACTCTGGCCATCCGTACAGTTTTGCATACAGGGGCAGGACCCCGTCCACTAGCTTCTCCAGTTCCTCCTGTGTGAAGGCCGGAGCCCTTTCCCCTGCAGCACGAGGCACATCCATAGCCAGAGGCAGGCCACAGCAGTACACACAGTGGAGTACCTGTCCGCACAATATCAGGGAGTCAAGTGAATATTCGATGATGAACTCGCATACGTTTTGCGGCGGTGTGCACCGTCACCGCCGGCCTCGACCATGATACGCCAGGAATTCCCATTGGCATCCATGTTAACCAATGAGGGTGTCTGCGGTGGTAAACACTGCCTTATGCTGTGATGTCAACCGCTAGCGGAATGAGATCGCTTCCACAATGAAAGGGCAGAATTACAGAGGGCAGACATTTTGCCATGACCTATGCATCTAAAAAATAAACGTTTCACAATGCAGGCCCTACTAGCCACATGAAGCACCTAGGCCTCTGTCCATTCATTATTCTACCACACATGAAATATTCTGTTCACTCTTTGTGATGTACATGTATTTCTGTCAGGTAGCAGTTAATGTAGAGTCACTACAATGAACCATGCAATGCACAAATGATGACAAGTGTGCCTATGTATGTGTCTTCATCACACCTTTTTGAAACCCCTCGTAGGTACCGACCCTTGTGGCGAGGAAGGGCACCATCGGTGTACAGACCACTTGTGGATATGAGGACCATGGTGGAGCGTCAGATCATAATCAATTACAGACTCACACGTGCAACAATTCAGGAACTTTGTGCTTTACTGGATCCTGCACTAACTCTGGGAAATCGTAATCAGCATGCCATCCCAACTGAAGTTCAGGTGCTCTACACACTCTATTTCCTGGCCACTGGCTTGTTTCAAGTGACAGTGGGCATGGGTGCTGGATTTTCACAGCCAATGTTCAGCATGGTACTGACAGGATTTCTGAATGCATTTGTACAGCACCTGCAGTCCTATGTGAGGTTTCTCCAAAGTTCTGACCTCCCTGCCATCAAGTCTGAATTCTATGCCTTTGCCAACATACCCCATGTTATAGGTGCCATCGATGACACCCACATACCGATCATCCCCCCAAGAGTGAGTGAACAGGTGTACAGAAATAGAAATAACTTTCATTCCATGAACATCCATTTGGTATGTACTGCAGACCAGTATGTCTCACATGTGAATGCCATGTTCCCAGGTTCAGTCCATGATTCCTTTGTGTTGAGGAAAAGTAGTGTTCCACAGAAGATGGAACAACTCCAAGAGGACAGAGGGTGGATCATAGGTAAGTGTGCCTGTCACTAACTGACACATAGCAGACAGCCAGGCTCTCTGACTAAGGGGCATAACAATGATGACTCTGTATTGCACCTTTTTCTAGGTGATTCTGGCTATCCCAACTTGCGTTGGCTCCTGACACCAGTGAGGAATCCCAGCATGGATGCAGAGAGGAATCACAATGAGACCCATGGACGTACTAGGAGGGTGATAGAGCGAACTATAGGTCTCCTGAAGGCTAGATTTTGTTGTCTACATATCTCTGGGGGTTCCTTGGCCTGTAGGGCCTGATAAGGTGTGTAGAATAGTGGTGGCCTGCTGCATGCTGCACAACGTGGCAGTGAGACATTCTATCCCCCTCTTGGAGGTGGAGGGTGCTGTATGTCCTGATCAGAGAGGTGAGGAGAGTGATGGTGATGATGAGGAAGGGGAAGATGTCAATTCCAGGAACCAACTGATACAATTCTACTTCCAGTAAATGTGTGGGGCTTGGGCCTGACATTGGGGTTTGTAACAGTGTTACAGGTGTGATATGTGTTTTATTGGTTGATGTGAGTGAATAGTGCTATTTACAGTGATGGCAAGTCGTAAGGGGTGGGTGTTCTCAAGACCAACATGGTGGCAGCCTTGTTGGTACTAATGATGGGTCCATCTTGTCTTACAGTAGTTCATATTGCTTCTTAGCAATGTGTGGTTGGTGATTGGGTGGGATGGTTGCTGTGCAGATTTTTGCTGAATTACTTTTTGAAGGGGGCCTTGTTCTTTCCTGGGGTTCCAGTGCCATATCTTGGCCTGAGGGTCAGTTTGGGCGCCTGCTGTTGATCTTCAGGGGATGACATGGTAGGCCCATGGGTTTCCTGTGAGGGTAGTTCCCGGGATGTTTCTGCTGATTGGGTACTCTGATGCTGGTTGTCCGGTGCTGTTGTGGGGGCCTCTTGCCTTGTGTGGTTGTCAGACTGGTTTTGGACCAGCTGCAGCAGTGCTCCTGCTATGGTGGCCATTGTGGTGTTGTGTTCTTTCCACTGCTCCATGGCCTGATGGTGGTGTTCCTGCTGCATCCTCTGACTGTGCTCCAGGGTGGACACAATCTGTGCCAACCTGTCATGGGTATGCTGGTAGGCCTCCAATACCTCTGATATCACGTCCTGGGCTGCTGCATCCATCCTGTGGCCTCCTCCCTGGCCCACTGCCACCCTTGCACTTGCCCTAACCCCCTATGCCTGTGTCCCCTGCACAGGTCTGGCAGTACCACTTGTACTGGGGCCCTCGCCTTCCTGCATGTTGGGAGTGGGAGACTGTGGCCTGTGTACCTGTGTTCCACCAGTCTGTGGCCTGAATACACTGGTGTGGGGACGGTTGCCCTGGGCTGCTCGTTTTGGCTGGGTGGTAGGGGTGACAGTGGTTTTCTGGGTGGGGCTGCTGCATGGTGACAGTCCAGGACTGTGTGATGGGCCTACCTGCTCATCAGTGTCCAGGGATCCTTCACCAGTGTCCTGTGAGGTGCCTCTCTCTCCCTGGGGGGCACTGGCACTCCTTGTCCCGTCCATTAGGGTTGCATGGGTGGTGGTGCCTGTTGGGGGACATGGACATGTCTGTTACAGCTGCAGGAATGTTTGAGGTGAACAGGACTGGGTAATTTTGTGCTGGTGTTACTTTCAGTGGCCTTCCAGGGTGCCTTTGTGAGGTTGACATTGCAATTAGCGCCAGTGTGGGGTTGCATTGGGGTGGGGGGTGTCGTTCCATTGTGGGTACTTGCAGGGGTAGGTGTCTGTGCACAGGGGGAGGGATGTGGACCTGTTAATGGGTTTGTGGTCATGCAGGGGGGATGTATTTAGTGGCTGATGCCTGGGTGGGGTGTTGGTCCTGATGGGTGTGGGTGGGGTGGGGTCATGCATGCATTACAGGCATGGTGTATATGGGGTATATGTTGATGACTTACCTGAGTCCATTCCTCCAGTGAGTCCAGTGAGTCCCTCAGGGTGCAGGATGGCCAGTACCTTTTCCTCCCAGTCTGTGTATTCAGGTGGTGTTGGTGGCGGTCCTCCCCCAGTCTGCTGCACTGCGATGTGGTGCCTTGATGCCATGCCCCTGACCTTCCCCCGCAGGTCATTCCATCTCTTCCAGATGTCGTCCCTGATGCGTGGATGGTGTCCCACTGCATTGACCCTGTTCACAATGGTCTGCCACAGCTCCATCTTCCTTGCGATGGGTGTGTGCTGCACCTCAGACCCGAATTTTTGTGGCTCCACCTTCAAGATCTCATCCACCATGGTTCTTAATTCCCTTTCGGTGAAGCGTGGATGTTTGGGGGTGACATAGTGAGTGTGGTGAACGGTGTTGGGGCTGGTAACGAGGTGAGGGTGCTCTGCTGTGGGTCGGTGTGCGTCTCCTGTATGCTGGCGTTCGCTGTCTGCTTCTGGTGCTCTCAGTCTTCTTGGCCTACTTTCATTGCAAAGGATTGTGGGGTATGTCTGGGAGTGTTTTATGGGATTCTGGATGTGTGTCAGGTGTGTGGGTTATGTGCTTATCCAATGTGTGCACTTCTTGCTGTTGAGACCACTGCCCGCCAAGGTGATTTGTGCATCATTATTTGGAGGGCGGGATGTGGGTGTGCTTGGCGGTGGCGGGGTGTGGAGGTCCGGGATTCCCGCCGACAGGGTCATGGCGGGGAGTGGTGGTCTGGTGATTTTTGGCAGAGATGGGATTTTCGTGCATTATATGGCGGGTTTCCACTCACCGCCAACTGCAGGATTCTGTTCACCGCCGCCATGGCAGTCGGGGGGGGTTTCCCGCGGTGCAGCCTTCCTTGGATGTGCAGTTCAGCAGGGAAAATCAAACCCTTGGCAATACTTAGGCAGACACCCTCAAAATCATAGTGAAGGCACAGGTGAGATATGAGGTGCCACACTGGGTTAGGCCATAGAAGAGAATGAACAGGAAAATGGAGCCTGATGAAAGCAAGGGATTTCCACATAATTTCTGGATGATTGATTTGAGCCCTTGCCATATCTATGATGTTATAACTTGGGTCTCTAGTTGGCAGAGGTATGCACTCTGTCCAAGTAGGGACACAGTCCTAGTAAGGGTAAGTCAGATATACACATTAAATTAACCTGTGCTCAGTCTCTGGTAGCATGGCACAGAGCAGGCAGTCTTAACTAGGGCTGGGTGGAGCTCAGAGAGTTTCACTCCGTGAAATTCTGCAGGGTGACCGAAAGACTCAGTGGAATTTCACGGAGTTCTGCATGCAGGTAGAGTAGTACTCAGCCTCCCCTACAAGGAATGGACTATTGCTGACCCTGCTGCTAAAGCCAGAGTGGGACCCTTGCTTTGCCTGTTCTGAAAGTATCACAGCTGAGTTTTGTTGTCCCTGGGCTGAAAGTCACAGACCGAGGTTCCTGTTGTTCATTACTCTGACAAAGTGTTGTGTAGCTGTGCCGAATCTCACAGAAAGAAAATGCCTGAAAACAGCTCTGTAGTTATGACCTGCTCCTTACCAGCCCCTACCCCCTCCTCACCTCTCTGGGCACCAGCTACTGCTCCTCCGTGGGCACCGTGTCCGCTGCAGGCAGGGTGCTCCACCTGTCCAGAATTTCCTTGTGCGTTATGTGAAAGAGAAATCTGTTGTGCGTTTGCATTCCTTGACTAACTGACAGCTTCTGGCCCGTAATTATTGTGAGCAGGGCTTGAGATGAGGGGAGCCCTCACAGGTGCTAAAGCCATTCACGAAGGTTGAAACCTATTCTGTTAGCAGTGAGGAAGCCTGATGGCGTAGTATTAGTTAAAGGGACGCCTCATAGCATAGGCTAGGGACGTCATTTTGGCTCATTGACTGTCACACATCAGAAATTGTAAGGAACTTGTGGATTAGATGGAAAAATGCTTACAGGTTGTTCATTGGCAGCGGTTCTCCGCCCACTACACCTGCACCGGTCTTTTCACCAGCAGAGAATGAAATGTAGCCAAATGCTATTATGGAGAGATGTGCCACTACCAACATGGTGGCCACTGCGCGGTCAAAGTGATGTCCAATACAGTCTGGTGTAAGGCAGAAGTGTCTATGTTGACAGCTGCAGCTGGGATTCGTGAGCGGATGTTTAGCTCTAAGGGAAAATGGATAATTCTGGCACACAAGAAAGGCATCTCCAGTGCCCCAATGATACTATGAGTCCCTCAGAAGAATGTTTGGGTCGCAAGAGAAGAATCGAAGAACAGTTGAAACAAGTAAAGGCAGGGCATGATGGGAGAGGGTGACATAATGGAAAAGCAGTAAATGAGACCTAAGCCTCCATTACGCAGTGCTGATTCATAATGCATGACAAAAAAGAGGCGCAGGACACACTGGGGTTCAAGAGGACCCCCTGGACTCCAAGAGAAGCATCATAATAGGCGAGAACATAGAACATAAATTGAAATTAGGAACCCATGGCTGCAATGTAGCACATTTCATGCTTGCCAGGCCTGGGTCATTTAACCCAATTCAAGTTTAATTTATTCGATTTATAGTTTTCTATTATTGTTTGAACTACGATCTTCAAAAAGCTCATGTATTTTGTCTAAAACGCCAGTGCTGTATGAATTAAGTGTGTGCGCACCATTAAACTCCATTCGGCTGACGGTAGGTGGAGTTTTTTGCAAACACCATGCTCCAAGCAGAGCGGGATGTAGCAAAAACTCTGAGAACTCTGCCAGCGGAGCAGAGTTTGCCATCCACCCTTAGTCTTAATTTAGGAGGTAATGTGTAAGTATTTGTGCAACACTTAGAACAGTAAAACATTGAAAGCACCACACAAAAACAATCCACACCAAGTTAGAAAAATGGATCTTAATTTAATGAACATAACAAGACCAAAATTACAATAATCCAAAAAGTAGAAGTCAAGATAAGAATTTGTAGAGAATTTCTGCAATTGTAGTGCTTAGAAGCTTAAAGCTCTGACCTGGGCTATCTGGTCATGCTAGACCAGGGTAAATCCAAAGTTCAGGCTGACCGTAATGGAGCGTGAACTGGCTACAGGGACCAACCTTGTCCAGCTGAGACAGTATCTTGGGTAGGGGGTTGCGTCGACATCAAGGATCTGATGCGAGGAGCAAAGGACGTGATGCAAAGGCAATGCGTCAGTTTTGATGCGTTGTTATTGAGCCGCGCAGTCATCGATGCATTGTCCTCCGTGTGCGGCATTGAACCATTTTCAATTAAGGTGATGCATCATTGTTGAGTCACGCAGCTGGCGATGCGAAGGGTGATGCACCAGGGCCAATAGAGATGCATCAATCTGGAGCCACGCAGTCAGTGATTTAAAACCCTTCTCCTCAGTGGCAGCCGCAGCGCATCAGTATCGAGGAGGGATGCAGTGGTTCCATTCGGCACAGTGGCAAAGGCAAACAAAAAAAGATGTGTGAAAGTGGGGCAAAGCAGGCAAAAAGTTTGGGGGAAGACCACCAAAAGGATGTCAGGTCTAACACATGAATAAAAACTTTTGAGAAAAACCAGTCAGTCTCTATGTACATCTAGATCTGTTTGGGAAGCCAAGAATAAAAGGTGCTAGTAAGAAAAGATGAAGAGTCAAAGCTATAGAATATTACTGATTTGTTCTAAATTGTGACTATCAAAAGGAAGTGGGTTGTTGGTGCTAAGGAAATGGAACAGGCAAAAAAACTCTGAGTGAAAAATGCAAAGGTTTATTTTGTATGAATTTACTCTAAAGCTACGCTAAAGACAAAGTATGGCATTTCATCTATGTTAGCAAATGTGGGTATTCGCTTTGATAACACTGGTAAAGGTCATGGAATGCCTGTGGAGCAATGAACTATCCTGCTAAATTGATAGCTGAGCATAACCTACTAAGATGGTAAATTCCCTCCCCTGAAAACTGTCCTATTTATGTATGTAATCACAAGATTGCCAATTTAATTGGGAAACAGTTAGTAAAGAATAGGAATGTGGTGGGTCTACACATATCTTAAAAGCATCTGTGAAATGCGAAGAGATGCAAGAAAAAGGGTAAAACAAAAGGCAAAATGCATGTTGGAGAAGATACATGGAGGGTTTCCGATCCCATTTCCGAACAAACTGGGCAGCACTATGTGCCTGGATAATACATGAAGTGAATTAATGGACTTGCCTGGTTCTGATTTAGGCAAAAATAACCTGTCATACACACAGACCACTGAATGGGAGATAATTTGTGGTAAGCAACCTTGACTTTTATCAGTTAAAGAACATCATGATCAAAGCAATGAGTAAAGGTGGTGAGGGTCACAGGCAAAATGGCACTCACGACTTTCTCATTTGGGTAGCACTAGAGGCTTCATCAGCATGTGTTTCCAAGGAAGGCATCATGAAAGTAGTGATGGACATCTAAACGTTCGAATGTTAAATACCTCCACTACAAAGCTATCACAATGATCCCAGCACTTGCTCTCATTTTAGTCTGAGTAATTTATATCTTAACTGGTTGCCTTTAGTGGCCCAGGGGATTTACTTTCCCTAAGGATTTTATGATAGAGCATGTTTTATCCGAAGAGAAGTGTCATGGCTATTGTGGAAAACTAGAGTGTGAGTGATAACAGGTAAAATGCCAAAAGGTCTTAATAATATCCAACCAGACATTATCATGGACCCAGCAGTGCGGAGAGTAGTGAAGGTGTCAGTCAAATTAGCTGATAATTTTAACAGAGGAGTTCAGCAGCTTCCGTTGGTACCTTAAAGGGATAAATCTATGGACACCCTCCAGTAAAGTAAGCAGCACGTTTTGAAGGGCCTTTACTAAAAGAAGACATAGGGCCAAGGCTAGTTCATTGCCTAGTTGAACAAAAACACTGTAACATCTAAGAATTTAGCTTCTAACATCGCTAGGATTCCTCACTCCTTTTTCAATGAATGAAGTAACACTGGTGCAGCATGCAGCTAGCGACCTCAGTGTGATAGTTAACAATTACATGGAAGCTTTCAAAATATGGTTCAGTAAACAAGGCCAGTTGCTGTGTATTTTGCATCTGGTATTGGTGCTGCCACTTCAATGGCTTGCGCTCCAAATTATTTCAAGTGTATACTTAATAGGTGTATATGTGCTATGTTATCAGTAACCAACATGGATGACAATCTGTTGTGCCACAATTGGGGGAGGCAGAAATGTAAATTGTTAAAGAGGCCAGAAAAAGCCCTGAGATTTTGAAGCGAAATTGCAGTTAATCAGTACAGACATTAAAGTAGTTTGAGGGATGTACAAAGCATTTTTGCGGTCAGCCTGTACATATGTTAAAATCCTAAATTGCAATTAAACAATTTGTGTTTGCAGTTCGCTATTTCGAAGGGGCATGTTATGGGAGTCCCTTCCAAATGCCAAATATGAATGGGATGTTTTAATGTTTTGCTTACAAACATTAATACTTTACCCAGTCCTTGAAGGACGTGGTTAACATTCACAAATGGGAAGGGGTCCCAAGGGGACCCCTTCTGGTAATGGAAAAAAGTATTTTTGAAGAGCAGGCACTGGTCCCATGGACCACTGCCTTTTCTTAATAAATGAAACCTCAAAGTCTTTTTTTCCTCCTTTTTTTCCTTTTTAAACATCCCATTTTCGTTTCAGGGAAACTATCTACATTGCAAAACAGATTGCTTTACTTAAAAGCAATCACAGACATTATGGTCTGCTGAACTCAGCAGGCCACCATCCCTGTGATGGCTATCATTCATAATTGGCTGCAAACAGTGACCTATCTCAATAATATTCATGAGGTAGGTCGTTTTACATTGCATTAGGAATCGCAATCTAATAAGTGTATGTTTTCATAGATAAGGAATTGTGATTTCTTAGTTATGATTTAGTAAGAATCGCAATTAAGAAATGCAAACACTATGTTTTGTACATGTGGCTCTTGGTGCTTTTTTTTAAGCTAAGTCAGCTTTATTAAAATCAAAATACATATGGGTCACATACTAGCAATACAAGATATCTGTCACAATGATAATGATATAATTTTAAAAGGAATTGTAAAAGCTGTTTAACATTTTAAAAGTATAAAATGGGGAAGAAACAATGAAAACGGAACAAGACCAGTTACAATGAAAAAGATACAATGGATCTTCAACAGCTAAATAAAATAAAAAAGTAATATTCAGCAAAGCATAAAGTTAAGCTAAATAAAAATTCAAGAAAAGAGAAAATAAAGAATTCATGGTGGCTTAAAATTCTCAGATAATGTACAATTAGTAGAATTACAAGCAACAGCATTAAGATAATCAGTCAAAAGTAACCAATACAAATCTCTATTTATGGAAGGGCAGCATAAAGAGGTAAAAGCAATATCTAGTCCATGGTAGTGGCAAACATTATTCCACCAAGCCTTATAGGAAATGTTGGATGAATTTTTCCAATTAAGAGTAATTTGCTGAAGGGCTAAAGCTAATGAGATCCAACAACTTTAAATTATCATTATCTGAAACAATGTCAGCAGAGAGGCTACCTAGAAAAAGCACCAAGGGAGATAATTGGGATCGCAAATGAAAAATGGAGGTAAGCTGACACCAAACATTTCTCCAAAAAGAGATAGTGGGAGGACATTCAAAAAGGAAATGCATAAGATCTCCCTTTGGACTATCGCAGGACCAGCAGTTTGAAGTGGAGGATACAGAAAATTTTACTATAGTAGAAGGGGTAAAATAAAGGCTGTGATAAAGAAAGAAAAGTGACTGTGTGGTAGAAGCTGATCTAGATATTTTATAAGATCAATGCCACACCTTATTACAAAAGGAAACAGTCCAGGTACATCCCAAATCCAATTCCCATTGAGACTCAATTTTAGAATGGGGACGCATCAAAACAGGAGACTGAAAAAGTTTATAGATATTTGATGCCTTAGGATACAAGGTAAGAAAGGAGGACAAAGAAAAGGGTAATTCCGAAGAAGAAGGATGGAAAGGCAAAGAAAAAAGTACATCAAGAATAATTTTAATGATAAGAAGATATTTAGGCATAAATGAATCGTGACAATGAAAAAGAAGTTGGAATTGTGAAAAAGAAAGTGGAGTATCATTGGAGAATAAATCCTTGACCCACGCTATATTTCTTTGTTGCCAGGATTTCCAAAATAAAGGTTTTTTTTATTAATAGTGATAAGACAATTATGCCAAATAGGGGAATTCAGAAAAGAGGAATGAGAGACAGATGGAGGTAAATAGTGAGAACGCAGAAGAGTACAAGTATGTTGAAGAAGCCGGAAGGACATAAGAGAAATATTGTAAGAAAAGGATACCACCTCACTAGGGGAAAAAGGCAAAAGAAAAGAACATTCAATATCCAACCATAAGGGAGTAAACCTAGAGCCTGACTTGTGATACCATCTGAAATCAGGAGAATTGACTCCTCCCTCCTGTTTAGAATGACAAAGATGACTAAGGGAAATTCTAGATTTCTTATTGTTCCAGAGGAATTTAGACAATCTGGAGTCCAAATGTGTAAAATAAAAGTGCCAGGTAGAGGAAGCAGAATCATGGATAGGATATATAGAATGTTAGGAGAAATCATAATTTTAATAGAATCTAGACGACCCCAACAAGATAAAAATAAGGGACTCCATGCCAGAATCGATCTATCAACTTTCTCTAAAGCATCTGAGCTATTTACTTCAATGGACTTTTTAATGGATGAGGTGAACCAAATACCTAAATATTTAATCTTGAAAGAATTCCAGTGAAAACCAGTAATATCAAACGATGATCTAAAACAACATTTTGTTAGAGGAAGGATTTCAGTTTTATCCGAATTCATCTTATAACCTGAAATCAAAGAAAAATCCTCAATTTCCCGAAGTAGAAACGGAATCGAGAGCTCAGGATTTGAGATATATAAAAGTATATCATCTGCATGCGCCGTTAATTTTAAATGTTTCTCACCATACTGGAAACCTTCAATTTTAATGTTATTTCTAATACTGGATAGAAAGGGCTCTAGAGCTAGAATAAATAGGAGTGGAGAGAGCAGACACCCTTGACGTACACCTCGGCGTAATACAAAATATCTGGACAATTTCCCATTTACCAATATCAATGCCATTGGGGATTGATAAAGCAAAGAGATAAATGAAATGAAATGAGGCCCTAAACCATGCCAGGCTAAAGCTTTTAATAGAAAAGACCAGTCTAACCGGTCAAGCGCTTTCTCAGCATCTATGGAAATTGCCGCTAAAGAGTACGACAGAGCGGAAGCTTTGCTGAGTACATTAAAGAATGTTCTAGAATTGTCAGAAGCAAGTCTACCTTTGACAAAACGCGTTTGTTCCTTACTTATCAGCGAAGGTAAAAGGGTATCAATATGTAGGGCTAATAATTTAGCAAAGATTTTATAATCTGTATTGAGAAGAGAGATTGGTCTATAATTTTTACAGAGAGTATGATCCTTACCGTCCTTTGGAATTGGGCAAATCAAAGCTTCCTGAAATGTTCCCCGTACCACCAGAACCCATGAAGAATTGAAAAAGCAGAAAAAGTTTGGGAAGTAACATGTCAGAAAAATGTAAATAAAATTCCACTGTAAATCCACCCGGACCAGGAGTTTTACCTTTTTTTAGAGATTGAAGGGCTTTGAAAATTTCTAACGAAGTAATATCTGCTTCAAGTGAAGTAGCATCAACCAGTGACTTATTAGGGTTTGGAATATTCTTTAAATAATCATCAATCTGTAAGGGTTTCAGGACTGACTCAGGAGTATAAAGTGTCTGGTAATAATGAACAAATTCAGCTAAAATATCTTCATCCTTAAAAAGGGACTCACCAGTATCTGTAACTGTAGACTTCACATTATGGCATTGCTTTCGGACTTTTAAATAATTAGCCAGAAGCTTCCCCGCTCTATTTCGACCTCCATAATAACGGGCACTACTATGAAGAAGAAAAGAGGAAGCCTTATCCGTTGAGATTTTGTTAAATTGCAATTTTGCCTCCATAAGTTCTTGTATATTAAAATTAGAAGAGGAAGAATAATATTGATGTTCTAACCGTTTAATTTTGAGAAGCAGTGCTTGATGCTGGGCATTAAAAGTTTTCTTTTTATTAGAGACAAAATCTATTATATGACCACGAGCCGCAGCCTTAAACGAATCCCATAACAATTGTGGAGAAACGTGAAAATCTTCATTAAATCAGAAAAAATTGTCCGCAAAGGCAACAAAGGAAGTGGAAAATTTAGAGTCAAGTAACAAAGAATTATTAAATCGCCACCTGTGGGATTTGGGATGCACCGGGAGCAAGCCAAAATCTGTAATGACTGGAGCATGATCAGATATTACCCTAGGTTCAATGGAGGAGTTAATAAGATTTTGGGATAATGATTTAGAAACAAAAATATGGTCAAGTCTAGATAAGGAGCCATGTGGTGGAGAATAAGACGAAAAATCCCTACTATCAGGATTACAGGTTCTCCATGAGTCAATTAAATTACATTGTGAGAAAAATGCCTTAAATTGTTTATGCATTTTATGGGGAGAAAATGTAATTACAGTTTGCCTATCTATAAAGGGATCAATAATGTGATTGCAATCCCCTCCAATAAGAAGAAATTCATCATTATAATGCAAACATTGTTTAGTAATATTAGGCCAGAAAAGATAATCTGAATTGTTAGGACCATAAATATTACCAATAGTCATTGTAATCCCATTAATACTTAGCCTCACAAAGAGCCATCTACCATCAGAATCCGAGTCTTGCGTAATAACAATAACTGATAATTTTTTATGGCAGAGCACAATTACACCATTTTTCTTTGTAGATGAAGGAGAAGTGAAAACATAGCCCACCCAACCTTTTTTAAATTTTAGAGCTTCAGAATCCGTCAAATGGGTCTCTTGTAAAAGAACCAAGTCTGGATTATATTTAGCTAAGTGGGATAAAATTCTCTGCCGTTTAATTGGGTTAATAAATCCTTTGACATTCCAAGAACTAACTCTGAATTTACGTCACATAACCATATATATACACGAAAGGTCTTGTACCATAAATAACTGAAAGTACATATAAGGGAAAAGAAAACAGGAAAAACAAAGAGAGAGAAGAGTAAAGGGAAAAAAGCAGGAAAAAGGATGGAAAATATTAAACAAAAAAAGAAGAGACAGTACATGTCAAATAAAGACGACTGCAAAAACATACCTGAGATGAATGAACAATAGAGGAGGGGTGGTGACAGCACAGACTGAAGACGGCACAGCAAGGGAACGGAACGCATCAACGGACAAAGGTTACGAGCAAAAATAATGATCATAGAACACCAGGAACCTGTGAAAAGAAAACAATACATTAACAAAAAGGGTCTGCAGTCACGTCAATATAGTATAATGTATAAACTGCATATGAAGGACCTTCAATTATATCGTAGAATTAATGAAAGGGCATAATAAATTAAGAAACGTATATAGTCAACATGTAGAAGGACCAGCTGTTTCCATAGAATTTGTAGAGTGTAGTCTCAGAAAATCATGAAGAGCTGCAGGAGAGGTATATGAAGTGGTCTTGTTTTGATATGTCACTTTGAACAAACACGGATGGAATAATCCAAAATGAGCTCCCAAGTCACGAAGCTGTGGACGAAGATCCAAACATTCTTTCCTCCTGTTTGCTGTAGCTTTGGACACATCCTGTGAGATTAAGATTTTACTCCCCTGCCAAGAAATGTGTTTTTTTGACTTTCGCAGCGTTAAGAATTCTCAATAAATCAGTAAATTCAAGAAAGAAAATAATCACGCCTCTTGGTTTACATGTGGATGAATGCGGAGGACGATGACCAATGTGGTGCGCTCTTTGGATGTTCAATACTGTAGAAGATGGTAGGCCCACCAACTGTGGAAAGAATGAGGCAAAAAATGAAATTAGGTCACTCCCTTCAAGACCCTCCGGTAATCCATAAAGGCGAAGATTATTGCGTCTATTTCTGTTTTCCAAATACTCCGCGAGTGTCTTAAAAGTTGCCACTTCCTTCTCCAAACTAATAATTTCATGTGTTTCATCCTGCACGTCGCTGACTCTGTTCCAAAGCAGAGACACTCACTTCCATTTGAGACTACTTAGTATCAAGATTTTGTATCCGAGTATTATTTTCTTCGATAAAAGGACGCAATGCGCGTATTTCGTCAAGCACAAGTTCAAGAGAGATCAGCGAGGGAGATTTTACTGGTGAAGGTGGGTCCTGTTTGACCCTCTTATGAGTAGTTGTAGAAATATTCTGAGAAACTTTAGGTGAAGAAGAAGATGAGGAAGACATCTTTGACATGGAAGAAGAAGATGCTGCTGCAGAAGTGTCCAATTATAAAAACTGCAAAAGTTTGCCAGCTGAGGAGGACTGATGCGACAGAGATTTTTATTTTCTTTAGTTTGCCCATATAAAAATAAAAGCCTTCAATAAGGAAACGAGTGACACAGGAACTCCAAAATATGTTAACGAACATCAAAAATAAATTACACCGCTTGCGCAAAAAACTGCAAGCCGAGCCATCAAATATTCAAAGAAAAAACTGTTAAGTATAATGTAATGGTGAGCAACAATTTGTCAAAATGGCCGCACTCATCAGGAGAAATGAAAAAACATAATTATAGAGTCAGAAAATAAGCTAGGCGGCCCTAAAAACAATGAAAATGCTCACCAAAACATCCCACAGCTGTTATTGGGGAAGCCCCATTAAAAAGAGGGGAAAAAACTGCTCCGGCTGTAACAAATTGTCCGACGATGCGCGGAGCTCCGTAATTAGGCAGCCTTCTTGGTCGGTGGCTCGGGCGCGCTCCCCGGCTCTTGGTGCTTTAATATCTGGAAAGAGGCACAGGTAAAGACAGCCCTGTTTGGCGATATGGGTAGGAGACAGTTTGTGGATAGAACCTCTGCCTTTTACAATTTATCAGTTAAAGAACATCATGATCAAAGCAATTAGTAAAGGTGGTGCAGTGAAGAATTCCGATGCTCGTAACGCTGTGTCAGATATCAGTTTATATATGGTGGGGGGAAGTCTGTTGGACCTCTGCAGAACAAGCACTAACAAAGGCAATCTCTGTCGTTTTGCCAATGCCATAGCTGCCTTTGCCGATGTCCAACTGCCTGTGTTACAAGTGTAGAAAAGAGTCTTCCATATTTTCAAGATGGCCACCTTGTGTGATGCCGCATGGTGATGCAACTCACTTTGGGGGTCATTCTGACCCCGGCGGGCGGCGGTCGCCGCCCGCCTGGCGGGAACCGCCATTTGGCCGATCCACGGTCAAAAGACCGCGGCAGCCATTCCAACCTTCCCGCTGGGCCGGCGGGCGCTAACATTGTTAGCGCCCGCCGGCCCAGTGGGAAGGGGGCCTGCAACACTGGAACCGGCTCCGAATGGAGCTGGCGGTGTTGCAGGTGTGCGACGGGTGCAGTTGCACCCGTCGCGCTTTTCACTGTCTGCTAGGCAGACAGTGAAAAGCAGGCTGGGGCCCTGTTAGGGGGCCCCTGCACTACCCATGCCAGTGGCATGGGCAGTGCAGGGGCCCTGTTAGGGGGCCCCTAGACACCCGTTACCGCCAGCCTCTTCCTGGCAGTGTAAACCGCCAGAAACAGGCTGGCGGTAAGGGGGTCAGAATCCCCATGGCGGCGCTGCTTGCAGCGCCGCCATGGCGGATTCGCCCAGCCGGGGGAAATCCGGCGGTTTTCTGACCGCAGCTTTACCGCCGCGGTCAGAATGGGCAGGGAAGCACCGCCAGCCTGTTGGTGGTGCTTCCGTCATCCGCGGCCCTGGCGGTCTTTGACCGCCAGGGTCGGAATGACCCCCTTTGTTTTGCACAAGGCAGCTATTCTGAAAGTACAGAAAACATATGTTCTAAATGGCTGCCGCTTTCCATGATGCCATGTGATGATGCAAACGCACATCACATCATGAAAGGCAGCAGCCATTTGAAAGAATGAATAATATTGTTTTCAATTCAAGAGACTCATGGGACCTCCTACAATTATGGTCAATGGGACAAGGAAAAACTATTACTAGAATTTAAATCCCCAGTATACGTTAATATTTCAATGTTTCGGAAACTTCTCTCTTACAGACATCAGTGGCTCAGAGGAGGTAGATATATTTTTCCCGTTATACTCACTTAAGTATTTTATGCGTTTGCCCACAATATATGTTTAAATACAGTTTTCTCTGCATGCCACATAACAATACATCACAATACAGTTCAATTTTCTTAACATTCAATCCATCCATCAGCTTAAAATTTCTTGAACTTGTCTGCATCTATTAATTTCAGTTGGTTTGTTTCTATTTTTTCATCTTTGAGGCTCAGATGTAGAATCCGTTTAGTCTTTTTCAGACACAAATCTATTTTGAACAGGGACTGGTAGCAAACACACTTTATAACGTGGTCTAATGGTACGGTAGAGGCATGAAGGCATAATATGCACCTAACATATTGCTTTGGCAATCACATAAAATGAGTGTGTTGACCTCAGCCAATCTACCCAAGGCAATACTTTTATATGACTCGTTAAGGGTATAAGACTAAATTGAACGTTTCTCAGTCCTTCATGTCTTTCCTTGTCCTGAGTTCAGACAACTTAAACATCAAAAGGCTGCAGTACTATATGTGTACTGTGGGATCAACTTTAAAAAGAACTGCACATTTTTCCTTAAAGTGCGGGGCTGTGTAACTAATCACAGACCTTGACTTGGTTTTCAAACACATTGCCCTGTCGGGAAAATAATTGAAACATAAGAACTGTGGTAGGAATACACTAGTGTTGTTTGATTTTTTTATCACCTAATTTCATTCTATTAAGTTTCACTTTTCCCATTTTCCTTTATGTCAGAAAGGGATGCTCTCTGCTGCTTTTGCAACAGGGTTCCACGGAGCTTGCCGAGTAGTACAAATTCTCTATGGGGTAAAATTATTTGAATGCACAATTTGGTTTTAAAGTGGAAACTAAAAGACAAATAAATATTACAAATGAGTAGTGAGGAGAGCTAGTTATTATATGTTAACCTCTTTTCTGGTGCAGAAGAGTTTTACTGTGTATGAAAAACTGAGGGATGGTTATGTAATAAACTAGAATGACAGGACATTTTGTCATTATGCAATAAATTTATGCTCGAATCCAACTGAAGCAATGTATTTTCCACGCATGCGGATTGATCGTGAGCATTACAATGAATGAGTCTTTCCCACGCGTTCCTCTATAACGCATATCGTTACACCAACATGCCTTAGGAAAAGCGTTTGACTTTGGAGAGGCATGATTTACTATTCCAACTCAAGTCTGCTCATCAGTAGGGAAAGCTTAGATGTTCAACCCGCTTTCCTTAGGGCATGTCATCGTAGGGATATGCATGGTAAAGTAATGCATTCATTGTAAAACTTGCAATGTAACAGCATGTGTGGTTCAGGCCACGTTGTGAATGCTGTTTCCCCACCTCCATTAGTGACCAGTAGTAAGGGATATGACAAGCAGAGGTAGAAACAGGGAAGGAGGCTAGGATAGAGGGTAGAAACACTGGATTCCACCATTCTGATTTCTGTTGATCAAGTCTGTCTGTAGGATGTAGTGGATATCTATAAGGTAAAGGGATGGCATACATAGCTTGTCATAGAAGGTTCTACTCTGAAATGTAACAGTAAATGGGTACACCTTAGCAATATCTCTGTGTAACCATTTCTCTGCACTACAGCCAGAAACGTGTACTTCATGAAAGAGAAAGGCAATATTGAATACCTCAAATATATTTTGACAGACATGTCTTCCTATGACTGAACAGATGCTTAAAGCTGTGGAAAGTGAGACAGAGGTTTCCAACTGACTCCTATTCATCTGTAAGGAAACCAACAACAATAATATTGTTTTGTTTCCTAGCCTTTGCAAATCATATGTACATTCTAGAAATGTAGGCCCTCATTATGACATTGGCAGTAAATGCCACCTACCGCCACAGTGGCAACCGCCAACATACCACCTCGGTGGCGAATATCCAATCGCCATATTATGTCACACACACACCAGTCCGACAGAATACTGCCACATACACAAATCCGCCAGCCCAAAGGTGAGTGATAAAGTGGTGGTCCCAACACCCATACCATTACGCCAACAAAACAATACCCATCACATTATGACCCACAAATCTCCACGTTGGACATTCAACAGCGGTAAACCATTGGCAGTACATGCCGCTGTGCTCAGAATGGACAACCAGATACAAAACAACACTACATTGGCCAATACCAAAAACACACACCCTCACTCCCATCACTCCACTCCATCCCACACACTGCACCTATACATATGACTAACCACAATGCCAAGCTCTGCATGCTATACCAATGCATGGACAGCCCTCCCAGCCCTGCATGGACACCCGTCACCAAAACATGCACAGCATAGGAGAACTAACAATCCCACAATACATCACCATACACAACCCAAAGGTGGCAGGGCAACACCAACGATAGAGGGGAAGCCAGGGATGTACAATATGTCACACACATGAAGCATAATACATCACTTACATCCCCCCAGGTACCCCAGCTAATGTCAGTGAAGAGGAGGTGCCAAGACTATCCAGTCCCCCAACAGAAGATGCCCCCAGTGATGACAGTACCTCTGGACTTCAAGATCTGGATGACCTACCTGGCCCATCAGGGACCACTGGACAGCCGGTCACCCAAGCCCAGTCTACCACATAGCCTCTCCCTTCAGTATCCAACACCACAGCACCCAGCCAGTGTACCCACACCTCTGTCCCAGAGACACGTCAATCAGCAGAGTGCCCACCTGTACCAGGATCCCAGGCCACACATCATACACAAGACAATCAGGGACCTGGGGTCAGTGGGCACACTGTTCAGGGGACAGAGACACATGCCAACAGGGACATTGGGAGTCCTGCTGTGCACCAGGGGGAGGACAGGACCAGGGATCTGACTCTCCAGGAGGCAATCTTAGAGATCCTGGGAGCCTACCAACATTCACAGGATGTACAATGTGCAGGAGAAAAGGCAGCTGCAGGAGGGACAGTATCAGGGGATCAGGAAGGGCGTGCAGGCCATTAACACCACCCTGATCTCCATAGCAGGGGTGCTGGGAGACATGGCCAACATCATGAGGGAGGCAACAGTACAGTAGCGGGCCCCTATGAATACCCAGTCCATTGACCAGCCCTCCACTTCCACTGCGGCTAGTGGGCAGGAGGCCCCACCACAGGACTCACAGGCCACCAGCACCCCTCTCCCTGCTGAAGGTGAACCGTCCCGCAAACGTTCCCTGCGACCCAGACAGAAGCCAGGGACACTTACCAAGACCCCGCGAGGAAATGACACTCTCCTGATTGTCCCCCTTGTGTCCCACTCAGTCACCTTGTCCACTTTGAACTGTCATTGCTCCCCTTCCTACGGCCCATTGGACACTGCACCTGTGCTACAAACAGACTGGAACAATACCCTGGATTGTCCTCCATCATCACCCCATTCCATTGCACTTTCCCCTCAATGTCTTAGCACTACCATAAACACCCTTAAACACAACTTGAATACTAGTATTTTATGGATTGAAAATGCGTATTTTTGGAAACAGTCACATCTTGTGCAAATGAACGGTACACTGTGAGAGCATAGAAATAATGACCTGTAGCTGTCTGTCCTCGTCACATCAGTACACAATTGTTATACACCAACATCTGTAAAATGACAAACCATAGGTGACAGTAAGCTGAGATGCAAAGGAAGTTAATGCCATCATGCTACAGCCACACAGAATACACCAATAGTCATAGGAATGTGCAGTTGCACTGTCTCACCGGTGTGTCATTAGAAGTACTGATGGATAACTGATGTTCTGTTGCCCTAATCCCCATCCTCAGCCTCTTCATCCTCAATGTCCTCAGGGTCTACTGCTGCCACATGGGCATCTCCAATCTCCTCCTCCTGCAGAAAAAGTACATGGCATCTGAGGGCCCGGTTGTGCAACATGCAGCATGCCACTACTATCTGGCAGACCTTCTCGGGTGAGTAGCACAGGGATCCTCCTGTCAGATGGAGGCACCTGAACCTGACCTTCAGGAGGCCGAAGGTCCTCTCGATGAACCGTCTGGTTCGCCCATGTGCCTCATTATACTGTTCCTCAGCCCCTGTCCTGGCATTCCTCACAGGGGTTAGCAGCCCCGATAGGTTTGGGTAGCCAGATTCACCTGCAAGTATTGAGGGAGCACATTTAGCCGTACACAATCCTATGGGGTTAACACCAGATGGCATTCACTAACATTCAGTGGGTGGGGACCAAGGCTCACCTATTAGCCACACCCTGTGCCTCTGTAGTTGGCCCATAACATTTGGGATGCTTCTATTCCTCAGAACAAAGGCATCATGCACCGATCCAGGATACTTAGCATTGATGTGGGAGATGTGCTGGTCCGCCAGACACACCATCTGCACATTCAGTGAGTGGAAGCTCTTATGATTCCTGAACACCTGTTCATTCTGGCGGGGGCTGGGGAGGCAAACATAATATGTGTACCATTAATCGCCCCAATAATATTGGGGATATATCCCATTCCATAGAATCCACCCTTCACAGTGGCCAATTATTCCACCTGGGGAAAAGAATGAAGCTGGGCATGTGTTTTACTAGGGCAGAGAACACTCTTGCCAGCAAATTGAGAACATTGGCTGTGACGTTCCTGATGCCAAGCCCACTGTCACTTGGAAAGAACCAGTTGCCAAGAAATGGAGAACTGATAGCACTTGCACAACAGGAGGGATCCCAGTTAGATGACAGATAGGTGAGATCAGGTCTGGCTCCAATTGGGCACATAACTCTGTGACTGTGGCCCTATCCAGTCTATAGGTAAGTATAATGTGCCTCTCCTCCAGTGTAGCTAAGTCCACAAGGGGTCTGTACACGGGGGTATGTCTCCACCTCCTATTCATGCACAGCGGTAGGTATCTAAGGGACACAAGATTGAGTAGGCTTTCACAATTGGAATAATGGAACCACAATTGCAGTCTACTTTGTGCACTTTTGCAATTGGACAGTGTAAATGGCGAGGTATGTGCCAATCTAATCTGTGACGCAGTTTATGTCGATATTACTGTTCCCCCCCCACCGAAATGGTGACTGCCTGTCCTGTATGTAGGGACCGGTGGAAGTGAGGTCATTTCAATGACATTGGGCGTCGTGGCAGAAGGTGGACTTGCACCACCGTGCAATTCCTCATTGGATAATATGGGGCTCTATAGAGTATAGTGGCCAATGGGAATCTGCATCAGCGGTGACGGTGTACACCGCTGCAGATGTGACCGCCATTTTCTATCTCAAACCTTACTTGTTTCCTGACCTTCAACAGGAGAACACCTGCACTGCGTGTGCTGCTGTTTCCTGTTTCTGGAACCTACCATGGCCTGTGTGACTGGGGAAAGGGCCCCTGCCTTCACCTCGGAGGGGATGGAGCGACTGGTGGATGGAGTCCTACCCCAGTACAGACTGCTGTATGGGCCTCGAGACCAACAGGTGATTACACTTTGGGCATGATGCATGTGGGAAGGATGCATGGAGATGTGTGTGCAAGCATTGTGTCATGGGGGGTGGGGGTAATGTCATGTGGTGGTGCACATGGTGTATGCTGGGCAATGAGTGCGCCAATGGTGATGAAAACAGGTATGATGGGCCATTTGTGTGACAGGCTGGACTGTTTGTTTAATGGTGTGCTCCTGTCTGTATTTCCTCTGCAGGTCAGCGCCCATCAAAAGAAGGGATTACGGCATGCCATCGCCAAGGACATGTGGACCCTGGGGGTCTATGGCAGGCGGAGCACCCACTGTCGGAAACAGTGGGAGGACCTGAGACTCTGGGCACGGAAGACCGAGGAGGTCAGGCTGGGGATGGCCTCCCAATGAGGAAGGAGTGCTGTTCGGAACCTGACCCCCAGATGGCCCGCTTACTGGCAGTGGCCAACCCTGAGCTGGATGGGCACTTGAGGGAATCACAGCAGCCACAAGGGGGTGAGTATTGTGGGTATCATTACAAATTTTGGCAGGTGGGGTGGGATCCGGGTGGTGGATGTGAGTTAGTGGTTGCCCCTAAGGCCAGGCCAGACATTGCAGTGTGGGTCATCTGTAGGGTATTGGGTGTATATCAAATACAGGTAACCTAGCTTGTTAGCAGTCCACTTCAGGCAGGGCATCGTGGGTCCCAGGAGGGGTGCAGTTGGCGGTGTGTGGTCCTCATCTTGCCTTGGCATCTAGCCATGTCACTGCAGTACAATGCATAGTGCTTAAGCCTGTTCCCTGTGTGTGACGGTGCTGTGTATGCCAACTGTGGTGTTGGTGCAATCACTGACCCAGTGATTCCTTTGTCTCTCGCACCCTTTTTTTTGTTCTGTCATCCTGTCGTTGTGTGCATTAGCATCATCTGGCGGAGGAGCAGGGGCACCAGTGACAAAGGGAGTTGCATCCCACTGGACCCAAGAGGCAGAGTCCACCGACGCCAAAGGAACCAGTGGGACAGAGGGAGAGTGGAGCACCACGGCAGAGGCAGGTGATGACAACACAGACTCAGATACCTCCTCCGATGGAAGCTTCCTGGTGGTGGCAGACACCTCTGTGACCACCCCAGCTGCATGTACAGCCGCCCCCCGTACCAGCACTGCCCTCCCAGTAGCCACTCAGCGAGTTGCCCGTGCCCGCTCACCCAGGAGGGTTGGCATCTCCTTCACCTCATGCACCTCAGGCGCTGCCCCAATCACCCCTACTGCCATGAGTGAGGAGGCTATTGACCTCCTGAGATCCATCTCTGTAGGGCAATCAACCATTGTGAATGCCAGCCAGGGGCTGGCATCCCAGATGCAGCAATGCAATGCATTCCTGGAGGGTATTCACGGTGGATTGGTGGCCCAACAGAGATCGATTCAGGCTCTGGCCTCCTCTCTGATGGCAGCCATTGTCCCTATTTCTACCGTCCCCCCTCCAACTACCACTTCTCAGTCCCATTCTCCTCAACCCCAACCCATTCCAGGCACACATACAGATGAGCATGCACACACGACAACACCCAGGAGTGTCACAGGCAAACAGAAGCCCCACACTTCATCCCACAAGCAATCACGCAAACACCATACAGTTGCAGACACGACAACATCCACTGCCTCCACTGTCTTTCCCTCCTCCTCCTCCTCCTCCTCCTCCACCTCCCTCCCAGTCATGTCCACACTCAAACCTGCATGCACTGCATCACCGCCCCCCAACAGCATCACCACACCAAGCAGCACATACACCTCACTAGCAGACACCTCCACAACATCCATGCATGCATCCACTCTGTCCTCTTCCACCATGTCTGTCCCCCCTCCTAAAGGACACAAATGCAAGCACTCAGACACCCAACAGCCATCCACCTCACATCAACATACTACCCATGCACCTGCACCCAAATCCAGCAGACATACACCTCTTACAACCACTCCCTCATCCTCCACTCCCTTCACTTCTCCCTCCTTCCGCCCCACCGTCCCTAAGAAGCTTTTCCTTGCCCAACTTGGCCTCTTACCTCCCCATCCCCCTGTCCTGCCCATAAGAGCAGGGTCCCAACAACCCAGCCCAGCACCTCAGCCAAATAGTCCACGGGGACAGTCGTGGTACCACCTAGTTTTGGTGGGAAGGACACTACAGCTCCAGGCAAGAAGGGGAAGGAGCCTGCACCTCCAGGCAAGATGGGGAAGGAGCCTGCACCTCCAGGCAAGAAGGGGAAGGAGCCTGCACCTCAAGCCAAGAAGGGGAAGGAGCCTGCACCTCCAGCCAAGAAGGGGAAGAAGCCATCAACCCCTGCCTGGAAGGGTAAGGAATCCATGCCCGTGTCATGGAGGGGATGAAGCCCTGACACCTGCACCACCACCAGCAGTCACGGGCCCCCAGAGTCAGCTGAGTAAGTGCAGCCATCACCATCTGCAGAGGCTTCCCTGGAGGCACCTCCATCTGCTACCACACTGCAGCCATCACCAACTTCAGAAGCTGCCCAGGATGTTCCTCCATCTGCTACCACACTGCAGCCATCACCACCTGCAGAGGCTGCCAAGGAAGCACCTCCATCTGCCACCACACTGCAGCCATAACCACCTGCAGAGGCTGTCCAGGAGGCACCTCCATCTGCCACCACACTGCAGCCATCACCAACTGCAGAGGCTGCCCAGGAGGCAGCTCCATTTGCCACTACACTGCAGCCATCACTTCCAGCGGAGGGAATGTAGGCCACCCTCCAGGGGCTGCTGTACGAGAGGCCCCCTCCAGAAGCAGTGGGAAAGTCACCCACTCGAGAGACTGTGGTCTTGCACTCCCCAGGAATAGCAATGGGTATGTTGCTCTCTCCAGAGCCAGTGGGAAAGTCACCCACTCCAGAGACTATGGCCTTGCACTCCCCAGGACAGAGCAATGGGCATGTTGTCCCCTCCAGAACCAGTGGGAAAGTCACCCACTCCAGAGACTGTGGCCTTGCACTCCCCAGGACAGAGCAATGGGCATGTTGCCCCCTCCAGAATCAGTGGGAAAGTCACCCACTCCAGAGACTGTGGCCTTACCCTCCCCATGACAGAGCAATGGTCATGGAGCCCCCTCAAGAACCAGTGGGCTTGTTCCCGACTCCAGCTGAGGTGCCCCCCATTCCCCTGAAGTGCCTGCCCACTTGCAAACTGATGCCCCTGCAGAGTTCTATCCGGATGAGGACAGGATTCGAGTTGGGCCTTGGATTGTGCCCTGTGGCCATGTGGGCCCTTTGAACATCGGACTGGGCAGTGCCCTTTTGTGTGAATGTGTACATATCTGTTTCATAGACAATTGGATAATTTATTAACTGTTGGTATTAATACTTTCACTTTCGTGCATTCCTGTTGTCCTTGCATTAATCTGCTGTGTATCAAGTGCAAAAAAAATTGTGTGTGCAGCTAGACATGGGTATGGTGTGTGTGTGTGTGTTGGGTGTGTGTCGTGCATGTGTGTGTTACTCCTGTTTTTCTCCCTCCCTCCCTTGTGTGCTAGGAGGCTGTACTCACCGCCGTCCCTGGTGTCGGTGTTCCAGGTGGAGCATAACGTAGAAGACCAGCGTCGGTGTTCCAGGTGGAGCATAACATAGAAGATCATCGAGGAAAACTTGCATTTCGGGTTCCATGGCGGCATTGTTCTTCTCTGTGTCTCCGATGGTGAGTATTTTCTCTTCAGTGATGTGTTTTGGCTAGGCGTTGGTACCACCCCTGAAAAGGTGACGGTTTTCTGTGTCATAATATGGTGGGCTACATTTTTTCCCCCGCCTGGCTGTTGGCAGGTACCGCCGTGGTGAGTGTTGTTTCCGCCCTGGCGGTTGGTGTGGTACATTGGTTGTCTATGGGAGTTATCACTGCCATGGTCATAATTTGGCGGTAGTTACTGCCACCCTGTTAGTGGTATTACCGCCTCTTTATCACTCACCGCCAGGGTCATAATGAGGGCCTTAATGTCTTACACTTGGCATTCTCATTGAACATGAGCTACATGGCTAATTCTAGGAATCCTTTTTGCTCTGTCAAGTGGCAAGCCATGGTAAATTTAACAACTTCTAGCTTTAGAAAACTCATATAAATGTTACATTATGTTGTTCTGTTATGTTATGTGATGCTATATTATGTTATGTTATTTTATGCCATGCTATACTATGTTATATTATGTTATGTTATTTTATGCTATATTATATTATGTTATGTTATTTTATGCTATTGTATGTTATATTATGCTATCAGTGTTTTTATAGCAACCTAATCATCCAGGCAGGGTATCCAGGCACTTTGTAGCAGGTATAAGAGGCCAGCCCTTGTGGCTTACTCGAAAATCCAGGCCTTCAGCTTCTTGAGAAAGTCAAGAGGAGAGGAGGAGGCTCTGATGTGTTGTGGGAGGTTGTACCAGGCTTTAAGAGCCTGGTAGAAGAAGGAGCAGCCCCGCTCCACTTTGTGTATGCAGGAACTCTGTGCTAGTGGGCTGTATGTTTGAACCACAAATACATTTAACATGCATGCCTTAACATTGTGGTCCGAAGAACAAATGCAAGTCATTGCAATGACTTGCCTTAAGGAAAGCAGGGACTTTGGAATTGTATGAATTACAATTCCAACTCCAGTCTGGCAATAGTGGGGAAAGTGTTGGACTTAAAGTCCAACATCAGTCCAACAACGTTTCCAGTAGGTAAGTCATTGTAATGAATTGCATGATATAGGAAGGTATTGTAAAGATTAATTTGTGGTTTGGACTGTGTTGTTAAGACACGTTTGGTTCGAGCCACGTTGTAAAGAGTTTTTCCCATGCTAGTGAAAGATCGGCAGGACAGAGGTGCCTGGCAGGTTGCTGGAAGTCAATACAGCTGTTCAGGTAGACAGGGCCAGTGTTGTGGAGAGCTTTGTAGGTGTGGGTGAGAAGTTTAAAGTGTGTGTGCTTGTGTATCAGTCGCCAGTGAAGTTCCCTAAGGTATGGTGTGATGTGGGCTTGGTGTGGGAGGTTGCGGACTAGTTTGGCTGCTGCATTTTGGATAACCTACAGTATTCTTGTTAGCTGTTTGGTAATCCCAGCGCTCATTTCATATCAACAAAATGAGGTTCTGAATACTTCTCAGTATTCCCAATGTCCTTCAATACATAAGAAAGCAAAGAGGTCTTGACAAGGAAATCAAAGATCTTCATAGCGAGGTCCAGCTTTAGCAACATTGCATCATGATTACCTAACAAAGATGCCATGGCACGTGAAAACATTATAGCCAAGCATCAAAGATGGCCCCCTTCTTCAGAATAAGTGAAAGTTTGTGGTCTGTTTGAAATTGTATTTGATTGTCAGTACACTGCTATGTTGTGTATTCTCCGTGTGTCAGTCCGAAGAACTCCGACATTCCCTCTTGATCGACAACCTTTCCTTCCCTTAAAGAAACACTGAGCTTGGAGGATGTAGAGTAATTCTTCCACATATTCCTCCAATACTACATGGTAAGCAATGCCTCCAGCTCTGTTTTCTGACACAAATTAATCCACAGTGACACAGAGTGAAATAACATATTTAGGAGCTTCCTTTCTTCATAATGATTGAACACTGCATCATTTAGTAAGGAACCAGACAACACAGACATGTTGCACCATGATTAAAATTCTAGTCAAAGACCCGCTTATATAGGGCCCTAACTTTGCATGAATAATAACAAGGAGTGGTAAAGTGTAAACAGTTCTAGTTTTGTTTGTTGAGGCTAACAGTATCACTATGTCAGAATAATAATGGCAATTGCAAAGATAAGTAGGAGGCTATTGAAACAGACATAACACATCATATTTCTTTGCCCTAGTAACCTGGATTCTGACTTGTCATGAGAGGTGTGAAGCAATGCTTGATTTGAGCCGGTGGTTTCTGGTGCTCAGCACCGGCACTTAACTGTCAACACCACCACTTATGACAGTCTAGTACATGGTGGTACAGTTTGTCTGATTTATAGAAAGGCACAATAACAGTTGTTTAATAATTCAATATACATTACACAATGACTAACAGCAGCCACCTACACCATTCTTACAGCTTTGGGTGGCCTGGAATAGTCTGACTTGTTACACTTGTAGGGGTGTAATGGTTAGTAGTTGTGTTGGTAATGTCATTGGTACCACTGGCAGGGGCAATGTGTGGTTCAATGTGCAGTGTTCCCCTGACAAGGGCCATGGCAACTAAACGTTTGTTTTACGAATTAAGCGCTGGAATGATGACCTCAAATCTTTTTTTCTAGGAAAGATTAACAATATTCGACCAACACTGGCTTGGAGTTGTAACATGACCTTCAACGGCCCTGGCTAAGTCTTTACTGAAGCGGGAACAATGGAAAAACATCTTTCCAAATCTACCCTTTCTGCACTATTGGCAGCAAGGTAAAGTAATGTGTTACATTACAGGTTTGAGCTTCATGTGTGACATGTTCCCCATATAAAAACAAACAAGAATACTACATTTAAACAGTTAAGGAGAGCTAGAGTAGGAAGGAACATCTTTTCAGAAAAGCTGCATAGGTTTGGAATGATTTCCTATGTGTGATAAGATTAGTTGAGTATTGTCTACCTTTTAGGAAGAGGTTTAGAACCATCCTCTTCTCAGAGTATTTAAGTGCACTGTAGTATAAACTATGTCATCAAGTAAAGCACTGTTTTAAAGATTTCATCCTCACCACCAGGCCCCCAGGGGTACACATTGTGATTTACTGCTAAGAATAACAACAAAATAACATCACTTCCATTTTCAGCTTGGAGAAAAACATCTAAAACATTTAAAACAAGTGTCAAAAACCAAATTGCAAGAGTTATGGTGTTCTCTTCACGAGTGCCAACTCCACAGATTATACTTTGCTGGCAGTAGTCTCTATGTATTATCCCTTACAAAATGTAGAGATCACATTTGTCATCATCATTCCCAAGCAGCAAGATTGTCCTAAAGACTTTAAAGTGTTTTGTTCTAAGTGCGCACAGATTGCTCTATTGTGTCCTACAATGGGCAGGTTGTCCATATTTTAGGACCAATCACAGAAGAACCTGGAGCATCGGAGCCTATGGGAACTCTATTACTAAAATTACTTAATTAATTAATTTATTTTAGTATCTGTATAGCGCACTCCAAGACATCATGGCAACAAAGAGACTTTCAAGTAATATGGATCAGTGTGTAATAGTCATCTAAGAAGAAACAGTAGAATTGGACAGCTTTTAGTGAAGAGGTTACGAGTGACAGAGCAGTCACTAAGCTCACTTGGTATGTTCAGAAATATTGACTTTATAAACTCTTGTGGATGGCAAGTATGTTGAATTTAGGATTTTGAGACATGAAAGTATATTGGTTTTAAGGTTTTGAGACTTGAAAGTTGGTTCCAAATTATTGAAGCTTGGCAGGAGACTGCACTTATCAGCATTTTAGGCTTTTTAGTTTTCAGGATCTCTAGAACAGATCTTAAATAACCCCTAGTGTTTTTCTCTGTGCCTATTGTATGCAGTTTAATGTAAGGTAATTGGGAGGGAATGATTTAGAGCTTTGTGGAGAACACCTGCAGTTTTAAAGCCAATCTTGGCTTCAAGAGGAAACCTCTGTAGATCTCTCAAATAAATTGCAATTATGTGGTCAGCTTTCTTTTTTCTACTGATAAGGTGAGTTAGCGAAAAATCAGCATGCACCCCCATTGTCTGTTGTATGCAGGCTATCATGTAGTATTTAGAGAGTTGCTGTCTCCAAGGTGTATTTATGTCGGAATCCTTATTAGATGTTCAGTAGACTTTTTGCAATTACATGACAATAACACTTCGGCTGAGTTTTCAGCAATTTTGCAGAAAAGGGGGAAGTCTGATGGGTCTTGGTTAGGTTCATTTGAGTTAGGGGATTGAGTAAGGGGATTGCTTTGCCAGATTTTTGTACGTAAGGCAACATTTCTTCTTTTATGGAGGCAGTCACTGTGAATTAGAGCACCCATGTCTTCAGCACAGCAGTTTGCTAGATGCACTGGAATTGGGTAATCTCTTTATGATGAAGGGTTTGTAAAGGCAATAAACCTAAGTGTGTCTTTGGTGTCAAGTTTTTGAAGGACATTCCACGGTGTTTCTTTTTGGAATTACCCGAAGGGGGTGTAGATATAGTTTGAATGTGTTTCTTTGTGTTTTCTTCACATCTTGTGGTGGAAGAAGTTAGCAATAGTAGATGCTTGCCTGGTTGAGTAATGATGTTTGGTTTCATGCTGCGATCAGTGCAGTGTGTGATAGACTGGAAAATAACTTTGGTTTATTTGATAGTCTGTCTGACTGTTTTTAAAATAATAGGTTTTGGTGATGAGACTTTCCTGACATGTAAATGCATCAAATCTTCAGAGTCTTTAGGCTTCTAGGGGATTGATGTTTACGCCAGTTCACTTCAATCTGTCTGGTGAGTTTTTCACTTAGAACTAAGTTTGTTGATATGTTATGGGACTGATAGTTTAACTGTTTATGATTTGAGGGGTGGGTTAAATTGTTATTGATTTCTAGGGTTCCAGTTCTGTAGTTGCTAGTAAGGTACTCTGCTGAGAGAGGTGTGCTCTTATCAGTATCCATGAGTCTTTGCTTTTTCAAAGATCTGTGGAAAAGCATTGTCATTTAGAGGTCTTCTCCAAACCTTTGTTTGTTTATCTTGTCCCACTTTGTTAACTTCAAAGTGAGTCATGTGAAATGGAAGGGCATGGTGGTTTGTCCAGTCAAGTATGATTGGTTTGCTTAAATTTATGAGATTCTAAGGGATAACATGTATTTTTTGTATGAGTTTGTAACTCAGTTCAGAGACTTCAAGTGGGTTCCTGATATCTCTGGGTTAGAAGATATGGGATTTTTCAGCATATTCTTGAGGATGTTATAGTTGTCATAGAAGCAGAGTAGTGATGTATCATGTGTGTTGTGGGGTCACTGAATTGCTCTAACATGCATGTGTTGTGACTTGTGGGATAATAGAAGCCTTAATGATGATTTCTTGGGTGACCTTTACCAGCTTCTAATTACTGATTACAAATAACCTCCAGCAGTAACCTTTATCATCTCCTGTACTGGTGTACTCCAAGTCACCAAGGCATTAACTGAGCCCTAGTTAATACACATTCTGTGATTGCTCATACAGTTGAAGTGTGTACTTTGTTCGAAGAGCATAAGTTGGATTGTCTGTAACTGAAACTTGGGTAAAAGAGAACTCTTTCCCTGAGCTTTCTTTAGCTGTTACACAGGCCTATATCATTCGGGCAGTTAATGGCTCCACTAGGCTAGGGGAAGGAGTTGTATTGATACATAAGAAGACGTTCAATTGTTCTCCCTGGTACATACAACCTTTGCTGGATGCTGCAGCATTAACTGTTTTGTTTTCAGTCAGACATAGTTGCTCAGTTAAAATATTGCTAATCTACAGATCCGGGCTCGACAAACAAAATTTCTACTTTCACTACAGGAGGTAGTCTCTTTGCATATTTTGAAACACATTTTCTGATTGTACTTGATGATTTTAATATACATTTTGATTACACTATGAATACTAGTGCTGTAGACCTTGCAAGTATTCTCTCAGTATTCAAGCTCAACCATTATGTCAAATCACCCATGCCTCATGCAGGCTATATACTAGACTGTATATTCACCAAATCTAATTATGTAGCTATTGGCTCAGTCATGGAAGTTCCCTAAAGCATCTTATTATGCAAGGTCAAAAAATGTTATTGGAGAATTGAGAATTTGTTTGCAAATTGTCAAATGTCCAGTTAGACCAAAATGTTCATGGATCTGTACATCATTTCAATAACTGGGTTTCCAATGTGTTAGAAAAGATTCTCCAGGTAAAAACTGACAAATCGCACCTGAACACCACATTGGCTCTATGGCATTCTCGTAGCTAAAGAAAATGTAAAAAGTTAGAAAGGATTTGGAATCTCACCTTTGGTGAGGGAGAGAAGTCTGCATAGAAATTAGAATGTAAGACTTACAATGCACTGCTAAAAGCCACAAGATTATCATAATAAACTTTTCTTTAGGATACAATCTACTAAGGATTTTTTTGTTTATAAATCCTCAGCGACAGACAAGTCCTATACGCCTAAAATACCCCCTACATAAAATCTCTGTGCAGAACTAACTGAGTTTTTTCCAGAATACAATTTCTACACTTTATACTCTTTTGTCCGGTTTTCCTAACAGCAGAACCACAGGACATGCAGCAATTCCTCTTACATCCTCGACTGATTTTACTCCCATAAATGAGGATATTACCCAAGCTAAAAGAATGACCATTAATTCAGGCCCCCATTAAATCCTTATTCCGTAAAGATTTTTAAATTAGTCTCCTCTACTCTCACACCAGTTACAGCAACCATTTGCAATAGTTATTTGGCGAATGGGACTGTTTCCTCATTTTGCAAAACATCACTTGTCAGCCATCTTTTAAAGACGTAACTCCTGCATCCCAACATTCCAGAAACTTATCATCCTATCTTCATTATCGCTGTTTTCACCAAGCTTTTGGAGTGATGGGTGAACTACCAGCTATCCCATTTTATTAAAGGATACAATATTCCTCATAAATTCCAATCTGGCTTAGGCCATCGCTTAGTACTGATAACGTTCTCACAGTGGCTGCCAACAACATTGATATGATCTTGGATGATACAAACTTTGTACCTCTAATCCTCCTTGATTGTTTGGCAGCTTTTGACATGGTCTTGCATGCTACCTTTTTATAGAGACTTGATAGGGATTCATAGAAATGTTCTTCAGTACTTTGAATCATTTTTGAAAGACAGAACACAGGCAGGCTGTTTAGCACCGCTGCATTACGATTTTAAAGATCTATTTGGTGGAATCCTCCAGGCCTCTGCTTTTTGCCCTATTCCCTACACTTTTCAATATTTATGTTGCTTCACTGGCTGATTTGATTACCTGGTCTGGTTTCCAGTTCTATGATTATGTGGACGACACTTAGATCATAATTTGGAAGGAAGGGAATCTCCTTCCAAATTATGGTCTCCTACAAGACCAGTTGAAATGATGCCTTGTGGAGGTGTCAATCTGGATGAACACTAACTCCCTCTGTATGAGGTTTGACAAAACCGAAGTGTTGGTGTTTGGCAGCCCTTCCTGTTGGTCCCCCTCTTGATGGCCCCAGTCCCTAGGTACCTGCCCTACCCCAGCATCCAATGTCTGTAATTTGGGAGTCCTATTTGACACCAAAACGTCATTTGATGGCAATGTCAGGAACCTTATGACCACCTGCTGCCTGATTATAAAGGTGTTAAAAAAGATCTTAACTTTCATTCCACAACATCTAAGCAGTTGCTGATACAACCATTAATTATCAGCAGCCTGGACTACTGAAATGCATTGTCTGCTAGCCTTCCAGCTTATCTGATTCTCAGAATGCAGTCATTACAGAATGCCACAACCAGGCTGATATTAGGCATTCATACTTTAGACAACATCTCGACTGATCTCAAAAAACTCCATTGGCTCTCAAAACAGAAAAGAAGTTGGTTCAAAGCCTTTGTTGAAGCAGAAGTCTTAATTAGAAATTATTAATGAATGTTTACATATTTTAAATAATGATTTCTGTAGAAAAATGAATAACGTTAAAAAACTAATGTGCACTTTTGAAATGTGGACCTCGGAGAATGGCCACCAGTATTCACGAATTGTACTAAATGACTATTAATATGTATGAAATATTGAAAATGCATCAGATTAATGTAGTAATATGTCATATTAAGGGCTATGAATTATGTTCTTGCTTATTAATTGTAGGCCTTAACTTAACAAGTGTCTTGGTCTAGTTTTGCCAGGCCTCATGCAGAAGCTGTATTTCTTAACGTTTAATGAAAAATGCTGACAGTGTTAACTAACTGTGAAATGCTCATCGTTTAATAAAGTGCTTAGCAGAAGCTTTCTATTAGAACCGACGGACAGGAGATGAGGTTTCTCGCAAAGTAGCGATTTGTGTGTAAAATGCTCTAGATGTACTTTCCCAGGACGCAAACAATTAAGACACTGACTGGAGAAGAAGATGCAACAATTTTGATACCTGACGAGCCGGATGATGAGAACATCATAAAGCGAACCAATCAACAATGTGTGAAGTGTGAAATATTAGAATTAAAATATTTGGCACATGGACACTATTGGATAGAGTAATAACATATGATTAATTGACCAATTGGATTTTAGGGGATAGGTTGGGTGACTTTGATGTAACAACGCAAACAGAGGGAACTAAAACAGATTGCGAGAGCAGAGATTAGATCTTACTCCGTTATGAGATGCAAGATTCTGTCATTGGGCTCATACTCTCTGACTGAGAGCATGATGTGCTGCTGATCGACTGATGACCTGGAGACGAACAATGATTCTGTTAGCTGACCCATACTGAGGATATGTAAATATGACAATATGACTAGTTGTATTTTTGTGCCTTTTCTTTCTAGGAACCCACTGCGCTGCCTTAGTGAGTTTCTTTAGCTTGATGTTTTCTAAGTTCTTGCTCTAGATCATTTCGCATGAAGCCCCACATGCTGATGCTAATTTGGGTTAGATGAGGGTTTTCTACCTGACGATTGACAGATACAGAGACAATTGTTTTGATGAGCTCTTTTAATGAACTTTATGGATAAAGCTGATTATTTTATTGATTTGTGCTAATGCTCTAGAATGTACTGTGTTACAAGCCCTAATTAGATTGTGTTTTTGGCATCTTCTGGCTAATTAACATTGTTCTTATATGCATTTGAAATTGATAGTGTTTATTCATATGACTTAGTATTGTAACCAAAGGGAAATAAAATTACTAAACTTTAATAAAGGTGTGGTTATTCATGACTGAGAAGTCCTGGTGAGTGAAGATTACTGACTAAATTGATTGTTGATTGTTGATTTGTCTAATGATTATTGATTTTTGAGTAACGATTATTGTGTATTATGCTACAACTCTGGCAGGATTATTCTAAGCAAGTCAAAAGGTTCATCGACCTATACACGTCCCTCCTTGTAAGTTTACTTATAAAGGACTGACACATTAACAGTTTTTGGTACCAGACTGATGGTTTGTCTCCTTAGAAGGCTTGCCAGAAGTGCTTGGTATAGTGTGTTTAATAGCTATGGTGATAGTTTAAGATTAACCTGTTAAGAATTCATTAGCATTGAGATTTGGATTTGTTTTTCAAAATGGCAATTGTAGTGAGAATGATGTCCCCTTAAGCCCAGAAATTACTTTCCCAGATCCTGGATCCAGCTAGTAGTGTTGGGTATGTTCTCGGCGTTCTAGTGATAGAGTGAGAGAGATAGGTTGCCCTTGCACAGCTTATGCAAATTGCAGGTGAATTGTGATGTATGTGAGGGAATTTAGGGAGTCTGCATATTCCAGATGAAGTTTTGGTAGGAGTGTGCATACCCCGCAATATGATAGTATGGAGGTCATCGAACTTCACATGTGTGTGGCGCTTTGTGCTAAAAAATTGTCCACGTGGTTGTTGATGTGTGGACCCTGCGTGGTCTAAGACTCCGGAGTACATTGAAAAACTGAATGAGACACTTGGTTATATGTTGTAATATGTCTGGTTTAGTAGGTTGATCGTGCGTGGTCAACGAGTCAGTGTGTGAGTAAAGTGGGTAAGAGGATATTTTGACTGAGATTTGGCGTGTTTTTTGTGCACCAGGATGGACCCATTGATCAGTTAAGAGTAAAATTTGCGGGTCGAATTGTGCTTGCGAATCTGGGAAACCAAGAAAGAGGAATAGCTGTATGAGCAAAAGGGCCATCAGTGAAAATCCATAAGGTTCCTGAAGCTATTGTGTTACCTTTTCCTGTAGTAAACCAGCAGATTTTTTTTTTTTTTTTGGTTTTTGGTTAGTGCTCGCAATAATTTGCATTTGTTTTGAGTGGATTCAAGTTTAGGAGGACGAGTCGCAAGACTGTCAGCCGCAGTACGTGTGAGTGTGACGTTATTGGAGCCGCGCTGGGATAGGTTGGTTGGTGAGAAGGGTCGAGCACGGATCAGCAGCTGTCCGTAATAGGCAATTGATTGAGAACGTGGGTGAACGGTATCTTGGGAGTAAAAGTCATTTTCTCATTCGATTTGAATATACAAAAAGTAGAAAAGATGAAGTTTTTTAAGGCATTAAAGAGTGCCCTAAAGTGAGATACATTTAGTACGTGTGAGATAATGCTTGGTTAAAGCAATGGTGCAAGTTGACAGAAAAACTGGAGCTTAGCGTTTCCTGAGAATGGAACGCTTAGTTGGAGAATTCTGGAGCAGTTGCGGATGGCGCTATATGAATCAAGGCCCCTTCCGAGACAGGCACAATTTGAGGCATTAAATAGAGAAAAGTGAGGCACACATATGTAAGCAGTTATTAATTACAAAAACATTTGTTCGACCATATGTAAGTTCAGTTCAAAACTCTCCTTAATGCAGTCAATCATCAATACCAATTCCAAATGTCTTAATATAATTATTTAATATTTCCACAATAGTTATGGCTCCCCAAAAACAATTTTTGACTTGAGACATCTTACTTGTTCTTATACCACATAATCCTCTATACAGAACATAAAAATATATTAATGTAAATAATCTTGCTTCATCAAATATTATAATTGGTCAATCAAACCGTTGTGAGCATTAGTCTAAAGAATAATTCATTACATTAAATCATTGTGAATATTGGTCCAAAACATAAATCATTCAATGAGAAGAAATAGCCATCAACAGTATGAACAAGTGCCAGTATGATACTAAATAGAGAAACGAAAGGCACGCATATGCTTACATATGTGTGCCTCACTTTTCTCTATTTAGTATCATACTGGTCCTCATATAGGTTCCAGTTTATACACATTGGCAACAAGTGTATTTTTTGTGATAGTAGCACCATACGTATATTGTACTTTTTGAAACAGTAGGGATGTGCATCTAGGATAGTCATTGTTGCCATGTTGAATATTACAATTTGAGGCATTAGCAGTTTGGGAGTTGGTGGCTGGACAACAACAGCAGATGAAATTTGAGAAGAGAGTAAGAAAAGTAGAAAAGTCATTAGCAGAGGCGAGATGGGATTGGGAACAGAAGAAATGGAGAGCAGTGACATTGCAGGATGTTAAATTGTTTCCTGCCATTACAGGATGAGATAGAAGGAAAGAAAGTGATTAGAAAAAGTGATGAGTCCGTCTTGAATAAAGAAGCAAAAAGGGCTTCCATAGCGGAAGAAGAATCAGATGATGAGGGCCTTATTACGCAGATATTGAGAGATCGACCCCCACCATATGCAGTGCATGAGGGTGGTCCAAGTACTAGTGCTAACAGCCCCGGCACAAGGAATGGGGATAGTGGGTCCGGTACAGGTTAATGATGTCCAGGTACAAGGTGTGGTACAGGGTAGTCCTAATGTGTTGACTACTTCAGTGGCTCAGGCACAGATGCATCCACCGCCACTACAGAGAATTTATCCTGATGTGCTGATTCTAGAGACAACTTCGAACTTAGTGGTACCTACGGAGCAGGTGGTCTCAAGACGACTGTTGGTTCAGACCGAACCAACTCCAACTTTGTTGCCCCAAGTGACGCCACAGGGGATGCCGAGGTTTATGCCAATGACAGAGACACAATTGGATTTCACTCCGGTAATGAATCAGAGCATGTGAGTTACTCTTCCACAGAGTGCAGGTGCTGGAGCAGCCCCAGATGCAATATCGCTGCCATTACTGTTGGTCCAGCAGTGCCATTATTTGCACAGAAGAAACCAAGCGTGAGTGAACAGGGAGAGATGTCAGAGTTTAGTGAGGAGGGGACCAAATGAACAAGTGCAGGTAGTCTCTTCCATTGGTCAGACCTTTGATCAAGGTCATTATTGGATCTCAGTCCACTCGTTGCACTTCCCGATACTGTGAATGGACCTAGTGGAGGTCAGAGCTTGAAGTTACTGACACCACAGACTTCAAATGCAGTAGTACAAAAGGTGTCACCAATGAACGCGAGTAATATTTAATTACAAGGATCGACAGCTCAGCAGTTGGCAGAATGGCTGGACAAGTTGAACATCCCACAGAATGCTTCCATGGGTGAGGAGCAGATCAACTGTGTCAGATTGAGCATGGAAGCAGGTGAACTAGTTGAGGGAACAATGGGGGTGAATAGATTGGAGTACTACACAGAGGCAGAGTTGAGATACTTATGTCCGAGAATCACAAGAGAAGTGAGCAAGGTACATCAGAGATTGGCAGATTTGGCAGAAAAACATGGCATAGAAATCGAGAAAACTAAGCATTTGAAGAGGAGTTATAGATTAGATTTTGAGGCGAAAGATTTTGAACGCATGAGGTCAGATGGAATGAAAGCGCCCTTTAAGGAATTACTGCAGAGTGCCCAAGTACGGGGAGCATTAGAAAAGTGGGAAGGCAGATGGGTAAAGAAAAGAGAAAAGAAGAAAAGAGAGTCTTTAGAAGTGACTGAAATTGTACAACAAGACAAGGATCCGGTAAAGATTTTACCAATGATAGAAATCCCAGGGGGAAATTTTGTTCACGTTTCTTGGAGTAGGAGTGATATTTTATCATTTATGAATGATTATCCAAAATTGAGATAGAAGCCATTAGAATGGTATCAGCAGATAGATAGGTTTGTGAAGCTTGCAAAGTGTTTGTGGGAAGACTTGAACACCTTACTGGAGATAGTGGTTCCACCTGACTTGTGGTTTGAGTGTAGGAGAGCTGTAGATTGGCCAACAAGTGAACCAGAGAGAGATAAGAGTACAGCTGCACCGTCTCCTGAGGTAATGAAATATTATTATAAGGTGATTGAGTTCCTGAAGACGAGGATTTTGCCCAAAAACATTGATTGGCAGAGAATTGACAGGACAGTGCAGAAGGTAAAAGAATCTATACATGTGTACTATGAGAGATTATTGAAAGCGTTCAAGGAGTACAGTAGCAAAGAAGCGATTGAACCGAAAGACATGCTGCTTTTTGTGTTCAGATTTGTGGAAGGACTGAGACCTGAGATAGCTCAGATGATTAAAAGTCATTTGATTTGCTGGCAAGCGAAGCTGATTGATGAGGTGTTGCAGTATGCGAAATACTGTAGTGACGAGATTGAGTTGAAGCAGAAAAAGTTGAAAGAGAAGGCAATGGTGATGCAGATTAAGGCAGCTCAAACAGGAGTGCAGGAGACATTTGTGCAGCAGATGCCACAGCAGCAGGGAAATGTCGTGTTCCAGCCTCAGATGAGAGGTAGGGGTCGTGGAGGCAATATGAATCGTGGCCAGATCTGAATAATGTAGTGGTTCAAAATGATGTGTAGGGGATGAAGAAAATATTGCTGTATCCCATTTGCGGAGCCGATGGTGCAAGAGGGTGTTGCTCAGCAAAGTAACAACCAATACATTTCAAAAAGTGAGAGGACCAAGAATGAGAGGTCCAAATCCAAATTTTCTGAATAACGGGAATCAAGTGCAAACTTTTCAGCCTATGCAACAGGTGCAATTGCCCTGTGCACAAGTGTCACAATTGCAACCAATGCATGTTCCCATGGTACCTAGACAGCAAATGCAGATACCGCAAGCCCTGATGGAGCAGCAACAGATATTGCTTTCTCAACAGGTCACAGGTCAGAGACAAGACAGAGGTAGCAATGCAGTACATCAACTCCCGTTACACAGTACGAATAAAATAAATAGTGAATGGATGAGTGATAGTTCTATTGAGGAGCCATGTGTGCTTGCGACTTCTTTAGAAGTAGATCAGAGAGGACCCTATTTGAGAGGAAAGGTGATGGGTCACTGAGTGTAATTTCTGGTGGACACTGGAGCTACAAGCTCTGCAGTGAGCAGAATCAGTATTTGACAAAACCAATTACAGATCCAGTGCAAGTTGAGATTGGCAATTTCCAGGGACTGCATAAGTTTGTAGTTTACCATTCGAGTCCAGTATCCCTACTGGAAAGGGACATTGGGCCAGATGTAGCAAAAATCCAATTTGCGAGTTGCAATTTGCGAGTCCTTCCGACTCGCAATTTGCAACTCGCAAATTGGTATGCAGAACGGTGTTTCTGACACCGTCTGCGAGTCGGTATGGGGTCGCAAAGACCCACCTCATTAATATTAATGAGGTGGGTCGCAAATTGCGGCCCCATAGCGACTATGGGCACTCGCAAACATGGAGCCCTGCTGTAGTCAGCAGACCTCCATGTTCGTGACTGCTTATAAATAAAGCAGTTTTTCTTTTTTAAGTGTAGCCCGTTTTCCTTAAAGGAAAACGAGCTGCACTTAAAAAAAAAAATCCGAAACCTTTAGTTTCGGTATTTTTTCAGGGCAGGTACCACTACCTGCCCTGAAAAAATAATTTGTGGTCCATTCACAAAGAGGAAGGGGTCCCATGGGGACCCCTTCCAATTTGCGAGTATGTTACCATCCACTTCAAGTGGATGGTAACTACGACACCATTTGCGACCGCATATGCGGTCGCAAATGGTACTGCATACCACTGCGAATCGCAAATAGGAAGTGAACACCCTTCCTATTTGCGATTCGGAAATGCATTTTGCGAGTCGGTCCCGAATCGCAAAATACATTTCTGCATAGGAAACTGAGATTTGCGACTCGCAAACGGCATTTTTTGCCGTTTGCGACTCGCAAATCGTTTCCTACATCTGGCCCTTGATGTGTAATACACCGATAATGAAGCCATGTGCAAAGGTTCGAATTGTCCAGGATTTGAGCAAAATAAATTATATTGTGGTTAAGTGTTGTCCAATAGTGCCTAACCCAGCTGTAATAAAGTTCCAGATTCCATGCGATGCAGAATGGTTCACAATGGTTGATTTGCCACAAGCGTTCTTTTCTGTGCCTCTTCATGAGGATAGTCAGTTTCTCTTTAGTTTCAAAGTCCTAGATCGTGTCTGCTGCTGGTGTAGACGTTCCTCAAGGGTACACGGAGCCACCATCCTTGTTCAATCAAATCTTGAAAAAGAATTTGGAGTCATTAGAGTTACCTTTTCGATCGACTCTGGTGCAGTACATTGATGATTTGTTGATTGCATCTAGGACAAGGGACGAATGTAAGTAAGACTCGATTGCCTTGCTGATCCATTTGGGAAAGTTTGATCATAAAGTGTCACCACTGAAATTGCAGTACTGTCAGAAGGTAGTGAGGTATTTGGGTCATCAGATTGAGAAGGGGTCGAGGAAAATATCCAGAGAGAGGGTTACAATGATACTGCAGATAAGTACCCCAACCTCGAAGAGAGATGTCAGGATGTTCCTGGGAATGATGGGCTACTGTCTCCAATAGATTCCGAATTTGGGGGAAATTTCAAAGCCATTGCAGAAGTTGACCCATAAGGATGTCACAGATCCCATAGTGCTAGATGAGGATCAGATGAAAGCATTCACTGAGTTGAGAGAGAGTTTGTGCAGAGCTCCAGAGTTGGGTATGCCTGACTACACGAATCCTTTCACATTGTTTTGTCATGAGTGTGATGCATGTTCATTGGCTGTCTTGACTCAGGTCCATGGAGGTGCTCATCGCCCAGTTTCATATTTTTCAGGTACTTTGGACCTAGTTGCAGCAGCCTTACCAGGGTGTTTGCGCACAGTTGCCACAGTTGGTCAGAGTCTTTTACAGTGTGAACGAGTAGTGATGGGATATCCTCTGACTGTAATGGTCCCTCACTCGATTGAGATTTTACTGAAAAGGACAAAAACACTATACTTGACTGGTGCAAGATTGACAAGATATGAGACGAGTATCCTAGGCGCTCCCAATGTGACACTGAAAAGATGTACAGTGCTGAACCCGGCAACTTTAATTCCAAGTGACACTACTGAAATTGAACAAGAGGAAGATGTTGAACATGATTGTCTTGAAGTAACTGAGTTGTGCACGAAACCGAGACCTGACATCAGAGATACCCGATTGGAAGAAAATGACCAAATTGTTTTTGTTTATGGTTCTTGTCTGAGCGACAGCACAGGGACACTGATAGCAGGCTATGCAGTGTGCACGATTACAGGTACCTTAGAAGCTTCCTGGCTTCGAGAAGTGTATTCTGCTCAAGTAGCGGAGTTGGTCGCTCTTAATAGGGCATGCCATGTTTCTGCTCAATTGAGAGTTACCATCTATATAGATAACCAATACAAATTTGGAATAGTTCATGATTTTGGTCAATTGTGGTTGCAGAGAGGTTTCCTAACCTCTACTGACTCGCCAGTGAGAAATGGTGGGAGGATAAAAGAGTTGTTGTATGCAATACACCTGCCTGAAGGCACAGGACTAGTGTCACTGGGGAATGGATATGCGGATCAAGTCGCAAGGTTTTGCGCATTGAAATGTAAATCATTCAAAGACAAGTGGGAATTGGTATCTGAAGAAGATATTACATGTACAAGTTTTGCATTAAAAGTGATTGACACATTAGAAGAGCTAAAAACTCTGCAGAGTAATGTTGACAAGGAGGAGAAACCATCATGCAGCAGAATGAAATGTGTTCAAAGACAAGATGAGTTGTGGGTAAGTAAGGAGAGTCAAATGGTTTTGCCAAATAGCTTGCTGTTCCAGATGGCGAGGTACTATCATGGTCAGCCACACATTGGGAGGGATGCCATGTTTTTTTTGTTCAAAATTGATTGGTTTAACCCCAAGTTTAGACAAGCAGCTGGAGCAGTTTGCCATCTCTGTGTCATTTGTCAGCAATTAATTACGGGGAAAGAGACCGTGGTGAATTTGAACCACATTGGAAGAGCAGGAGGACCATTCAGCAGAATCCAATTGGATTTCATTGAGATGCCTGCGTGTGGAGGTTTGAGATATGTGTTGGTGATTATGTGCATCTTTAGTCATTGGATTGAAGCCTACCCTACCAGGAGAAATGATAGCCTCACTGTAGCAAAACTGTTACTTACGGAATTGATACCACGTTTTGCATTTCCAGTCTCTTTAGAATCAGATAGGGGAACGCACTACAATAACGAGGTGATTAAACTATTGTGTGCAGCACTGAACATCGAGCAGAAGTTGCATTGTAGTTACTGGCCTGATGCATCAGGACTAGTAGAGCAGAAGAATGGTACTTTGAAGTCAAGAATTGCAAAGATGTGTGCAGCTACGAATCTGAAATGGCCTGATGCATTGCCTTTGGTGTTGATGTCAATGAGAAACACACCTGACAGGAAAACAGGATTGTCGCCCCATGAGATTCTCATGGGAACAGCATTGAGGTTGCCAGCAGTTCCAGCAAAGGCACTTGTGAACATTACAGATGATATGGTGTTGAATTACTGCAAGGGTCTGGCTGATGTAGTCCGCTCTTTCTCTCAGCAGGTGGAGGCCGCCACACTGCCACCGGTCCATGATCCAGGGCACAACCTGAGAGCTGGTGACTGGGTTGTTGTCCAGAAGCATGTGCGCAAGACATGTTTGGAGCCTCGCTGGAAGGGACTGTATCAGGTGATCTTAACAACTATGACTGCTGTGAAGTGTGCTGGGATCCCCAATTGGATTCATGCAAGTCACACAAAGAAAGTGGCATGTCCATTGGATCATGAAGAAGCGTTGTTGAGAGTACCAACAACTGTGAGACAAATCACAACACCGGAAAAGGAGCAAGGAAGAACTGAAGCTGAGCTCATTGAAGACAGTTCTATCACACCTGTGAGATACGAAAGTGGAGAGCTCCAGGAGGGTGCTGAAGAACCTATCACAACTGAACCAGTAGGAGAGCCTAGTACTGAGGTGGTTCTCCCAGAAGCAGATGATTCAGAAAGACAAGCAGACGATTCAGAAAGACAGACAGGGCAAGTGCCAGATCTAGAAGGGGAAGGAGTTGAGGTGGATCAAAGTCAAAGTGATCTGACTCCTCCTGAACCTTTAGCAGGTCCGTCGAGAGAAACCACCATAGAGAAAGAAAGGGATTCAAGTTCAGTCCTGAATAGAGTATCGACAGAAGACACGTGAAAGGGAGATAAGTGGCCGAATTTGCAAGTGCAGAAAAGGAAAGAGGTGATAGTTGAACCAACAATAGAGGAAGAAGTATATACTGCGAGAAAAGAAGAATTAAGTGAAGGAGAATTGAATGATGATCGAAAGTTGAAAAGAAAGAGAATAGCAAGTGGAAGATACACAGGTCCTGAATGGGCGTATGCAACTACAAACGAATGCAACAAGAACTTATGTCTTTTTGTTTTGATAGGGAAGTTCCAAGTCAATACTTTGAGGTGACCTGAAGAGGAGCAATGAACTGAACTGTTGAAACAAACTGAGAAACATTATTGAGAAAAGAAACTGATGAAAATAACTGGAGAAAGACACTGATAACCCGATTTGACTTTTGAAACCTGATTTTGACAATCTGCTAACTGATTCTGACAAGGAGAAGGATTCCTGGAAGTGAAACTGAACTGCTAAAAGAGTTGTCTATTTTAGATTTTTGCTGCCTATTTTTGAAGTTATTTCTGCTTTCTGATTCTTTGCACATCATGGCTGACATAGATAAGCAAATTAGGGATGTTAGGCGCTGTAAATATATGAGCATTAGTTTGGCAATTATGTGTGGGATTTTGTTTATAGTGTTGATTGTGGAAATATCTGTTCTTAATGCAAAAGGAGCCAACCATACTACTGCTTTTGAGACTACTACATTAACAGCTTTAGAGCAAGTTAAGTTAGATGAGAAATATTTGCATGACTTTACTAATGCCCAAGGAGAACTTTCTTCTAATGTTTTCAATCGCTTGTTGAGTGAGTATGTTGAGACAATGGATGCAAGGATTGTCTTGTGTGTACACATATTCATTTGTCAGTCAGAGGAAGGAGTCACGTACCATAGTCTTCCACTAACATATGCATAAGTTGTAGTCTGTTAAGAACAAGGTGTTATAACCAGGAGTACATTCAATATTTCTATTCTGATCATGACCTCGTATTTTCTTTTGTTCCTAATATTAGATACTTAAGAAGAGTACCTAAGGATAATGACATAGTATTAGTTAGAGGATTCTTTGAACCTACACTAATGTTTGGCACAGCTTATGCTCACAAGAATAATATTACATGCATGCTTACACCTTTAGAGAAAAGCTTCTTAGATCATACTGACGACAGGAGAAAAGCGTTGAAGGAGAAATTAGAAAAAGGCTTAGAGAAAAAGATATACAAGAATGATTATGCTTACACTGCAATTAAAACACAGGGGAAATTAGCTTTAGATGCATTACACGCAGGGAAGCTTTGTGTATATATAGGCCAAAATCATGCACTGACACTTTATTTGTGGGTACGAGTGAACTTAGGCATGTGTTTTTGTTTCAGGGTAAATGGACTTTTATGTTGAATAGGCAGGACCCTGCGATTCCAGGGATATATTATATTTGTGGACTTAATGCTTATTACCATCTTCCAAGAGGATGGTATGGGACATGTTATTTGGGAATAGTTTTTCCAAAGATTTATCAGATAGAGGATTTGAAAAACTTTCAGAAAATGACAGAATTACATCATAAGAGACAGAGGAGGGAGTCATCTTCTGCGGTAGTGGGAGATATATTTGGTGCAGTGATTCCTTCAGTGGGAGTCATCCTAAATTCAATCAATATTCGAAAGTTGTCTACTATTGTGGATAACATGCTGCCAAATTTTTCAGGAACTATACTCCTGATAGATACTGCATTGGCTGCGGATAGAGCTATGACTCTTCAAAATTGTCTTGCTTTAGACATTCTTTTAGCGAAAGATGGTTGAGTCTGTAAAATTATTAACTCTAGGCATTGTTGTTCTTACATTCCTAATAACAGTAAAGAGATAAGAGACATAGGGCCAGATGTAGGTAGAAACCAATTTGCGAGTTGCAAATTGCGAGTCCTTCCGACTCGCAATTTGCAACTCGCAAATTGGTATGCAGAAAGGTGTCTCAGACACCTTATGCGACTTGCTATGGGGTCGCAAAGACCCACCTCATAAATATTTATGAGTTGGGTCACAGTTTGCGACCCCATAGCGAGTCTAGGCACTCACGGGGATGGTGGCCTGCTGGAGACAGCAGACCACCATGTCCGTGACTGCTTTATAATAAAGCTGTTTTTATTTTCTCTTTGCAGCCCGTTTTCCTTAAAGGAAAACGAGCTGCAAATAGAAAAAAATACCAAAACCTTTTTGTTTCGGTTTTTTTCAGAGTAGGCAGTGGTCCATAGGACCACTGCCTGCTCTGAAAAAATAGTATTGGGAGCATTCACAAAGGGGAAGGGGTCCCATGGGGACCCCTTCCCGTTTGCAAATGAGTTACCATCCACTTCAAGTGGATGGTAACTGCGGGTTGATTTGCAACCGCTCGACGGTCACAAATCAACCCTACATTGCGGTGCGACTCGCAAATAGGTAGGGAATGCCCCTTCCTATTTGCCAGTATGAAACACATTTTGCGAGTCGGTACCGACTCGCAATATGTGTTTCAGCATCGCGTGAGGGCATTAGCGCCTTGCAAACTGTGTTTTTCACTGTTTGCGAGGCGCTAATGCCTTCCTACATCTGGTCCATACTTACTAACCTGACTAACGCAAGTAGTGATTTGAAGGAATTGAAAGAACCAGGTGTTTGGGAAAAGATTGGCAAAGGGTTTGCTTCACTGAGTAATTGGCTCAGTAATATTTGGAATGGGGTATTATTGAAAATTATACAGGGAATATTAATCATTATAGGTTGTCTATTAGGAATCTGGGGATTATGCAAATTATGCAAAATAATAAAATTGATGAAGTCTAAAAAGAATCAGAGGAGGGAAGAAAAGAAAAGGGAATGAATTTATAAAGAAAATTGAAGGAGAAAACAAAATGTCGAAGAAATAGAATTGTGGGTGGTACATTTGGTGTGATAACACATTTAGGGCCTCATTCCGACCCTGGCGGTCATGGACCGCCAGGGCCGGGGACGGAGGAAGCACCGCCAACAGGCTGGCGGTGCTTCTGGGGCAATTCTGACCGCGGCGGTAAAGCCGTGGTCAGAAAAGGGGAACCGGCGGTTTCCCGCCGGTTTTCCCCTGCCCCAGGGAATCCTACACGGCGGCGCTGCAAGCAGCGCCGCCATGGGGATTCCGACCCCCTTCCCGCCAGCCTGTTCCTGGTGGTTTACACCACCAGGAAGAGGCTGGCGGGAACGGGTGTCGTGGGGCCCCTGGGGGCCCCTGCAGTGCCTATGCCAACGGCATGGGCACTGCAGGGTCCCCCTAACAGGGCCCCAGCAAGATTTTCAGTGTCTGCCTAGCAGACACTGAAAATCGCGACGGGTGCCACTGCACCCGTCGCACACCAGCAACTCCGCCGGCTTCATCGTTGCTGGGGCTTTCCCGCTGGGCGGGCGGGCGGCCTTTTGGCGGTCGCCCGCCCGCCCAGCGGGAAAGTCAGAATGACCGCCGCGGTCATTTGACTGCGGTGCGGTCTTCTGGCGGTCTCCGCCCGGCGGGCGGAGCCCACCACCTGCCGGGGTCGGAATGACCCCCTTAGTCATCAGAGGAGGGATTGGTGAAGCAGAAGTCTTAATTAGAAATGATTAATTAATGTTTGCATATTTTGAATTATGACATGTAGAAAAATGAATAATGTAGACAAATAATGTGCACGTTTGAAATTGTGATCTTAGAAAATGGCCACCAGTGTTCACGAATTGTACTAAATGACTATTAATATGTATGAAATATTGAAAATGCATAAGATTAATGTAGTAATATGTCTTATAAAGGGTTATGAATTATGTTCTTGCTTATTAATTGTAGGCCTTAACTTAACATGTGTCTTGGCCTAGTTTTGCCAGGCCTCATGCAGAATCTGTATTTCTTAATATTTAATGTAAAATGCTGACAGTATGAACTAACTGTGAAATGCTCATTGTTTAGCGCTTCAACGCCTCGTCAGGGGTAATAAGCGCTATAGAAATACTATTACAATACAATACTATAAAGTGCTTAGCAGAAGCTTTCCATGAGAACCGACGGACAGGAGATGAGGTTTCTCGCAAAGTAGCGATTTGTGTGTAATGTGCTCTAGATGTACGTTCCCAGGATGCAAACAATGAAGACAGTGACTGGAGAACAAGATGCAACAATTTTGATACCTGACAAGCCGGATGCTGAGAACATCGTAAATTGGACCAATGAACAACGTTTGAAGTGTGAAATTTTAGAATTCATAGATTTGGTACATGGACACTAATGGATAGAGTAATAACATATGATTAATTGACCAATTGGAATTTGGGGGATACTTTGGGTAACTTTGATACAACAACATGACAGAGGGAACTAAAGCAGATTGTGAAAGAAGAGATTAGAACTTACCCCGTTATGAGATGCAAGATTCTGTCATTGGGCTCATATTCTCTGACTGAGAGCCTGATGTGCTCCTGATCGACTGATGACCTGGAGACGAAGACTGATTCTGTTTGCTGACCCATACCGAGGATAGGTGGATATGAAAATATGAATAGTTTCTAGGTACCAACTGTGCTGTCTTAGTGAGTTTCTTTAGCTTGATGTTTTCTAAATTCTTGCTCTAAATCATTTTGCATGAAGCCCCACATGCTGATGCTAATTTGGGTTAGATGAGGGTTTTCTACCTGATGATTGACAAATACCGAGACAATCGTTTTGACGGGCTGTTTTGCTGAACTTTATGGATAAAGCTGATATCTTGATCCTGATTCTATTATTGATTTGTGCTAATGCTCTAGAATGTATTGTGTTACAAGCTGTAATTAGATTGTGTTTTTGCCGTCTTCTGGCTAATTACCATTGTTCTTATATGCATTTGAAATTAAGTTCAAGTATTTATCGATATGACTTAGTATTGTAACCAAAGGGAAATAAAATTACTAAACTTTACTAAAGGTGTGGTTATTCATGACTGAGAAGTCATGGTGAATGAAGATTACTGACTAAATTGATTGTTGATTGTTGATTTGTCTAATGATTATTGATTTTTTAGCAATGATTATTGTGTATAATGCTATACCTCTGGCAGGATTATTCTAAGCAAGTCAAAAGGTTCATCGACATATACATGTCCCTCCTTGTAAGTTTACTTATAAAGGACTGACACGCTAACTCCTTCCAATGGTGCCATAAGGACTTCTGTCCTGTGCACCATATCAACTATATTTCCTCCATGTTTAAAAGGAACATTCTCCCCAGATTGCTATGTTCAGTCTCTTCCATTCTTGCAGGTGTGCCCAAATATTGCAGGGCAAGACTTTGCAGACAAGCTTTCTCCGTTGTAACACCTCAGACATGGAACACTCTTCACATTGCGATACGTTCCGAACCCAACCTCCTAAAATTCTGCAAGTCTTTAAAATCTCACCTATTTCAACAACATGCAGTGCAGAGATGCCTCATTTGAAGCACCAGGACACCTTTGGTTAATCTCATGCTCTAGAAACCAATAAATAAATATGACTGATTGTGACTGACAGCATTTCAGAGGAGGAGTAGGAAGGAAATCCTAGAATGTGCATTTTCCTGAGGTTTTGTGCAGTGAAGCAAATCTCCCACATGTTGTATTGGGTCTATCTAGTGGAGCCTGGAGTAGCCAGTAGGAGTAAGGGATGAATTAGAGGTCCTTCTTTGGTGCCCTACATGCTACCTGGCATAACAGGCAGTAGAGGTAGTAGTATCTTGGGACTAATTTACAGTGATACGGAGAACCATATTTACGTAATGAAAAGCTGCTCTAGAATGTAGGTCGTTATAAGGTCCATACTTTTTCAAGTATGGTCTTGGACTAAATTGTACAGAATCTGTACAGAATCTTACCTTCCTTTTGTCCCTTTGAGAATCTGATGCTGCTGCCATGAAATCTTTTTTAGATCAACAGGAGATGCACTGGTATTTAGAAACGTGTATTTAAAAAAATGGATTGGATTCCCTGGTTTAAAACTAAATGTTTTAAACATTTTCGTTTTTTTACTCTGTCCAGGTCATGCACTGAGTGAGGCAAGTAGGCCGCTAAAGTTTGGTCAAATATCAATCTATGTCAATAAAGCGAACAATAGGATTTTAAATGGTTTGATAAGTGCAAGAAATTGGCCTGGCATGCTAAAGGATGAGAGTGTAATAAGCTTTCATATATTCTGTGGCACATTACCCAAGTGAAGTCGAGCTCATAAATGAAACCAAAGAGCTCTTCAAATTATCCTTGTCTCACTCTAACTCAAAAAATGTCACAGTTAAGACGTGATCTGCAGAAAATATTGTGGGATTCCCGGAAAGGCAACAACTACTCTTTGTTTTTGAGTTGTGCTGTTTGGAGCTGAGGCGCTAACAAGGAGATTTTCCAAATTAATATATGCACAGTAAACAGTGTACTTAGGAAAAACAAAACATAACATGTACCTGCTCTTCGCACTTAACAGGGTCGTAATAAGACCCCTGATATCAATTATCTGTCATTTAAAGTGGTAATAACAAAATGGTGGCAATCACTTTTCTGGACCGAATGGTACTCAGAATATTTGTGTAAGATGTATTTTAGAATCTCTCAGGAAGGTGACCCTACAACCTAATCTAACATCCCCTTTTCAACAGATATTAGAGATGGGTTTCTTCATTTATAAGTTATCTCTTCATATTAAGGCATTTACGCAGTAATGAAAGGATCCTCAATATTACAAAAGCTGTTGTAGATTTTGTGGTTTTAGCAGATTTATGTTTTTGAATGCGATTTTCTTTTGTGACCTTTGTCTTGACCTTTGGAGATATGATCTATTTTAGAGTGTATTAGTTTGTGCTATCTTGGGACTATCACCTACTTAGGCAGTACTATCCCACATGAAGGAGGGGCAGGCTGAACAATGCCAGGAATGTCATAAGAATGCTGACTAATGTGTAAATGTCATCTCAGTACAGCACTAACACCATAGCCATGTTCTGCTTACACACCTGTCTGCATAAGAATGCTGCCAGATGATGAAACTTGACACCTGTTAGCCTTTCACACTGGGAACCTGCAAGAATCTTGTGCTTTTTCTGGCCACAAACCATCTCCAGCCAGGAACTGCTGACCAGATGAAAACAAGACAACATGGATGTTATCATTATGAGAAGAAGTGTGTTATAGATAGGACACACGATCAGAAGAGAACAAGATTCAGTCTGAAGAACAGCTCTTCACTGGACCACAGGAGCCAACAAAATGGGAAACTGAGAAAGCAGAACTGAAGACCCCAATCACAATACAGAAACTTGCCAACAACAAACAGAAGTAGAGATCCTTCATTGGTGCCCTGCATGACACCTGACATGACGGGCAGTAATATCTGTAGTAGTATAGGGGGACTGATTTACAGCTTTGTACAAAAAAAAATCACATTTATCATTGCAGTGTGATCCAAGAGATTATCTATGATCAGGGTCCTGGGTCATGAGTCTCTAGTTTAATGTTCACCTTGTAGCACAGCTGAAAACTACGTCTTCTAGCCCGTGTTCTCAGTCACCAGTGATGGACACTGTAATTACGTAATTGAAGTGCAAATCTCATTTAGTAGGTAAGTAGCCATGCAGTGTCTTGTGCTGTGATTTTTATGCTGCAGGCATGTTAAGGACGTGCTGATCTATGATCAGGGCCATTTGCTCAAGACAGATTTGTGGCACTGGTTCTCCATTTTGATGTTCTCCAAGTAGCCTGCTTTGTCAGTCTGCTAATTACAGGCCGAGTCACTTGTGTTCTTGACAAAAATAATTTTCAGACTCTATTACAAGAACATTGGGACTGTTTTCTTCTCTTCGTTTCATCCATCGCAAGGGTGCATGTCTCTTACTTAGTGTAAAACAGAATGAACAGTACAATACAAGGGATCTTCTTTTTAATACCCATCCTAGGCCCTCATTAGGTGAGGCCTCTTAATTAAAACAGGCCTGATAACAGTAATTAAAAGTCCTGTTTGAATTATGCAGTCTTCGGATGCAGTTCAATGACACAATATCAATGTACACAATATCTGTAGACAAAAATATTGGAAATTAAATATTGTCAACAAACATATCACCTTCTATAAAACCACAAAGATGGAGAACAAAAATATCACTGTTAAAAGTATCAGTTGTTACTGATATTGAAAGCAAAAGTAGCGGTAAAACATTGTTACCTTTAAATAAACATGTAACTAGTTAAAAATAACACCTCACACAATATTGACTAAAATACTATCACAAAAGAATTACATTGTCATTAATAAACCTAAAATAACTACATTTTAAGTTAAGTAAAATGTTAAAAGAAACATTAAACCACATATACGCATTTAAATATATTACATTACCAAAATAGATATAAAACACCCCCAAGAAAAATATATCTCAATACATAACAACATCAGTTACAAAAATATACAACTAACAATATTTATAAATATATGTATATATACATTTAAAGTATGTCTGGACAAAGCTAAACCCCTCTGATGAGCTCTAATGATAGCGAAACACGTGTCAGGGGTTGCTTTTACTCATTCCAGGTTGGCTTGGAGGGTATTTTACCAATCCAAAGCTGTAATACTGTAATACTGTGCCTGGAGTGGTGATTGGCTTTTGTTATTTTACAGCTCAGCAAGGATGGCACTAAGTCAATCCTATGCTTAAAGATTTTGCTGTACAAATGGCAAAAGACTTTGGGCCTGATTCTGACCTTGGCGGTCTTTTCGCAAGACCGCTGAGTTACCGCCGCGGTAAAGACCGCCGACCGCGGCGGTATGCCGCTGCGCGTATTCCGACCGCTGGGAGCGTTCCGCCGGAATACCGCCAGCAGCCACACTGGCGGTCGGCGGGAAAGTGGAGACTGGTCAACCTCCACCGCCACGCCAGCAGATCACCGCCCCCAGAATTACGACCCACATTTCTGTGTGGCGGTCTTCTGTTGGCGGTCTTCTGTTGGCGGTCACGTCCCTATGGCTCCCGTCGCCTCCCGGAGGACCAACGCACAAGGTAAGTTGATCGTCCGTGAGGGGAGGGGGTGGGGGGGTGTTGTGTGATGTGTGCGTGCATGGGGGTGTGTAGAGGGGGTGTGTGAGTGCGTGCATGCGGGCGGGGGGTGCTGCTGTGCCTTTGGGCAATGTGTGTAGTTCGGCGGGTGCGCATGTCGGCATGTATGTGTGCGGGTATGTGCCCCCGTTGTGTATGTGTGTGTGTAGGGGGTGTGCATATGTGCATGTTGGGGGTGCGTGCATGTCGGGGTGCGTGTATGTGCATGTCGGGGTGGGGGGGGCAGGGGGTTCGTACCACCTCTGGGGGGTGGCAGGGGGGTGGAGGGTGTGGGGGGAGGACTCGTGGGGGGCTGTGGGGGGTGGGGGAGACCTCTATCAGTGCCAGGGAAGGAATTCCCTGGCCCCGATAGTGCCTACCGCCATGGTTCGCATGGCGGTTCCCGACCGCCAAAAACCGCGGCGGTAAGCAGGGTCATGATACGGTTGGCGGTCTTGGGTCGACCGCCGGGCCGGAGTGTGCGAACTCCAGCCCGTCGGTCATGACCGCCGTGGCGGTCGGAGTGGGGAAGTGGCGGTCGATCGCGGCGGTGACCGCCACGGTCAGAATGTCATTTTTTGGACCGCCGGTCTGTTCGCAGTCCGACCGCCGCCTCTCCGCCGACCGCCAAGGTAAGAATCAGGCCCTTTATCCCTATCTAGCTCGGCGTGGAGAGCACTGTGCTAATCCTATGCTTAAAATCTTTGCTAGATAAACAGACAATTAAGGTGAGCAAATCTAGAGTGTCGCTGTTGGTACAGGGTGGGTTGTACTGGATTTGCTCATCACCTAAATTTGGGAACTACCTTGAGTTATCTCTTCTTTTTTGCATATATATATATATATATATATATATATATATATATATATATATATATATATATATATATATTTAATCAATTTTCTTCACCCACTAGGACAAGAAATCAAGACACAAGACGGACAATTTAAAAATATATTGAAAGAAAATGGTCCTCCTCCCAACGCGTTTCAGCCGTAGCCTTGTTCGTGAACAAGTTTCATAAGCCCTGGTGAGGTAAAACAGCCAAATCTGGTTTTCCCTCATTGTAGTGAATGGCCTCAATAGCCTAAAATGGGGAGACTTTATTTTAATTTATAAAGTCCCCTTAAGTGTGGGATACCTCGAGTTTGGTATCAAATTAATTGTTATAATAAATCCCACAACTTACAATTGTTGGATTTAATATACCTTGTTCAGGTAAAGATTCTTAAACTCTACCTAAAATGTTGCCAACTTGAGTCCTGTAGTGCTCTGCTCTGGCTGGCCAGCCTCTGCAGCCTGGCCAGGCTGATTTGATGAGGTGTGAAGTAGCCTGGGCTGAACACAAAGGAATGTGCCTATAGGAGGAAAACCTCCATCAGCAGATGGAAAAGCAGGAAGGGGGAGGGCTGCCAAACTGATCTTAAAAGGCAGGGAAGGACATTTGGAGCAGCCCAGCACCTCCCTCACATCCTGTCGTGGTGTCTGTCTCGTGCCAATGGTTTGTACTCGTAAAGGTTTGTGGGTAATGTGGTTGTGTGTTTTATAGCGGTGTGGGTGTGTGGTGTGTGTATGGGTGTAAGGTGTGTATAGTTTGAATTGTCCAATGTGGTATTATTTTGTATGGATGTGTGTTTATTTTGAGCACGGTGGTATATACTGCCAATGGTTTACCGTGGTTGAATGTCAGCCGTGGTGATTCGTGGGTCATAATAGGTGGGCATTGTTCTGTTGGCTTAATGGTATGTGTTTTGATACAGCCAATTTATAACTGACCTTTGGTGTGGCGGAATTATGTCTGTGGCTGAATAGTGATGGATTGGTGTATGAGTGCCATAATACGGTGAACATATGTCCGCTGCCGTGGTGGTATGTTGGCTGCGGTCAGCGTGGTGGTAAGTGGGATTTACCGCCAATGTCATAATGAGGGCCTAAGTCCGAAGGTAAACATTTGACTGAGGCCTCCTGCGGGCTGTAGCCGAGCAAGGGCTCCATCATGGTCAGCCTTAAACTTTGACTTTGCCCCAGTCGAGGTGTGACCAGATGACCAGATTGGCGCTATTAATTTCTAAGCACTAAAAACCATTATTTGTTTTTAAATTCATATCTCCGGTTCCCCTTATCCGATTCTATTTGTTTTGGTGTCATTTTAAAGATAAAAATAAAATCTATTTAAATTGGTGTTGGATTTTTATTGTGTTTTGTGTTTTATTTACTGTTTTGTGATTTTTAAATGCTTTACACATGTGTCTCCTAAGTTAAGACTTGTCAAGCCACCAAGGGTTGAGATGGGTTTAATTTATTGAGACCTATCTGGACCTAAGTGAAGGTTAGTGGCCTATTGCTAAGTGTGGGTACTTACCTGTCCTTAGCAATAACCCATTTTCCAACATATATATATATATATATATGGTATCAAACCTAAAGATAACTAACTAAGATCGTAAACTATAGCAGACTTAACCAATAAAATTACATAAAAAATTAAACCAACAATATAAATAGCATACAAATTTTACCAAGCAACTACTTCAAAAACAACAAAAGCTGCAAGAAGAGGAAACTCTGCTGGATTCTGTGAACAGAACCTGAAAGTAAAAGTACATATATGTTGATAACTACGTTGTAAATTAAATAAAACTTATATTGAAACTACAACTTACTTTTAGGTAAAGTTAAACTTAAAAATTACTATAACATCGAGGAAGTGTTAAGATACCAAAAATCAATACCAGTCACAAACCTGGACAAAGACATAAAGGCCCTCATTACAGCATTGGCGGTAAAAGCCACTTACCGCCGTGCAGAAGACCGCCAACAAACCGCCGCGGCTGCGGAATTCCGCCACAGCTATTATGACCCACAGTTCGGAATCCGCCAAAATTCAGACACCCACACAAGTCTGCCACACCAAAGGTCAGTGATAAACTGGCGAAAACAAAACCTCCACCGTCACGCCAACAGAAAAACGCCCACACTATCACGACACATGAATCCACGCGGCGGTATTTCAACCGCGGTATTCCATTGGCCGTACACACTGCTGCGCTCAAAATACACACACTCTTACAAAACACAGCCACATTGGACAATTCGAAATACACACACCTGATACACATACACACACCACTTCCGCACACCCAATACAATATAAAACACACACCCACATCACCCACAAACCCCTACGACCAAAAATTCCGAAAGAAGGCCAGAGAGAGACAGCACCAGCAAGAACAACAGCATCCACAGGCACACAACACCATCAACCACAGAACTTCCACACACCTCACACAACACCCCACTACATATCAGCACACTTGTCACCACACACTCCACCCCACACATCACCTACACCACCCCATGGCACGGCAAAGACACCCAGGTTCTCGGAGGAGGAGCTCAGGGTCATGGTGGAGGAAATCATCCGGGTAGAGCCACAGCTATTTGGATCACAGGTGCAGCACACCTCAATAGCAAGGAAGATGGAGCTATGGCGAAGAGTAGTGGACATGGTCAACGCAGTGGGACAGCACCCAAGAAATCGGGAGGACATCAGGAAGAGGTGGAACGACCTAAGGTGCGTTCCGTGGTCTCAAGACACCACCATGCAGTTCAGCAGACTGGCGGCGGACCCCCACAACTAACAACATGGGAGGAGCAAGTCTTGGCGATTCTGCATCCTGAGGGCCTCGCAGGAGTAGCTGGAGGAATGGACTCTGTTAAGACAAATCTTAATTATTACATACCCCACCCTACCTGCATGCCAGCACATACCCCCACCCTCACCCTCACCCCCAGCACCCCAACTCCTCACATATGTCCCAACATCACAAACCACCCATCCCAACACCAAGCCCTGCATGCAACAACAAAGCATGGACACCCATCACTAAAGCATGCCCACTGCACAAACCCATACAACCCCCAAACCATCATCACACAAGGTCCCACACAGGAATGCAAGCACTGGGGTACACGGTCACCCACCCATTGCACACCATGACACACACAGATGTAATAACCATCCTTTTATACCCCTGCAGGACCCCTACCCAACGTCACCGAACAGGAGGGTCCACACATGTCCACACCACCAACAGAAGAGGCCCACAGTGATGACAGCATCTCTGCCCAACTGGATCTAGATTACCAGCCCGGCCCATCGGGGACCTCGGGACAGTCGGTTCCCATCACCCAGTCACAGGCCACCCAGACCTTCACCCCTCTGGAAACACCAGCACAGCACCCACCCAGCTGGCCCATACCTCCGTCCCCAGGACACATCAATCAGCAGTGTGTCCACCACTACAGGGAACCCAGGATAACCCACCACCCCAACAACAACAGGGACCTGGGGGCAGTGGCAGTGGACACACGGCCCAGTAAAACAGGGGAACTGGGAGGGCTGCTGTGCGACAGGGAGCGGACAGGCCAAGGGAACCCACTCTCCGCGAGGCCTTCTCCTCCATCATGGGAGCCTACCACCACTCCCAGGACACGATGGCAACGGTACTGGCCAAGTTTCAGGAGACCCAGCGGCTGCAGGAGGAACAGTATATGGGCTTCAGGGAGGAACTCAGAACCATCAGCTCCACCCTGGAGGGGTGCTGAAGGAAGTACTCAACACCAGGAGGGACACTGTGGCACTACAAGGGGCCCCTGACACTAGCATGGACGATGAACTGCCCACCACCTCCGCCGGCGCTAGTGGACAAGACGCCCCGCCACAGGACCACCACACCAGCACCCCACCCCCTGCAGAGGGAGAACCACGCCGCATACGGTCCCTGAGATCCAGGACAAAGACAGAGCACGATGCCAAGACCCCCGCCAAGAAATGAGACCACCCTGATTGTCATCCTACTCTCCCACTTTGTCACCCTGTCCATACTTAAAATGCCCCAGCTCCACTTCCTATGCCCATATGGGCAATGCACCTGTGAGACTAATAGACTGGACTCTGCCATGGACATTCCTCAGCCATCCCCCGTCACCATTTCACTACCCCCTCCAATAAAGCACAAAACAATCTGGAGTCTGTCTCTGATTTCGAATTAGTGTATTAGCAATTACAGTGACAAAATGCTCTTTCAATTGTAATGTCAACATACCTATGTCACACAGCTCTAGTCCATTGTGAATCTAAGCAGATGTCACACAGTGGGACCCACATCTGTGAAATCGTAAGGGAAAGTGACAACTCAGTGACCATACACTGGGTGAAAACGACAGACAGTAGAGAGGTAGTAGTTTTAAAGTACATGTAGTAGGCAGGTCTGTACTCTTACCTGTGTCTCACTGGAAATATTGCTGGATCACTGAGTCCCTGTTGTTCATGTCTTCTTCCTCTGCTTCCTCATCTTCAAAGACCAAAGGCTCCACAGCTGCCACAACACTGCCACCTCGACCATCCTCCTGCAGAAAAGGCACCTGTCGTCACAAAGCCAAGATGTGAAGCATACAGCAGGCCACGATGATCTGGCACACCTTCTTTGGTGAGTAGAATAGGGATCCACCTGTCATATGGAGGCACCTGAACCTGGCCTTCAGGAGGCCGAAGGTCCGCTCGATCACCCTCTTAGTTCGCCCATGGGCCTCATTGTAGCGTTCCTCTGCCCTTGTCCTGGGACTCCCTCACTGGGGTCAGTAGCCATGACAGGTTGGGGTAACCAGAGTCACCTGCAAATGGTGAGGGACAACTGTTAGACACGCACTAACCTGGAGGGATATCCCCAGACCCAGACAACCATTCCCACTGACTTGTTTCCAGGTGCTCACCTAATAGCCACACACGGTGCCTCTGGAGCCGACCCATCACATAAGGGATGCTGCTATTCCGCAGGATGTAGGCGTCATGCACTGAGCCAGGGAACATGGCATTCACATGGGAGATGTACTGGTCTGCCAAACATACCATCTGTACATTCATCGAATGATAACTCTTCCGGTTTGTGTACACCTGTTCACTCCTGTGGGGGGGGACCAAAGCCACATGGGTCCCATCAATGGCACCTATGATGTTGAGGATGTGTCCCAGGGCATAGAAATCACCTTTCACTGTAGGCAAATCCTCCACCTGAGGAAAAACGATGTAGCGCTGCATGTGTTTCAGAAGGGCAGACAACACTCTGGACAATACGTTTGAAAACATAGGCTGGGACATCCCTGATGCTATGGCCAATGTTGTTTGAAAAGACCCACTTGCAAGGAAATGGAGCACTGTCAGCACCTGCACTTGAGGGGGGATTCCTGTGGGATGGCGGATTGCTGACATCAGGTCTGGCTCCAACTGGGTACACAGTTCCTGGATTGTGGCACGGTCAAGCCTGAATGTGATTATCACGTCGCTCCTCCATTGTCGACAGGTCCACCAACGGTCGGTACACCGGAGGATGCCGCCATCTCCTCACATGTCCCAGCGGACGGTGCCTATAAAGGACAAAAGCAAGCACAGAGTCAAACAACTCAGAGGTACATACCCACAGTTTACACAGAACACCATTCATACACAAAAGATGGCCTGTATGTGTGTAGAGTCTAGGCCTAGGTATGCGTGACGCAGTTGAAAATGAAGCTATGTGGGCCACTGAAATGACGGCTGCCTGACCTGTGAAGTGGGACAATGGGAGGTGAGGTAACTGCGCTGGCGTTGTACACCGTCGCGGTAGGTGGTCGAAGACCGCGGCGCAATGCTGCATTGGTTAACATTGGACCCTATGGGTCCCAGGAGCCAATGACGATGTCCGCCGGCGGTGACGGTACGCACCGCCGCGGACGTGACCACCATTTTCTATCTGTTCAATCACTCGATACCTGATCTTTGACAGGAGATGACCTACACTACAAGTGCTGCTGTGACCTCGGTCTGGAAGAGACAATGGCTTGAGGGTCTGGGGAAAGGGCCCCTGCCTTCACATCGGAGGAGTTGGAGAAGCTCGTGGATGGGGTCCTCCCCCAGTACACGCTACTCTACGGTCCTCCAGACAAACAGGTAAGTACACAGGGAGCATGTTGTATGGGCTATGCCTGTGTGGAGAGGGCTGGATGTAAGAAGGAAGGGGGGAGAGTGCTGCATGCATGAAAGACGGTGAATGCATGTATCACATGGCAAGGATAGGGATGGGGGCCAATCAGTTTGACGGTGCAGTTGGTTATAACTTCTCTTTTTCCCCTGTACATTTCATGTAGGTCAGCGCCCACCAGAAAAAAGATATTTGGCGTGCCATTGCCAAGGACGTCCGGACCCTGGGGGTCTACCACAGACGGAGCACCCACTGCCGTAAAAGATGGGAGGACATTCGCCGCTGGAGCAAGAAGACGGCGGTGGATCAGCTGGGGATGGCCTCCCAACGTGGGAGGGGTACCCGTCGCACCATGACTCCCCTGATGTTCAGGATCCTGGCGGTGGCCTACCCGGAGTTAGATGGGCGCTTGAGGACATCACAGCAGCCACAAGGGTGTGAGTACACTCTCATTCTGCTGACTTTGCGCGCAGTGGAGGTGTCTGGGTGGGGGAGGTGGGCTGTGGGTTTCCCTAGGCCAGGGCGAGTTCCGTAGGCAAGGCTCCTCCGTAAGGCAGGCCATGTGGCACCCCACCCCACCTCTGTAGAGTGATAAGTACATCTAGTCATGCCCCTGTGTCATCTATGTGTGCAGATGTCATCCATAGCCTTGTAGGACAATTCCCAGGAATTGAAAAGTGGACCCAAAGAGCGCAGAGTAGTGCTGGGGGCTTCAGAGGCTGTGTCCGCCAACGGTAGTGGTAATGCATGCACTCAACATGTCTTTCTTCTGTCGCCCCCCCCTTTTTGTGGTCTCCCTGTTCTTGTGTGCATTAGCATCATCAGGCGGAGGAGCAGTGGCACCGAAGCACGAGGGAGCTGCATCCCACATGGCCCTGGAGGGTGACACTACGGACTCAGAGTTCACCAGTGGGATGGAGGGCGAGGGGAGCTCCATGGCGGGGACAGGAGCTGACACCAGCGACACGGACTCGTCCTCTGATGGGAGCTCCCTTGAGGTGGCGGCAACATCTGTGCCCCCTGCATATACAGGTACAGCTGCCACCCCCCCTACCAGCACTACCCTCCCAGCAGCCCCTCAGCCTTTGCCCCGTGCCTGCTCACCCAGGAGGGTGAGCATCACCTTCGCCCCAGGCACCTCAGGCCCTGCCCCAGTCACCCCTGCTGCCCTCAGTGAGGAGGCCATTGACCTCCTCAGGTCCCTCACTGTAGGGCAGGCTACCATTTTGAATGCCATCCAGGGTGTAGAGAGGCAGTTGCAACAAACAAAAGCATTCCTGGAGGGCATTCATTCTGGTCAGACGGCCCTTCAGCGAGCTTTTCAGACTCTGGCCCCAGCACTGATTGCAGCCATTGTCCCCGTCTCTAGCCTTCGTCCTCCAGCTACCTCCACCCAGACCCAATCCCCTGTACCCCAGCCAAGCACACCTACAGACCAGCATGCACACACGTCAACACACAAGGGAAGCGCTGGCAAACATAAGCACCACACATCCCACAGGCACTCACGCTAGCATCACACACATGCAGACACACCAACATCCACTGCCTCCACTGTGTCCCCCTCCTCCATGTCTCCCTCCTCCCTCCCAGTCTTGTCTACACTCACACCTGCATGCACTACCTCTACAGCCACTACGTCCCACTCCAGCACACCCACCACCACACCCCGCTCACGTGCAGTCACCACCCCCACTACCATTCACACGTCTCCTGTGTCCTCTCCCAGTGTGTCTGTGACGCCCCGTCCCAAGATACACAAACGCAGGCACACACCCACCCAACAGCCATCCACCTCACGACAGCCTCCAGCGCATGCACCTTCACCCAAAGTCACCAAACGTACACCTCCTACAACCACCCCCTCTTCCTCGACTCCCAAACCCCCTCCAGCTACCCATCCCAGTGGATCCCAAAAACTTTTTGTGTCCCCCCTTGACCTCTTCCCCACACCTCCCCCACCCCGTCCATCTCCTAGGTCCTGAACTAGCACCTCAGCCACAACATCTCCGGGACCAGTGGTGCCTGTAGTCACCGGAATCTGGAGTGCACCGGCCACCAGTGCAGCCAGTGTGGCACGGAGCCACAGCACAGACAGTCCCCCACCTGTGAAGCATCAGAAGTTGGCCAGAGACTGTGGCTTTGCACTCCCCAGGATGGAACAGTGGGCAACCCACCCACTGTAGAGACTTGAGAGACTGTGGCTTTGCACTCCCCAGGATTGAAGAGTGAGCAACCCACCCACTGTAGAGACTTGAGAGACTGTGGCTTTGCACTCCCCAGAATGGAACAGTGGGCAACCCTCCCACTTGTGAACTTGAGAGACTGTGGCTTTGCACTCCCCAGGATGGAACAATGGGCAACCCACCCACTGTAGAGACTTGAGAGTCTGTGGCTTTGTACTCCCCAGGATATAACAGTTGGCAAGTGGCCTCCTCGTGGATTTGGCATTGTGCACTCAAGCGGCTGAGGTGCCCCCCCTTTCCCTCCCCCTGAGGTGCCTGTTTAGTTGCTCTCTGATGCCCCTGCATTGATGTCTCCGTCATGGTCGGGGATCTTGTGTGGGCCTCGCCCATACCGTGTGGTCCCAGTGTTCCACGGACTTTCTTAGAGCACTACCTGGACTACTATGCTTGGTATATATTATGTACATGGTGTATATATATATATTTCTGCCTACTTGCTTTTAATATTTTGCAATGGTTACACTCATTTTCTATTGTCTTTGCATTCTTCCGGGGGGTTTGGGGGGTGTAACTGTGATGTATTGATATGCATTAGTGTGTGTGTTGTAGTGGGTGAGGGTGGGGTGTTGCGTGTGTGTGTCCCTGTTTTTTGCTCCCCCCCTCCCCTGTGTCGTAGGTGCAGTACTCACCGTGGTCTTCGCCGCCGGTGTTCGTGCTCCTGGTAGAGGAGCAGAAAGACTATTGCAGGTAGAATTTGGAGTTCCGGGTCCATGGCGTCCTCGTTCCTCGTGGGGTGTGTAGAGGTGAGCCTTTTTCCTTCGGGATTCCTGTTTCCGCCGTGTTTTTATCCGCGGTGAATCCACCCCGGAAAAGGTGGCGGATTGGCCCGTCATAATAGTGTGGGCGGTACATTGACTCCCGCCTGTCTGTTGGCGGTGACCGCCTTGCTGTTTGTTTGTACCGCCGTGGCGGTTGGAGTGTTAAAGTGGCTGTCTTTGTTGGCGGTTTCCACCACGGTCGTAATTGCAACTTTTTTACCGCCGGCCTGTTGGCGGTCTTACCGCCACTTTAACACCGACCGCCAGGGTTGTAATGACCACCAAAAAGCATGTAAATTTAATTTATTACAAAACAGAAACTCACCCTTAACAGCAAAAAATGAAAACTAACAACTTCAACCCCCTACTAACTAGCAACAAACTGAAAATGAAACTGATGTTTTTTTCTACCAACAGAAAGGAAACCACCTATTTCACATCACAACACCCTCAACTGAAAATTTGCAAAGAAACTGTGAAACAGCAAAGAAGGACATGAATGTAAGAATGAACAAGGAAATGAGTTGCATAATTTTATATGTAAATTATAAATGTATTAAACATTTTTAAATTGTAATTCTTTATACAATTATAGTATTTTCAGGCATAATGACAGAAAGAGCAATATACATTGCAACACAGAAAGGAAAAAAATATTATTTCGCATGTGCTACCCCCTACAACCAAGAAAGTACATCAATGAATTTGTGAATTGGAAATGTACTAAATATTACTCTAATGCAGGTCATGGGAGGGGCCCTACAAAAGATGTGACAGAAATAGAAGTACTGTAAGGGAGGTATTTCAGGATATAGAAGATTTAAGCACTAGTTCCCAGAAGCTCACAACATAAATCCTAAAAGATGTACTTACTAAAATCCCCTAACATGTTAACCGCCAGCTATACCTACCTTAAAACACTTAATTGCACAAACTAAAAAAAACAGTGATACATCTCCTGCCCTTAAAAGAGACCAAGCTATTGAAATAGTTCGACACATAAAAATCACACATAATGAAAAACGCTTCCTGTTCCATGACAACCTAAACAATGATATATGAATTCTTATATTTTTTTGCAACAAATAACTTACTATGACTAAGCCATTGTCAAACCTGGATGATGGATCGGACCTTCAAAATGTGCCCCAAACCATTTACTCAGACATACACCATATAAGGTGTATACCACCATTCAAATAACCCTTTTAGAATGCCCTTGTACCAAATAAACAAATAGACTACTAAACAGAAGGGAGCAGTAGAAAATGGCCACTGAATGGAAAAAAGAATACTATCTGCCCATAGAAATGAATAGGAATATAAGTTAAAAATGTTTTAAAACATTGCAAGACATTGTTCAACATGTAAAACATGTAAAAGAATTGGGTCATACCTGTAAATTATAAAATAAATAACAATATATAAAATATACAATTATTAAATATATACTGAAAAAAATTCTGTAACAAATTATTAAAAGTATGTATACAAAACAACTGAATTAATGTAAGAAAGGTTAGGCAAAGGAAAAAAATCCTTAAAAACGTATAACATATAACATTGTATAAATATGATCTGCATTGTTTATTTAATAATAAAATTGTATAAAAAAATTATTTTTGGTGCAATATATAAATGTTTTTGTATAACTACAACTATGGGCCTCATTACGAGTTTGAAGGTCCGTGTACCGCCATGGCAGTGGTGGTGGTCTGACCTCCGTCAGGTTGGCATCGGACTGCCATTTTACAAATCATGCTGGCCTATGGAGAAAAGACGGCCGCGGTCCCGCCAGCACTGCTCAGCAGCACAGACCACTGTGGTCACGAGGCTGCACAAACAGGCCGGCGGACACTTGTTTCTGTCAGACACATTATGAGATTGCATACAGCCAGTGTGGCCATGGCAGTCCAACCACCGTGCCCAGAAAGCAGAAACAGAGACTTTAAAGGGAGACACTCACCTGCAGGCAGTCCTACACGTCCGGTGCCACCATGGAGCCCATCAAACACGTCTTTCCGTTGCTGCTGATCATCGAGGGTGCATAAAATCCCCCCCGTCATGGGCACAACCAACCAAAAGTACACACGTCTACCTGTGCCGTTACGCTCAACAATTGTCGTGCCGTCAACCACATTATATCGGGGTCACGCTAGATGCACCAAGTACACGTGTCATTGTGTCCCAGGGTCAGAATCCGATACAAGGAAGGACACATTCACAGTCACAAAACACCCCCTTTGTACAGGTCACTCACACTGCAAAACAACACTACAAAAAACACGTCTGGGACAGTGAAGTGTACACAACATTGTCCCACACAACACCAACAACACACTATCATCACCTCTACCAATACAACTCACACAGTCACATTCCTCCCATGCCATGGACTGCCGCCACGTTCAACACACAAATGTATGGATGTTGCATGGAACACAAACAACACTCCCAGTAAACAGCCCTGCAATGGACACACATTGCCCACATTGCAACACAATGGGATGCGCAATAGACAGAGACAAATATCCCAAGCTCTCTGTGAAAACAATACCTTCACAATAGGAACGGGGCTATCTTGAACACTCAGGGAAGGAGGCTTCACTAGAATACATATCACTTGGCATATGCCCCTTAAACAACATTTCCACAGGAACTGGCTCTACATGTATCTCGGGAACAAACAATACTAGACCCAAGTGACATGTCTATCTGCACAATGTGGAAGTGCAAGTCAAGAAAGCACCTACAACTCCAACTGCATGGGAGGTACCTCTACATGAAGTAGCTGCAAGGTACACACGGCTAAATGGACACATGTACAGTCAAATGCAAGCAAAGCTAGCACAACTGAACACACTCCATGTCTGCATAAACAAAACTCAAGCTGCCACACATTAGACGAATCCATAATCCATATCAGTAGTCCGTCCTCTCTGTCCGCAGTGCTCTGTCCAGGAGAGCCCGGCAGCGCGGCAGCGGCGGCGGCGTGCAGCTCCCTCCCCATTGGGAGACTTGAAGCTTTGGAGCCTCGGAACAGAGGAGCAGCCCAAGTGGTCCACCGCACTCCACAGCCGCACCCCGCTCCACTCCGGAGCACCGGGGCCACTGGAGGCAGAAGCCTGAGGCAGAGGCCTGACCCCAGGTGAGCAATTCCATATCAGATCCCGCTGGAGCCCTAGAGGCAGCAATAGACCGAGGCAAGTGGCCTCCTCTGCGACCTCCACGTGGACCCCTGCGGAAGCGGGCCGACTGCAGGTGCGACTTTCAGGGGGGCAATGGGAGTGTGGGCATAAGAACTTCCTCCATTTCGTCTAGCTAGGGAGTAGCTAGGAGGAACAGACACGGGTAGGAGCTGGCTGGGCGCTGCAGCGCATGCTAGAAGCCCAAGGCCCTAAGCCGCCAGCCCTCAGCGGACCCTCAGTGGACACCCAGCACACGAGAGAAGCAGGCGAGCAGCAGGGGGAAAGAGCAACACTCTCAGGCACCTGGCTACCGGCGCAAACATCAACCTGATTGCCTGCCCACAACCCATGCCCCTGACCTCAACCCTGCCTGGCCCCACCCTACCTGGACCCAGACCTGGGCATCACTACGACCACAATTACGACCTTGACCCTCCTAGGGCTGCCCGCAGGGCTTTATGAAGGACTGGACAGGCGCTGCAACTCGGACTGCCGCTAATCCTAGAAGGAATATTAAAAGAAATTGGTTCCGCCCGGAATGATGAAAACACATAGACTAACTTGCTCGCTACTATGCTAACATCCGCTCCGCTTGGGAAAAAACAAGAGCAGATGCTCCATTCCCCTCAAACAGCCTCATCGTCAACCTTAAGAGAGAAAAGAATTCTGGCAGAAAGTAATGCTTTAGTAAGCTTCAGTATGGAAACCATGGAAAATCATTTTCTGTTATAAGCTACCAACAAGCATGGGAGCTGTGAGAAACCCTTAACTTGGGTGCTATCAAAAAGAGAACGAAAACGGGCAAGAAAAGGAAGGAGGGCTGCACGATCTCTCCAACTATCCACCTTACAAACCACGGAAATCATCCCAAATGAACAAAGCCAGGAGCACACAGCACCAATTGGAAGGCATAATAGAGACATCTCTGTACCCACAAGTACGAGTACAGACACAAAAGTAAATGTAAAGATCCCCTTTGATTCAACAGGTGCTGTTCAGCCAATAAAGTCCCCTTTGAGGCCCCCCGCAGTACTTGGCAAATATACGGACAATTGTACAAGTCCCCCAAGGAACCAACAGAGTATAAAGTCAACAACCACTATGCATGGACAATTCAGCCAACTGTCACAGGTAAACATATGCAGTAAGAGGACTGACCATGGCACCAGATTGGGTGAAACGGGCTACAAGGAACAAAACAAGCATGCAGAGCAAAAGCAGTACTCTCAAACAGGTACAAAAAATTATGAACCAAATTACCAGCTGCTCTGGATTCCGGAATTCACCTCAAGGTCCCCTACAGATGTTCTCAATCACTCTATTATTTTAAGACTCACAAAAGCACTTCCGGACCTACAGTATGTGGCCTCGGATGACATTGCAGCAATCAAATTTATTTAAGCAAGAGGCAGCGAACACATGGACCCAACACTTACTAACTTTGCAGAGCCGGTCCTACCCAAACAGATTATGGAGAGAATGGACCTTTTGAAAGCCTGGGGTATTGAGGTGGTTGTCTATAATGGCGAACGATATCCGCCCCCGCTACTAGACTCTCAACATCTGGAAATGCCTAAAAGCACGTGGTCTGTCCTGCATGGAGCACGCGCGGCCATCCCTCACAGCGGAGTCATTGAAGAAATGATTAGCGAGAGGAGACCACCCAAGACCCCGTTGAAAGTTCAAATATGGAAAGAAGAAGGGAGGAAAAGACTGGTTTTAGGTCAGAGATCCCACCATGGAAGAGAATGGGTAGCGACGGCACCTCCTCCAGGAGCGATGGGCAACAGCTGAATAGCTGAAGAACAATCCCCACAAGGCGTATTGAACATCTGCTAGTGGAACATAGGTGGCCTGCTGGCAAAGATGGAGGATCCAGCAGTAACAAGGTTTTTTAGTGCCTTTGATATTATACTCCTACAGAAATCCTGGGCAATGGAATCAATACCATTAATAGGATTTATAGAATATCTCAGTTGGGCCACAAAAACCAATAGGTCTGGTCGGTCGAAGGGAGGCCTAGCGATACATTTTAGCACGAGCTTCCTATCAAAGATACCCTTTCAACTAGTCAGGCTTGATGGATGGGGAAAGAATACACAGGAACCACTGATCTTAGTCAATATATCTATTAATCCAAAAAACCAAACAGTTCAAGCAAATAAGTTATTAAACCAACCGATAAGGATGAAAAGTACAGTGCAACCAGCATACCGGCTAATTTCGGGTGATTTCAATCTCTGCCTATTCCACAATCCTGGTGAAGAGCATACTCAAACAGTGTCAATGGTGCCCGCCCACTCTCTCCCAATAAAAAGCAAAATCAGAATTCGTTCATCACATATAAGCGAGAGAAAGTGGTAGCCCTGGAAGGGGTGATTGGCACTGAAAATCTAAAACAACTTAAATGGTCATCCAACACTATTGAAAGCCAAGCAGAAGGGGCTCTCCTAAGGCTAGAATCAATGGCCTCGAGCAGGGCAAAATTGACAACGATCTGGGAGAACTTTGCCACCGACATTATAAACAAAGACTCCACAGGAAACACAAGAAAGGGAGTACAATTGAATTATCAAAAAGGTTTACATCTACTGCAGCCAGTCCATAGTAGGAAAGCAGCTGTAGGTAAACTACTAAGGCAAATGCGTAAATTCCCAGACAATAGATCACATGTAAAATGATAACTCTAAATCACAGACCCACCAGCCAGCGTAAATGGTACTTGGATGGAAAGACTTTAGAGGAAGTAAGCTCCTACAGATACCTAGGAGTTGTGGTTGATGCCAGGTGCAACTATGCGCTACAAAAAGAAGCAATAAAAAATAAGTTGCAGGCACTTGCTTACGCCTTTTGCAAGCTCTCAAAATTCAATCTGTGGCCATGCCCTGAATCCATTGACTGCCGTAATGAGAGCAAAATTACTGCCAACACTCTTCCTATGGGGCCGAAATAATGAGGGAGATAGAGGTAGTTCTCCTGGATAAGCTTCTGATAAAGACATATAAGCGTGTCTTTCGATTACCAAGGCATGCCTCAGCAGCTCAGGTCAGACTAGAATTTATGTTGGTTAAGCAGTCGCTGGCCCGTCCTGCGGCATTCATCAAATGCTGTTACAAACTGAGCCGTTCTCAAAAAGGGTCTTTAGGTAATCTAGTCTGGCAAGAAATTATTTTAGAGAGAGGGAATAGCAACTATAAAAGGTATCTGGAAAAGAGTATAGATCTTTTGAACTTAGGTGATGCATGGGACCAGTCGCTTCCCACGCCGGGTTTTAACAAAGCAGTGAACAAATCAAGTAAACTACATAGCTGGCTAGAAGACAGGGAGGCTCTGGCTAAAAGGTTGCATGGCTGGTTGATTCTTAACTTATATCAAATACTCAAAGAATTACCACTTATGGCCGCTCCCTACTCACGGAAAATCAAGCAAGGCTTTCTAAGGCTCAGGCTGGGTGAAGTTCCAACGCTACACTGCATGCCAAAATGGAAGAAGGGGCCACGAGCGGGCGCCCTTGAGTGCCACCTTTGTCATCTCGCAGAAGAAAACTTGGTACATGTGGTCTGCATTTGCCCAGCCCTGGCTGTTGAAAGAAGACGCTTACTGAAAAAATAAATAAGGCCCATATTTATACTTTTTGATGCAAACCAGCGCCAGTATTGGATTACTTTGGTGTAGTATCTGATAAGGCTCAAGCTGCTGCTGACATCAACTTCTTTAATGTTTGCCTATTCTATAGTACAGTGTCTGACAAGACACTCCCTTGCTTGGTCTGGGGGCTGTACCCTGGAATATGTACTTTGATTCAGAATGAGTCACAGATTCTTATGTCACAAAGGTCCAGACATTTGGACAGCCTATGTGCTGTACACTGGAATAAAATGTTTATTGTGACCAGACACTTGTACCGATATGCTTGTGTCTAATGGTTGTAATCCTGAGCAGGACACAGTGTACCTGTGATATAGCCCTCCTTGCACAAGTAAGTCATATCTTCATCCTATGGTTCACATGTTCTTACATCTCCACATATCAAAATGTTGAAATTAAGTGACCCAACAATGACTTTATGATGAGTGACTGTATTACACCGCTGATGCAGTAAATCAAATTTGGACAGTAAAAAAATAAGAATAAAGTGAAGGGTTCAGTCATCATGATCTAAATTATTGGAGTAGATGCCACACCATTGGGAGTTCAAAGTCCAGAGTACTCCTCCCATTGGAACTGATGGGTAGTTCAGGATCAGTCAAAAGAGTGAATGAGTGGCACACAAAGGAGTTCCTTTAGGAAGAGGCCACTTGCTTGCAGTGGTGGATGTCTTGCCATCAGCACCTCCTGGATTCTTAGCTGGATGTCCCCACTTGCACGGTAGGGGGATCTGCTGCTACAGAGGCTGGGGTGTCTGGATCTTGCTCCTCTGGCACCGATGAACTGATGAAGAATGGCCTGGTGTTGATTGGCCAAAGGAAGGGATAGAGTGGGGTTGTAGAGCCCTGTTCAGAGTTTTGATAATGTCCCTTATCACCCCTGTTAGGGAGGCCATGTGCGTATTGTGAGCCTCCCACTGTTCTTGCCTATTCCTTTAGATGTCCTTCTTTAGCTGCCTGATTTACCGGAGTTAGTTCAATACCTAGCCCATCAAGTCTTATGACTCCTGATAGACACCCAAGATGTGGCTGATGGTGTCCTATCAAGGAGCTACCCCACTGGCCTCACCCCACTGGCCCAGGGCATCCCTCCCACACACCCTGTCCACACGGCCCTGTGCCCTTGCCACATGGTACACTCTCCAACTGGTCCTGGACACTCATTGTTGGAGGTGTTACATTACAAATCAGGATTAAGGACTGGGGGATACAGGGTGTTAGACAGTGTGCTTTAAACATACGCTGAGGGGCAAATTGTTGCCTGTGATGTAGAGAGCAACCGGGCTGGGAGGTGTTGATGTGGTCACAGTGAGACTCACTGGTGGTGTCTGACTGGGTTGTCCAGATGGACCAGAACCGTCCTCCACGTCCAGACATCCAGGAATGTCTTCTTCACTGAGGGCTTCATCCATGGGGGTAGTGGCAGTCTCTTCTGTGGCCTTTGTGTGCCCAGTGGCTGCTCGATCTGTTGAGGTGAAAGATACAGGTGGTCATTACAACCCTGGCGGTCGGTGTTAAAGCGGTGGTAAGACCGGCAACAGGCTGGCGGTAAAAATTTAGCAATTACAACCGTGGCAGAAACCGCCAACAAAGACAGCCACCTTAACACTCCGACCGACACGGCGGTACAAACAAACAGCGCGGCGGTCACCGCCAACAGACAGGCGGAGGACAATGTACCGCCCACAGTATCACAACAGGCCAATCCGCCACCTTTTCCGGGGCGGATTCACCGCGGATAAAAACACGGCGGAAACAGGATTTCGAAGGGAAAATGCTCGCCTCTACACACCCCACGAGGACACCATGGACCTGGAACTCCAAATTCTCCCTGCGATTGTCTTCCTGCTCCTCTACCAGGAGCACGAACGCTGGCGGCAAAGACCACAGTGAGTACTGCACCTACGACACAGGGGAGGGGGGAGGGAAAAAACAGGGACACACACATGCAACACCCCTACCCTCACCCACTACAACACACACACTAATACATATTGATACATCACAGTTACACTGCCCAAACCCCCCCGGAAAAATGCAAAGACAATAGAAAATGAGTGTAACCATTGTAACATATTAAAATCAAGTAGGCAAAAATATATATATATACACCATGTACAAAATTTGTACCAAGCATAGTAGTCCAGGTAGTGCTCCAATTAAGTCCGTGGAACACTGGGCCCAGACGGTATGGGCGAGGCCCATACAAGATCCCCGACCATGATGGAGAACACTGCAGGGGCATCAGATACCAATAAAACAGGCACCTCAGGGGGAGGGAAAGGGGGGCACCCCAGCCGCTTGAGTCCACGACGCCAAATCCACAAGAGGGCAACATGCCCACTGTGCAATCCTGGGGAGTGCAAAGCCACAGTCTCTCAAGTCTCTACAGTGGGTGGGTTGCCCACTCTTCCATCCTCGGGAGTGCAAAGCCGCAGTCTCTCAAGTCTCTCCAGTGGGTGGTTTGCCCACTGCTTTTTCCTGGGGAGTGCAAAGCCACAGTCTCTCAAGTCCCTCCAGTGGGTGGTTTGCCCACTGTGTTGTCCTGGGGAGTGCAAAGCCACAGTCTCTCAAGTCTCTACAGTGGGTGGGTTGCCCACTGTGTTGTCCTGGGGAGTGCAAAGCAACAGTCTCTCAAGTCTCTACAGTGGGAGGGTTGCCCACTGTGTTGTCCTGGGGAATTCAAAGCCACAGTCTCTCAAGTCTCTACAGTGGGTGGGTTGCCCACTCTTCTATCCTGGGGAGTGCAAAGCCACCGTCTCTCAAGTCTCTACAGTGGGTGGTTTGCCCACTGTGTTGTCCTAGGGAGTGCAAAGCCACAGTCTCTCAAGTCTCTACAGTGGGTGGGTTGCCCACTGTGCAATCCTGGGGAGTGCAAAGCCACAGTCTCTCAAGTGGATAACAGTCTCCACTGGTTCTAGAGGGGGCATGGTGCCCAGAGTGCTTCATCCTGCTAAGGACAGAGGTAGTGGATGGATCTCTCCACTGGTTCTGGAGGGGGCATGGTGCCCAGAGTGCTTCATCCTGCTAAGGACAGAGGTAGTGGATGGGTCTCTCCACTGGTTCTGGAGGGGGCATGGTGCCCAGAGTGCTTCATTCTGCACATGATGGACTCATGGGCCAGCATTGCTTGAGGCGGCGGTGCCCTGTTCAGCGGTGCTTGATGCGGCGGTGCCCTGTTCAGCGGTGCTTGAGGCGGCGGTGCCCTGTTAAGCGGTGCTTGATGCGGCGGTGCCCTGTTCAGCGGTGCTTGAGGCGGCGGTGCCCTGTTAAGCGGTGCTTGAGGCGGCGATGCCCTGTTCAGTGGTGCTTGGAGCGGCGGTCTCCTTTGCAGTGACTCAGCTGCTGGTGGTCCTTCATGGCCCAGCAGGGCTTGTGCTGGCGGTCCTCTCTGTCCCAGCGGGGCTTGTGCTGGCGGTCCTTCATGGCCCAGCGGAGCTTTTGCTGGCGGTCCTTCATGGCCCAGCTGGGCTTTTGCTGGTGGTGGCCTCCTGGGCAGCTGGGCTGGTGCTGGCAGTAGCCTCCTGGGCAGCTGGGCTGGTGCTGGCGGTGGCCTCCTTGGCAGCTGGTCTGGTGCTGGCCTCCTGGGCAGCTGGGCTGGAGCTGGTGGTGGCCTCCTGGGCAGCAGGGATGATGGTGGTCTTCTCCGCCGTGCTGCTCTTCCCAGACTTGCTGACTTTCTTGTGCCCCTTCCCCACCTTGGAAGGTGTCCAGCTGACTCCACACTCCCACCGGTACCACTGGGAGCGGCTTTGGTGGCTGGAGTCTTCCCGCCAGGCACTGGCCAACTTCAGATGCTTCACAGGTGGGGGACTGTCTGTGCTGTGGCTCCATGCCACATTGGCTGCCCTGGTGGCCGTTGCACTCCAGATTCCGGTGACTACAGGCACCACTGGTCCCGGAGATGTTGTGGCTGAGGTGCTAGTTCGGGACCTAGGAGACGGACGGGGTGGAGGAGGTGTGGGAAAGAGGTCAAGGTTGGACAGGAAAAGTTTTTTGGAGACACTGGGACGGGTAGCTGGAGGGGGTTTGGGAGTAGAGGAAGAGGTTGTGGTTGTAGGAGGTGTTCGTTTGCTGACTTTGGGTGAAGGTGCATGCGCTGGAGGCTGTCGTGAGGTGGATGGCTGTTAGATGGGTGTGTGCCTGCGTTTGTGTATCTTGGGAAGGGGCGTCACAGACACACTGGGAGAGGACACAGGGGACGTGTGAATGGTAGTGGGGGTGGTGACTGCACGTGAGCGGGGTGTGGTGGTGGGTGTGCTGGTGATGGAGGTAGTGGCTGTAGAGGTAGTGCATGCAGGTGTGAGTGTAGACGAGACTGGGAGGGATGAGGGAGACGACGAGGAGGGGGACACAGTGGAGGCAGTGGATGTTGGTGTGTCTGCATGCGTGTGATGCTTGCGTGAGTGCCTGTGGGATGTGTGGTGCTTATGTTTGCCTGAGCTTCCCTTGGGTGTTGATGTGTGTGCATGCTGGTCTGTAGGTGTGCTTGGGATAGGCTGGGGTACAGGGGATTGGGTCTGGGTGGAGGAAGGTGGAGGGGGAGGCTAGACACAGGGACAATGGATGCCATCAGTGCTGAGGCCAGAGTCTGAAAAGCTCACTGAAGGGCCGCCTAACCAGAATGAATGCCCTCCAAGAATGCATTGGTTTGTTGCAACTGCCTTTCTACACCCTGGATGGCATTCAAAATGGTAGACTGCCCAACAGTGAGGGACCTGAGGAGGTCAATGGCCTTCTCACTGAGGGCAGCAGGGGTGACTGGGGCAGGGCCTGAGGTGCCTGGGGCGAAGGTGATGCCCACCCTCCCGGGTGAGCGGGCACGTTGCGAAGGCTGAGGGGCTCCTGGGAGGGGGGTGCTGGAAGGGGGGGTGGCGGCTGTACCTGTAGATGGGGGGGCACAGATGGGGCCACCACCACAAGGGAGCTCCCATCAGAGGACGAGTCCGTGTCACTGGTCTCAGCTCCTATCCCCGCCGTGGAGCTCCCCTCGCCCTCCGTCCCACCTGTGAAGTCCGATTCTGTAGTGTGGCCCTCCATGGCCATGTGGGATGCAGCCCCCTCGTGCTCCGGTGCCACTGCTCCTTTGCCTGATGATGCTAATGCACACAAGAACAGGGAGACCACAAAAAGGGGGGGACACAGAAGAAAGACATGTTGAGTGCATGCATAACCGCTACCGTTGGCGGACAAGACAGACACAGAAGCCCCCAGCAGTTTAAGGATGGACAGGGTGACAATGTGGGAAAGTAGGATGACAATCAGGGTGGTCTCATTTCTTGGCGGGGTTCTTGGCATCATTCTCTGTCTTGTTCCTGGATCTCAGGGACCGTTTGTGAGGTGGTTCTCCCTCGTCAGGGGGTGGGGTGCTGGTGTGGTGGACCTGTGGCGGTGCCTCCTGTCCACTAGCGCCGGCGGAGGTGGTGGGCAGTTCATCGTCCATGCTAGTGTCAGGGGCCCCTTGTAGTGCCACAGTGTCCCTCCTGGTGTTGAGTACTTCCTTCAGCACCCCTACGATGGTGCCCAGGGTGGAATTGATGGTTCTGAGTTCCTCCCTGAAGCCCATATACTGTTCCTCCTGCAGGCGCTGGGTCTCTTGAAACTTGGCCAGTACCGTTGCCATCATCTCCTGGGAGTGGTGGTAGGCTCCCATGATGGAGGAGTGGGCCTTGTGGAGAGTGGGTTCCCTGGGCCTGTGCGCCCCCTGTCGCACAGCAGCCCTCCCAGTTCCCCTGTGTTCCTTGCCCTCCGTCCCCTGGACGGTGTGCCCACTACCACTGCCCCATGTCCCTGTTGTTGTTGGGGTGGTGGGTTGGCCTGGGTTCCCTGTAGTGGTGGACACACTGCTGATTGACGTGTCCTGGGGACGGAGGTATGGGCCTGCTGGGTGGGTGCTGTGCTGGTGTTTCCAGATGGGGGAAGGTCTGTGGTGGCCTGTGACTGGGTGATGGGAACCGACTGTCCAGAGGTCTCCGATGGGCCGGGCTGGTCATCTAGATCCAGTTGGACAGAGGTGCTGTCATCACTGTGGGCCTCTTCGGTTGGTGGTGTGGACATGTGTGGACCCTCCTGCCCGGTGACGTTGGGTAGGGGTCCTGCAGAGGTATAAAAGGATGTTTATTACATCTGTGTGTGGCATGGTGTGCAATGGATGGGTGACCGTGTACCCCAGTGCTTGCATTCCTGTGTGGGACCTTGTGTGATGATTGTTTAGGGGGGTGTATGGGTATGTGCAGTGGCCATGCTTTAGTGATGGGTGTCCATGCTTTGTTGCTGCATGCAGGGCTTGGTGTTAGGATGTGTGGTTTGTGATGTTGGGACATTTGTGATGAGTTAGAGTGATGGGGGTGAGGATGGGGGTATGTGTTGGCATGCAGGTAGGGTGGGGGATGTAATAGTTAGGATTTGACTTACCAGAGTCCATTTCTCCACCTACTCCAGCGAGGCCCTCAGGATGCAGAATCGCCAAGACCTGCTCCTCCCATGTTGTTAGTTGTGGAGGAGGAGGTGGGGGTCCGCCGCCAGTCGGTTGAACCGCCAGGTGGTGTCTTGAGACCACAGAATGCACCTTCCCCCATAGGTCGTTCCCCATCTTCCTGATGTCCTCCCGATTTCTTGGGTGCCGTCCCACTGCGTTGACCCTGTCCACTATTCTTCGCCATAGCTCCATCTTCCTTTCAATTGAGGTGTGCTGCACCTGTGATCCGAATAGCTGTGGCTCTACCCGGACGATTTCCTCCACCATGACCCTGAGCTCCTCCTCCGAGAACCTGGAGTGTCGTTGCCGTGCCATGGGGTGGTGTGGGTGATGTGTGGGGTAGTGTGTGGGGTGATAAGTGTGCTGATATTTAGTGGTGCGTAGTGTGCGGTGCGTGGAAATTCTGTGGGTGATGGTGTTGTGTGCCTGTGGATGCTTGTATTGTTGATGGTGGTGTCTCTCTCTGGCCTTCGTTCGTGATTTGTTGTCGTAAGGGTTTGTCAGTGATGTGGGTGTGTGTTTTATATTGGATTGGGTGTGTGGGAGTGGTGTGTGTATGTGTATCAGGTGTGTGTATTTGGAATTGTCCAATGTGGCTGTGTTTTGTAAATGTGTGTGTATTTTGAGCGCGGCGGTGTGTACTGCCAATGGAATACCGCGGTTGAAAGACCGCCGTGTGGATTCGTGTGTCGTGATAGAGTGGGCGTATTTCTGTTGGCGTGAAGGTGGAGGTTTTGTTTTCGCCAGTTTATCACTGACCTTTGGTGTGGCGGACTTGTGTGGGTGTCTAGATTTTGGCGGATTCCGAGATGTGGGTCATAATAGCTGTGGTGGAATTCCGTGGCCGCGGCGGTGTGTTGGCGGTCTTCTGCACGGCGGTAAGCTGCTTTTACCGCCAATATTGTAATGACTGCCACAATGTTACTGGTTGTTTTGTGACATCTACCTCCAACAATTTAGTATTACATTAAGCATGGATCTTGTACAAAGTTATTTTGCAGTTAATCTCATTGAGGCAATTAGTCATGCCATTGGTTGTATTGGCATGACATATGTGGGGCATGCCAGATTTGTTTGACGAAACAGCTGCTGAGATGTGCAGATCATTAGTCCTTGGGAGGATGGCCTGAGAATGTCATCTTGCCACCAGTGCAGGCAAGACAGTGGCTAGGCAAGACATGTCCTTGGCCATTTTGAGGCCTAGTTTATTGTTATGCAGGCAGACCCAGGATTGTATTGTATATGTGACTGGAGTCTTCATGTGGTCAGTGCATTGTGAATGTGCCTGCTGCCAATACAATTCTAGTTTTCCATCTTGAGGCTTTGAGATCATTGTTTTGCACATTAGGTAAGATGTCCTTCCTATCCTTATATGTTTCATCTTGAGTTAGCTGGTTAAGATAGAGATAGGTGGCCAGACAGATAGCAGAGTTGAGCATGATCTGTATCTTTGTCCCTCCCAGGTGAGTAAACATCAATTGAGAGTTAAGACACAGGGGTATTTGGCATGAGAATATTGAGCTTGTGTTTGCAGTTGGAGAGACAGGGCCTCCTAGCCTTGGCAGTCATGTCACTCCCTCTACTTCGTACACTTGCTAAATGTCATCCCCCCAGGTAAGTACACTCCATGTGTGATTTTCCAAACATGAGTCTTTGAAGAAGAGGACAATGGACTGGTGGATGGAGTGAGAGAGCATCCTGGCAGTTGCAGTCATGTAACTCTATGTACCACCATACTCACTATAAAATGGTTTTCTCCCAGGAGAGTACACTTCAATTGAGAGTTACCAAACAAGGGTATTCGGACAAGTGAACACTGGTCTTGTGGTTGGAGTGAGAGAAACAGTGTCTCCTGGGAGTTGCAGTCTGGTCACTCTCTGTAGTACACATACTTGCTCAATGATATCACCCCGGTGAATATATTTCATTTTAGTGTTCACCAACAGATGTATTGGGGCATGTGACCACTGGTCTAGTGTTTGGACTTAGAGAAACAGTGCCTCCTGGGATTTGCAGTCAGGTCACTCTCACTACTCACCAGTACTTGACAAATGGTATTCCCCCACAAGTGAGTAAAGGTCATTTGGGAATTGACAAACAGTGATCCTTGGAGAAGAGAACACTGGTGTTTGAAGTTAGAGAAACAGGGCCTCCTGGAAGTTGAAGTCAGGTCCCCTTCTCTTCTTCACACACATTATACAAATGGTATCCTCCCAGGTGGGTGAAGAGCATTAGAGAGACTACAAACAGGTGTATTGGGCCAAGTGCACACTGTGCTGGTGTTTGAGGTTACCGAAACAGGGCCTGCTAGGAGTTGCAGTCAGGTCACCCTCACTACTCCACAATACTTGACAAATGTTATCCCCTCAGGTGAATAAACTTTATTTGAGAATTGACAAATAGTGGACTTTGTCAAGAGAACACTGAGCTGGTGTTTGGTTTGGAGTTAGCGAAACAGTGCCACCTGAGAGATGCAGTCAGATCACTCTCACTACCCCCTAATTCCTGACAAATGGTATCCCCCAGGTGCGTAAGCTTAATTTGGGAATTAACAAACAGTGGTGTGTGGATAAGTGACCACTGGGCTGGTTTTTGGAGTTATTGAAATAGGGCCTCCTGGGAGTTGCTATCATGTAACTCCCTGTACTACGCACTCTAAATACATATCATCCTCCTAGGTGAGTCCACTTCAATTGAGAGTTAAGATACATGAGTCCATGGACAAAGGAACACTGTGCTGGTGTTTGGAGTTACAGATGCAGGTCTGCTGTAAGTTGCAGTCTGGTCACCCCCTGCAATATATACACTATACAAATGTTATCGTCCCAGGTGAGTCCACTTCAATAGAAAGTTCACAAACTTTGTTATTTGAACAAGAGAACACTGTGCTGATGGTTGGTTTTACAGACATGGTGCCTTCCTGGCCTTAGTAGCCACGTCACTCTCTCTACTTTCCACATTTGACAAATGGTATCCTCCCAGCTGAGTATTCTTAAATTGTGAGTTGGCAGAAAATGGTCTTTGGACAAGTGTTCACTGTTCGGGTGTTTGGAGTTGCTGAAACAGTGCCTCCTGTGAGTTGCAGTCATGTCACTCTCTCTAGTACACACACTTGACCAATGTTTTCCCCCAGATGAGTACACTTCAATTGAGAGTTCACTAACAGATGTATTGTAGCCTGTGACCACTACGCTAATGTTTGTAGTAATAGGAATAGTGCCTCCTGGGAGTTGCAGTCAGGTCACTCTCTCTACTTCCCACACTTGACAAATAGTATCCTCCCAGGTGAGTGAAGTTCATTTATGATTTGCTAAACAGGGATATGTGGACAAGTGACCACTATTCTGCTGTTTGGAGTTGTAGAACAGTGCCTGCTGGGAGTTGTAGTTAAATTAGTCCCTGTACTACACACACTATACAAATAGTATCTCCCCAAGTGAGTACACTTCAAATGTGCATTGCCAAGTAGAGGTCTTTGGACAGGTGGACACTGAGCTGGTGAGTGGAGTGACAGTAACAGTGGCAAAAGGTGAGCTGTGGGCATGCATGGCATATCATTTTGTGACATTATTATTGTTGTGACTTAGCAGACTGCACTCCCCCAGGTATTCCTGTCAAGCCCTCATGGAGCAGAATGGCCTTGACCTTCTCCTCCTAGGGAAATAGATGTAATAGGTCATTGGGAGGGCCAGCACCAGTCTTCTTGGTCTTCCTGGAGACCAGGGAATGGACATTGCCCCTGAGGTCATTCCACCTGTTCCTAATGACCTCTTTTGCGTGCAGGGGGTGTCTACAGCATTGACTGTGTCAACAATCCTGTCCCACATTTACATTTTTCTACTAAGCGGAGTATGCTGGACTTGTGCTCCAAACAATTGTAGCTCTACTCTTATGATTTAATCAACCATGACTCTTAACTCATCCTCAGAAAAACAGGGATTTTTTTTAATGTGACATGGTGGTAAAGAAAAGTGTGACAGTGACTTACTAAAGAGAGGAAGTGCAAAGGGGTGTGACTGACAAAAGTGTGTGCTGGGTGTGAAATGAGATGATAAAAAAAGGGGTGCCTAATATTTGTTCTGTGTACAAAGATCACTCTGGCTTCAGTGTTTTTTTTTGTAAATGCAAAGGATTGTGATGTGTGAAGGGGTGTATTTCATATTGTCCTTTGAAGGTGTGTCCAGTGTGGCAATGTGTGTCAGCTGTGTTGTTTTTAAATTCATCCAATGTTACTTTGGCGACCGTGTACCACCGTGGTTCGGACTGCCATTGGCTGACCACAATGGGGATCCACCATGGTGGATTGTAATATAATCAGCGTTTGGTTGTGGTGCTGTCGGCGCTGGAGGTCAGACTGCTTATTTGCACCCTTCTCCACCGCTGCCTGTCTGCCTTTTTTTTGGTTGGTGGTCGGTAGTTCTGCCAGTCTAACTCGTAATAGGGTGGTCTGGCTGTCCGACCTCCAAACTCGTAATGAGGCCCTATGTATGTTAAAAAAATATAAAAATATAAATGAAATAAAACATGAAAAAATAAAAAAGAATTAAAAAATATCTTATGCACCTTTGTACAATGAAAATATGTACATAATAATGTTCTTTATTGAAAGTCCAACATCAACCATTTTGGGGAAGGTGTTGGACACTAAAGAGGTTACGCTTACTATTCTCACTCCAATCTAAGTATTTTGAGGAAGGTGTTGGACACTGAGGGAGATTAATGGCCTGATGAACAAAAGCATTTTTGTAGCTGGAAATGGCCTGATTTGCAGAATTGGTCTGTTTCCAGCCACAAAAATACTCTGTGTACAAAGCACAAATTGTGAATCAATGTCATGCTAACAAATCATAATTTGTACTTAAAGAGTTTGTATTTGAAAAGGCTGTGTGTAGGGTGTGCCTTCCAAATACAGAATCACAGTGGTATGTATGGATGATTCGCAGCTGAATTAGGGTCACAAAACATTCATATTTTACCGACACCTCAAAGGATGTTTTGTGAATGTTGAAACAAATAATTTTTAAGAGCAGACAGTGGTCCAATGGAACACTGCCTACTCCTAAGAAGTAAAACTTAAACATTTCATTTTATTTTTTTAAACACATCCTGTTTTTCTTGAATGAAATCCTGCTGCATTAAAAAAATTGCTTTATTAAAAAGCAAACACAGACGCTGGCATTAATATGAACACCACCTATGAGCCCAATGGGTCCTTTGCCTCCATATTGAGACTTGATGCCAATGTTGTGACAATCTAATTAAAAAGTCCCTCGTTTTGGATGTCCCAGTTAATAGACTGGATTTTCCCAAACCCCAGATTTCTAATTACCAGGAGTATTAATAACTCGGGATGTGGGGACAATACAACCTACTACAAGTTTGACACTCAGGCCCTCATTTTGAGGCTGGCGGGCCTTGGACAGCCAGACCCACGGTGGCAGTCCTACTGCCACTGGGCTGGCGGTAAAGACCGTCATATTACGACTTCAGCGGTTTGGTCAAAGCCAAATCACCGAAATGCCACCTGTACCGTCAGGGCAATGGGACCGCCGAGCCAGAGGTGAGTACCTCCGGCTCAGCGGTAGCCGCAATACCACCATCTACATTATGACTCAGCAGACCGCCACCATTTTTGTGGCAGTGCGACCCCCACAAAAAGGCTGGTGGTCATGCATCCGGTGACAGGAATCCCCATTCCTGTTACCGGCAGACACACTCCACATGACCACACACCTACATTCATGTACCCCCACTCACCCACGCATTCACTTACAAACACCCCCACACACTCACACCTAAACACTCACTCAGATACACCAATTCACTCGCACACATGCACAAACATACTCATCCACTTGCATGCACATACTCAGACATACCCATTCACTCGCATGCACACACTCAGACATACACCCCCTTACCACCAGCATTCACACAAACATTCATGCTCCCACATACACACACACAACACCCCCCTCCCCTCCTCGGCATACATGCACTTACACACACAACACCCCCCTCAGCATGTACGCACTTACACACACACCTGGGCCCCCACATTCATACACACACGCAGGCACCACTCACATTACCACAACACACCCCCTCGTACAGACGATCAATTTACCTGGTTCGGCAAGGTGGCCGTCCGGGAGGGGATGGGTCCCTGCGCTTTCCACTGCAGTGCAGGAAACTGCTGCACTGTATTATGGGTCGTAATACGGTGGCCAGAGTCCAGTTGGCGTGGCGGTGCCGGCGGTGGAAACCACCTCTATGACGTCATGGGCCAGGCCGACAATGTCAGATTTACCCCTGAAATCTGGTGGAAATCGGCACAATGTCGTAATACGCCGGTCTTTTGTCACCCGCGGCTTCGCCGGTATCACAAAAAGACTGCTGAAATCGAAATGAACACCTGAGTGTCCACAAAAAAATGAGGACTTACCAGGGAATTTTGGTTGTTTTCATGCTATGTTAATTGGACAAAATATTGAATAAAAAATATTGTAATACTGAAATATTGTTCAAAAATATTAGGATGTCAAAAATATCACAGAAAGGAAAATTGAAGCTTAGGATATATTTTTCCAAGTGTTGTTTTTAATTTGTATGAAATATTATTTTAGAAAATGTTGTTTATGTGTTATTTTACATGTATGTTAGTGCAGTGTGTTTGCTTTTATGTATTTTGCAATTGCTTTAATTAGTGTGTTTAATAAAAGGATTTATTACATTTTCAAAATAGTGACATTTTTATTTTTATTGTTATTAATGTGTAAAATGAATTTATATGTTATCCATTTTCAGTAGCGGATGTTTTTCTAGGGGTTAAAGGTGGGGAGATTTGTAAAATGCTAATTTTTCAATTAAAATGTAATATTTATTTTTTATTGACATGTGAATTAGTATTATAACATTTTGAGAATGATTTGTAATTAATAAAATGTATTTGAAATATGTAATAATCAATTTGAATGTATCACTAAAATAAATTACCACTTTAAAAAATTATTTTTATGTATTACATTATTTTCTTTAATTAAAACATTTGAAAAACATATTTTTTAGAATTAATTGTATCCTATAAATATGTATGTAAATTTACTTTTAGTACACATTTTAATTTATTAAATGTATTGTTATTACATTTCTATTTATTATTTTATAAAATTTGTTATTATTGCAATGTTCAAAATATATTTTGATTGTTAATAATTTGACTCTTTTTTACATGTAAAACTATTTAGAATTTTGTAAAATTAAAGTAACAACAAATAAATATGTATTATTTATGATGTATTATTGAACATTTATGTACAAATATGTGTTTATGTATATATTATGGGTCTCTGGGAGACAGAAGAGTACTGTTAATTAATTCTATGGTCAATTAGATTAGCCTATTTCTACTTGGACACCAAGGTTATAAACCCACCCTTTTCAAAGATGGTATTCTCCTCAACTAAACTAAAACAAATGTTTCATGATGATTGGCCAGAAATAAGTGGAGAACAGCTGGGCTGGAAACAGATAGAGCTGCAATTGAGTTACTGTTTCAATATATAGGGCCTCATTATCACTGTGGCGGTCTTGATGGAAGACTGCCGAGGTGACGACTGCCAAAAGACCACAATATTGGTGGTAATCTGACCGCCGTATTAATATTTACACTATGAAGTGTATTACACTTTGAAGGCCACCAAAAAGCAGCCAACATTCCAACACTGCCAGGACACTGGAGGGGGAAGAGGCGGCCACACCACCAGCACCGCCAGCCTGACAAAATTCCACCCACCAGATTACAACCCACAAATCACCACAGTGGTTCTTTTATGGTGGAAAACCATTGGAGGTACGAACCGCCGCTGTCAAAACTCACTAATGTCATTAATGTCAGAACACAACACCGCATTGGATAGTTTGAATACCCCACCCACCCGATACACCTACTCACTGCACTGTATAAAACACCCTTAAACAACCCACAATCCTTTGCAACAAAAACGCCATTCACACACACCAAGAGCAGGAAAAATATGAGAGAAAGCACCTCTACAGAATAGGCACATAAACACATCTCACTCATCACAGACCACACAACTGCACAACCAACATAATACACACATCACTAGCGCACACAACCTGCGGCAACCGTCTGACCCTCACAACGCAGCACTCACACCTCACCAAGTACACAACACTGCACCCTAACATTCACAACACCCCCACATACCATCTACACTACCACTACTATGTCCCCACAAAAACACCAACGATTCACTGATGACGAGTTGAGGGTCATGGTGGAGGAAATTTTCAGGGTACAGACAGAACTGTTTGGAGCACAGGTCCAATAAATATCCAGTTTCTGGAAAATGGAGTTGTGGCAAAGGATAGTCGACAGGGTCAATTCAGTGGGAAACCATCTACACACAAGGGACGACATAAGGAAGAGGTGGAATGACTGAGGGGGAGGTGCGTTCCATGGCATCGCACCACCAAATCGCTGTACAGAAGAATGGCGGGCCCCCACCTCCTTCCCCAAAGTTCACATCGTGAGAGGAGAAGGTCTTGGACATACTGCATCCTGAGGGCCTGACTGGAATACCTGAGGGACTGGAGTACATGCATCAGTCATGTTACATATTTGTCCTGCATGCTTCTTTACCACCCAAATTTTCCCCATTTAACTAAATGTCCTACTATCCCTCCCACCTATTCACCGAATTCTCCTCTTCTGCATGCCATGCCTCCACTCACCCCAACTGCCCTGACAGCCCTTGCCAATGGCATGTAAACTACTGGTCAATCATATCATTACAACTCCTGGAATGCACTAACCCATCATTGTGAAAACCTGGAATGTGTGAAACACATCGCATCTAATACATGTACAACTAATGTACTAACAACACCATCTAGATTGTACCAGTGAAGATCAGTAAATGGCAATGACAGCAATGCAATGGCAATGGCACACTCACAAAAGCAACCAAAGCAAAATATAGCTGCAGCTCAGTGACCATTCCAAATGGGCACGGATCCAATTTCCAAACCCAGCAATAGACTCACCTAGATTGGAAGGTAACATGGTAGAGTTGATGCACATCCACAACATCCAGATACTGGACTTTTACCTTTGCATACTCACATACTGTGTTCCCAGAATAACACCATTGTGCATTGTGCAGCTGTCAGGTGTCACATCTAGCAAGCCTGACCATTCACAAGGTAGCAGAGCTTAACAATCATGAAAAATATCAGACTAAACCAGAACCCATCTGCAGTGAAAACTGTACCAAACTTGACAACTCTCAACATGGACAGTGGAAACCAAATCACTGAGTAGTATGTACAACAAAGGTATACTGTGCAGCAGCTGTCAATGTCATTGCAGTGAATCAAGTTAAGCCACTGTCTGCATCTCAAAAAGTTGTAACCAAACACACAATCTAACCTGGACACTGTGTCTCACTTCTTCCACAGGCATCCCTGCCATAGCCACCATGGAGAGAACACCAGGGACTGCCATGGCCCCTCAGTATGATGGCCCCAGTGTGAACAACACGCCAGGATGTCTGGACAGTGACAACCAACCTGGCCCATCTAGGATACCTGGTCAGTTAACGAGTCCCAGGTTTACCCTTTTCACATCAACCCCTCCCACCCCTGGTGCATCCACATTGCAGCCAACCAATCACCCCCAAACGTGTGTCCCAAGGACTGCTCAATCAATTGTGTGCCCCAAAGTACAGGGACCTGAGTTGAACCTTGACACCCCAGACAATGATGGTCCTGCTAACACTGGGAGTGGGCACACCATGCCAGGGGCACAGGCACATGGGGTTTGGGTGCATGGGAGGGATGCTGTGGGCCAGAGGATGGGGCCTCAAAGGGACTTCACTGACCAGGAAACCATCTCCCAAGTCCTGGGAGCATACCAATCTTACCAGGACAGGATGGGCTAAATAATTACCATTCTGGGGAAAAATCAAAGCTTGCAGATCAAATACCTCCACGAAGTCATGCAGCAGTGGCAGGCACATGATGCCACCATGGCTGATATTGCAGGGGTGCTGAAGGACATCAACACCACCCTCATTGGTCTCTCCAGACAGCATCAGGCCCCTAAACCGAGAACCCTAACATCTGGTCAATCTACATTTGTGGAACTTGTAGAGTGGAGGCCCTGCCGGGGGAACCACAGCCCTCAGACACCCCTCTCTCTGTAGCTGAAGAATCCCCCGCAAACGTGGACGTCCATCGAGACATCCAGTTGGAGCAGATTCCAAGACCAAACTCACTACCAGGAAGTGAACCTCTCCTGATTTTCCCCCTTGTGTTCCACTGTTGACTGTTCTGAGTCATTACCCCATTTTCCCATGGACGCCACTGGACCTTCACATTACCAGACCATAGCTACATATCCACCTATCACATGGAACACACAAAGAACATAACTGTAGGGTTGTCACTCACCTTTACAAGTATACAGTGACCTGTACCTTGGACAGCAACGTCAGTATACAAACACCGCTAGGTCCCAAAGTCATCACTAGGCATCCCACCCATTGTGAAGCCACAGGGCATCATGCTAACAGCACATATAGGCCATTTACTACAACTGGCACATAATAAACCATTGCACATCCCCCCACCCCACTAGTACTAGGAAGGGATGAAGCAGTCACAAACCCACTTGTATGACAGAGGTCATTACAAGCTACAACACACTGTATCTACATGCATAGTATGAGCTACCTGGCTGGTTCTACTCTCATGTCTGTCAGCAAATTCCAGTGACTATTGTCAAGCGTAGGTTGCAGAGCCAAACACCACATGGCTACATCAGTGATTAGAAGGAAAAGAGAATTGGAGAAAGCAAGAAACATACCTCATTACTGATTGGGCCATTACAGAAGTGTATGTCAGAATCTGATGTAACTATACACAAAATAACTGAACATATTGTACTGTACACTTAACTATCAGTCTGCATCCACAACTCACACATAGGCATTTGAGCTCCTGACACCACCACTGATAAAGCTAGAAGATAGGTATAAAGGAAGCAATCTACTAGGAGTTGTGCTCATTCAACACATCATATGCTCCACTTCACATACTTGTATGTTAGTTGGAGTACTGATTGATGAGATCTGCCCAAGAATCACAGCACCTTCTTCCTCAGCCTCTTTATCACTTACCATGTCTCCATCTCCAGCCACAGGTCCAGCTGCCTTCCCCTCATCTGCTATTAGTGGTATCTGATATCTAAGGGTCAGTTTGTGGAGCAACCAGCAGGCAACAATTATTTGGCATACCTTTTGGGGCGAGTAGAGGAGGGCTCCTCCAGGTGGGTTCAGGCACCAGAATCTTACCTTTGGGAGCCCAAGTGTTCACTCGATTATATGTCTTGTCCTCCTGTGGGCATCATGGTAACTGAGTTCCCCCGGTGTGGCTGGGTACCTCACTAGTGTCAACAGCCAAAGACTGTTTGGATAGCCGGAGTCACCTGTGTACACAAAGGGACAACAACTTCAATGTTGTAGGTGGGACTGGGTAGATTGTGATGACAGGACACATAACTCACAGACACACACATCAATACTAACTTACCAAAAACCAGGCCCTCTCTGTTTGCAGTCATGCCATCAGATGTGGGACATTGCCGTTACACATGATGTAGGAATCATGCACAGATCCAGGGAATCTGACTGTGACTTGAGAGATGTACTGGTCTGCCAGACACACCACCTGTATGTTGATTGAGTGGTAGTTCTTCCTGTTCCTATACACCTGTTCATTGGCTCTGGGAGGGACCGGGGCTACATGGGTGTCATCAATGGCTCCTACCACATGAGAAAAGTGCCCCAAGTCAGAAAAATCTGCCTTTACATAGGCCAAATGCTCTCAGTGGGGAAACCTGATGTAGCTGTCCAGGTCTTTCAACAATGCACACAGTACATCCTTCAGCACACGGCTGAACATCCCAGCTGTTAAATCCACTGCATTCTGAAAGGACCCTGTGGCCAGGAAGTGTAGCACTGACAAAACGTGAACGATTGGAGGTATGCCATAGTGGTTGCGAATTGCAGGCATCAGATCTGGCTCCAACTGAGTACAAAGTTCCATGATGGTCAGACAATTGAGATGATATGTCTGTAGGACATGCCTTTCCTCCATGGTTTCCAGGTCTACTAGTGGACGATATACTGGTGGGTGTCTCACTCTCCTCATGGCAGGATTAATATTTTGAGAGAAGGGAGTATACTATGAGTTATGCTGTATGCACACATCTATTACACGTTGCATAGTACCTGACACCTAACATATGTAGATGATGCTTAGAACGTCTAAAATTTACAGTATAGCCCATAAATAGTAATTGAATCCTGCATCATTGCTGCACATTGGCTTACATGCAAATGGGAATGTAGTAATGAGACAAATGTTAGAGTACAAGGGTGTAACACTTACCTGTCCTGCACAATTCACACATAACTATTGTAAGCCACCTATATCTACCCTTGCCAATGTACCTCAGAGTCGCTATACATAGTTATCACCATATATACTCCCTAATCATGTCATTAAGTGAATATGGCCCTCATTACAACCCTGGCAGTTGGTCATAAAGCGGCGGTGATACCGCCAACAGGCCGGCGGTAATAAATATGAAATTATGACCACGGCGGAAACCGCTCAGACAGACAGCCACTTTAACACACCCACCGCCAGGGCGAAACCAATAGACACCATGGCAGTAAACTATATAAGGTACACTGTTCCAAAGTATCATAAATCATCCTAGGGGACCACTGGTCTCAGGAGCAAGAGCTCTCAAGCATCACAATGGATGACTGGTATCATCATCGGGAAATGCTCCACACCAAGCTGGCGCTGCAATGCCTGGCGGGCACCCCTAACCATGGCAGTAAACACCAACAACCAGGCTGAAGACAATGTACCGCCCACAGTAATATGACACACCTATCTGCCACTTTTTCTGGGGCGGTACCAACAACATGAAAAGCCTTGCGGAAACACTGCACAGAAGGGAAACAACTCACCTCTGAAGACTCAGGGAAGAACCACGCTGCCATGGAGCCCACGATGCATGTCTTCCCCATGCTCTTCTACCTTCTGCTCCGTTACGGACACCAACACCGGCAAAGACGACCACAATGAGTACTGGCGCCTAGCACACAGGGGAGGGGGGTAAAAGAGAGTGACACACACACACAGCACGCAACACCCTCACCCCCAACACCATACACCTAACCAGATGCAGTAACATATCACATATACCCTGTACTCCTCATGAATAATGCAAGGACAACTACTATAGTATAAAAAGGCTGTAATAAGATAAATATAGGTGAAATACGTGCATCCAAATAAAAAATTATATACATATTTGCAATGCAAGGGACACTGCCCAGTCCTCAATGTCCGTGGGCCACAGGGCCACATCACAAAGTCCAAGGCCCAGCCTCACTTCTGCAACAACACAGAGAGAACACCGCAGGGGCATCGGGTTGAACATTGACAGGCCCCTCAGGGGGGCGGGGAATGGGTGGGCACTCAGCCGGAAGATGGTACAACGCCACTGGTCCTGGAGGGGCCAACATGCCCTGTGCTTGGTCCTGGGAGTGCAAGGCCATAGTCTCTCAAGTGGGTGATTTGCCCACTGCTTGGTCCTGGGGAATGCAAGGCCACAGTCTCTCAAGTGGGTGATTTTCCCACTGCTTGGTCCTAGAGAGTGCAAGGCCACAGTCTCTCAAAAGGGTGATTTGCCCACTGGCTCTGGCGGGGGCAACATGCTCTGTGCTTGGTCCTGGGGAGTGCAAGGCCAGAGTCTCTCAAGTGGGTGATTTGCCCACTGGTTCTGGAGGGGACATTGTGCCCGGTGAGCTTCCTCCTGGGAAGGATGGGGTGAGTGGATGGCTTCTCCACTGGTTCTGGAGAGGGCATTGTGCCCGGTGAGCTTCATCCTGGGAAGGATGGGGTGAGTGGATGGCTTCTCCACTGGTTCTGGAGGGGGCATTGTGCCCAGTAAGCTTCATCCTTGGAAGGATGGGGTGAGGGGATGGCTTCTCCACTGGTTCTGGAGGGGGCATTGTGCCCAGTGAGCTTCATCCTGTGAAGGATGGGGTGAGTGGATGGCATCTCCACTGGTTCTGGAGGGGGCAACATGCCCTGTGATGCATATTTTGGGGAGGGCAAGGTCACAGTCTCTCACCTGGGTGTCAAACCCACAGGATTTGCTGGGGCCGGACTGCAGAACAGCCCATGGAGGCAGGACTACACACTGTCCGCCAGTGGTGACGGCTGCTCAGTGGTGACAGTGGTGGTGCTAAAGGTGGAGCTGGCAGTGGTGGGGGGAGGGTCCAGCCCATCCCCTGCAGCCTCAGACGTCTGCCCACTGTTGCTTCTGCTGCTGGCAGTGATGCTGGTGGCGGTGTTGGCAGTGGTGGAGGGAGGCTCCAGCCCTTCCCCTGCAGGCTCGGGTGGCTGCCCACTGGGGCTGCTGCTGCTGGCAGTGGTGCTGGTGGCAGTGGTGGTGGTGGTGCTAGCAGTGGCGGGGGAGGCTCCAGCCCTTTCCCTGCAGCCTTGGATGGCTGCCGACTGGGGCTGCTGCTGCCGGCAGTGTTGCTGGTGGTGGTGCTAGCAGTGGTGGGGGAGGCTCCAGCCCTTCCCCTGCAGCCTCGGACGACTGCCCACCGGGGCTGCTGCTGTTGGCAGTGGTGCTGGTGGCGGTGCTTGTGGCGTGCTGGTGGCGGTGCTGGTGGTGGTGCTAGCATCGGTGGAGGAGGCTCCAGCCCTTCCCCTTCTGCCTCAAACAGCTGCCCACTGGGGCTGCTGCTGCTGGCAGCGGTGCTGGTGGCGGTGCTGGTGGTGGTGCTAGCAGTGGTGGGGGAGGCTCCAGCCCTTCCCCTGCAGCCTCGGACGTTTGCCCACCGGGCTGCTGCTGTTGGCAGTGGTGCTGGTGGCGGTGCTGGTGGCATGCTGGTGGCGTTCTGGTGGCGGTGCTGGTGGTGGTGCTAGCAGTGGTGAGGGAGGCTCCAGCCCTTCCCCTTCTGCCTCAGACAGCTGCCCACTTGGGTTGCTGCTGCTGGCAGTGGTGCTGGTGGCGGTGCTGGTGCTAGCAATGGTGGGGGGAGGCTCCAGCCCTTCCCCTGCAGCCTCAGTTGGCTGAACCACCATGGTTTGTTGGGGGCTCCGACTGAGTCGCAGCACCAGGTATCTTATTTTTTGTGCCTGCTGCTGCAGTTCCCTTGCCCTTCCTGCCAGCAGCTGGGGATGGTGAGGTGGATGGCTGTTGGGTGTCTGAGTGTTTGTGTTTGTGTACTTTGGGAGGAGGGGGCACAGACAGAGTGGGAGAGGACTCAGGGGATGTGTGCATGGAAGTCAGGTGGTGACTGCCAGTGAGGGGCATGTGCTGTTAGGTGTGCTGGTGATGGGGGTAGTGCATGAGGATGTAGTGCACGCAGGTGTGAGTGTAGATGCAACTGGGAGTGAGGTGGATGAGGAGGATAAGGGGGCCACTGGGAGGCACTGGATGTTGGTATGTCTGCATCTGGATGGAGTTTGTGTGAGTGCCTGTGTGATGAAGTGTGGTGCTTGTGTTTGCCATGTCCACTCATGTGTGTTGTCCTGGACGCATGCTAGTCTGACTGTCTGCTTGGGATAGGTTGGGGTTGAGGGGAATGGGATTGGGTAGCAGAAGTTGGAGGGGCGAGGCTAGAAACAGGGACAATCGCTGCCATCAGAGAAAAGGCCAGAGTCTGGATCGATCTATGTTGGGCCGCCATGCCAATGTGAGTGCCCTCCAGGAATGCATTTGTCTGTTGTATTTGGGCTGCCAGCCCCTGGATGGCATTCTCAATGGTTGACTGCCCATCAGAGATGGATCCCAGGAGGTCAATAGCCTCCTCATTCAGGGCAGCAGGGCTAAATTGGGCAGGGCGTGGGGCAAAGGAGATGCCGACCCTCCTGGGTGAGCTGGCACAGGAAATTCACTGAGGGGCTTCTGGGAGGGCTGTACTGGTATGGGGGTGGTGGCTGTACCTGTAGGTGGGGTGGGCACAGAGGTGTCCACCACCTCAAGGGAACTTCCATCAGAGGAGGAATCCGTGCCCGAACTGTCCCCCATCGCCCTCTGTCCCACTAGTGCCCTCACCATCAGTGGACTCTGCCTCCTGGGTCCTGTGGGATGCAGCTCCCTCCGTCGCCGGTGCCTCTGCTCTTCTGCCAGACAATGCTAATGCACATAAGGACAGGGTGACAAAACAAAAAGGGGGGGGGACGACAAAAGATACACTTGGTCAATGGCGGCAACAACACCACAGTTGGCGTACACGACACACACACACACACACAAGGAACCGCCCTACGCACTAGGCAATGCAATGCACTACCAGTCACAATGCTAGTCACAAGGCCATGGATAGGGACACCTGATGCCATTTGCAGCATACCTGAGACCCACAGACCGCTGCCCAGTAGTGGATGCCTACTAGCTTGGTTGGAGCTATTTTACATCAGAACCCTGCCCAACATGGGACCTACTCTGCAATGTCAGGCCTGTCCTAGGGGCGCCCACATCCCACACCCGGATCCCACCCCACCAGGCAATAGTTGTATATTGGGGCACTGTACTCACCCCCTTGTGGCGCCCATCCAGCTCCGAATAGGCCACCGCCAGTATGCGGGCCATCAGGGGGGTGTCAGGGTTCGACGGGCACCCCTTCCTCATTGGGAGACCATCCTCAGCCCAGCTTCTCAGGTCCTCCCACCATTTCCGACAGTGGGTGCTCCGTCTGCCGTAGACCCCCATGGTCCGCACGTCCTTGGCGATGGCACACCATATACACTTTTTCTGATGGCCGCTGACCTGCAGGGAAATGGACACCGTCCTGACTGCCTGTCCCACCATGCCCCTCTCCATCCCCATTAGCACAGACATGGCCCACCATACATGCTGCACGCTGCCCAGGGCCCATCCACCACCCCCCACCTACATGAGGCCTTCACACACAGCACTCCATGCATTCACACCCATTGCATCGTACTCACTGTGTACTCACCTGTTGGTCTGGAGGCCTATAGAGCATTCGGTACTGGGGCAGGACCCCATCCACCAGTCTCTACAACTACACTGAGGTGAAGGCAGGGACCCTTTCCCCAGTGACACAAGACATGGTCAGTTCCAGACACAGGTCACAGCAGCACATGCAGTGTAGGTCCTCTCTTGTTGAAGGTCAGGTAGCAAGTGATTGAACAGATAGAAAATGGCGGTGGCGTCCGCGGTGGTGCATACCGTCACCACCGGCGTTCATCACCATTAGCCATTGTACCCCATAGGGCCCAATGTTAACCAATGAGGAGTTGCATGGGGGTTTTCGATCGCCTCCAGCAATGGCGCACAACCTCAGCGGAATTACCTCATTTCCACCTGTCCCTCCAAACAGGACAGGTGGAAGCCATTTCAGGGGGGGTGCGGGTCATTGCTCCTAACTGCGTCACAGTACACATTTGCACCATTTAGACATCTCCAACAAAATACTGTTACAATCACAACATACAGTGAAGTATAGTGGTTGGAAATAAGAGATACTGACCAGGTGTTCACCATTTTGCCCCATGGATTGCAACCGCTGCGGATTAATAGGAGATGGAGACATTCCCCCATGTACAGACCCCTGGTGGACTTGGCAACAATGGAGGACAGGAACATTATCCTCACCTATAGACTGAACAGGGCCACAATCACAGAGCTGTGTGCCCAATTGGAGCCTGACCTAATCTTTGCTATCTGTCATCCCACTGGGATCCCCCCTCTTGTGCAAGTGCTATCAGTGCTCCATTTCCTGGCTCCTTCCAAGTGACAGTGGGCTTGGCAGCTAGAATGTCTCAGCTAATGTTCTTAATAGTGCTGACCAGAGTGTTGTCTGCCCTGATTAAACACATGCGCAGGTACATCGTTTTCCCCCAGGTGGAGGATTTGGGCACAGTGAAAGCTGATTTCTATGCAATAGGACATACCTCCAACCTTATTGGGGAAATTGATGGTACACATATTACTTTTCTCCCCCCCCCCCCACTGGCGGAATGAACAGGTGTTCCGAAATCGAAAGAGCTTTCAATCCATAAATATGCAGATGGTGTGCCTGTATCCTGGGTCTGTGCATGATGCCTTGATCCTGAGTGTGTCCCATATGTGATGGTTCAACTCCAGAGGCACAGGGTGTGGATAAAAGGTGAGCCCTAGTTCCCACCCAGTATATGTTGGTGTATTGTGTGGGCCCTAAGGGTTGGTGTGTTGCTAACAGTTGTCCCTCGATATTTGCAGGTGACTGGTTATCCGAACCTCTCATGGCCACTGACCACTGTAAGGCATCCCAAGGGCAGAGGAACGTTACAATGAGGCACATGGGTGAACACGAAGAATTATAGAGAGGATCTTTGGCCTCCTGAAGGCCTGCTTTCGTTGCCTCCATCTAACAGGTGGATCCCTGTACTACTCACCCAAGAAGGTCTGCCAGATCATTGTGGCATGCTGTATGTTGCACAACCTTGCCTTATGTTGCCAGGTGCCTTTTCTGCAGGAGGGTGAGGCTGGAGATGGCCGTGTGGCAGCAGTGGACCCTGTGAACGGTGAAGATGAGGAGGCAGAAGATGAGGATGAGGACAATAGAAGTGCAATAATTTGATAATACTTCCAATGACACACTGGTAAGACAGCATAACTTCACATTTAAATTACTGTTTTGTATTTGACATTTGTATTTGACATTGTCACTGTCAGGCTGATTTTCCCACTACTATGGCCACTCACTGGACCCTTTGGCATCTTTATTTGCAGATACTTGTGCTCCTGGTGTGCTGACTGCAGCCAACTACAGGTCATTCCTATGTATACATTACTGTACAGTTGATTTTCAATGTTTAAATCTTGTTAAACAAGTACATATTTAAATCATTTGACATACTCCACTTTTTCAAAGGGTGTTTAATTAAGTGCTTGAAGGGGATGTGCAATGGGCTGGGGTGAAGGTGGAGGAAAGTCCAGATTAGAGTCCAGTCTATTTGTATCACAGGTGCATTGTCCAAGGGTACATAGGAAGGGGAGCAATGGCAGTTCAAGGTGGACAGGGTGACAGTGTGGGACACAAGGGTGAAAATCGGTCTTATTTCCTGGTGGGGGTCTTGGCAATAGTTTCTGGCTTCTGCCTGGATCGCAGGGAACGTTTGCGGGTGTTTCTCCTTCTGCACGGGGAGGGGTGCTGGTGGCCTGTTGGTCCTGTGGTGGGGCCTCCTGTCCACCAGGGGCAGCAGAGGTGGAGGGCTGTTCATCGGTTTGGCTAGTGGCAGAGGCCCCTGCAATGGACACCAAGTTAGTGTTGATGTCCTTCAAGTCCTCCCTGATCCCCAGGTACTGTCCCTCCTGCAGCCACATGTTCTCCTGCAACTTGTCCAGTATCTGGCCCAGCGTATCCTGGGAATGTTGGTATGCTCCCAGGATCGTAGTGAGTGCCTCCTGGAGAGTCGGGTTCCCTGGGCCTGTCCTCCCCCTGGCGCACAGCAGTCCTCCCAGCTTCCTTGTTATCCTGTGCTTCTGTCCCCTGAACCGTCTGCCCACTGCCACTGATCCCAGGTCCCTGATCGTCCTGTGTTTGTGGGGTGGCCTGGGGTCCCTGTAGTGGTGGACACACTGCTGATTGACGTGTCCTGGGGACAGAGGTATGGGCCCGCTGGGTGGGTGCTGTGGTGGTGTTTCCTGAGAGGGGAGGGTCTGTGATGGTGTGAGACTATGCCTGGGTAACCGACTGTCCGGAGATCCCTGATGGGCCAGGTTGGTCATCCAGATCCAGGCAAGCAGAGCTGCTGTCATCACTGTGGGCCTCCTCTAAAGGGGGACTGGATGTTGCTGGCACCTCTTTTCCGGTGACATTGGCTTGGGGACCTGTGGGGATGTAAATGCAGTGTTATTGTTTCTGCGTTTGACATCATGTGCATGGGTGTGTTGCCCTCTCTGGTTGTTGTTGCCCTGTCAGATTTGCCTTTGTGTGAGTTGCTATTTGGTGGGCTTGGTGATTCTCTCCTGTGTGCATGCAGAGGTGATAGGTGTACATGCAGGTCTGTGAGGGGTGTCCATGCATTGGTCTTACATGCAGGGCTTTGTATTGGGGTGAGTGGATTGTGATGGTGGGGTATGTGGGAGGTGGTGAAGTGATGGGAGTGAGGGTATGGGTGTGGGTTTGTGATGACATGCAGGTAGGGGGTGATAGTAATAGAGATTTGACTCCAGTCCTCCTCCTACTCCTGCCAGGCCCTCGGGTGCATGATTGTCAAGAGTTGCTCCTCCCATGTTGTTAGTTGTGGGTGAGGAGGTGGGGGTCCACCACCAGTCCTCTGTACAGCTAGTTGGTGTCTTGCTGCTGTGGAACTCACCTTCCCCCGTAGGTCTTTCCACCTCTTCCTGATGTCGTCCCTTGTTCTTGGGTGCTATCCCATGTCATTGACCCCATCCACGATTCTCCGCCATGTCTCCATCTTCCTAGCAATGGATGTCTGATGCACCTGTGATCCAAATTACTGTGATTCTACCCAGATGATTTCCTCACCATGACCCTTAGCTCCTCCTCAGACAATCTGGGGTGTTGTTGTGGTGCCATGGGTGTAGTGAGTGGTGTGGGTGAGGGTGTGTGCGGTGATGTGTTGGAGTGTGTGATGTAAGTTGCTTGCATGGTGTATAGGTGATGATGTTATGTGGCTCTGGTTGTGTGGGTGCTCTTGCTCTCTCTCTCTGTTGGCAATGGTTTGTCTTCGTAAAGGGTTTTAGGTAATGTGGGTGTGGTGTGTGTATGTGTGACAGGTGTTTGTATTTTGAATTGTCCAATGTGGTGTCGTTTTGTTTGAGAGTGTGTATTTTGAGCGTGGTTCTATCGACCGCCAATGGTTTACCGCCATTGAATGTCCACCGCAGTGATTTGTGGGTCATAATGCTGTGGGTGTAGTTATGTTGGCATAACGGTGTGGGTTTTGCTACCGCCAGTATATCACTGACCTCTTGGTTGGCAGACTTGTGTGTGTGGCTGTTTAGTGACGGATTGGTATGTGTGTGTCATAATATGGTTGGTGGTTATCAGCCGCGGCGGCGTTATGTTGCCGCCAGACGGCATGGCGGTAAGCGGGATTTGCCGCCAATATCATAATGAGGGCAGATGTAACCAATATGTTACACATACATGATGGCACTACATATCTGAATACTGCTTTTGGGGTGGAATAGGTGTATGACACAGATAAGTTAAAACATCCATTGAGGAAATGTGCACAAAATGGCAGGTGCCTGACCTACTGTACTGGACAGGTGGAAGTGACCTGAGTTCGCTGGCGGTAGTCGTAATGGCGGTAGGCAGTTGCAGCTGCCGTGCAGCTTGCTATTGAATAACATTGCTGCTATTGGCGGACTTGGGCCAATGATGATGACCACCATGGTGGTCGTGATCGCCAATTTCTGCTGTATTGCTCACTTGACTCCTGACACTGTTGCCAGCAAGACCTCCACAATGTGAGCTGCTGTGTACTGCTTCCGGGAGCCATGATGCCATGTCCTGCAGGTGATAGGGCCCCTGCCTGCACACCGGAAGAACTAGAGAGGCTGCTGGAGGAGGTCCTACCGATGTATGGATAGCTATATGAGGCACCAGAGGAGCAGGTGAGTCCTGTGCCATTGTCATGTGTGATAGATGGTGTGTGTGATGTTGCATACTGCATGTGCATTTGTGTGAGTGCAGATGCATGCAGATGGTATGATGTGCAGGCTTGTGTGCTGAGAGGATGGGAATGACTGGCAACTTGCTGTGCACTGAAATATTCTATTGGTATGGTGACAGTGTACAACACTTTCTCTTTTTGTCTGTGTCACCCATGCAGGTGAAAGCCCATCAGAAGAAGGAGAGCTGGTGTGCCATTGCCAAGCAAGTGCGAACTCTTGGGCTCCATACCCATTGTAGAAAACTGTGGGACTACCTGAGATGCTGGGCCCGAAGTCTGTGAAGGCCCAGCTGGGGATGTCCTCCTAACGAAGGAGGGGTTCCCGTCGGACCCTGACCCCCCTAATGGGCCGCATTTTGGCAGTGACCTGCCCTGAGGTGGATGGACATTGAGGGCGGCACAGCAGCCACAAGGGGGTAAGTACTGACAGAACCTATGTAATTTGCTCTGATAGTTTGGTTCTTGCTGTCACACTTTAGCAGCTGAGACACTGTAGTAGGTGCTCCATGTATGTAGACAACTTGAAATACATTGTACTCTATTTGCCTGACAAAGAGATGGAGTTCTCGTCCTAGGCTAGCGCATGTGAACGTTCAAGTCAGGTGTGTCAATATACAACTATGGGGGTGATTCTGACCCCGGCGGTACTAGACCGCCGGGGCCAGGGTCGGCGGGAGCACCGCCAACAGGCTGGCGGTGCCCCGCAGGGCATTCTGACCACGGCGGTTCAGCTGCGGTCAGAAGAGGAAAACCGGCGGTCTCCCGCCGGTTTTCCGCTGCCCTTCTGAATCCTCCATGGCGGCGCAGCTCGCTGCGCCGCCATGGGGATTCAGACACCCCATACCGCCATCCTGTTCCTGGCGGTTCGCCCGCCAGGAACAGGATGGCGGTATGGGGTGTCGTGGGGCCCCTGGGGGCCCCTGCAGTGCGCATGCCAATGGCATGGGCACTGCAGGGGCCCCCGTAAGCGGGCCCCACTTTGGATTTCACTGTCTGCACCCGTCGCACCTTCCCACTCCGCCGGCTCAATTCTGAGCCGGCGTCCTCGTGGGAAGGGTTTTTGCACTGGGCTGGCGGGCGGTCGCCCGCCAGCCCAGTGCAAAAGCCAAAATACCCTCAGCGGTCTTGCGACCGCGGAGCGGTATTTTGGAGGGGGGAAGTCTGGCGGGCGGCCTCCGCCGCCCGCCAGACTTAGAATGACCCCCTATGTCTGCATGTGAAGATGTTCACTGGCGAGTACAACATGTGTCACTCCACCCAGGTATATATAGGTGTGTGGCCTGCTGTTTCATCCTCCCTCTCTAGTATATGCTGGTCCGTATAACCCAATATATGAGTATGGAGCTCTATGGTATAAGCCCACTCCCATCTTTGCATGTCATCTGTATTTCCTACAGTGTGCCAGACGTGTGGGACAGGGACTAGTTAGCTTTTGTCCTGGTACAGGTGTTGACTCTATGTAAGACTGGCATCTCATTCAGTCAACAGGTATGGGCAGATGTGAACACTATATATGGGTTAGTGGTGCTGTCCCCATTGTCCCTTCATGTGAATATTATGGGGTATGTGAAGGTTGTAACTGATGGAAATCCTATAGAATGTGGCCTACCCATGCATTTCGAGGCCACTGAAATGTAATCTAATCACTAGTGCCCCAATGCGTTTGTTTCAGTGGAGGTAACTGATTAGGCAGTCCTATCCATACACAAAGTGCAATGTCCATACTATATTTGTGAATGCCCTACTAATACTAGTGCATCACATGGTAATATCTGCCTACATCATGTCACAATGGTTACTTGAAGTCAGATCTTATGGAGTGGGACAATCTTTGTTGCCCTTTGCCTAGCTGATGTGGACAGGTTGGACAGTACATGCTATGGGGTCACTTCTTACTAGGAGATGTAGATGTGTGGCTGTAATACTATTTGTCATACAGGTGTTGTAGTTGTGGCATATGTTGTAAGTGTAATGGCAGTCGTGTGGGTCCATGTGTATGCCTCATATTTACATGTGTTCTCAGTGGCATATGTGTGTTGTGTGGAACTATGTTTGTAATATACACGTGGAGATTAGGATGAGTGATGTGGGTTTACACATGTTGACATGTGGTGACTCTGTATACGCATGTCAGGTGGAATATTAGTTGGCCTATTAGGTATTAGTTGGCTGTCCCATGTTTAGTTGTGCTTACAGTGCTCTCTGTGATGGCAGGTGGGTGTATCATGTGTGCTAGATAGCCCACTCTTGCCATACATGCATGTATGATGTGTAGTATATGTGTATGGAGACTGCAACTAGGCCTTTAGGATTAGATACATGTAGTGATAGCTGGTCTTCAGACATGTATTGTGAGATTCAGATGGCACCTGACTCGAACTGGCACATGTTGTGTCTTCATCATGGATTATGTCCATAGTGTAAGATATGTACAGATGGTTCAGCTAGGGATGTGATTGCAATGGCAGGAGCTGTGTAGTTAGTCAATTGAGGTGTCTTGACTAGAATGATACATTCCTTATGGACATGTTAGGAGTTGGATGTGTACATGCATGATGTGGTATTATCTGTCAATTTCTGTTCCTTATGGTGATAGGGGATATATGACCCGGATGAGGATGGTTGTTCAGCTTTATCAAGGGCATGATGTGCATTATGACATAGGTTTACAGGTGAATAGATGGAAGGGTCCAGTTTTGGTTCCTCACATGGATCATGATAATGATGAGAAATATGAAATGAAGGGGTGGGTAGCAGTGACATGTTGTGACATGAAGAAGGATTGTGATATTCCATATGGGATTCACTGGCCAGGAGTTGCCTACCTACAGTTGTGCATGTTGGTATGTGTGTATGTGAAGAATGTGATCACCCTCTCTCTCCCGCTCTCTCTTTATGTGTGCATCAGTACCAGCATGCAAAGGAAATGGGGCACAGGCGAGTGGGATAGCTGCCAGCCATGGGACCCGAAGTGCTGAGACCACCGACAATGAGGGACCCAGGAGCCCGGAGGATGAGGGGAGTACCGAGGCGGAGACCCAAACATCATGATCATCTTTGGAATCCTCCTCCAGTGAACACTCTGGGACCACCCTTTGTCCACTACCCACCTTTCTACCACCCTCCCTGCAGTTCCCCACCCAGTTGTCCGTGCCTGCTCACCCAAGAGGGTGGGTGTGTCCTTCACCGCAAACAACTCTTCCCCTGCCCCAGTCAGCCCTGCTGCCCTCAATGAGGAGGCTATTGATCTCCTGAGGTCGATCTCTGTGCGTCAGTTGACCATCGTGAATGCCATCCAGGGACTGGCAACTCATGTACCGGAAAAGTAATGGATTCCCGGAGGGCATTCACAGGGCACTGGCAGGCCTACAGCGATCCTTTCAGGCTCTGGCCTCCACACTGATGGTAGACAGTCACCTTTTGTCTCCCGTCCCCCCCCCCCCACCTTCCTCTTCCCAAACTCAGCCAAAGTACACAGACAGCCCAGCATGCATTCACCTCATCATCCAAAGGTAGCTCAGACAAACATAAGCACCACAAGATTCACCACTGACATGCACACAAACAACACCCACCTGTACACACAGCAACAGTCACTTCTGGCACTAAACTGCCACCACCCCCAGCATCTCAGACACTACAGCTGACATACCTGCAGTCACCACACCCACATTCACCAATCCAGCCACAACTCCTATCCTACCCACAGTCAGCGCAATAGCAGACCCTCAGACATCTACCCCAGTCAACACATCTGCAGCCACCACAACTACCAACACACCTACATGCAGCACATCGAGCACGCCTGCAGTCACCACCCCAACAGACAGTCACCCAACCACCACGGCATCTCCCAGCACCTCCAACACCCCACCTCCTAGGACTTTTAAATGCCCACACTCACCCACCCAACAGACACCCACCACCCACAAGCATACCTCACTTACACATGCACCCAAGACATCCCCCAAGACACCCTCCACTCTCAAACTCTTTTGCCATGACCGTCCCTATGCGAGTACCTCTCAGAGGTTTCCATTTATAGAGTGTGTTTCCGCCAGGATTTCCGTGGTAATGTGACTGCGGTGGTAAGCTTGGTGGTGTGAAGCCTTGTAATCTGTCTTGCGGAAAAATGGTCTCCACTGGTCTGAAGGTGGCTACCGTCATCTGTTGCGGCTTGACCGCTCTGGCGGTGCCTGCGGAGCTTTGGCTGTATTCTGTTGGGGAGACCGCCATGGTCATAATTTGGCAGCCTTATCCGGCAGCCTGCTCGCGGTACTACCGCCAACATGGCTGTCCTGAGACTGTGAAACTCCCAATGACCCCCATAGACAGGAAATTGAGTCAGTTAAAAAAAATGTTTTAGACGAATTTAGAGTACAACATTAGAACCCGTATATTTTAACAATTAATCTCATTGCCTTCCTTTGTTAGGCTTATAGTATACCACTATGTGCAAGTACTCATGCTAGGTGGTCAGTAGCTGGTAAACGTGTAGTGAGATACAACACTTTTTTTCAAATTGATTAGGAGCAGGCTTAACTTTGTTTGTCACCAGCAAGATCTGGTATAATGTTGGTAATTTTGTGTTGCAAAAATTACATGTAATGCCTGAGATTGCTCCATTACACAGCCTTACATAAATGTGATGGCCTTTCGAAGAGAAACCCTATCACAGGAGCACGGGAATAATGCAATCAACGGGCGGCTGCAATGCAATCAGTTGGAACACATGCAGCATTTCTTTACCAGAAGAACATGTATCATAAAAGGAAATTTCATTTTCCAGTAACTTTTTTACCCAAGCGGAATGCTCAGGTAGATTTTGAGCATGAAATGCATTTTTGTATCACAGAGAAGCAATGGACACAGTCCTTAAAATCGCTGAATCATTTTCACCAATGCCAGGCTGAAATACACAGAGATCAACTACCTACATCACCCCTATCTTACACGACAGCATATAGCGTGGATATACACGAAAGCAGCAGACACATGTCAGCGTTGCCAGGAACACAATGCTGATTTTGTGCATATAGTATGGTCCTGCACACACCTTGACCTCTACTGGGTGGACATAACCAAGCTTCTTACTGTGAAAGTGGGACACCAACTTCAGAAGGAGGGACTACACTACCTCCTGCACTGCGGAATGCAAGCCCCTCAGTAACTTTATAGACTTGGCATGCGACTTGACAAAGCACAGACTGGTGATGTGCTAGAAGCCCTCTCACCAGCTTATGGATCTCAGACCTATGTGCCAGAATCATGGCAGAACATCAGGTCCTCATCACCTTGCAGACACAGAGCACATCATCAGCCAGACCCCCAAACTGACAGGGCTACCTGGAAAAGTTAGAAATGCATACTGACACTCACTAGCAGAAACAGCAGCGTCTTTTCATAATTACTCCCCCATAGGTCGTAGACACTGTCCTGACACAGATAATCGCAACTCTCCTCTCCCAAGATGACATTACAAAGGAGTATAGCAATACACAACCCATATAGTAAATCTGACACACTAGCTCCTATTGAGTAGATCCTCTCCTCTGATGCCGTTCTCTGCCCCAAACTTCCACTGGCGATCTCTCACACCCCTCACAATGCACCAACCACTTTGTACGATCTTGTACCCACACACCAAAGTTTAATTAGTTAAGTTCACCCAATTGGTATTGTCATTGTAGATATATAAGTTTAGTCACAAGAATCATTCAGCATCTACTGTGTTGCATTGTCAAATTGAATCAGGCACTATTATGTATAGGATCTGTTTGTATAGGTAACTTACCCTCATAACAAACAGGAATTTTTGAGTAGTGCGTACTTGTATGGTTAATGTGATGCTTGATTTGTAATTGCTGGTTCTAATTGCTATATGTCAATAAAAATGATTACAAAAAATTAATTTAGCATCTCTCAGCATTTTTTTTTCACATTGTATTTTTGAAATTTTATAATGCCACATCTTCAATTGTAACATCACTAGACAGATTTGTCATTAACCAATATGAATAGCAATTAGTCAGTACAGTTTCATGAGATCTAGAGTCAGACACATATCTGCATACCTCAGAAGTTAAATGATGTCAGCAATATAAATACTATCATTTCTTCTAACAGAAAATAAAAGCATATACAGTTTCTTTCACATTTCTCATTGAGGAGGAGTGCCTCAAGTAAATCAAAGAACAAGCAAGCAAAAACATGTATAACTTTCAAAAGAAAAAGGATGATCGTCAAGTGGAGCAGAAGTGGACGGAGTTGGGGAACGGCCGTCATAGGAAGCAGTGGAGGAATATCATAGTTACATTATAGATCAAGGAGGGAAGTGGCACTGTCATGTTTGGAAAAGGTGCAGTGCTCGTATGCTGGTAGGACATGAAAAAAGCGGCAAGCCTTGTGAAAGAAAGTGGACAAGTGGGCCCCAAACAAAATCAAAGCCCTGCCAGGTGTCCGCCATAATATCTGCCATGGGTTCCATCGTAAGAGCTTCCCATAGGCAGGCATGCCATTGGGATATGGAAGGAGCCTCTGGTTTCTTCCAGGCCGTGGCTAATACCATTTTGGTTGCCCCTAAACACAACCACATAATAGATCGGTCACTGACTGTTTGGTGTTTAAGGGTTGGAGATTTGAGTTCCAGAAGTACAAGTTCTGGAGTGCATGGCACTAGATATCCCAGGATTTCCTTGATTTGGGCTAAGATTTCTGTCCAATAGGGTCGTATAGTTGGCAAGTCCCACCATATGTGTTGGAAGTCCCCTAAGAGGCTGCAGCCCCTCCAACAGCAGTCTGAGGTATTCAGGAAAACCTTCTGAAGTTTTGCAGGGTGTAGGTACCAATCATAAAGCACTCTGTAATGTGCCCCATGTAGGCCTACTGAGCGATTACATTTTGGTATGTCTGTCCACAATGTTTGTCATTGCTTATTGGTGATTGGGTTTCCGAAAGTGTGTTCCTAAAATGTGACTTAGTGGGGCATGGGGGTGCGTGTGGTGGATTGCAAAAGTGATTAGAGAAAGGAAATGAATCCCCGAGTGGCCGTTGCTCTTTTCACAAATTGCCCTACAAGGAGAAGCTCCCTAGTGGCAGCCTCTCATCTTGGCGGTATAAGAGCCCAATGTTTCAGTTGAATATAGTGGTAGATCTCGGAGGTGGGCAATTGAAAGTTTCGGCTGCGCTTCTCAAAAGTCAGGATAACCTCATAGTGAAACAAATCAGAGATAGTATGACGTTCGCCCTCCCACCATCTATTAAAGGGGCTTTGGTGTAGAGCTGGTTGAAAGGCATCATTATTGTGAATAGGTGTATAGGGAGATGGCAATGTCATTAGGCCATTCATGCGGATTACCTAGTCCCACACTTTCAGCGTGGTAGCCATCGGGGTACTTAAATATGAGTTTTTTGGGCGACTACATTTGGGCTGCCACAAAACATCCCAAATTGTCCTCCCCACCACTGCTCTATCCATATGTAGCCATTGTTTATCAGAGGCTTTGTGAGACCATTCTGCTATGATTCTTAACTGAGATGCTCTAAAATAGTTTGCAAAGTCCGGCAAAGACAAGACGCTGGCCCCTTGGGGCCATGTTAATAACTGGTGCGATATGTGGGCTGTACGGCCCTGCCATATGGAATCCGTCCCCATGGTACGTAGGGTTGAAAAAAGGACTCTCTCTAGTTCAATAGGGAGCCCTAGAAAGAAGTGTAAAATGCGAGGTAATGCAATCATTTTGACTGCTTGAATGCGTCTTATCCTCGCCAAGTATAGTGGGGCCCAATGCTTAAAATCTGCTTTTAAGTGTCGTCGTAAAGGGTAGTAAAGGGGGATAATTAATTTTATATAAATCCAAAAGTCTAGGCGTGATCTTTATACCGAAATATGTGATTTCCCTTTTCACGCTTTGGAAAGGAGAGAAGGTCTCTCGTGGGACCGTGAGATTGAGTAAGAAGGATTTACTAAGGTTAACCCGGAGCTCCGCCACTGATTCAAAAAGTAGAAGTTCCATTTCTAAGACTTAGAGTGATGTTTTAGGAGCAGTGAGGGATAATAGAATATCATCAGCAAATAAAGAAATCTTTTGTTCAACTGAGCTAAAGGGGAGACTGCAAATAGAGGAGTGTCCCCGTATCTTTTCTGCAAATGGCTCAATGCTCAAGGCAAAGAATAAAGGGGATAGAGGACATCCCTGTCTAGTACCACAGAAGAGTTCAAAAAGTTTAGGAACCACTCCATTCACTAGTAATCAGGTTCTGGAAATGTAATTAGCTTGTATCATATTGAAAAAAACGTTCGTCAAATCAAAATGTAAGTAATGTCTGAAAAAGAAAATTGCAATCCACGTGGTCGAAGGCCTTTTGATATCCAACGCCAGTAGGATCGTTGGAATATTCTTTCTGTTAGCCTTCTCAATTAGGTATATCACCCGTCTCAGATTATCATGGGTCTGCCTTCCTTTAATAAATCCAGATTGGTCCAGATGTATCAGTTCTGGCATGAGATCTTCTAGTCTAGTGGCTAATATTTTTGTATCTAATTTAGTATCAACATTATGTAAGGCAATTGGCCTATAGGAAGCACAGAATTTCACAGGTTTTAGGAGAATTGAAATTAGAGCTTCCCCCATGGCAGGAGTCACTGCGTGGGAGTCAACAATATATTTATATAATTCAATCAGGTGAGGGATAAGATCGGCACTGAAAGTCTTGTAAAAATGTGCATTAACTCCATTTGGACCCAGGGATTTTCAAAGTTTGAGAGTATTTACTGTGTTTTGTATCTCCTTCCTAGTTATAGGACTATTTAAAGTGTTGTGAAAGGCTGAACGGAACTGAGGCAAGGTTTTGGCCCCCAGATAGGCTAATTGTGCATCTGCATCCATGAGAGCAGCAGTATACAACTGTTTATACAATTATTTGAATGCCTCAGCCTCAGTATGGCGAACAGCCCCAGAGTCCTCTTTAATGTGGCTTATATATGCTGTCTCCTATTTAACCCTCAGTTGTCTCACTAGATGTGTGCCTAATTTTCTTTAGACGAAGAAGTGTTAATTCTGCTTTGTTGGTGTATATGGCTTTAAGTTTACCTCTCAATGCTGTGACCTTCCTCTTATGAGGAAGAGAGGATGTGGACTCATGCTCTCCTTCTGCTTGAATGAGTTCCATTTCTAATGCTAGGAGTTCTTTGGTCCTTTGTTAGGTCAAAGTAGACATCAAAGATATACATTTACCCAGGATCACTGCTTTAAATGTATCTCAGTTTGCATAGTGGGATGTATCTTGAGTGTTATTCAACTGAAAACATTCCCTAATCGTTTTGCGGATCTCATCCCGAAAGAGATGGTCTGGTGTCAGTATAGCTGGGAAAAGCCGCTGGCAAGCTTTTAGGGTTGAAGGGTGTCAGTCCAGCATCATTTCCACTGGAGCATGATCCGAGATAGCTAAGGGCTGAATTTTAGCCTGCATTATAGAGTATTGTAAATTTGGGTAATGAAGACATAGTCTATTCTAGAGTAGGTTCAGTGTGAGTGGAAGAAAAGTGTAGTCCTGTGTTGTGGGGTGAAATTCCCTCCAGGCACCCAGCAAACCCAACTGAGAGAGTCTATTTAGTTTTTTTTGTGAATGTACCGGCTTGCATCCTGTGTTGGTGAGTACTAGCCATAGTTACATCCCATACCATATTAAAGTATCCCATCAGAATGATGTCCCCTTCAGCAAATTCCCCCAGTAAGGAGAGGCAAGATAAAATAAAGTGTGATTGGCCCGTATATGGTGCATAAAGCATTAAAATGGTGCCTACATGGCCCTCCAACCACCCCTTGACCATCATTATCCGCCCATCCTTAGCAGATTTGCTACCCATGACCAGAAATTTCAATGAAGTGTGAAATAGAAGTGATACTCCATTGTGCTTAGTGGTGGCTGATGATTTATATATTAAGGGATACGTGTTATGTTGCAGCCTGTGTTTGTCGCTACATTTCAGGTGAGTTTCCTGGAGAGCTACAATATCCAAGCGCCTATCGAGAATATATTTCCATACCTGGTGACACATTGTGGGGGAGTTCAGGCCCTTTACATTTCAACCTAAAATATTAGGGACCATTTGTGAGTATATGATGAAAGGATGCAAAGTGTCTCCCTGCACAGATCCCCACAAACCACTTAGACCTTGCCCATTGTTCCCTAGTGTCTCCATGCTCCACCCCCGTTACCCCTCCCCTCCATCCCTCCCACCACCCATAAACACTCAACCATCCATCGAACAGTACAAAACAAAAAAAAAGGTACCAACCAAAGTTTGGGGGAATAAACCCCTTACGGACTATTAAGTCCATCGAAACAACAAACTAAATGGGTGTATTGGCACATATCCGCCACTCCGTCCCATAGATTATGTAATTTTAAAATAGAGTAGTATATGAGAATATGATATGGCTAGGGCCTCGTAGGTGGCCCCACAGTTAATCACCACAGAGCAGAGTCCCACATAAGGTAGCCCTCTTCAAAATATTTGTCATGCAGAGTCTAACGTAACCTCAAAGCATTTGCCTAGAGAAAGGGAGAAAACACAGCCTCCTCAATGGAAAACCCTTACATGCTTACAGTGTCACAGGTGTGTTTAGCTAATCTAAAAATCAGAAGGACCCAGGAACAGTTTATCTTTTGTTGTCTCGTCATCCCCTATGCTGAACATGCCATTCTACTGCTAAAGATTTGGCCTTGTAGACCGATGGAGACCCTTCAGTGCTATCGTTTGACTCCGGGAGTGTCGTTTGGGAAAGACCCAATAGTGAAGCTGCTTCCTCAAAAGACGTGCAATAGTGTTGCTTGTTATGAAGTTCGAAGGCAATACCAAAAGGCTATGTCCAGTGGTATTTGACTCGGTCTTTATGGAGCGCTGCAGTTACCAGCTTGAATTGCATGCGTCGTGCTAAAGTAGCAGGGACAATATCATTGTAAAGGGAGCATGTCGTCCCTTGAAAGATTACAGTGTCCTTCATTTCGGAGGATTCGTTCCTTGAGTTTAAAGAAGCGCAACTTCGCATGTATATCCCTTGGTCTCTTACCGTTCCAGAGAGATTGAGGGCCCACTCTGTGCACCGTCTCCAGGTGCACCTCCTGGTGTCTTTTGCCTAGGATATCCAAGAATAAACTGACAACAAAAGCCCCCAGATCAGGTCCCTCCCTCCTTTCTCCAAGCCTTTCAGTTGAATGTTTTCCCTCCTACATCTATTTTACAAATCTTCACATTTGAGTAGAGCCATCTGCAGTTATGAGTGGAGGTGATCCGAGGCTTGCTCTATCGGCTAAAGTTGACGTTCAATGTCCTGGTGTTTTGTTTCCAGGTCCACTGTGCATAGGCCGATGGAGTCAATATCAGCCTGGATGGAGGTCAAAAAGGAGTTTATCTCAGATTTAAATGAGTCAAAGTAGGCTGCTATATCAGATTTGAGTTCTTCCTTCATTTCAGACTTAAAGTCATGCAGCGAGGAAAGGAGGTCCTCTTTGGTGAGAGTCATACTTGCATTTGTAGGAGGGTCTCTGCCAGTAACCCTTGCTGTTGTTGTAGGGAAATAATTAGACACTTGATTACAGTGGTTCTTCTTTGGTGGCAAATAGCTTGCTATATCCCCCCTATGGGGAAGCTCATGCGAGAGTATGTGTTGTATGGCTATTTCCCAGGAGGGCTGATATGTTATACATGGGCGTGCAGCCTGCGGTATGCCTCTAAGATAAGGGGTGTTGAGTCTTATTCTCTCACCGTCCCCCCTCAGCCATTGTCTTCTCCAGCAGGAGCTGGGGGTGCATCTCTTTTACTTTGGGCACTGACTTTCCCCTCTACATAGGGATCCCCCTCTGGGTACTCCCAACCAACACTGGAACCTCCCAAATCCAAATGGTATTGTGGTGAATTTAGGTTTCCCAGCACCTAGAGTACTTTGTGCTGATTCATAGTGGACACCATGTTGAAGTCAGGCAAGTCAGGCAGGTCAGACATGGTTACTCAGGACTCCGTTCTAGCCCAGCTGACACCAACATCGTCCACGCTGCTAACGCCCTGTACCTGCCTTCTCTCAGCCCTCCAACAAACCTCTGCTCTGTGGTGCACCTCCCAGGCCTCGGCTGAAAGCCCTCAGCCACTGCCTCTCCGCAGACGCCCGGAACAAGGAGCAGACACGACAGAGCCTCTCTCTGTGGCTCAACAACCCCAATATGGGTTCTCCACCTCATGCCGGTTCCCCGCTGCTGCCTCTATGTCTTCTTGGTTTACTCAGATGCAACTGCAGCCGTCTCAGCGCTCGCGGCACATCCCGACCCTCTTTGCCACCATGTTGAGATAGGCCGTTTGAATGGTGCAGGGTAACGTCACCAGCATAGAAGCTAAAACACAGGCTGTAATGTTTCACTCCTTCCTCCTCATCTTTTGTCCAGTGAAAAAACAAGCTGATGACCTCAGATTTGCTGATTTCTGTCGGATAGTTGGCAGATCCATTGTGGATCACGCCCACATGGCCCTGATGGCTGGCCACGCCCTCAAGAACAAATCTTTTTAAATACTTTATTAGGTTTTTAAATGTTATTTTGATAATGGTGATTATGACATATATTGAATTGACAAGAATTGTCAAGTCTCACTCTCACCCATCTTACTTTTTTATTGCCTGCTGGTGCACAAGTAGATGCTGAATGAGACAGAGAGAAGTCTATGAATTAGCTGATACTGAAGTGCAGAGAATGTCTCTGCTAAGTGCTTCTCCTCATGCTGCTGACCTATACATGAAGTAAAGAAGATGACTACAAAGAAAGAGGTTCTTGCCAAGCAAATGACCATTGAGGAAAATAATAATTCAGTTTCCACCACTGGCATCAAGACTTCATTTGTTTTCCAGCACCAAGGTGTACCTGTAGCACTCTCCTTTTGGAGGGAGAGGATTACACTTTGATCAACAATGGAACACCTCCACCACCAACACCAAAGCAGATATCTCTCAGCATTGCAGCGACTGCAGACATAGTTAAGAGCAGTGAGTGAAAATTTGTCACATCAGAAAACTCAACAGCAACTACAGTCCACCATACCTGATCTTCCAGCAGTAGAAGCAGAGCAGGAAGTTGAGCTTGCTGCTGAGCCAAATGTTGTGACTGCTATTTTATTGGACACATTGGCCCTCATTACAACCCTGGCGGTCAAAGACCGCCAGGGCTGTTTTGGCGATTGCACCGCCAACAGGCTGGTGGTGCAATCTTGCCTATTTTGACCACGGCGGAAGAACCGCGGTTGCACCGCCGGGACCGGCGGTTTTCTGCCACAGTGGTCCCGGCGGTTTTAATCCGCCAGTGCAGCGCTGCTTGCAGCGCTGCCCAGGGGATTACAGGTCCCCTTCCCGCCAGCCTTTCCATGGCGGTAGGATCCTCCATGGAAAGGCTGGCGGGAAGGGGAGTCGCGTGTCAAGTATTTACACTCTTACTGCTATTTTGCACTTTTTTCCATAAGATCGACCATAGAAGATCAGCGCTAACTTATTCGATGATGACATGTTGAGACGAGGTCAGGGTTCAGTATGAACTACTAGAAAGATCCGTTAGGAGACCTCACTATCCATTTCCCTGCACGCATATTGAGGCCAAGTGAACCTCTAAAAAAAGCCTTTAACAATTGATTTGCTTTCTTTCTCCATGCATGATTGGCTATACTGAGACATGTTGATTGCTTCGGAGACGACCACAAGGGGAACTGTGCCCAGTGAGTAGGGATCTGTATATATTCTCAACTTTGAGGGGCTGTATCATGAAATAACATGGCTTGCTGTTCCTTATATGTAGTTTAGAGCTGATTTTGCTAGGAATGACACAACGTCTACGCCAGCACTAGTACTATCCTTAGACCACTAGGGAAACTGTGTTACACATTAGTGCAAAATAAGCAACACCCTGATGGTTGGTGTAATCAATAACTCGGTTGACATTTCAACCCAACTAATGCTGATGTATGTGACAATAATATTTGCTGTCCTTTGTTATACTATTCACCTCATGCCTTTAAATTTTCATCTCCTTTGCCTTCCCGCTGCAAAGACTGTGTCAGACCACCTCTTGCATGAAGTGGCAATTCCTCCTATCCTCATCAATAGATGTTGGCTTGGGGAACTGCTAGCATGTTTCGTCTGGGGTTGAGCTTGAAGTAAGCACACCAACTAGTGGAACTAATTGTTCGGTTTTCGCTGGGTTGAACTTCAGGTGAGAACAACCACCATTACTTAGTTCCCCCTCCACACCTTTGGTGTGTATTGGTTCCCGTGCAGCACCCATGGATTTTGACACATTCCCAGATGTACAAGAATCATCTGTAAATATCTTTATTTCTCCTTGTTATTTTCTCTTTCTAGAAAAAAGAAAATGTCTCTCTGGATTGTCTTTGTGCAGGAAGGGACACCTTCCTGCTGAATATGCAGACACCCTTGCAACATGGTCAAGGGTGCCTTCATTGGCACTTGGCTGCAATTTGTAAGCCAGTTCAGGAAAAAGGACAGAAATGCACTGTATCTTGTAAATACATGCATTTCTGTCCTTTCCATGTGGCACAGGGCAGCGCAGCAAGGTCACTTGCGGAGCTGCCCCGCACCATTGGGCTTGTAAATATGCCCCTGATTCTCCCTGAAGGGGATTATACAAAGGCTAGTTGTTGTTCTTATTGTTGAAGATGCTTTCAAGGTATTAAGCAGCTGTGATGCTATTAATGGTGTTTGACCAATGACTTTGTGTTTCACCACTACGCATATTAGTTGCTCAATGTTCACCAGTAGCACATTATGGCGGTCATTACAACATTGGTGGTAAAAGCCGCTTACCGCCGTGCAGAAGACCGCCAACACACCGCCGCGGAATTCTGCCACAGCTATTATGACCCACAGCACGGAATCCGCCAATATTCAGACACCCACACAAGTCTGCCACACCAAAGGTCAGTGATAAACTAGCGAAAACAAAACCTCCACCATCACGCCAACAGAAATACGCCCACACTATCATGACCCATGAATCCACGCGGCGGTCTTTCAACCGCGGTATTCCATTGGCAGTACACATCGCCGCGCTCAAAATACACACACATCTCCAAAACACCACCACATTGGACAATTCGAAATACACACATCTGATACAGATACACACACCACTCCCACACACCCAATACAATATAAAACACACACCCACATCACCCACAAACCCCTACGACCACAATTACAGAGAGAAGGCCAGAGAGAGACACCACAAACCTACCAAGCATCCACAGGCAAACAATACCATCACCCACATAACTTCCACGCAGCTCACACAACACACCACTAAATATCAGCCCACTTATCACTACACACACCACCCCACACATCACCCACACCACCCCATGGCACGGCAAAGACACCCCAGGTTCTCGGAGGAGGAGCTCAGGGTCATGGTGGAGGAAATCATCCGGGTAGAGCCACAGCTATTCGGATCACAGGTGCAGCACACCTCCATTGCAAGGAAGATGGAGCTATGGCGAAGAATAGTGGACAGGGTCAACGCAGTGGGAGAGCACCCAAGAAATCAGGATGACATCAGGAAGAGGTGGAACGACCTACGGGGAAGGTGCGTTCCTTGGGCTCAAGACACCACCATGCGGTTCAGCGGACTAGCGGCAGACCCCCACCTCCTCCCCCACAACTAACAACATGGGAGGAGCAGGTCTTGGCGATTCTGCATCCTGAGGGCCTCAGAGGAGTAGCTGGAGGAATGGACACTGGTAAGTCAAATCCTAACTATTACATCCCCCACCCTACCTGCATGCCATCACATACCCCCACCCTCACCCCATCACTCCAACTCCTCACAAATGTCCCAACATCACAAACCACCCATCCCAACACTAAGCCCTGCATGCAACAACAAAGCATGGACACACATCACGAAAGCATGGCCACTGCACATACCCATACAGCCCCCTAAAACATCATCACACAAGGTCCCACACAGGAATGCAAGCACTGGGGTACACGGTCACCCACCCATTGCACACCATGGCACACACAGATGTAATAAATATCCTTTTATACCCCTGCAGGACCCCTACCCAACGTCACCAGACAGGAGGGTCCACACATGTCCACACCACCAACAGAAGAGGCCCACAGTGATGACAGCACCTCTGTCCAACTGGATCTAGATGACCAGCCGGTCCATCGGGGACCTCGGGACCGTCGGTTCCCATCACACAGTCGCAGGCCACTACAGAGCTTCCCCCCTCTGGAAACACCAACACAGCACCCACCTAGCAGGCTCATGCCTCCGTCCCCAGGACACGTCAATCAGCAGTGTGTCCACCACTACAGGGAACCCAGGCTAACCCACCACCCCAACAACAACAGGGACCTGGGGGCAGTGGCAGTGGGCACACGATCCAGGGGACGGAGGCCCAGGAACACAGGGGAACTGGGAGGGCTACTGTGGGACAGGGGTAGGACAGGCCAAGTGAACCCACTCTCCACGAGGCCCTCTCCACCATCATGGGAGCCTCCCACCACTCCCAGGAGACCATGGCAACGGTACTGCCCAAGTTTCAGGAGACCCAGCGCCTGCAGGAGGAACAGTATTTGGGCTTCAGGGAGGAACTGAGAGCCATCAATTCCACCCTGGGCACCATCGTAGGGGTGCTGAAGGAAGTACTCAACACCAGGAGGGACACTGTGGCACTACAAGGGGCCCCTGACACTAGCCTGGACCGCTGTGCTAGTGGACAGGAGGCACCGCTACAGGACCACCACACCAGCACCCCACCCCCTGCAGAGGGAGAACCACCTCGCAAACGGTCCCTGAGATCAAGGACAAAGGAAGAGAACGATGCCAAGACCCCTGCCAAGAATTGAGACCACCCTGAATATCATCCTTCTGTCTTACTTTGTCACCCTGTCCATCCTTAAACTGCCCCAGCTCTACTTCCTATGCCCATTTGGGCAATGCACCTGTGAGACTAATAGACTGGACTCTGCCATGGACATTCCTCCGCCATCACCCCTCACCATTTTGCTACCCTCTCCAATATTGAGCACTAAAATAAACACCCTTAAAGCACAAACAAATCTGGAGTCAGTCTGTGATTTCAGAATAGTGTATTAGCAATTACAGTGTCAAAAAGCTCTTTCATTTTTAATGTCAACATACCTATGTCACACAGCTGTAGTCCATGATGAATCAAAGCAGAAGTCACACTATGGGACACACATCTGTGAAATCGGAAGGGAAAGTGACAACTCAGTGACCATACACTGGGTGAAATCAACAGACAGTAGAGAGGTAGTTGTGTTAACGTACATGTAGTAGGCAGGTATGTATTCTTACCTGTGTCTCACTGGAAATATTGCTGGATCACTGAGTCCCTGTTGTCCATGTCTTCTTCTTCTGCTTCCTCGTCTTTACTGTCCACAGGCTCCACAGCTGCAACCACACCGCCATCTGGACCATCCTCCTGCAGAGAAGGCACCTGTCGTCGCAAACCTAAGTTGTGAAGCATACAGCAGGCCACGATGATCTGGCACACCTTCTTTGGGAGTAGAATAGGGATCCACCTGTCATATGGAGGCACCTGAACCTGGCCTTCAGGAGGCCGAAGGTCCGCTCAATTATCTGCCGTGTACGCCCATGTGCCTCATTGTAGCGTTCCTCTGCCCTTGTCCTGGGATTCCTCACTGGGGTCAGTAGCCATGACAGGTTGGGGTAACCAGAGTCACCTGCAAATGGTGAGGGACAACTGTTAGACACACACTGACCTGTAGGGATATCCCCAGACCCAGACAACCATTCCCACTGTCTTGCTTCCAGGTGCTCACCTAATAGCCACACACGGTGCCTCTGGAGTTGACCCATCACATAAGGGATGCTGCTATTCCGCAGGATGTAGGCGTCATGCACTGAGCCAGGGAACTTGCCATTCACATGGGAGATGTACTGGTCTGCCAAACACACCATCTGTACATTCATGGAATGATAACTCTTCCGGTTTCTGTACACCTGTTCACTCCTGGGTGGGGGGACCAAGGCCACATGTGTCCCATCAATGGCACCTATGATGTTGGGGATATGTCCCAGGGCATAGAAATCACCTTTCACTGTAGGCAAATCCTCCACCTGAGGGAAAACGATGTAGCTCTGCATGTGTTTCAGCAGGGCAGACAACACTCTGGACAACACGTTGGAAAACATAGGCTGCGACATCCCTGATGCTATGGCCACTGTTGTTTGAAATGACCCACTTGCAAGGAAATGGAGCACTGACAGCACCTACACTTGAGGTGGGATTCCTGTGGGATGGCGGATAGCTGACATCAGGTCTGGCTCCAGCTGGGTACACAGTTCCTGGATTGTGGCACGGTCAAGCCTGTAGGTGATGATCACATGTCTTTCCTCCATTGTCGACAGGTCCACCAACGGTCGGTACACCGGAAGATGCTGCCATCTCCTCACATGTCCCAGCGGACGGTGCCTATGAAGAACAACAGCGGGCACAGAGTCAACCAACTCAGAGGTACGTACCCACAGCTTACACAGAACATGAATCATAATCCAAAAAGTGGCCTGTATGTTTGTTGAGTCTAGGCCTAGGTATCTGTGACGCAGTTAAAAATTAAGCCATGTGGGCCCCTGAAATGGCGGCTGCCTGACCTCTAAAGTGGGACAATGGGATGTGAGGTAACTGCGCTGGCGTTGTACACCGTCGCAGTAGGCAGCCGAAGACTGCGGCGCAATGTTGCATTGGTTAACATTGGACCCTATGGGTCCCAGGAGCCAATGATGATGTACGCCGGAGGTGACGGTACGCACCGCCGCGGACGTGACCACCATTTTCTGTTTAATCACTCGATACCTGATCTTCGACAGGAGAGGACCTACACTGCAAGTGCTGCTGTGACCTCGGTCTGGAAGAGACAATGGCTCGTGCGTCTGGGGAAAGGGCCCCTGCCTTCACATTGGAGGAGTTGGAGAAACTCGTGGACGGGGTCCTCCCCCAGTACACGTTACTCTACGGTCCTCTAGACAAACAGGTAAGTACACTTCGAGCATGCTGTATGGGCTATGCCTGTGTGGAGTGTGGTGGATGTAAGAAGGGTGGGGGGGAGATTGTGGCGTGCATGAAACGACGGTGAGTGCATGTGCCACATGAAAAGGGTAGGGATGGGGGCCAATGACTGTGACGGTGCAGTTGCTACTAAGTTTCTCTTCCCCCTGTACAATTCATGTAGGTCAGCGACCACCAGAAAAAATATATTTGGCGTGCCATCGCCAAGGACGTCTGGACCCTGGGGGTCTATCACAGACAGAGCACCCACTGCCGGAAAAGATGGGAGGACATTCGCCGCTGGAGCAAGAAGACGGCAGAGGCTCAGCTGGGGTTGGCCTCCCAACGTGGGAGGGGTGCCCGTCGCACCATGACCCCCCCTGATGTTTAGGATCCTGGCGGTGGCGTACCCTGAGTTGGATGGGCGCTTGAGGGCATCACAGCAGCCACAAGGGGGTGAGTACACTCTCATCCTGCTGTTTGTGCGCGCAGTGGAGGTGTCTGGGTCGGGGTGGGCTGTGGGTTTCCCCAGGCCAGGGCGAGTTCCATAGGCAAGGTCCCTCTATAGGGCAGGCCATGTGGCACCCCACTCCACCTCTGTAGAGTGCCAAGTACACCAAGTCATGCCCCTGTGTCATCCATGTGTGCAAATGTCGTCCATAGCCTAGTAGGCCATTTCCCAAGAATTGAACAGTGGAGCCCAAGAGCGCGGTGTAGTGCAGGGGGCTTGTGTGTCTGTCGTGTCGGCCAACGGTAGCGGTAATGCATGCACTCAACATGTCTTTCTTCTGTCGTCCCCCCCTTTTGGTGGTCTCCCTGTTCTTGTGTGCATTAGCATCATTAGGCGGAGGAGCAGTGGCACCGAGCACGAGGGAGCTGCATCCCACATGGCCATGGAGGGCGACACTACGGACTTGGACTTCACCAGTGGGACGGAGGGCGAGGGGAGCTCCATGGCGGGGACAGGAGCTGAGACCAGCGACACGGACTCGTCCTCTGATGGGAGCTCCCTTGTGGTGGTGGCAACATCTGTGCCCCCCCTATCTACAGGTACAGCCGCCACCCCCCCTACCAGCACCACCCTCCCAGCAGCCCCCCAGCCTTTGCCCCGTGCCCGCTCACCCGGGAGGGTGGGCATCACCTTCGCCCCAGGCACCTCAGGCCCTGCCCCAGTCACCCCTGCTGCCCTCAGTGAGGAGGCCATTGACCTCCTCAGGTCCCTCACTGCTTGGGCAGTCTACCATTTTGAATGCCATCCAGGGTGTCGAAAGGCAGTTGCAACAGACCAATGCATTCCTGGAGGGCATTCATTCTGGTCTGAAAAGCGAGCTTTTCAGACTCTGGCCTCAGCACTGATGACAGCCATTGTCCCTGTGTCTAGCCTCCCCCCTCCAACTTCCTCCACCCAGACCCAATCCCCTGTACCCCAGCCTATCCCAAGCACACCTACAGACCAGCATGCACACACGTCAACACACAAAGGAAGCTCAGGCAAACATAAGCACCACACATCCCATAGGCACTCACGCAAGCATCAGACACATGCAGACACACGAACATCCACTGCCTCCACTGTGTCCCCCTCCTCCTTGTCTCCCTCCTCCCTCCCTCGTCTACACTCACACCTGCATGCACTACCTCTACAGCCACTACTGCCATCACCAGCACACACACCACCACACCCCACTCACGTGCAGTCACCACCCCCACTACCATTCACATGTCCCCTGTGTCCTCTCCCAGTGTGTCTTTGACGCCGCCTCCCAAGATACACAAACACAGGCACACATCCACCCAACAGTCATCCACCTCACGACAGCATCCAGCACATGCACCTTCACCCAATGTCAGCAAACAAACACCTCCTACAACCACAACCTCTTTGTCCACTCCCAAACCCCCTCCAGCTACCCATCCCAGTGTCTCCCAAAAACGTTTTCTGTCCAACATTGACCTCTTTCTCACACCTCCCCCACCCCGTCCATCTCCAAGGTCCCGAACTAGCACCTCAGCCACAACATCTCCGGGACCAGTGGTGCCTGTAGTCACCGGAATCTGGAGTGCACCGGCCACCAGGGCAGCCAGTGTGGCACAGAGCCACAGCACAGACAGTCCCCCACCTGTGAAGCATCAAAAGTTGGCCAGTGCCCGGCGGGAGAGGGGGAAGCCACCAAAGCCTCTCCCAGGGGTCCCGGTGGGAGTGTGGAGTCAGCTGCGACACCTTCCAAGGTGGGGAAGGGCCACAAGAAACCAGTAAAGTCTTGGAAGAGCAGCACGGCGGAGGAGACCGCCATCATCCCCGCTGCCCAGGAGGCCACAGCCGTCATCCCCGCTGCCCAGGAGGCCACAGCCGTCATCCCCGCTGGCCAGGAGGTCACAGCCATTATCCTCTCTGGCCAGGAGGCCACAGCCATCATCCCTGCTGCCCAGGAGGCCACAGCCATCATCCCCGCTGCCCAGGAGACCACCGCCATCATCCCCGCTGGGCCAAAGAGGACCGCCAGCACAAGCCCTGCTGGGCTAGAGAGGACCGCCAGCACAAAACCGCCACCACAAGCCCCGCAGGGCTAGAGAGGACTGCCAGCACAAGCCCCTCTTGGACAGAGAGGACCGCCAGCACAAGCCCCGCTGGGACAGAGAGGACCGCCAGCACAAGCCCCACAGGGCTAGAGAGGACCGCCAGCACAAGCCCCTCTGGGCTAGAGAGGACCGCCAGCACAAGCCCCGCTGGGCTAGAGAGGACCACCAGCACAAGCCCTGCTGGGACAGAGAGGACCACCAGCACAAGCCCCGCTGGGACAGAGAGGACCCCCAGCAGCTGAGTCACTGCAAAGGAGCCCGCCGCTCCAAGCACTGCTGAACAGGGCACCGCCGCTCCAAGCACCACTGAACAGGGCACCGCCGCCCCAAGCACCGCTGGCCCAGGAGCGCCAAGGCCACTGACGCTACTGAGTCCGTCACGAGCAGGATAAAGCACTCTGGGCACAATGCCCCCTCCAGAACCAGTGGAGAGATACATCCACTACCTCTGTCCTTAGCAGGATGAAGCACTCTGGGAACAATGCCCCCTCCAGAACCAGTGGAGACTGTCATCCACTACCTCTGTCCTTAGCAGGATGAAGCGCTCTGGGCACAATGCCCCCTCCAGAACCAGTGGAGAGATACATCCACTACCTCTGTCCTTAGCAGGATGAAGCACTCTGGGCACAATGCCCCCTCCAGAACCAGTGGAGACTGTCATCCACTACCTCTGTCCTTAGCAGGATGAAGCACTCTGGGCACAATGCCCCCTTCTAGAACCAGTGGAGACCATTATCCACTTGAGAGACTGTGGCTTTGCACTCCCCAGGATAAAGCAGCGGGCAAACCACCCACTTGTGAGACTTGAGAGACTGTGGCTTTGCACTCCCCAGGATGGAACAGTGGGCAACCCACCCACTGTATGGACTTGAGAGACTGTGGCTTTGCACTCCCCAGGATTGAACAGTGGGCAACCCACCCACTGTATAGACTTGACAGACTGTGGCTTTGCACTCCCCAGGATGGAACAGTTGGCAACCCACCCACTGTATAGACTTGAGAGACTGTGGCTTTGCACTCCCTAGGATGGAACAGTGGGCAACCCACCCACTGTAGAGACTTGAGAGACTGTGGCTTTGCACTCCCCAGGATGTAACAGTGGGCAACCCACCCACTGTAAAGTCTTGAGAGACTGTGGCTTTGCACTCCCCAGGATGGAACAGTGGGCAATCCACCCACGAATGGTGTGACGTTTATTTGAAATTACAATGGGTACACATATGGATACATTTAAAAAATACTCACTTTTAGAAGCACACGTTCCCCTGCCAGTTGGAATGCATTCATCCTTGCTAAAAGAGTGACACAAAGCTACTGTAAATGACAAAAAGGTTCATTTTCTCTAGAATGGTATGTTTCAACTGAAGAAACATGCTTACTTGAGACGCAGATTGTTTGACTCAAAATCACAACTAAGACATGTGAAGTTTGAAGCACTGAATAAGTGGGATTTGGTAGCCAATACAGAGAAGCTGCAGCAAAATGATGAGAGATCAGGGTGGTAATGCAGTACATGATTGAAAGATTGCTAGGTTTTGTTTGCAGAAAAATACATTGTGTATGGAAGTGTTGGAAACAGTGGGAAGAGTGATTGCTTATAATCTAGCAAAGGACAAATCAAAAAGAAATTGAAATAAGAAATGGGGTGATTCGAAAGAAGAGGATGAATTAATGGATGGACTGTTAGCTACATCACCATTCATACATTCAAACTTGAAAGTAGGAAAGCATGCTTGTTGTGCACATGAGAAACTTAAAAGGGTGGCAAATGATATCAGGGTAGGATTGAACAAAACAGAAAAGTCATAAGTCATGTAATTGAACAAATACTAAATGAGATGTGAAAAAAGACACATAGATTTGGGAATGTTTAAGAATAATTGTGGAAATTATCAGAACTATCAGAGATTGGGAAAATGTGGAAATGCATGGGTGTGAATAGATTTCAAAGTCATTGAAGAATGAAGGAAGGAAGGAAAGTTATGAGTGACTGAGTACAATACTGTGGAAGAATTTCCACTGACAGAACTGCCAGGGAGAGCTTATGTTTATCATTGTTAGAAATTGGGGTATGCACTCTGTCCAAATAGGGACCACAATCCTAGTCTGGGTACCTTATACACAACTTAATTTTAACCTGTGCTAACCCTCAAGTAGTTTGACACAGGGTACATAGGCCTAATTCAAGAGGCAATGTGTAAAGTATTTGTGCAACACTTCAATGTCAGTAACACATTGAAAAACACTACAAAAAGACTCCAAACCTGTTTAGAAAAAAGAGAATAGTTATCTGGGTAAAGTGAGACTACAACAAAAAAACTCCACTAAGTAAATCTCAAGATATGCTCTTTTCAAATATAGGCCAAGCACAGTGCTTGAAATTATGTGCTTTACACTGGGAAATGATCCCAGCCGTAGACCCCTAGATTATGTGAATGTCAAAGTTTTCTGTAGGAAAATGTATAATAGCCACTCAGAATGAAAGGGCCTTTACGGGTCCCTTGGGACAGTTGTACTGAGTTCTAGTCAGCCATTGGGATTTACAGGGACCGCACTGGTCAGATCATACACACAGTTCCTGGTGTGTGGTGGCAGGGGTCAGATGCGCTGCGAGTGCTAGCGGCCTCACCATGGACTCCCGGGGTTGCGCTGCTCTGGTTTTCGGGTGGCACTACTGTGGTCACACCTCAGGATTGTAAGCGGGGCACAACGTTGCTCCGGCAACACCTCAGCACAGAAAGGTGGTGTTCTAGGGTGATGCACGGCTGTCAAGCACGAGTCTACTGAAGAGAATAACACAGTGTGTTGAGCTCAATTGATGATCGGGGAAAGCATTATCGGCAACCAGGACTCTGCCGTGTTCAGAGATAAAGCTTGGGTCCTTTAACTTGAACAGCGGGGAGCACCCAAGCTTTGCTTAAAAGATTTGCTGTCTGTGGGAGATGATACACCGATCAGGACAGGCTCAAAAGATAGACTCACAGATAGCTGAGTCAGGCAGCAGTGTAGGAGTTATTGAAGTCTTTAATACCCCTGAGACTTCGGGAACAGGGGGCAGGCCAATAAGCCCTTCGAGAGTCTGTGGTGTCAAGGTGTAGAGACAGGTCCAGCCCTTCACACTCCAGGCCAGAAGCATCAGACAGCAGCCCAAAACAGCAAAGCAAGTAGCTAAGTGGAAGTCCCTCCTACAGTGCAGCACAGCACACAGCAAACAGTAGGCCAACACAGCAATGCAATTAGCAAAGTGCCAATCCCTCCTGACAGTATAGTAGTTTTTCTTCTTGGCAGAATGTCCTTGGTTCCATTAGCGCTCTGATTTGGTGGGGTTCGGCACGTATACCCAAATGTGCCTTTGAAGTGGGGGAGACTTCAAAAGGCCTTTAAAGAACACAAGATCCCTATCCCTTCCTTCCCTGGCTCCAAACACTCTACAGGGGGTTATGCAGCCCTTTGTGTGGGTAGCAGAACAGCCCTATTCAGGTGCAGGTGTCAGCTCCTCCCTCCCATCTATCCTAGGAAGACCCATCAGCCTAGCAATGAACCAACAGGATGCAAATGTCATAGCCAAGCTCCCTTTGTGTGTGACTTTCTAGCGGGACTGCACAAAGTCCAGCTGCCATCCACCCCAGACAAGGATTCAGAGACAGGCAGAAGCACAGAGCGGTTAAAGTAAGAAAATACCAACTTTTTGAAAGTGAACACACTTAGGAGCAACTCAGTATTCCCCAAGAACTGGGTACAATGTCTCACTTAAAAAAAATGCTCCTAGAGGAATTGTTTAGATATAGTACGTGTACATATGATCGAGTCTTCAATTAATGAATAAGACAACTCCATACTGTAGAATCCTATATATTACTCAATAGGATTCAGGAAGCTCAAAAAAATTTAAAACAAATCCAACAAATGTCCATCTCATAAACAACAACACTGTATATAACCCCCTAGATCATAAGATTGAATCCCAACAGAAGATCCGGGAAGGGGTTATAACCCTCCTTATGACACAGTCCTGCATAATAATTGCCTGGTTTTCAGTCCCAGTTCAAGCAATATCATGGACTTTCAATTCTGCTTGTCAAATGAGAAGGTAATGTCGACATTTCGGCCTGTGGTGACAGTCAGAGGTCCGTCACACCATCATCAGGACTCAGTGTTGTTAAATAATACAACAGGTTGCAAAAATAGACTCTGTAGCAAACCACAAGGGGAATTCAACCTTTTAAATATGGGACCGCTAGCGTGTGTCTTCACCCGCATCCGCTCAACACATGCAAGACAGAATCCTACAGTCAGAGGTCCGTCAGACCATCATCAGGAATCAGTGTTGTTAAATAATACCTAAACATAAGGAAAATTAATTATAAAACAGTACGTGCAATCTATCAAATCACACCATGTGGACCACCTGTTGAACTCAAGAAAACACCATAAACACAGGTGTGGCTACTAGTATAAGCCACCACCTATATGACAAGGAAAGTAAAAAAAAATACTTTAAAAATATAGCAAATGTGCAACATAAACTACACTGTGTCAGGCTCCCAACCAGAACAGCTATAGTCTGCTACTTACAACAGGTTGCAATTCTGTAGCAACACACAAGGGGACTTCAACCTACAAGCCCATGTAAACAAATCCACAAAGATTAAAATATTAAAATTGCTTAACTGTCATACAACATAAACTCTAGAAAAACGCTACTTCCATTTCAGCACACTCATACCTTTTAAATATGGGCCCACTAGTGTCTGTCTCCATCCGCATCCACGTAAAACATGCAAATCAGAATCAAACATTGTTGGCCTTCCCAGTGAGTTTAAATAGGGAAGTGAAAGGTCATGTGACCATTCCAGAGACTATGGTGGCCAGCCATCTTAAACTAGTAAAAATGCCTAACTAATACCCAGGGTTTGGAGACTGTTGTAATTACGGTAAGTATACTGTTATGGACCTCAGTAAGTCAATAAATAAAATATCTATCTGGGCCATCAGCTCAGTCCATGTTAGTAAGATACATATGCTGCCTGTCTCCCTATTACAGAGCATTCAGGCAATCACATGTCACATGACCAATGCAATAACTGTGGCGGCCATCTTTAAATGTAATAATGGCCCATCTAAATGCTCCCCGATACTAATTCTACTTTCACAACCCTGCTGTAGGTAGCCCCAGCGACTAGCTTATCCATAGAACAGAAAGGAAAGATTGACCCAACCAATTATGCTCAGGGCAATAATTAGCCAGGAACCACAACAAGCCATACAACTAAATGTCAGAAATGAAGGTACAGATAAAGGGACTGATAGCCCGCATCCCAACCATAAGAAAGAAAAGGACACAATAGGAAACCCTGAAAGGGACCATACCCTCTCTAATAGAATTGCTAGATATTGATTCAATGTCCGTAATTGCAGACACAGAACCATGAAAGGCGGTTAAGATCAATAACCCTCTATGTGGAATAGATCACATTAACTGTTCCGTTCATGATAGTCTATCTACGACATTGCCATTGTTTGCCATTCCACCTGTTGATTCAGACCCTTTTTAACTGTATCTGCAAGCCAAATCCATTGGTTCTCTTTAATGGTCAACAGGCGGTCCACATTTACATGTCTTTTCAAGGGTTTTATAACATCAAGTACAAGCCAGTGCATATCATTGGGGGCGTGTTTCATAAGATTGTAATGTTCAACCATAGGAGCATTCAAAACACTACACTGTATTCGTAATTGATGTTGAATAATCTGTTGTCTGACCTCCTGAGTTGTTTTACCAATGTGAAACAAAGAACATGGGAATTGAATACAATAAATAACATTTTTAGAACTACAATTAGAAAAATGTTTCAGCTGCCAAATCCTCTCATTTAGACAACATGTTTTTACAATTTTTTTGGAAGCGCATGCACTGCAGTTCCCACACGGGTAATGTCCAACCCTTGGTGTTAGCCCCCAGATATTACTCATTGTGCGTGGTTCTGGTTCAATGTATGCCCTCACTAGACTGTCTCTCAAGTTTTTTTTCCCTTTTGAAGGCAAATAATGCCTGAAGGAGGGGGGGAGCCAAGAGTGTTAGCGCTTCTTAGCGCGTCGCGCTGCACTGCATCATTGTTTTGCCACTTGAGGGGACTCCCTGTCCCAGGAACACCTTGTTGCCGGAAGGAGGAGTGGAGCCTAGAGCGCAACCGCTTCTTAGCGCGTCGTTCTGCCCCGCCTCGTCGTATTACCACTTGAGGGGACTCTCTGTCCCAGGAACACCTTGTTGCCAGAAGGAGGGGAGGAGCCAAGAGCGCGAGCACTTCTTAGTGCGTCGCGCTGCCCTGCATTGTCATTTTGCCACTTGAGGGGTCTCCCTGTCCCAGAAACACCTTGTTGCCGGAAAGAAGGACAGAGCCAAGAGCGCGAGCACTTCTTAGTGCGTCGCGCTGCCCCGCATTGGGGGCCACGCATGGACCACTCGTGGGCAAAGCCCGGGCCCGTCTAAGCCCATCTGAGACCGCCTGAGGCCAGGCTGGGCTCCATTCTTGGATTTGAGGTAGGAACAGTTGAAGGAACACACGTCGCTGTCTGGTATTTAAGTTTGCGTTACAGCCTACTTTGTGCATGACATGGGGAAGCGCAGAGGCAAAAGGAAGCCCTGCAGAGGGCTCAGTACAAATCAAAATCCCAAAGCTCCACCAAACATCACACACCCTCTCTAACTGTGTATCTAATGAAATAGACACTTTGATTGAAGAGGTTGAATCTATGATGAATAAAAAGAAGAAGAACGCACAAAAGGGGCTGAAAAGTGGTACCTTGCTCCCTTTTTGAGGGTTAGACTTCCTAGCAAAGGAAATACCCCCATAAATGGAGATTCCTCGTCAGTACTGGCATCCCAGGCCGAAGGTACAAATGCAAAGCCTTTGAGAATTAGCTTAGCACATTTAAGTACAGAAGATAGTATGCAAGGCAGCGTGACTGTCCATGACATTCCTTGTACAAATCGCTTTTTGCCATTGGCACTACAGGACCAAATTTGTGACCAGGAAGTTCCTCCTCCAGTGCACGACCCTTAATCCAACATTTCCTTACGGCTCTTTCTCAGGAGGAAATGGTTTCTCTTATTACTGGCCTCAAAGAAGTAGTGAGGGAGCTGAAGTCATTACTGGTAGAAGTATTAAATACTCTTTGTTCTACCAGCATGACAAGGGATATTGTTGCTACCCAAAAAGAAGAGCCTGCTACTAATGATAGCCGCACCTTCCTACAACAAGGAACTGTGATGAATGTAAGTTTATCTAGCTCTTCCGCTGGGCCAGCATGTGACGTAAGAGAACCCTCGGTTAAGCCCTGCGGTCCAGTCTGCCCCCAGGGTCTCTCTGGCGTTGCACGTGGGCTTCAAACGTGCCCAAAATTGGTGTGGGATTCGACTGTTATGCAGAACTTTTGTAAACGTTCTGGTAATGGCCATCCAATTTATATATGTAAGGTTCCTCTTTTACCTTCTAATACATGAGAAGATAAACTGTCACTAATAAATAAGGGCATTCATTGGATACGACATACTAAGCAATGTGGATCTATCATCCAATCAGATATAATATCTGCCAAACATTTTACCGAGAAGGGCGCCCACTGGGACTTCATAAAACTAATGCTATCTAGTCCAACCTTGATGAAGGGCCTGCTAACCATGGAATCCCAAAATCCTATGCGAAACAGTTCATATATTTGTTTCAAAAGTAGATGACCTGCGAACAGTCCCTTATTGAAGGAAATTCCACCCATCCTGAATATTAGGACCCTGAATGAGGGATCTGGGTTTTCAGTTTCTCCTGAAGAGATACCTGTCATGGCCCACAAGAAAGAATATGAATGTCTGATCGAGAGGTCAAACTTATGCAAGATAGAACAAATAGATGCTGTTTCGGACATCGATTGACTGTCTCCTTTTATAGATTTCCGGGATAATATTGTTTCCCCCTTTAAGATTTACTTGCATCCAGCTGGTGATTTGGACTTAGAATGCTTTCCTCTGAGGAGTCTGGCCCCAGTGTCTAATGTTAATGTGGTAAAATCAAAACCTATGGAGAGTCACGCAAGAACGTGTACCCTTGAGCTCCCCCAGAGGGGATCCAGGGATCGCGAGACCTTTACCTCAGAGTTTATAACATGGAATGTAGCCGGAATCCGTAACAAATTAGATGATGTTGATTTGGGGGAGTTCATAGATAAATGTTAAATTTGTTTGTTCCAGGAAACTTGGGCCACCACAAATATTTATAGACAGGGGTATACTTCCTTTAGCAAGGAAGCAAGGCCTTCACCCGCCGGTAGGGCAGCAGGGGGCCTCATCACATGGATAAGAATTTCTGAGGTGGGCAAAATCAAGGAAGTCTATGTGGATTTGGCTGACATATTGGCCCTATTTATGCAGTTAACGCAAGGTTTCCCGCCCTGTGTGTCAACGTCTATAATAGACCAGATCATCCTAATCAAATGTCTAAAACCATCCACAAGTTAAATGCCCTTGTGCTGGATTATCTTCCGACACATTCTATCATTATTGCCCCTTTTTAGTAACATATGATAGGCAGTTTTTTGTAAAAACAGGCGTATTACATAATTATGAAGCCCCCCCCCTTCCTTAGAGGTCTCTTCTAATAAGCGTGTCCTGAAATGGGATCTTTTTAGAAATTCTCATAAATTATGGGAAAGAATGTGTGTTTTAGTATCAACCCACCAATTATCTGACGATTCTTGCCCATACACCCCGAATGAGATTATGGCATTGCATGCAGGCTTTTTTCTGCTCTGAAAGAGTTATTTTTGAGAACTATCAGGGAGAATAAAAATCCGGTAGCACAACTGCACCATAGGTGGTCTGGTAGGGTATGTAGAGAGGCCAAGAGCAGTCTTACAAGAGCAATAAAATTAAAAGACAGAGCCAAGATCACTCATGCAAGGCTTGAGTATGCAACTGCACTTAAAACTAGCAAAAACCATTGGGAAGAGATATCATGGCAGAATCTATTGTTGGCTACCAGGGACAGAAACTCCAAACGTTTTTGTTTCTTGGTGGCCAGAAATGGACGAAATGAGAATTTTAGACCTGACTGCCATATTTCACCTGAAAATGGATTAGCCATTTTACAGAGTTGTATAGCTATGATCCTATTTTTCCTATTGCTAATGACAATGAATTAATAAATGTGTCATCCCCCACAGTGAGTCTTACACCCTTTACTCTAAAGGAAACTGAGATTGCTATCAGAGCCCAAAAATCAGGAAAGGCGCCTGGGTTGGATGGTATGCCCACTGATCTGTTCAAATCTGACCTCGATTATTGGTGTTCCTACGTTAATAGAGTCTCAAACGCCGCTTTGGTAAGTGGAAGTGGACCTGCAAGGGAGCAATCATTGTACCCATTCACAAAAATGGGGAAAGGGGTGTCCGGGGAAATTACAGACCAATCAGTCTTTTGGATAACCTACAAAAACCTTTCTGCTACCAGGTAGTGAGTAGGCTTAAGGAATGGATTAAAGAAAACCAAGCATTTAGCCATTTACAAGCTGGCTTTAGGCAAAGAATAAGTACAGTTGACCAGGTCTTTTGCTTCCTTACGATCAAATGGAAGATGGTGGACCTGGACGCAGGGAAACTCTTTGACGCTTTTGTAGACCGTAAGTATGCTTTTGATTTGGTCCCACGTTGTAAACTGTGGAAGGTTATGAGCAGAGTCAGAGTGCCGGGAGCCCTATTAAATTTGATTAAAGACTTGTATTCCGAGAGTTATGCCAGAATCTGATGGGTATCAAAAGTGAAATTAACTAGAGAGATCCCAATACGTAGAGCGGTGAAACAGGGGTGTGTGTTTGCCCCCTCACTCTTCTTATTGTTCATCAATGCTTGCATTCCTTACTTATTGGACTGTGCAAGTGACGCACCCAAAATAGGTGGGTTGAGGACTCCGTGTTTGTTTTTTGCAGATGATACCTTGCTACTATCCAAAACTGCCTTTGGACTTGCTAATATTCTCGAGAAGTTCACAGGTTTTTGTAAAGACCATGGATTAGAAATTAATATCTCTAAAACCAAGTACATGGTATTTGGCGACACAAAACATAAAGGCCCATATTTATACTTTTTGACCCAAACCAGCGCCGGTGCTTGTTTGCGCCAAAAAATGTACCGCCGGCTAACGCCATATGGGCGCCTTATTTAAGGATTGACGTTAGCCGGCGCTGCGGGCAGGTCAGAGTAAAAATAAAATGACTCAAACCAGGCAGCGCCGGAGTAGGGGAAAATGGGGGTTGTGCGTAAAAAAATGGTGCAAGTCAGGTGTGAGTCAAAAATCATGGCTCAAACCGGACTTGCGCCATTTTTCAACACACAACCCCCATTGAAATTACTCCTGTCTTATCAAAGACAGGAGTCATGCCCCCTTGCCCAATGGCCATGCCCAGGGGACTTCTGCCCCCTGGGCATGGCCATTGGGAAAAGTGGCATGTAGGGGGGCCCAAATTAGGTCCCCCTATGTCACTTTAAAAAATAAAAAAATTATACTTACCTCAACTTACCTGTACTTACCTGAGATGGGTTCCCCCATCCATGGGTGTCCTCCTAGGGTGGTAGTGGGTGGCAGGGGGTGGCACTGGGGGCAGCGACTGGCACCTGTGGACTGCTTCCATGGTCAGAGACCATGGAAATGAGCCCACAGGTCCCTTAACACCTGCTCTCACACAGGCGTTAAAAACGGCGCACATCAGGCTGGGTGCTGTTTTTAAGGCCCGCCCCCTCCTGTGTGCCAAAATGACGCAGGGGTATAAATAATGCGCACAGGCCTTAAAGTTATTTTTGGACGGGAACGCCTACCTTGCATGTCATTAACACAAGGCGGTTTCCCGCATCCAAAAAATGACGCACACAGAGGTTTTTTTATGTCCACGGGGTCGGGCGTCAGAGTATGAATATGGTGTTAGGTTTGCACCAAATGTGCGTCAAACGTTTTGACGCACATTTGGCGCAAACAGAGTATAAATATGCCCCAAAGTGAAAAAGCAGATATTACTGGATGGGGACGTTTTAGAAAGAGTGACTGATTTCAATTATTTGGGAATCAAATTGGAGGACTCACAAAAGTGGCAGGCTCAGTTATCAAAGTATTCCATGAGCCTAAAACAAAAGTCTGGGGGCATTTTGAGATTTGCTCCTGGATCCCCCAAGTTCGGCATCACTCCTGCAATGGAAATATATATACTCAAGCGAGAGGGGGGATTTTATGTGGTGCAGCGCTATGGGGGAATTAGAATGTGAAGGACCTAGAAAGAGTGAGAACTTTTTTATAAAAGTTTTATTAAAAGTACCCGCAAGTTCCCCCACATTGCCTACCAGGATGGATTTAAATCTTCATTCTATCTCGCATATAGCTGCCCTAAGGCTGTTAATGTATAAGATTAGGATCTGGTCCTTGGACATTTTTAGCCCATACAGAGCCTGGCTGAGTGCCTTGATCAGTACGAAAGCTGCTAAAAAAGTCAGGTGGTGCAATTATGTTGAAAAGACTTTTATCAAACGTGGGTTGGGACCCTATTGGACAGATCTCTTCCACCTCCCAAAAAATGCTATGCAGGTTGTAAAGGATTCATACTGGTTAAATGTACAAGTAGAAAAGTTAGCAGAGGTACCTTTGTTTAGTATGACAAATAGCTTTTTATCATTTAAATGCCACTATGAATTTGAGCATTACATGGATTTGATTTTAACTGCTTTAGTACGTGCGCTTTATATTAGATTTAGATTAGAATCATTACCACTACGCACTTTCACTTGCAGATGGACCAAATCTGACAGTCATTTTGATCTATACCCAATGGGATGTGGAGTTGCCGAATGCATGGCCTATGTATTATTTCATTGCCCCGCTTACTCTAAGCAGAGGGCACGTTGGATTATACCACTCTGCAGACCCATGGGTTTTAGGAATCGCCTATTAGCCCTTAGAATTTGCAAAACAAACTCTAATGGGAATGTGGCATGCATATTGGCAACATTTTTGGAGGCAATTTGGTATATTGGATGTAAATCTTTGAATGGTAATTTATAATGTATTGTATTGAAGTTGTTATGAGTGTGGAACTGTAGTTTGATAGTTAATATTTTATAGATAATTCATGAACATCAGTCTAAAAATGAGAATTTGAGTTGTGCTGTCCTTTTGAAGTCATATTCTTAAATTGGGACACAGTTTTAAACGTATTTAAATTATATTGTATTTTATCTCTTTATCGTCAGCTTTTATTCTCAGATTCCGTATGTGGCCCATTTGCTACATCGGCGTATGCCATTATTAATCAGAGGATATTATAATAACCTTTTTATTATATTTATCAAAGTGTTTTGTAAATGTGCTTTTATGCTATCTTTTTACCAAAGTAAAGCTAAACTTGGACTTGAAAGACAAATAATATTTTTTCAAGTGGAATAGCAAGAGAGGCTAATAAATGGCATGTAAAAAAAACTTTTTTTTTATTCCATTTGACTCTGAACCAAACGTTGTAACACAAGTAACACGAGAGTGAACAGCTTTCTCTTTGACCTGGAGTAAGGTTTGTCGATTGAAATACCGGGCACATTTCAGGGATCTTTTAACCAGTCTATATGGATAGCCTCTTTTTAATCAATTTGGACAGTAGAGTCTTGGCTTCCAAAAAATAGTCGTCTTTCTTGGTACAATTTAAGTTTGCATTTTGATTATTAATCCATTTGTTAAACTGTAGGAAGTCAGTAATTGGACCATGCCAAATAAAGAAGATATCATCTATATATCGGAGCCATTTTGTGATTGCCCTCCTAATAGATGGTATACTCATCTAAAGTGGCTACATATCGATTTGCAATATCAGGAGCAAAAATAGCCCTAATCGCTACTCCCTTTATTTGTGCAAAGAACTCATCATTGAATAGGAAGTAATTGTGTTCCAGTGCAATCTGAGCACAACTTGTGATACAATCAGTGGGGATCCTATGAGGTCTTGGTCTAGAGTCAAGAATGGTGGTAATTACCTCAAGTGCTTTACCTTTTAGAATATTGGTGTACAAGTTTTCTATATCCATCGTAACCAAGATGTCAACCTCAGGATTAAAAGTAGCCTCTTCTAAATGAGTGATCACAGACAGACTTTCTCTTGTGTATGACTTAGTTAGAGGTGCAAACGGTTTGAGGAAAAAATCAATATATTCTGCAAGTGATTGTAAAACAGACCGGCAGCCAGCCACGATTGGTCTTCCTGGTGGCATCTTTGTATCTTTATGAATTTTGGGTAAAACATAAAAGGCTGGTATGGCAAAATCATCCTTATTAAGGTAGTCATAGTCCAATTTGCTTAACCGCCCACCATGAATACCATTATTGGTCACTTCACAAATATCACTTCTGATGGATGGTGTTGGATCTTTCTTTAATTTGTTGTAATGTGAAGGATTATGTTGTTTTAAAACTTCCTGTTCATAATCTGTTATATCTTGATTAATAATGCTTCCTCTTTTATCAGCAGGTTTGATAAATATATTTTTATTGCTGGCTAGGGAGGATAAAACTTCATTTTGAGCTCCAGTAAAGTTGGACTGCACATATTTATGTTGCTTGAATATTTTCTTTACTTAAAACAGAAATGCATTCTCAAACGTTATGATTTCCTTTGGCATCAAGTTAGTCGGAGGAAAAAATGTAGAGGTACATCGCAAGCCTGTGATATTTTCTGGACTCACATGTGGATTTGTGGTCAATCAAAATGTAAGTCTTAAAGTCCTGAAAAAATTATATAACTCGTTTTGAGTAAAAAATGTGTCATTCCTATGAGCTGTTACAAAGGATAGACCTTTACTCAGAGCTTCAATTTCTTTAGAACTTAACTCATGTGAGGACAAGTTGAAGATCAGTACCTCCTCCAAACCAGGATTATGTGTCATATTGTCTACCACTCATAATAATGATTTCTGGTTTGTCTGAACCCTTGGGATGTATTGGTTCCTGAACCACCCCCACCTGAAGTTCCTTACCCTTCCACATGCTGGTCTCTAGCCCCTTTCTAAAAACGTTTGTCTAGAGGTGGAGGGTTCATTATTACAACTTGTGTTAGGGAGGCCCACAGTAGAAAAAGAGTTGTCACTGTCAGAATCACTAGTAGTATCTGAGAAAAAAACAATATATTTCCTAGTGCCACCAGTATATACTGTACCATGTTGGTAAAAATCTTTTTTTTCAAATATGGATATGTGCGCTCCTTACTATATCTACTGATGTCTTTTTGTAACATATCTGTTTTCTGACTTGATTCTGATTCTGACTCACATTTGTTGAGCGGATGCAGATGGAGACAGATGATAGAAGTCCCATATTTAAAAGGTTGACGTCCCCTTGTGTGTTGCTACAGAGTCTATTTTTGCAACCTGTTGTATTATTTAACAACACTGAGTCCTGATGATGGTCTGACGGACCTCTGACTATCACCACAGGCAGAAACGTTGACATTACCTTCTCATTTGACAAGCTGAATTGAAGGTCCATGATATTGATTGAACTTGGACTGAAAACCAGCCAATTATTTTGCAGGACTGTGTCATGAGGAGGGTCATAATACCTTCCTGGATCTTGTGTTGGGATACAATCTTGTGATCTGGGGGGGGGGGGGTTATATACAGTATTGTTGTTTATGAGGTAGGCATTTGTTGGATGTGTTGTACATTTTTATGAACTTCCTGAATCCTATTGAGTAATATATTGGATTCCAACAGCACAGAGTTTTCTTATTCAATAATTGAAGACTAGATCATAGGTACAAATACTATATCTAAACAATTCCTCTGGGAGCATTTGTAAGTGAGATACTTTCAGAAATCAGCATTTTCAGACTTACAATTGAAAATTACACTCCACCATAAGTTGTGATTTTAAAATTGTGAGCCCAGAGCCACCAAACTCTAAGCTTCTGTCTTTTGCCGTTTGGACGTTACACTTAAGAGATGCTTCAAGGTAACACCAATGCTAACCTTTGAGAGAGATAGGTCTTACAGTAGTGAAAAAATTGAAATAAGAGTTTTTCACTACCTGGACATGTTAAACTTCAAATTACTTGCCCACACTTTTGGATACACTGCACCCTCCCCTGGGACCTAACCCGGGCCCACCTTAGGTGTGACATCTATGATAAAAAGGAAATGTTGTGCCTGGTAAGTAAGTGCACTTACCAGGTCGAAATGGCAGTTTAAAAGCTGCACATACAGGCTCTGCAGTGGCAGGTCTAAGGCATGCTTAAAGGGGTACAGTAGTGGGAGGCACAATGAGTGCTGCAGGCTCACCAGCAGAATTTAATTCACAGGCCTTGGCACATAAAGTGCACTTTACTAGGCAAAACAATGCCAACAGGGAAGATATTCATAGGATTTGGGCGCTCACAGTAAGTCCAATCCAGTAATAGTCCAATAAGTTTATGGTATGGTGCTCATGACAAGAGGATCTCCCTTAGTCCTCCCATGTTTCAAGGCAAACACACAGAAAAAGAACAGGTGTCAGAGCACTCATGATATTCCTAATTAGGAGTTATTGATGTATCCAATCTTCTGTGATAGAATATCAAACTTATATATGGGGAACCGAAACGGAGTCAAAATGCATCCCGCTACGTCCCAGTCACAATGTGCCGCATCTCGTCCTAAGTTTGATATTCTATTCTATCACAGAAGATTGATATGGAATTTACCTCGGTGCAACTTTATTTTGGATGCAACATAGAACTTAAGCCCTGATGAAGTCCTTAAGAGATTAACTTCTCATGGGATGAAACACGTGTTGGCTGGCTGTTCTGTACTATACTTATGGAGAGTTCCAGACATTGAGAATAAAATCTGGACTCTGAGATGAACATGAGTCGGTGATTGATTGACTAAGAAGACTGGATACATCAATAACTCCTAATTAGGAATATCATGAGTGCTCTGACACCTGTTCTTTTTTTGCACTTTACTAGGCACTTACAAGCAAATCAAATTTGCCAATTATAGAGAAGCCATAATCAATATGTTTTTAGTGTGCAGATCACTGTCACTTTAGCACTGGTCAGCAGTGGTAAAGTGTTGCAGAATCCTAAGGCCAGCACAAAAAGAGTCAGAAAAACAAGGGGTTAGAGAGCAAAAAGTTAGGGGAAACCACGCCAAGGGTGCCAGGCCTAACAATCATGTATCAGGGAGTAGACAGGATCTAGGGACTTACATGAAGGATTTTCCAAAATTTTTAAAAGAATCTAGGAAATGGTATAGTGAAGTGGAAAGAATTGTAACTATGTTAAAGGTGTTGTGGGAAGGTTTGGCTGCATTCTTTTTAATCTAATACCAAATAATTTGTGGATTGAATGTAAATTAGTAATAACCATGTAGGAGTCCACTTAGTTACATGCCTCCACATGTGGTTACGGATAAATATGCTGAGGTTATTGGGAATTTGAAAGGAAGATGTCCAGCAAAGCAGGTAATATGTTCAAAAATCATGAAGATATCACAAAATGTAGTCAGGTCAGTTCATGCATATTATAAAAGATTGATGCAGATTTATAGGTAATACATTGGAGTGGAAGATGCAGTGAAGGAAGGTTCATCAGGTTTTGCATCTGATTTTGTGTTGGATTTGTGCCTAGAGTTCAGTTTGCAGCTTTTGCAGAGTGTGATGTGTTGGCAAGCAAAGGCACTAATTATTGTGAATCTAAAACAATCAACTGAATTCTTTCAGCAAGGAGGCCAGGGATCATGAACAGTTCTGAGTTCCTCCAAGAGGTGGACATGGTTTCCAAGGTTGAGGTAGAGGTTTCAATGATAATACTAACAATAGTAAGGTGTGATCTTGAGCTTGTCACGTATGTGATAGTGAAGCCAATTGGAAAACTAATTGCAAATTTACTGTAAGGCCATATGCAAATGTGACACAAACTTTTCCTCAAATTAATTCAGTGCAACAGAATATGATTCCTATAGCACAGAATGGGAATAGTACGTCAATAGTCCCAACCCTACCGGCACCAATACAGAATACAGGGCAATTCTACAAAACTATGGCTATGGCTCTGTCTCCACCTCTGATACTGAATACAACAATAGAAGTTACAATTTCTTCAAAATACTGCTAAATCAAAAGCAAGGCAATTAGTGATTAGTGGTTTGCTTCCACACGTTGCAGGCACCCTCAGAGTTCCTTAATGAATGGGTCAGGCACAATGATGGTAACTGAAAGGGGAGGAGGACTGGACTAACTGCTTGGTGCGGTCTTGGAGAGACACCAGAATGCCCGATTTGTGGAAGGTGTCGTTAATGGTCACATTCCCTTTCATTTTTGGAGGATATTGGTGCTTCTAAATCCACAGTCAGCCTGTTGGAAGATCCTAACCTACCCCTCTTGAGGAAAGAAGTCCAAGTAGAAGGCATTTCAAATAAACAAGTAGTTAACATGTTGTCAGCAAATGTTTCACTAAAATAGGTTAATACATACATAAACATAAAGTCATCATTAGTGAAACCAGCCCATTAAATCTGTTAGGTCATGAACTATTGTGTAAATTGAATTGGGGGTATTTATTGACCATCAGATGGTGTCTATATCCAAACAAAAGATCCTGATTTTAACATTAACTTGAAATCACAAGAAGTGAGAAATTGTTTATTCCCAGTTTTATTGATGTGAACTTACTTCCAGATTTAAGACACATATTGAAAAGGATGGTTTGGGATTTTACTGGGAACAATGTCAGGTGTCAGTGCAGGAGACTATAAAGCCAAATGCTGCAGATCCACGCATTGCTCAAATTAGACTTTCTTGTGAAGCTGAGGAAGGGATTGCACCCGTGACTGAAAATATGATGCAGCAAGGCATCTTGGGCCAAGTTTTGGGGAGCCTGTGTAATTCAACTATAATGTGTTTGCAAAAAGCTAGTGGAAAATGGAGGATGGTTCAAGATCTGAGAAAGAATAACGAGATGCTAGCATACATGCCAACATTTGAAAGCAGAAAGAGGGAGATTTGAAAATAATCCACCAGATTTATTTTTCCCATTGACTTGAATTGAAATGGGAGCAGGTGCAGTTGTGAACTAGCTGAATTCACATCTCCTACCTGTATCAAGTATGTTGGTGTGAATGTAGTAGTTCCATATTGTCCCGCAGTACTGAATCCAGCAGTGAGTTTATTTCAAATTTCAGCAGATGCAGAGTGATTCACAGTGATTGATTTATGTTCCACATTTTGCAATCAGATTTGAAGAAGTTTGGGAAAGGGTCCCACAAGGCCATGCAGAGAGTCCTTCCATGTTCCCCTAAGTGCCTAAAAAGATTTGGAATCGTTTAAACTACCTTGTGAGTCAGCTTTGGTGCAATTCATTCATGGCTTAATGATTTCAGAAAAAAACTAATCAGGGCTGTAAGTTGGATACTCCTTCATTACTAAATCAATTGGCTGATAATGGCATACGGTTACTCCCACAAAGTACAGTATTGTCAGAAAGAAGCATCTTTCCAGAGCATCAATTTCAGAAAAGAGTGAGGAAGGTATGCAAGGATCACATCTCTATGATTCTGAGAATGAATCCAGAAAAATGTAAGGATGTTTCTAGGAATGGTTGGCTACTGTCTTCAGTAGGTTCCCATCTTTACTCAGATTGCAAAATGGTGAGTCCATTACAGAGATTGACTCATAGTGATATCATAGTTCTGGTACTTTGGACAAATTAATGCCTGAAAGTCTTCCAGGAACTAAGGTATGCTTTGTGTAGAGCATCAGTTTTAGGAATGCCTTATTGCAAAAAAGATTTATTGTGTCATGAAAAAGAAGGTTGCTCAATGTTCTTCTCCAACAACAAGGCAACACAAAGAGATCTCTTACTTATGTGTCTAGAACTCTAGTTGCAGTTTCTACTTCATTGTCTGGGTGAATGAAATGTGGAGCAGTGGCTGCCATAGTCATTTCTCGGTGTGAATTAATTGTTATGAATAACACTTTACATATGGAGTGTCTCATTCGGTGAAGGCACTGTTAAGCCACATGAAAATCATGTCTCTGACAGACAGCAGAATGACTAAATATGGGCAATTGATATTGGCATCTCAAAATATATCAATTGATTGGACTCTGTGCCCATTCTTGCTGTTCATGCCCTTTCACCTTGTTCGGCAAGGGATTGGCTGCAGGGCTGCAGGGCTTGGCTTTCAGCCATGCCTTGCACCCAACTTCCGGCTTGTGGTCAGCTGTCCTGCTGGGCAGAACTTTCGATTGGTGGCCAGGACCTGCATCCAACTCGCAGGAACCTGACATTTCACAGCATTGGTCCCTTAGCAAGAAGATACAAGGATACAAGGAGGAGACGCAAGAAGCAGAATCAGACCGGTAGGAGCCAGACGGTAGGAATGAGCCAACAGGAGCATAGAAAAAGCAGGTACAGAGCACGGAAGGAGTGGATATTGAGTAGAGCTAGTGCAGGTGGGGAGTTTCAACAGCAGAGTCATGTGTCATTGACTGCTTATGCAGCAGGCTGGGTCATCTGTGGGGGGCCTCGAGGCAATGTTGCCTTGCTCCGGCTCTTGTCCCCGCCCCCCTTATGAGTGCTCAGCCTGCCTGGTGAGCTTCATGTGATTTGCACAGTGTGATAGACACTGTTGATGCTGTAGGGGTGAGCACAAAATGCAGCTGAAGTGATGGTGCTGCTGCACTTTGGCACTGCCACTTTTCATTCTTGCCTTTCACCATTTTGCCATCTCCGTAATCTTCTTCAACATCAAGCCTTCCTGCCTGCCTGCCACCTGTGTTAGCCATCCTAGCTATCCCAGTTACTTTTGGTCACTTGGCTTTTCAGGGGGAGCCACTGAAGTCACTGAAGCACCCCTGATTTTTCCATTCCAGCTCCTCATCGTTTTGCAATCCCGGTTGACCGAGGTTGTTGATGCAGCCTTGAGTGACATTATGGGCCGCTAATGTAGGCAAAGAGAATATTGATTTAAAGTATGGCCTGAGCTGCTGCCTCTGTTCATTAATTCTGTTAGGCCACAAAGGCACTGAGGTTACAGATTGTAGTGGAGATTTGCGATTGAGTTGGCAATAGTTGTAGCACTGGGGCGATGCTTTTGAGTTAGAAGTGTTGTTGCAGCTGTACTGTTGTACACTGCAAGAGTAACAGGGTGTGCTCATGCTCTTGGGTTGTAGGATTGCTGATGCCTGAAGCCATGTTTGGCTACCCTAGTGTTGTCAATATCAATATAAGTGGTTAAGGAGTTAACCTCTGTTGTCTGCATTAGTTGTTGGTGAGGGTGAAGGCAGCAGACAGCAACCCAGAGCAATACCATCTTCCAAAGCCAATAAAACACCCCAGAGATTCCACTCAGCAAACCCAGTAACTATGACCAATGTATCCACAGTACTTCAGGGGACTGCAGACAATGATCTTGACTTCGCTAATTAACAACATCCTCCTGAAGTAATAGGGGCTTGCCAATGTTCCTGTGGCAATATTTTAAGCCTGAAACTATTTGTTAAAAAATCATGTAACTCATCTAAAGGCGGCACTAATAATACTTTGTCAGTACTACACTTAGAGAGGCAGAAGCTCAGAGGAAGATTCCACTGGCTGCTCTTATAAATAGTAGCTCATGAGGTCTACCTTATGGGAACAGCCCGATGACCTGTATTAAAAAGCTGTAACCCAAAATGTATGTTTGATAACCATCACTTAACATTAATCACTTCAATATTTTGTTTTGAATGATAAAGTACTTGAGTTGGTGGACACCTTTCATTCACCCCATGGCCACTGCTACTACCAAAGTCATGCTTAAATAGCACCTTATTGATCCCTAGTTGCACAAATGTACCAGCAAGCAGTTCATCTTTCAGCAATCCTAGGAAAGATAGACCTGAGACTCCTTCAGTTCAGATGATCCTTGCAATTATAACAACAATGTGTAGGAATTTAGATTTGCAGATAGTGCAACAAAAATAGATGACCAAACTTCGATCATGTGGGTCATTGCAAATAACATTGCATTTACTGATAAAAAGAATGCACTCAAAGGAAGAAGCTGTGATAAATTCACTCAAGAGCAGTCTAAAACCAGGAGATTTGTGCAATTGTTCGACAACATTAGCAAAACTGGCTGAGGAACTAGAAGCAATTCATTGAATTTTAACAGACTGCAAAAAGAGTATTTTGAAGGAGGATGAAGCAATCAAGGACCCAGAGTTATGAAGAAGGCTAATGTTAAAAGTAGTAACACATCCAAGAGTGAAACCTCTTGCAGCTTACCAAAGAATCACCAGTTCACTCAAGTTGAACCTGAGGACCCAGCCTCCTCACCTAGAGTTCAAGAGTCCTCTTGATGGAGATGACCTAAAAAAGGGCCTATGGTAGGTTTGTATACAATTAAAAAACAAATCATTTGACAAGAAAAAAGAAATCTTATGGAAAGCAATAATGACACTAAGCACGTAAAAGTCCTAGAGCAATTAGCTCCAGATTCACAAAACATGGTTTTCCTGGGAATGACCTACATGTCAAGAAGGAGAAATGGCTGCAGAGGAGCCAGCATCATTGGACTCTTATCCTCCCAAGGGAGATGGGTCATACACATATCCAAAGAATTCCCACACACAGGGCTAAGATACCATACACCAACTACTGTTAACATCAATAAGCCTTAAGGCCCCACCTATCTTGCAAGGTCACCAAACTAGCCACACTGAGGAGCAGGGACAAATAACTCCATTTTATAGTTAAAACAATGCTCCGCTGGAGAAGTAATAGCCTGTTGTCCATCCGATATCTTTACTGTAGTCCATCTGAATTCTTTACCTGTTCCATACTGTAGATGAAGTGTCAATTTAGAACCAACTAACCGGAAGCATGAAACTATTCTACAACTTCAAATGTCCCCTTTGGAGAAACTGTGAACATTGTCACAATGAATGGTCCTCTACAGGAGAATCAGGGACAATAATTAGCTGTAATTGAGGAGCATTTCCTCTTCAATTGCAACAATCACATATATGGCAGTAGCTAGACAGATGCACAAGAACTTTGGCTTGTGGAAAAGGCTACTCGAATTCCACCTCATTTTTCTGCGCAGCAAAGATATTGGACCTTTACTGACGCTGAGTCACAAGTACATAGATCAGTACTCACAATTGCTCAGTGACTTCATGCAGATTTATAGACAAGATGGAACCATTGACAATTCAAATCATTTTTTAATGAGTGAGAGGTCGCTGCTGATGTCAACAAAAAAGTTATTCTATTTACACTCACTTATCAATCAATGGGCCATCAAGATATTTTTAAGAGAGACAATTTGATGAAAGCTATAAAAACACTGCCTCACCTTTTAAAGTAAAATCACATGATTTGTACAGGGTAGGGTTCATTTTCAATCCTGCAACGGACAAAAGAAAAACAATGGTAACATGGTGGCTTGATACCACCTTGACAGAAGCAATATTAGTGCAAGTGAGACCTTGGCGAGCTGGGGTATTCTCACTGTAGAAGGGAAACCACAACCCTACCAGAGCATTCTAAAAGCCTGTCTAATGTGAAGTCTTCTAACCAGCTGAAACATACCATCACCTATCCTGGATCAACACTTAGATCAGTTAGGAGTTCTAGTATACAGCCTGGCAATATCACCCAAAATTTAAGAGTAATGGTCCATCCAATTGAGGTTGCTGAGTCATTACCACTGCCTACAATAAATCCATTTGCCATGAGCTTACATAGCACTATCCCTCCCCATTTTATGAACAGTGTTCTCTATTATTGCCTTTGGACATTTGAATAGCAACCCACACACTAGTGGAACTAGAGATGCGCAAACAAGAGGGATCTTCTCCACCTTGATTCCACAGAGCAAGGGATCACCAAGCATGGTGCTCTCCTTGGTGAACCATTGCTCAGAAATTAGTTGATCTCACTTAACGGACCAACTATGTCTGATTGTCCTGAACTGTTTATGTTTAAGAGTGGCAAACATGCCAGCTTAATTGATTACGTGTTCATGGACATAGAGTCCTGATATATTGTTGCTGACATGAGCATCACAAGGAGAATTGAAAGTGATCACGACTTAGAAATCCAGCTTGAGCATGATCATGATCTAAAAACACTGTGCACCGTCAACCCAGCTAAAGTTATTATTAAGCCAAAAAAGGAAAAATATTCTATAGCAGAACATCTGTCATCCTGCAAAATTTGAAAACTGCAGAGTAGATTATCGATGGGAATTCAAATGCAAACAATTATTACAATTAAAGGAGTCATTAACTCTCTGGAAAATCTATTAAAATTAACCCCAAACATGGCCCGAAACAGTAAATTCATTTCAACTAAAGAAATCACTAGCCAATGTCCGACACCACAGATGGAAGTCTCCAGAGGGAAAGACACGCCTTTTGGCATTGATGAAAGAATATAAACAGCTAATCAAATAAACAAAAATCATCTTCATATCAAAGCATGGGCAGCACTGAAGCTGCCAAAACAAGATACAAATATAAGACACATCTGGGGCTAGATTAGATGAGACTGTGAAGGGCCGGCTAAAACTCCTGAAACAGGCAGTCCATTGCACTCCTGTGTAGAGTACTTCACAGCCATATATAATCCATCCTATCTAAGTGAACAGAATGAACAAGATGACCTGAGATATAGCTTTAATGATGAAACTGAACCTGCCAATTTCTGTAAAAACTAGCAATTCATGAACAGAAGTTACGAAAGATGAAGTCCGAGTGGTCATTCTTAGCCAAAAACAAATGAAAGCTCCAGGCCCAGCCGAAATTCTAACAGATATATATCAATCAATCAGTTACTCAATCGGGATTTATAATCACCCAATAGGGTATCCAGTCTCTTGCAGGTCCTGGATGCTTATTTGAACTGCCAGGTCTTGAGGGCTATTTGGATTTCCGTAAGTGAGGTGATGGTCCAGAGGTGCATGGGGTGGCAGTTCCAGGTTTTTGCTGCGATGTGAAAGGAGTGTCCTGCACTTCTGCTTCGGTAGATGCAGGGAGTATAGGCAAGTGCAAGGGAGGCTAAGCGTAGTCTTCTCCATGGTTGGTGGAATCTCAGGCAGTGGTTAATGTACACAGGTCCTTGGTTGTTTAGAGCTTTGTGTGTGTGGATCATCAGCTTGAATTGCCATCTCATCTGTATAGGGAGCTAGTGTAGTTTCCTCTGGAAGGGTGTGATGGGAGTTCATCAGGAAAGACCGAGGATGAGTCTGGCTCTGGCTTTCTATATGGTCTGAAGTCTCTGTAGGAGGTGTGCAGCGATTCCTATGTAGAGGACGTTGTCGTGGTCTAGTCTGCGATGATGATGGCCTGTGTCACGTTGCGTCTTAAGTGTAGGGGTAGCCCCTTGAAGATCTTATGTAGCATGAGCAAAATGAGGAAGCAGGCAGAGGAGACGGCGGTGATCTGTGATTTCATGGTGAGTTTGTTGTCAATTATAATTCTGAGGCTTCTGTCATGGTCAGAGGGAGTGGGTGATGGTCCTATGTCTCTTGGCCACCAGGAGTCATTTCATGTGGTGCTACCGTTGCCAAAGGGCCTGATTTAGATCTTGATGGAGGAGAATACTCCGTAAAAATTGTGATGGATATCCTGTCTGCCATATTGCAATCCCATTATGTCCGATGAGCATTGTAACATGGCAGACGGGATATCCGTTACATTTATGACAGAGTATTCCATCCATCAAGATCTAAATCAGGCCCAAAGATAATTACTTCTGTCTTGTCTGTGTTCAGTTGTGAGCAGCTGTCCTTCATCCAATAAAAAAAAATCATAATATTTTGACAATTTGGGTATCTATATTGGCCACTGCATTTAATACAATCTGGGAGTTTGGTGTGGTCCCTGTATCTTGGAGGTCTGCAGTTGTGTTGTGCAACAAAAAGGTCCTCACAAGAATCCTGCAAATTGCTGCCTGATTTCTTATTTGGACAGTGCTAGAAAAAGCTATGCCAAGTTACTGCTAACACGCATAGATTCAAGGGTCGACGAATGTAAACTCTAGTTGCCATTCAAAGCTGGTTTGCACATGTCACAAGGGACAACTGATTAAGTAATGAGACTTTACAGTGTGAGTTTGAAGTACACTTATATATTACAATTCTGCACCCTTATTGACCTTCATTCATCTCATAACAGTATTTAATTCTGTAGACAGATCAGCCCTCTGCCAGAGCCAGCAACACCTAGGTTTTTGTACGAAGCTCATAAATGCAGTAAAACAACTTCATCTAGATAACACTGCTACGGTGAGATTTGGCCGAAAGGGTGAGCGTACACCAAAATTCGTGATAAAAACCAGCATAAGGCAAGGAAGGATAAATTCTAGCCCCCGCTATTTAATATTTTCAGCAATGATGTCGGGAAAGCGTGTCCTGGCGCTAAATCAGGAGTCCCAGTCACAGGGGATGTAAAACACTGACCCTACTGTTTGCTGACGAAGGTGTATTGTCGGCCTGCAGAGTTTTCTATGCACAAGTTACTCAGGGGTTTTGAAAGCTATTACACAAAAGAATGTCACAAGCAAAGAATATGCTGGTCAATTTAGTGTGAAGTCTGAAGGACGTATTTAAAGTATTTGACCGCTTGTTGGACCGCGTTGATTCTTATGGTTGTTTGAGAATAAAGTTTGATGCAAACTTAACCTGGGCAAAGCAGAAGTCCAAAAGTGAAGCTAGTGTGTCCCGACATAGTTATGCTGTTCTGCGATTCAGAGGCAGTTGTGGCCGAAGATTGATTAAACCAACTTTACAGACCCATCAGGGTACATGACTGGCAGCCAGCGTGTACGTTGATATTAGTTGAGGATCTAATAAGACTCCGGGACTTGTGAAAATTGAAAAACAATTTTTGCGTTGGCTATTGCAACTTGGTCTGGGGACCCCGATGGCTGTCCTAAGGCATGAACTGGGGCATCAATAATATCGAAGCTATGGCGGCACTTAAACTCATCCTGTACTGGCGTCGAATATATACTAAACTCAATCGTGCAATCTAGTTTAAGCTACTCAGGAAATTTGGTAAAGCAACCACTTACGTAACGTACTATGGCTTGATTACATTGCAAGGACTTTAATGCGTGCAGGATGCGTACAGGATGCTATAGGTTATGGAGTTATGCTATAAATTATGGACAAACCAGAGACCAAAATAATCAAATACAAGTATTGGTTACAAAAGTTTGACACGCAGGGAGACAAGCTCTTAATACTTTTTCTGAAAATTAAACCTGTACTTATTACTAGAAATATCCGGATCAGCTCTTCCCTGAAATAAAGAGAGCATTATATATGAAGTATAGATTATGCTCACTTTCCAGGAAATACATATACGAGGAATTGGTCGAATAAGACGGTGTCGGTTATTTGCAACTGCACACAAGGTGGCAAAGTTAGTTTTCCACTTTGTGCTGCTATGCACTTTCTCCATGTCAGCCACGAGGCTACACCCACCCCCATTTGGAGAATATGAAGTATTGTGAAGGATATGGGAACTTCATTGTACATACAAATGTAGCCTGAGATGTGAGGTGAATGTATCAATTTCACAAAATGCATTGAAGGAAATTATTATGAGATTTTAAATTATACTGTATTTTAGTAGAAAAAATAATAAATTACAACTTTCTCAAGGGCCAGGTATGACTCAGGAGTCCGACAGAATTAAATAAAGATTTTAAGTTAAGCACATTGGCACTTTGAAAGAAAAAAGGAGGAGGCCTTAGTTGCCAAGCGAATCTGATTAATTTATCAATTAATACGTGCAGTTTATGGTGCTGAACCTATCATGGCATTAAGGTCTGTTCCCGTATATTGGAGGTTGCCTGAGTTATATCTATAGTTTAGGCAAATCGGCTTGGATGCCAAGAGGCACTAGCACATAGCATTCTGTTGGCTGCGGTGCCTCAGAATTGTTGTGCTTACAATAGTCTTACTGTTGGAAATTGGGTCTTTGGTTGGCATTCAGGTTATCCCCTGTCCAAGCAAGGACCTCCACTCTAGTCAGGGTAAAGGAGAATCACCCTCAGCTGACCCTGGCTTACCCCCTTGGTAGCTTGGCACGAGCAGTAGCCTTATCTTCAGAGTGCTAGGTGTAAAGTATTTGTACCAACACACACAGTAACTTAATGAAAACATTACAAAATGACACAACACAGGTTTAGGAAAATAGAAAATATGTATCTAAACAAAACAAGACCAAAATGACAAAAATCCACAATACACAAGTCAAGTAATCAATTAAAAAGCTAAAAGTATAAGAACATCTCTCTCTTTAAAATGCCGTGCACACAAACCAATGAGCTAACAAGATAATACTATCAAAACATGAATATTATTTATTTATACTTAACCTCATATAGCACATATGGTCAAAAAGGACAAAATAAATTCAAAATACAAAAACAACCCCCTATATAGTAAGAAAGACAATCATAATGAACTAGAAGGAAAACACACCATACTAAAGGACAACATGAATAACACACATGAACACAAACATCACAAAAGTCTACAGACAGAATAGAAAAATTCAAAAACAAATAAACAACTACACAATAATGTATAATTTACAGAACCCTAAATATTTACAAATAGTGTCAAATTAGAAAAAAGAAAAAAATATATAACTGTAATTACAAAGTTATATAGTAATTCACAGATGAAAGAGAAAATTGCTCACAAGTATGTGTCCATATGTTCATCAATATGCTTCCTTGTTTTTCAAACATCCAATAATCACATTAAAAAAAGAGATGACCAGAAAGATCATTCTATGTTTTTCCTAGTCCAGAATAATTCCATCCAGTCTGGTATGCACAGAAATCGCCTAGTCCAGAATAATTTCATCCAGTCTGGTGTGAACAAAAATCGCCGACGCGCGTTTCGGTGGACTTACACCAAGAATGTGTTTAATTAGGTTAGCCCCACCTTCTTCAGGGCATTTGAAATTCCAAAATTCATGGGGTCTCCTTCAAACAAAGTTTACCTAATGTATGAAATGAATATATGTAGATATATAAATGCCACCCATCAAATAATACAATCTTAAATAATCCAAATGTAAATATTTTTCCACTCTCAGCACATAGAATACACCTGTGAGAATAAATAACCGAAGTAAACCTTACTTAAAACTGTCACCATGTGAAGACACAGAGAAAAAATAATAATAAAAAGATTTTTATACCTACCAGTAGTGCACATCCCAGCCAAAGCTTCACTAACTGGCTCAACCATAACACAATGTCTTAAATGGGTCCTTGCTCCTCCGTCATGGTATAGATGCCCAAGCTCTACAGACATAACCAATATTGACTATACCTGCTTGCTAAAGATTATCAGGTAAGTAAAGGTTTAAGCAGGGCATCGAGATAATATACTTACCAAAGTGTACAGTTTTCTAAAATCGTGCCTGGCCAAAGTGAACGACGTCTCTCGATTATTCGCGAAGCCCGCGTTTGTTTAAGAAGCCCAATAAGAATACTAACCTACAAGTATAATATAGAAAAGTATAATCAAAACCAATAAAACAAAAAAAGAAAAAGATTAAATAAGAAAATTACAGGAATAACTGCTGTCTCATATAGCATTATACCACGGAGTTTCCTCGTTTAGTCCCTTTTTGTGTATATCAAGAAAAAAGATCTAGAAGACTTCTTTTTTCTTTCTCAATTTTTCAGAATCTTGCATATTCTTGGTATTGATTTCTTCAAGTATCACCTATCTCATTTCATGCTCCTGGTGATGCTCAAGTGCCCAATGTATTACTAGAGGTGCATTAGGTTTATGGGTTCTGATATATGATTTGTGTTCCGAAACACAAAATCTAAACTCTCTATCAGTTTCTCCTACATAGCCTAGTCCACATGGACACAAGATCAGATAGATAAAATTCTTTGATCTGCAGTTGATCATTTCAGTGAGTAGCACATTCTTACCATTGTAGGTAATTTCTTTGGTCACCATAGCGGACTCACAAGCGTGGCAGCTACCTCATTTAAAGTTACCTTTGATCTTATTTGCTCCAAAAAGAGAGCTTTGGACCTGAGAAGGGGGTGACACAACCAACGCTCTCACCAGTATGTTTCGTAAATTTCTATTTCTTTTAAATGCAAATAGGGGTTTGTCTAAACGTATATCCTGAAAGCCAGCATTAAGAATGTGCCACTCATTATTGATAATTTTTCTCAATTTATCGTTCAAAGATGAATGTTGGACTAAAAAGGCTAGTTTGTCCATATTTTTACATTCTTTTGCTTGAAAGAGAGCATCACGGTTGTAGCATTTCGCTCTTTTAAATGCATCTTTAATTACTTTATTTGGATAGCCTCTCTGGCTCAATTTTTCTGAGAGCACATCTGCATGTTTAAGAAACTCACCTGTTTCAGTACAATGTCTTCTCAGTCTCAGAAATTGTGAAAAAGGAATGGCTTTTTTCTGACTACTGGTATGAAAGCTTTTAAAATGTAGAAGGGTGTTTCTTGCCGTTGGTTTCGTGAAGATAGTCATACCCAGATGTCCATTAAGATGTTTCACATAGACATCTAGAAACTCCACCATTTCATTATTGTATTTGATAGTAAATGTTAACTTACTATCACACAGATTTAGCCAAGCAAAGAACTCCTTAAGTTCTACCTCATCCCCTTTCCAAATGAAAAAGACGTCATCGATGTACCTGCACCAAAGATGTACATTTTCAAAAAAAGGTGCAATCTCATTGTATATATGAGTTTTTTCAAAGGTTCCGACATATAAATTGGCTACACTCGGAGCACATGCTGCTCCCATGCTTACCCCTTTTATCTGTTGGTAGATTTTATCATCAAAATCGAAAAAGTTATTCAACATGATCAATTTTAGATAATCCATGATAAGGCTGTTGAGAGGGTCATCACCCATTCTCTGTAAGGATCTCTCAACACAGCTTAAAGCCTCTAACTGCGGGATGTTAGTATAAAGGGACTCAATGTCCATTGTTACTAGAAATTCCTGTTCAGGGTTGAATTGTCTGCCTTCCAGCTTCTTAATAAAGTCACCTGCGTCTCGGATGTATGATGGCAATTGAGAGACTAAAGGTTTCAGATAAGTGTCAACATATTTGGATAGAGGCTCTAACGCAGACCCACACATAGGTACAATGGGTCGAAGTGGAGGATTATTTACATCTTTATGTATCTTCGGTACGCCATATATGATGGGAAATCTGGTATATTCTGGTGTCAAATATTCAAATTCTTTTTGACAAATCAAACCTCCTTCTAGGGCAATAGTGCTCATAGCGATAATGTGTTTGTTGATCTTTCCTTCCGGGTTACCTGATGTAAATCTATAAAATTCAACACCATGAAGCATGGTATTCATTTTATCTTTGTATTTTGCAGTGTCTAACAACGCAATACCTGCACTCTTGTCGCACAGTTTAATCGCCACAGTTTTATTGTTTTTCAATTTTTCTAATGCAGACATCTCATCTACATCTAAATTATATTTAGATTTAGGAATATGTTTCAGCATTCTGTCAATTCTTTCCAATACTGCTTTTTCAAAAATAGTAACCTCTGGTCCCAGAACTTCCAGACTGGGGGAAAATGATGGCGGGGGTTTAGCCCAGATCTGTTAAGTTGTGTCTCCAGTATCTCAGTGGAGAAAAAATATTTTTTTAACCTAATACGTCTGAAAAAGGCCTGCAGATCTCTCATGCGTTGAAATTTGTTAATATTGGAATGAGGAACAAAAGACAGACCACTAGTTAGCAGGCGTTCAGTGTTACTGTCTAAACAAACAGAACTGAGATTAAACACTGGAATACCATTTAGTCCCTCCAGTATTGATTGCGTCTGGTTTGGAGGAGAAATGGAGATTGATCTGAATTTGTCGATCTGTTGCCTGGACTTTGCCGAAACCTGGTCCTGAAATTCTGTCTGCGGTTGCCTAAAAAACAAGGGCCTGTTTGAAACTGATCAACTTGGCCCTCTTGGTTACCAAATGAATCAAAGCTGCAGGAGCTACCTTCGCCTTCGGATTCCGAGGTATCTGAAAAAGTGACCACTTTCTTGGAGGTCCAGTTTTGTCTTCCTGTCTCATATCCCGATGGTTGCTTATAATATTGGTCCGCTATGTAAGGATATGCCTTTTCCAAAGTGAAATATCTGATATCCTTATTTAGTTTGTCAGTTTTCCTCTTGATTAAATATTGGTTAAATGACTCAAGATCGGAACTGATATCTTCCAATTTCTTTTTCGCTTCTTCTATCGCCACTGATTGTTTAAGTTTGGTTTCCAACTCCTCTATTTCTTTACAGAGGGTACCAAAAATTTCCCTTGCTGTTTCAATAATTAACAACATGTAATCTCGAGAACAGCTGTTCGAGACAAGGGACCATTTTTCGAGAAACTGCTTGATCTCAACAAAAAGTCCTGGAATATTTCTCACTCTAAGGCCATTAGGGATAGTACCTGCTCTTAAATATTCAAGGAGTAACTCTGCATGTGCTTCCGTTCTACGCGCTTTTTTCTTTAAATTGAGGAGTTTTAGCCAGTCATTATTTAAGCTGCTAGAGAAAAGAGACTCTGATCCGGAGCTTAAACTAGTGACTACAATTCTGGAAAAATCATCATCCGTGAATCCAAAAGTCTTGATACTATCTATAAGGGTACACAGAAACAAATCTATAGACCCCTGTGAGGGTCTATCAAGGGGACCAGTCCGAAACAGAGAAAATTAAAAAAAAGAGAGAAATCAGAAAACAAATAGCAAAAGAGCAAGACACACAGACAAAAATCGAAAAAGAAATAAAAAGAAAATCAAAACAGAATACCAACACCAAATCCAAAAGAAAAATGGAAAAGAAAAATGGACAAGAAAAATGGGCTGAAAGTGAAATACCAAAACAGGGGAAACAAGCCGAGTATTCAGAATACTATGGAATGAAGGAAAAAATGCAAACAGGTGAGTTTCTTAAACATGCAGATGTGCTCTCAGAAAAATTGAGCCAGAGAGGCTATCCAAATAAAGTAATTAAAGATGCATTCAAAAGAGCGAAATACTACAACCGTGATGGTCTCTTTCAAGCAAAAGAATGTAAAAATATGGACAAACTAGCCTTTGTAGTCTAACATTCATCTTGAATGCTAAATTGAGAAAAATTATCAATGATGAGTTGCACATTCTTAATGCTGACTTTGAGGATATACGTTTAGACAAACCCCTATTTGCCTTTAAAAGGAATAGAAATTTACGAAACATACTGGTGAGAGCATTGGTTGTTTCACCCCCTTCTCAGGTCCAAAGCTCTCTTTTTGGAGAAAATAAGATCAAGGGTAACTTTAAATGTGGTAGCTGCCATGCTTGTGAGTCTGCTATGGTGACCAAAGAAATTACCTACAATGGTAAGAACGTGCTACTCACTGAAATGATCAACTGTAGATCAAAGAATTTTATCTATCTGATCTTGTGTCCATGTGGACTAGGCTATGTAGGAGAAACTGCTAGAGAGTTTGGATTTTGTGTTTCGGAACACAAATCATATATCAGAACCCATATACCTAATGCACCTCTAGTAATACATTGGGCACTTGCGCATCACCAGGAGCATGAAATGAGATAGGTGATACTTGAAGAAATCAATACCAAGAATATGCAAGATTCTGAAAAAAGAAGTCTTCTAGATCTTTTTTCTTGATATACACAAAAAGGGATTAAACGAGGAAACTCCGTGGTATAATGCTATATGAGACATCAGTTATTTCTGTAATTTTCTTATTTAATCTTTTTCTTTTTTGTTTTATTGGTTTGATTATGTTTTTCTATATTATACTTGTAGGTTAGTATTCTCTTTGGGCTTCTTAAACAAACGCGGGCTTCACGAGTAATCGAGAGATGTCGTTCCCTTTGGCCAGGAACGATTTTAGAAAACTGTACATTTTGGTAAGTATATTATCTCGATGCCCTGCTTAAACCTTTACTTTCCTGATAATCTTGAGCAAGCAGGTATAATCAATATTGGTTATGTCTCTAGAGCTTGGGCATCTATACCATGACGGAGGAGCAAGGAGCCATTTAAGACATTGTGTCATGGTTGAGCTACTTAGTGAAGCTTTGGCTGGGTTGTGCACTACTGGTAGCTATTAAAATCTTTTTATTATTATTTTTTTTCGATGTCTTCACATGGTGACAGTTTTAAGTAAGGTTTACTTAGGTTATATCTTCTCACAGGTGTATTCTATGGGCTGAGAGTGGAAAAATATTTAAATTTGGATTATTTAAAATTGTATTATTTGATGGGTGGCATTTACATACCTACATATATTAATTCCATACATTAGGTATACTTTGTTTGAAGGAGACCCCATGAATTTTGGAATTTCAAATGCCCTGAAGAAGGTGGAGCTAACCTAATTAAACACATTCTTGGTGTAAGTCCACCGAAACGCGCGAAAGCGATTTTTGTTCATACCAGACTGGATGAAATAATTCTGGACTAGGCGATTTTTGTGCATACCAGACTGGATGGAATTATTCTGGACTAGGAAAAACATAGAATGATCTTTCTGGTCATCTCTTTTTTGAATGTGATTATTGGATGTTTGAAAAACAAGGAAGCATATTGATGAACATATGGACACATACTTGTGAGCAGTTTGCTCTTTCATCTGTGAATTACTATATCATTTTGTAATTACAGTTATATATTTTTTTCTTTTTTCTAATTTGACACTATTTGTAAATATTTAGGGTACTGTAAATTATACATTATTGTGTAGTTGTTTATTTGTTTTTGATTTTTTCTGTTCTGTCTGTAAACTTTTGTGATGTTTGTGTCCATGTGTGTTATTCATGCTGTCCTTTAGTATGGTGTGTTTTCCTTCTAGTTCATTATGAATGTCTTTCTTACTATATAGGGGGTTGTTTTTGTATTTTGTATTTATTGTGTCCTTTTGACCATATGTTCTATATGATGTTAAGTATAAATAAATAATATTCATGTTTTGATAGTATTATCTTGTTAGCTCATTGGTTTGTGTGCATAGCATTTTAAAGAGAGAGATGTTCTTATACTTTTGGTCAATTACCCTCGATCTCTCTCGTTATTGATTTGAGGGCCCTGTTTTCTACTTGGTTATCAATTAAAAAGCTAAAAGAGTCTTCATGTAGTTTCAAACACACACTAACAATGTTAGCGTGAAAATGTGTCTTGGGTGCGTCAAAAATAACCCCGCACGGTTGAGTGTGCCTTAAATAGGGGCTTGCGATGTGCTGATTTCACTTACGAGCGAAACCTTGCATCATTTCTCCTTTCATCGTTTCAGGGTGCGTCATTTCTTCTCTCCACAGGAGAGCGATGCGTCGATCCGGTCAGCACTCTCGGGTCCGGGCAGGCCTTGCGTTGCTTTTACAAGCCCAGCGGTGTTTGCGTCGGAAATCCAGCTGCACGATCATCCGAAAACCACGCAGCGCGGGTTGCGATCTCACCAGCCCCCATCAGTGATGCTGCGCATTGTTTCTCAAGCTCCTTGCATCGATTATTCGGTCATGTTACAGACGAGCATCGTTTTTCAGCTGCGAAGCTGGCGGCATGTCGATTTTTTAGCTGCAGATCGGAGTCACGTCAATCTTTTCCCCGCATGGCGTTCTGTGCGTGGATTTCTTCCTCTTAGGCTGCCAGCTTCTCCTTTCAGGGTCCCAGGAACTGGATGGGCATCACAGGGCAGAGTAGGAGTCTCTCCAGAGACTCCAGATGCTGGCAGAGAGAAGTCTTTGCTGTCCCTGAGACTTCAAACAACAGGAGGCAAGCGCTAAATCAAGCCCTTGCAGATCTTCACAAGATGGAAGGCACACAAAGTCCAGTCTTTGCCATCTTACTCTGGCAGAAGCAGCAACTGCAGGATAGCTCCACAAGCACAGTCACATGCAGGGCAGCTCTTCTTCCTCAGCTCTTCAGCTCTTCTCCAGGCAGTGGTTCCTCTTGGTTTCCAGAAGTGTTCTAAAGTCTGTGGTTTTAGGTGCCCTCCTTATACCCAATTTCTCCTTTGAAGTAGGCCTTCTTCAAAGTAAAGTCTCTTTTGAATGTGAAATCTTGCCTTGACCAGGCCAGGCCCCAGACACTCACCGGGGGGTTGGAGACTGCATTGTGTGAGGGCAGGCACAGCCCTTTCAGGTGTGAGTGCCCACTCCTCCCCTCCCTCCTAGCACAGGTGGCTCATCAGGAAATGCAGAATACACCCCAGCTCCCTTTGTGTCACTGTCTAGTGTGAGGTGCAACCAGCCCAACTGTCAAACTGACCCAGACAGGGAATCCACAAACAGGCAGAGTCACAGAAATGGTACAGGCAAGAAAATGCTCACTTTCTAAAAGTGGCATTTTCAAACACACAATCTCAAAATCAACTTTGCTAGAAGATGAAATTGTGAGCTCAGAGACCCCAAACTTCACATGTCCATCCGCTCCCAATGGGAATCTACACTTTAATCAGATTTAAAGGTAGCCCCCATGTTAACCTAACAGAGGGACAGGCCTTGCAACAATGAAAAACAAATTTAGCAATATTTCACTGTCAGGACATATAAACCACATTAATATATGTCCAACCTTAACCATACACTGCTCCCTGCCCTTGGGGCTACCTAGGGCCTACCTTAGGGGTGTCTTACATGTAAGAAAAGGGGAGGTTTAGACCTGGTAAGTGGGTACACTTTCCAAGTCGAATTTACAGTTAAAACTGCACACACAGACACTGCAGTGGCAGGTCTGAGACATGATTACAGAGCTACTTAAGTAGGTGGCACAACCAGTGCTGCAGGCCCACTAGTAGCATTTGATTTACAGGCCCTCGGCACCTCTAGTGCACTGTACTGGAGACTTACTAATACGTCAAATATGCTAATCATGGATAAGCCAATTACATACGCATTTTGTAAAGGAGCACTTGCACTTTAGCGCTGGTTAGCAGTGGTAAAGACCCAGAGTAACAAAAACAGCAAAAACAGAGTCCATCACACATCAACAACCTGGGAAACAGAGGCAAAATGTTAAGGGAGACCACGCCAAGGATGAAAAATGTAACAGTTACATTTAATAGAATGAATAGAATTAGCCCGAAAGGTTGCACAGTATATTGTACACCGAGCTAGAGTAAGAGATTAATGTACATTTATACATGCTAGCTGATTGTTTACTATACATTTTAAAAATCGTGGAATTCTGCTGGAGTTGGTGGAAGAAAATTATGTATATTTATGTAATGGTAATATTGTAATAGTATTTATAGAGGGCTTACTACCCTTGATGATGCATCAAAGCACTTTTCAGAGAGTAGCACACTACTGCGGAACCCAAGAGGAATTAATGGTAGATTAGTACAGGGAAAATATGAGTACAGTATTAGTATTATTATGAGTTAATTTGAGCAGAGGATATGTGAGTTTGTTAGTTGGATTGACTAGACTAATGGCAGGATAGAGGAGGGAAGAGTCCAGAAGTGTTGATTTGAGGTTTATAGTAATTGGATGAGGCTTGGGATGAGTAAAGGAAAGATGGAGGAGGGAAGAGTCTGTGGAAAGGGTTAGGGAGATCATATTCGCAAGAGTGGTTTTGGATGTTTTGTAATTTGTGACCACAAATTAGAAAAAGCATACAAGTGTGTGAGTACACTCATGAGAAATGTTGAAGAATTGTCCTTTTGGTATATCTGCCTCTTCCTGTCACCACCTGTGCATGGAAGTTCCAATTTAGAAAAAGTAAAATACAACATTTTCGTTCTGCTTTTAAATAGGACAAAGGCCAGAGGTCAACAGTGAAATAAACACAAATTGGCTGTTGACATGTAGAAACACAAAATTCATTTTGAAGATGATCTTGGGGTGGCAATATTTTCATGTGTTGAATTTGTGCATCAGCATATAAGCAACAACTCTGTTTCAATGTAAATGTACAAATCTATACATATATCACTAAAATATTTGCCAGTACACTGTGCATAGTGGTGTCAACTGACCACTTTTGTTTTAATGTGCACTACTGTAAACATACTTCTAATTTGCAAACAACACTGAATTCCAGGGGATGCATTTAAGTGTTGATATCAATCATGTAGGAACTATGCATTTTCTGCATTGTAACCCTTGATTATTCACCTCTGGCTGGCTTTTGAACCCTGTGCACACTTTCGAACCAGTAGTAAAGAGCTTTTGCTTACCTTTTAAATATTGTTGAATCAAACTGGCATACTCCTAATTGGTATATGGAACTCACCTCTAAGTCTCTAGTATATGATACATGGTGTACTCAGGTCCAGGGACTTAAATACAACTAGTAGACTGCAACACCTATTGAGCCATCCACTACAGTGGAGAGCAAACAGCTTCAGGCCTACCCTGTGTGGCCTGACTGTAGCAGTGTAAAACCTGTGATTCACCCTGCCAAAATAAGTCCTTTTGAAAGGTAAAAACATCTCTTTTAAACATTAAGAAGTCCCTCCTATGTAGGCCTTGTGGCCCACAAGATGTGGCACCTGGTATTTAAATGTAGGACATGTGGAAATGTAATGTTAACATGTACTTACAGTGACTAACATCCTAAAGCTAAGGTAATCCTAGATGTTTTGTGTAGAAATGCAGACTAAAATTTAAAATTCTTAAACTGTATCCTGGGAATCGGACTAGACTAGCTAAAAAGAGTAATTCAGCAACTATTTGTAATAGCTATTTAAATCAAATTCAATGGTAAGTTGCATTTTGAATAAATAATAAGGAAAAGTAATTTTTGAAAAGTTACCTTTTTCCTGCCTGAGGCTCCTGGAGGCTAATTCGCATAAATTCTCCAACTTTCCACAACCTGCACTCGGCTTGAGTAATGTGTGAGTGAGATGTAAAATGCCTCATGGGAGCTCCACAATAGATAACACTGAATTGACACTTTGACCTTAATAGGCAGGAATGACTCTTGAGCTCAGCAGAAGGGTCAGGATTGCAAGCATCCTTCTTAACATTACAGTGTAAAATTCTGCTTGATTTTAAAATTCTGCTTGAAAGGTGTGCTGGGTTCACTCGCAACACTTGGGTCGCACTTGAAAGGAAGGGAACAGGATGCCATTACAATTCTTGTGCAGCTACTGTCTAGCAGCTGAAGAACCCTGTTTTCGTCCTACAAGACTTATTTCTGGGTTTGCTGAGCTGCCTTAATTTGGATGTTAGTGGTTAGTGTGGAATGACATTTGGATTATGATAGTACACTCTCCACACATACCCCAGTCCCCCAAGGCTTTCGTCATCTTGATAATTCCCAAAATGGGTAGGGCTGGCCACAGGAACATGTACTACATCGGCTAGGGCATGCCTAGGAGTTACAAGCTTGTACCAGGCATAAAAGAGGCACACCCAGGCACCTACTTTAGAACAATGCTGAACCTGAGGAAGAGCAGTAGAGGACTGGACCTGCTGTCTCTGACCTGAGAGGAGATTGACGGGCAGGACCAGCTACCTCTTGTACTCAGAACAAAGAAGTGGACCCCAAGGGCCATAGGGACAACCTCCTGTTCAAGCTACAGTGATATCACAGGCTACAAGTGGGCTTTCCTGCAGCTGCCCAGCTGACCAGTGGACCAGGAATAGACCCTACTGTTGACATCTGCATGACATATATTTATGAATATTATTTGGCTACTTTTAAACATTTTAAAAAACATGAAATTCTTATAAAGTGTGTTAGATAATTTGCAATGTTTGTCTTATTGTTGTAAAATTATGGATTGTATATAGTATGGTTTACATGTGCAAGCTGAACCAATACATAAATAAAAAACAGTGCACTGGTCCCTGAAGAAGTCCAGCAGTCTTGTTATATCAACCACAATTATTTGTTTAATGTTTTTGCAAGCCAATCTGATTGTTTTTGTACTGCGGATTGGTCCTGCGGTACCAACATGGCCATTGGGAGAAAACAAAGCCTCAGCAAATGAGGTTTGAGTAGTTCTTTTAATTTTGGTGTTGAGGTAAACATATGCTACTGAATAATGTGAGTACAGTGGGAACATGTTCCAGATGTGCCTAACTTTTCCTCATGGTTAGGATCTTCATGCCCAACCTGAACCCCAATTTAAGTTTTATCTGGATACAATTGTGACTTTTTGCCAGATTTTGTGTAAATCTGTTCAGCTGTTGTTTCTGTATCAGAGTTCCTAGTGAAATTAACAGGGGATATCACATTTTAACTTGGCCCCCTTGATGCATCAGTGCAAAACCCTCCATGAAGTAGCCAAAGTGGCTAAACTTTTTTTGGACAGTTTTGTGCAGATGTCTCAGACACTTCCAACGATCTGAGCCAAAATATATATATCTATATATATCTATCTATATATATTTATATATATATATATATACACACACACACACATATATATATATATATATATATATATATATATATTCATTGAAAAAAACAAAGGATACAGGGATGTTATACTTAAGTTCTGAACTTACTCATACAAAACCATAGAAATTCAGCAGTTATAATTAGAGCTCTTTCAAGTAGCTATAACTCCCACCCTAAGGTAACTATAACCTGCACACATACCATGCACAGGTTTTTCTTTAAAGATGTAACTTCTAATATTTCATTTATACAAAGATTAAGAGCTTCTGCATGTCAAATGCAGATCTCTTAGTGGCTGCCAACACTTCAAGCAGAAAGGGTTGGCATCCATCTTGGGACTCAGCTTCAGATGAGTCTCACGAAAAAAAAAGTTAAAAAAGAAAAGTTGTTAGAGTATGGACAACCTGACCCCTTAGCTCTGGTAGGGCTAAAACATATTTTTAGTCAAATGTGATGTGGGAGGACGTGCACCTACCCCACACCAGTCCGGGACCACCACCTCCCTGGAGCTAATATGAAATAATGAGGTGGGTCCATTTTGGACCCCTCCTGCCCCAGAGACCTCCACTTCCTTGTACATGGGACAGCCACTCCCCAGGGCTTTAAAAAAATCACTGAATAGGGTCCGTTTTAGATCCCCTGGCCTTCAGGAGAACCGCCTCCCCGGGGCTCTTTTAGTTCGAGAGGGGCCACATGGCTTCCCCTTGAGGAGCCACTGATGGCCCTGGAGACCACCACCCCACAGGGCCAGCTCCTGCTATGTCCCAGGGTGCCAACCCAGGGACATAGCTGTTTGCTCGGACTTGGTGGGAGCATTGACAGCTCCAAATAAATTCAATAACTTCAAATAAAGCTTTGACAGTTCCCACCAAGTCAGAGCAAACACTTCACTTTCTACAAGTGACTCAATTACACCAAAATTTTCAGAAAGGTAGGTCCTTGTCCAGAAAATGACCTTTTTTGTTTTGGTGTAAATCCATGCAGTAGTCTTAGAAAAATTAAAGAAAATCCAAATCTTCTCGGATATCTAAGGATGCGAAGGATTTGCGACCCTTCTCGATCTTGTGCTGAGATCTGATTGGCTGCCAACACTTCAACAAGGAAGCCATTGCACCATGGTGCAAGGTGCCTGCATTGGTGCTAGCCAGCTAAATGGCACTGGCTTAGGGGAAAAGGGACAAAGACAGGAATGTGAAGTATTCTTTTAAATACGTGCATTCCTGCCCTTTCCCTGTCATGCAGCACAGAAAGGTGACTTGCTGCACTGTGTGACGTGGCTGTAAATATGGCCTGAAGTCTAAACTACACAAACTTTAAAAATTCTAAAGCTATAGTTCAACCACCACCTTCAAATTATTATAAAGGTGGACCTCATAACACACTCTTCAACTTGCTAACCAGACAGCACTAACTATAACTAATCACTTTACCATGCACCATGTTCTCACAAATAATGATACTCTGCTGTACAACTAAGCTCCCCTGTTGTACATGCCACTGCACTATACAACACTCTGCTCCACTCTACGTTACTCCACTCTACAGTACGACTCACTATGCCACTCCACTGTATAATACCTTACTCCACTGTGCGCTATATCACTCCACTCTATTCAACTCCACTCTGTTCCACTCTATAATACTCCATTCTAAGATTCTACTCTCTAGGACACTCTCCCTCACTGTACTGTACTACTCTCCACTTTATGGCCCTCCAATCATTGGCACTCCACAATGTGATTTGGAATACCATTTTTATTCCGAAATAAAAACAGTTAGCATACAATGAAAAATCAAGTGTTTAGGTCAATTTATAGTTAGAAATATCTTATGTATTCTTCATTTACAAACCCAATTTAAAATACACAAATATTAAAAATTGTTATAACTATAATCATTTATGCACCACCATCGAATCACTACAAGCCGTGCACTTCCGACCATAGTCTTGTCACCTCACTTGATACACTACATTAACTTTAGCTCATGCCTTTTCCATGTACTGTTTTTACTCTTCTATACCACATCACCTATAGCATGTGAAATCATAGCATTTCTACAACCCTTATAACTTCTCAAATTACATTATTTGTCACAACACAGTGCATGGTAGAACGGGGAGTTACAGTTACTGTTGAGCTGAAAAGAGTATGTAGCAAGGTCTGCTATTTATAATAATTTGAAGATAGTGAATAAATTATATATAAAAGTTATAACTATAAGTTTAAAAATGTTAAAGTTTGTGCAGTTTTAAACTTGGTTTGTAAAGAGGAAATACATTTTCCTAAGTAGAACTAGGCTTTAAGTGTTGCTTTTTTCATGCATACATATGTGTTAATGTGTATATATATGCACTTAAATGTATCTGTGGTTTGAAAAATGCCTCCTTAAAGTAATAAATATAAAATTAAATCAATTTAAATATCACTTACCTGTCTCTCCCATCCCAGAGCTGAGAAACCCTTGGTCTGAGTCCAGTTTGCCAGCCCAGTGGTGCATTACCTGTCTCTCTGTGCGGGAGATATTGGTTTGGTGGTGCATGTTCTGCCACAATTTCCCATCATAAGTGCCACTCCGTCAGGCTGTACCCCTTGCTGGATCTGTCGCCTGATTCCGATATAAAGAGGATCTGTTGCTCTGCATAAACACCAACAAAGCCAGCTCCTACTCTGCAAAAAGTTTGAATGTGGTGGCACTGGCACACTTGTGCTTATGTCAGGGGTTTCAGCCACCTCCTCCTGTGGCCTTCTACTTGCCTCTGTTATACCTGGGGGGAGCGAGAGACAACGGGGTGACAACTATGTAGGGCAAAACAGACAGACCACTAGACCTCGGCAAAAAATTAAACATAAATGTACTAGGGCAGGTAATCTGTATTAAAAGTGAAAAAAAATATATAAAAAAATGGGATAGCTGGACAGAAAATGATAAATGGAACTTGATGGAATGAGGAACACGAGGGAACACAACTTTTTGGGACCATTCTTGAGGAATGCTTATGACCCAGATAGGGCACATGATGCAGGCTGAAAAATATTTATTGAAAAGCGTTAACCAAGTAGAGTCCTAAAAGTTATACTGTTTGCAATCATGTGCAAGGGAGATACTACTCACAACACATTCCTTTAAAATCCTCACAAAAGGAGAGATATGAAAAGAAAACTGAGTTGGTAGTATTCATCTCATGCACCTAAGTGGATCACTGTTAAAAAAAAAAAAGCCCCATAACTATGAGTTCTATATGATCCCTCCAAAGACCAATAAACATAGGTATTGGAGACCAAATAATGAAGCATGCCACTAATCAGTGGGTGAGAATTTTTCCTCCTTTTAATTAAAAATGTGAATATGTATCTAAAGTAGTTCATACTCATAGATATACTATGTCTGCTAAGAAAATACAATTCTCAAACAGATTCCCTCTCCAAAGGTGCCTAGTATCAATTTGTGTGAGATCATTCTTACTATAGCATACTTGGGTATTGCCTTAGTAAAAAAAAAAACATCACTGGACTCTTTGGATCGAGACCCATCCCAAGAACACAATTTTGGCTACAATTCTAGAAAATGTGGTAACCAAGCAGTTATCTGGTCATCTGCAAGCTCGCTCTCTTCTGGTAGATTTACAATCAGGCTTTCAACCTCGCCCTCTATGACATCTGTGATTGTTTTTCCTAAACTGCTGAATGAGGCCAGGCAGGTAAATGTTGCTTGATTGGCCAGCTGCCTTTGATACTATAGATCATCAGATTGACTGCATGTGGCCAGTTCTTCATGTTTTGTTTTGTCTTGATTTGAGTCACTTCTCTCTAATATAATTCCCATGTGGTGGTAGCTAGAGCTTGTGGTGTGGTGGTGAAACCTCAAGGATGTTTACATGAAGCCGCTGCATTGTGTGCTTTGGCACTGGTGATAGGATTCCACATTTAAGTTCAGTGAAGCGCTGCCTTGGTCTGGCAATATTGAAAATGACACAGAATACTTCCTGACACTAGAAGTTCATTTTACAGGTGTGGTTGCATAATGATTGGCTAACCCTCTCCAACGTCACCTGGACGACAGAAGTCATCAATTGAGGTATTTACAACAAAGTAAAAAAAATTGGTTGTGATCTGCTCTGTGAGTAAACACTTGTCTAATATGAATGTCAGGTTAGTAACCGTCATATTAGGTTGCTGGCCAAATTTATATTGCTTTTTCAGGAAGAAAAAGGAGCTATCATTGCAAAAGTTCTAGTGGAGGCAAGATTTGACTGCTGTGGCACCCAATTTATTGGCATTATTAAAAAGACCATGGGTCACCTACAAATGATCTACATGCTTGGCGATGACCAGTCTTTGATGGAAACGTATTAGACCTTCTCTTCACAAACTTCTCTAATTCCTGAAAATCAATAGGATTATATTTCAAACTCTTGTCTTAATTTTCAAAATTTTGCACAGAAGGAGAATGAGTCACTGTAAATGCAGGATAGTTGTTTAAATAACTAGTCGATCTTTGAAACTGAAGAACAAGGAGTGGTTGGTCTTTTCCCCAGTGACAAAGAATTCCAGAGGTTGCAACATTTTCATCACTGGGGTATTTGAATAGCCTTCACATAGGTTGTTAAAACGCAGAAAGACTTATTTAATTGAAGATTGAACACCCATTTGTTTAAATTTTTTCTGTCTGAATAGAACGTACTAGCAACTGAGCAACCCCAGGTTTCATGTGCCTTTTAAACAGACTTGACTTGGCCTGAATAAAAATAATGGTATTTTGAAATGTATGCATCTAGTAGAACACGTTTGATTAGTTGATGTGTTAAAGAAATATTGATCCAGGGGTCAGTAGTGACACAGTTATACATTTTCTTTGATTTAGGAACTTAATATTGGCCTCTGAGTTTCCAGAATTACATTTATATATTTTTTTGAATTATTGTGTGATTTATTGTTGTGTTGTGTTATAGTACTTTTAATTAAGTTGATAATAAAGATAACTAAACTGAATTATTATCGATTAAGTATATATTTGAGTTATAATTCAACATGTTGTATACAGAATATATCTGTTCTGTTAAAAAATCTATTGAGACTTTATCTAGATATTTGGGCCCTTATTCCGACCCTGGTGTTCTTGAGAAAGCAAGGGTCATGGTGACGGTCGGACCACCTCCAATGTAGTTCGTCCTCCACATTACTACGGTGGCAAAGTGCCACGGTCAGACTGCCGGTACCGCCATGTTTCCGCTGGCCAATGGCCTGGGGGTGCCGGTGTTCTCAATTTGCCAGGACAGTGCTGCAAGCAGCGCTGCCCTGGGAATGACGACCCCTCTCTCCGCCAGCGTTTACATGCCGGTTGCACCACATTTAAATGCTGGCAGAGACAGGGTGCAGGGGGACCCATGGGGGCTCCTGCACTGGTCACCCCTGTTGTGCTTTTCACTCTCTGCTTTGCAGTGAGTGAAAAGAAAGACGGCAGCTGGTGCACCCTATGAACCCAAAATTGCCGTCGGCTCAATTATAAACCGGGATCAATGTTGTGCGCTGTTTCCCGCTGACCCAGTGGGCAACTCTTAATTCGGGCCACAGGAAGGTCACCGCACTGGCGGTGACCTGACTGTGGGACTTCAGCGGATGGGCTTTGCCATCCGCTGAAGTAAAAATGAGGGCCTTGGTGTTCCGCTGTTAGTCAGTTTTGTTTGATTAGTCATCTTGAAAGAACTGAAGTTAACGTTTGAACTCGTCCTCATCAAAGTCTTATTGGTGTTTGTTATCATGAAGGAAATAAGAAAGAGGAAGAATGCAGGGATTTTTATCGGCTGTTGTATAGAAGGATAATAAAAAATGCAGAGAAATAGATAGAACATTCTGAGAATAGACAGCTAGAGACAATCCCCAATAGTCAGAGAAAAGCCCTTGAAAAGTCCATGGAGAAGGTGTGTGGTTTTGTGCCTTTGTCTTCCAGTCATCTGTACCCTTCATCTGTCTGGCCCTTGTGATCCTTGCACATCCAAGCCCTTCTCTTCCCTTCAATGTGTTCACCTATCCCGTGTGTTCCCTCACTTTCCTGGCCATTGCAGGTAGAAGAAGCAATATGACACAGTCTTATGAAGGCAGAATGTGTGCATTAAGATTTCCCCACACCAAGACAACATAAATCAGTGTATACTCAGGACACCCTACGCCAAAATGGTGGTATATGTCCTCTTTGTGTCCTGCATGTACTTTCTCTTATTCCGCTGATGAAGGCATTGACTTGTTTACTAGACAAGAGGAGGTATCTATCACTATTACTGAAGCCAACAATATGATAATATCAAAACTCTGAAGAGACCTCACCTTATTTCCATCCTAAAGGTGAATTCCCACGGCTCAAGAGCCACATCTTTGTTTGTATAGGGACTACCTGTCCCATGGAGCATCAGGGCAGAAGGTGGATCCCTGCAGTGTTGTCCAGCAGCATCTGGTGGGTCAAATGTACTATAAAAGCACCTGCAAAGTCCTGCAGCGGGGGAGCCGCATCTTTGTTTGGATAGGGACAGCCTGTCCCAGGCAACATCAGAGCTGGAAGTAGAGCCCTGCAACATCCAGCAGCACCTGGTGGGCCCAAAGCACTACAAACGTGCCTCCAAAGTCCCACGGTGTGGGAGCCACATCTTTGTTTGTTTAGAGACTGCTTGTCTCAGCAAGGATCAAGGCAGGAGCCAGAGCCCTGCAACTTGTCCAGCACATGATGGGCCAAAAGTGCTATAAAAGTGCCTGCAAAGTTCTGCAGCATGGGATGGATGCAGACGTGTCTGGGATGTGCCAAGGCAAAGTCCAGGCCAAGGGAGGGCCGGTCTGCACCCGTCCACGGCCAGACATGGTGGAGCTGGGCCACCCTTCTGAAACAGATTATCCTATCCCTGCTCCAACTTGGTGAGATACCATCCTTTTCTTGCCTTACTCTGCAGTATGGGCAAGCGCAAAGCAGTTGGATGCTCTGCCCCACCACAAAAGCCCACTATCATTGATACTATGTTGGAGCGAGTTATTGTGGTTGTCCCCAAAGAAATTGATTTGACAGTACCCAGGTTGTCGCTGGGGCAGGCAAACAGTCTTGGGGAAGCGGCAGATTGCTCTGAGTTAACTGTCATTGGTAGCCTGATAGACGAGGATGCCTCAAGAGACAGTAGAGCACCAACAGTCCGTCGCATTCCACAGACCCGTGCATGGTACCACTCCCTTCACAGCTAGTAGGAGCCCTTCTTTCTTACCTCCGAGGTCCAAAAGCATTGTATCCATTGGGTGAAATTGCAGCCAAAGTCTGCTGGCCATGGAAAGGAGATAACTCGTGATCTGGAGGAAATGTTCAGGTAGCTTGAGGCAATCATAGAAGCTTAATTAAGCCCCATCAGAGCCCGTCTGAATTTAAGAAAATCACGCCTAGTATCTTTAAATAAATCCCAGTATTACCAATCTAACAGGGAGATAATATAATCCAACACTCTAAACCAGACTGTATTTGGGGATATGCACCAAAAGAGTTTGGGGCAAAACCTGGAAAATCTAAAGTTCTGTCACAGGCTTCATTGCGTAAGTCATGACCCATTCATGAAGTCAGGGATTACTCAGGCGCCAAATGTGGAAAAGATGGTGCTTGACATATTCTGACCACTCTCGCTCAGCAACAAATTATTGTGACACCCGCTATTCCTACTAGACACCACTAACAAGGGGTTGAGGCCTCTTCTACTCAAAATTGTAGGCAGCCATGTGCCTCTGTTCACAGTCTTCATCTTTCACCCGGTTCTACCCCTTTTGTGGCTATCCTGACTAACATCCTCCCCTGACTCCGACAGTGGTGGAAACCATGTACGAACCTGTTTGCAAAACTAAATATTGGTGCTTGTTTAAGGGGGAAGTGAGTGGATATGACTGTGATAATATTATCATGGCCTGACAAGTGGACTGGTTAGGACCAGACCAAAAATTATTTGAATGGGACTGCATTGTGTTAGATTTTAGACGACTTGAAATAGATAGATGATTTATTTAGCCAAGTACTTCTGAGGGAGTGCATGGTTTGGGTATTCAGGTGCCCCCATTAGGCTATTTCTAGCCCCTGCCTTTGTGAAATGGATTCCGGATCGCAGACGTGCGTGTCTCCAACATATGGGCTGGATAGACCCTTCTTATAGAGGTCTAGTAGCCCCACTGGTGTTGAGGAATAGTTTACAGCCTTTGGAAGATTTGGAGTGTAATGATTGACTTCATTCTGTACCTGGGAGCCCCTTGCAGAGCTTGGACAGGCCCAAATCTGGTGGTGTGGCCTCTGTGGCAAAGGATTGTGATAAACAACAAGTTCTCAAAAAAAAATGTTGCTGGGCATTGCCAGGCTAGGCAACAAAAGAGAGAATGATGCCTGGTTAGAAAAAAATTGAGAGTATCATTTTGTGGGTTTGCAAAAGACCTGGGACCCGGATAATCCTTTTTACTTAGATGGGTACATCTCCTTTTCCTCACTTGAAAAACCTTCACTTGTAGGCAGAGCAAAGGGTGGTTTGCTTACATTGAAATCCTTCTGCATATGGTGTACCCCTACACAGGTCGTTTATGGTCATAGCAACCCATTGACTGTTAAATTAGACTTTGATGGCTTATCTAGCATTTTGTTTTTACATTTTTATGATTCCTTTGCTAGGGAACCCCCCACAGAACACCTATGTGTTTTATGGTCTTTTTTACAAGCTCTAGAGGAAAAAATTACTTTATTTGAGTATTTTAATGGGTGATTTTAACTTACAGCGTTGCCCCTTGAGCTCGTATGTTACTGAAAGCTCCAATTAAATAGTCTTTAAACAGGGCAGGCACTTCGAATACTGCTGAGGGAAGAATGCTTGATGATGTCTTGAACTTGGTAGCTACAAGATAGGGTCTGGAAGGGCCTATTGTCCATACTTTTAAGGTCTTGATGATGTCTTGAACTTGGTAGCTACAAGAGAGGGTCTGGAAGGGCCTATTGTCCATACTTTTAAGGGCAGAGGGACCACCATGGTTATTGATTATTTGTTTCAGCCTACCTAGTGCAATTTTTACATAGTTTTGAAGTTCAGTGGTCTGAATTTAGTGTCCATAACCCCATAATCTTATATTTGGATTGGGGAAGATCAAATGCTGTGATTAAAAATGTTGGTCCTACCAATAGTGAGATTGTACCACATGACTAGGAGCGTAAGCTAAAGTGGAGCAAGGCCCCACATGACACTTTCCTTAACTCTCTACAATACCGATTTTCAGTAGTGTTTGAATGTCTCTGGCAACAATGAGTTACTTTTTTAGTGCATATAGAAGAATTAGTGAGTAGATTAATAATAATTTTAGGGCTACAAGTAGTTGAGGGTCTTGCATAGGTGGGAGGTGGTTTGACTCTAACTGCTCAAAAGTCCACCAAAATCTGAGAATAGCTCTAAAGAAGATTCCCAGAGACAAGGCAGAGATAGCAAGGAGATGAAAGGATTATAAGCATGCTATGTTAATCTGTAACAAAGAGATTAGGGAGAAAGCTTTGGAGTACCTTTTGGATCCCCTTATTTTAAGTAATAGTGCAACATTTTGGGAAATTATTAACCACCCCTTTTTTCTGGAGCACCAAACAGGGTGGTAGCCTGCACAATCCTCACAGAAGCATGGGTAAAGCATTTTTCTGAGATTTATGGTAGGCTAGAGGAGACTGTGCCCATGCAGTCTCTAGGAGTACTCAGGGAGGATGCTGCCACTGGTTTTACAGAGGAGGAGGTTCGGACTGCCATAAAAGCTATGCCTAAGAACAAGGTCCTAGGGCCAGATGGGGTCCCTGCTGGTTTATTTAAATATGACCCTCTGGTCTGGGCAAAAGGTTTGACACATGTATTCAGTGCTGCATGGAAGAAGGGTCCCCTTGCTTCATGGCGATATTTGGTTATCATGCCCATGTTTAAAAAGGGAGACAGGTCTGACCTTAGGGGCTATAGGCTGCTTTCCCTTATCGATTCAACTGTTAAGGTTTTGGGAAGGGTGATATTGGTCGGATTGTTAAATTGGTTGCAGCAAAGAAATGTGATCTCTTGTCTGCAGCATGGGTTTAGGCAGGGGAAAGTTAGACTCAAGCAGTGCCTTAACTGTCATTTGATCATTGGAAAATATACAGTTGCCAAAAAAGGATGGATACACCCAGCCTTTATGGACTTGTCATCGGCCTTGGCCCATGCTAACGGAGCAAAATTATGGTTGTTGCTTATTAACTCAGGGTTCAACCATAATATTGTTAGTTTTTTACACAACTTTCACAGGATCTAACAGCTACAGTTAGATTCAATAAAAATGGGTCCCTGACATCATCAATAAAAATACATAAAGGAGTGAGGCAGGGTTGTATTTTGACTCCGCTATTGTTTACCCTGTGCATTAATCATTTGGGTATATCCTTGTGTACGGCTACTAAGGGCATTCCCCGGGCGCGGTCACAGTCTACGAAGCACTTGTATAGGCTAACGATACAGTCCTGTTAGTGAGAACAGCTGTGGGCCTCCAACAACTTCTTAATTCCTTTACTGAATTAATGGCTTCCCTGACATGGATACAAACTATTCTAAATCCAATACAATGGTTATTGGTCAAAAGAATAAATCACAGAGGAACATTTATGGGATGACTCAGGAAGTGACCAGAGTTACCACGTTTCCATACCTACGGGTCATTTTCATTAAAGTCTCTCTAGAGAAACTGGGGTGTGCAGCTCTATTTGGGGCACCTGATAGTGTCAACAAAAAAGATTTGCCCTACAATGCAAAAACTATTTATGACAAGAGCTAAAAACAAGAGAGAAGAAAAGGAACTCCAAAAACCCATGGTCACGGCACACATACTTCTAAAATAAGGTACAATTATGGAGCCCTACCTGAGTGTGGTGATATCAGCCCACATGGCTTCCTTCTATCGCGTTTTAGACTGAACCTTTTGCGCTGGCTTTCAGTGGAACCTCAGAGTTACCATAATGTGAAAGAGCAGGGGCCACGTTCCTGTGACAACTTATCGACCCAAGATACAATTCATTTGATCTTTTTTGTGACCATTATGGTATTTTGAAACAGCGTTATATTTTACCTTTACTTAGATGAAAAGGATTTTGGCAGGTAAAACCTGCCTTGATTTAGCTTTGAATGTTGTAGCTCCCTGTAGTTTATTTTAATGTGGCCATTTTTCTGTTGGGTGCTCTTAAAATCAGGAAAACAATTCCTGCACTGTTTAAAGCATTTGATGGCCTTTTTGGTCTTTTTTATCATATTTTAATTAAAGAGGATGTGTATTTATAGAAATTAGTTTTACTGTGTCTGTTCTTTTTATGTGATGTGCTTTTATGGTTTATTTTAAGTGAAAAATGTATTTTGGATTGAGGCATAGCACCCTGTGCACACCACATTCTGCTATGTCCCAAGGGAATCTATTCCACAACACCTTCTACAGACAGAGTGAATGAGATTCTTAATTCATATCAAATTGCTGTTGTCAACGCAATGTACATGAATCCTGGAAATGATGATGTCTAAATGTCTTTACGTTCTTAACCTCATTATTTGGCAAATTTCTCATAAATTCTGCACAGATGTGTGAAAAATCACAAACGATCATACTAAAAGGCGGTAGCTGTCTGTTTACAAACTATGTGCTGTCATTAAAGCAAGTGTTTTCTACAATTTCAGCTAAAACTTACTTTAAAACAGAAACTTTCATTTTTTAGCACCCACCTTATACAACCTCTACCCATTTGGTGTGAAATTTTCAAACAAAACTCAATTACAGTTTGTAGCCACAATAGATTGTTCATGTCACAACTAATGTGGCCCAGCACCTCCTTCCCCACAGCTCTCTACCTTCATGTATTGACATTTCCTTGCGCATTCTGGCCACACAGCATGGTTTTCAGGCAGACTCTGCATTAAGTCCCCCAACTGTGCTAGGAGCTTCATGGATTATAGCAAATATTTCAATTGTGGCATCTGAAACATCCCATACAAGGTCATCAATGATGCATTTAATGGGTGGAAGTTTAGGGGTAGTTATTTTTGTTTTTCCACTTAAATAAAATGTTCCCTTGACCAAAGCTATCTAGTGGAATGTCTATTTTTTTAATAACTTTATTTTCACACATGCATTGCAGCCACACATGGATAGATGCAGGCTTATATGCCCTTGTAACACCAATTTATGTCATGGATGCCTGCAAAATGCCAAGATTTAACACTGCTATGATACAGTGAGCATTATCAAGGATGAGCATCATCATAACTTAAAAGCAAACAAAATTATAAGAATTCCCATAATTTTGCCAGGTCCAGCATTTGATGCCTAAACTATGACACCGTAATGGCATTATAATACATGTGATTCTGTAATTCCTGTACAAATGGAAGTCTCCAATTTCGTTATAATCAATGACTAGTAACACACCCAGTCTCCAATTATAATGAAAAGACGCCAGAACCTGACTATTATAAGTTGTTACAGTTGAGCATTGACGTCACAATGAGTACTGTCAGAGAAAACTGCTGAGGTGAAAAGGAGGTCGGGTCATGGAGCAGCTGTTTGAAGCAACCAAAAACAGAACATTGCTTTTCTTTCTTCTGCTGTATTTGTAATAGCTTACAGTGACAAGCAGAGAGAATATGTTTATTTTTTCACTCCTTGGCGAAAAGCTAGAATGTTTCTGCATGTTTTTACACATTCCGAGCTACTGCATCTTTTTTAAAACAAAAAAAACAAGACTTGTATTGAACTGTTTCTAATATCTGTTTGCAACAAATATCCAACAGCTTTTTGACGTGTTTAGTTCTGCCCTGGAGGTTTTATTTTTATTCTTCATGTTTGCAAACATGCTCGCTCTTTCATATGAAAGAGCTATGCACCAAGGTTTTAAGTGGTTTGTGGAAAAGGCAATGGTGGTGCCCGTGTATTAAATGGGATAAAGAACTCCTTGACATACATGATAAGGACAATACAAGTCACTTCAGAGTTCCATAACCTTCGAAAGGACTTGCAATATCCTTATAATGTACAGCAGAGGTTATTTATCACTTATATCACTATTATGGTATGGTCACCATTATATCAAGAGTAAGCACAGCACATCAGTAAACTCGTGTATACACAGTCATGCATGTCAGATCTGGCCCTTTTTGCAGGGTTATCCCCAAACATTTAGCTTTTTCCTCTTACTTTTCCTGACTTGTTTTGGTTGACTGTAGGACTCTGGGCAATTTACCACTGCTAACCAGTGCTAACGTGCATATGCTCTCTGTCTAAAATGTATTGGTAATTGGTTCATTCATGATTGGCATATTTGATTTACTAGTAATTTCCTAATATAGTGCACTAAGGGCCAGATGTAGGTAGGTGGCAAATTGCGAGTTGCAATTTGCGAGTCCTTCCGACTCGCAAATTGCAACTCGCAATTTGCAATGCAGAACGGTGTCTCAGACACCGTCTACGACTCGCTATGGGGTCGCAAAGACCCACCTCATTAATATTAATGAGGTGGGTCGCAATTTGCGACCCCATAGAGAGTGAGGGCACTCACGGGGATGGTGGCCTGCTGGGAACAGCAGACCACCATGTCCGTGACTGCTTTTAAATAAAGCAGTCTTTTTTTTTCAAAGTGCAACCCGTTTTCCTTAAAGGAAAATGAGCTGCACTTTGAAGAAAAAAAACGAAACCTTTAGTTTCGGTCTTTTTCAGGGCAGGTAGTGGTCCATTGGACCACTGCCTGCCCTGAAAAATTATTTTTTGGGCCAGACACAAAGGGGAAGGGGTCCCATGGGGACCCCTTCCCGTTTGCACCTGGGTTACCATCTACTTCAAGTGGATGGTAACTGTGTGAAAATGCATACCATTGCGAGTCGCAAATAGGAAGGGAACACCCCTTCCTATTTGCGAGTCGGAAATGCATTTTGCGAGTCGGTTCCGACTCGCAAAATGCATTTCTACATAGCAAAGTGGCTTTAGCGACTCGCAAACGGCGATTTTCGCCGTTTGCGACTCGCTAACACTTTGCTACATCTGGCCCTAAGTGTGCCCAGGGCCAGCAAATCAAATGCTACTTGTGGGCCTGCAGCACTGATTGTGCCACCCACATGTGCCAGACCTGCCATTTTACTGCATATGTGTGCAGTTTCACCCTGCCCTTCCAACCTGACAAGTGCACCCACTTGTCAGGCCCAAACCTTCCCTTTTACTACATGTAGGTCACCATTAAGGTAGACCCAAGGCAGCCACATGAGCAGGGTGCAGTGTACTTAAAAGAAAGGTAGGACACATACTTTTGTGTTTTACAAGTGAAATCCTGCTAAATGTGTTTTTCACTCTTACAAGGACTATCTCTCCCATAGGGTAACATGGGGATTGCCTTGAAATGTATTTTAAGTGTAATTTCCCATTGGGGCAGATAGAGATTTGGAGTTTGGGGTCTCTTGACTCACAATTTAAAAATACATCTGATGGAGAAGCTGTTTAGACAGTGGGCATTTTCTTCCTTAACCATTCTGTGCCTCTGCCTGTCTGCAGAATATGTGTGGGTCAGGATGACAGTTGGGCTGTTTGTGTATCAACACTAGACAGTCACACAAAGGGAGCTAAGGTGTGCCCTGCATATGCTGATGGCCTACCACCAGGCTGATGGGTCTTCCTGAGCTTGAGTGGTGGGAGGAGCTGACATTTGCACCTGAATAGGGCTGTGCCTGTCCTCAGACAAAGCAGTTAGCAAACCCCTGTAGTCCTTCTGAGACTAGGGCAGGGAAAAGCAGGGTCCTGTGCACTACAAAAACTTCTCTTTGAAGTTTGCCTACTTCAAAGACAGAAATGGGTATAAGTAGTGGACCTCTGACACTGCAGAGCTAGAATCCTTCAGGACTGAGGACATTCTGCCAGGAAGAAGAGCCGGATGCTGTAGGAAGGACTGGGTCTCTGCCTGTTGCTTTCCTGTGCTGGCCTGCTGCTTGATGCTTCGGTCCAGGGAGTGAACAGACGGAACTTTGCTTTCTGCATCCTGCTTCCAAAGGTTCTCCAAGGGTTTGGACTCAACTTGCCTCCTTTAAAGAAGTCTCAGGGACATCAAAGACTTCATCTGCCAGCACCTGGACCCTCTTGCTAAGATCCCGACTTACCAAGTGGTGCCAAATACAGGGAGTGAGTTCTGTTGTAACCAAGAAGAAACAAGCACATTGACTCCATGGCAACTTTGGAACCCACGCCGATGTCTGACTCTGCACCGCTGCCTGCACCAGAGCTGTGGTCCCCACTGAGTGCAATGACCGTGACTGACGCCGCAGGCCTGACGCTACCACAGCACCACGAAAGTTCCACCACAGCATGAGTCCCGAGTGCCGTGTCACTGATGCCCCTGACACCTGACTCCACTGCAGCACCCGTGGCCCATGGTGTGATTGTAATACCACAAAGTCAACGCCTCACATCTTGACCTGCTGGATTCATCGACCCCGCCGGGTTGTAAGGAACCGACGCCTCACCACCGATGCTGCATCACCTCCCCTGCAACCGTAAAGGCCCGATGCCTCATCTTCCCTGCCTAACGGTAAGGAACTGATACCTCACCTCCCCTTTTAGCAGTAAGAAACAGACACCGCACCGGATCCAGCGATGCCTCACCTCCCCGACGCCATGCAACTTCTTTGTTTTTTCATCTTTTTCAAAGGTACTGTACCTGGGGTCTGTGCAACTCCGTGACTAGCCCACGCTCCCTCACAAGTGGCATCCAACTGTTGGGAATGACTCCATCAAGACACCTTGATAGACCCAGTTAAAGCTATTGTGTTTCTAAGCACTATGCTAAGATTTAACCATTGAAAATTTGTATCTTTACTTGTGTATGTTGGATTTAGTCTTGTTTTCCTCAGATAAATATTGGCTATTTTTCTTGTGGGGTACTTTTGTGGTGTTTTCACTGTATTACTATGTGGGTGTTTGTATAAATACTTTACACATTGCCTCTGAGATAAGCCTGCCTGCTCATGCTACCAAGGGGGTAAGAAGGGGGTATCGTAGCTGTGTGCCTCCCTTACCCTGACTAGAGAGTGGGTCCCTACTTGTACAGGGTGCAAACTACTGCCAACTAGAAACCCCATTTCTAACAGTGCACAGCAAGCCTGTGCAAAAGTGTAACATTTAGCTCCATGAAGTTTGATGAAAATGATGTGAAATCTCTTACAAATGATTTGAGGAGAAAGTGCCTCAAGTTAGACAATTTCTGCTCTGCAAGACATTTTCTGCCCTAACCAGTCTCCTGTGGAACAAAGTTGTGCAACATTTTGAGGTTATAAAATTCTCAAAATATTGTGGATTTTCCATAGTGTGAGCGCCCAAATTTCACAAGCATAATGACATTTTTCCAAAGGTCTAGTGCAAGCATGTATGCACACATAGAAGCACACAAAGACATGCACATTCACAGAGATACACACCACTGCAACTTTCAAGACTTGTGTTTTAAAGCTTGCCTTGTGCTGTCCAGCAGGTCCAGTTCCATTCAGGCTTTCCAATCAATCCTCGATTTTCACCAGTTCTGGGCCCAGTGGCATGGACATGGTATAGCTCTGTTATGCTATCAAGTTTAGGACACTACTTCCAAACATCTGCGTTTTGGTTTCCCACGTTAAAGGCAACTCTTTCTGCAGCCGCTATGCATTAACACAATACTGAGTCTAATGTAATGTAACGTGGATTTGTAGAGCACTAAACATGTCACCTGTGAGCATGTGGTAGAAGCATGCACATCCACAATATAGTAACTTTTCAGTAGAAAAATAACAAAGGCAGAAAATCTCAAAGAGCATGGCAAGGTGATGAATCAGAATTAAAGAGCAGTTAAAGAGCAGTGGAAGAAACTTTGTGATACTGAATAACCTGAAAAACGCTTGGCAAGGGGCGAAAATGTAAGCAAAGGGACAATATTCCTGACGAAAGATACAAATTATATTATTTCATTGTGACTTAGTGAATGTCTTACGTGGTTATTTCCAGAAAATAAGAGGGAAGTAGGAACAGGAAATTCAGTGGCCATATTGCCTTAGAAGGATTTCATATTAGTGAAAGTTTGCATTGCTCTTTTGGTTTTGTCCAGAGAACTGGCAGAATGAAAGTATTTGTTGTGGCTGTTTCTGGTATTGTTGATTCCCCTCACCCACTTCATTCTCCAGGGCGCCAAAGCAACTGTCAAAGCAGTACCAGGACGTTCTGGGCCTAGGAAAATGCCCCTGCGTGTAATGCAAGAAGTGATGCCGAGAGGTATCATGCAGGCAATGAGCACCAATTGGAAGGCCCATGACAGGCTGTAGGTTCCCAATCCAAACTGAATCTGCTCCTAGCCAAGTGTTATGCCGAGCCCCGACATATGCTGACAATGGATCACGAACTGTTAAGCACACTGGGAGTGTAGGGTCTGCCATGACAGTGAAAGTGGTGCATTTATGTAAAGTGCTCAGCTGGAATCATCCATCCCCGATTCTAGGTGCTGCCTCTCTCATTATTTCTCCACCCAGTAAAAAAGGTTCATGTCTGCCCATCAGATATGCACAGTGTTAGAAATGGGGTTTTTGGTTGGCAGTCAGGTTACCTCCTGTCCAAGCAAAAGCCCTCACTCTAGTCAGGGTAAGTCACACACTATCCAAGATTATCCTGTGCCCACCCTCTGGTAGCTTGGCACGAGCAGTCAGGCTTAACTTAGAAGGCAATGTGTAAAGTATTTGTGCAATAAATCATACAATACCACCATATAGCACCACAAAACTACACCACACAGTGTTTAGAAAAATATATAATATTTATCAGGATAATTGTAGGTCAAAAAGAATAAAGTTGCAATGGAAAATTGTAGAAATATCACAGGGAAGTGATATAAAGTGTCTTAAGTCTTTAGAATGCAATACAGTGTCTTTCAAGCACAAAGTACCTGGTTTCTGGTGGAAAATCTCCTCAGAGGGCCACAGGAGAAGAGATGCGTGGAAAAAAGGGGTGTGTGCGTCGATTTCTCCTCAGCACACACAGACTTGCGTCGGTCTTTTCCACGCGGGGAAGTCGGGCGTCGTTTTCCGGCGCGCAGACAGTCTCTTTTTGTGGATCGCGGGGATTACCAGATGTCCCGGGTCTGTGCGTGGATTCTCCTGCTTGTTTTCCGGCTGCGCGTCGTTCTGCGGGGCTGCGCGTCGAAGTTTCGATCTCACGGTAGGCGTCGCGTCGATTTCTCCTTGGAAGTCGGGCGGCGTTGTCCTTGCGAGGCCGTGCGTCGAAAGTTTGGTCTCACGGCAGGCGTCGCGTCGATTTCTCCTTGGAAGTCAGGCGGCGTTGTCCTTGCGAGGCCGTGCGTCAAAGTTTCGCACTCACGGTGGGCGTCGCGTCGATTTCTCCTGGAAAGTCGAGCGGCTTTGTCCTTGCGAGGTTGTGCGTCGAAGTCTCGATCGTCCCGAGGGCGTCGCGTCGATCAGCGTCGGTGCGCGGCGTTTTTCTCGCCGCGAAACAAGCTGTGCGTCGAAATTTTCGGCGCACGGAGCGTCCAAGTGAAAGGAAGAAGTCTTTTTGGTCCTGAGACTTCAAGGAACAGGAGGCAAGCTCTATCCAAGCCCTTGGAGAGCACTTTCACAGCCAGACAAGAGTTCAGCAAGGCAGCAGGGCAACAGCAAGACAGCAGTCCTTTGTAGAAAGCAGACAGGTGAGTCCTTTGAGCAGCCAGGCAGTTCTTCTTGGCAGGATGTAGTTTCTGGTTCCGGTTTCTTCTCCAGCAAGTGTCTGATGAGGTAGGGCAGAGGCCCTGTTTTATACCCAAATGTGCCTTTGAAGTGGGGGAGACTTCAAAGAGAGGCTAAGAAGTGCACCAGGTCCCCTTTCAGTTCAATCCTGTCTGCCAGGGTCCCAGTAGGGGGTGTGGCAGTCCTTTGTGTGAGGGCAGGCCCTCCACCCTCCCAGCCCAGGAAGACCCATTCAAAATGCAGATGTATGCAAGTGAGGCTGAGTACCCTGTGTTTGGGGTGTGTCTGAGTGAATGCACAAGGAGCTGTCAACTAAACCTAGCCAGACGTGGATTGTAAGGCACAGAAGGATTTAAGTGCAAAGAAATGCTCACTTTCTAAAAGTGGCATTTCTAGAATAGTAATATTAAATCCGACTTCACCAGTCAGTAGGATTTTGTATTACCATTCTGGCCATACTAAATATGACCTCCCTGCTCCTTTCAGATCAGCAGCTGCCACTTCAACAGTGTATGAGGGCAGCCCCAATGTTAGCCTATGAAGGGAGCAGGTCTCCCAGTAGTGCAAAAACGAATTTAGGAGTTTTACACTACCAGGACATATAACTACACAGGTACATGTCCTGCCTTTTACCTACACAGCACCCTGCTCTAGGGGATACCCAGGGCACACATTAAGGGTGACTTATATGCAGAAAAAGGGGAGTTCTAGGCTTGGCAAGTACTTTTAAATGCCAAGTCGAGGTGGCAGTGAAACTGCCCACCCAGGCCTAGCAATGGTAGGCCTGAGACAAGGAAAAGGGGCTACTTAAGTGGGTGGCACAATCCGTGCTGCAGGTCCACTAGTAGCATTTAATCTATATGCCCTGGGCACCTGGAGTGCACATGACTGGGGACTTATAAGTAGATTAAATAGTTCAAACAGGTATGATCCAAAGTTACCATGTTTACAGAGAGAGAGCATATACACTTTATCACTGGTTAGCAGTGGTAAAGTGCGCAGAGTCTAAAAACCAGCAAAACAGTATCCAAAACGAGGAGGGAGGCAGGCAAAAAGTTAGGGGTGACTACCCTAAGGCTGTCAGGTCTAACATGTGTCCCCCCCAGCTGAAAGTGGGGAGAGCTACCCGACCTCCTTGGAGCTCTCATCGCTAAGGCGGAAGTACCTGGAGAGACCATCAGCATTGGCGTGGTCAACCCCTGGGCGATGTTCCACCGTAAAGTCCATCCCCTGTAGGGAAATGGACCACCTCAGAAGTTTTGGATTCTCACCCCTCATCTGCATGAGCCATCTGAGGGGTCTGTGGTCTGTCTGAACTAGGAAGTGAGTCCCAAACAGGTAGGGCCTCAGCTTCTTCAGGGCCCAGACCACAGCAAAAGCTTCTCTTTCAATAGCACTCCACCTCTGTTCCCGTGGTAATAGCCTTCTGCTAATAAAGACTACCGGTTGATCTTGGCCCTCCTCATTTAGCTGTGCTAGGACTGCCCCTATGCCATGCTCTGAAGCGTCTGTCTGCACAATAAATTCCTGGGAGTAGTCAGGGGCCTTGAGCACGGGGGCCGTGCACATGGCTTCCTTTAGGGCGTCAAAGGCTTTCTGACAAGCCTCTGTCCAATTCACCAACCTAGGTTGCTTCTTGGACGTGAGTTCTGTCAAGGGGGACACAATGGTACCATAGCCCTTGACAAACCTGCGGTAGTATCCGGTGAGGCCTAAAAAGGCTCTCACCTCAGTCTGGGTTCGAGGTGGTTGCCAGGCCTTGATAGTTTCGATCTTGGCCTGGAGTGGCTGCACCTTGCCACCACCTACTAGGTGTCCCAAGTACACCACGGAACCCTGCCCAATCTGGCACTTACTAGCCTTGATGGTCAGGCCTGCCTGTTGCAGGGCCTGAAGCACCTCCTTGAGGTGGAGCAGGTGTTCCTCCCAGCTGGAACTGTAGACAGCTATGTCATCCAGGTAGGCTGCACAGAAGGCATCCTTGCCAGCCAGGACCCCGTTAACCAACCGTTGGAAGGTAGCAGGGGCATTTTTTAATCCAAACGGCATCACTCGGAACTGGTAATGGCCGTCAGGGGTGGAAAAGGCGGACCTTTCCTTAGCCCCCTCAGTCAGGGCGATCTGCCAGTACCCTGAAGTAAGATCAAACGTACTCAGGAACTTGGCAGCGCCTAGCCTGTCCACGAGCTCATCAGCTCGGGGGATGGGGTGAGCATCAGTCCGGGTGACTGAGTTGAGACCCCGGTAGTCCACACAGAACCGGAGCTCTGGCTTCGCACCTGGGGCAGTAGCCTTAGGGACCAATACCACTGGGCTGGCCCAGGGACTACTGGATTTCTCAATGACCCCTAGAGTCAACATCTTGGAGACCTCCTCCTTGATGCTGGCCTTCACCTTATCCGACAACCTGTAAATTTTGTTTTTCACAGGGAGACTGTCACCGGTGTCAATATCATGAACACAGAGGTGGGTCAGCCCAGGAGTAAGGGAGAACAGGGGGGAGAACTGCTCCAACAGCTCATAACAGTCTCCTTTCTGATTTAGAGTCAGGGTGCCAGACAGAATGACCCCGCTTACTGACCCATCACCTTCTTGGGCAGAGAGGAGGTCGGGGAGAGGTTCACTCTCCTCTTCCGTTCCTTCATCTGTGATCAGAAGCATGTTGATCTCCGACCTCTCACAATGAGCTTTTAGTCGGTTCACATGGAGCACCCTTAGGGGATTCCTAGGGGTTTTGAGGTCCACTAGGTAAGTGGCCTCCCCTTTCCGCTCCTTTATTTCAAATGGGCCAGACCAGCGGTCCTGGAGAGCTCTGGGCTCTACTGGCTCCATTACCCACACTTTGTCTCCAGGTTGAAACTCTACCAGGGTGGCCTTCTGGTCATACCATTGTTTCATCACCTCTTGACTGGCCTCAAGGTTATCTTGGGCTTCTTTCCAGAAGCGGGTCATCTGGTTGCGGAGGGCCAACATATAGCTGACCACATCCTGAGGGGGTGCCTTTGGAGCTTTCTCCAATCCCTCCTGGACAATGCTTAAGGGTCCCCTGACAGGGTACCCATAGAGAAGTTCAAAGGGACTGAACCCTACCCCTCTCTGGGGGACCTCTCTGTAAGCAAAGAGAAGGCATGGTAAGAGGACGTCCCACTTACGCCTCATGGCCTCAGGAAGGCCACCAATCATGCCTTTCAGGGTCTTGTTGAATCTCTCCACAAGACCGTTCGTCTGGGGGTGATAGGGTGTGGTGAACTTGTAAGTTACACCACACGCATCCCACAGCGACTTCATGTATGCGGACATGAAGTTAGTGCCTCTGTCAGACACTATTTCCTTGGGGAACCCCACACGGGTAAATATCCCCATCAGGGTTCTGGCCACCACCGGTGCAGTTACTGTCCTTAGAGGGATTGCCTCTGGGTAACGGGTGGCATGGTCCACCAAAACCAAGATGAACCTGTTGCCTAAGGCAGTTTTGGGGTCCAAGGGGCCAACAATGTCGATGCCCACCCTTTCAAAGGGGGTGCCAACGACAGGAAGTGGAATCAGGGGGGTTTTAACCCTTTTTCCTGCTTTACCACTGGCCTGGCAGGTAGGACAGGATCTGCAGAACTTGTCTGAGTGTGTCCTCATTTTGGGCCAATAAAAGTGGGTGACAAGCCTGTTAAAGGTCTTGCCCTGCCCCAAATGTCCTGCCAGGGGAATGTCGTGAGCCAGACCCAGTAGGAAGGTTCGGTAACATTGGGGGACCACCAGCACACGTGCTGCCCCAATGCCCGGAACCTTAGGCTCACTGTAAAGGAGATCATTCTCCCAATATAGGTGGTGATCGCCAGAGGCGTCGCCGGCTGCCTGGTTTGAGGCTTGTTTCCTCAAACCTTCTAGAGTGGGACATTCTTTCTGCGCCTTGCAGAAGTCCTCCCTGGTGGGTCCACCCTCAACTTGCCAACCAGCAAGCTCAGGTAAGTCACCTAGGGCGGCGATGTCTTCCTCAGTTGGCTCGGAAGCCTCCTCCTCAGGAGCCCCGTCAGCCACTGTGGGAACAGCGGGGGCCGGTTTCCCGCACCCCTGGTCCCTCCTCCTGGCAGCTCTCTGGGCCATCGTTCCAGGCTCCAGATGCCCTTGACTTCCCTCTCGGTCAGCCATGGACCGTGTGGTCATGCAGACCCACTCAGGTAACCCTAACATCTCCAGGTGAGACCTGAGCTCCACTTCTTTCCAAGCAGTGTGCTCAAGGTCATTGCCTAACAGACAATCTACAGGCATGGCAGGACTCACAGCTACTTTCAGAGTACCAGAGACCCCCCCCCACTCAAAGGGAACCAGAGCCACCGGTAGGTGACTCTCGCGATTGTCAGCTACTCTGACCTGGTGGAATGTATTAGGCATTATCTGCTCTGCTGACACCAGCTGACTCTTGATAGTAGTCATACTGGCTCCTGTGTCACGCAGAGCCTCCACCCTCTGCCCATCAATGGTGACCCACTGCCGGTACTTGGAAGTATTTCTAGGCATGTGGGCCTTGGGCACCATTTCTCCTTCTCCCAGGGACACTAGGGAAATCTCTACCTGTTCCCCAAAGCTAGTTGGGTCCATCTCCCCCCCGAGTGCTACACTAGTCAACCCAGGTGCCTGTCCGGTAGTGGACGGTGCCCTCTTGGGGCACTGAGGATCGCCTTTGTAGTGACCATATTGGTAACATTCCATGCATTTGGGGCTAGATTTTCCTGACTTGTCAAATGTCCCTGGCTTTCTCCCAAATTTGGAAAAGGAAGGGTTGCCACCCCCTCCCTGGGAATTCTTTTGGGGGCCTTTAGAGAGTTCCTTATCTGTAAGTTTATCTCCCCCCTCTTTCTTCTGTTGGGAACCCTGACCACCTTTGTGGGAGTCCCCCCCAGGTACCTTTTTGGACACTCTGGTGCTAACCCAGAGGTCCGCCTCCTCAGCAAGCTTCCTGGGATCAGTCAGCTTACTATCCACTAGGTGCTGGCGCAAATCTGTATAAGTAACATTAAGCATATGCTCTCTCAGGATCAAATCATATAAACTTTTATAATCTGCTACTTTGTTGCCCCGCACCCATCCATTCAGTGCCTTACTAGAGAAATCAAAGAAATCTACCCATGTTTGTGTGGTTTGTTTGGTGCTGTCCCTGAACCTCTGACGGTATCCCTCAGGGGTCAGCCCAAACTTGGCAAGTAAAGTGGCTTTCTGGAGTGGGTATGTGTTTTGATCCGGTGGATCCAATGTGAGAAGTGTGTCCCTCCCCAATGGCGGCACATAACCCCACATAGCTACCCCCCATTGCCCTTCAGGAACCTCATGAGCCCTTAGTGCAACTTCATAAGCAGCTAACCATTTATCTATGTCATCTCCCACCACAAAACTGGGCACCACATTTTTGGGTATACAAACCTTCTTTTCTCCAGCAGGTCCTGTCTGTATGCTGCCACCATTATTGCTGGATTCAGACTGTCTTGCCTTGATCTCCAGCTCCTTGAGACTCAGTTCATGAGCCAACAATAGTTTCTTTTCAGCCAAAGCTCTTTCAGCTTCCACTTGTTTGGCTGCTCTTTCAGCTTCTGCTTGTTTGGCTGCCCTTTCAGCTTCTGCTTGAATCTGTTTGGCTGTCCTTTCAGCTTCAATCTGTTTGGCTGCTCTTTCAGCCTCAGCTTGTTTGGCTTCTCTTTCTGCCCTCCTCTCCTCCTGTTGCGCCTCAATTTTCAGTTTTGCCATTTGCAATTGGAACTCCCTTTCCTCTCTCCTTTCCTCTGCGGTCAGGCTTTGCATGGAGACACTGCTCCCTGGTCTGGAAGGGTGCACAATTGCAGTGGTAACACCATCCATAGATAGTGAAAATCCTTCTGAGGGGCCATTTTCTGGCTCCCCTTCCTCATCATCCTCTAAATGGGCTTCTGCCCAGGCCCTCAGCGCCACTTGAAAGTCCTCCTTTCTGGAGGCCCCTTGGGTGGGTACCCTCAATGCCCTGCAGAATCCTCTTAGTTGTTTGACCGTGTATGTATCCAACTGGACTAGGTCAAAGTCCCCTGTCTGAGACCCAGTCAGAGACATGTTGAGTGAGGATTTAGTTTTTGAAAATTGTCAGGAAAAAACGGATTTTCAAAAAGAGATAAAAACCAAGTTGACCTTCAACTGTGGGTAGGTAGTGAGATACTTAGCTACTGTATGTCACTGCACAAATACAAGTCCTATCCTCACCGCTGATCACCAATGTTAGAAATGGGGTTTTTGGTTGGCAGTCAGGTTACCTCCTGTCCAAGCAAAAGCCCTCACTCTAGTCAGGGTAAGTCACACACTATCCAAGATTATCCTGTGCCCACCCTCTGGTAGCTTGGCACGAGCAGTCAGGCTTAACTTAGAAGGCAATGTGTAAAGTATTTGTGCAATAAATCATACAATACCACCATATAGCACCACAAAACTACACCACACAGTGTTTAGAAAAATATATAATATTTATCAGGATAATTGTAGGTCAAAAAGAATAAAGTTGCAATGGAAAATTGTAGAAATATCACAGGGAAGTGATATAAAGTGTCTTAAGTCTTTAGAATGCAATACAGTGTCTTTCAAGCACAAAGTACCTGGTTTCTGGTGGAAAATCTCCTCAGAGGGCCACAGGAGAAGAGATGCGTGGAAAAAAGGGGTGTGTGCGTCGATTTCTCCTCAGCACACACAGACTTGCGTCGGTCTTTTCCACGCGGGGAAGTCGGGCGTCGTTTTCCGGCGCGCAGACAGTCTCTTTTTGTGGATCGCGGGGATTACCAGATGTCCCGGGTCTGTGCGTGGATTCTCCTGCTTGTTTTCCGGCTGCGCGTCGTTCTGCGGGGCTGCGCGTCGAAGTTTCGATCTCACGGTAGGCGTCGCGTCGATTTCTCCTTGGAAGTCGGGCGGCGTTGTCCTTGCGAGGCCGTGCGTCGAAAGTTTGGTCTCACGGCAGGCGTCGCGTCGATTTCTCCTTGGAAGTCAGGCGGCGTTGTCCTTGCGAGGCCGTGCGTCAAAGTTTCGCACTCACGGTGGGCGTCGCGTCGATTTCTCCTGGAAAGTCGAGCGGCTTTGTCCTTGCGAGGTTGTGCGTCGAAGTCTCGATCGTCCCGAGGGCGTCGCGTCGATCAGCGTCGGTGCGCGGCGTTTTTCTCGCCGCGAAACAAGCTGTGCGTCGAAGTTTTCGGCGCACGGAGCGTCCAAGTGAAAGGAAGAAGTCTTTTTGGTCCTGAGACTTCAAGGAACAGGAGGCAAGCTCTATCCAAGCCCTTGGAGAGCACTTTCACAGCCAGACAAGAGTTCAGCAAGGCAGCAGGGTAACAGCAAGACAGCAGTCCTTTGTAGAAAGCAGACAGGTGAGTCCTTTGAGCAGCCAGGCAGTTCTTCTTGGCAGGATGTAGTTTCTGGTTCCGGTTTCTTCTCCAGCAAGTGTCTGATGAGGTAGGGCAGAGGCCCTGTTTTATACCCAAATGTGCCTTTGAAGTGGGGGAGACTTCAAAGAGAGGCTAAGAAGTGCACCAGGTCCCCTTTCAGTTCAATCCTGTCTGCCAGGGTCCCAGTAGGGGGTGTGGCAGTCCTTTGTGTGAGGGCAGGCCCTCCACCCTCCCAGCCCAGGAAGACCCATTCAAAATGCAGATGTATGCAAGTGAGGCTGAGTACCCTGTGTTTGGGGTGTGTCTGAGTGAATGCACAAGGAGCTGTCAACTAAACCTAGCCAGACGTGGATTGTAAGGCACAGAAGGATTTAAGTGCAAAGAAATGCTCACTTTCTAAAAGTGGCATTTCTAGAATAGTAATATTAAATCCGACTTCACCAGTCAGTAGGATTTTGTATTACCATTCTGGCCATACTAAATATGACCTCCCTGCTCCTTTCAGATCAGCAGCTGCCACTTCAACAGTGTATGAGGGCAGCCCCAATGTTAGCCTATGAAGGGAGCAGGTCTCCCAGTAGTGCAAAAACGAATTTAGGAGTTTTACACTACCAGGACATATAACTACACAGGTACATGTCCTGCCTTTTACCTACACAGCACCCTGCTCTAGGGGATACCCAGGGCACACATTAAGGGTGACTTATATGCAGAAAAAGGGGAGTTCTAGGCTTGGCAAGTACTTTTAAATGCCAAGTCGAGGTGGCAGTGAAACTGCCCACCCAGGCCTAGCAATGGTAGGCCTGAGACAAGGAAAAGGGGCTACTTAAGTGGGTGGCACAATCCGTGCTGCAGGTCCACTAGTAGCATTTAATCTATATGCCCTAGGCACCTGGAGTGCACATGACTGGGGACTTATAAGTAGATTAAATAGTTGAAACAGGTATGATCCAAAGTTACCATGTTTACAGAGAGAGAGCATATACACTTTATCACTGGTTAGCAGTGGTAAAGTGCGCAGAGTCTAAAAACCAGCAAAACAGTATCCAAAACGAGGAGGGAGGCAGGCAAAAAGTTAGGGGTGACTACCCTAAGGCTGTCAGGTCTAACACACAGTTTGTATTTTTTCCATGTTAATAGAAAGGTTTGGAGCCCCGTGGCAGAATTAGTGCTGTACATCTACCAATCCTCGCAGTAGTGTGGGAGAAAGAGGTTGGGTAGTACCAGCATGTCCTGATTAACCAGCAACCCCTTCTGTTTTTAGCATATTGTCATAATCCACCAAGGTTACTGTTTTCAGACACCAAAACGACTCTTTCAGTACAAGTCTCCACTTGTCATCAATGGACAGAAGGAAGCGTGCATAGTCTGATATGCATAAATGTTAAACCGCAGAGAACTCTGTGTGTTCTGCAGATAGTCTACCAAGTAGAATATAATTAATAAAAAAGGGAAACGATGTGGGAAAGAGTAGAAGACAAACATGTGACTTGTGGGATCATGTAATCTCCAGTGGTTGTTAAGTGTTACATTTCTGAAAAGTGAATTTAGGGATGGCCCTGCGAGTATCCATTTGTTTGTTTTTCTAGTATATTATAAAGCACTGGATTGGCGTGCCCCCCAACAATTAGCCACTAATATCTTGCGTTAATAATTGTCTTTATTCCAGAAAATCCGCATGCCCACTGTGGGGCCAAAACTATTCATAGCAAATCATTAATCTTCATCTACCCCCCAAGGGAGAGCAATGAGCTAAGAAACATCTTTCATTCCATGGCAACATTTTACATTTGCTTTTTTTCCCCCTAATACGACAATCATACCATTTTACTACTACCTAGTAAGGATATCCTACACCCAGTTTTGACATACGTTTAAATCTCGTGGTCTGGATTCTTGTCTCTCCTCTATGGACAATTTCACCATTCAACCTTCCACAGTATTGTAAACTATTTCTTTGTTTCCATGAGATTAGGGCATTTCATTTTCGAAGACAGAATTTGGAGTCTATTCACATACTAATTATTTAATTATTCTGAGTTCAGGATTATGGTCAGGGCAGTCCAGTTATTCTAGTTTTCAGTGAATTGTTCAGCAACATGAGACACAGTTCCCTTGGAACTAGACAGTTTTCATTGCGAATTATAATGCCAGAGACAAACGAAAGCAAACAGTAATAGGAAAGAATAATAATACATGTGAACATTAATAACGGATAGCCCAAGCTAACTCTCTTCTTCCCGTGCTCTCCGGGCTACAAAAAATTTAGTACCGAATACCTTTAAACACCACTTCTACTGACCTCAGAATGTTAACAATTTCTGGCAGAATTTGTAATTCTAGCATCAGCGAGTGAGCAGTACCAGAGACGGGCTAGACACCACGGGCCAGATGTAGCAAACTTTTGCGAGTCGCAAATGGCCCGAATCGCAATTTGCGACCCCGCAAAATCGGCAATGGAATGCAAAAATCCCATTTCCGAATCGCAAAATGCGACGCGAGCCATTACCGACTCGCAAAAATAGTGACCCCATTTTGCGACCCGCAAATAGGAAGTCGCAATTTGCGAGTCACAAACCATATGAAATAGCCACTCGCAAATTGCGACTAGTCGCAAAAAAGCCCATTTTGCACTTCCAATTTACCACTAACTCAGAGCAGGTGGTAACCATAACCAAAGTATAAAAGGGGACCCAGAAGGCACCTGGGTTACTCAAGATGACGGAGATATATGTGATAGCAAGGAGGAGGAGAGCCCACGCCGCACAGCAGATGAGGAGGAGGAGCCAGAGACAGGAGAAGATACACAGAACCAGACAGACACTTTTCCAACAAACTGAGGAGGAGATATATGATAAATACAGACTTAGCAGTGCAGCAATACTAGATTTAATAGAATTACTCAATCTGCAGCTTCAACGCCAGACTATGCGCGGCAGCGCCATCCCCACACATGTGCAAGTGCTATGCTCACTGCACCTCTTGGCCTCGAGTAGCTATCAGGGGGTCATTGCTGTGGCAGGAGGGGTATCTCAAAGTGCACTCTCACGGTTCTTCAGAGCATTCCTAGATGCCATACTCACCCACATGTCCAGATACATATACCTACCCAGGAATGAGGCAGAAATCAACAGCACCAAGTTGGAATTCTACAGGATTGCCAACTTCCCACATGTAATAGGGTGTGTAGACGGGACACATATACAAATATGCCCTCCTGCAAATCTGGAATATCTGTTCCGCAACCGGAAGTGTACACACTCACTGAACATCCAGGTGGCATGTGACGCCCATTATGTTATAACTGACATGGTTGCCAAATTTCCAGGGAGTACACATGACTCCTACATTTTCAGGCCCAGTGGGATACACCAACGCCTAGAACATGGAGAGTTTGGAGACGGATATCTCCTAGGTATAGCTGAATACACCTTGCAGACATACACACAGGTCAATGTGGAACCCATCTATGCCCAGCTAACATTGTACATTTTGTGCCAAACAGGTGACAGTGCATATGCACTACGACCATGGATACTTACCCTGTACTTAACACCCAGCAATGAGACAGAGAGGCGATACAACAGTGCACATAGGAGGACCCGAAATATCATAGAGAGGACCTTTGGACTGTTGAAGGCAAGATTCAGATGCCTCCACATAAGTGGAGGTGCCCTCCAGTATGCCCCAATAATAGCATTCAAGATCGTTGACGCATGCGCTATACTGCACAACATTGCCACCAGACGTGGGCTACCTCTCACCCCAGAAGACCCAGATTCGGAGGATGACGAGCAAGAGCTACCACATCGCCATCATGGGGATAGAAGCATTGCAAATCAAGGCAGACAGAGACGGGACCACATTGCAAATCAATACTTTGGAAGGTACGTGCTAACTGTCACCATACACACGAATGTCACACACAAAGAGTCCAGGTGTGAAGTGGAACAAACAAGAACTTTAATGATGTGAACCAATAAACTATTTACAGAAACTACAGATCAGGGGCTGTAAAAGTCCACCTGCTATGAGGACACATTAACCTCATGTGCCTCCAGTCTATGTCAGTGCGTAGCTCACACCCTACACCGTGCTCGCCCAGCATGGCTGGTTCCTGGAGCATCTGCAGTGCCCTGCCGTGCGCTTCCACTACGCAACACCCTGGTGTCTGTGGCTGAAGCACTACTTATGGTAGAGCCCTCCTCACTGTCTTGCGGCGTGTCTGCCACGCCCCTAGCCACCTGTCTTGCCTCCATCATGTCGACTGCGTGGCTAATGCGTCCCAGCCCACGTGCCACATTGCTGGCAAAGCGGCCCATGTCCACCTGTAGGCTGACTGTGCGCCGTGACAGCCCAGTGGTGTTTACAGCCAGCCGGACGATGGAGGCAGCCATGCGGTCCAGGCGGTGGATGAGCTGCCGGTCACGCGCCTTGAACCCTCTCTCTCCGTGACAAGTTCAGCCACCAGTTGTCTGATTGAGAGCGCAAGGTCACCAACATTGCTTTTTAGATGTTGCAGCTCAGTGTGGACCTGTTGCAGCCCTGTGGTTTGGTTTCGTTCCATGCGCCGCATGGCCCCTGAAATAATTCTAATTTCCCTTGTCTGCAGGCGCTAACCATGGATGAGTGCAGCCTCTGCGGCGGACATGGAGGCGTCCCCTACTTCACCCTGTGGCACTGGAGGGACATTGAGACGTCGCCTGCGACTGGGTGGTGGTTCAGTGTCCTGTACGCTGGCACTGTGGCTGGGACCGGGTGCTGCCTCAATCTCCAGTATGGACACTGGAGCATCTGGAGGGGACTGTCGTTGGGTGGTGCAGGTCCCTGTGGTGGCTGCTCCTGGGTCCTGTGCTGGCTGGTGGCTGACCTGTGGCCCCTGGATGGTGTGGCTGGAGGTGGTGTCGTGTGGGAGACCTGTGGGACATAGGGAACACACTGTCAGTATCTACCATCTGTTATATGCTTCCTAATAAACTGTTGCCTATTAGCTGCCTAATTGACTACATTGCCCATAATGCACCATGCAGGTGGTTGCTACTCTGAAATGGAGCTATTTTGGTTGTGCATGCTGCTGTGTACTAGGTGGGTGAGGGTATGGCAGATATGGGTGTACATGCATGTCTCATGGTACTCACTGGTTGATGGTCCTGGCGCTGACGTGTCCAGCTCTCCTATCCCGGACACTGCCTCTGGCTCCAGGGTCTCCTCCACTCTTTCCTCCAAGGGTGTGGGTGGTGGTATGGTAGATGGTCCTCCACCAGTGCCCCTCATCTCCCGGAGGTGCTCTGCCACCCTCTCCTTGGTCCGGGAGCGCAGGTCATACCACCTTTTTTTAGTTCCTCAATACTCCTGTGGCTCACACCCATTGAATTTACTTTGTCTTGGATTTCACTCTAAATCCTCCTTTTTTCCTGCTCTGGCACACTGAGGGCTGCTCTCCCAAAGAGTTGTTCGTGGTGCTGGCAGCATTCCTTCGTCAGCACCTCCAGTTCTTTCTCTGCAAATTTTAGCTTTCTCTTCCTGGGTGTTTCTGCCATTGTAGCTGCTGTTCCTCCTGTTGGCTGTTCAGCAGTTGAAAATGGGTGTGCTCCTCCCTCCTCCCAGGTGTATTAGTAAACTTCCTGGCTGTGATGTCATCATCAGGAGCCAGGAAGTGTTTTCCAGAGTGTTCTGCTGCACCTGCATTCAATTTGCGGCACAGTCGCAATTTGCGTCACCCACTCGCAATTTGTGTGTTCGTTTTTAGCGCGGTCGCAAAAAGCGACCTCACAAACAGCGGACTCGCAATCTGCGGTGCGACTTCATTTGCGAGTCGCAAAATGAAGTTGCTTTTTCTTGTTGGATACCATTTTGCGAGTCGGAAATTGCGAGTTGCAACGACTCGCAATTTCCGACTTGCTAATTTTTTGCTACCTACATCTGGCCCCACATTCGAAGGGACTTCCGCTAAATTACTACCTTTTATTTTAAACTTTCAAATTACTATATTAAACTCCCAATAAAACAAATAGAACGTTTCTTAGTGGCTATTAAAAATATCAGCTTGAGGGCAGGTGGAAATGATAAAATAGAAATGTTGATTGATGTATACATTGATTTAATGAGTAGAAACAAACATATATCTCATACCTGCTGAGGCAGCTTGTATTAGGAAAGATACGGGCAACCACCCTTGGAAATGAAAGAAGACTGTCTGCGTATCAGTAACGTGGAATGCTTCACAGCAACAGGCGAAATGGCAGAGCACGAGTTAAGACAATAAAGCGAGATGAGGGATTGAAAAATAGGAACAGAATAGGGAAGATAGCAATGTTTGGTCAGGTAAAATACAGTGATGAAGAATAATGTTGTGATTGTTATTACTTGTACATAAAAAAATGATAAACTAGTTGAATTGCTCCAAAATATTGAAAAATGTTTAGGAGATATGGTTAGAAACCGTTTGCCTAATTTACTCACTTATTTCTAATCACAACTCTGGCTATGAACACACATAATTTTCAGCCCATCTGGGTGAGTGGCAAATGAATTAATCTGTGCAAAATCCAGAGTGGAGTTGGACTGAAAAAGTATCTCCAGTCTACCAAGGCAAGTAGTGTACATACTCTTCACACCTTCTGATAGGAGGCCAGCAGGCTGTCTCAGGTGACAACTGCTGTAGTTAATCAGAAATGGCTACTAGAACTTACGGGCAAGAAAGTGGTGACTTTCTAAAGTCATCTTTATAATACGTTCAATGTAACAATTAATTTGATACTTTGAAGTGCTATATTTTTGGTCCAAAATGGAAGCAAGCAATTACCAATTGGGGTATTGTAACCCCATGTTAGCCAACTGGACTGCCAGCTGTGTTACTGTGAAAAAGGTAGTTACATATTTTCACTGCCAGGATAGTACTACATAAAAGAAACATGTCCTTCTTTTAAATATTTAGCAACTTGCCTTATTGAAGAGTAACACATTCCTAAGGGGTGACTTAAAAATATTAAAAAGGGAGGTTTGGACTTGGCAAAAGGCTTTTATGGTGCCATGTCAGACTGCTATTTAAAAGCTACCCAGCCATGCTGAAGTGGTAGACCTAGAGCCATATTTTCACTTTGTTACTATAGTGGTGGCACGATCAGCACTTTAGTCTTCTAGTGACATTTACCATACAATCCTTGCATACACTTTGTATCATATACTAGGGATTTATCAGAGTGGGCTCCTGTGCTGCTATTAGGAAAAAAAAGACAGCTGTGGGTGACACGTGTGACATGTGCGTGTGTGTGACGAGGGCACTCAAAAAGAAAAAATAGTAAGGGCATTGCGAGACTGCTCATTAGTGATCACTGCACTCCTGTTGGTGAGCCCCATATTGCCTTGCATGGGCTTTGAGTTTAAATATTTAGGCTCTTGGGGTTACCTCCTGTAATAGATAAATCCAAGTCACTGCAGATATCATTACATGGCTGATTTTGAGCACCTATCAATATTATTTTTTGGTGACCTTTACTTGATTAATTCAGTTTCCTACAGGCCAAGATTGACTAGTGCAGTACTTGTTCCGCAACTTTGATTAAGTGTGTTGGGGTTAAGTCAGCCATTGTCCTGATGTAGACCCTTTGACGTGGTATGGGTCAAAATACCTTTGACAACTACCCAGTTGAGAGAACCTTCCAATAAATGACCTCTCTGCACAGAAATCTTTTCTTTATTTTTGAACTTTGATTCTCCAGTATTACAGAATCTGCACATGTTATGAGGTTCTATCTGCAATTTTAAAAAATGTGATCACTTTATTGCATCACCCGAACAAATTATTGAGCACTGTGTGTTCACACTACACTGGGCACTTATTTTACTTGCTTTAATGAATGTGTATGGAACACGCACATACACATGATTTGAAGAATGTTTATATTAAGTGAATCATTCGGTCATATCTTTCCTGTTGACTTGAAGTGCTGTGCTGTTATGCAGTTCCTACTTAGGTAATAGGACTAAATATTTAGGGCAGCAAAATGGTAAAGTATGGGTGTTTTAGTCTACCCACACCATGACTGACCTGTGAGCCTAACTCCTGGCTAGCTCACAGTGCCTCACCCTAACCCTAAACCCACTGGGGTAGATGGTGATTATGGCATCCTGAACATGACACTATGACTCCGCAGGGAAGCCGTGGAAACAGATCTTACCCCTTTTGCATTGTTATTCATGCATGACAAGGCAAGATAAAAAAAAATGCAAGATAAGTTTTCAATGCATTTATTGAAACAATCACAATCTGGCACATAAAGAGTGAGCTGTGATAATTAGACAGATGATACAAAGCAAGGTAATCAGCATTACGAACATGGTAAAGAGGATAAACAATCCAACCATGGTGTATGTGGTTCTAGATGTGCTAGAAGTGCCTACCTACCCTATGTCGATGCTGAGAGCATAGCAGGGGTACCCTTCTGATTGTCCCAATCAAAGGGACTATCCCCAAACCTATACCTGGAGATAGTGTCAGGTGTCAGCCTGTGATGTACAATGCTAACCTCTCAGAAGGATGGTAGATCAGCACTAGCCAAGCTGCATGTCCCACAACATGTGCTCCAGGATAGTCCTGGCCGGAATGCCCTCTGCCCTCTCTGGGTCAGTGCACAGTTTATATGATAAACCATACCATGCTGGAAGCACAGTTCCAATGCAATGCTGTGTCTAGGTGTTAGAAGCTGTCTCCTAAAAGGGTAATACAAACTAGTATATCGTGTACCATGTTCTTTAGCCTTGGACAGAAAGTAATGATTATATGTCAGGCAAAGACTAATTAAACAAACAGCTTGTTCCTCGCTTTCTTAGAATAAAAGCTAGCTGATTAAAATGTATAAAAATCATCACTAAAAGCAGCCTTACTAAAACAAATAAAATATGAACACTAAAGTGAAGCTAAAACAGGGGTGATCAATCTGGGTCCTAGTAGTCCTCACACATTTTCTTGCATTGCATAGATCCTGAATTATTAATTTTAATGATACCTACTAGCACACTATTTCATGTTAATGTCTGGTAGCCTCGTCCTTTTGGTCTACAGGTTGGTCCTGTGGTTTACATTGGTTCATAGTGGTACAATGGCATGGATACATTGACAATGTAACTGTCAACCACTGCGTGCAATAAAACATGCATGCTTTTGATGCATTTTCACTATAGCTGCCTGCATGAGTTAGTCCGCAGAGCTGTGACTTGTGATCACCCTGTACATTATGAGTGCCTTTATTTTCACATTCAGGTAACAACTAGTTAGGATTTGCTCTTCTATGAAAATACATATATTATTATCTAATACATTGGAGTTTGCATTCCTTGTGTATTCACCAATCTCTAATTTCTTTACAATCATCAACTTGTGATGCACCCAGTCACCAATTAAAAAGAAAAGGCACCAGAACTTGACCATTATCAGTTGTTACAGTCCAGTTCTGATGCCACACAATGCCTGCTGCTAGATCCAGCTGTGAAGGTGAAAGGCAGGTAAGGTTACAGAGCATAAACTGAACAGATGTTTAGTAACGGAAATGGAACATTACTTTTCTATCTTCTCCTCTATTTTTCTAGCTTACAATGGCAAGCAGAGAGAACATGTTTATTTGTGCACTCCTTAGATACTTAGAGAAAATCTAGAATCTTTATTCATGTCTCTACACATTCTGAGCTACTGCAACTACAGGCTACAGGTCTTTGACATGTTTAATTTTGCACTAGAGGTTTCATTTGTATTCTTCATGTTTACAAACATGCATTCTCTTTCTAATAAACGTGGTTTGTGGGAAAGGTCATAGTATAACCATTTATGGGATAAAGTACCCCTAGCATACATGACAAGGATATTGCAGGTCACCTCGGCATTCCAGAACCTTATAAAGGAATTTGTTCCTCTATATAATTATGGAACTCCTCAGTGACTTGCAATATCCTTACAATATCAGCAGGGGATACTTTATCCCTTGTGTAATGTGCACATTTTAATTATTCCTTCTGGCCACAAACAAGTTATAACTTGTATTTTCTAAGATGGTGTTTTGCAAGTAGCAGTGGACTCACCCAGATTGGTACCGACCATAAATGTGGCATTTGGTCAGGTGTTTTGCTGCTGTAATTCTACCTATTGTATCTTCTACTGCGGTTTAGTGTGTGCTCTTGCCATGTCTTTAACAGTTGGCAGGACCATTCTAACTAGTATTGAAGCCTTCTGTGTTTATATCTGGCTGACTTTAATACACAGGGGTGGGGTTTCTGTCAGTGCTGTAGTTGCCCCGCCACTGTAACTGTAGTTATTGGAACAGTGTACCTTTATTTTTCTAGGAACTTTGTTTGGGAGATTGTACACTGGACCACGAACCTCCCGGTCCCCCTCTTTTTGTTTTTTGTTGCCCCGCCACTGTCAGCCCATTTGTGTGAGCTGCTTTTAGTATCATTGTGATGATTATTCATAGCATTATTGTGTGTTTCTTTAGCCGTGTATGATGCATTTTTTGAAGTGGATGTCTCCAGATAGTACTGTGACATTCCCCATTAACTGTGCGCGCCATTTGGCCTTCTGCCACCGATTGCGTCATAACATATTTGCAGTAAACATTACTTGCCAGTTTATTCTCCCTAGTTTTCAGGTGTTGGGATGAATACACAAGCACCACTGCTGTCTATAGTAATAGACAAGCTTCTTAGGTGCTGGGGCAATGTTGCAATTGCTACTATTGTTCTAAATATAGGCCTTTGCATTGACTTGACTATAATCACCTGCTTCAAATGTTGTGTGTGTGTGTGGATGGGCATCCATTGGCACCCAAAGACGCTTTCACTTTGAATCAATTGCAATGGTCTGAAAATGTATAAATATATCAGTCTGTGCAAGATGTCTGTTCTGGAATGGCTCGTGCATTAGCACAGAGATCCTGCTCGACAATTGAAATGTAAACGTTTAGGGCCTGGTTGTTAACGTTGGAGAGCTGCACCCACAATTTTTCAACATCATATTGGTGCAGATTTCTCACTTTTTGGAATTCACAAAAGGATTTCCAGGTAGCTCCTCGAAGCCTGCGTCAGTCGCTCTTTTTCAGTACTCCTGGACAGTTTTTCCTTCGGGGGCAGTTTTTTTGTCTGGGGAGAAACTACTTACTGAACAGCCCCACAATTTGGGGCTGTTCCCATTCCCAAAACTGTAATACTGACATTGTTGATTCTGAGAAAGCACGCCAGGAATGCTGTGATGGCGACAGCAGTACATACTTATAGATGGACATCCGTTCGATACATCAAACTAGTACTAAGAATCAAGGCAATTTTTAAGTGTCTTAATGGGACGAGTTACATAGTGTTAAATAAGCCTAGATATCCCTATAAACCGATGTAGTTCTTCCCTAATCATGATGGTTAACCCATGCAAATATAGCTCTGGTTTCATAGAACAACTTGTATTAGTATTCTTGCCTCTGCGCCATCATCTGTTACTGGTGAAATGTCCCTTTAGAAAAACTGTATTATAATGTTTCCATCACTCCATCTTCCGAAAGACCACATTGCTATTCGTTTTAAAAGAGTGCCTATGTGGGTTTTCGTTCTACAGTGGTATTTTTGCTTTCTGCCCTAGGCAATATCTGCTTGGGCAAAATTGTAGTATCCTATTTGTACTCTATGTTTAGTTTCAACATTTGTGAAATGCTGCTTGCCTTTGGTTAGTGCCTGCCAGTTACAGACCGAACAGGCATTGTTCCAACATAGTCAAGTTTGTTGATATTAATGAGAGAGTTGTGGTGTGTTTACTTCTTGCAGTGGAATAGGGCAGTGGAGTTGCTGTATCTTTATTATACATACATAGGTCACGAGCAGTACAGTAGAATTTTGCATTAGGCATGTCACCTTCTAAACGCTAATAGACTATGTAATGGTCTCCCATCAACAAAAATGTCAGTAGATGTGGTTCAGTACGGTATTTTACATTGTCCCTGGTTTTAACTTTGTAATTTGGTCAGCTCAACTTTAATACACTTGAGGTTCATTTAGAGTTGTTCAGCAATGGGGCAGCCATCAAATGTCGACAAATCTGTTGTCCACTAATCTGTCAGATTTCTTCCTCCTCTATTAGTGGAGAAATACTATGCTTCGGATGGCAGGATCCCAATTGGCTCTTGTGCTGGAAGGACCCTTCTACCCTTCCACCTGCCATGAGAATGGAGCCGAGAGGACACCCTGGTAAGAGCGGCTTCCAGGTTAAGGTGGCCACCTAAATATCATTCCCATCAGCTTTTTGTCATGTGTGGGATTTCCTTGTGCACTGTTGCTGTCTCAAGTATTAAGAATGTTTAATGTCCCCTGGGTGTTTTGGGGAAAGCTCCAAATCGGTCAAATATGTTTTTGTTTTGTTTTTAAAGGACAGACCACTTCACTCTTCAGCCCAGCTCCCACCCTCTTTGAGGTTTTGTTTTTGAAAAACCAGAAAAATGCCAGCATGTTGTTCTGGTTTCCATGACCTGCTGACATTTTTTTTCAGTCTTTCTTTTTTTTTTGCTGAAAGTGTTTCTGCAATGTAACAAACGCACTTTCTGCAGAATTCCCACTGAACAGTTGGGGAATGGATTGGGTGGGCTATCTAAGAGTGTGCTGAAGGACAGTGGTAGAATGAGCTCTATTTTTTTTAAAGCTTTATCTGTTGGGCTCAATTCACTGCCTGATATAATTGTTTTACATAATTATTTGTCTAATTTGCTAAATGAGAACTTTGTTTTTGGATGTTGATGCTGATATGCAAGTAACTCGGGCTAACTCAATTGACAGCGAGATATTTTCTTAGAAAAAGAGAATGCCGTCCCTTTCCAATTTCTACCTAAATCTAATGGTCCTATCACAGAAAGTGAACACTGGAAATGGTAATTTATGGAAAGACTTAAGAAGCCGTATTTTAATATCTTACATGATGGTAAATAGGGTGCTTGCTAAGGTAAATTTAATGTGATATTTTTACAGGAAATGTGACAGCATTTGTTGATATCTACAAAGTAACTGCAGCACACACCAGATCATATTAGGGTAACAACATGATAACATAATGCAAAGCAAAATGCACCATAAATCAAAATGTAAGGGGCACAACACAACGAAACAGAACAGAACACAACAATAAACAATACAATCCTGCAGCGCAAAAACCACAAAAGCAAACAAACAACACAGACATAGTCACCACAACACAATGCAACAGAACATATATTAACATATATTCACGTCACACATTACCAAGTCCAGAAATCTATTTTCGCAATACAAGTGTAAAAGGTGCTGGCAGCAAGCACTGTCTTGTTCACTGCCAAGGACATATAAGTGCGCCAGCCAAAAGAAACTTTGATCCGGCTCACAGTGTTACATTCACAATTCTGCTGAGATTCCTCTCTCAGATGATAGCCTCCACTTCACTCTCTGGGCTCGGTTTATATCTTGGAAGTACATAGCAGCAAGAGCTAGTTAGCATTGCAGGCGAGATATATGTAGGAATTATTTTAATTTCTGCAAATGAGTTTGTTGATTTACCTGTTTCGTATGCCTTTCATAGGAAGCTCTCATTTATCTTTTTTGAGTTAGTCAATATAGAATATGTGTCTAATGCATTATGGTAATTTGAATGCCTTCATCATTCAAATATGACAAAAACGCATTGTTCTTCAGTAAACAATGAATCCCCTGACATTTCATGAAGCGCATTAAATACTCATTAATCAGTTTCAATCCTCTTCTATCCTGGTGGGTTTGTAATTATTTTCAAAAGGACTTCTTTGAATGACACATCCAAGAGCATTTACATTTGTAGATTTATTTTACTTCTGTACATTTCTGCCCTTTGATGATGGGTTCTTTAAAACTCGAGAGTTCCTTCAATATTTCCAACAACTATTGCATTTTTAATTTTTAATTGTATCTGTTGATAAAAGTGGCAAATGTAAAGACCATATGTCTTCTCCAGTGTAAAAGGTCACAGGTCGTGAGCAATGTTCACCTCTTCAGTTGTTCCCATCCTCCATCCCATTTACATTTAAATACCTACTTGGTTGTGCATATCTTAAATTCAATAAGTTTTCAAAATATTGACCTTGTCATTCTCGGTAAGATCAACCCTCTGGATGTTGTTGCTGCCTTGTGTGCTTTTTTGTGTATTCTTAGATAAGCCTGTATTCTGAATTTAACTGAATTGAACCACAGAATATTACACAACTCTGTGACTGAAAGGGCATAAATCCACCACTTTATACCTCCCTCTGCTTTCAGTAGCTCAATTACTTCACAACTAAATTCTGACTTCTTTTGATTGCCACGATGCCGCTTATATAAATTCTGGTTTACCGTTTGAGATATTTGCTTGTATAAGATATTTATTTTTGCTGCTATGGAAGTTATTTTCAGTTATTTTTCATCGTGAAACCCGGGCAAGTTGGGATGCCGAACGCGAATTTGTATTTCTGGATACAAATGCATAGAAGAACCCTGTTAAAATATTTAATATCAGTCTTCTCTTCTAGCCACATATTTGTTAATGTGTTTCCAGCGTGGATATAATGTCTTTGTTGGTAGAACAATCCCAGGGAGTGGAAGAAACTGACTCACAATTTCATATCGGAATAGAACAATATTTTTTGGTTATCACTGCTCAGTTATCCTGATGTGTGTTTTTATGAGATTTCTAATTAAGAAAGTGGGTTCTGTCATTTTGGTTATACTCATCCTCTTGCCCTGGAAGGTTTTTTAGTTGCACCACTCTTCCTCCTCCTGCCATGGCAAGTATTTTCGTTGCAACATGTATTTGGTCTACATGTGTTTATTAGGGTTAGACATGTTTATGTTAGGTGACTATGTTATGCACAAAACGTCACAGCATTTGAGAAGTTCAGAAGTCCACCAGAAACGTGAAAAGAAGTGTAGCCTAAATTTTTGTGTTTATAGACCTGCTTGGTCTTTTCAGTACCTTTACAGAAACTTAGCTTTGCAAGGAAATAGAGGACGCCTTACAACAGTGTAGGTTTAAAAACAAGCAGTGTCAAATGCAATAGGTCTCGGTTTTTAAAAGGTCGAACTATTGGTTTTACTAATGATCGTTGGTACTGCCATGCGAATACATGTTCCAAAATGGATGCACATATACGACTGGCAAAGGCTATCCATTCTAAGATGGCCACCGACACACACATTTGCATTGTGATGCACACATACATTATGACATGAGCTGTATGTCTCCTAAAGAATATGCATGCAAACATGCATCTGTGTAGTGACCCACTTCTGCTGATAAAAAATACTGCGCCACTTTTGTAGTGGGGCCTAGTGCCAGTAATAAGAACATATCCAACCAATGTCATTAGGAGTCCCCATGCCCCATGCAAGGGCTTCCATTGCCCTTTGTTCACTGGCACTAGGCCCAGCCACACAAGTGGTGCAGCATTTTTTTGGCACAAGAGGGGCAATGCTAGGTGGTAAGGATTTTGAGGACTACTTTGGATTCCAGAAGTTTCCATCACTGAAGTATAAGGAAAATGTGTGATTTCAGGCAAAGTTAGAGGATTGCAGGGCATTGTTGGTGATAGAGCGTTCCGACCTAATAAATTTACCTGTATTTCGGACGCTCTTGGGTCGATGAATCTTTTGACCAAGTGGGACACTCCTCACCCGAGATTAGTCAATTTAATCAAATCAATAATCAATAACGAACATAAGCAATGCCCTGATCAACATAACACTTCACAATTAATCCAGAAAACATTTCGGCAAACCATGACCTTCCGGCCATGAATAACCACACCAATTTATTCAAAGTTAATGAATTTATTTCCCTATATTAACAAAGCTAGCACGATATAAATGTGTCTCAACACCAAATGATATATGTAAATGAACATTAATAGCTGTCCATAACGGCGAAAAAGATGCAATCTATGCAGCATTTGAATAACAATGCATTCGATGATAGCAACGCAAACCACTAAAACTATAATCTGTAATGGACTAATTGCATACATCAGTCAGCATAACAAGGTCTCAAATTGCATCGTGCCACAAATGAATCCTCATCTAACCTCAAATTAGCATCTGCATGTGGGACTTCATGCAAAAAAAACAATTTAGCAACATTGATTTGGAAAACTCCTAACTAGGGCTCTTATCAAAAAATCAGCAGTTGGTTACCTAAAAAGAAACACAATGCAATTGTACATTTTCCTTTCATATTTACCAAATTCAATCAGCATTCAAGGAAGTCTTCGTCTCACAGGTACCGGTTTCGATCAGCATGGGACGGGTTTCGATCAGCATGGGACGAGGCAAAGGGGCAGGGTGGACGGTGCAATTGCCTCACAGCGGCAAGATAAAGGACAAAACTACTACTTCATGCAAAGGGACGAATCAAAGTTAAAGTCTCTAGGGCGAGAATTACTTAAAGTCTCTTTCTCTCGATTTGAGAAAGCATCAAAGTTCCTTTCAAAATGGCGTCGCAGCTGGCAAAAGGCTGTAATGGCTGCTGGCAGGTAAAGTTCGTAATGTCTGTAATTGGCTATGGCAATAATAACAATGGCTGCTTTCTTCTTGTGTACCTGGGTTAAATAGACAACAGTTCAAATCCAGTAGGGTCTTCCATTGGAGGGTTCATAGGTTGGCTTCAAATTGTCCAATCAAAAACAACAGTTCACAAGCTTCTACCTAGGCATACATTATCCTTGGAGTCGGGAACGTAAGTTGCAACATAATTTACCAATTAACTCAGTTTCAGAGCGTCCATTGTCTGCACCTGCAGATTGACCTTGGAGCAAAGAAGAAGATGCCAGGCTGGCACGAAACCTTAAAGATAAGCATGTGAACCGATCTCACTGGAAAAGTACAGCTTCAAGCAAGAATACACGTTTTACTAGCACATTGGAAAAATACGAGCATCTAAACCGTGAGACAAGGCAACTAGGCCAAAGCCTCCACTAAAGTAATGCTAAGCTAAAACATTTCTAACAAGCAAATCATGGCACACGTTTACGATTATGTCAGATTAATACAATTGTAATACATCACGTTATATAAAGCACGCTTATAAATGTTGGCGAACTACTCTGAGGGCACATTTGTCCCCGTACAATCTTTATTAGTTCGGTTAAAGTCACACTTGATTATTGCAGCACTACGTTTATGCGCTAATAAATGTAAAACCTTCATTTCTGCGTCATCAATCCCTCCTCTGATGACTACTTGTCATCACACAAAACCATTCCCACAAATTTTATTCCATTAAAATTCTGTCAGCTCTCTCTGCCTTTTAGTTCCCCTTGTTCTGGCCTTGTATTCTTCTGCCATTCTTTTCATCATTTTCTCTTCCTTCCTTCTTTTAATTCTTGCCATGATCATTTGTATTCCCCTTTTTATTCCCCAAATCCCCAAAATGCAAATCAGTACTATTAATATTCCCTGTATTATTTTTAGCAATATTCCATTCCAAATGCCACCAAGCCAATTTCCCACTGAAGCAATTCCCTTTCCAACCTTCTCCCAAACTCCTGGTTCTTTCAATTCCTTCAAGTCTGCACTCTGCCATTTGTACTCATCACCTGACCCGAGACCTGTGGAGGAACCATCACTTGCTGCTGACTCATTGGTGCCAAAGGTATTTGCATTTGCTGATTAGGTACCATGGGTAACTGCTGTTGCATTGGCTGCATTTGCGTCATCTGCATACGGGGCATCTGCATCTGCTGCGGCTGCATGGGCTGTAATCCCTGCAACTGATTTATGGTCTGAAAATTTGGGTTTGGACCTCTCATTTTCGGTCCCCTCATTGTCTGGAATGCATTGACATCATTGTTTTCCTGACCAACACCTGCACCTTCCTGCACCATCATCGGGCACTCGCGTTTCCAATGTCCGACGATTCCGCACACGTGACACGGCATCACCCTTTTCATTGCCTGCACACCATTCGGAATCGCAACAGTGTTCAAATCCGGACCATTACTCCCAAAGCCTCCTCTGCCTCTGCCTCTTGCCTGTGGCTGAAACACCATATTTCCCTGCGGCGGCGGCTGCGGTATCTGCTGTTGGAACCCTTGCAACCCTTGCAAACCTGTCTGAGCTGCTTTAAGTTGCATCATCATCACTTTCTCTTTCAACCTTTTCTGTTTAACTTCAATTTCGTCGCTACAGTATTTCGCATAATTCAACACCTCATCAATAGGTTTCGACTGCCAACAAATCAAATGCGTCTTTATCATCTGACTTATCTCTGGTCTCAGCCCTTCCACAAATCTAAACACAAAATGAAGCATGTCCTTCGCCTCTATTGTTTCCTTGCCACTATAGTTCTTGAACGCCTTCAACAACCTCTCATAGTAACCATGAATCGACTCTTTAGCCTCTTGGGCAGTTCGATCAATCTTCTGCCAATCCACATTTTTCGAGGGAACCTTCGTTTTCAAGTGCTCAATCACCTTATAGTACAAGCTCATTACCATAGGTGATGGTGCACCCGTATCCCTGTCTCTCTCTGGTTCACTTGTCGGCCAACCTACAGCCCTTTTGCAATCTTCCCACAAATCTGCCGGAACCACAATCTCAAAGAGGGTGTTCAGGTCTTCCCAAAGAAATTTTGCAAGCTTCACAAACCTATCAGTCTGTTGATACCACTCAATCGGTTTCTCTCTCAATTTGGGAAAATCATCCGTAAAAGACTAAATGTCGCTTCTGTGCCATGGTACATGTACTAATTTTCCCCCTGCTGTCTCCCTCATTGGTAACATGGTTATTGCATCACTACTCTGTGGTCTTTTCTCCTTGTGCTCTGGGACACTGTCTTTCCTCTTTTCCTTTTTCTTTCCCCACCTGCTTTCCCATTTGTCTAAGCACCTCCACACTTGTGCACTCTGCAACAATTCTCTAAGGTGCGTTTTCATGCCTGCTGACCTCATGTGTTCAAAGTCTGTGGTCCCGAAATCCAATCTATAGCTCCTGCTCAAGTGTTTTGTCTTGTCTATCTCCACCCCGTTTTTGTCAGCTATTTCTTGCAACCTTCTATGTACCTTGTTCACTTCCCTCGTAATCCTGGGACATAGATACCTCAGCTCTTCTTCCGAGTAGGACTCTAACCTATTCAAACCCATAGTCCCTTCCACCAATTCTTCTGCTTCCATGTTCAACCTTACCCTATTCAGATAGTCTTCTTCCTTCCCACTGGCTGAGCTTTGTGTGGAATTCAGACTGTTGAACCACTGTGTTAGCTGTTGCGCATTCAACCCCATCAGTGTAGCATTCACATCGACTGCCATTGATGGTTGCGGCAACTTTTCAGTGTTCGATGATAGCGGTATCATCAGTGGGGGACTCGACCTCACCATTGTTGACTGAGCACATATGGGACTAAACTCCATCAAGGACCCAGATCCAGTTGGCTGAGCCGCTATCGGGGTCGTCGCTGGAGCGTTTTCTATGTACCTCCTTTCCGTCCCATTCTGCACCACTAATCCTTGACCGCTCACCCCTGAGTTAGGCTGACTGTACAAAGGTACCGGCGGACCTACAGTAATGGGTAGGGATATCGCATCTGGGTTCTGTCCATTCCCCAGGTTCTGAGGCATGTTCATTCCCACACTATGGGTCATCATTGCCGACATGCCCGTCTGACTCCCCGTCATCTGAGCATGTGCCGTTCCCCCCTGCATCTGCTTTTGAGGCATCAAAAACTGGGTTGATTCAGCTTGTGCCAATGCTGGGTTGCGACCATTCTGTACTCCCATTACAGTTGGATCTAGAACCATTCCCGTACCGTTGTCACTGCTGTAGTACCTTGGGACTTGCGGCTGATAATTTTCTGCTGCTTTCAACATAGGCACATCTGGATATATTCTCCTAACCTGCGGTATCTGTGGGGTGAACAGTAAACTCGGGTCCTTAGATCCCAATGGCATTTCTGAATTCGGAGTTTCATTATTCTGTACCGGTGCCGGAGGGGCAGAACTGGTACTTGGACCTTGTTCACTCTCTACATAAGGTGGTGGACGATCGTTCAGCAATTGCATGATGAACTCCTCATCCTCTGACTCGTCTTCTCTATCTTTGGAACACCTCCTGTTTGTCTTACAGGTAGCTTTCTTACCTGTCTCCTCTTCTTCCTTAGCAATTGCGGGAAACAATTTTATCCCCTGCAATATATCTGACCTCCACACCTTCTGTGCATTATCCCATCTAGCGTCCGCTAGTGTCTTTTCTACCTTTCTCATCCTGGTCTCGAACTTCTTTTGCTGTTGCTGTCTAGCCATTAGTTCCCAAATCGCTAGAGCCTCAAACTGTGCTGGCCTTGGGGGTACCTTCATGTCGTACATCGCGAATCTCAAATTCTCTAGGATCCTTATATTGAATGTCCCATGGATCGGGAACGCTACGCTCCCATGTTTCTCTGTCAGCTTGTGCCATTGCTTTAGCCAAAGGCAAGGAGCTACCCCCTTTTCCTCCATTACAATGTAAGCTGGTGAACCTTCGGGTGGCGTCTCCTCTCCTACGCTCGCTTTAATGTAAGACTCCCCCTTCATCGCACTCTTTAATGCTTTCAAAAATGTCATTTTCTCGTCTTTTATTTCACAAAATTTGTAATCAATAAGTGACTTTAATTCCCGGAATACTCTTCGCTTGCCTTTCCCCTTCCAATCGAGCCCCACGGACTGCGTCCAATCCGTGCGCGACCCTTCTCTGCAACCAACCTATCCCAGCGCGGCTCCTAGTGACGTCACACTCACACACTGCGGCTGACAAAGCCTCGCGGCTAGTCCTCCTTCACTCAGCTCCTCTCGTAAAAACTTCTGGCATGTATCGCGAGCAACCAAATAATAATAAAACAGATCTGTCGGTTTACTACAGGAAGGGTAACACAATCGCTTTAGAACCTTAGGGATTTTTCACTAGCCTCGGCAGTTATTCCATCTTTCTCGGTCCCCACTTTCGCAAGCAAATCCTGACCCGCAGACTCTGCTCTCAACTTGTCAGTGATCTATTCTAGTGCACTTAGAATTTGTCAAAGCCCGAAGTCGAAGTTTTCTTCCACTCCCTTAACACACGTACCGACTCGTTGACCACGCCCGGTCAACCTATTAAACCGACCAGACCACAACATAAAACAAGTGTCTCATACACTTTTCAACATACTCCGGAGTCTCTTGACCTCGCAGGGCCCGTCTCAACAACAACAACCACGTGGACCTTTTTCTGCACAAAGCGCCACATGCACATGAAGTTCGACGACTTCCCTACTCTCACACTCGGAGTCGCACCTCCGCTATTCTCTAAAATCCTCGCAACCTTTTCAAACAATCTGCGGCAATAAGCTGTGCAAGCGCAAAACCCTGACTTCACTCATACCGTCACTAGTACCGCCAACGCCGATTTCACACCTCCATTCTCTCCATTCGCAAGCTCCGAGATCCCGGGAAAGTCGCGGGGGACTTAGGGCATCATCATTCTCTCAATCTGTTTTACCCAAGAAAAATCTAATTCAACACCATATACCTCTCGAGTGGGGTCCCAAAGGGCGTAACCGTTAATTCAACACCATGTACTTTAAGAGTGAGGGGTCCCAAAGGGCGAAACCATCCTCTGCTACCATCTACGTTCCGACCTAATAAATTTACCTGTATTTCGGACGCTCTTGGGTCGATGAATCTTTTGACCAAGTGGGACACTCCTCACCCGAGATTAGTCAATTTAATCAAATCAATAATCAATAACGAACTTTAGCAATGCCCTGATCAACATAACACTTCACAATTAATCCAGAAAACATTTCGGCGAACCATGACCTTCCGGCCATGATTAACCACACCAATTTATTCAAAGTTAATGAATTTATTTCCCTATATTAACAAAGCTAGCACGATATAAATGTGTCTCAACACCAAATGATATATGTAAATGAACATTAATAGCTGTCCATAACGGCGAAAAAGATGTAATCTATGCAGCATTTGAATAACAATGCATTCGATGATAGCAACGCAAACCACTAAAACTATAATCTGTAATGGGCTAATTGCATACATTAGTCAGCATAACAAGGTCTCAAATTGCATCGTGCAACAAATGAATCGTCATCTAACCTCAAATTAGCATCTGCATGTGGGACTTCATGCAAAAAAAACAATTTAGCAACATTGATTTGGAAAACTCCTAACTAGGGCTCTTATCAAAAAATCAGCAGTTGGTTACCTAAAAAGAAACACAATGCAATTGTACATTTTCCTTTCATATTTACCAAATTCAATCAGCATTCAAGGAAGTCTTCGTCTCACAGGTACCGGTTTCGATCAGCATGGGACGGTTTTCGATCAGCATGGGACGAGGCAAAGGGGCAGGGTGGACGGGGCAATTGCCTCACAGCGGCAAGATAAAGGACAAAACTACTACTTCATGCAAAGGGACGAATCAAAGTTAAAGTCTCTAGGGCGAGAATTACTTAAAGTCTCTTTCTCTCGATTTGAGAAAGCATCAAAATTCCTTTCAAAATGGCGTCGCAGCTGGCAAAAGGCTGTAATGGCTGCTGGCAGGTAAAGTTCGTAATGTCTGTAATTGGCTATGGCAATAATAACAATGGCTGCTTTCTTCTTGTGTACCTGGGTTAAATAGACAACAGTTCAAATCCAGTAGGGTCTTCCATTGGAGGGTTCATATGTTGGCTTCAAATTGTTCAATCAAAAACAACAGTTCACAAGCTTCTACCTAGGCATACATTATCCTTGGAGTCGGGAACGTAAGTTGCAACATAATTTACCAATTAACTCAGTTTCAGAGCGTCCATTGTCTGCACCTGCAGATTGACCTTGGAGCAAAGAAGAAGATGCCAGGCTGGCACGAAACCTTAAAGATAAGCATGTGAACCGATCTCACTGGAAAAGTACAGCTTCAAGCAAGAATACACGTTTTACTAGCACATTGGAAAAATACGAGCATCTAAACCGTGAGACAAGGCAACTAGGCCAAAGCCTCCACTAAAGTAATGCTAAGCTAAAACATTTCTAACAAGCAAATCATGGCACACGTTTACGATTATGTCAGATTAATACAATTGTAATACATCACGTTATATAAAGCACGCTTATAAATGTTGGTGAACTACTCTGAGGGCACATTTGTCCCCGTACAATCTTTATTAGTTCGGTTAAAGTCACACTTGATTATTGCAGCACTACGTTTATGCGCTAATAAATGTAAAACCTTCATTTCTGCGTCATCATTGGTGAAAAAATGTCATGGGATCCAGGCAAGTCAACCCATCTCAGGTCCCCCTAGATATCTAGTTTTAAAAAATGTCAGGTTTGCTAGTTTTCCCTAGGTGCCAACTGAGCTACGTCACAAAAACCACAGCTGCCCACGTTGCAAAAAACAGTTCAGTTTTGCTTGGAAATATTTGATGTATCCATTTTGCATTTTTTGCCGCTTCCTGTAGTGGCACTAGGCATACCCACACAAGTGAGGTGCCATTTTTATTAGGAGACTTAGGAGAGTTCTGGGTGGAAGGAAGTGTGTGGCTCTGTGCAGATTCCGGAACCTGTCAAATCAGAAATGTGAGGAAAATGTGTTTTTTTAGTTGTAGTTTGAGGTTTGCAAGGGATTCTAGGTAAAATGATTTGATGAGAGCCATGCAAGTCATCACATCCTGGATTTCCATAGGTGTCTAGTTTTCAAAAATGTACAGAATTGCTAGACTTTCCTAAATGCCAGCTATGCTAAGGCCTGAAAACCACATCTACCCACTTTGCAAAAAAGGCTCAGTTTTGCGTGGAAAACTTGATGTATACATATTGCGTTTTAGCCCATTTTCCTGTAGCATACTCTAGGCCTAACCACACAAGTAAGGTATAATTTTTATTGGTAGACTTAGGGAAACACAGAATAGTAGAACAAGTGTTATTACCAATTGTATTTCTCATCATTTGCACATTCCATATTTAAGACAGTGTGTAAGAAATACCCTCAAATTCATGTGCTAGTATGAGTACCCATAAATTCAGAGATGTGCAGAAAACCCTGCTTCTTAACTCCATTTCTTCTGCTCATTTCTAGAACACGTAGGTGTCCCTGATGCCTGTTTTTCACTATTTGTATTTTACCATATGAATTGCTCTCTATCTGGTACAAAATTAGAAACCATTGCCAGCTGCAGCTCAGTTCTTGACTCTGGGTTTCTTGAGTTCTTGGAAAACCCACAACCAGCAGGTTCTAGTAGATGTAATGGTATATAGCTTTTGTGAATAGGCCATCAGATGGGAGGTTACAAATGAAAATGTTGTCAGAAATGCCCATTGTTTCCCTAATAATTTTCAATATTCTTTTAATTTCAACACTTGGTGGATCTACACTAATGACCCCTTGCTGAATTCAGAATGTTGCCTACTTTTCAGAAATGCATAGCTTTCTGAGATCCACCATGGGGTTTGCACCCATTTACATCACACACTGGAAGGAGGTTGAAACCACAAAAAAATAAGAAAATGGGCTATCCCCCCAGTAAAATGCCAAAACTGTTAAGAAAACGTAGTTCTCTGAATTGTGCCTGTTCCCGAGAGTCGGAAAATGGTGGCTTTAGTGCAGCAAACCTTTTTGTAGATGCCATTTGTAGGAACAAAACAGACACTTTATTGTGCAGCACTTTCCCACATTTCCCCCCCCAAACAAATTTAGCTGTATTTTGGCTAATTTATTGATCAAAAGGTATATGTTTTATTAACAAGTGCATTTACACAGGACTATTTCTGATTATTTCAGTTTCTCCTGAAGTGATGATATTTTGGCACATGGTTGATTGGTCTGGACCCCATTAGGTGGCCAGAGGTTATTATGCAATGTCATCACAATGTACCACAAGGTATTTTCATCAGCCGTATGTATATTTGAAAATTACTGTGTAGTATTCAGTAGTGTGAGTCTAATAAATGTACTTTTGCTTTTCCAAAAGAAAAAAGCACAGACTGAATAATAATTTCTTCTGTGCTATGTTTTTGCGTGCCAGCTAACGGTGAATACTAGCCTACACTACCTGCCTTGAGTAGGCCTTGGACTCTTCTGCTTCACTACCCTGACAGGAACAAGAGCTTCAACAGGGTGTTTGGTTCCCACTGGAGGGCAAATATGGACCCATTAGCTGTGCAGTCCTCACAAGTAAAGGCCCATTTCCTTACATATGGGTAACCTCAAATTCAGAGTTGTTCATATAAACACTGTTGCTAAACTTAGTAATGTGTGCACATTTCAGAAATACACAGGTTTCCTTCATACCCATATTTCTTTTGTTAGATTTTACCATATGAATTGTGGCATGGTCGGTACATGATGAGAATGGTTATAAGCTTCAGTTCAGTTGTTTGCTGTGTGCATTGCATGTTTTTGGAAACCCTATTAAACCAACGTATCCTTGTGACCAGAAGGGTCAGACAAACATAACATTATATATTTTTTTTCTAATTAGCCATTGTGACAAAGAAGTATAGCTACAAAAGGTCCCACCAACTGCCATTTTTCTGGCTTATTGATAATAATGACACGTTGCTGAATTCAGTATTGTGTCTACTTTTCAGAAATTTACAGTTTTCTAGGATCACCCATGGGTTTCATACCTTTTTCCACCACAAACTGCAAGCAAATTGAAACCACAAATTAATTCAAATGGACTACCTCGGATGGTAAACACAGCACTGAAAACCATTCTTTGTCAATATCCTCTAAGGGAAACCACAAGGTGATTTCACGCAGAAGAGCTTACATGGTGCACAGAACATGAAGTAATAGGTTTGTAGAATTTATATGCCTTTTCAAGGGTCTGTGTTTGTGCTGTGACCAAAGTTATGGTCTCTATTTCAACAAGCGATAAAAGCAAGGGAATCAAGGGATGTCTCTAACGAACAATAAATTAAGGATACCGGGAGCGCGGTACCTCATTAAACTAAGATGTACGAGCGATAAAATAGAGCGATCCGCAGCTTCCTTTGGGAAAAGAATGGGGAACCTTATTTGATGGAGACTCAATTGTGATTTATGAAATGGCAGATTCCAGGAGATATTCAAACTAGGGGAAATATCTGATTGAGATACCGATCAACATCTACATGGCTCCTCTCGCCAACATCCTCCGCCCCCATGGCATCACCATAATTTCATACGCTGACGGCACCCAGCTCATCATCTCCCTCACTAGGAACCCAGCCACCGCCAAGAAGAACCTGCACGCCGGACTCCTCGACATCCCCAAATGGATGACAGCAAGCCACCTCAAATTGAACTCAGACAAAACAGAGATCATCATCTTCGGCCCCAACAAGACAGCATGGAACGACTCCTGGTGGCCCACCACCCTCGGACCACCCCCAGCACCCAGCGCCCACGCACGCAACCTTGGCATCATACTGGACTCGTCTCTCTCCATGACCCAGCAAATCAACGTCATATCATCCTCCTGCTTCAACTCCCTTCGCATGCTATGCAAGACTTTCAAATGGATCCGTTTAGAAACAAGAAAAACAGTCACCCATGCCCTCATAAGCAACAGACTGGACTACGGCAATGCCCTTTATGCAGGGACAACAGCCAAGCTTCAAAGAAAACTCCAGCAAATCCAGAACGCAGCCGCACATCTCATCCTCAATCTCCCTTGCCACTAACACATATCCACCCACCTCAGATCCCTACACTGGCTGCCCATCAACAAAAGGATCATTTTCAAAATCCTCGTCCACGCTCACAAAGCCCTCCACGACACTGGACCGGCCTACCTCAACGAACAAGTCAACTTCCACATACCAACTCAGCAGCTGCGCTCCGCCGACCTCGCCTTCGCTACAGTCCCCCACATCCAATGCACCACCTCCGGAGGCAGATCCTTCTCCCACCTCACCGCCAAGACTTGGAACTCCCTCCCCACCAACCTACGCAAGACCCAGGACCTCCTAACCTTCAGAAAGCACCTAAAAACATGGCATTTCAAGCAGTAACCCCCCCTCCCAGCGCCTTGAGACCCTACCGGGTGAGTAGTGCACTTAAGAAATTATTTGATTGATTGATCCTCATAAAGAAAAGTGGGGATCTTTTCACAGGAAGAATTATCTCTCCCCTGTATAAGCCTTGATTGGGAACCTAGACTGAGGTGATTAGCAGTAACTTCAGGCCATCAATGGTTTTAATGTCAATGGGAGACTTTATTACTGTCCTGAAGAAGGTGGTGAGAAAACTGTGAAGACCACTGAAATGTGCCAACACATTTGTGATACCGAATCCGCAGGGACATGTAATAATTAGACTGGGAGACAGAAGAAATGGTCATTGGGAATGTTGATGAGATTAACGGATCACTGATTTCATTATAGACAATTGTGTGTGTGTGTCTTTTAGTTTTTGTGTTTCCTGAATGTTCATGGTTTTATGATTTGGGTGGTTGCATCTAAGAGTGGGATTATTTTGCTGCTGGGAATTTTTTGGTTTGAAATATTGTGAGGGATTTTAATAGTGTTTTATAGTGATTGATTTATTGTATTAAAGAGAATAATACTTTTTTAACCCTTGATTATCACTGGTCATTCAGAGCGTGAAATGGTGATATAATCGGACTGCATGGTTGAGGTGGTTGTGTTTCTTTGTGATATTGCAGATGTGTGAGGTGTAGAACCAAGGGGAAGTTGGATACATTTTGTAGAATGTACGGTGCTCTGTCCCCTTGTTGTGGTGAGGGGACCTCTCTCTCGTTTTTCAGACTCTACTTCAACAAGCACTGGCAAAGTGAACTACTCAGTCATCTGTTGCCAAACCTAAAGGTTAGAACTTATAGAGATGCACAGAGCTATCAGGTGGGCACAGATTATAGGCATAGTATCTAGGTGTCAACTTCAGATGGGTGTAAGGTAGGCCATAGTAGGAATATGCTGTCTATCTCTGGAGTGTGTGAAAGAGCACCAAAGCCCCTCAGAGTCGACAGGCATAGCGGCTGGTGGAGCTACATAGGCCAGCTCTGAGGGTGTTGGGCAAGAAGTAAGGGCTTCCAAAAGAGAAAATGTACAGCTAGGGGCCATGGTTCATGCAGTGTAGGAGGCATGTATGTCTGAAAAGCAGAGCACAGAGCCAGGAGTTAAAATAATAATGGCAGTGGCACACAGGAAAAGCAATTGCAAAAAGTAACTTTAATCCACAAGACTAATGATTTGTTTCCAATAATCACCACAAAAGAATGTAAACTTGTTCATTACTCCTGTGGCCTGAACAAAAATGTGAAAGACACTTCAACTAGATATGACTGAAGGAGACTGACCATAGCAACCAGTGATAGAAGGGGATAAAGATTTCCGTTCATGTTCATGACAGGAGGCCTTTGGCTAAAGTCAGGCCTGAAAATGAAAAGAAGTGGATTATGCAAAAAATAGCATGAAAAGAAAAATAAAGCAGTACTTTTAGAAACTGAGGCTCATATTTATACTTTTTTAGCACTGCATTTGCATCATTTTTTTATGCAAAAGCGGTGCAAACTTACAAAATACAATTATGTTTTGTATGTTTGTGCCACTTTTGCTTAAAAAAATTACACAAATGAGGTGCAAAAAAAACTATAGATATGGGCCTGCGTCTCTAGTTGGCAAAGGTATGCACCCTGTCCAATGAGGGACCACAATCCTAGACAGGGTAAGTCAGTTACACTCCTTAAATTAACCTGTGCTCACCCTAACTTGGCACACAGCAGTCAGGCTCAACTTAAGGGGCAATGTGTAAAGTATTTGGGAAACACTTAATTACAGTAACACAGTGTCGTAGGCTCTCTCTCAACTCCTTGGTATAGGTAAGGAGGTCTTTAATCTCATCGTCAGTCTCTTCCCATTGTTCAGCTAGCATTTCAAGAAGGGTTCGGGGTGGTCACCCAAATAACAATTCAAATGGACTATGACCTAGGGAAGATTGAACATGTGTGCATATTGCATACAATACCAGGGGTAATTTTTTTTCTCCAATCCCTCCCATCTTCAGTGATGCTCTTTATGAGTAAGGACTTAATAGTCTGATTATATATTTCCACGAGACCGTCAGTTTGTGGATGATATACTGATGTTCTGATCTGCTTTACTCCTAAGGTCTTGCTTACTTCACCCATGAGTCTGGACATAAAAGGTGTGCCTTGGTCGGTTAAGATTTCCTTTGGAAAACCCACCATAAAAAAAACCTCAATCATGGCTTGTGCGATTACTTTCGTGTGCATGCTGGGAGGGGAATAGCTTCTGGATACCAGGTGGCGTAATCAATCAACACCAGGACATACTGTCGACCTTTACTGGATGGGTTGAGAGGGCCGATGATATCCATGCCCATGCGGGAGAAAGGAGTCTCTATGATTGGTAGCGGCTGTAATGGAGCAGGTGGGTGTGCAGAGGGATTATATAATTGAAATTCCGGACAATTCGAACAATGTCTACGGATATCCCCGAAAACCCCGGGCCAGTAGAACCGCCAGAGTACGGCCTCCTCGGTCTTCTGCCGACCTAGATGCCCTTCCCCCTTGTCCCCATGAGCCAGATGCAGGACTTGTTGTCGGTGACTACTGGGGACTAACAATTGTTTCTGCCTTTCATCGTTGGACTGGGGAATTCTGTACAAGAGTTGGTTCTGGACGAGGAATTTTGGACCTACCACATGTTCCTCATGATTCAAGGCCTGCTGCCATGCGTTCTTTAAGGAGGGATTGTCCCTCTGACTCTGTTTAAAATCTCCTGCCACCGTATATAACTTGCCTGTGGCTCCTGGATCCATCTTGGTGAATTCATAGTCTTTTACCGCATATTGTTGCCGTTGTATCCTTTTCTGTTGTTTACTTAGATGCTTTCTAGGATGCTGACTAGCTGCCTCCCCAGCGTCACATGGGACCTCTTTCCACCATATTTTCAAAGAGTGTTCTTGTCCTGCTTGTGCCAACAAAAGGGAAAAGGCCGCATAGTCAGTTCCAATGATAATATCCTCCTCCAGGTGAGGTAACACACCCACCTTGAGAGTTTCTTTTTCTTCTCTCCACTGGAAGTTGATGACTGCCACTGGATAATACCTCTGATCCCCGTGGACACAGGAGATCAATACTTGTGCCTGGGGTAACCCTTGTCCGGGTTCAATCAATTCCTGATGGATGACACTCTGGCTGCATCCTGAGTCAACCAGGGCCACTCTTTCCCTGCCATTGAGAAGGACAGGGAGGGTGTATGTAGGTTTGGTTTCCCCGGCCCAGAAAACCCTTCCCTTTGCGACTCCAATCTCCATCGGTTCTTCCATGTCCTTTTTCTGGGGGCAATATCGGGCTATGTGACCCCACTCCTAGCAGTGGTAACGCTGAGGACCTGTAGTGGGAAAAGTTGTTTGTGGAGATGGGGTATCCTTATCCTCTCTGGATCCTGCGTCCCCAGTGGTCTTGGGGCGGACAGGGGAGGGGACTGGGGTTCTACTGCAGGTAGCTCTAAAGTCTGGACTCCTGTGGAAAGCGCAAGCAAGGTCAATGGCTGTGTCATTGGTCAACCCTGGGTGTTGGTGAACCCAATTACGGGTCGTATTAGGTAGGGCGTCTCAAAATTGTTCCAAGACGATTACATCAAACATCTCTTCTCAGGTTTTTTCAGTGGGATGTAACCATCGACCAGCAGCATGTTGTACCCTGTAGTAGAGGGTACGGGGGTTCTCCTGTGGTTGCCACTTAGTATAGCTCTCACTGTCAAGCCCTACCCTTTCTAGGATGGTCTTTTTTATTTCTTTATAGGGGAGAGTACCACTGGGATTGATTGCTTGGTATGTTGCTTGGAGATGCCCCATTAGTAAAGGGGCAATGTACTGCCCCCACTTGTCTTCTGGCCAACTAGCCGTGCTTGCCACTCTTTCGAAATTGAGGAAAAAGGAGTCTGGATCTTCCTGATCATGATATTGGGATGCACCTTAGTGTGGGCTATTGTGTCAGTAAGTTTTCCTAGGCCTGTTTCATGGACTAGTTGGTTGTTTGCCATGATTGTGGCCTGGCTCTTAAGGGCTGCCTGTAGGGCCTCGCGTTCTTCTCTTGCTTCCTTCATCTGTTGTTCCCATAATTAATTGGAGGTTACGTTGTCCTTCCGCTAACTGTGCTATAACGTCTGCCATGGTGGGTTTGTCCTCCATTATGGGAGTCTTCCAGTGATCCCACTTCTGACACCACTTTATGGTAGGCTGGCCGATATCAAGTACACAAAACTGATTGTGTCTGTAGGTAAGTAAGGTTTATTTTTGTTTTACAGAGTACTTTATGGTGAGTAAATCTGTGGTAGTTGGTTTCAGATGTCTCCTCCCGTCTTGGTGGACTAATCTCGTCTTCTTCTTTCTGTTTTCTCCATAGGCCTCTCGGGAAGCATGTGGGGACAGAAGAAGAATAGGCATGGTAAGTGTTTGAGTAAATCACTCTCTTTTCCTTTCCTCTCTCTCTTTCTCTCTCCTAGTTTCCTAATCTCTGCTCTCTCTTTTCCTTTTCCTGTCTTCCGCTCTTTTCTCCTCTTCTCTTACTCGCTTTTTCTCTCTTTCTTCCTTAGCCCTGGGTTCTGCTCTTTCCTTTCTTCTCCTGTCTTCTGTCTGTTCTCAGACCTGTCTGTTTGGGACCTTTCTTCTGGCCATTTTCTCTCTTTATTTCCTGTATATATTTCCTCTTTCTCTTTTTCTTAGGCTCTTGAGTCTTCTTTTCTTTACATTTTGGGTTTTCTCTCTTTAGTCCTTTCTGCCGGTGGCTGACCCTGTTTCTTTCCTAACAGTCACCTCTTTTATTCTCACAGTGCTTCCCCATTCGTGTTTACCCTCCTCCTTCAGTATACCTCCCGCCCAGTGCCTGTGCTCGTGCACAACCTCCCCCCCTTCCCGACCTCCCTACCCGTCCCCAGCCCGTACCTGGCTGGGCCACATGTCTCCTGAAGCGTGGCGGGTCCTAGGCGTTTGCTTCCCGAGGCTGGCGGTCTTTGTCCCGGGTTGGGACCGTGATGGTTCTTTGTTCCGGTCAGGGTCTGTCCTCGGGGATTCCCGACGATCGTAGACTCCTCTTCACCTGGATCCTCTCGAGCCTTCGGGTTCGATCCTCGGACGCATCTGGGCAGCCTTCTCTCCGGCCATCCGCGCGGCCATTGAACTCCGGGACTTCCTCTTTTACGTCCCCGGGGTCCCGCGGGTATAGTGCCGAACCAATGGGAAGGGCAGACCTCTGGGTCACTTCCGGGTCATCCCAAGCAGAGGCAACACTGGTCACACTTGTGTGCGGGTCGGATCGGTCACACACAGTAAAAGACATCACACAAAGACTCCACACCACTTTAGAAAACTAGATAATATTTATCTGATGAAAACAAGAGCAAAATGACAAAAATCCAATATGTAGTCCAGATATGAATTTTTAAAGATTAAATTTGAAAACAGTGCTTAGAGGTTAGTAGGGGCCAAAAGGCTACTTAAGGTCTTGAGGAACCGCTGTAAATCAAAAATCCAGGCCAACCACTATAGAAGATAGGCCGGATACAGATCCATGCAAGGTCTGCTGAAATGGTAGCTTTGATGGAGCAAAGCGTCAACTTCGAGGGCTCGATGTGGCGGTATTTCACACGGACTCAAGGTAATGCATTGGTTTTTGAGGAAATCAGCTGCAGAACCCACTTCTGAGGCAGAGGACTGGAGAGGGGCACCTCAGGCAAGAGTAGGACTCACAGATGGCATATTCCAGCAGGACCAGGAGAGATGCAGGCATCCTTTGATGTTCCTGGGACTGCAGGAGTACAGGGCACAAGCCAACAAGCCCTTGGAGAATCTTCAGTTCACGGATGCAGAGAAAAGGTTCACACCAAGCAGTACCTCCTACAACGCAACACACAAGGAGTAGGCAAATCCAGCAATGCATTTGCAGAGATGCAGTCCATTCTGCCAGCACAGCAGTCCTTCTTCCTGGCAGAATGTCCTTGGTTCCGGTAGAGTTACAATTTGGTAGGGCTTGGGGTCTAGTACTTATGTGCAGTTAAGCCTTTGAAGTGGAGGAGACTTCAAAGAGAGGCCTTTAAAATGCACTGGGTTCCTGTCTTTCTTGCCCTGGCTCCAGGCTTGGTACAGTAGGGTATGCAGCCCCTTCTGTGGGGACAGGCACAGCCTGTACAAATGTGAACGTCATCTCCTCCCCCCCATCCTGCCCAGTATGGCCCATCAGGATAGTGATGGCCTATTCGTCACACCTAAGCTCCCTTTGTGTATGGCTGTTTTTGGAGGGAAGGCACAAAGTCCAGCTGTTACCCACCCCAGATATTTATTCAGAGACAGGCAGAAGGCATAGAATAGTTAAATTATGAAAATGCCAACTTTCTAATAGTGACATCTTCAAAATCACAGTTTGAAATCCGACCTTACCATGAGTTGGGATTTTAAATTGGGATTCCATAGACACCGCTCTTGGAGGTCCCATCTCTTCCCAATTGGAAATTACACTTATAACATGTAATAAGGTAATCCCAATGTTAACATGTGGAATAGATATGCCTTGCAGTAGTGAAAAAACTAATTTAAGAGCTCTTCACTATCTGAATATGTAAAAGTAAAAAGTGCATGTCCACATTTTTAAATACACTGCACCCTGCCCTTGGGGCTGTGCAAGGCCTACCATAAGAGTGACTTATATATATTAAAAGTGAAAGATTAAGCCTTGCAAAAGGGTTACTTGCCAGGTTGACATGGCAGTTTAAATCTTCATATACAAGTTCTGCAAAGGCAGGCATGAGACACATTTGAAGGGGCTACTGAAATGAGTGTCACAATCAGTGCTGCAAATCCACTAGTAGCACTAGAGACTTACATATGCCAATTGTGGATTAACCAATGTTACCATATTTTAAGTAGAGAACACATGCAATTGAACACTAGTTAGCAGGGGTACAGTGCTGCTAAGTAGAGTCCTAAAGCCAGCAAAATGAAGTCAGCAAAACAGGTGGTCAGAATGCAAAAATATGTTAGAAGACCAGGATCCCAAGGTGGCCCACCACTATGAGTTGAGTTTCTTGGGGAGGGTGCATTATCTTCCCAAATCTATTAGAATAGTGCCTCCTCTCTTATGTAGAACAACTCGCCTGGGGCAGAGTGACAGCCATGGTTCAACTTAGCATTTTGCTTTCCTCATCTTTGCTTTTTTGGCCCAATTTAGGGACAGATCGGATATGGCACCAAAGCTGAGAAATGTGTGTATGTTAGGAACTTATTAGCCACAGGTTTTTTTTAACAGATGAATGATGTAATCTGCATACAGTGAAAGAAGGCTGCATTGACTAAGAATGTGTAGGCCCCTGTGCGAATGAAACTCACAAAGAGAACTGGTGATGGCCAGGGTGAATAAAATCAGCGATAGGGTGTATCCTGGTGGTGCTCTCCTGGAAATTGCTATACTTGAGGAGTAAAGTCCATTCACCCTAACATGAGTACACACCTCACCACCTGTATTCCCAACTCCCATCCTTTCCAACATAGTGAACCGAATATTCCAATCAATCGATTCCAATACTTTTGCAACACCCATACATATCTACACCATCAATCTCCAGTCAAAGCTGATGAAATATGGAGAACAGTGTGCATAAATTAATGGATGTAGGCAATTCCAGAACAAAACATGCCTGGCCTAGACCAGGTTGCTATATTATTTGCCAAGATATTGATGTAGCACATCTCTGTGCTTTCTCCGTACCCCCTCACCCACACCCAAAGACATCTTGATGCCGTACAACACATTTCTGATGCAGCAGGAGAAAGCATAGAGCATGTGTCTATCTCCAACTGAGGTATGCAGGTCGGTAGGCTGGTTGTACAGGACCTCCTTTAGGAACCAATGTTTGACATTGGGTCCTCCCTGTTAGGTATTGTAACAAATCTATGGTGAGTACCTGGGTCTCTGTTTCAATGTTACTTGCTTTGAGGAGCTTACTATATTTTTCTTAGAATATGACATATTTTGCTTTTTTTTCTTAAACCATTCTCTATCCTTATATGTGGCAATTCTGATGACGTGGGTGGATATGTGTTCATGCCTAGGGAGATTGAGGATGAGACGTACGGCTGCATTCTGGATTCTGATGACCTCTGGCTGTCAGTACAATGAAAAAAATGGCTTAAGACAAGTAAACAAAATGATAAAAAATAAAATGATTTCAGATCTTTATGGGACATCACCTAAGGCAATATGAGAGGTTAACACTCGAGAACAAAATAGTTGTCAAATTTTGAAAGCTTGTAAAATGTGGGAAGTGACCTATTTGTGTGATTATCCCATCAAGAATTAAACATCAAAAGTAGAGAAAGCATAACATAAAGGGCAACAGCAAATAACCTTAACTTTAATGATCATTAAATGTAATGGAGGATCATAGTACTACAAACATGCAAATAGGTAAATAGTTAATTAATGATATAAAACACAACACAAAACATGACATCTCATATTAAAATACTCTTCACCTACTAAAAGACGCATCATGACACGATGCAACCCCCAAACATACACCAAACAAACAATGATACACAATACAATTGCAGCTGATGTCTGGTGTCTGCAATGTATTACAAAACATGAAAAAGAGGGCATAGCCCTCGGCGTGCGAGTTATATACATGTACAGAGTAGCATTGTGTTCTTCAGATGATGCCTGTTACCCCATTACCTCTCCAGATGTGCTCATGTAGAGCTACATTTAGGCAAGTTACACCTTAAACAAGCCCATGAGGTTACTATCACAGGTGCAAATTGTGCACCAAGCAATTAATAGAATTGTAGGATGCAGTAATTAGTGGGTGAGCAATATGCACCCAATTCCAATTTTCACCCCTCAGACTGAGGCATTATGAAAACTTGGTGCATGTATGATTTCATCTGGCTTGGAAATACACACACCAGGCTTTACCATCTGAAAATCACTGGAGCAAACTTGGACACTGACCATAATTTGCACCCAACTTGTAATGATGTATTACTACCACTTTTAATTGGACATTTGGCATGGTTTCCCAGGCCCAAGACAGACATCTAATTATGTTGATTTTGTTCAACACATGGTGACATTTAGACATAAAGAGTAGGGGAAGGTGTAGATTGTCCAAGAATGTGTAATTTATTAGATCAATGGGATACTTTACCATAAGTAGACTTCACTGTCAGGACATAGTTAAATTACTTTTCATAAATTCTGTAATCAGTTTTAATTATTGTTAATGTATAGTAAAATAAATTACTTTAGGTGAGAATTTGTTTTTTTAATTTAAATTTCAGGAACATAATATTAATTGATTATATTTATAATAATGAAGATATAATTCAGAAGGGAAAGTATAGGAAAAATTAAAAAAGCTTATTAAACTGGAAACAAATATGAACATTATTTTCATGATAAACAGTAATGTAATTCAGGTTATATATTTATTTGAAATTAAATATAGAATGAAACAACAAAATGTTAAGCACTATTATTATAATTTTGAATTACATTTTTAATTATTGTAAATATAATATCTTTCATTACAATTATTTAAGTTTAAATCAAGAATGAATTCCCACCAAAAGTAAAAAATATGCATTAATAATTATTAAAAGTGATGTATTGAATTTCTTAAAGCTAATTTAATTAGATTACATTTTTCAATTAACTTGTAAATGCAAAAAATATTAAGATGTTTTGTACTTAAAGTATGTACTATTCTGTATAAATTAATTTTACCGTGAACTTACATTTATTTATATGTTTACCTACTTTAAATAATTCATTTTAAATTAACATTATTTCCCATGGGGTGTTATCTTAAGTCTCTAACACCATTTTTTTCTAAGGGGGGGGTTGCAATACCTGTGGCCGGCGACATGTGGTGTTAGACTTATTCCAGCTGTGAGCTGGAGTACCTTCAAATTGTTTTGGTTCCCTTTTTAGCTGTAGCAACTAGAATCGTGCAGTTTGTGAATCGCTGTAGGCTTTTGACTAAATTGCAAGTGTATAGGATTTCTCCAACCCCTGCACAAACCCCTATTTGAACAGGAATCAGAATTCCGAGTTGGGTGATATTTATAGGTCAAACCTGATGGGACTTATCTGGAGAAAGGTGTACACTGTTTACCATAAAAAATGATTTTGGTGCAATAAGCACCAACATCTGAATGTTATTCCCCAGATAGGTGTTATAGGTGCAATAAATAGCACCTTGATTCTGACAAACTCAGAAGCAGGCCTTTACTCTTTTATAAGTGGGTTGACCTTCCTCTCTAGACCTTTCGTGACCATCCCTGGCCCTACTTGAACCTCCTCCTTACTGCTCTCTAATACCCTCCCCTTTATTAATAAATAATCCCCATTTTTCAGCAACGCCCTGTGTCCCTCGTACTTTTACTTCTAAGATATAGACTTGCATGACTCCACAGTCAGTGAGATCTCCACACATTTGATTGTAGATATGTGAATAGCATTTTGTGGTATGTTTGGTAGTATTTTAACACCTACTACAAAATACAGCTTGTGAGTATTCCTTCTGTTGTTTCCAATTAAAAATTAGGAATAATTCTCGCCATAATGTGATTAAAGACAAACCAAAAAGAGATGAAAATAATTTTTATCGCCACTAGAAGAAGCAGAAACATTGAAGAAAAAAATGAAAGACCTCTAAGATTATTAGTCTCCGAAGGTAAAGACTCATGGTGTTATGAACGCTGGTTTATGAACTACAGTGTTTAATTCTGAATTGACCTATAACAACCAGTATTCGTTTTCTTAAATAATTTATCTGTACAGTGTCTGAAACTAATGACCTTTATTTTAAAATGTGTTCCTGGCTCATTGCAAATGATTAAATATTTAGGTGCTTGTTCAATTTTAAGATTCTCTCGATTCTGTTTTTGTTTCATTTTGCTTACTCTTCGGTGGAGGCTATAACAGACCAACACAAAAATATATAATCTAGTTAAAGTAACTATCACAGATGTTTATATTTCCGTGTATCAATATGAAGGTGAGAAGGCAACTTGAAAAGGCATTTTTTCCAAATTATTTTGAGACTGGCAGAACATTTTAAAGGAAAAGTTGTTGTTTAGCAGTGAATACGGCAAGCAGAGGATGGTTCAAAAATATTTCCTGTAAAGGATATTGAAGATAGATTATCACGGTTTAAAAACCACTTCCGTGGAAAAACTACGCCCCACCAGAAGACGCACCTGTATAAATTAATAGAAATTAAATAAAGAGGCAGCTGAAACAATAAGAACAATAAATTCAGTATTCGTTTTTTATACAGAATAATTTGAATTTATTATGATGTTGGCATAAAAGGTTGTTGATCAGTGTAAAGATATAATACATGTTGCTAACATTTCTGCCCCTGCCACCCACCCTGGCGACAGTGTCATTAGTAAACCATGAGGCAAGACAGTTGTTACACGAACCTATATGTGGTCCAGATTCTATAAATATAGCAATATCATAGTCTATTAAATCAAGCACAATAGACTTTTGTACAAGTCAGGTGTTTCAATGTGCTTCCATTTGCAAGAATGAAATAAGACGAGGACCGGCACACTAAAATATTTACCTTAAATCACATAATTTGGCTAATCGGGGATCCGTGATTGATGCAGATTTTCTGGTTTCATATTGGACAACTCAACTGAAAGGTTATCTGTTTGGCTGTCCTCTTTACCTCAAATGTTAATGCTTTGTTTTTTACTTCTTTGTGCATGAGGGTAGTGCAAAAATAGCAAGCAGAAGCCACTTAAAAGCTCAGCTTGTTATAGGCTCGAGGTTCAAACAGGACCAGGCTTCAGGCTCGAGCCTGGCTCAGCGTTCAGCAGCTCGCCCACCTCTACCCTAAACACTATCATTGTCTGACACATCAGAAAATTAAGGTGAGCTATTTTGTCATGGTAGAAGTGTAATCGTGCTGCCACAGTAATGTGAGAGGTCAATCAGGATAAAACACTGGTCTGACACACACCCAACTATCTTTGAGGTATGTCTTCGCTGCAGCAGCATTGGGCACAATCCTGGAGCAAAGCAATTATCAGTGAGAAAGCACTCTGTGTCTGAAGTGATCAAAGTGTAATTTAAGGCTCCATTAGCCTTTGAGCCAGATGGCTTGGAGGAAAAGATGAGAGTTGTACACTTAATTATTTCCCATGACAAGAACTGACTTGAAGCTACTGTACTGTAATTTGTAACTTTGTGATTTGGTTGAAATTATGACACACCACAAGAATGAGGTACCCATCAAGTATAGACTTTTTTTCCATAAGTAGAGATATTGAATGAGAGTCAAGGTCCCTTTACTTCAAAAATCTTGAAACAAAAGCGATGGTAAGTTTTCTCTGCAAGTTTAGAAAAACCACTGACCCTTTTTTTGACAAGTTCTACACAATTAAGGTTAAACCAGACAATAAATATTTATGTACCTGTACATGAAATCCTAGAGAGTGATTCATTTTACGGAAAAGAAGATAACGAATAGAAGTTTCTTCCTGTGTTATTATCAGACTTCGCCTGTCAAATTAGAACTTAGGACATTTACTGTATTAATAGAGAAAACACCTTTATCATCAATAGGGGTTCAATGCAAAGCGAAGATCTGTTACTAAAAAAACAGACAGAAAGACCATATTGAAGCAAAGGAATAGTGCCACACCCCCCAAAAGTATCCATTTTAGATATGATGTGAACAATCTACCCTATCACTTAAGTCCTCCATTATGTAAGAGAATACAAAACACTGGATTGAGGACTTGAAATCTATTTCTAGATCATTGATGCAATATAATGCATTTACAAGTGAAATTATTTCTTTGATTAAGAAAATAAAACACATCATATTGATGCCATCAACCTAGATCACCTATTAGAGCTATTGGTGTTGCTGAAACTATCATATGAATTGGGACTTAAACAAATTAATGGATAAATAATAAATAAAATAAATTAATGAATGACACAACTGTTGAGGATGTTAATGATTACAACAGAGATGCTTCCCAAGGTGTAGCTCACCAATGTATTAGCACTAATGATCATAGTAAAGAATTAGACTGTATAACATTGGTTACTTGCTCTATTGCTATGAATCAAAATTCATCAGAATGACTGGCACTACAAACTGAACAGATGTATAAGGAAACAGCATATTTATTACAGTGTGTAGCAAACATGAGAAGAAATAAATTTGAAAAAAACTAAAAAAAACTGGATATGGTTCATAAGGAACGTATAAGCAAAAAAAGGAGTCACATTTAAAAAAGTCCACCCATTATTTTAGTCAATGAGCTATGAAATGAAAGACACAAATAGGCAATATTCTGTATTCCCAGCATACGTTTAACCAATAAACCAATTAAGGAGATGCTGATGACAAAAACTTTGTTCAGAAAGTGAACTAGTAAACTAGATGGACCACAGGTGGTAAGTTTGATTTACAGTTTATGCAATCAGAGGTCTGCTAAAGGGAAATCTAATTAATATACAGAGTATAGAGGAGGCATAGCCGATCGCGGAAAGATGGTGGACATAAACTAGGGCAGCTCCGAACCCTGACCCACAATCCACTGCCGTCGCTGCATCACCGGCTTTCAGTGGACCATAATTGTTGCAGGGGAGTGTGTGTGGCCTGCCACCCCTGAGACCTGTTCGTCTGCTGCCTCTGGGTGCCACGCGGAGCTGTGGCGACCAGCTGACTGCAGCCATGGCGTGCACCTCAACTTGTGAGGCTGAAAGTTGTGGACTCATCTGGTGTAGCCCAAGTGCCGGACTGGGCCAATTTGACTGAGTGAAGGGCCTACATGGACAGTAAAGAGGGGCCCCTTCCTCTCCTACTTCGTATTTTTGTCCAGACCACCAGAGATGGATGCTGCACAAGCCACTGCTGGGGCAGCGGTAAGAGGAGTGCCGTGTAGCTGTACCGTGGGTGGACTGGTGTGGTAGGTGGCACGACCTGTGCCTGCTGTAACGTGAGGCCCCTGGCATTTCACGCTGCCTATGAGAGGCCCACTTCACCAAGGATCACAGAACTGAGGATGGAGCCGAATCAGTGAGTGGTGTGGCTTGTGCCTGCCTCGGTATGCAGCTACTGCCGCTCTGTTATATACAAAAAAAGGCCCGCCACACCACTCCTTTTGGCCCATGTGAAGACCTGACATTTCTGGTAGGATTTCAGGGGCCCGGGCCGCAGTGATGGTGGTGATTGGGGATAGACCCACACCTAGAACGTTGTTCTGGGCACCTCTCACCTGCTGTGTCGGGGGCTCAGTCAGAGAGACTGCCTATTATTAATTTCCTTCTCCTCCCTGTTTTCCACATTTGGGCTTGACTCAGACTAGCAGTTGCTGCAGGCGCATGGACGCTCCACACTGCCTAAGGAAGTGCATGCAGGTGGCTTGGATCACCTTGTGGGAGAAACGCCTTAGGCGCAGAAGTCACAGCACCTCCTTCAATTGTGGGGAGAAGGGACTGGACTGCTCATGCCCCTCTCCCAGAAGTAATCTCTAGTCAGAGTGGAGAGGTGAGACGGGTCTAGTGATTGGGCCTTCCACCTTTTCCCCTTTGTCGGTCATTCTCCACAATTCGGGCACTTGACGTCCTCACTGGGGCTTCTTCATATTAAATGGAGAGCCGACTGGAATCACACTGACTGAATGAATGATGTCCAGGACTTCCCATGCCCCTATCTACCCCAACAACGTGACTGAGAGGTGAGGTGGGTTCCTTCGATAAAGGAACACTATTATACTGGACTTGTGCTCCTGCCACAGCTTGCAAGACATAGAGATCTGGAGGGACCTCTGTGAGGCATGCAGGTCTGTTCACTCCCCTTGTCTAGAACTTCTGCATGGGTCAGGCGTGCCCACGGGCATACTGCTGGTGAAGTGAGCACCATGGAAAGCTCGGAGAGCAGAAGACTGTTCCCCAGACCTGTGCACTCAAGGGGGTGAGAACCCGCCCCTCTATTTGATAAATTGGATAAAATCTTGACAGCCATAACAGGACTCGCACACTAGGGTTGATGCAGTGACCATCAAAGAAAGCCTGTTGCGAGAAGACCATAGAAAACTTTCAGGTGTGTTACGCAGACCAAGTCACACTTAAGGAACTGCGTCCTACAGTCGTAGACCTGGAATGTCGGGTAAGTACCCTGGTGACCAGAGTGTAGGAAATAGAACACCACACAGAGGATTCTGAAGGATGATCCAAATGCAACAAACTCTGGATTGCTAGTTTCCCCAAAGAGGGAGGGGGCCATGATACGGTCTCCTTTTTCGAACAGTGGCTGGAACAGAAAATAGCCCCAGTGACCATTTCCACACATTACTAAGAGGAACGTGCACATACAGACCTGCCTTAAGGTCAGGAGTCACTCGACACGCCGAGCAGCAGCTTCACCAGCCTGCCTCTGTGCCCCAGACCCCACCCCTGCTTCTGACGAGAGTTCGAGGCCTCATCCCTGGTGTCTAGTGGTAGGCGTAGCATCTGTATTTTGTTTTTCCTTGTGTTTTGCGTTCATTTTTTGTGCCCATTTGCTGTGTTTACTCTGCTTCGCTGTTGCCCATTTCAGCCTTTTCCTCCGTGACCTGTTTTTCCTCGCAATCCGGCTCTTGGCGGTTTCCCTGTCCCTGCCGCTGCTTCCCCTGCAGCCCCATTTGCCACTCCCTCCCGCCTCCCTGCTGCTCCTCCCTCCCACCTCCCCTTCATAATGGCGGCCGCTGCTCGGTGCCGAGTGTAACCCCCTGAACTGCCTCAAGACCAGGAGTCACTCGACACGCCGAGCAGCAGCTCCACCAGCCTGCCTCCGTGCCCCAGACCCCACCCCTGCTTCAGACGATTGTTCGAGGCCTCATCTCTGGCGTCTAATGGTAGGCGTAGCGCCTGTATTTTGTTTTTCCATTTGTTTTGCATTCATTTTTTGTGCCCATTTGCTGTGTTTACTCCATTTTGCTTTTGCCCGTTTCTGCCTTTTCCTCCATGACCTGTTTTTCCTTGCAATCCGGCTCTTGACAGTGTCCTTGTCCCTGCCGCTGCCTCCCCTGTGGCCTCACCCCCTCATACCCCCATTCGCCACTCCCTCCTGCCTTCCAGCTGCTCCTCCCTCCCACCTCCCCTGCTTAATGGCGGCTGTGCGAGAGGGAAGCCCGTCTGCGCCTGGACCGCACCTAACCCTGTCCCCCTGGTCCACGCACCTCCCACGTCCCTAAACGCCTCTACTCCACCGCAGAGCTCCACGCTCTCAACCCCGGCCGGCGCACCGCCTGCACCCAGGCTGACCCCAGACACACCCACAGACCTTTCGCATGTCACTCATGCCACTTCTCTTGCAATCAAACCAACAAACACCACAACAACACCAAACACCCTGACCACCTCAGCTGCATCCTCCTCAACACCCGCTCCGTCCACAAGCACGCCATCGAGCTCTGGGACCTACTCACGACAGCCTCTCCTGACATCTCCTTCCTCACTGAAACATGGATGAACCCCTCATCAGAACCCGACATCGCCGTAGCCATCGCAGAGGGATACAAAATCACCCGAAGAGACCATATCAACAAACCAGGAGGGGGAATCACCATAATACACAGAAGTTCAATCAAGATTTCCACCAACACCAACGACACCCTGGACGCCGCAGAGCACCTACACTTTCAGATACACATCAACACCAAAACCACCTTGAGAGGAACCCTCGTCTACAGACCGCCAGGCCCCCACTCACTATTCTGTGACGCCATCGCCAACACCATCAGCCCCCACGCCCTCGCCTCCCCAGACTACCTGCTCCTCGGCTACCTAAATTTCCACCTGGAGAGCTCCAGTGACTGCAACTCTATTGCCCTGCTAGTCAACCTCGCAAACCTCGGCCTCAAGCAACTGGTCACCTCGCCCACCCACTCAGCCAGACACACGCTTTATGCCATATTCTCCTCCAGCAGCCACATCACCTTCACTCACACCACCGAACTCCATTGGACTGACCACCACTGCGTTCACTTCTCCTTCCTGAAGCCCACCACCAACAAGATCCTTTCCCTCACCGCAAGTGGAACAAGATCTCGAAGGAACAACTGATCTCCAACCTCGCCCAATCTACACCACCCATTACCAATGACCCCAATGCCACCGCCCTCAACCTCAAATGATGGCTCGACGACTGCGCAAACACCCTCGCTCCACTAAAAAAAAATACTAACACCCACGTCAACAATACAGCTCCCTGGTTCACTGCAGAACTTCAGACCTTCAAACGAGAATGCCGGAAAACTGAGAATGCCTGGCGCCAAAAACCATCAGTGAGCAACTTCTCCACCCACAAATCAGCCATGCGCAAACACCACCAGCTCATCTGGACCACCAAAAGATCCTTCTACAAAGAACACATAGACAACAATGCACACAACAGCAAGGAACTTTTCACCATCATCAAAGAACTCACCAAACCCAAATCCTACACCATGGACCCTCTGCACTCTCAAGACCTCTGCAACTCCCTCTTCAGCTACTTCCACCGCAAGATTGCAGACATACACGAAAGCTTCATTACACCATCACCCACCATCACCACCACTGACGCAGCCAACCCCACAGCACCTTGTGCACCATCATACTGAGCACCTGGACCCCCGCCAACGATGAAGAAACCACCAAAACCAAGAGCACCATCCACTCATGCTCTCCAACAGACCCCTGCCCCACCACGTCTTCAACAAGGCCAGCCAAATCATTGCTTCCCTGCTCCGGTCCGTCATCAACAGCTCCCTCGAGACCGCCTCCTTCCCAGATATTTGGAAACACGCCAAAGTCAACGCCTTGCTCAAAAAACCCAAAGCAGAGCCCGAAGACCTCACAAACTACCGACCTATCTCTCTACTCCTCTTCCCCGCAAAGGTCATAGAGAAGATAGTCAACAAACAACTGTCCTGCTTCCTGGAGGACAACAACAAACTCGACGTCTCCCAGTCTGGATTCAGCAAAAACCACAGCACCGAGACTGCCCTCATCGTCTGCACTGACGATATCAGGACCAGACTTGACAAGGGTGAAAACGTTGCCGTCATCCTTCTTGACCTTTCCGCAGCCTTTGACACCGTATGTCACAAAACCCTTCGCACACACCTCTTTGATGCCGGAATTTGCCACAAATTCATGGACTGGCTCACCTCCTTTCTCTTTAAAAGAACCCAAAGAGTCCGCCTCTGTCCATTCTGGGCTAAAGCCACCAAGACCATATGTGGAGTCCCTCAAGGATCCTCACTCAGCCCCACCCTCTTCAATATCTACAAGGCTCCGCTCGTCAGCATCGTCCAACCCCACGGCCTCAACATAATTTCCTACGCCGACGACACCCAGATCATCCTCTCCCTCATGAGGAACCTCTCTACTGCCAAGATCAACCTCCACGCCGGACTCCTCGCCATCGCTAATTGGATGACAGGAAGCCACCTCATGCTGAACTCAGGATAAACCGAGATCATCATCTTCCAACCCAACAAGTCAGCATGGAATGACTCATGGTGACCGGCCACCCTAGGACCACCCCCGACACCCACCACCCACGCACGCATTCTCGGCTTCATACTAGACTCGTCTCTTTCCATGTCTCAGCAAGTCAATTCCATATCATCCTCTTACTTCAACACGCTCCGTATGCTGCGCAAGACCTTCAAGTGGATTCCAATAGAAACCAGAACGGTCACCCACGCCCTCGTCAGCAGCAGACTGGACTATGGCAACACCCTGTACGCGGAGACCACAGCCCAGCTTCAGAGAAAACTACAGCGCATCCAGAAAGCCATTGCACAACTCATCCTCAACCTCCCCTGCCACGAGCACATCTCCGCCCACCTCAGAACCCTACACTGGCTGCCCATCAACAAAATGATTGTCTTCAAAATCTTAATCCATGCTCACAAAGCCCTCCACAACACTGGACCGGCCTACCTCAACAAACAACTTAACTTCCACATCCCGACCTGCCAGCTCCGCTGACCTCGCCCTCACAACAGTCCCCCGCATCCAATGCACCACTTCCAGCGGCAGATACTTCTCCCACCTCACTGCCAAAACCTGGAACTCCCTCCCTACCAACCTACTCAAGACCCAGGACCTCTTAGCCTTCAGAAAGCGCCTCAAAACATGGCTCTTCGAGCAGTGGCACCCTCCCCAGCCCCAGCGCCTTGAGACCCTACCGGGTGAGTAGCGCGCTTAACAAATTATTGATTGATTGATTGATTGATAAAGTCCCAGTGATGGAGTTGGCTTCTAGGCCAGTAGTGATTTGACTCCTGAACTTCATGGATAAAGAACTATCCTGAGAGCAGTTTGTACCTCAGGCCCCATTCATCATGACAATGCACATTTTTTTTCCCTGGTTACAGCTTGCAAATGCAGCAACAATGGGCCTCTTTTCTGGGGGTCAAGAAGTGCCTGCGCCAAATTGAACTCCCCAACTCCCTATCCATACCGAGTGAAACTTGAAGGGCTAGTCAATCAGACCTGCTACTTCTTTACAAAGCCTACTGATGCCGGGGACTGGGATTAGCAGCTATGAATCCTCCAATTTGGTGATTCCAGTGCACCACCCAGGCATGGAGGGGCAGCATTCTAGATGACGGTGGCAGGACCGAAATACCACCTTGAAGAACATGCCTAAGTAGAGAGTCCTGAGCTGCTGCATGCTCTATAGATTAAAAGAGCATAGTTTTGCTTTGTTGGTCACAGCCTTCCCATTGCACAGTCATTCTTTATTATTTGGAATGGTACATGTGACCCCGCTAATAGTATTCCCATAGTATGGGTCTCTTAGTTCACTGCTTGGGTATGCGCCGTTTCCACAATTACCCTGGGAGGGGAGTTGGGCTTGTGGTAATTTTGCTTCTGTTTACAGGTCATATCTCACTCATGCTGTTGGCACTGGTTGAACTTAACCCCCTCCCGTGACATCCAAATGACATGATTAAATTGCAAGTACTTGCACCAGTGACACTTAATCCAGCAAAATATACGTCAGCACAATATTCATATTGCACTCTTTATGGAGACACATGTTGCTGGGATAAAAACATACAATTACACAAGAGATGGCATGGGCTCTGCTTCGACACTATATACTCTGGATTTGCTTGGGGAGGTTTTAGCCAACAGGACAGTTGTCCACTTCTGTTGGCAGTATCTGTGCACCTAACGTGGCCCAGCAAGCCTTTCTAGCTTGCCTTTTGGTGATCCTTACAAAATGGGAACATATTCTGTGGCTGCTCGGCAGGGACTTCAATAGCGTGCTAAACCCCACCCTCGACCTCTTGCACCCCCGCTGCTGACCTCTCCTGTGGTAGCGACTGCAGTGAACTTTGCACAATGGATCACCCACTGGTCCCTTTTTCACAGCTGACATACCTAATATCTGAATGTTAAAGATACTCCTATTATTCCAACCCCCCATGACCTAACATGTGAGACTGGACCGGATGCTATGTCATCCAGCCATACATATGAAGGTAGACACCAGGGAATATCTCTGCCAGAACTTTCCTGACCAAAAAACACTTAGAGTGGGGAGGCTCAAGGTCAATAGAATGGGAGGCATTAAAAGTGGTCCTTCGAGGCTACTGCATAAATGCAGTTGTGGATGTCCAGGCAGATGTACATAAAGAATAAACAACACTTAAACAATTCCTAGGCATGCTGGAAATGGATTCCCATGCCACCCCTGCGGGTCAGCACACGCTTATAAACACCAGGGAATATAATGAGCAATTAATAATCCAACTGCAATGCTACGATTTCCGGACCTATCAGGCCAAGATGCACGCCAAAGGTAACAAATCTGGTTGCCTACTTGCTTGCCTACTCCATAGTGGTCACCCCACTGTTCCGATTACTATGCCACGCCAAACCCTGACCTACGTGGTGACCAGCCAGCAGGAAATCTATGCCACGTTCTCCTCCTACTATAAGGCCCTGTATGACCTGTGTCCTATTGATTGGACTGATGCTATACAGGCCTTCTTGAGCAACGTGGAACTCCTCACAATAGATCAACTAGCTGCAATTGCCCCTCACAAAGTAGGAACTGAGGGCATCCATTGGAGGGTCAGGTACGGGAAAAAACTCCAGGCCCAGACGGCCTGCCAGTAGAATCTTATAAGGCCTACAACAACATTTTAATACCTAAACTGTTGGATCTATTTCAGACAGCCCCTCATAGTCTCCTTACTGAAGCCAGACAAGAACCCGCTAGTGCTAACATCATATCTTCCACTGTCTATGTTAAGCAGGGACTATAAAATACTTAGCAAGACCATCTCTCAGAGCATATGACTGCCAAGGCATTTACTGTGTCACATTGGCTTACTTTTCACTGCACCGGCGGCTTGGGTTAATATCAGTCATCTCACCTCTATCCCAATAGGGATAAGCCAGGGTAAGCAACTGGTATACCCACTGTAGCCACTCTTGTTTGTGTTGGCAATGGAACCACTAGCCAAGCGCTTAAGACAGGATGGTGAAACTTAGGCTATCTGATTGGGGGACAAGAAGCAAATTGTTTCCCTACATGCTGACGATGTCCTTATAAATATTCTCGACATCCGACAAGGGCTGGGCTAGCACTATCCAAAATGGTGATGCTCCCTCAACTCCTGTATTATTTCCAAAAACTTGCCGAAATGCGTACTGAGTTCCACCTTTCACACGCTGCACAGCATGCTTGGAACTTGGCACAACAACGTGTTGCCTTCCACAAACTTCAACTATTCTTAACAAAAGTAGATTAGGAGCTTCTAATTTTGAGCACTATTATTTGGTGGCACAACTGCAATGGCCCTTCCGATGGCTGATGGGTCGGCACTTGATGGAATTAGGTTTTCCCATAAATGAGCATACCCGTGGTCCAATACATAAGCTACTACTCTCTACCGGGAAGCTCCCCCCACAATCCAATCACCTTCTGTCCATTGCATTCAGCAGTTACATCAGAAGTCTCAGGCTTCCCCCGGCACTAACGCTGTACTCCCCAGAGAATTGTATTAGCTTGGTACACCCCTTTAGAGAACTCCTTAAGAAGGAAGGGATGGAACTTTGGGAAACAGAGGAAGTGGACACCCTGGGTACACTGTTCCAAGACACTGTCTTTATAACATTTGAGCAGTTTAGCGCCAATCATAATCTACCATTAGGTAATTTTTTAGTATATTGTACTCTGCTAGCCGAGTTGCAGCGAAACTGGCAGATTATGGACACAGAGCCCTATACACATTGCCTGGTCTATGCAATTCACGTGATGGGTAGTGGTAAGCGCCTGGTTACATGGTTTACACGTGCGCTGGCACAAACACCACGCAACATACTACAGCCTATTAGACAATGATGGGAGTGTCACACAGAAGCAATGGGACCGAATACTTATCTACCTGCGTAAAGTCTCCCACAATGCTAAATTTCAATATATACAGCATGACATTTAGCACAGGACATACCTTACACCTGCACAATTGTCAGTCCAACTGCCGGCGATGGAACACCCAAAGTCTGATAAGGCACACATGTTTTGGACATGTCCAGAGGTGCAACCAATAAGGAAGGATCACCTTGACAACTGTCATGGGGAGAGAGAATCTATATGGTATGGAAATCGGCCTTCTGGGATTATCTAAGCATTATAAGGCTGACCTGACATTAATAGATTCATAGACTTAGCCCTACTTAAAGTCAGAAGAACCATTGCCATGAGGTGGAAGGATGCACTTCTGCCCGACATAGCATACTGGACAGCAGCCACACTGAAATGGGGCAAAGCTGAGTCGGTAGCCCTTCAGAGAGAGAGGTTAGAGTGTTATGCAAGATTCCAATTGGAATGGAATGGGATACGCTCCTACATGAATTACAAATTCTCTTCGAAGACACATGGGGCCAGATGTATAAAAGATCCGTTTTGCATTTCTTAAATAGCAAATTTTAAGAAATCGCTATTTAAGAAATGCAAAATGGGATGTATGAAATTTGCGATTCAGTAATAGTGATTTCTTCAAATTCGCAATCACTATTACTGAATCGCAATTAGAGAATGGGACTCTATTCATCCCTATGGGTCTGTAGTCCCATAGGTGTGAATGGTTTTCCATTTCCCAATTTGCGAATTCCAGTTTGGAATTCTCAAATTAGGTAATGCAAACCCCAGGGTGCTGGGGGCCTAAGGCCCCCTCTGATGCACCCCAAAAAAATATTTGCGAACATAGGGGCCTAGGGGCATGTGTGCGCTACATGTCATTTTTAAAAATGCATTTATAATGCATTTTTAAAAATTGCACATGCTTACCACCAAATTAGATTTGGTGGTTATTGCATTTCCTAAATGTCAAATTCGCATTTTGGAAATGCTTGATACATGTGCTTTGGAAATCGCAAATAGGAATTCCCTATTTGCGATTTCTTATTTAGAGAATCGCAATTTGCAATTCTCTAAATAGGGTCGCAATTTTAAGGAATCGCTATTTATGTGATTCCTTAAAATTGCACAGCAAATGCCTTTCATACATCTTGAAAGGCATTTTTACATTCACAAACGGGCAAATTTTGCGATTCGCACCGTTTGCAAATGCAAAATTGCTTGATACATCTGGCCCTTAGACCTTTATTTTCTACCCCCTGAGCATGCCTTCACCTTAACCCCTCTAACACCCTCATGTGGTCACTCTTTTTCTACTAAGAGTAGATGAGCGTCGCCTGGAGTACCAACTCCCTGTTAATTGTTCCTCTTAACAGAGGCGTGAGGTTACACTTACCCACTGAAATCTGCCACTGTTTAATTACACTCCCCCAACGGTTGCCAAACAGCCTGAAGTTTCAACATGTAGTGTTTCTTCCCACATATGTACATTCTGACCTGCTAGTTCTGTTTGTTTTGAATACCATTAGCTGATTGTGATAATAATCTCCTGTTATGCCATACCTTATAATGTCATGTGCTGTGAAACTTTGAGATTATACGCATGGATAATCACAATTTGTATACGTTCAAATGATGTCCACTTGCGTACCACTTAAACTGATGTAAAAACAATAAAAATTGGTTAACAAAATCCAAAATATAGAGTTTGACAATGCCAATGTTGTTAAACTAGTACATCATCCAAACAAAATCAGCTCCTGTGAATTACGTAATATAAATTCTTCATGAATTAATATCTTGGAGTTACAACACCAGCTGTAAAACAAAACAAATTCAGCAAGCAGAAATTAACAGTATTCTTCATTCAAAAGGCAATCGAGTCACTTGGAAGCCCAATTTTATTTCTCTAAATGAAGGTAAAGGTATAATAAATCAGTTGCACCTACTTTTCATTGTTGTGAAACTGTCATTCTGTGGTCAGTTTTCCCATTTGAGCAATTAAGAGACAGCACAAGAAAAAATATGTGTTTATAAAATGGTGAATTGGGAAACACCATGTTGAGAAGTTCAGGTTGAGCAAAACGGCACCTTAGCCCCAGGCATGTCCACACCCACCAGCGAAATCCCAGAGCCAACAACAGCTGTCACAGGCATGAGCAGAGCACGGTGTTGGTGTGTTCTTACTTAGTATACCAGCAACAAACCCCATTGAGCATGTCTGCTCCTCTGGGAATTCTAACAATACCACATATCACAAAATTCACAATATTTTAAATCAAGAGTACATTTTACAACTGCTACAAAGTGTTGCCTTGCTTTCCAGGATGGCTTCAAATGTTATTGAATTGGTTACACTTTATTCACCTAAGAAATATAAAGAAAGAATTAAGGAGAATTACTAGGTTGTATTTGATTTATATTATGGTTGTGGGAGCTTAGGTATGTTCTGGAAAAGCAAGCAATGAAGTTCAGAGGGCAAGAGATACCCAGTTTTACTCTGATACCTTAATGAGAAAACATCTGATTTTTTACAGTAACATGGAAATAAATGTTGGTCCATGCTGTTACTTGTAAGGAATTTAACCAGTCAAGTTACAAATAACTGAAAATCGTAAAATTTATATCAATGTTAGAAGTTTAAAGAGGGCAGTATTTTAATTCAGTACAGCAATAGATATGAACCAGGCAATGGAGGTATACTGTATTATAGAGTCCATGATATAGAAAAGAAAAAAAGCTGCTGCTGGTAAAAAAATAATTACATTTAATTTACCAGTGAAAACCAAAGGCTCTAACACAAACTAAAATCTAGGCAAACGGACTAGAATTAAATAAGATGCACTCTTTTTAAAGTAAGATTGTCATCATCAGTATACATTTCTTGCCCAGAATATGAAGATTGAAGAACCCAGGAATGGGGATATCTGGGGAAAAGACTATTTTAACAGGAAGTTTTAATTACAAACTCTGAGAAACATTATTTAAAAAATCAGTATTATAGCATACACCATCTTTGACATTTTCAATGGTGATCTAGTGGTGACCTTCAAATACTTAGGGGGTTATTACAACTTCGGAGGAGGTGTTAATCCGTCCCAAAAGTGACGGATATACCGCCAGACGTATTACGAGTTCCATAGGATATAATGGACTCGTAATACAGCTGGTGGTATATCCGTCACTTTACCGTCACTTTTGGGACGGATTAACACCTCCTCCAAAGTTGTAATAACCCCCTTAATGTTTTTCATTTGAAAGGTTTTGCCACCTTAAATACCAAAGTCCCCATGGATTTATAGACCAGATTAACCTCCTTTCAACCAGATAAAGTATCTTTCTAGATTATAGCTATTTATCCAATTGCAAAATTTGTTCAATAAAAATTATTAAATTAATCCACCTGTAAATTGAGGACTCAAAAACTTACACTATGTATTGAGGAATTGAAAAACATAATTAGACTTTTATCGCAGGATAATGTGATTGAATGCCTGTGGAAGTATTATGGCAGTGCCATGTAGGTTGTCCCTGTATAAATGAGTGGTGAGAATTGCCAAATATTTCTGAAATTCAGCATAACTTGATAGTTTAGTAAATTATTTCTTAGGAAGGCAGACTCAGATTGAACTACCAAAGCGAAGACATTTACAAAAAGGTATAAAATTACAACTAAAACGCATTGAATTCTTTAAAGAATAAACCAAGACATTAAGCAAGAACAGAAGTATCAAAGTCATGTAGAAAAAGAGATGAATGAGACAATTCAATGTACTGAGGAACTACCATGGTATAACCTATATCCTGTGATTATATGGAATAAACTCTAGTCTTTTCTACAGAATGATATCATTTAATAATGGAATGCATAAAATAAAAACATCCCTGATTACCATGCAGGTGTAGGTGAATGGAAGACACATATTTGATTTCTGTATGCAGGACTTACAGCAAATGAGAATTCTTTTTCAGCTTAACAAAAATAGTAATCTCTGCCAACAAATCTGAGGGATTGCAAATTGTTAATAAAAAAACATCACGTTTAACTCCCGTTATAAATTGGAGCTTGATCAAATTATTGAAAAATTGGTGTGTCTAAAACTCTTTCCCACTTGTATAACCACGTATTGATGTGCAGCATAATTCCTGATGTGTTGAAATATTCTGTATTGTAACTACTCTACAAAAAGGGAATAGGTAAAGGCTTGCAGCCTATTGGACACTGACGGCAAGATTTCTGCAAAATTCTACCGCCATGTTTAGAAAATGGGCTAGAGAGAAAAACGTGATTGATTTTTCTCAGACTTTTTTCTAAAATAATTGTAACACCATTAAGAATGTAATGTCCCTTGCATAGCTACATATTAAAAGTAAAAGTAGGACTTGTAAATTGTATTCTTTTTGTAGACTTTAGTTCCACCATTGGTCAGATTGAATTGAAGCAGATATGGCAGGAAATGCAATTGTGGGCAAGTGATCAAGTTCTATTAAATCTCAGTATCGACTTACAATTAAAACATTATGAACCTAAAGTTAAATAACTTGGCTTTTAAATATACACTGTGAATGTGTTAAGGGAAGGGTGTATATCAGACCTTTGTTATTCTGTCTTTATTTTCCAGACCCTCTAAGGTGGGGCTAGTATTTCTGCGCAAATCAAATTCTAACCTACATAGATGATGTTGTTTCGCTTTCTGAAACATCAGTAGTTTACTAGATTGATAAAAAAATTAGAAATCTACTATGCATAAAATAAACTTTGAATCAATCCAGTCAAGTCAACATTTATTCTTTTTTTCTGCTTTATAAATGAAGATGTGATATAATGGGTAGCCAAATAGAAGTGATGAGGCACTAGATCTAGACAAATAATCTACTATTGTGGAGAACATATAAAACACCTGTGACGTAGATGCAGTATAATTACATTTGTTCTGCCCAAATTTAACCTACAGTATGGTGCGAGAACTGTTGGAGAATCATTTATGGCATGTATCTCCAAACTAAATGACATTCTATTATGTGGGTCTTATCTTCTTGGGGAATTACAAATACATAACTGGTTCACACAGCAATTCAATCAGTTAGGCCTTTGCTGTACTTGTGAAATGCAACATCTGAAAGTGACTTAACTGTAATTTCCTTTTTGCTAGAGATGCAAACATGGCTTTACCCACTGTATCAAAGAAGGCCCTGGGTCTTTAAAAAGTGAATTGTAGAAGTAAATGAAAAATGGCACAGACTTGTATAAACCACCATGTCCATATACAGAAAAACAGAGGTGATGCTCAAGAAACTGCAGTTAGATTCTTAACAGTCTTTAGAGGATATACTACTGGTATCCATGAAAACATTATTGAAAAAATTGGTTGGTGAAAACTGCTTTGGCAGACATGAAACTGGGGGCCAAATAAATATTGGCGGTAAGCATACTGTAAGGGTGATGCAATATGCTTACCACCAACATAATGTCTGTGTGACAAATTTAGATGCAAGCAGACCATAGTTTGGCCACGGGATGAGGTTACTTAATCTCCACAATGGCCATACTTCTCCGAGGGCCCGACAGAGTAGCAGCTGTCAGAGAATTGGCTATATGTTTGCCCCTGCCCAATTTAGGCATGCGGACACATAGCTGCTTTTTTACTGCCCATCAGCTGCAGGAAGCGGCAGTAAGAAAGTAAAAATGTCCCCTATGCCATTGGAAGTGACTCCCATGGCGAGGAAAGCATTGTTTTTGTTTTACTTTTTAAAAACAGAAACCCACTTTGGGGTTTTATTTTATGAAAATAAAAACACTTTTGAAACTTTGCCATACCGCTGTGTCATGTTTGATGGAGCTGTATGGTAAAGTTCCAATACACTGGCAGGTTCCGCCTTGTTTGTTGTTCCTGTCAATGGTTGAAATGTCTCTCAGGCTGATGGACATCTAAATATTTGTCAGGCAGTTACTCCATCATGGCGACAGACTTCAAAATCAGTCTCTGAGTCTTGGGAAACAAAATATTAAATAGACACACTGACACTGTGAATTCCTAGGCTGTATGTTTAGGGCCAAAAATGTGTTCATTTATGCCTGTGAGGAATTCACAAAAGAAATCCTGGTAGGCGTAAGTGGGTTTATTACTGAGCAGTAATCTACCATAACTGTTGAGAAGTGCAGAGTAGTATCTCCCACACAGTAGGTGGGACATGGGTGGAACTATGCAAGGTTAGACTTGTAAGCTTGCAAGTTATTGAAGGCCCGCAAACTTGTATGTGTTGACATTCACAAACACCAACCCAACCCAACCCTCTGCCACCCCGAAAGGGGTGCAAATTTACTATCTCAAAGGGTTGGCATAAATTCCCTTCCGGTATGGGTAGAGGAGTGGGTCATCTCCAAACTTGGATGAGGTGTTCTTTTTCCTGTGGAGAAAAAAGAACAAAGAAATGTGGGTTTGTACATTAGGATCCATTTCTCCAGTATTTAGGTGTATACTGTGTAGAATAATTCATTTCGAAATGAAAGCATGGAAAATGTGTAATGTGACATCCTCATTAGTAACTGGAAACCTGCACCTGGAGCAGCTTTCCAGCAGTATTATTGTAAATGTTAATTACAAATTGTAGTAATGATGCATCCATTCGTAGTGTACTTTTATAGGTCCAGTTTTAAAACCTTTTGTAAGAATTGTCTCCTTAGATTTTAACTAGACAGACATATATTGATTTTAATTCGATTGCCAGGAAAAATTATGTAAGATTTTGCCTTTTATATTTTTTAATTGTCCTGTTTGGAGGCAGCTGGAAACCCCGGTTAGTAACACAAGGGAAACTCCTGAACACACACTTTGTATTTTTCCTGTTGGGTTTCAAATGCTGAAAAGACTACATCTTAGGTATATTGAGGCAGGCAACGGATCATTGGGTGCAGCAGTATTATTTTGATGTAACTGTCATAACAAAAGGTAAATTGTGTTTTCTCTGATGCTGCTATAGGAAGTTCCCAGTTCTCCCTTTAATTAGTCTGTTTCCAGTGTTTTTATTGTTCATTAATGATTACCAACTTCTTTTATTGTATAGGATGTCATATGATAATTACAAACAATAAATAAACTAGTACTACACACAACTGATGAAGGTCTTCTTGAGCATTCTGTCAAATTGGATACATTGCAGCATGAGTCATCGTACCCAAGACACTGGTTTCTCACACTGGGCCTGTAAACACGCTCTGCTGGCAGAAACCCCTGACGAATCCAAATACAGACCCTCTTTCAACAGGCCCCTCAGTCGAGGGTCTGAAAAACACCCGTCCAGTACACCTATTTAAGTAACTCACAGATAGCACACTGCTTCTTAGAGCGAGACGTCGAGTTAAAATGGAACAATATATATTTATATATATATATATATATATATATATATATATATATATATATATATATGTTAGTAGTTCTCCTAGGGAAAGAAAGCAAGGGAATGGAACTCAGTGGACTTCGCAGGTCCTTAAATTTGATTCAATATCTCTTTTATATTGATTGTGTGCCTAGAAGGTTAGGCAATGGTTTTTATGGGTTATGTACAGAACATTCAGTGCTGCGCAGGGTTAGGCTTTGGTCAAACTACAATACACTAATGCAATGCAGTTTCTATTTAAGACGCAGCAGTGCATTTGCTTCAGCGAGAAGCAACGTTGTTTTCTTCACAGACGTCTTTGCGCTTTTTTGTACTTAGAGACAGGGTGTTGTGGTATTACTCAAGGCAAGCATTGTAGCAATATTTCCCACCTATATCACTCAGCTACTTGTAATCATTAAGGTAACACCTTAGGAACCAATTACGTTGCCTTAGTTTGAGTCAAAGCAGCACTCTGTAGCTTTTCAGTTCATACTTCTCAGGTCGCACAATTCCAACCACTGTATTATAGAAAATGTAGCTGCTCGGAAAAATATTTTCCAATTTTTTATTCATACATTATGTCCTCTGGGAGCTGCTATCTAGACTTCGCGCACCATGCCCTTTGCTTCGAATGCGGCCTCTGATATTGCAGACCTGCTCTGAGAAGAAATCAGAAAAATAGGCTCACAGTAGACGGCTTGTCATATTCACAGCTATGAGGTAGAGAGCTACTATTGATTATCACTGCATCAGTTTTGCCTGAAACACACAAATCTTTCAAATGCTCCAAATATCTGTTTACATGTTTCAATAAAGAAAGTTAAAATACATCATATCTTCTCCAGCCAATGATGATTTCCAGACATAATTATCTCAAGAGAATCACACATGAATATGTTACAATGTCAGAAATGATTATTCTATTTCCTAAAAGGGCCTTTACATACTACTACTTTAGAGAACATTAATACTTAAGAAATAATAAAAAAACAACATACAGTCATATAATCCGTGCAAGAACGCACAATATTGCTAGTCTGCACACTTTCATAAATTAAAGAACATTTTAAAACCCCATAAGGAGCTGCTGTACATAGAGGCAGGAAGAAAAGGTCAGAGGTCATAAATCATCAGAGCCTGCAACAACTAGAAGCCCCATACCATTTGTAATATTCTGAGAATTCACTGGGAGATTCAGGCACGCTAAATTAACTCTCACGGGACTGGATATATGTCATATTTCTGTGAATGTCAGCGGGATTGTTGTGTGTGGGAACATTTTAGAAATGGAAACATATTTCAGAGATGTGGCTGGTTTGAATGCTCCCACCTTAAATGAAGTTGAAAATTGAAATCAGAAAGAAGAGGGAGAGGAAACCTGACAGTACCAACATCTCTAATAACGCATCTAACACACAACAAAGAGTGCAGTTATTGTTTTTTGGCTATTCAATGTGTACACTGTGTTCCCCACTATCACAATAGTTGTTTTTGGGATGGGACGATCACCTACACTTGGTGACATTTTTCATCCTAGGGATCCGTACACTCCCAAGATGAGATTTTAAGACTCATCTTCTTTGTGAGAGCTGTTGGATATTGGTTTGGATGGGAAAGGGTATGGTAAAATTGCCTAATGAGTTAATTTGAGGATGGTGCCCCTGCTAAGATAAAAAAATAACATGGAGGATGTCTAGCGGTATTTATATTTCCTCCTTCCTAAAATATGTCAACATATTTCACCATCGTCTCCTAGCCCTTGTGGGCCCTTGTGGGTCTAAATTCCCTTCAGAAGGATAAATATATTATAGAGTCCTCCATATCCCTGAACTAATGTAGGTGAAAATAAGAAGCAAAGGAAAACAATCAAGGTCTACTCGCCATGTATTCATTTCTTAGTAGAATCTCAATGGGAAGATATTTTGAAGTGGTATTTTAAGATCTCTATATGTGGATGGGGAACAGTGTCCTGAAGTTATGCATTCATCACGGAACAAATTCAAGGTTCCTGTGTCAAATTGGGGCCTGGCAGCAATCCTTGTTGATGAGGAAGAGGGACATGTCATGTGTGTATGAAAATAATGCATGTTACATATAAACATCCGTCTTGATTGGATGCAAATATGACTTCGTTTAATTATAGAGAATGTGTGTAGCAAGCATAGAGACTAAAAAGCCAACAGTTTGAACTAACAGAAGACCGAGAAGAAAAGATTTCCACTTCTCTGATGCACGTGTTGCAACCTCAGCTGTAAGCAAAGATGGCCCTATGTATATTTATCTTGGGAGGATAGAGTTAAAAGTAGCATTAGCTTCCATAGATTTTGTATGATTCTGCAAAGGGGCATTATTCACAAGTTTTGTAGCAAAATTGGAGCCAAGCATGAGTGACCGTTTCTTGTTCCGTAAGACTTGATAATAAAAGAGTATAAGGTACTGGTGTAGGGGCATAGTACAACAAACAGATCAGATGCTGAGGGGAGATGTAATATGGCTGAGTTCCGACTGCTGATCTGGTGACAATATATGAGATGTGGGAAAATTATAGATGGCTTGGCATAATATAGGCTTAGGAAACTAATACAGCTACATCAATTGGATGGATTACAATATTTTAGATACTTTGGGGAAGGAACAAACAAATTGATTGTGGATGTGTAAGAAGTATGATTGAAGACTAACATGCTCTAAATTGCCTAATATCTGCAGAGTTTTTTAAAATAATTAGAACCATTCTGATACACTTGATTTACAACTACTGCATGATAATCGTTTGACTGTAAAATGACAATCATTATGGGGGTCATTCCGACCCCGGCGGTCAAGGACCGCCGGGTCCGGGGTCGGCGGGAGCACCGCCAACAGGCTGGCGGTGCTCCACAGGGTATTCTGACCGCGGCGGTTCAGCCGCGGCCAGAAAGGGAAAACCGGCGGTCTCCCGACGGTTTTCCGCAGCCCTGTAGAATCCTCCATGGCGGCGCAGCTTGCTGCGCCGCCATGGGGATTCTGACCCCCATACCGCCATCCTGTTCCTGGCGGCTTCGGCCGCCAGGAACAGGATGGCGGTATGGGGTGTCGTGGGGCCCCTGGGGGCCCCTGCAGTGCCCATGCCAATGGCATGGGCACTGCAGGGGCCCCCGTAAGAGGGCCCCACCCTGAATTTCAGTGTCTGCTTAGCAGACACTGAAATTCGCGACGGGTGCCACTGCACCCGTCGCACATCCTCCACTCCGCCGGCTCCATTCGGAGCCGGCATCCTCATGGAGGGGTGTTTCCCACTGGGCTGGCGGGCGGCCTGTTGGCGGTCGCCCGCCAGCCCAGTGGGAAACCCAGAATACCCGCGGCGGTCTTTTGACCGCGCAGCGGTATTCTGGTGGTTCCCTCCAGGCGGGCGGCTCCCGCCGCCCGCCGGGGTCAGAATGACCCCCTATGTGTGTACTGATTTATGTGGTACAATGGCAGGGGGTTCATTTTATCTTCACCTTCAGATAGGAGATTCTCTGACAGGTTTGTCTGACTCCTAACACTCCCTGCCTAAAAAAGCATAACTTGTTATAACTTGAGTGAGAAATACCTGCAGTTCTCATTTCAATGGGGTGTTTTTTATTTTGGCACTCAGGGGAGCAACTGGGTGGGACCCCAAAAATATTAAGGTTAACACAGCAATCACACAAACATGAATGCAAGTCGGTAGTCTCATTCAAGAGGAGAAAGAATGAATTTATTTGAGGTAGATTAATTCCAACCAGGGTTTCTGGTGCTACTTGAATCATCGCCATATAAAACACATAAAGATGTAATTTGTTCTAGAGCCCTACTGGCTCTTACACTAATTTAGACACTTGGGTCCCTCTTTGTTGTCATGAAACTATGCATTCTATAGTCCTCATAACTTCTCCAGTGGAAGGTATTTCCAGCCCTAGAGGAAACGGTATTGGCACAAACGTCTGTGTATCAGACTTTCAGGATTACTTCTTGGGAACAATTTGGATCTTAACTCAGGCTTCTGCTAGGTTTTAGTGGGAGAGAAGCCACCCTTCCAAAAGGAGTTAAAGGCACAGGTACCTTGATCTACCTATGAGGTTACTGATCCTACCTTGTGACTCAGACATGATATTCTACTTACAGCTCCCTCTGACATCCACTATATCCAAACCAATTAATTGAAACTGTCAGACTAGATGGCTCCAGAGGACCTCACTCTAGTGGCTCATGGAGATCCTGGAGGCCATTTTTGTACTGGCCAAGCAGGGAAACACTCCAAGGTAGAGGGACTTTCATGGCTCAAAGTCCTGGGAATGTTGAAAGAAGCTAACACCAACTGAATCAAACATCAGTTGACTCCTAGTTCAGCCTTTTATATACACAGCCTATTACATACTTGCATTATGCATACCAACAAAAAGGTCTTACCCAGGAAAACAATCTATTCACTCTACACTGCTAGGGAAATAGCATTCCTCTTTGAGATTTTGTTTATACCCATGCCTAATGAGACCAGCTACACTATAATTTCACAAGAGTTTAATGTAGCATTTTGAACAAATTCAGCATATGACCAACAACAATCTGAAGCATAGGGTTAGTTAGAGAATGGCAGGGAGTTGAGTCCATGACAGGGAACAGATCTTGATTAGACAATTTTGCTTCAGAGACTTCATAAAAAGCCATGCTTCTATCTTATGCTCTACCTGCTCAAATAATGGACCTGTCTCTAGATGGATGAGAAATATATCACATCTTCTGACAAGGAGTTTATTGTTCTCTTATGGTGCATTCTTGTCAAAGAAGGACAAAAACAGATTAGTTATCCACAACAATATCAATTTCAGATCAAAGGAAATAATAAGTAGTAGAATCAGTCACAATATCATAGTTTTGAATTAAGCTCCAGTCTCTGGGTTAAGCTCCATTTGCCTGGTTCTTAACAGCTGACTTCTAGAATGTTTTGGTGATTTGACAGCTTAGTGACTACTGAAGGTGATGGTTTATGGTTACCTGACACTTAGAGATTTGCAGCCCACAGATATATGTGTTTGCATGATTACAACAACGCCCTTTCTTGTCTGCTATGCCATTAGTTCATTTTGAACTGTGTTTTACTCCAAATTCTAGTCTACAGACAACGGATGGTCCAATCATTTATACTCAAGATACTTTTACATTCTTGTAAAGTTTGTGAAGTTCTGTCCCCACATGAAAACTAGCAAACCAGAGTCAATCTTTATGAAGTTCTGTTGTTTGTTGGAGAGGAAAAGGTTGGTGCAGTTCATTTACACAACCATGTCCATGGTGGGCACCAATCCCACAACATCGGAAGACCTTGTATGAAGTCTTGTGAGAGATACCGTATGTTCAAGGGCAGTCCTGGTAAAGTTGAGGATCAATGGATGTGCTTTTGGTGCATATCTGTGGTGCATACAGAGCTTTAATTGAATAACATGTGTACACTCCTTTGATCAATATTCAAGTTCTGGTGCGGCGTGGCTATCAAGATGGCCATCAAGCAGCTTCAGTGAGGAGCTCCCGGCCCAGATATTTAAACCTGCAACATCCTGCCATTTTACGCTGTCCCCTTGCTCCCAGGGGAGCATAGCCATATGCCGCAGACAGTGGGGGCCTTGAGACCTGTCTTACAATGGGTCAGCAGTGCTGCACAGGCCCTGCAAACAGAGTGGCCCTCCCTGGCATGGTGGCCAGGGATGGTGGTGCATGGACGGCACTCACTAAGCCCTGGGTTCAAGACTGCCAGCCCAGAAGGAAGTGTACAGTGCCCCAACCCAGGTCAGGGCACTGCCCCCTGTTTAGGTGCAGAGAGGCTGAAGTGCGGTGCCTTCGATGAACATCGGTGCCTCTAAGCTTGGTGTATTCCCACTGGACTCCACGGGGCTGTTGTGGGTGAAATAAGGCACAGTGCTATCGAGTGACATGGCCCTGCGGTGACCTGCATGCACAGGAGGGAGACTGCTTTGCTGCCTGGTCTGCTTTCCCACTTGTGGAAGAGGCAGGATTGCAGGGGAACCTGCAATGGGCAATCTGTTTCCCAGAGACCTGGAGGGAGATGGCCCGTGCTGGGGCTGCACTGTTCGGCGCTGAGCGGCCGCTTTCCCCTTCGCCTGGTGCCCCCCTGCCCACTGTGAGAGGATGATAATAGAGCCAAGCGGCAACCGAGGGAAGCAGAGACCGGTGATGAGGGGGGCAAAGGCCTGGAGGTGGGTGGAGCACTTGGCCTTGCCTCCCCCCTGTTAATAAAAAGGTTTCAGTGAATGCTGACTGAGGCGGCTGACTGAGCTGGGGTGACAACCAAGGCAGAGGTCTTTGAGATGGTGAGTACCCCCAGCGGAGCCTGAAATCTAGGGATGCAGGAGAAGGGGAGTTGAACAGTGTACAACGGTTTAAATAAAAATACCCCCCACCTGGTTTGTGCTCTGCCTGCCTAGATGTGCCAACTTTGAAGTGGTCCTGGTTTGCACCAGAGTACCCATTGATTGGGTTGTGATTCACTGATTCTCCTTATCTGGACTTGTACCGCGTGCCGGTGGGGCGGAGTGGAGCAGGGTGTCTCGACTCTGCTGCCCTCTGAGACTGCCGCTCAAATCTGTGCCTGACTCCTACATCTGAGAGATAAAAGACATAGGGACTTGTGGCCTGATGGGATTGCAGTGCCAGATAAAGGCCTAATGAGACCTAGAATTTCGTGGAGAAGGTTAAGGACAAGGTCTGGTGAGGTGCCCAGAAAACAAAGATGGACCAGTTTACTGCCGCGGGTGCTTTGGGAGACAGACAGATGGCCGGCAGGGGGCTCTGGGTGACCCACAGTGGCCCAATGATGCATAGATTCTGTTAGCAGTTGAGGCATCCACTGCCAACATCTAGGCCACGATAGACACATGTCTCATCTCATTACACAAGCTTTATTCGGTCATAAATAACCATCAAAGCATAAAATCACAACAATCCAAAGTTTAAATACATAATGAACAAATAAATATAAAAAATGTAAGAACAGCAGTCACTAATAGGATACGTTTAAAAAAAATTAGTGCGTATTTACCATGCGGCCGCAAGGAACTTGCTAAGTGCACAAATTAAGACAGGAGAAGTATCAGTCCTCCATATCATAAGGGCAGCATTACATTGTCTTATGCCCATGTTCCTGCAAACCAGAAGTATCAATTTTCGCCGAGAGGAAGCATAAGCTGGATGAAAAAAATAAGATGTGCTACAGATTCAGGAACACAATTACAACCAGGACATAAATCGAGTGTTGATAATAGTTGCCAGCTACCGGAAAAAGACTTTAATGGTAAACACCCAAATCTAAAACGAGCATACAAGCTCTTGCCTAGTAAATCAGGAATAGAATCCAAATAAGATTCAAACTGAGGATACCATTTAAAATCAAGAAATTGTGTTGTCAATTGACCATAAGATGTGCATAGGGAGTAGTTGTTCCTGACATAGGACCAGTAAATAGATTTCAGGAGTTGTTTCTGGGCCCTCCCCAAATTTTGAGGATTCTCCCAGTTATTCCCAAGTCCCAAGATGTAAAACCACTTAGTCACATGCTTAAGCCAAGGAATAGAAACTGCATTAGGTCTATTTAAAATATCAAGAAGGGAGTCCCTATAAACAATAAGCTCAGGCATGGTTCAAATTCATACCCAGAAGAGTAAAGGTTTTAAGGCTATCACATCAGAGATGCGATTAAACCCAAGGTCCAAAAAAATGGGATCAAGGGTGTACTGAGAGGGCATGCAAGAAGAGCTCTGTCAAAAATGTTTTCATCCACAGACAATTTATTAGTATTGGAGGAGCCCCACACCTCAGCACCATAAGTCGCTGCACCCAGCGCTTTTGCCAAATAAATCTTAATAGCCGGAGAAACAGCTTTCACAATGGTGTTGTTATAGAAGCGCAGAATAGCACCTGCCTATGCTGAAGAAGTGAAACACTCTAACCAATCTGGTCCTCCCACTGCATGTTAATTGTAATTCTTATTCCCAGGTAATATATAGAACGAACCTTACTTAAGGGAGCCCCATCTAAGGTGATAGTACATCTCCTAACAGAACCCGTGCTTAATATCAATAATTTAGTTTTACTGGCACTAAGTTCCAGGCCCTGAACCACACAAAAGGCATTAAACCTATTAACCAGGATCTGAAGACCCATGGGGGTTTTAGAAATCAAAAGAGAATCATCTGCAAATAGTACAATAGGAATTTTTTGCGCATTCAGCGAGGGAGCATCATTTTGACAAGACACAGCGTGCACCACCTCATTAATAAACAAAGTAAAAAGAGTTGGCGCAAGAACACATTCCTGGCGAACCCCCCGCCGGATGGTTGTGTGATCAGTTAACTCTCCCGGACTACCCCATCTCACCTGAGCATATGTATTCTCGTGCAACCGTTGTAATAAATGTACTATATCATCAGAGGTACCTAACTTTTCTCTAGGGACCAAATCAAAAACAGACCGAAGGTCTACAAGCAACATATAAGTATTGCTTTGCCAAGACTACATATTTCCAGTATAGAAGGGTCAGCCTGAAGACCTGATCCACCGTGCTAATTTTTGGACGAAAGCCCGTCTGAAGTGGAGATAGTACCTGATGATCATGGGCCCAGTCCAAAAGCCTATCCAGAAGCGGTTTAGCGAAGATTTTTTGAAGATTATCAATGAGGCTGATTGGTCTAGAATTAGCAGGGGAACCCATGTCACCCTTTTTAAAGATAGGAATTATTTCAGCCCCTTTCTAGGTTTTGGGAATAGGGCCTCCTGCAGCTATGGCATTTGATAACATATTTATGTACCAAGACCAGATTACTGGTTCAGATTTAAAAAGATCCCCCGGTATCTTATCAGGGCCTGTTGCCTTGGCTGAGTTTAAGGAATTAATAGCAACTGTGGTTTCCATCATTGAGAAAACAATACAATTTTCGGAACTACCAATATACATTCTTTGATCAGCAATCTCATGGTGCAATTCAGCCTGAAACAAGGAGGTGGAATCCTGTATCATGAAAATAGTTGGTGGAGCATAAAGCTGAGAAAAGTGTTCCACCCATCTTTCAGGTTGAATATGCATACGGATAGTGCCATTACTGCCCCCCGTGTCTATTGGCCAGCAGCTTCCAGAAGGTCCCATTATCTTGAAGTTTGGTTGCATCCAACAATTTCTGCCAGGTGATGTCTTCCCAACTTTTCTTTGCCAAATGCAGGGTTTTATTAAACGTAAGTCTATCAGTTCTAATCGCCCCCTGTGAATGAGTCATAATGGCTGATTTTAAAGCTGATTTAGCATTAGAGCAATCCTTATTAAACCATTCCCTGACTTTAAAATTGTCCGAGGATTGCCTAATAACAGTCTTCCTATAAAAAATATCTTGCAAGTTCCTTACCATTTCTTTGTGAATGCTCAGAATTGGAATGTCACTAACCTCATACTCCTCATAGCCGGTCATAATATTTAAAAAAGATAAATAGATTTATTTAATCAAATAAGGATTAGTTTACTCTTGGCCAGCTAACGCGAGTATGCATATGGCTCAAAAGAGGTTCCAGGGACCTCGGAGATCTGAATATTCTGCAATCTCCTGAACACATTACTATGTAAGGTAAGGAGTAGAGGATTATGGTCACTCTTGTGACGATGGTCTACCTTCATGTCTATAGACCAAAGCCTGACATCCACTAAGAAGTAATCAATAAAGGTGGAAAACAGCCCTCGCTTGAAAGTGGGTGCAATATTCAAATCAGAGCCAGTATGTCCATTACATGCTCTTAGTCCAAATTTAAAACAAAGGAAAGTCAACTGTAAAGCAGCACGTGAGCCAATGCACTGAACATTTTCCTTCAATTGAGGGATACCCTAGAATTCATCCTCCTCAGCCATCAAATTACTATTAAAACAAAAGGGTTCAAAAGTGCAGTTCATGTCCCCTGCAACCACTAATTTAGTTGACGAATGCAGGGTATCCATATATTCGGATAACTGAACAAGTGTCTGAGACTCTGATCCCCGAGAAACAGACCTGGCATACACATTAATTATAATCATTTTAAAATCGGGGGTTAAATAAAAGTTGGACACCCAGTAAATCTGGAGAGTTAATATGTAAAACTGAATGATCGCACTGTAAATTCTTATTTAACAGGATCATAAGTCCCCCCTTAGCACGACCTAGACCCCCCGATGCTGGCTGGGCCGCAGAGAAATATGTCACTCATGTCCTTATTATGAGTTTGGCAGTCTTGCAACCTCCAAACTCGCAGTGACAGTCATACCGCCGCACTCCTGGAAGTCTGACCACCAGATTACAAACCTGGGGGTCGTACCGCCAGGGGACAGCCGCAGTCACTACCAGGATCACGGATCCCTACGGGGTGGCGGCAGTTGGAGTCATGGTCAGCCGTGGCGGTGTCCATGGCAGCACTGGCATGCTGATCACGAGTCTACTTTCCGCCAGCCTTTCCATGTCAGTTTAACAACCATGGAAAGGCTGCCGGAAAGACAGTGCAGCACCCACAGAATGCGCACAATCTGCTGTACAGACAGTGCACATTCTGAGAATACTGTTGTGCATCGCTATTGGCCACGGCTGCCGTGGCAATGTTTCTGCCGGGCCGACAGACGGAAATGTCATAATATGATGTTTCCACCAGTCACCCCAGTGGAAATATCATAATTTGTTGGTGTTGAGGCTGCCAGTATGACAGTGGTCCCAGCCCCACTGCTGCGGCGGTCAGCTGATCAAACCACCAAAGTGGTAATTCTCTATGGGTGTGAATCTGTTGCGTGTCGAACTGCCCAAGATGACTGAGAGCAACATGTCATGAAACTCCAGGAGAAAGTAAGGGCTCTCCGGTCCATGGTTACCATCTTGACAGCCTGGACACAGACTCTCGAGATGCAGGCAGAGGACTCAGAGTGTTGCTCCCGACATTGTAAACTGTGGTTTGTGGGATTTCCTGAAGGAGTGGAGGGGACAAACCCAGAATTTTTCCTATAACAATAGCTCTGGAAAACACTCCCAGTGGTACCTTTCTCAATGGTCTTTGTAGTGGAATGTGCACGTAGAGCCCTTGCTCTGCCACCGGGGGGGACCACTAAGAACTATAATAACCAAAATCCTCAACTGCAGGGACAGAGATGTAATACTGCAGAAGGTCCGTCAACATAGATAACCCTCCTTCGAAGATCACACTATATGAATCTTTCCATATTCCAGCACACAACAAGTACAGCAAATTAACAAAACATTTGGGGAAGTCAAACAAAAGCTGCGAGCAATGGGGATGAAATACATGTTGCTATACCCCGCAAAGTTGAGCTTTCTTCATGATGGATGATCTCCCTTCTTTGTGACCCCAGAAGAAGCGTGGGGCCAGTTCGACATCAGAGGAGACGGTAGAATCCTGATGCCTGGAACTGGGTGAGAACCTAGGTGGATCACTTGTCTCTCGCTGGAGAGGTGATGCTGGGAAATGCTGCAGTGGTCTCAGAAAAGAGACACACTCAAACACCTAAGTTGTGGTCTGACTGGACGGCACACTCAACGTGGAACAGCAGTGATTTAAGTGGGGGGTCACAAGGGCACTGGTGGAGGTGGTCACATTGGGGACGTCTGTGCATAGTGGCTCAGTGTGATTGAGAACCCACCAAGCCCAGTGGGCCAGTAAATCCCGGAGAGGAGGAGAGATATCTGATTTGGACTCTGTTGGGTGGCCCTGGTTAGGGCCCAGGACATTAGGGCTGAACACAGAACTCAAACTGTGGCACCTGACCTGTGGGGGGCTGTCATCTCACCCTGTGGAAGGACTGGAGTGACACCTGCTGCACGCATTGGGGGCCCTGTTGTACTGCGTTCAGAAGACTTCAGACTCTATAGCACTAAGCATAGCAACAACTAATATAGGACAGCAGACGCCCTCAATGTCTCTGCCCCCTTTTTTCTCTTCTCTCTTTTCTCTTTTCTCCCTTCTTTTTCCTCTTTTCTTTCTTGTTGTTTCTCTTCCTGTTTCTTGACGGTTTGATCACTGTCCCTTGAGTGGAAGTTGCATGTTTTTCATTCTTATTTCCCTACTTCTTGCTTACCATAACAGTTAAGTGCTTTCATAAATTGGTGGGAAGGTGACAGACCTCTCTTGCAATAGTGTTGAGTGCCTGTCCACTTGGCATTGTTGTTTGCATTCATCCGGGGTGATGGGGTGTGGGCAGGAGGGTGCGTGGGATGCTATTGTGGGTGGCTGTTTTTGTTAATGTTTTGATTATGTTCAGTTACACAAGGTGGGCTCTTGATGCAGACTTCTTCTCCCAAACACTCAGAAGGGGAATGGTACAAAAACAATCACACTACCATCAGATGACGCTCACTGGGTGACACAAACGACTCCATCCTGTCCTAGAATTTCAGCGGGTTGAGGAATACGATGAAGCTGGACCTTGTGACACGTTACATATGTCATCACAAACCCGGCATGGTTTTCTTACAAGAGACACATCTGCTGGGCACCCAAAGCCAGTTTCTAGGAAGCGGGGCATATACTACATTAGCACACACTGGTTTCACCACGGGGTCAAGGGGAGTGGGTATCCTTTTTGAAAAAACATCCCTGAGTCAAGTCACCCAAAAGTGGACAGACAAATAGGGGAGATACATCAGAGTACAGGAATTGGGGGTTGGGTGCCGACCACTCTGATCTGTGTGTATGTGTCCCCTTGACTATAGGCCCCAGTACTGGTGAAAGTGGCAGCTAAACTTCTGGAGACAGACTCCACTCTACAGATTCTGAGTGGAGATTTCAACTATGTCATGGTCCCGGGGCTGGACAGATTGGGTGTTGTGGTGGTTTCCTCCGAGCCTACTCCCTTGGCACATTTTGCTACCTCCCTTGGTGTCTCTGACCTGTGGCACGGATGGAACCCTGAAGCCAGAGATTACTCCGTCACTCAGATGCATAAGGTCTCGTTTAGATTGAACAATGTTTTTGTACCTGTAAGGGAGGTGGCTGAGGGGCAGAGCAGAATATTTGGCATGTGACATCTCTGACCATTCGCCTCTCTGGATCACAGTGAAGGGGAAGTGTCACCGGAGATCTGCAGGTTGGAAACTCAATGCCTGGGACCTTAAAGATCTTTGGGTGTTGGTCAGGAGATACAGGTTGACATGGAACTTAACTTCGCTCCTGGCTTTGAGGCCTTGAGTGGCTGGGCCTGATCCCCTTTCCCCCTTTACTTCCGGACCTGTGTGGGGGTGACACCAACAACGGGGGCCCCTGTGGGGTGGGACTAGTACTGGGGACAGACGTCTTGGCTCGCCTGGCTAGGCTCTTGCTCCAGAGCCAGACGGCAACCCAGGGCAAAAAGGGACAGGGGCACAATGTGAGAGAGCCACAGAGCCCCTGTATAGGGCAGCACCACTGGAGGATAAAGGACCCCATCAGGCACTTCCTTGCAGCGCAGAGCCACCAGCATTGGCCTTTGCAGTGGTGGTACGAGCCCAATGGGGTCTACATCTTGCCATGAATGTCCCAGTGCCACCGCTTCGGACACCCTCAGTTAGAGGAGGAATCACCCCGGGCAGGCAGGACTGCAGCCCAGCCTTATGGCCAGGAGGGTTATGTAGCAGGAGTCCTGAGACCGGGGTTGGTGGCAATAACAGTGCATCACTCGAGTGGTTACACCTGGGGCTGCCTGCAGGCGAGGATTGCATTCAGTCACTGGTGAGGATAACAGCGGGGCGGTGAGGCGTGAGCACTGTCAAGTAGGAGAAGGGTTGAGACTTCCCCTTTGCAGGACGGAAGTCACCCTTCTTCTTGTTTACCTGGGACTCACCCATCTACTCCTGCACACCATAACAAAATCTACCATGACAGGAGAAAAAGCCCCCACGAGGCTCACCAGACTAAGCTAGACTACTTTGCAAAAGCTAAATGACCATGGCGCCGCAGGCGACCTATGTGCCCCCACCTCGGACCGATCACACGGAGGAGGGATTGGATGCTCCATCCTTGGTGGATCTAATGGCCGCAATTAAAGAGATCCACAGTAAAATAGACTCGTCTCTACGGACGTACCCTGGTGTGAGCAGATCTTTGAAACCAGAGGACCAAGGTGAAAGAGGCAGAAGACACTATCCTTACCCTAACAAAAGACAAAAAAACTCACCAAACTCAAATGAAAGACCTATGAGCCACAACGTCACAACTGGAAGACAAACTGGAACACTTCTAAAGCCTCTTGAGAAGGAACAACATTCATATTATCGGAGTTCCCAAAAAACGGAGGGACCTGCGGCCGACCTATTTGTAAAGGACCTCATCCTTAAACAGATGAAACCAAAGGGCCTCTCAAACTACTTCTCGATAGAACACCCCACCGAAACCAGGGGCACGCCTGCGCCCGATAAAAGCACAGGTTTTCAACTACTTAGACCTTGACATTATCCTGCAGGCAGCACAGAGTACACCACCAGTCAAATGTGCTAACACCACCTTTACCTTCTTCCTGGACTTCACCCGGAGGTTCCAAAGACTTCACGCACCTTCCTGGATGTCAAAAAGGCCCTCAGAGAACATGACATAAAGTACTCCATGCTTTTTGCAGCTTAGCTGCAAGTGGTCACGGAGGGGAAGGCCTGTTTTCTTAATACTCCAAGGAGGCCTGGGAGTGGCTGGAGGGGTGGAGAAAAGCAGGGGACACAGGGACTCTCCCGCATTCTAAACAACATAACTTGGGGCCCTGTTCCCCAATCGAGCAGTGAGAAGCGTGAGACTGAAAAACTCCACAAAGAGTCCACAGAAAAATCCAAACTCTAAGAAATACACCACATAAAATAGCGATATAGATGGCTTTTCAAATTGGAGTTGACTTGGTGTGGTGAGATTCTGTACTATGCACCGTCGACCAATGCCAGAATGTGAGAACAGAAGCAGAAGAACTCAAGCTATATTTGCCAGAGCCCCAGCACCTGCCAGCTGGCAAGATATGACCTCTGAAATTATAAATTAGCTGTGAGAGGGAACCTCTTAGTTGACACAATGTTTTGGGGCGACAGGCGCTGTGCAAGGTTTGGGGGGCAGTTTTAGGTCTGCCATGCAGGGCAGCAGGAAAGGTGTTGGGTAAGGGAATCTTGTCTATGTCTTGGTTATGTATTAATTTTTTGTTCATACAATTTGACTGTACCACTGCCATGATGCCACGGCCTTTCGGTCAGCAGCCTCCGACCACCATTTCACCACCATGAAATGACACCCCAAGGACAAAGCTCACCCGGACTGGCCCTGGGTTTCAGAGTTACCTAGTCATTACAACAACAATAATCCCCTTTGTTTCACAGCCCAATTAGCAACACCGACATTTGGCCCAGAAGATTCCTTTGGCGAGACCCTCGCCAAACCTTTACATCTGTGGCCCACATTACTCACAATTCCAAGCTTAAAATCCTCTCCTGGAATGTCAATGGCTTGGGGGATAATATCAAATGAGGAGTGGTAGCCCAAAACCTCAAATGACAAGCCCCCGATATAGTCATCCTTCATTGGACCCACTTGCAGGGAAATACACACCGTGTATTGGACAGGTGGGGCTATAAAATGATTGTCCATGCAGGCTACACACGGGGCTCCAGGGGGATGGGCATTCTCCAACATAAGATCTTCCCTTATGAGAGTCTAGACACATGGACCAACATTCACGGATGATATGCAGCACTCTCGGGATGTTGGGAGGGGAGCACCCCCATTGTGGTCTCATTCTACGTGGTCTCATTCTATGTGGCTACGTCTCTAGGGCCCCACCCTCACTGCACTGTTTCATTGTGCAACTAATCGGAAGTCAGGCACGTCACATTACAAATGAAACAACACAGACACACTAATTGTACAATATCTCATTGCAGAGAACAATGGCTCTCCTGGGGATATGCCTGTCCTGGACTTCCCTGATGACATGGATGATGAGCTGACAAACATCAGCCAGCAGACCCTCCAAGATGTCCTTAGAATCCTCCAGACCCCACCTTCAGTCGCAAGGAGGAGCACAGAAGTAGCAGCCATCACAGAGAACACACCCACCACCCCAATTGTACGACCTTCCAGCTCCAACCCAGCTGAGGACTCTGACGACACTGTCACCAGCCTTGAGAGGACTGTAGTTGGAGTACAGCAGGAGCTGGCCAAGGAGGTGCAGGTGGGGATGCAAAATATGTCAGCCAGCCTAGAGGGGGTGTGTTTGTGCATGATGTCATCTGCAGAACAGGCAGCAGCCATGCAAGGGCAAACATCTATCTTGCAAGAGCTTCAACAAAGTGTGAATGAAATCAGCACAGCAGTAAGGGAGTTGACACAACATCTCGCACACCCAACCTTTCAACGCGTGCACGAATGCAATATTGACCCCCCTCAGGGCCGACCTGGCTCCCTATCACAGTGATGTAGCTGCTATACTTAAGAACCAGCAGCTCCTCCTTGCTTCAGTACTGCCCTTAATAGCCCCACAGTTGGCAGTTACCGGGATTCCTGACGTCTTCAAACACTGAAGTGTGTGTTGCCCCTTCAAACCCACCACCATCAAGGGCAGAGGAGACGACACACACATCAGAAGACGAAGACGTGGAACAGATCACCTTCATCTGTAAGAGTACCTGGTAGCACTAGTCCATGCCAAATGGACACTTATAACCAAGGTCCTTTTGCTTCGTAACATGCCAGTCTTGCAACAGCTGCTCACAAGCACTGTCCTCCAGCCCATTGTTTACCTTGACACTATGATCTGTGATTGTCTCTCACTACCTCAGTGGCAATTCATGTTCCTCTGCACTGTATGACACTTCACCCCAGCATGTCCAATGACATGTCCTTTTGCACTTGTATCACAATAGAAAGCGTCACACTAATGGACTCACAGTCCTGGACTATGTAAATATTGCACTACAGCACTTTAAAATAAATAGCACTTACACAACCACTTTGTCTCTGTGTAATGTGACATATCAACCGTGAGGGAGATTAGTGATGTTTGCCTCATGTCAATGCCCATAGAATGTCAATACAACTGCCTTGAAAGATTGTGGGCTTATAACTATTCACTGGGGTCTGGATTGCACCATCATCTGCCCTTCCTGAGGGTTAATTCTGAAGTAAACAGACAAATTACATCCAAACTTAACAACACATTGGGAACCATTGGAGCCTTGAGTGGTAGGTACAATACATGGCAGATGCATAGAGAAGTAGCTTTGGTGTAGCTGCCAATGTGACAGCTCAATTGGGATTTGGATGCAGGATGGTACACAAATGCAAATACTAAATTGACACTGTTCACTCATGCCAAGGCCATGATCCCCAAGCATATGACACATACTCTAAAGGGGTACCTAAGTATTTATTTAACTGTAAAAATAGGATGCTAAAACTAGGGAAAACACCTTATATAGCCTAACCTATCCTAACTACATATTACCAACAACTGGCCTTAAATACCCTAAGCTAAACTTACTTATCACATTTAACTAAACACTCTAAACATCAACCACCCACCCCCCTTATATGACGGGACACAAGGAGGACAACATATACTAACCTAAACACATACTATCTTATCCTAAAAAATATATATATATTTTTAGTTTTTTATATATATACATATATATTTTTTTAATACACAAAAACCCCAACATCATCACCCACCCACCCACCCACAAAAAAACACATGTAAAAATATCATACCCTCCACCCCCTAACACACTTATACTAACTAAACTAACAGCCTAATCTAACCTAACGCCAAGCCCCCTAAACCCACTAAATATAAGAACCAGGAAAGAGGAGGGAGGGGAGGGAATCATGGCTGAGGGTCACAATGTCACAAGTTTGCCCTCTGCAGGATCTTCTTTATCCCACGCACTCATCTGTTGATCTGAGACACCTCCTGCTGCAGCCTGTCCAGTCTGCGCAACATCCGTTGCATGTCACGTTGCATGTTACGAAATTCTACATTGCCAATGACTGCAGCAGGGGTGTTCTGTGTGCCAGTTGTGGAAGGTTGTGCAGTTGCCGGTGCCATGCTTGCAGGGGGAGGTGCAGGGGCTGCTGTCAGTGGTCCAGGAGCAGATGATGTTGACGGACCTGCAGTGGTGGCTGTCATCATTTGTGCTAATTGGGTCGGAGTGGTGATGCTGGTGGTGGCGGCTGTTGTGGACACAGATGGGCCCCCTTGGGCAAATGACCTCCACACCCCTGTGGCTCTCTCATGGCGATAACGCTGTGCCATGTGGCGGAACCCAGCCTAAACATCCAGAATGTGGCAGTAACGCATCGCCCTCCTCTGGAACTCGCGGATCTAATTGGCATCCATATTGGCTGCTGTTAAAAAAGATAAAGCCAAACATTAGTTACATCATTGTGTGATACAGCTACTGATGATATTCAAAAAATTCATCAGTTTTATCTTAAACAGGCCAAATCACAGTACAGATCACAGATTCTCCCTGAGGAAGTTCATACCAACGCAGCCTGCACATGTCCTATCTAACAGCACAGCAATGCTCAAAAAGATGTGTACCTACTCAAATGATCTAAGCATCATTGTTCTGTCATTAGTCACATAACAAATGCTGCAAGACCTCCACATGTGACAGGCAACTAATGACTATCTTCTGGATGACAATCAAAGGCCACAAGATCTGTGATATGTAAATGGAATTGCCAGGATGGTATGCAGTTGCTAATCATGAGTGGGTATTCTAGGTTGGAACAAATTAATTTCAGAATGACATGTCTGTGTACTACACCTGGATCCTTACACCTAGGTACACATATTTCATAAGCCTAAGCCTGTGCCTTAGGGGGGGATGGACAAGCAACACATACTTTCAAACATGAAGGACAGCCAGGAAGCTTTGGACAGCTGTCCATGGGTTTAGCCAGTCCACCACAGGTAAGGAGGGTGTCCAACTAGGATAGATACAAACATTGTAAAATCCCATCCACATTTATGTTCCTAATTGAGGACAATTGTCAACATCATTTGATACCACAAATTCCTGTCCTACAACAAGCACATAGATGCAAGCACCCATCTGGGCATGAGCTGCATGCACACCTACGACATTGCACTCAAGTGCCACATAAAAGTAGCACAACATGTGGAGCTAGATGCTTCTAGGAAGTCAAACATACAGTCTAACATGTTCATTAGTGAACAGGGAGGCTCAAGTCTGTGGGTAATACTTTGGCATCCCTACTCTGTGTGATTCAGGGTATGACTTGCTGACTAAATCATGAAAATGTCTCTCTCCAAATTTTTCATTACAACAAATGTAACAACAAATGTCACCCTATTCACATGGCCATGCCTACAGGGCTGCACTACAACCTCAACATATGACTCTACGCCACTGATTGTCCAACTCAAATATGGAAAAACAAATCAAACTCCAGTCAAGTCACATATCAGATCATGTGCCAGCACATCATACCTTACTATGGGCCTGATTCTAAGCTTGGTGGGCGGCGGGAGCCGCCCGCCAAGCGGGAACCGCCAGAAGACCATTCCGCGGTCAAAAGACCGCGGCGGTCATTCTGGGTTTCCCACTGGGCTGGCGGGCGACCGCCAAAAGTCTGCCCGCCAGCCCAGTGGGAAACACCCTTCCCATGAGGGAGCCGGCTCCGAATGGAGCCGGCGGAGTGGGAAGGTGCGACGGGTGCAGTTGCACCCGTCGCGAATTTCAGTGTCTGCAAAGCAGACACTGAAATTCTTTGTGGGGCCCACTTACGGGGGCCCCTGCAGTGCCCATGCCATTGGCATGGGCACTGCAGGGGCCCCTAGGGGCCCCACGACACCCCATACCGCCATCCTGTTCCTGGCGGGCGAACCGCCAGGAACAGGATGGCGGTATGGGGTGTCTGAATCCCCATGGCGGCGCAGCAAGCTGCGCCACCATGGCGGATTCCCATGAGCAGCGGAAAGTCGGCGGTACACCGCCGGCTTTCCGCTTCTGGCCGCGGCTGTACCGCCGCAGTCAGAATGCCCGGCGGAGCACCGCCAGCCTGTTGGCGGTGCTACCGCCAACCACCGCCCTGGCAGTATTTACCGCCAGGGTCAGAATGACCCCCTATGTGTCCAACACACAGGAGTCAATCACACAACAGCTGCAAACACAACACAGAACTGAAATATCAACACTTACTGGATATGTCTGGGTCCGCAAATCGAGCCACTTCTCCAACTGTGTAGGGGGCAGGTCCACTTGTAAAGCATGGAAGGGTGAAATGTGCTCAATGTCTGTGCCCTGTACAACACTTTGAAGAAAAAAATACTCTGTGTGACCTTATATCTGAAAGTCCAGCCCCTCAGGCATGAAGACACTCCAACAGACATACCACTGCAAACATGAATAGACCCTGTCACTCCAGTGAGTGATACACACACATATGTACACATGCAGTGACCCTAACTATCATGTGGTGACAAACATGATTCATCAATTGGTTGCATATTCATTTATAGAGTGTACTCCATTTCTTCATTTGTTGTTATGAGAGACATGCAAAGCCACATTCCTAGTACACTGCAATGCCAGTCACTCACTTATTGTGGCTTGTGCATCAAGGGATAATCAGTTGCTGTGTGATGTTCATGTGGGTTGAGTTTAGCTCATGATTTATTATGCTTTCTATGGTCCATCACATGTGGGCCTGTGTTGTGTGTAGGTTACATATGCTACATTGACAGTGCACCCTGAGCCAGATATGCCCCCTATGAGACCATAATGTCAGGGATCCTGTGCATTACTCAATGACAATCTGACACTAAACATGAATTGGCCATTTATCAAAGTTAATACGACAAAGAAATATATGCTGACAGTGTATATTTTGATCATCCGTGACAGAATGCATGGGCAAATGTGTAGTCATTGTACCTGAAATGTGTCACTCATTGCCCTGTGTATCCATATCGGGTATTGGAATTCACAGTTAGCCACATTCATCATCTTACATTAGCCAAGTTGGGTGATCTTCGGGTATACAGCAAACTGACACTGTCACGTTATTGAAACATGGTTTAGCAAATGTCCTAGTGTGGCAATCTTGATGATGTAGGTTTCAATTTGTATGCACCTTGAGAATGGCAGCAGTCACAGGAATGCTGGTCTTCTGATCTTAGCATACACCCATGTCTGTGATAGCTTTCATACTGGGAAGTTAGCTATTGTACATATGCTGCACTAGATCAGCAGGGGTGTACCAACCGTAAAGTAGCAAAGTATTTGGGGACTTTATATGTATGAATGAATTGGTCAGTGGTCCCTTGCACAACATCACGCAAGTAATACATTGTGACCATGCAATCACCAACTTCAGGTATCCCATGATGACCCAATAACTTATGAGAATTGCATGGCTATAAAGTAACAGAGATGGCAAATGCATCAGCTCTGTTCCAGCTATTGTGCCCAAGTCAATTTAAAAGACACAGGAACAATGAACAGAGGGCCAGATATATTTTTTATTCCTCAATTTGTAGCATTTGCTTCATGTTTTACGCTACAGCTATGGAAAGTAGCACCAAACATTTAGATATGAACAGTGTGCATTACTTTGGCATCCGTTTCTAATTTAATTGCGGCACAAACCAAGTCAAAGTATCAGCCTAAGATATTACCTGAGGTTAGGAAGAACTTTGTACGTATGGCCTGGAACACAGTTCCGACATGTTTTCCAAATAATTGGGGACCACATTAATTCCTTGCTTCAGCTTGTGAAATACATCTCTTTCCTGGTACACTCACAGACCATGAATGAAACATATGTTCGAGCCGCATTACCATAATCTATTGACGTCAAAGCAGCACTAATTTACAAGATCAAGTTGTGTTTTGTAAGTTTGTGCAGCTGTTGCGTCAACAAATGACAGTAATGTGTAGCAAATATCGTATAACTCAGAGCCACTGTATGTTTAACTTGCATTCCATATGTTCAAAAACATTGCCTGCAGCATATCAACAAATCTGCTACTGTCACTACAGAGCATTTAAATGTGCACATTAGTCTGAATTGTACTCATCAACAGGGCCACCAATCACCACACCCAGGTGGTCCAGCAGGGCTTGCTCTCTGGCAACAAGGTCAGCCCAGCGATGCTTAAGTTGGTGGTCGTTGTGCGGTGTGTTCAAAATTCTTCTCAGATGGTACAGCTCCTTGGACCACCTGAGCCTCCTCGCCTCCGTGTGATACCCCAGTATCACCTTGCCACCAGCCTCAATCATCAGGGGGAGGAAGTGGCACACCAGCCAAATGAATGCCCACAGCTCCTCCTCACCCATTCTCCCCAGATGTGGCCTACCCAACATGACCAAAATAACAGTAATAGGAAAGGGTACAGAGGAAAATACAGGGAAAGGAAGGAGGAAAATGAAAGTGAAGTAACCCACAAACAGCCTAACTATCCCCAAACTAACAATACCCACTACACACTCCCAACAGTACAAAGACAAAATTAGACACCAAATATGACCAAAACATACTTACAATGAACAACTGAGACAATTACTAAAAAAACAGATGACAAATAGGATGGCACACAGGAGACAAAAGCACAATTTGGACAGACAAAACTCTCAGCACAGCCACACGGTCTAGAAGAATCACAGACTGCAAAGTGAAAGTGAAAGTACACCCACTGTACCATTTCTGTAAACAGGATATCCTATTACATCACTTCCTGTCTCAAATGCGGTGCATTTTTATTATGATGCATCAAAATTTTATGACGCTTACAGGCTGTGTGTCAACTTTTTTTGACGCAAATACTTCAAAATTCCCCCGCATTCATAGTTCCAAATATTTTTCATTGGTAACCAATTTCATGGAGTAAAGTGTAGGAATCACCGCTCGGGCCCAATGGATGTATAATGGCTGTGAGCGTCATTTTTCAACTCATATGTGGCGAATATTGCCGCATGTGTGTCTTTTTTTACACGTTTGCGTCAAAATATCTGTCTTTTACTGTGTTTGTGTCATTTCTCTCATTTTTAACGTACATGAAAGCTGTAACTGTACAGAGATAGGCTGTTTGCACCTGCATTGTGTGTTCCAGTGTTTGGGCACATGTGGCAGACCACACTGCTGCGGACCATAATACTCATGTTGTTGTACCGGATGAGCCAGTCTTCACTGACGGAACAGCTACCCAAACATTTTGAATAAAAATTTGTATTACCCAGTTTGAGCAGGTTGTGCGTCAATAGAGGATAGAAAGGCTACCCAACTTAATACATTAACTCATTGCCTGTATGTTAATGTCTGTGAATTGGCTGTTTCAATTGTTGTTGGGCCTCTGTGTAAACGTCACAAGACGTGCTTTCATTAATGTGCTTGTCTGCATGTATTGTAAATGTGGATAACCATCAGATGCTAGTCAGTGTAGAAATGAGTCAGAATATGTGTTTGTCATACAACTAGCATCTAATGCTGTGTGAACTTCCCTGACTTTTGGGACAAAACATCTCCCATGACAAACTATGCACAGGAAAGATAGAGGACGGTTGATAATGGCAATGAGTAAGCCATCACATGTACGGGAATGTTGGATACCACATCCTGGTCACTTGTTTGTATACTACCCATGAGTCAGGCATTTAAAAATGCTATGTAGGTACAGTGTTTGTGACATAGAGTCGCAAAACCAATCCAAAAATGTAATGTCACTCCACAGTTTGAGTCATATATATGACCTATGTTTCTCATGTGGCAGTGGAGGACCAGCAGACCAAGCTGCATGTGTTCACATATTTCCAGTGGTTAATTGCACAAAAGTGTCCAGTTCAAGTGTGTGGCCATGTGTACCCTGTGTCATTATTGTCCTCCTTGTTGTCACAGTTACGTGCAGGTCTAGTCATGAGTCTGTGGAGCCATTCCCTGCATTAACAGAGTATCCTTCAAAGCAGAATTGCCCAAAGAGGAATCGACAACACACATGGGGATAGTCCAGCTATGGCACTTCAGAAGTTTTATGAGGCTGACAACAGGGCAACCTTGGTGTGCTCACAAACTTAATGGATCAGTAAATAGAACCCGGCAGCTTTCATCACAACATTTGTACACAGGGTGGCCTCTAAAAGTCCCACTGCAACACGGAACATCAGTGCCTCTGTGCTGATTAATCTCACAGCTAGTCACCACGCAAGCACCATCATTGGGTTGCAGCCAATGTGAATCTGTGTGTGGACCGTGAGGGAACAAACATGTTTTGTCCATTCATGCACATTAGCAAACGTTGTTTGTTGTGCTGGAGGTACCATACCCAATCCATGCATACAGCCATAGTACACTGTCACTGTTTGTCACTCATGCATACATGAAACCCAGGCAAGGGATAGGGCCGGGATTAGGCTATTTAAATACATCTCCCAGACCATGATACCATAAGTAAACTGATTACACTATACAATATATTTGTGGATTCATCGTAATCCTACCAGACACAATACCTCAGGAGGAAAGTAAGGGCATGGAAAGCAACTATGAGAGGAATGTAGCCACAGGGCACCTCTATGGTAACACAAAGACAGGAACCAATCAGGCTAACAGGATGCACTCTCTGTCAGGAACTTATATGAACATGGCAAATGCACAGTGAGCAATGTCTGACTGGGAAAAGCTGGAACAACACTGTGGAAAATGAAAACTGAATTTGTGCTGTGGGCTGCAACGTTACACAATAACCCAAGGGCTGTGTTACACAAGTGGTTTATACGGCCTTGCACGACAAGGATATACATAAAATGGCAGCTTCTAAGCAGTTCCAGGCAGCAGCAATAGCAGTGCAGGTTCAAATGGCTGGTCTGCATGGAAGTGCTCACAGGTGTGTGCAGCTTCAGTCTCTCACAAGTCCTGTAGGTGTGAATCAAGTTCAAAGGGCCAAGAGTACCTTTCACATGGGAAGCAATGGACAGGTGATTACAGGTCCTACAGACTACCAGACAGGGCATTTTCGGACCTGAAGTTCATGCAGACAGATACACTAGGACTATGGAATGCCATACTAAAGAGGGAAGCACACTGGAGTCAGAATGTGAGTCTGGGTGTGTGTATATGAAGGATTATCAGGGTACAAATAGTCCAGTTGCAGGGCCACCTAGAGAAGGGTGGGGAGAGACTGAATACATGCCTGTGGCAGAATTTATACCCTGGGATGGCATGCCCAGGGCATGTCTTGTGAGCAATGCTTGTCACGCCTGTGGCACTCATGCTATCCATTTGCCGCTTACATGGACTTCTTGTCACACATGCTCCTTGCAGAGATAGCTGATATCACACTTACTGCTGTCAAGGGTCTGGTCATATATTCCTGTTACCAATGCAATAGCACATCCACGGCCTCATGTATGAAGCAGTTTTTTAACTTATGATTGATGGTGTATTAGTTATTTGCCATATGCTGCGATGAACCAATTTGCCAACGTGGATGTGTGCCATAGCTGTGATACTCTGATATTGCCCTTCAAATGTGAAATGAACATGATATATGTCATTTACACTGTGTGTGAAGTAAGGGTGTACATTCATACCCATCAAATGTGATGTGGCTTTTTCAGTATCCTAATCTGTATTACTGCACTGCTCCATGAGGCTAAACTCTTATTGTGATTCCTAGGGATCATGTTATGCATACATAATTACCCAGACCATGATTTAGTGATTAAATGATGTGTTTAATGACATTTGGTAAGACAGTGTTGATGGTGACTAGAGTTAAAAGAAATTTTTTACAATGTGTTGTCCACAACGCAATCCTGCTGCAGTGTTTGGATGGTCCCCCTCATGTTGATGAACAGCATCCTCCTCTTCCTCCTCTTCAGGTGTTTGTGGGTCTGGTTTATAAAGGGGAATGTTCCTCCTTACACATATGTTGTGCAGGATGGCACAGGTCAAAATGATCTTGCAGACCATTTCCGGTGAATATAAGGGGCTTCCTCTGGTGATATCGAGGCACCTGAATCTTCACTTCAGGATGCCAAAAGTCCTCTCTACTATGGCACGTGTCCTCCGATGTGCCTCATTATATGCACGCTCTGATGCTGTGCTCGGGTTGGCAAATGGGGTCATGGTCCATGGCTGGATCCCATTCCCCTAATCAGCTGAAAGAGAAAATGAGTGAAAAATTTTTGATGGAGCTTGCACCATGATTATTACTTTGCATAGCAGTTGTTATCTTGTGTTGTCTGTGACTCATCTGTGTTTGTGTTATTGTGTGGAATCCTAGGCTTATAGGATGTACCAGCAGCATTGGGTTGTTTCATTATCTAAACTGGTGTTTGGCTGAGTGACCGGATATCAGTTGTATTTTTGTACACTTGCAGTACATTGTGTACTTCCATGCATTATGTCATGTAAAAGAGGTGTCCATGTGTCTTCACTGGGGGTGACATGATACTTCCACACACAGAATCAATTCCACAGTGGTGGTAACACGGTTGCACTATATGGACTGAACATCCCATCCAATTCAACATATGCAATAGCATGTGTTAAACAACAGTGAGGGCCTTTGATTTGGCCAGGTGACAATGTACAACACATGTCCATAAGTTGACAGCAATGAAGTGTTGACAATTGACAATGCACAAATATCCCATGTGTGACAAGATCTATGCAAACCCATTTTTGTGCCCTCACCAAGTTGGCTCATGTTCAAATGTGTACCTACACTACTGAACCTGGTCCAGGTAAGGTGGCTAACTTGGTTGTGGGGGTGAAGGTTTAATTGTCAGAAGGTCCATATGCCCGTATATCTGTTATGTATCTGTGTAATTATCTCAATCAGTATGTGTAGCAATGTGCAGTTTGCAATATTGTCACATCAATATGTGTTCTTAGCACAGTCCACTTGCTTATTGGTAGCGGGCAATGTCTGCGCCGGAGTGATGTGAGATGTTGGTACAGCCTCAATGATTCCATGTCCCATTCATTAGAGTCATCATCATCATCATGCTATGTGTCTCATGGTGTTTGACCTGCAGCGAAACACATTACTCACCCCTTACACAGGACGTATTGCTTGGAAGGGTGTGTGATTGAGTGTTATTGACGTGATGTTGGAAGGTTCATCTTCCAAGTTGTACTGCCAGTTAAGGCCATGTCATTGTCACTGTGTGGTTTTAAATTGGTCCCCTGTGTCTCTGGAGTGGCATCTGTTGTTATTTGTACCTGTCATTTGTCCATAGGTGTGTATCCAATTGGGTCAGGATATCAAATATGACTAGCAGTGTCACAACCTCAGTGTCTTCCTGGCCACGTGTCAATGTAGTGGTGTATGTGTTGTGTGTCCTACAGGGTTGCTGTGCTGTGTGTATATAACTAGGTTTCTGTACTTACCAACAAGTAGGCCATTTCCATATCATCCATGCTGGAAGTGTTGATTGATGGTACAGTGGTGGAAGATGAATTAATCATGTACACTCCCAGGATACTTTGCCACAATGTTGGTGATCAATCCCCGGTGATCCCCAATGGCCTGCACAGTGATGTGTGCTTCCTGTTGCGGTATAGATGCTCGGTTGCAGCAGGTGGCACAATCCGTACATGTGTGCAGTCAGTGGCACCAAGCTCATGTGGGAAGCCCTTGATTTGGTAGAAGCCCTGTTTGGTCTTCTGCTGCTTCAGCTGTGTGTTGGGAAAGCTGATGTGGCGGGGTGTGAGGGAGATGATGGCATCCAGTACCTTGGGTAGGAAGGCAGAGAATGAGGGCTGTGAGATCCCGACAACCAGGGCACCAGTGGTTTGAAAAGAGCCACTGGCCAACATGTGGAGGACAGCTCGCAGCTTGGTCTCTGGTGGAATGGTGTGGGGTATCTGCAAGCTGGTTGCCAACTGTGGCTCAATGTTGAGCAGCAGCTGCTGCATGGCTTGCCAGTTTAGTCTGTAGCTTTGGATGATGTAATGTTCCCTGAGGCCCAGAAGGGTTGTCCTGGTCCTGAATATACTCTCCTGCCTTCTGTGTTGCCTGTGGGGTCCCTGTTGGTGTTGTGGAAGCTGCTGGTGATGGTGCTGTGCTCTGCGTCTTCGTGCATGCTGGATGAATAGCACCTCCAAGTCTTCCTTTTTGAGCTCTGATGTTGCTTCTGTGTGTTTTCCTTAAGCACTGGTGTGTTTGCCCCATTTTAATGCCTGCCCTGACCCAGGCATTATTTATTGGCACAAATCGGGCTGTGTGCCATTTTCTGCCTCCACCTCCCAGCCGTGCAGCATTTTTGTGCAGTTGGATAAATATGGCACACAGGTGTTTAAAACATTTTTTGGACGGAAACGCCTACTTTGCATGTCATTAACGCAAGGCGGTTTCACGCATCCAGAAAATTACGCACACGGCGGAACTTTGGCATTTGCGGGGTCGGTGTCAAAGTATAAATATAGTGTTAGGTATGCACTGAATTTGCGTCAAAAATTTTGATGCAAATTTGACGAAACAGAGTATAAATATGCCCCATAGTACCCATCCACCACATTGGCCAAGATGGGCAAAATTGACACTACCCTGTGTCCAAAGGGGTGTGGGGAAGAGGGATCCTTTTTCCATATGATTTGGAGTTGCCCAAGTTTGCAGCTATACTGGGATGCAATAGTGACCTGCCTGAACAGAGCCTGTGGAAGCACGGTTGAGGCCTCCGCATAGTGGTGTCTTCTGAACATTTGGGACATGACTGATCTCAGTCATCTAGACCAGCTCTGGATGACACTTGGGTTAATAGTCGCCAAACAAACATTGCACCAGTGTGGAGGGCAGAACAATACCCCTTCTGTGTGACTGGAAAGATGATATGGATTGGTGCATGGTGGCAGAACGAGTACTACAAGAGCAGGGGCTGCCATAACAAACGGTCCAAAATATGGGTAAAATGGAACGTATATTGAGGAGAAATATGTGAGCCCATAGTCGGCACCTGGGAGACAGGGTTATGCAGGAAACGCCCATAAACTGAGACGACCCTTTGACCCTGTATGGTGGGTTTTAGGCGGTAAGTCGGGTTGTGGTGGTAGAAAGAGATGCAATGTTATGGTGATTCACTGTGTAATTACAGTCACAGTCACTGTTCTATTATTGTGTTGCTTAAGTTAAAAAGATGTTTAAAAAAAATAGAGTGGTGGATGTGTATGGAGCTCTCTGTAGGTCTGATAGACATTGTGGAGGCTTTGGCGAAATTCTATGCCTCATTTTACACTGCCAGACCACTGGCAGACATGGCTGCTCTAACGGCTTACTTAGATGAAATAGATTTGCAAAGGTGCCTGCCAAAGACCGGCATCTCCTAAAGAATGATATCACCCTCGCAGATGTCCAGGTGGCGATCAGTAAATTAAAACCTGGAAAGACCCTGGGGCCTAACTGTCTACCGCCTACATTTTTCAAACACTACTCCAGCCTGTTGGGTCCCCACTTACTGACCCTTTTTCTGGGAGCCCGTAGCAAGGGCACAACTCCCCCGACATGCAACGCGTCACAATTGTTGTAATCCACAAGAAGGACAAACTGGAGGCTTGCTGTGACTCATATCACCGCATCTCTCTGCACAGTATCGGGACCAGGATACTGGCCACAATACTAGCCACCAGACTCATAACGGCCACTGTCTTTTGTAGACACTTTGTTGCAGTTACAGCGTTTCTTGGAGCAGGCTGCGGTTGATCCGAGGTCAGAAGAGTCTGAAGTTGTTGCAGAGGATTCCTGAAGGGAACCCACAGGAGAGAACCTAAGTAACCCTGAGAGGGGGTTTGGCTACCTTATCAGGCATTGACTTATCAGGAGGGGTCTCTGACATCACCTGCTGGCACTGGCTACTCAGAGGCCTCCAGAGTGTCCCCACACCTTGCAAAGCAAGATGGCTGAAGTCTGGGACACACTGGAGGAGCTCTGGCCACCACCCATGTGGTGGTGATGGACAGGAGAGTGGTCACTCCCTTTTCCTTTGTCCAGTTTCACGCCAGAGAAGGGGACAAGGGATCCCTGAATAGGTGTAGACTGGCTTATGCAAGGAGGTCACCATCTGTGCACTTCAAAGCATTTCCAGAGGCTGGGGGAATCTACCCCTTCTCAGCCTGTAACACCTATTTACAAAGGGAGAGGGTTTAACACCCTGCTCTCAGAGGAAATGCTTTGTTCTGCCTTCCTGTGGGACTGGACTGCCAAGACCCCAGGAGGGCGGAACCCTCTCTGTGAGATGGCAGCAGCTGTAGCTGCAGTGCAAGCGTAAGAGAGCTGGTTTGGCAGTACTGGGGGTCCATGCTGGAGCCCCCAGGAGGCATGGAATTGGATCCCAAATAGCAGATTTGGAATGGGGGACAATTCCATGATCTTAGACATGTTACATGGCCATATTCCGAGTTACTATTGTGAAGCTACATATAGGTATTGACCTATATGTAGTGCACGCGTGTAATGGCGTCCCCGCACTCACAAAGTCTGGGAAATGGCCCTGAACTATGTGGGGGCACCATTGCTAGTGCAAGGGTGCCCTCACACTTAGCAACTTTGCACCTAACCTTCAGCAAGTGCAGATTAGACATATAGGTGACTCATAAGTTACTTAAGTGCAGTGAAAATGGCTGTGAAATAACGTGCATGTTATTTCATGCAGGCTGCAATAGCAGTCCTGTGTAAGGGTTTGTCTGAGCTCCTTATGGGTGGCAAAATAAATATTGCAGCCCATATGGATCTCCTGGAACTCCAAAGCCCTGGGCACCTAGGGACTTATAAGGGGGGTCCAGTATGCCAATTGAAATTGGCAAATGAAGTCACTGGCCTGAGCTTCTGGTTAGCAGAGCCTCAGTGACACAGTTAGGCACTACACAGGCATACACATTAGGCCATTATTTATGAGCACTGGGGTCCTGACCAGCAGGATCCCAGTGAGACAGGCAAAAACAAACTGACATACATGTGAAAAATGGGGGTAACATGCCAAGGAAGATGGTACTTTCCTACACAACCCCCCGCAAACGAGAGACAATAAGGCTAACCTTGCCCAAATGAGTCTTCATTGTCTAAGTGGCAATATCTGGAGAGTCCATCTGCATTGGAATGGGTACTCCCAGGTCTATGTTCCACTGTATAGTCCATCCCCTGTAGGGAAATAGACCACCTCAACAATTTAGGGTTTTCACCTTTCATTAGTTTAAGCCATAATAGAAGTTTGGGGTCTGTCTGAACAATAAAGTGAGTCCCAAACAAGTAGGGTCTCAGCTTTTTCAATGCCCAAACCACAGCAAAGGCCTCCCTCTCTATGGCAGACCAACGCTTTTCTCTAGGGGTCAACATCCTGCTAATAAAGTAACAGGTTGATCCTGGCCCTCTGAGTTAAGTTGTGATAGTACTGCCCCTACCTCTAATTTAGAAGCATCTGTTTGGACAATGAATGTTTTGGAGTAGTTTGGTCTCTTTAAGACAGGTGCAGAGCACATTGCCTGCTTAAGCTCCTCAAAAGCTTTTTGACAGCTAGCTGTCCACAGTACCTTTTTAAGCATTTTCTTGCTGGTGAGGTCATTAAGAGGTGCTACAAGGGAGCCATATTTTTTAATGAACCTCCTGTAATACCTACTGAGACCTAAGAAGTCTCTGACCTGGGTCTGAGTTGTAGGGGTAGCCCAGTCCATAATAGTCTGAATCTTCCTCTGAAGTGGTGCAGTCAGTTCCCCACCTACCAGGTAGCCCAGATCAACCACTTTCACCTGCCCTATCTGGCACTTTGAAGCCTTGATAGTTAGGCCTGCCTTTTGCAGGGCCTCCAAAACTTTCCAGAGGTTGACCAGGTGATCATCCCAGGTGGAGCTCAAGACAGCAATATCGTCCAAATATGCTGCACGAAAAGCTTCCAAACCTTGGAGGACTGCATTCATCAGCCTCTGAAAAGTGGACGGTGCATTTTTCAAACCAAAGGGCATCACTGTGAAGTGATAGTGCCCTCCTATGGGAAAAATTTCAGTTTTTACTTTAGCATCTTCTGACATTTTGATCTGCCAATACCCTGCAGTCAATTCAAAAGTACTTAGAAACTTGGCAGATGCAAGTGTATCTATTAGCTCATCCGCCCTGGGTATAGGGTGAGCATCTGTTTTGGTTACTGTATTGAGATCCCTATAGTCCACACAAAACCACATTTGTCTCTTTCCTTCTTTGTTATGAGGTTTGGGGACAAGCACCACTGGGCTAGCTCATGGGCTATCAGAAGGTTCAATACCTCCAAGATCTAAAATTGTTTTGCAATCTCTGACATGGTCAGGTTGCCTGTAAATTTTACTTTTGACAGGTAAACTGTCTCCGGTGTCAATTGTATGTTCACATCAAGTAGTTGTACCAGGTGTGAGTGAGAAGAGTTCAGAAAACTGATCAAGGAGATTTTTACAGTCTTCCTTCTGCTCAGCAGTAATGCAGTCTGCCAGAACCACTCCCTCCACTAAACCATCAGTTTCAATGGTGGAGAAGAGATCAGGGAGAGTGTCACTCTCTTCTTCCTGTCCCTCATCTGTAGCCATGAGCAAGGTTAAATTAGCCCTGTCATAGCAAGGCTTAAGGCGATTGACATGAAGCACCCTAAGGGGACTTCTGACAGTGCCCAGGTCTACCAGAGAAGTGACCTCACCTTTTTTTCTATACAATTAGATGGGGTCCACTCCATTTCTCCTGGAGTGTTCTTGGGGTCACAGGCTCCAATACCCACACCTTCTGTCCTGGGTGGACAGCCTTCTGGTCAAAATATTGCTTTTGGAGCTCTTGGCTGGCCTGATGGTTTTTGCTGGCCTTTTTCATGTACTCAGCCATTCTACTTCTCAGGCCAAGTACATAGTCCACTATGTCCTGTTTTGGAGCTTTTAAAGGTTGTTCCCAACCCTCCTTAATAAGAGCAAGGGGACCCCTACCAGGGTAACCAAATAGGAGTTCAAAGGGGCTGTAGCCCACTCCTTTTTGGGGTACCTCCCTATAGGATAAAAGGAGGCATGGTAATAGGACATCCCATCTCCTTCTGAGTTTTTCAGAGAGTCCCATAATCATACCTTTGAGAGTTTTATTGAACCTCTCAACCAGTCCATTAGGTTGTGGATGATAAGGGGTGGTGAACTTGTAGGTAACACCACACTCTTTCCACTTTGCTTTTAGGTATGCAGACTTGAAGTTACTACCACTGTCTGACACCACTTCCTTAGGGAAGCCCACCCTGGAAACGATTCCTAGGAGGGCCTTTGCCACTGCAGGAGCTGTAGGGGTCCTTAAGGGGATACCTTCTGGGTACCTTGTGACATGGTCCACCACCACAAGGATAAACCTATTGCCAGAAGCTGTTGGAGGATCAAGGGGGCCAACAATATCAACCCCTACCCTTTCAAAGGGCACCCCAACCACTGGCAGTGGCATTAAGGGGGCCTTTGGGGTGCCACCAGTCTTGCCACTGGCTTGGTAGGTGACATAGGAGCAACAAAACTCCTTTGTGTCTTCTGACATGGAGCCAGTGAAAATGTGAAACAAATCTGTCCCATGTTTTACTCTGGCCTAAATGCCCAGCTAAAGGGATGTCATGAGCCAGAGTTAGGAGGAATTCCCTGTACTGAAAGGGATGACCAATCTCCTGGTGGCACCAGGTTTAGGGCCCCTTGCCTTAGTATAAAGGAGATTATTCTCCCAGTAAACTCTGTCCTAAGTCAACATTTTGCTGCTTGACAGTTTGCTGTCTGAGGCCCTCCAATGTGGGACAGGTCTGCTGTGCCACACTCAGCTCTTCCCTGGAAGGTCCCCCTGCACCCAAAAGCTCAGCTGTATCAGCTTCCAGCTCCTCTGGTGTAGGTTCTGCACAGGGAGAGAATTCCTCTTCCTCAAAAATGAATCATCTGTGGAGGGAGGGATAGTGGACACAGGTTTGCCCTTCCTATCCCCAGTTTTATGAAGAACTTGGTCCATTGTTTTAGGATCCAAGGGCCAGATGTAGCAAGTCGGCAATTTGCGACTTGCAAATTGCGAGTCCCTGCGACTCGCAATTTGCAAGTCGCAAATTGCTATGCAGTACGGTGTCTCAGACACCGAGTGCGACTCGCAATGGGGTCGCAATGACCCACCTCATGAATATTCATGAGGTGGGTCACAAATTGCGGCCCCATTGCGAGTATAGGCACTCGCAAACATGGAGGCCTGCTGTCGTCAGCAGACCTCCATGTTTGCGACCTGCTTTTCAATAAAGCAGTTTTTTTTTTTTGAAGTGTAGCCCGATTTCCTAACAGGAAAACGAGCTGCACTTCAAAAAAACCGAAACCTTTAGTTTCGGTTTTTTTTCAGGGCAGGGAGTGGTCCCTTGGACCACTCCCTGCCCTGAAAAAACTATTTGGGGTCCAGTCACAAACTGGAAGGGGTCCCATGGGGACCCCTTCCAATTTGCGAGTGGGTTACCATCCACTTGAAGTGGATGGTAACTGCGAGTCCATTTGCGACCGTGCACGCGGTCGCAAATGGAATTGCATCCCACTGCGAGTCGCAAATAGGAAGGGAACACCCCTTCCTATTTGCGAGTCGGAAATGCATTTCTGAATGGCAAAGTGGCTTTTGCGCTTCGCAAACGGCGATTTTCGCCGTTTGCGAGGCGCAAACACTTTGCTACATCTGGCCCCAAGTTTCCCTGTCCTCTTTGCTTCTTGGCCCGAACCCTGGTAAGAGCAAAGATGTTCCCTGGAATGCCAAGCATTGCTGCATGGGCCTCCAACTCCACTTCAGCCCAAGCTGAAGTCTCCAAATCATTGCCTAGCAGGCATTCTACAGGTAAATGAGTGGCTACCACACTTTTCTTTGGACCAGTAGCCCCCCCAGTTGAGATTCATAACAGCCATGGGGTGGCTTACGGTGTTGCTCTAGGCGTCTGTCACTTGGTACTGGTGACCAAGTAGGTGTTGCTCAGGGGCAACCAGTTTGTCCATCACTATGGTGACACTGGCACCTGTGTCCCATCTGGCCTCAACCTGAACACCATTAATCAGGGGTAGTTGCTTGTACTTATCAATATTAAGGGGTCAAGCAACTAAAGTGGCTAGGTCAATGCCACCATCAGAGACTAAAACAGCCTCAGTGATCTCCCTAACTAGACTAACCCCAACTACATTACCAGTGGTGAACCCAGCTACACCCTTTGACTGGCTACTAGTAGTGTTTTTCCCACCACCACTGCTATAACTAGGGGCTTTAATGGTTGCAGTTGGGGTTGTGGTGGTGGGAGTTTGGTATTTTTCATTGGACAATGAGGATCAGTTGCCCAGTGGCCTTTGGCTTTACACATATAACACCAAGGTTTCTTATCTTTGTGAGAAGAGGATTTGGACCCATCATCCCCAGAGGATTTTTGTGGGCCTGATGAAGACTCTGATGATTTTTTATCTTTGTCCCCACTGTTGTCATGTGACTTACCATCCTTCTTCTTGCCATCTTGTCACCCCCTATATGAGCTTTTCTGCTTACCCTTGTTCTGACCCATTTGTCTGCCTTCTTTCCCAATTCTTGGGGAGTGGTCAGATCTGAGTCCACAAGATATTGATGCAACAAGTCAGACACACAATTATTCAAGATATGCTTTCTCAGAATCAAGTTATATAGGCTTTCATAATGAGTCACTTTACTGCCATGTAACCAGCCTTTTAGGGCCTTCACAAGAACAGTCCACAAAGTCTGTCCAGTCCTGTGATGACTCCTTTCTGGTCTCCCTGAACTGAAGTCTATACTGTTCAGTGGTTAAGCCCAGACCATCCAAGGTGCATTTTTAAGAACCTGGTAATTATCTGCATCATCCTGTCTGACAATAAGAAGTCTTTCTCTACCTTTGCCAGAGAAGGATAACCAAAGGATAGCAGCCCACTGCACATGAGGGACCCACTGAACGTTAAAGGCCCTCTCAAGTGCAGGAAACCACTTGTTGATGTCATCACCATCCTTGTAAGGAGGGACAACTTTGTGCAAATTCCTAGAATCAAATGAGGGTTCCCTAACATTTGTATTTCTAAAACTGCTGCTGCCACCATGGGGAGCTAACCCCAACCCTCCCTTTCTTTCCCCAAGGCCAGGGATTTCCTATCTAATGCCAACTGCTGCAGCATTAGCTTCAGTCTGGCCTCCTCTAACCTCAGCTTTCTGAGTTCCCTATTTAGGGACTGGTCCTCAGGGTTAGAATTATGTGAAGCCTCTGAAACAGAGGTAAGATGAGAGTGTGCCGAGGCAGACCTATCTCTAACAGGGGCCACTCTAGCAACCTGGCCTCTAGGGGTGAAGGGAGCCTTACTTGAGTGTGAACCCTTACCACTACCTGTTATACTAAGGGGCTTGTTGACAGATAGGTCTGTGGAAGGACCCTCCCCAGGATTGTCCTCTTCCTCCTCTGAGCTTTCCAGGTTGGAGTTATCCTCTACCTCTTCCTCAGTGCTGATTCCCTGGTCATCCTGAAGGAAGAGAAATAAGAGGTACTCCTTATTGGGGTTCTTCCCCATCCCTACATTTCTTGCAATGCAGAGCCCTTCAAGCTTTTATAGTTTAGATTGTCATAGGTAGTCTTGACAGCTCTAGGGGTGACTTTTACAGAAGAAATATTGAAAGAAAAAAGTTTAGGAAAGTGAGTAAAAAGTTAGTAGAAGAAAGCAGAGCTAACTTTTTAGAGAAAAGAAGAAAACGTTTCAGAACTTTGTAAAAACATTTTCAAAGTTTAAAGAACTTTTAAGAAAGTTAGGAAAATTGTTGCTAGGTATATATTATATATGCTCTAAGTATTGGAGCAAGCATTTCTTGTGAAAAGCACAGGTAACAAAGTGGTAAAGCAATTGCAAGTTCTTATCCCACAGCTGCACCACCAATGTAGGAGGCTGGCCTGGTTTGTAGGGGGTACCTTGGGTACTTACACCTTATACCAGGTCCAGTTATCTCTTATTAGTGAATTAGTACAATAGTGTTCTAGCAGCTTAGGCTGTTGGAAGTAGCTATAGCAGAGCAGCTTAGGCTAAACTAGGAGACATGCAAATCTCATGCAATACGACTTATAGTTACACAGTACTTATACACCAGTAAAGACAATACTCAGTGTTACCAAAAATAAAGGTATTTATTTGGATGACACAGTACCAAAAATATCTTGGAGACAATACTCATTCTGGAGGTAATTATTATTATACCCAATATATACACTAGACACCAAAATTAGACAAGTAAATAGTCATAGAACAATGCAAACAGTAGGAAATCCTATAGAATACACTGGGAAAAATAGGTCTAGGGGCAACACAAACCATATACTAAGAAAAGTGGAATGCGAATCACGAATTCCCCCCTAGAGAAGTGTAGTGTGTGTAGAATTGCTGGGAGAGTAAGAATACAGTAAAGGTAAGTAAATTACCCCACCCCAGAGCCCAGAAGAGCAGGGGAAAGTACTGGAAGTTTCCTTAGGACACACTACACTCATTTTGGGGATTTTGCAGCAGCCAACCAAGTCTGCAAAGAACAACTGCTGGATTATTGGGCCTGAAGACCTGCAAAGGAAGGGGACCAAGTCCAGAAGTCGAAAGAAGTTCAAAGAAGGACAGGAGCCCCTGCCAACCCAGAAGAGGGTGCAAAAGAAGAGTCCCTGGTTAGTCAAAGACTGCAGAAATGCACCCTAGGAAGAAGTCAGTGGGTTCCTGCATGATGCAAAAGTTGTCCCATGTTGTGAAGATTGTTGCAGACAAGATTTCGTGTTGAAGGTGCCAACAAGCCTTGGCTATGACAAAAGTGCATTTTGCATCAAAATGGCGCTGGATGGACCAAGGTGGGACCTGGGGGCCTCAAATCTGTGTGAGGAGGAAGAGGGGACTCTCAGCACTTTAGAGAGCCCTCAGGATGCCAGCCAGCACCTCCAGGAGGTGCAAAACCCAGGTTCAATGGAGGTGCAATACACGGTTGATGCAGCACAACAAAAGAAGGTCCCACACTGCTGGAGAACAACTCAGCGAGTTGAGCTTCGCAGGATAGAGTGCTGGGGACATGGGCCAAGCTGTGCACAAAGGAATTTTTGCAAAGAGGGCACAGAGGCCTCAGGAGGCGAAGAAGATGCAATACACATGGGTACTGTCGCTCTCGGAGTAGACAAGGTCTTACCTCCTCTAAATTGTGTCAGCAGGACCTCAGGACAGTCTATATCAATGATGTCCACCCTCTGTGTCCTTAGGAGCACACTCGTTGCTGTTAGGAGAGTCTCAGGGTACCAGTCGTCATCTTGGAAGGTGCCCGCTTCGAGCAGGGGAGTGGCTCCGTCACTCCACTGGAGATTTCTTCGGTCCTTTTGATGTAGGATGAAGACAGGGACTCCCCAGAGTGTGCACACCTTGGAAACTGTTGCAGTTGCTGACTTGGAGCTGAGGTTGGTGAAGAAAAGTGTCTCTTGTAGACACTTTGTTGCAGTTACAGCGTTTCTTGGAGTAGTCTGCGGTTGATCCGAGGTCAGAAGAGTCTGAAGTTGTTGCAGAGGATTCCTGAAGGAAACTTGCAAGCAGAATCTGAAAAGAACCCAAAGGAGAGACCCTAAATAACCCTGAGAGGGTGATTGGCTATCTTATCAGGTATGGACCTATCAGGATGGGTCTCTGACGTCACCTGCTGGCACTGGCCCCTTAGAGGCCTCCAGAGTGCCCCCACACCTTGCAAAGCAAGATGGCTGAAGTCTGGGACACACTGGAGGAGCTCTGGGCACCACCCCTGGGATGGTGATGGACAAGGGAGTGGTCACTACCCTTTCCTTTGTCCAGTTTCACGCCAGAGAAGGGGACAAGGGGTCCCTGAACCAGTGTGGACTGGTTTATGCAAGGAGAGCACCATCTGTGCCCTTCAAAACATTTCCAGAGGCTGGGGGAGGCTACTCCTCCCCAGCCTGTAACACCTATTTCCAAAGGGAGAGGGTTTAACACCCTGCTCTCAGAGGAAATGCATTGTTCTGCCTTCCTGGGACTGGGCTGCCCAAACCCCAGGAGGGCAGAACCCTGTATGTAAGGAGGCAGCAGCTGTAGCTGCAGTGCAAGCCTCAGAGAGCTGGTTTGGCTGGAGCCCCTAGGATGCATGGAATTGGCTCCCTAATACCAGATTTGGAATGGGGGACAATTTCATGATCTTAGACATGTTACATGGCCACATTCGGAGTTACCATTGTGAAGCTACATATAGGTTTTGACCTATATGTGTGCACAGGTGTAATGGCGCCCCCGCACTCACAAAGTCTGAGTAAATGGCCCTGAACTATGTGAGGGCACCTTTACTAGTGCAAGGGTGCCCTCACACTTAGTAACTTTGCACATAACCTTCAGCAAATGAAGGTTAGACATATATGTGACTTATAAGTTACTTATCTGCAGTGAAAATGGCTGTGAAATAACGTGTGCGTTATTTCACGCAGGCTGGAATGGCAGTCCTGTGTAAGGGTTTGCCTGAGCTCCCTATGGGTGGCAAAAGAAATGCTGCAGCCTATATGGATCTCCTAGAATTCCAATGCCCTGGGTACCTAGGTACCATATACTAGGGACTTATAAGGGGGGTCCAGTATGCCAATTGAAATTGGTAAATGAAGTCACTGGCCTACAGTGACAAATTTAAAAGCAGAGTGAGCATAAGCACTGAGATTCTGGTTAGTAGAGCCTCAGTGACACAGTTATGCACTACCCAGGCATACACCATAGGCCATAAATTATGAGCACTGGGGTCCTGACCAGCAGGATCCCAGTGAGACAGGCAAAAACATACTGACATACATGTGAAAAATGGGGGTAACATGCCAAGGAAGATGGTACTTTCCTACATTCCGCTAATACATAGAGACCAGTCTGGATTCATGCCCAGAAGGTCCATTTGATTTAATTTACATGTCTTCATAATTGGACGTCAAAAGTGGCACATAGATGCCCCATGTCTTTCTAGAATTGGATGCCGAGAAGGCATTGAATGCAATCCATTGGCCCTATTTTCATCAGGAGCTGCGGAGGTTCAACTGTGGCCCCAGATATCAACAATGGGTCAAGTTCCTCTACCAGGCCCCAACTGCAGCAGTAAGAAAACAGGGGGCTCTCCTGGGCTTTCCCAATCAACTGGGGCACCGATCAGAGCTGTCTCCTGTCCCTGTTGCGCTTTGTTCTTATGGTCGAGCCACTGGCAGCCAGGATGCGCTCCTGCCTTCAAAAATCTGTGGCTTCAGCATTTCCAAGGCAGTGAGCAGGGACAAAAAAACTTCACTCTGTGCAGATGACATTTTGCTCTTTTCACAGACCTGCCCATCACCATCCTGGTGACCTCAACCCCATGGTGCACACTCTGGATACAATGTTAAATGGAGCAAATTGTTGCTTTGCCATTCCTTTGGGCCCCTGGACCAAGGCATTCTTTCCCACTCACTCCACGTGGAAACCGTTGGATTTCGATACCTGGGCATTTTTATGACCGCTTACAGGGAGTTATGCCTATCCAAAAACCTAGGCCAAGGCGACCATCTAGTTGGGAAATATCAGTAGTGATACAGCATTGCATGTTTAGTGCATTACCCAGACAGTGCTCTCTGATGGACACTTTAGATGTGTCCCATTTTATTAAAGGAGAAGAGGCAGAATCAGTGTTAATATCAGTGTTAATATCACAATATTCTGATATGATATACGTAGAACTGGGGTTAGGGTACATTCTAGATCAGATGACTATATCTCCTCTTTTGCCCTGGATTAGGACCTGGGTGAACTCAGCCTTAGAGTTAAGCCAGAAAATTGTCAAAGACTGTTTGGCCATAGAAGGATCCAACAATATTCCCTGGTTTCACCATATTATGTCCATAGCCCAGAAACTAGTCGCCTTGAATTGTTTGCATCCCCAAATGAGCTTACAGGAAAGGACTTGAATTGGGTAAAACAGCACTTTTTGTTAATTTTGTCAGCTGAACTGGAAGCTAGGAAGCTTACTAAATCTCCTGTATGGTCCTACATTGTGTTTAAAACGTGTCCCTCCATCGAGCTCTATCTTCTGGAGACCATGATACCTTAACATAGATTTCTTCTGATTAGGTTCAGGTTAAACTGCTTACATTGGTTGCTAGCTGACCCACAGGGGAAACACAAAGTGGAGGATTTGGGCCCTTGTACCTGCGACTATTTTTCTTCACAGGATACTCTCTACTTTGTATTGTTCTGCGAGTTGAAGTGCTGCTGTGCTGCCAGGAGGAACTGCCACTTTGACCCTTGCTTTGCTCTGTGTGCGTGCTGCTTTGTTACCTTTCACCAGCACCTTCCAGCTTGAGGTGCTGCTGGAGCAACAGAGCCACTCGCCTTCCACCCCGACAGGGACCTGCAGAAGGACCCCTCCAAACACCCAAAGCAATACTGTCACCGAAGGTCAGCTCGAGTTCACCTCGTGCTGAGGAAGGTAGTGTAAAGTAAGGCTCTTAGCCATCTTGGTGGCTGTACTATGCTCTTGCTCATGAGCGGCTGAGATTGATTAGGTGTGCCGGTCCGGAGGGCCGCATTTTAAGGCTCTTTCTACATTAACGCTAGGTTGGTCCTGGCCCTCCGACCCATCGCACCCGCACAGGCTAACGTTTACCTGCAGGGATCTACAATTGGAACCTGGTCCTGGGGGATAGTAAATAATTTACATACGGACAATTTTTAATACACTCCTATTTTCAGGCACTGTGTATTCACTACATATATTTAAATCCATAATCTTAACCTAAGAAGTACTCACAGGATTTTTGTCATTTTGATCTTGTTTTATTCAGATAAATATCATCTATTTTTGTAAACTGGTGTGGAGTCATTTTGTGGTACCTTTCACTGTTACTGTAATTAAGTGTTGCACAAATACTTCACATGTTGCCTCAAGTTAAGCCTGACAGCTCTGTGCCAAGCTACCAGAGGTTGAGCACAAGTTAATTTAGGGTGTGTATCTGACTCACCCTAACTTGGATTGTGGTCCATACTTGGACAGGGTGCATACCTCTGCCAACCTGGCGTCTGGCAGCATAATAATGGAACCCGGGCTGTTTCCACAGGTGCACAGCCCAGTGTTGTCAACTCTGTGGTCGGCAGGTGAGCGTACCTCTTGGAAACAGCTCAGCCTGCCACAGACGCATGCCGCAGCAGGTCTACTCGAACAGGCCATGCTCACCAATAGTTCCTAAAGTGCCCGGCAGTGCACTGAATCAGGTTAGGCAGCTCCCAAGTAAGTCTTCCTGCAATGGCGAACAAACTGGGTTCTCGATAGCCTCCCATTGCAGGATGAGCAGCAGGATGACCAGATCGTAGCTCGGAGCTCGATCAGTCCGCGTCTGCCATCTTGGCCTTCTCAGCCATGCCCTTCATGGCAACAAAAATCAGACTTAGGTGCGCCGGAATCAGTAAACTTGGGGTACTCAGGACAGGGGCGCACATCCATTGCCATGCAATGAACCTTTCCATCCCAATATCATTTGAGATCTATAGCAAGATAAATCACAAATAAGAATTATATTATTCATTTATGACTTAATTCATCATGTTCCGGCAACTGATTTAGTAAACAGCAATCTATGTAAGGTTCTTTATCTTGTGTGGAACTGGTGGAGCTTCAGAACTATGTTGCTTTTTATTATATGGTGCAGTATGAAACCACACATTTGTGGATTGATTTGTTCTGATTGGGGTAGCCGATTTTGCTCCCGTTCGGCTCTATGTACATGTATCCCAGGTGGTGGGTCTAATTCTAGTAGGATACCTGTACTGCAGACAAGATCATCAAATACAAAGACATTGTACACTTACATTTGCACGTATGTATGACTAAACACAAATATGAATCACAAATTCACATCCAGAATTTTTCTTCAATTCACAACAAAAAAAACAAAATGTGATATATTTAACTTAATATCTTGAAAACGGAGATTTATCAAGACATGGATTCGTTCTCAAGTCTCCTAAGCCCATAACTTTGCTAAAGTGTCTTTTATTCTTCATGCACTGGGTTCACTGTAGGTGCCACTGTTTGCGCACCAGTGGGGAGCCTGCATTTATTCAAAGTGAGCAGATGTGACGCTTAGGATAGTCTAATCCCTCCTTCCTTTTTTAGTATCTACATCTTATTTTGATTTACCATTGTTTCCTACCTGTGTATAGTTGATATGGTAATCCAGTCTTCTAATAGGAAGTCTTCGGAAAGACACAGCTGTACATATGGATCTGTTGGAATCCAAGAAGGCCACCTTGCTGCACACTTGCATTTGTATGTACGCGGGGGTCATCTTGGGTAGGGTTGCTCATTTTATTTTTAGTTCAATAGTTGAACAGTAATAGCTTATCCTTTCTACCTTTTCTATCAAAGTCCTGGCAGAAAGAGTCCTTTAGTGAGACGAATGCGCAAACATCTGCCATTTAGGACAACAGGTCCTGAAAAATGCATACCCAACGAGCTCATTAATCCTCCTGATTAGGACACAAACTGAGGACATGCCACAGTCTGAATTCTGCCATTGATTCACTATGGGGAGAGCGTTTATGCCACCAAAGACGAAATTAAACCTGTCTTTTGCCCCAGACGGTCCCTACTCGAGGAAATGTAACACATCTTTTGGCCCTATGTCACGGTAAAGGGATAGTAACTTGACACAAACCTGCACCACAATCTGTACTTTCTCTTCATGTAAGGACTTTCTTACCATTGACCAGCCTTGGAGAAAAAAAAAATTTGAAACTTAACAAAACCTGCATTTTGAGGATAACCTCTAACAACTTCCACTGAGAGGAAAACGAAATGCCCCTACTAAAGAAATTCTACAAAAAACTGTGTAAGTGAGGTTAAAAAGTCACGTGTTTGTACACGTCTATTTGAAGAGTAGGCAACATATTTTAGCTTGGCATATTCATTTCACAACTTATCCTTCCATCTCACATGTTTGCAACCACATCGAGGAATGAGTGTCCTATATCAAATTCCATATTTCAGTGCATGGGTGGATTTTCAAACCTTTTGTCTTTGTTTCAGAAGATTGCTTGTCATAGTTGCTCAAAATTATTCAATTAATTAATGTCTTGAAGAAAACCAAAAAGTATTGCATAAATCCTGTTGACAGAAACGCAGTATTTAGGAGGGATGAAGAAAAGTCCACGAACAAATCTGGCCCATAACTTTTATATATAAGATGATGATATGATCAGAACAAAACAATGTTTTACATCTGAGTTTAAATAGTATTAATGCTGATACATATCTTGGTGACATTTTACATCTACAGGTTCTTATCTTTAGCACTGCTTTACAAAACCATTGTAACAGATGGAGAGAATGGTATCGCAAAAGAAATTTCAATACAGAATTTAAATTAATGAATTACTTGACAATCTGAAAGCTTTTCCTGCAAGAAATACAATGAATTATGCGCTCTGTCTCTCAATGCACAGCTGAGTGAATGTGCAAGTGTCAGCATAAGCAAACTGTGACGTCACTTCTTAGATGTCTGACAGGTATTCTCAAGGCAATTCCTAGCTGGCTTAAGCCCATTTACATGAGCAGAGATCTTTGCTAAGAATGCAGAATTTTCTGCACCCAGAATTCCCAGTCAAGTTGTGTGAATATGGCGTTTCAAGTCATGAAAAAAGTCGGATTTTTACTTTTGCTCCAGCACATGCTGGCGTAAATCCCTTTCCAGGAAAGGAAAGGAAAGGAAAAAAATACCCCTTGATTTGGTGGGAGGTAGGGGAAAGACTTTCTCCATGGGGGGAAAAGCATTGTGACCGGTGATAAAAGAAGCATTGGCAAAGCCAACAAGTTTGGCCTGTGCGAGAGCTATTGGCCTTGGTAAAGTGTTTTAGTCAAGATGTACACCAGTGTGGCTTCTGTTCAGAACGGCTAAAGTTTAGTGGTGTGGAGTGTTGTAGAATGGAGTAGAGTGGCAGAGAGTGCTGTAGAGTGGAGTAGGGGGAGTAGGTTGTCGTAGAGTGGAGTTGCTGGAGTGTTGTGTCATACAGTGGAGTAGAGGTAGTAGAGTGTCGTACAGGGGAGTAGAGTTCAGTGGTTCAGTGGTGGAGTGTGGCATAGAGTACAGTGACATAGAGTGGTGTGGAGTGGTGTGGAATGGTGTAGAGTGGGGTGGAGTGAGATGAAATAGGGTTGAGTGCAGAAGATTAGAGTGGGGTGGATTAGAGTGGAGTGGGGTGGATTGGCGTTGAGTGAAATGGATTAAAGTAGAGTGGGGTGGATTGCTGTGGATTTGAGTGGGGTGAATTGGAATGGGGTAGACTGAACTAGAGTGGAGTGGGGTGTATTGGAGTGGGGTGGTATGGACTTCAGTTGGGTGCATTGGATTGGATGGGGTGGATTACATGGGGTGGAGTGGATTGGACTGAAGTGGGTGGATTGGGGTGAGATGGATTGGATTGGGATGAGGTGGATTGGAGCAAAGTAGATTGAATTAGTGTCATGTGGATTGGAGTCGGGTGGGTGGTTTGGGGTGGGATGGATTGGATTGGGGTGGGGTGGATTGGAGTGGGATGGATTAAATTGGGGTGGAGTGGGGTGGATTGGATTGATGTCAGGTGGATTGGGGTGGATTGGATTGGAAAGAGGTGGATTGGAATGTGGTGGATTGGGTTGGAGTGGGGTGGATTGGAGTGGGGTGGGTGCGTTAGAATGGAGTGGGTGGATTTGATTGTGGTCGATTGGCTAGGGAGAGGTGAGGTGGATTGGACTGGAGTGTTTTGGATTGGATTGGAGTGGGGTGGTTTGGATTGGTGTGGGTGGGTGGGTCGATTGGAGTTGAGTGGATTGGAGTGGCGTGCATTGGATTGGAGTGGGATGGATTGGAGTGGGACGGATTAGATTGGTATGGTGGGTTGGATTAGGGTGCATTGGGTGGGTTGGAGTTGGGGGCTTTGGGTGGGTGGACTGGATTCGTGAGTGAATTGGAGTAGGGTGGACTTGATTGGAGTGAGGTGGATTGGATTGGGCTGGTTTGGAGAAGGTTGAATTGGAGTGGGGTGGTTTGTATTGGTATGGTGTGAGGTGGATTGGATTGGAGTGGATTGGCTTGAGGGGGTGGATTTGATCGAGGTGGATTAGAGTGGGGTGGATTGGACTGGATTGGAGTGGGTTGGATTGGATTGGGGCGGGATGGATTGGGATGTGGATTGGGGTGAATTGGATTGAGCAGGGTGGATTATATTGGAATGGGTGGATTGGATTGGGGTGGATTGGTATGGGTTGAGGTGGATTGGATTGGATTGGGGTGGATTAGTTTGAGATAGAATGGAATGGTGCAGATTGGATCGGAGTGGGTCCATGGGGTGTGGGGTGGATTGGGGTGGATTTGAGTGGATTGGATTGAGGGTGTACCTAGAACAATTAGAATAGTAATAGTGCACCACAATGAACAATGTTCGAGAGTCCAATTCTTTAATGTGGATCCATTTAAATCTTCTGTTTATTCTTTTTTGCTCTGAGAACAGCCCTCATTCATAGAAGAAAACAGCCAAAGCATTTTCATCCTTAGAAGAGGACTTCTTCGGGGCTGTGATACAACAAATAAAGATCCCTTATAATATGCACAAACAATATATTTACAAATATACATTTCAGACAAAACACAATGGGTTTAGACAAAGTAACATACAAAGATTATAAACACTCTAAACATTGATTGAAATAATGTATGAACAAATTACGAATGGTTCATTCCTTTATTCACAATAAACAAAGGATTGTTGTCTTCTAAAAATATCTCTATCAACACCTTCATTAAAACCGATAATTAGTTTGGTGTATAGTTTTTAAAATTATGTGTTTTTATGGTGTTTTTTTATTGAGATTGTCAGTATTATTGTCTATTTATGTATTTGTGTTTGTAAAAATTCTCTTTGTCCATTTTTATTATTGAGACTTTCCCTTGCCTTGGTTTCATTCACAAATGGATGTTATAAAAGAGAGAGATGAGTGAGTTTGCAAGCTAAAATACTACTGTTTCTAACTCACTAGAAGCTGATGAGCTGGAAATCTTTTTTACTTATCTCATCAGCATCCATTGAGTTCAAAACAGCACTACGTTTAATGCAAACTCACTCCTCTCTCTCCACTCTATAAAGTATGTGATAACACAAATCCAATGTCATTCTTATCAGTGTTTCTAGGACACTCAAAGTATTTTGTGCAAACCACAGTATTGACTCCGTAAAGTTAAGGCTTGAAGTTATTGAAGCTGGAAGTGGGAGTGTCTCTAAGAACAATGCACAAGTTGTTTGTCCTTTAGTAGCTCACAATTATTTTCAGTGATCAGAAGTAACTCTCACTACAGAAAAGATTGGAGTCCTGGTGCTAAGGCAGGCTCGACTCTAATAACTGTGGTCACTTTGTCACTGGCAAAGCAGCACCCAACTGAAGAGTCTCAACTAGGGTGAAAATCAATTGCCTTGGATTGCTAGTGTTTCAACTCCAGGAGGACCAGATTTGGCAGTTCAGGCTGGAGTATCACTACCATTGCACCCCCCCAAAAAAAACTGACCACCAACTTTACAAGAGTTAAATTCCCTGTGAGTCAATTCTGGAAGCAATTGCTGTAAAACACACATGTACTGTATGTAGTATTTTTTTGTTTAGCTTTAGAAATAAAATATCGGGTACATAGTAAAATGTGAACCGCAGTGGTGTTCTCACGTTTCCCTATTTATGCTTGAAGCAATCTGTTAGTGAGCAATTCCAAACTCTATTCAGAGATGATGAGAAATAAAAGGGTGCACTACACCCTTAGAGAATGTACTTACCAACATTCGACATCTATGTGTTTTTATATTAGTCTGAATATGTTTAATGAACAATATTGTTTTTGGGAGTCATTATTGGAATATGCACCTTGAAACAGAGTATTACTTAAACGTTGCACTAGTGCAAGTAAAGCACAAATCAGCTTGCACTGTTTCTGCTGCTCATGCGCTATGCAATGGAGAAGATATGGCACACCCGGTTTCACATTATTTTTGTAGTATTCATATAATTATTATGTGTCCCCACTTTCCAAATCTCAGAGAATGGTCTAGTTTGAAGGGCATACGTTTGTTAATTGTTTTATTATGTAATTAAAAGTGCAAAATTAGTTTGTAAATTTTTTTAGATGGAAGTTCGTAGACTGGAGTTTCTATGTTAAAATAATCTACTATATAATCTAATAGTTTATTAGCAGAAACTTCTTTGTAGATGTCAATCAGTGGTTCCAGGGTCCATTTTCAGATCTGGTGTTAGCCAAGACCTTTTGAATTTACCAAAAATACATGTACAATATACTTACATAAAGGGACTTTTAGCCACTTCATTCACATGTTGCTTCTTCCTACTACAACATACACCATTGGGCTGTGGGTCAGGCTACTTCAGTCACTAGCTAACTTCACTTTCAGTGACTGTATTTAGTCCTTTCACAAGGAACACATTCGCACACATGAGGTTGTCCATTCAGTGCCAGTATTTTGTCTTTATTATTATTTAACTGCTGACTTTGTTTGTAGAGCCTTTGTGTTATAGCAGGAGGCTTTCTACAAATGATAGCACAGGCTATTTTCCAGGTTTATCGGTTCCTGTCTCCTGCCAATGCAGTTTTAAATTCCTTTGTTTATCTGCCTGCTGCTTTTTCACACCATGTCAGCAGCTCACATGTAGTCTTAATATAAGCAGGAGGGTGGTTTATGTTTGCAACCTTGTCTGTCTGTCATTCCTTATTATTGTCCTTCTTTCCTGGCTTCTTTCCTTTCTTTCTTTCTTTCTTGATTTCTGTCTTTCTACCCATCTTTTTTCCTTATTTATTTATTTCCTTCTACTTCCTTTCCTTTTTTATACTTCCTTTCCTTCCTTCTTCCCTTCTTTCTTTCCTCTTTCTTCTTTCTTTCTTTTCTGTTTTCATTCTTTCTCACTTTCCTTCATCCTCTCCATCTTTTATTCCCTTTGCTTTCATTCTTTACTTCCTTCTATCATCATTTCTTATTGCCTTTCTTCCTTCTTACCATTGTTCTTCTTTCTTTTCTAAGTCCTTCATTCTTTCTTCCTTTCTTTCTCTTTCCTTCTTTCTTTCTCTTTCCTTCTTTCTTCCATTCTTTACTTCTTTCTTCCCTATTGTAATTTCGTCTACTTTCTTTCACTCTTCTTTCCTCCTTTCTTTCTTACTTCTTTACTTCTTTTACCTTTATTTTTTTCTTTCTCTTCTTTGTTTGTTTCTTTCATTTATCCTTTCCTTCTTTCATTCCTTTCTTTATTTTTTTCTTACCACCTTTCTTTCCTTTTTCTTTCCTTCCTTTCTTCTTTCGTTCCTTGTTTCTTTCTTTTCTTACTTCTTTCTTTCCTTCTTTTCCTTTATTCATTATTTCCTGTATTCTTTCTTTCTTCCCCTCATTCTTTCTTTCCCTATTGCTTTGTGACTTTCTTCACGCTTTTCTTCTTTCTTTCTTATTTTGTTCTTTCTTACTTTTTATTTCCTTCCTTCTTTATTTCCTTTTTTCTTTCCTTCTATCATTTTCTTTCTTTCTTTCTTTCTTTCTTTCTTTCTTTCTTTCTCACCCAACTTTTTCCTTTTCTTTCCAACTTCTTTCTTACCTTTCTTTCTTTCTTTCTTTCTTTCTTTCTTTCTTTCTTTCTTTCTTTCTTTCTTTCTTTCTTTCTTTCTTTCTTTCTTTCTTTCTTTCTTTCTTCCAAATGCCTAACTAATTGTCTTGGCTTTTGTAAGTCTGTATTAGCCACAATATTAGATTTTACCTATGGGTTTTCAACCAGAATTTGCCCATTTGCCTGTGGTTCTGTATAAAGATTCCAGGGCGTTTCTAATGTAAGTTTATTTGTTGAACAGGACAATCCACAAGCTGAAGCAGCCTCTTCCTCCCAACTCTTCTCCCCGTCCATCTCTCAGCTGCCCCATGTTCTATACCAATATTCCACATAACCATGTCCCAAACCCCACATTCTAAAGACACGCTAAAGTATTAAAACCCAACACAAATTTCTCCTTAACATAACAACTAAAAATATAAAAACAAAATAAATTACATAAGCTCAAATACATAGCATAAAAAATCCTACAAATAAAATGAATTCCAACCCATGTACACAAAATTTAATCCAAAAATAACAAAATAGAATGCACAACCCGTAAAGACCGATCTACAAACAGAAGATTACATTAAATTCCTTATAGATTTTTTAAGCAAATAATCTTGAAATCTTTTTGGTAATAACCTTTCCTTTCAAGACACTCTTGGTTACTTTTTGTTTTTGATGTTGTTGCCCACACATTCTTCTTCTTTCCTATTACAATCCATTTGCCGAACTATTGACAATTTTTCCTTGTTTCACCACTTTCCATCATCCAATTTAACTGCATTTTTACATACTCTAACAACCATTTTGGGTGATGAAAATGTGTATTCCCCTTTCTGAATTTTCTGGACCCCCTTGACCTTTACATAATCCTCGTTCCTCACACAAATTGCCTTCCTTGACTCCTCAATATATTTTTTTCTGGGCCAACAGCCTCCTTTCATATACCTTTTCTATCACACCTTTATCAACAACAAATTCTCCCATCTAATGTGTTGTTAATTTGGTTGCAGGAACCCTGCCTCTCAATAGTAAAAAAGGTGGGACCTTAGTATCAGAGTTGGGTGTGGTACGCACAGTCCATAACAATGTTTTAAGCTCCTGTATGCAATTCAAACCACTTGCCTTAGCTAACTGCACATTATCTTTAATGACTCTATTAAAACGCTCCACCAGACCATTGCTCCTTGGATGATATAATTAAGTCTTAGTATGCTTGATGTCCATGTGTACCAAAAAACTAGTCAATTGAACTGACATAAACTGACATCCATTATCAGTCAATATTTCATCGGGTATACCTTCTTTATCAAAAATCGACTCCAAGAATTCAATGACTTTTGTTGTATTAGGCACTTTAACAAACTTAAGTTCAGGCCAACAACTATAAAAATCTATAAGTACTAACCTGTATTCAGCAATCCCATTCGATTACACCATGGGACCAATAATGTCAATAGCAACCTTGCCCCAAGGTTTATTAGGCACACTTATCGCCGCAACAGGACTAGGTAGTTATTGAGATTTATCACTTGCTGCACATATAAGACAATCTCTCACAAAGTATTCCACACTCTTATCCAGCCCAGGCAACCAAAAATGTTCACAGATCATCCTTTTCATGGCTCGCATGCCTATATGTCCTTCATGAGAATGTGTCAAAAGTTTGTTCCTCAACCCTTCTGGCACAACCAACACATTTGAACGCATCAAATTTTGATTGACCACAGATAATTTATCAAATACTTGTTTGAACTCCTCACTTACTTCACCATTTTGTTTCCATCTTGTCCACCCTTGAGATAAACCACATTTAACTTCATATATTTGTTTATCCTCATTGCATGCAATCTTTCACTCATCCTCCATCACTACACCCTCAAGATGACAATCTACGGAACACACTAAAACACCATCTTCACCTGACCATGATTCATCATCCGGTCACATGCTCAAACTAGGAAAGCGTGACAAACAATCCACAAATAAATGCCTTACTCCTGGCAATACTCAATATGGTAATCATAAGCTTGTAACCTGTACTCCCTCTTGGCTAATCTGGGAGTAGCATGTTCTGCTCCCTTTGTAGAAAACACTTGCAGTAAAGGTTTGTGATCCATTCTAACAACAAAATGCCTGCCCCACAAGTAAGGTTTAAAATGCATAATACCCCACCAACATGCTAGGGCTTCTCTTTAAATTGTCGAGTAAGTAGATTCTTTACCCCTCAAACTGCGAGAAGCACATGCAATTACTTCTTCCTTACCCAATTTCCTTTGCAATAAAACAGCACCTAAGCCCTTTTGACTAGCATCTGTCATGATTATTGTATCCTCACTTGTGTCAAATGGTTTTAGGGGAATGGCCTAAGCAACGTCCATTTTAATCAGCAGGAATCCTTGTTCACCAACCAGACTCCTTTCAAGCTTAACAATTTTTTTCAAAAGGTTCCTTATAGCATGCGCTTTTTCAGCATATTTAGGACTAAACCTACTACAAAACTCTATCAAACCCATGAATTACCTTACTTGATCCTTATTAGCAGGAGAGTGGAAATCTTCTACTGCCTTAATCAAACTGGCCTAGGTTTGACACCTTCCTCTGATACTCTGTGCCCTAAATAATCAATGCATGGTACATTGAACTTGCATTTTTTTCACCCTGAGAGTTACTCTTTTTTCTTTTAAAATAGATAACGCTCTCCTCAACCCTTCATTGTGTTGATTTTGATTCTCTCCAAAAATGAATACGTCATCTTGAAATGCAACAATACCATCAATATCATTAAACAAGTTATCCACAACCCTCTGGAATACAGCAGAGGAAGATACCAAACCAAACGGCACGCGCCTAAACTGGAATAAATCTTCAGGTGTGATGAATGCATTTAAGTGCTTAGACTTAGGGTGCAGATTTATCTGATGGTATGCAGAAACTATATCCATCAAACTGAATTTGCAAGCCTTTTTCAAAATTTACAGCATCTCAGAAATGTTAGGCAAGGGATGGCGATCTATTCAGATTTGCTCATTCAGATCACGCAAGTCCACACACATGCGGATAGTCCCATCAGCCTTATGAGCAATGACAATTGGAAAAACCCAATCAGAAGACTCTATTCTTTCTATTGCTCCTTGAAGCCAAAGGAACCCATCTCACCTTGTGAACCCTTGGAGTAGCACTGTCCCTCAATTTAATTTTGTGAGAAAATCCTTTACATTTTCCAAGACTATCCTGAAACACCCCTGAATACTCATTTTCCCACATATTACACCCAATAGAAAGTACATGTTTGTAATACTTACTTAAAGTCATCTGAGCTGGATTATTTGGATCAGGTAATATTCCTAAATTCCTTTGATCCTACCACCCCAACAAACATGTATCATCCCTTGCAACATACACAATTCCTTTCACCACACTACCCTGAAAATTAAATTCTACTTCATACTCTCCCAATACTTCTATTGATTTACCACTGTGTCCTACAGGTTTTATAGAAGAGTCCTTAAGACTAATGTGATTAAAACACTCCTTCCATTTTTCCTCCCTCAACATAGTGAATGGTGAACCTGAATCCACCATTACTCTTACACCCATTCCATTTATAAGTAGATCACAAAAGGGCCTTCTAGTTACAACAGAAGACACACTACATATATTTTCTTCCCGTGATGAGCATGAGTCAAAGGTTGTTAAAATGTTATCACTAGAAGTTGCCTTATTACCACATGCATTATCATTGACTACTTTGAGCACTTTGGTAGAAGCAAATTTTCCTTTAGCTCTACACACTCTGGCAAAATGTCCTGTCTTCAAGCACTTTTTCTTAAACCCTCCTTTCTGGGTACAGTCTCAGTTGCATTCTTCACTTTAGTTCTTTTATTTTTCCCTTTGACAAATGACACAGTCTGTTGCGAAGATTTAGCTTCTGAAATGCTTATTTGTTCCATGTACAACGTTGTGTTTTCAATTCTAGTGGCTATTTCCACGACCTTCTCAAGTGTCAAATTAGGAGTTGATAATAATCTTCCTTGCACTTTGTTACTATTTGCTTTCTCCACCAGTTGATCCTGTATCATCTCATCTTCACATGCCTTGCAAGCACATGGCACTGCTAAAATCCTCAAAGCACCCACAAAACTTCCAACAGGTTCACCAGATATTTGAACCTTTTTGTAAAATTTACGTCTTTCCATAATGATATTCATGCAAGCCTTAAACCTTAGATCAAGAGATTTAATAGCGGAAGCACATTCATCACTTCCTCCATCTCCCTCTCCTTCTCCTAAATGGACAACTTCTTGAGGTATGTTTTAAAATTTTCCGACCTTCAGAATATAAACAATGTCTAAGAATGACAAACTTTCTTTTGTGAGTAAAGTAATCGTCATCCAAAGCCTCAAGATAGGCCTCAAAACCTTCCTTCTATAGCTCCTAATCCAATTCAGCAGAAACAGGATCCGTTGCCAAAACAGGTGGTGGTATTATTGAATGATGCATCTCAATGGCCCAGTATAAAAGTTAACTAGTACACCTTGGAGGAATGTAAAAAAATTAAAACTATAAACATATCAGTTCTCAGTAAGCAAGTTGGAATAAACTCCAGATTCACATACGCAATGTACTATAAGCACCTGTACCAAGGATGTTTACTTACATAATGCTTGTGTGAAACAGCTTGCTGTGGTAGTCAGCAAAAAAGAACCTTCAAAACATAGCTGGCTGGCTTCTTCACTCCATTTAAAACAGAGGCATATCCAAAGTAACACGCTAAATTATAGCAGATTGCGTGCCACAGCAATGTTGGATCCGTCACTTATCAACGATAATAACACGTTGCTAGGAAACCGCAATGTGAGCTCACAACGCACTTTGAGGAAGATCGTGACTCAAAAGCATAACGCGTTGCTAGGAGACCACAACGTGATTATGTGCTTCATCGCGCGAAGCAGAGCGAGACAGAGACCAATGATGAAACAAAATTAATTCCGGGTAGCGCGCACAATAAATATAAACTGATTTAACAAATAATTGAAACGATCTGGAAACAGGGGCATCTCGGTTCCTAATACCCGTTCCACTGTAGAAAGGCGATCGCTTCCGAAGATGCCAAAGAAACTGCATGGCTCAACTTGCAGGCATTGGGGATCGTCCTGCAGGCAGCGGCTCGTCGCCAATATAAAGATTCCGGGACATTTCCAATGTAAGTTTATTTGTTGACCAGGTCGATCCACAAGCTGAAGCAACCTCTTCCTCACAACTCTTCTCTCCGTCCGTCTCTCAACCCCCCCACGTTCTATCCCAATATTCCACATAACCACGTTCCAACCCCCGCATTCTAAACACACACTAAAGTATTAAAACCCAACATTCTGTCATTCACTTTTTTCTTCCATCCATTTCAGCATGCACCAAGGGGCAATGTTTCAGCCCGCTTCACCCATTGGCGAACTTACCTATCAGTTATGGCTTGGTGCCCTTTCACAAAGAGCATATTAACACATCAAGTAGACCAAACACATTTTTTTTCTTTAGCCAATGTTATCGTTTGGACTGATGAGGGCTTGGCAGCTTCCTGAACAATAAAGTTTTACATAAACCATGACAAGACAAGAATTGCAAAAAAGGCTGGGGGCCAATGTCAGACCTATTGGCTTTGCAAGTGCTTGTTTTCAGGTTTGCCATGGTGCAAAAAACGTTTCTGTAACAGGGGCTGAAGCAGAACTTGCTTGTTGCTTTTCCTATTATACAAGCAGAACAATAGTGGAAATGGTTTTGCTGTGAGTTTTTGCACTTGTGTCTTTAGGGTGCCTGGAAGCCAAATACTCAGTCCCACGCACAGTGATTTCTTGAGAAAGCACATGTATAAACTCTGTTGGTATGACGAAAAGGCTTGCCATAGGTCACTATAAGCCATGAAGCATGTCCAAATCTGAAATGCTTTGTACTTATAGGCACACGAAATCAATTGATGGCGAGTACAATCACAGATAAAGATAACATAGATAGCATTTCGAAATCAGGATTTAAATCATTACCATCTTTCCAGAAGGATCGCGAACATTGGTTAGAAACCTGTGAAGTTTATTCACTGGGCGACGCAGTGTGTGAATTGTAATCAAGGCGCCCCACCTCACATATCCTCATTTAAATGCTTATGGTTAGACAACCACCCAAGGGAAAAGCGAGTGAACTGTGCCATTTTGTAGAAATTATCAGTGTCAGGGGCATGGGAATACCGCATAATAGTAGCTTGCTCACTGTGGCTGTTTTCATTTGCCTAAAGTTAGAAAACATAAGAATTTATAGAAAATGTTTAAAATTGGTATCCTGTTTTCCATACAGACCTCGAGCATGGATTAGAAACCTGTAAGGTGTATTCACTGGGGAAGGCAATATTGACCTAAAACGCAAGTCCTCATCAGCAGATGCTGCAGTAAAGTAGAGCATTATTAATCACCACTTCCTTAGTTTGTTTGATTTTTAAGCAATATTGCTGATAAGGTGGGAAACTTTACTAACTAGTTTACTAAATAGATAATGTACCTAATGCTTCAGCGGCCCCAATTACAGCTTCCATTCCTTGTGTGTCTAAGCATTGGCCAAACCTTCAATACCTTTATTTGCAAAGTGCATCATAGCAGCAGGGTCAATCTTTCAGCATTAACAATATGCAAGACTGGTTCCCTAAAAATGCTAAAGACAAGCAGGATCTGCTCACTATCTCAGAGTGTCCTTGAAAAATGAGATTAAAGAACAAGTGGCCTCGTGTGCTAAGTTTTATTTTTTCATTGCCAATATGGGTGATTCGGGATTTGCAACCACAAAACACCTTTTCGCAATGCACAAAATCGATCTGATGAGTTGGGAAAGTCTTTCAGTGTCATGAAAAGGAATCTTATGACACGTTCTAAATTGTAAACAGGTGAGAGCGTGAAAGGGGCATCTTTTTCCTTTGTGAGTCACAAAGAAAATAATAATTGGTTTGATACCTCAATTTCGGTTGTACACGTTTTAGAAGTTACCATCTCAAGTTGGGGTGATGACTGATCAAAGAGCTTCTAGAGTTTTGTTGGATTGCCATGGGAGCAGCATTCATTCGTCCACAAGGGACCACCGTGTCCTCACCACTATGTGTTCCTTAACAAGAAACTTTGAGGCATATTTACTAGCTCCATGTGCGGCTGGAACTTCACTTTTTTGACTCTTCAGCGGTGCAGACTGCAGGCCTATATATATGAGGCCATGCAAAGCCATTCTGTGTGGCTTTTCATGGTCTTATAGATATGGAGTAAGGCAAGGCACTGCAAGTCACCTCATCGCCTTACTCCATGCCAGGGAGGCATTCCATGGGCATTGCGGTGGGGTTTCCCACGCAACACCCATGGATTTTGATGCATTTTCAGATTTACAAGGACTTGTAATCCTGAGAGTGTATGAAAATCTTAATGAGTATAAATATCTTTGATTCTCTTTGTACTTTCCTCTTTCAGTGTGTGCTGGATTTAGCAGCACACGGAGAAAGAGGACAACACCTCCATGGATAGTTTCTATGTAGGAAGATGTCCCTTCCTGCAAAAAAACAATCCTGCGTGCAACGGAGGCACCATGGCGCAAGGGTGCCTGCTTTGGCACTAGGCTGCCTAAATGGCACAAGCATATTTCATAAATATGGTGCATTCCTGCCTTTTCCCTGTGTCGCAGGGCAGCGCACCAAGGTAACTTTCTGTACTGCCTTGTGCCGCTATTCAAGTAAATACGCCCTTTTGTTTTAAAAGCAGCACCCTTCTCTTTAAAGGATATGGGATGTTTTTTTTTTTAAATGTTTGATTTTTGTGTATGCCAACCCAGGGATGGTGGTCTACTATTTCAATACTTACCATTCAACAATAACTGCTTTTGCTGTCATTCACTAGAGGTTGCAAAATGTGACCTGCCTAATTAATATTCATTAGCAAGTTGTTTGCAACCTCTTGCACATAAACAAATTGTGATGCGACCTAAGAAAACACAGTTTGAATACAGGGGCAGCTCCTTCGCAATTGGGACGGAGTGTCTCTGCCCCACTGGCTAAGAGTCAGCAGCTGAAAAATAAAACAATATTTTACTATTGTTTTTATTTTTCAGCTGCCGGTTCAGCCAGCATGTGCAGGGAGGGGCAGGACCCTGGGAGTGGGAGGAGGAGAAGTGAAGTGAGTACACTACATGCACATGTCAGTTTGGCTGGCCGTCTTGGATGCTCCAGACTCCAGTGTACTGTCTGAGTGGCAGACCAAGCCGCTCAGACCAATCCTGATGCTGATCTCATGGTAGGTAAAGCATGAGAGCAGCACCAGGATTGCATGGGGAGCCTGTGCTGGTGTCCTAGGGACTGTTGGGCTACCATCACAATCGGGAGAGGAACGAGGCAGCCAGCGGAGGCAGGGCAGTTTTTTTTTTTTTAAGTATTATTTTATTTCCCCCCTCTCTTGAGATTTGCAGCAGCCACCGCAGGTTGCATCACACTTTGCAAACTGGTTGGCAAACCAGTCAGTGTGAAATCTGTGCGTCATTGCTTTGCAAATTGGGATAGAAGATCAGTCTCAAGATTCCGTGGCTCCAAAAACTAGTGTGACACATTTACGTGTGTTTGGTGTAACTACCATTTACAATAGAGATACGTTTCTAAAATTAGGAATATTAAATGCAAAATTACCTGAATTTTGTCTTCTGTTTACGTGGAGAAGGGAGATATTGATTGTAAGCATTGGTCAGACTGTGCTGGATTTTACAATCCTGGATATTATACATATTAAGAAATTGAGTGAGGAATTGTAACAAGTGAGATTCATGCAGACAGAATTTCAAATCATACTTTTTTATTGTTTATACTTATATATAATTTTCTTATTTTATACACACTGCAAAACTTAACTGCTTCTAGTCGCAGAAGCGAGTGAGTGAATTTAGACTTTGCAAGGTAAGTATGCAAGGTTATTGAGAATAGAAAAGTTAATATTGCTATGATTACTATTACTACCAGTAATCTCACAAATTTGATTCATTGGAGTTAATATCTACTAAGCTAGTCAAATTTAGTAATTTTTTTAAAAAGTGCGTGCCAGAACCATGCAAGAAATCTCCTACAAACAATGTTTTATAGGAGGATTTCTCAACAAAAAAGTTATAGTGGGTAAATAAACTCTTTAAAATCTTTTTGGAGTGAGACTTTGTCCACCTGCAAAGTTGTTCTGTAGTCAAGGCCAGTGCTAGGGCAGATTTGCGTCAAAAAGTTTACCGACGGCTAACGCCATTCCAACTCTCCAGCCGGGCGCCTCATTTATGGAATGACGTTAGCCAGCGCTGCGGCCTGATTAGCTTCAAAATAAATGACCGTAACCGGGCAGCCGAGGTGAAGGGAAGACTGGGGGGTGTGTACCAAAGAATGGTGCAAGTCAGGTTAGAGTCAAAAATATTGGCTCTGACCTGACTAGCACAATCCCCATGGAAATGACTCCTGTCTTAGCAAAGACAGGAGTCATGCCCCCCTGCCGAATGACCATGCCCAGGGGACTTCTGTCCCCTGGGCATGGCCATTGGACACAGTGGCATGTAAGAGGGCCCAAGTTAGGCCCCCCTATGCCACTTAAAAAAAAATATATATATACTTACCTGCACTCACCTGCACTCACCATGGATTGGCCCCCCATCCATGGCTGTCCTCCAGGGGTGAGCAAGGTTGGCAGGGGGTGTCCTGGGTGCAGGGAAGGGCACCTGTGGAATGCTTCAATGGTCTCCCAGATGGAAATGAGCCCACAGGTCCCTTAATGCTTGCCCTGACCCAGGCGTTAAAAAACAGCGCAAATCCGGCTGGGCGCCATGTTTTAAGGCCCGCCTTCTCCTATGCGTCATTTTGACGCCAGAGGATAAATAAGGCGCACATACCTTAGAGTCATTTTTTGCACGGGAACACCTACCTTACATGTCATTAGCGCAAAATAGCTTTTCACAAACAAAAAATGACTCAAGCTCCATAACCCTGGTGCTAGACAGCTCTAGTGCCAAAGTATAAATATGGAATTAAGTTTGCGCCGAATTTACGTTAAAAAAAATTACGCAAATCCGGAGCAAACAGAGTATAACTATAGGCCTATGACCCAACCATGACAGCAAACATGGCCTCATTATAGTCACCACCTCCTAAAGTGGGAAGCTGTTTTGAATATTTTGTAAGCGCTGATTTTGTTATTCGATGTAGCCCTGATATTATGTCAGCACGAGGTCTGCCTTTGGTACGGATTCATAGTTAGTCTGAGGTTGACTTGTTTTTCCACCACCACCAGGAGTTTGATCTATGGTTGTTAACTTAATTAATGAAAGGTGAGGTAGTAGGGCATTAACAATTATCTCGGTTGTTGCCTAAGCCTGGAAGAGAGTAGTCTGGGCTTCTTATTGCTCCAAGCCTCGACAGAGTGCGTGGCTTTCAATAGGTCACTTGTGGTACTGACTCAGCCTATATATTGACATTGGTTTAAGGAAGTATTCTCTACTGGCCACCTTCAAATTCAGTACGAACCTTGCAAGTGGAAACTTGCACCGTGGCAAATCGGTCGGAATATTTACCTGTGAACTGCCTAATAATGGTATTCGAAGAGAACCCACTCTTACAAATACTGGACCAGAATCTTGAAAATATGTTAAAATGAAGGCATAGATTACCATCTCCGTCTGAACATAATTTCGTGGGTTTTTCTAATTGTCAAACATTCTCATTGATGTGTTTGGACAGCTGTGCCAGTTTGTGAATGCCCACAATGTACAGGTTTGTGGGTAATCACAAATTTATAAGGCAAACCACATATTGTAATACTCACTTTCTTCCCCATTCATGGGATTTATTACTGCACTCGTGGCAGAGAAGTTCATATTAGTAAATTCATTTACACTCGAAATGAATATTTTTGTGAAACAATCCCACAGTGCGCTCCTCAGAATTGCTCACATGTAAACCACAAAAGACCATCAGATTATTGCCACTGTTGTGTAATCCATTACTAGATTAGTGAGTTACATCATAAGTAATCCAATTTCAATTACATCTCATGGAAATTGTAATGACAAATTACAATGTCATTAATCCTTAGAAGTAGTCACTTGCAGGTGAAATAAAATAAAATCCTGCAAGGTGCCAATGATAGTAAACTAAAAATTGCCACTCTATAGAAAGTCCGTTGATAAGACGAAGATTTGGATAAAATTCTTGCACATCAGGGGAGTGAAAGCCATCGTGGTGTGGGGGGTTTCCTAGTCTAGGGATCCACCTCAGCTTGGCAGTGCAAGTACATGGGTATTGTCAGTGGCTCCTTCACCATCCCTTGCAGGGGAGCCCCCTAAGGATTTCCGATACCACTGTTGCGCTTATCCTACAAATAGATATCTGGAAAATGCTAAGGTTTACTATTGAAAATATCCTGAAGAAAACAGAGGTGTGACTTTGAAGATACACCCACACTAGAATGGTGGTGCCTTTTAAACCCACAAGTGAGATGAGACATGCATGTCACATTGCGTTTGCCTGTGATCCTCTTGGTGTGAGAGGGATAGTTCTGGGTGTGACTGCGATCTGAATTGTCACTAATTGCTTCCCAGTAGAACTAGCAGTGCTGTGGGGAAATAAGTTAGAAAATCAATCCAGATCTGAAGTTACATCTAGGAGGTTTCTGTTACCTAATCAGCGACAGCCGCTTGGGTGCTGGGTATACAGGCCTAGCTTCTCTAGGAGGAGTGGGTGATGGGTGATGGTTCATGGATAAGGGCTGGTGCAACTGACAGGTTCAACATCAGATAAAGGAAGTTAGCCACAGAGTGCTGCAGGTCACCCAGCTGCTGATCAAAAAAGTGCCCACTGGCCAAAACACCCCTTGTGTCCAAGACTAAGACACTGTACTTTGAGTAATTTCAAAAGTGCGGCTGGCATACAGGCTGGCAGACATCTTTATGGGTAGATGTACATCATCTGAAGGGATAACCATACCTCAGTATGAAAGTTGTGTGAAGAGACAAAACCTTAATTAACCTGCTGTTAAAGGTATCAACAAAGAGTATCATTGTCTCTGAGTTACTGACTGACTCTAGGTGATTGCTCAGACATATCCAAGGTTCCTTGACGTAATACAGGTGGAAATATTGTGAACTGCTGAGCTCTGCCTGGCAGGTTGCTTCTGCCAGTAGTATTTGGGCACTAAAGGAATGAGCAGGTGCATAAAGCAGCCCTTGTGGTGCAAGTACCCCCCAATCCTTCTAGGGCCTTTTCAGTCCAAAACCAATGAAAGCTGTGAGATACGGCACACTCAGGGATCCCTCATCACATTCCCTAGGGGTACCACATCATTTTATGTTACACCACTGTGATAGGACAAAATAGAAAAACAACAAGGAAACACATTCACGGGCCACATGGGTCCACTGTAACAAGTAAAGTGGCGTTAAGGGTGCCATCTCATCCACTGTTGCCCAAACAGACAGCAAAGCCATGTTCATTCAATGGAAAGTGGGCGTGGCTCAAAAGTAGAGACCCAACTTTGCAGTGTAAAACATAGTCAATTGAGAAAGTACATGCATGGTCGCAGGTGTGACCATATGCAACAGAGGTAATCTCAGTGGCATATGAAGTAGGTTCAATGCTATGAGGAGTTTAAAAGTCAGAGCCCTCCATCATAAACATGTATATTGACACAGAAGATACTGAAAGTAAATCCCAAAGAAATAATATATGTGTGCTAGGTATTTATAAAAACAAATTAACAATATCGAAAGGCATGTTTAGCACCTAGTGGTGGCTCTCATCAGTGAAGCCTCCCTCTCAAAATATGTTGTGGTAGAAAAAATACACAGAATACTTGCGTATGTCCTAAACCAAGCAGACTGCTAAGGCCTTTAGCAGAAAATCTCTGTCATGATAGCAGCACCGTGCTCTAGCTGGCCAGACAGAATGGAAAGTTTAAGTACCAAGGATCCGAGGTAATGACGTTTCAAAACTTTATGTAATCTGTACAAAATGTTCTGAGTTTTTTCCTGGAATCCACATTTCTACAAAAGGGCGAAGTCAATTACTCGACGAGATATTTAAGGCAAAACCTTACATCAGGGAGTTTGTATAATGTAACTTTCTCTCACGATCTCTGTTCAAAGTACTAAAGAGGAACACCAAAAAGGTTTAACGGCGAGAGGCCTAGTTATGACGCACTTAAGCATGCAGGAAACAATGGTCCACGAATCAGGCATTTTTTTTATTTGACACTACGCTTTCTACCCTCCTATGCAAATTGGGCCCTGGAGGTTTTGAAGGGGAGGCAATAGCCCTTTAGTTATGTTATGGCAACTGATGTACAGACACGCTTGTGAAAGCTTATGGGTAAATAAAATGAAAGCAGTTTCTAAAGCTCTTGCTCACCCGAAGGCATCTTGGCACTACTTATCCAAGACACACCATCCCTAGAAGCTCTTATAAAGCTAGGTTTTGATGAACATTCTGAAACGTGTGTGGTCAACCCCTCCCTTGATGTTCCTTGAAAAAGAGTTCCAGGGCGTGGTCGAGAGCATAGCAAAATATCTTCCTTCCCGTCTACATAGCCATATTTTTGTGACAACCACGTCCTTTTTCTCTGCTGACCTAAGAGTATATAACGCTAACAACATTACTTTAGCAGCAGTTCTTGCTTTGAGAGGCTGCCCGCTGGGTGAAATTAATGCTGGCAAGTTCTTCACTGATGTTCGGTGTCGAGTACTTGGACGTTATAACCACCCCAAGAGTGATCACACTGTATCGTTTTGTCGGTAATTGTTTTTTTCTTGTTCATTTTTGGTAAAGATGGTGGTGGCTTCTGTTAGATGTATACTGATAGTTGGGAGGAATCAGTTTGGATAATGAGATGTTATTGCCAATTGGTGAGGAAAATGGATCTGGTCGCTTGATGGTTAATTGAAGATCTGGATTATAAAAATAAGAATCATTATACTGATATTTGACGAGGGACACCTTATGATCGGTTTCCTGTTGAAAGCCACACAGGGGAATGACCTGAAATGTGTGCCAGGGGCCCTGTTACAGATAATGTGCACCTTTCTTGTTTATGCCATGGTGCATCTTTATATAGGTGAGCCATGCACAAAAGGGGAATGTGCTCCTTATTATGTTGAATAGGCTGCCTCCAGGTCAGCAGCAAACTCATGCTGTCCTGGGGGCAGTGCATTCAAGTGAAATATGGAGCAGCTGCTTCTAAGCCGCTCTGAGTTTCACTGTGCAGAAGACAACCTACCCGCATCTTCAAAAGGGATTAAAGATCCCCTTGCAGGTGGGTGAAGTTAGGAACTGCACCCGCCTTCAAGAGGATGCGTTGCATCCCACCCCCTGGGGTGCTTTCTACAATACAGACCCAGATATGAAAGCTTAGGATAGCCACAGAGAATATATGGGTTCAGAACAATTACATCAGACAATAAAGATAATGATGGGAGATACTTGCCGCAGGCTGCTAGGCTCATGCTGCATTTTCAGAGTCTATATCATATGGTAGATCCTTTGCAGAAATGGTATCATGAGCAGAAAGAGTACATATTCCACCAAATGGCACACAATGCATTCACTAAAATTGATTACATTCTTTTATCACAGAGCTACTAAATGCTGCTCAAACAACAAAAATATTTCTGATGATTCACTGATTGTCCTTGCATTGCTGCTGGCTCTGGACCAGTGGCGGCTCCTCCGTGTGGGCAGAGGAGCATCACCCCCCCCCACCCCCCACCAGCAGCAACTGCTGAAAACCCATTCACAAGGAAAGGATAATAAACCATGTTAATTAACCTTTACTTGTAAAAGTGGTGGGTTCTTGTGGGGTGACCTGGATGAGGGGAGTGCACTATGCACTCCCCTCAGAGCGCATGCGGGTTTGACCGTTTTTCTCGGGCCGACCAAACACACATGCGCAATAGGCTGTCTCCCCCCTTGAGCCTGCACAGGCTCCCAGTCTGGGCACTCCAGGCCAATCCTGATGCTGCCCTGAGCAGCGTCAGGATTGGCACACGGCAGGCTGGGAGCCTGTGCCTGAAGTCTGCAGGAGAAGAGTAGCGTAATGGCAGCGGCGCGGGAAGGTAAGCGTATTTCTTTTTGTTTTTCCATTTTTATGAATTCCGCCCAAGTCCCCCCCTGCGCCGCCCGCCCCCTTTATAACCCGTGACCTGTGACTGGTCTGGACATCAAGAAGGTAGCACAGATGTTATGTGAGTTTGCACAGCTGTATGTTAAAAAATATTCGGAATCACTGCTGCAATGGCACTTAGCGTGGAAAGATATTAAAGCCAATATAAAAATGTTCTTTATTGCACGGGAATGTGTGGTACTTCGATCCATGTGGGGAACACTCGAGAACCTAAAACCCAATGTGCTAAAAGGCTGACTGGGTGCACATTGAACACCAACTTTTTGCAACCTGCCTTTGTTATTGCCTTATATATCCAAGATATATCCGAGAGAGGTTACTGTTCTTCTTATTTGAAGTTGATTTTATATTCACATATAGGGGGTCATTATGACCCTGGCAGAAGGCGGAGAAGCGGCGGTAAGACCGCCAACAGGCTGGTGATCTTTTTTTTTGTATTATGACCATGGCGGTTACCGCCATGGTTATCCGCCGGTTCTCCATTCCGCCCGCCAGGGCGGAGATGACCGCCGGGCTGGAGACCAGGGTCTCCAGCCCGGCGGCCGTCACTATACCGCCGGCGGTATTTGGACCCGGCTGACCGCCATGGATTCCATGGGGTTTGAAACCGCCATGAAATCCATGGCGGTAAGCACTATCAGTGCCAGGGAATTCCTTCCCTGGCACTGATAGGGGTCTCTCACCCCCCCCACCCCCACCCCCACCCCGACTCCCTCCCCTACACCCTCCACCACCCCTGCCCCCCCAAAGGTGGCAGGATACCCCTCCCCACCCGACCCCAACATAACATCACACATACACACACGACACGCATGCAGGCACCACCAATACACATACACGCACACACACCGACATACATGCAAACATCCACACACACAGTCAGACACGCACATCCACATTCAAACATACACGCACACATCCATACAGACATACCTACAGCCATACACGCACTCATTCCCAAACACACAACACCCCCACATGCATACACGCACTCACACACCCCCTCTACATACACACACGCACACCCCCATGCACCCACACAACACACAAAACCCCCTCACCCCCCACCCCTCACGGACGATCGACTTACCTGGTCCGACGATCCTCCGGGAGGGGACGGGAGCCATGGGGGCTGCTCCGCCGACACCACACCGCCAACAGAACACCGCCACGCCGAATCACAGGACATGATTCGCTGGGCGGGGTTCTGTTGGCGTGGTGGTGGAGGTGGAGCAACCTCCACTTCCCTGCCACCCGCCAGTATGGCTGTTGGCGGCTCTCCATCCATGAAAGGACGGAGACCAACAGTCATAATAGGTCGAGCGGCAAACCGCCAACACTGGCGGTCTTCCTCACGGCGGTCGTGGAAAAAGACCGCTGAGGTCAAAATTACCCCCATAGTGTACTAAGTTAATATTCTTTATACATTTGTCATGAATTACTCACCAGTAAGTAGAAAAAAAAAATACATATATCTCTGACTTCTTTAACTCAAACTTTTATAATCAAATGTGTCTTTGATACTAAAAAATTCAGCGCTTTACCTTTTAGTATTTTGGTAGGTGGTGTCCTTACTACTTTCAAGTGTAGGACTTCTCTCGACCCCCTTCTTCATTTCCCGTTATAGTCACACAGTCACACTTTAAAGACTTCCTTCTCTCACAAGGTAAATCAATCTATTCTTTTTCATTCTACTTGTTTTATTATTCATACAATTGCAGCCCCTCATGCATTGCCTTTAATTATCTCTTGTCTAAAGTAATACATTTATTGTTCTCAAACATTAACTTAATTAATTTTTGAGATTATGGCCCTCATGACGACTTCGGCGGTCTTTTTCAAAGACTGCTGAAGCGGCGGGCGCCGAAATACCACCAGTGCTGGTGGTCTTAAGATCACCCTAATATGACTGACCTCTGACTTTCACCCGAAATCAAGACCAGTCACCGGTACCGCCATGCCAGTAAGAGACCGCACACCGTAATACAAACCGTAATACAGTGTGGCAGTGTCCAGATGGTGAGCCGCTGCTGGCTGTAAAACTGCCCGGACAACCTCCTCGACAAACAAGGTAAGTGAATCCTCCGACAGGGGAGAAGTGTATGTGTGTGTGTGTGTGTGAGTCTGTGAGTGCATGTGTGAATGTCGTGAATGTGGGAGGAGTGTTAGTGGGTACGTGTCTGCGTGTGTGAGTGATTGTGTGTGGATGGTGAGGGGGTGAGTGTGTGAGTGGATGGGGAGAGCGAGTGAGTGCATGTATGTGGTGCAGGGGGGGTGTGAATGTATGTATGCGCATGGGGGTAGGAGGGAGTGAATGCATGCATGAGTGCGGTGTTTGTGTATGTTTGTCAGTGTGAATGGGTGTGAATGTCACTTTTGCGTGGGTGAATGGGAGTGTGTGGACATGTGTGCGAGTGTATCCTGGTGACGGAATGCTTTTTCCTGTGACCAGGGTGCAAGACCCCCAACTTTTTCTGGTGGTGTGACCACCAGGAAATGCTGGCGGTCTCCAGCCTTGTGATACCACTAGCGGCATCACGCCATCTGGGGTGCTGGAGGTGCTCACTTCCAGCCTGGTGGGATGTGGTAATGTGGCAGGACAGGTGGAGGCCAAACAACCAAACTCCTAATTTGGTGGTATTCACCACCTGGCCCATCGGCTGAGACACTGCCACAGCAGCCCTGGCGGTCTTTGGACTACCAGGGTCGTCCTGAGGGCCAATTTCTCTTGAGTCTTATTCAATGAGTCAACCATGTTCCATCATATTTGGGAACTACTAATTTTAAATCAGGTTTGGGAATCTGTAAACACTCCAGAATATCAACATTTTTTTTAAATTATTTATTTATTTGCAATTTATTAAGTAATTTATTAGCTCATTAGCAGATGAATATGGTATACAAAGCTTAATAACAGAAAATAAATGAAATCGTTTCTACAGCATAAAGTGAATCCTTGCCTACTCACCACCCTAACCACAATATTACATTCAAACATCTGCCAGTCCTTTTCACTCTCATTTCTAGGTCCTTCCCCCAATTCTCCTCCAGGTCTCACTCCTTCTCTACAGTGGCCTGAGTGCCGGTTTCACACTGTCAAAACGATTCCACCAAGCACCCCGAATCCTGTGATGTTTATAAGGGAAAGTACTTCTCTCAGCTAGTGCACAATAACCCATACCACATAGCCATTCAGTGTTTGGTGGGGCCCCAGGGGACCTCCAGAAAAGAGAGATAACTCTCTTGACCACTACTTTTCAAATTTCAATCAAATAGCCCATCACCCTGTTACAATTCCTTGAATATAAAAGTATTTTTGTCATTTGCCCCTCTTACCCACCAGTGGTTGCACGCAATCAATCGGACTGCAACAAAGGGAAATGGCACCTGTCTCTCTCTCGTCGGCATTTCCAGATATCGGGTGAGGGCTTTCTAAAATATTAAACTTCTGCCATGCCTTCATCAACATTCAACATCCATTTGCTTTTACCTTACATGGATGATGACAAAAAAAGCAAATGCTGGTTTCCTCTCTCCTTATCTTTTTGTGAAACACAGACAGAATAACTTCTGGTTGTATCTTCCCTTTCTCTAGTCTCTGGACATGCCCTCTTTGATCTCTTTTCCCTTTCTTTAAATTTCTGTCCCATCTCTTGTGATATCATTTCCCTATTATCATTACGACCAGTTGGAGCTGATTCACATTTTGGTATTATGACTTCTTTTTTACAGCTAGTCAATTTGAAATGCTGCCTATGTACACAAAAATCAAATTCTAAATAAATGTCCAGTTACAGGGGGTCACAGAATACACTCTTTATTGAATATAAACTAGGCAGGTCACTAATTGTGAACCCTTGCAATTGGCTGCAAACATAGGAATAGTGACCTACAAGGACCAGCAGGCCACCATCCCTGCATTTGCATTCCCAAACCAGTTTTGTTAATTTTTTCCAAGTTTAATAAACGTTTCAAATTGTCCCTATGCTTTAACATATGGCATTTTCTGCCCCAACTGTGGAGTCTTCCTATGGTAAAATATAGGGAAAAATAAAAAAAGTTTATTCACCTTGAACAAATAGTAAATATATGTTAGGTCTGTGAGCTTTAAGGGTGATCTTCCACAAAACCTTTTCTTTCCCCCTCAAATTTTGCTGATCTTTTTTTCACGGGCTATAGGACTCTGTGCAGTTTACCACTGATAACCAGTGCTGATGTTCATGTGCTCACTCCTTAAAACAAGGTAACATTGGCTTATCCCCAATTGGCATATTTAGTATACTTATATGTCCCTAGTAAAGTGGTGATACGTGTACCCTGGGCCTGTAAATTAAATGCTGCTTGTGGGCATGCAGCACTTATTGTGCCGCACACTTAAGTAGCCCTTTAAACATGTCTCAGGCCTGCCACTGCAGCTGTATGTGCAGTTTAAACTGCCATTTCCACTGGTCAATGTAAACCCTTTGTCAGGCCAGATCTTCCTTTTTGAATACATTTAGATCACCACTAGGGTAGGTCCTGGATAGCCCAGAGGGCACGGTACAGTGTATCTAACAAGTACGAAATGTACGAAATGTACGAAATGTATGAAATGTACTTTTAAGTTTTACATGTCCTGGAAGTGAAAAACCCTAAAACCCATTTTTCCTTAATGCAATGTCTATGTCTCCCATAGGATAACATTGGAGTTACATCACTACATTTAATAAACTGTAATTTCCAAATGGAAACTGGTGAACAGTTCAGGTTTGGAGTTTTCGGAATTGTAATGAAAAATCCTAGCTTAAGTGTCCCTGAATGGACCATCATTGGCAGGATGGAAGGGAGGAGCTGACTCAGCCCTACTTACACTTGAATAGGCTGTCTCCTGCCTCCACACAAAGGGCTGTATACCCCCTGTAGTTAGTCTGGAGCCAGGACCAGGAGGGCAGGACACCTATGCATTTCAAAGGGGAAGTTCTGGAAGTTTCTCCCACTTCAAAGGTAGAGGGTATAAATATTGGACCTCAGACACAAACTCTTCAGTACACTTTTGGACCTGCGGATACTCTGCCATGAAAAAGGACGGCTGTGCTGCTGAAAGGACTACCACTCTGCTGGACTGCTTCTCCGAAGGACTGCTGCCCTGCTGTGCTGACCTGCTGCTCTCTTGTCTGGATGAGAAGAACTGAACCTACATCTGTTGAATACAGGACCCCAGAGCGATGCCAATGTTGGTTGGTCTCCTGACTTGAACCACAGGGACAGAAGACTCTACCAACATTGACCCCAGCACCCAGACTCTACCATCTGTGAGCCTACCCTGCCAAGTGGTGCAACCCCAGTCCAGGAGCCTTGGAGGTGGGCCTAAGTTGCTCTGCCAGCCTCTGTGGATCCAGTTGAACCAATGCATCTCCTCTGCTGCGTGACGGAAACTCGAGCAGAACTAATGTGTTACTGCTGCTGGCTGAATTTTCTCTGTCTAAAAGACCCACATCACAATGGAGTCCATCACCTCATCGGAACTGCCACTGTGCGATGCATCCTTGTTACAGGCCCTCACATCCCTCGTCGATGTCAGACTCAACAACGATTCTGGACTTCGCATCGCAGCTCCTCAGAACCGTTATATCACCCCCACTGTGCAACACATCCTCTGCACTGGATTTCGGATCACAAGCCTACATCGATGGGAAACTCAACAACAGGGAGCCTCACACCACAACCTTGCCCCATCTCAATAACCAACGCATTGCTTTAGCTGCATGACTCACCTTCAACTCAAACCCTTGCTACACTCCACAAACGAGGACTTAAGGTGCATTGTTCAGCTGATTTTATAGGGTCCCTGTAGCCAGCCCACATTCAATTGCAGTTGGCCTGAACTTCAGACTTTGTTCTGGTCTGATCCGACCAGATTTTCATGGTTGGGACTTTTTGGTGCTATTTGAACTGAATCCTTTGAACTTGCATATCTTAGATTCCTCTGATTGGATTTTTGTTGTTGTGGTCTTGTTTTATTTATTAAAAATTACTCAATTTTCTAATCTGGTGTGGGATCTTTTTTGTTGTGTGCATTGCACTGTTTTACTGTTTGAACTGTTGCGCAAATACTTTTCACACATTGTATCCAGGTTAAGCCTGACTGTTCTGTGCCAAACTACCAGAGGGTTGAGCACAATTTAATTTCGGGTCTGCTTGTGACTTCATCCTGACAAGAAACATGAAAGCTGCTTGAGAAAGGTTTCAACTCTCCTTTACAACGGCATTGCTTACAATATAATTTTTTGTTAAACATTATTGTAAATTAATTGTATATATTTATTTTAAATGTAGAGCAAAATAAACAAATGCTACAGCTTTAATACGTATTATAAAGTTAAAATGTAATTGATTTGAATATATTATATTAAATACATAATAATAATAATCATTATTATTATTGTTATTATTATTATCACTAATGCTATTGCTATTATTATTGTTATCATTTGATTGAATATAATTTCCTATGTGGGGCTTCTGTTTTAAATTCCTCCCATTATATTAAATGGGAGGGTGTTACAGTACAAATTGAGTGGCCATGTGTAGCTCTTAGCTAGCTGGAGTATATTTCTTAGAGTCCTTAGGGTCCTTTGTGGCAGTAGAAAATTACAGAGGTACAGTTTCTTAATTGGATGGTTTACTCTTTTGTAGGGTGGGTGCGTGTCTCCCTGCACGCCTCCTTAACCAACCCTGAACTCCTCTTTACACCTCCAAGACCACCCACTTCATAAATATTCCCCTGTCCTTCCTACATTTACTACTAAAATGTATATCTACATGTGCTGAGACTCCACAGTCGGGGTGGGAGACCTCTGCACTGGCATTGGAAGCAGTTGGAATCCAGAGTAGGAATTACTGCAGTCTCTTCGCTTCATCATTTACATAGTGGGTACATTTTAAAAATCATGGTCACATTAGACGAAGTGTATACAATGCTAACACTATTGTTTACTGCTTGACATTAAAACAGCGAGGCACTTTTTCCAAGAATAATGCCTTTACCAAGCTGTAAGAATTAGGACCAGGATCATACTGAATACATTCAAAACGTTAATGTTTTATAGGTTTCAGTGGAACTTTGCAAGACTGAAAGCAGAATTTATTGCTCAGCCTAGATCACTTACCTCATTACTAGGCCATATTTGCGGCGAGCAGCGATTTCAGCTCCTTATAAAGAGGCAATTGATGATATACTCATGGCCAATAGGAGGAGTAGAAATAGATGGGTCAGATAGACAGATGTGATGTTGACAAGTGGTGAATAAGAATATTTATGTTATCAGACTAAAATATTTTCTATGATGTGATTCAGTACATAGCTGGAATGTGTCTAAAGCAGGATTTATTAGTCATGGTGTCAGGTCTGACACAATCCCCACCTAATGTGTAGGGGTTGGATTGCAAATCGCCAAGAAGAGGCTGACAATGGACTGTGTGGTACTTCAACAGTAAAGCAATGGATGATGGACTATGCCATTTTATTTGCATTAATGCCTACACGCTACTAAAACACACAATTTATGATCACAGTTTAGAACCTTTATCAGCTTTCAAACATTCTTCATAATAAAATGCAGTACTTAATGTATGCAAAAGGGGTCATTGTGGGCCATGAACAACGTATGTCTGTGGCTGGGGACTAGTTTTACTGATTGTTACACTTAAATAGTTTTAATGATTACTACATGTAAAGACAATGGAAACAGCAAATTACATGAAATACCACTTTTTCTAAAGCTAAAAAATTCAAAAAGAAATCAGCTAAGGTTATGTTTTCCCAGCATAAACAAATTTGGAATGAGTAAACATAAAGATAAAAAACAACTACAATAAACATCTCCATAAACCTGTAGATGCCAGAACTACACATGAACAATGACAAGCTTTAGAATGTTGGCAAAAGGACAATCTCTATCCTACTAACATAAGCAGAATGAGACTTGTGTTATCTATTATCTTCCCGGGAATATTCCACTTAAATGACCACTTTGTACCCATTAGCTCAAAGCTCCTTCTCCACTTTGATGCTATCCCTCTGAGAGATTTTAACACCAGGTTGAGTAACCCATCAGACTTGATCACTACTGAACCGTAGGAAATCTACTATGGCAAAGGATCTATCCGTAACCTCATCACTTCCAAGCAAGGATGTGGTAAATCTTGGATCCCATCATCGGTTCTTGTTTATTTTCTGTTCCCTTTGCCCTTATCACCCCTTGTTACTGCTTCTCAGACTCTCAGACTCAAACTAAAAGGGAGTAACTTGGGCACAATTAGTACACTTCATTCTCCTTCACTTTTGACCGACCACCTGCCCCACAAAACTTTAACTTCCTCTTTGAAAAATACAACTTTCTTGTCCAAGCAGATGATCCTAGCCTCTCTCTAGGAAACATCTAAACAACAATGAATCATCTAACTTGTTTTCACCAGCCTCAGTGTTAAAATATGCTCAGTTAGAAGAGCTCACAAGTTACAGATAAAAAGTTACATATGCTACATTCTTTCAACAAAAGCAGAATAATTAAATTCTCAAATAAACCCCTCTAGAAACAGATCTAGGAACCTCTTTGAAATTATCAAATGTCAAGTGAATAAAGTCTCTCCTTCTTTCTCCGATGCTACTAAAAGCAATAAATCTTACTAATTTTTCTTTGACAAAATCAATACAATTAGACAGGAATTTAATATCTTCAACAGCATCTTTTCAATCAGGACATCACTCTATATTAGAACATTGGAGTGTTGAGAGCTCAACTGAAGGCAATGGAGTGACTCCATGCTTATAATGGCTGGTATAAGCCTTCTGCCCCAAAATTCCAATGTTTGTCTTTCCGTTGGTCCCTTCTTAATTTAGAACATTCTACCCTCAGTGGGAGGAATGTTCTAATATATGTTTAGCCCTTCTACTTCAGGCTATATAGATTGTTAAAGGCACTCACCCTAGTTATAGGCCTCCAACTGCAGTTCGGGCATATAACTTGGATTCAGTGCCTTTAACAACTGATATATCCCTTTGCAGTGGGCTAAAAGGCTAACATGTTCCTCCTGTTTCCTTGTGTTGTGTTTGCATCACGTTGATCTCTTCTTGGATTTTATTGTTCCCATGTCTGAAGACTTCTTTCTCACTGCTATCTCAAATATGAATCCCTGTACTCTGGTAACTCATCCTCTGTTCCAGTGTCAAAGACGCTAAACAAGACATTCTTTCTTATCAGCTTTCCTACCAATCTCACCTTTTTTTAATGATGTTTCACTGAATTGCCTCAAAGCTGCACACAACAAATCCTTTCTTAATAAACGCAACCACAATCCCTTAAACTGCTGTTTCTCTGGCGTACCATTGCTTGCCATTGCTTTCAGCATTTGTGTTTCCTCTTTTTTGAGGCATGTTTCATTTATTATTCTGACAGAGGTCACAGTGCTCACTCTGTGATATTCTTGGTAATTAATAATATTACACACACATTTGATGGATGTCACCCTTATTTTCTCAACCAACAGGATCCATATGTGACATTCAGTACCAAAGAACATCAAGTTGTGCTAGATATTAAAAAATAAGATGGGCCTGGAAGAAACTGTCTTTAATGGTTTTATCTCTCAGAGCTCTTTCAACTGGTGAACAATCTACTCTGGCTTGAATCCTTAAAGTCGACAGACAGTTCTCCTAAACTGCTACATCTGCTAAATTCTGCCAAAAGGGCACCAGAGCAGAGGAAAAGGGAGGAGTGTGACATGACATATTTTTCTTGAATATGGTGCATTTCTGCCCTTTCTCTGTCATGCAGTGCAGCGCAGCAAGGTGACTTGCTGCGCAGTGGGACAATCTCATAAATATGCCCCCAAGAAATGAAGAGGTTAGTGGGGAGGGTGATGGTGTGACAGTGTACTATAAGGAATAACGTACATAATAAGGATACTGCATATCACTTTAGAATTCCATGACGATTAGTGTGGAGAATGTAACCAGATTAAAGAAACTACTGGTTGATTAGAAGCCTTATAAATAATTTCATGCTTTAAATTTGAGCTTAAGAAATCTTAAAAGGCAAAAAATCCTATAGTTTTTAAGGCTTCTCATTAGTGACACACCATTATACTTCGGGGCTTCAAAGGAGAAGGAATGAATCACAACTTTAGAAGTTTGTCTCTGTTGTGGGACTCCTAAATCATCAAACATATTGTAATAGACACCAAGGCCCCAATGCTGAGCTGAGCTGAGCAGAATCCTCATGTGGCATTCTGCTCAGCTCAATTATGAGGGCACCATTGGGAAATAGCTGCATAGCAACTCATATTGTTTCCAGTCCACACTAAACTCACTCTCAGTTATGCCATTACGGGGTGATAAAATGCACCCTCATTCCTATGTGAAATTGGGCAGATAGTTGAGGAGGGTGGTAGCCCTTCTTAAGCAACAGCCACAAATCCCATCAGGGTTAAACACAAAGGTCACTAAATTAACATGTGGTTAACCCCCTGGCAGCATGGCACAAAAGCCGTCAGGCTTAACTTAATGGAAATGTGTAAAGTATTCATGCAGCACACAAACAGGAATGAATTAAAAACACAACATAAGAAACTTTCTACACCAATTTAGAAAAATAGAGTACATTTCAATAAATTATTTGACACCAAAAAAAAAAAAACTAATACATAGAATAAGAATTATGAATTTTTAAACTTTAAGGTACAAAATAGTGCCTAAAGTTTCCAAGTGCCAACTGAGGACATCTAGTTAAACAATATGGCCAATCGTGATGGAAAACAGTTTGGATACACAAAGTGGATTGGTCCCGGTCTCTGCTTAACTTTGGAATTAAAAAAAAAACGAGAAAAAGATGTCTGAGAAGGCGAAAGTCAGTGAGACAACGCAGCTAGTGGTGTCTGGGGAGGAGGTGTCATCATTTGAACTCAGTGTCTTTTTTTGGAAGTCATAAATCCCCAGTGGGACAAAGCTGCAGGCTGTAGCCTATGAAAGCTGCATAAGGCCAGATATCCCTTCTGCGAGGTGCCTGTGATCAGGATTTGCTGCTGTGAAGAAGAACGCAGCTGGATCTGTTGCAAAGTCAGGCTGACTGGTGATGGACCTTGGCCAGATCAACGAGTGGGTAGATCTGCCACCTCTTGGTTCTCAGAGCACTTTTAGGCCAGAAATGTTCCAAGTCCCAAGTTATGAATTTGGCTGCAGTAACAATGCAGGAAAACGCAGAATCCAGTAACTGTAGTTTATTTAAGTTGCAGATACACCCCAACACCTCCAAGACCTCCTTCTGCCACCCCGGTCATCTCCAACTATCTCCCTTTCAACCCTTCACATTCCATTCCAACCCAGCATTCTTTTAGTTCATAACATTCTACATAACTCTACATTCCTAAAAGTAAAACACCTTACATAACACATCTTCCCCCCTTAGAAGAATAATCCAAGGAAAAGAAGAAAAAAATATATAAAAATGAACAACAAAATTACGAATAAGAAACATCTAATCTACGATATAGTGCTTTAAATGCAATGGTTTCTTGATATTTCTACCCAGTTTGCTTCTATAAGTTTCATTCTTTTCATGGCGATCCAGATGGTTGTCAGAAACTTCCATTTCCTGTGTAGGACTGTCATCCACTTCCTGTGTAGTGTTGTCATTCTTAACAAAGGTATCTTCTGACGCAGAATCTGCTCCCATAATGTTTGCAGCTCCAGAAGGGAAGTCATTATAAACAGTATCTAACCACGAATAATTCTTTATAGCTTCAGTCGAAGAATTCTCATTCACGCCAGAAAAATCTCTTACTAACTTTGCACAACGACTCATATGCCACACCCGCCCATCACTTAATTTAGCAGAATATTTGTATACTTCAAGAACAGTTCTAAGTTGCGAAAACCTTGTATCACCTTTTTTAACTTTACCTGGTAGTTTGACACAAACAACATCCCCTTTTTTCAATCTAATATCCTTAGCACCTTTCTTAAAATCAACATAGGTTTTATAAAGATCTTGTGCCTTTAGAATATTTGCCTTAATTTCAGTAGGTGACCATTCCTTCAATCTAGATTTATGTAACCAACCCTGATTATCTTTCATAAATGGAATTCTTCCTCTCATGATAGTAAAAGGAGTGTGGCCTGTTACAGTCGGGGTGGTTCTGTACATCCAAATCATTTTCTTAACACTGGTTTTCCAATCAATATTCTTATACTTAGCTAATTGCAAAGAATCTTTAATAACTTGGTTAAACCTCTCGACTTCTCCATTCCCACTCGGGTGGTAAACAGAAACCAATTTGTGTTCAATGCCATTTCTCTCTAAAAATTCTTTAATCTCCTCACTCTTAAATTGAACACCATTATCAGTGATGATTTTCCTAGGTAATCCTTCTCTTTGAAAAAGTTCATCCAAAAATATGAGAGCGTTCCTTGAACTAGCTCTCGAAACAATTTTAATCTCTGGCCACTTTGAGAAGTAATCTACCACTACTATAATGTACCATTGCACATTCTCCTCAACGATGGGTCCCATTATATCCAAGCCTATAACTTCCCAAGCCATCTCAGGGCAAGGTACAGGATGTAAGATTGGTTTTAGGGTTACCAGAGATTTGTCAGCATTCATGCATAGATTACAACTCCTAACAATGCTCTCGATATTAACATCCATACCAGGCCACCAATAGTTCTCTTTAATTTTCTTCTTAGTCCTGACTATACCTAAATGTCCCTCATGATTTATTTTAATAATGGAGTCCCTTAATTTCTCAGGTGGAACCATTCTGTTACCCCTCCAAACCTTACCATGGTCTACAGATAATTCATCACGCAACTCAAAAACAATTCTGAACTCAGCTGAAATCTTTTTTTTTTCCGGCCAACCTTCATGAATATATTTCTTTAACGTGGTTAACATAGGGTCATTTGAGTTTGTTTCATCCCAAACCTCCGAACTAATGGCCATCCAATCATAATTCCCAGACCAAGCAACCATGAGCTCTTCGTCGTCATTCACCACTTCTTGGAGAGGTAGGGGCAATCTGCTTAAACAATCAGCAACCTTATTCTTAACTCCTGGGACATATACCAATTTGTACTTGAAGTCTAAAAATCTTATGGACATCCTAGCTATTCTTGCAGTGGCCTTTATCAATCCTTCAGTAGTTAAAACTTTGATTAGTGGTTTATGGTCACACCTAATTTCAATGTCAAAACCCCACAGAAAATTCCTGAAATGCTCTAGACCCCAAACAACTGCAAGGGTCTCTCTCTCAATAACAGAATACCTTTCCTCTGTGGGAGAAAGTGCTCTTGAGGCAAATGCTATAGTGACCTCTGCACCATTAACATCTTTCTGGCTTAACACAGCACCAATACCCCTATTAGATGCGTCCGTGGTGAGAATTGAAGCAAGATTAGGATCAAATCCTGCCAACGTTTTACCCTCACAAATTTCTTGTTTAATACATTCAAAGTCTTGCTGTAGAGCACTTGTCCATGCTAATTTACACCTTTCCTTCAACAATTGCCTTAAACTAAAAGTTTTCTCTGAAAAGTTCCTAACAAACCTCACACAGAATTCTGTTAAACCCAGAAAAGATCTTAATTTGTCCTTATTACTAGGAGCTGGGGCACCTCTAATGGCAGGCAACAACTCCTTTTTGGGTCTAATCCCACTCATAGTGATTTCATGACCCAAATAGTTCAAATGTTGAACTCCAAATGTACACTTTGAAAATTCGGCTGTTAGACCTTTCTCTCTTAGGATACCTAAAACGCAGTTAACTCTTTCATCATGTTGCATCCTGTTCTTTCCCATGATTAAAATGTCATCATGGAATACAATCACACCTTCTACATCCTTGAATAGTATATGCATTAATTTCTGAAAAACTGCTGCAGCTGAGGCCAAACCGAAAGGCATACGAACATAACGGAAACAACCCTGTGGAGTCATGAAAGCAGTCAAATTTTTACTATCCTCATGTAATCTGACCTGATGGTAAGCGGACGATAAATCAATGGAGGTGAACCACTCCATGTTCTTTGTCAAGGAAAGCATTTCGGATATCCTTGGCAAAGGAAATCTCTCCACCACTATGTTGTCATTTAAGTACCTTAAGTTGATGCACAAACGAATCTTCCCATTGGCCTTACGTACTGCCACCAATGGGGAAATCCATTCAGAGGCATCCACTTCCTCAATTATACCTCTTTGTAAGAGAGACTCCAATTCCTTATTGACTTCATCTCTTATTACCGAAGGAATATTCCGAGATTTGTGAACCCTCGGTACCGCATTGTCCTTCAAAACAATTCTATGCGAGAAGTCTTTAAGTGCACCAATTTTTTCAGAAAAGAGTTCTGGAAATTTGTCCCTCAATGTGATACTATAATCTCTGTTGTCATTCACTATCTTAACTTGTTCCACACCATTAGGATCTAACACAATATTCAAAGCTCTTTGATCCAACCAACCTAATACCGATGGGCCCTCTTTAGCATCATATAATTTACCTACAGCCTTCCTCCCTTTGAATTCAAAAACTACCTCTCTAAATCCGATCATAGGAATTGATTCACCAGTGAAACTCTCCGGAGACACATCTGAGGGAATTAATGTAGATCCAAGAACCCTTTCAAATTTATTCTCCCACAGTCTCTTGTTAATGATTGTGTATGGGGAACCGGAATCAGCTACAATTAGTACATGCACTCCCCCCAAGATAATCTCACAAACTGGTTTGTTTCTTGATTGCACACATAGGTGTGGAACACCAGAATTTTCAGTTTGGTTTACTTCCTCCTGATCTCCTACAACCGGGTGATCAGACTCACTGTTTATACCTAGGACACACTCATGAGACTTAAAGTCTATGCTAGAATCGGAATTGCATTCTGAATCAGACATACTGACTACAGCTTCAACCTTCCTACTTTTCCTGCATACCTTGGCAAAATGGCCCTTAATGCCACACTTAGTACATAGTTGGTCACGTGCAGGGCATTTCCTGTAAAATGCTAAATGTTCCTTACTACCACATCGGAAACACTTCCTCTCATTGGACTTTATTTCAGGTTGTTTCTTAAGTGTTTCTTGACTATTCTTTTTAAATTTAACCTTGTTAACTATTTCGTTCTGTACCGCTTTTTTCTCAAGAGAAATAGCCCTTGCACATTTATTTGAAATTTCAGCTTTTTTGACTAGGGTCACAACTTCCTCCAAAGGTGACTCGCCATGCACCCATAACCTCTCTTGGATATGTGAATTGTTTACATGCATAATAACCTGATCTCTGATCAGCTCATTGTGTAACCCACCAAACCTACAGGTAAGTGCTAATTTTTTTAACTCAGAAACATAATCTCCAATAGATTCTGTTTTCTCTTGTTTTCGACTAAAGAAATTATATCTGTCAATAGCAATGCAAACAGAGGTCGAATAATATCTATCTAAGTCTTCTAAAGCATGAGCAAAAACATCCGAGTCTCCATCTTGTTGAACTTTCTTTTCCAGTGAATTGTACACTTTAAGCCCATGGGACCCAAGCAATGTAATAACCTTTTCTTCTTTTCAACTGGAGATAAGTCTTCGTCATTAATGGTGTCTAAGTAATTCAAAAAATATTCCTTTCACTCCAGCCATTTAACGTGTTGATCACCTGTAGAGTTCAGAAAAGGCTGTGGAGGAGTGAGGGTAAAATTTTGAGCAGCACTCATTTTACCCTGAAAGAAAACAAAAAGTTAAACTGAAGAAGAGAAGAGAAAAAAAAAATTAACTGCAAAAATAGACGCCTGAGTCTTTATAGTAAGGAGATGTAGTACATCCAAGATGGCCGCCGAAGAAACACCACCAGGAATGCTAGTCTTTCACAAGAAGTAGAACTTGAACTTTGAACTCTTAGTTAGAAAGTGCAGAGTGTGAGATTGAGGCGTTGAAGTTGGACAGCCACGAGCGGAGAGTCTCTATATAACGTACGGTGTAAAATCAGGTAATTAAATATATCCAGTTAATGCGGTACGAAAGCCTTTGCGCTGATGCGAGTATGGCAGATACCTTGCGCCCCTTCCAATTCTGTGGGCGCGAGGGTTATGTCAATGGTGTGAGCTGCGCGCGCTGCCTCGCATCCTTCTTAGAATCCGTGGGCACGAGGGTTGTGTCAATGTGTGCGAGCGGCTGTCGCTGGCTCGCGCCCTTCACAGAATCCGTGGGCACAAGTGCAACTATTAATGCCTTGTGCCCCTCACGCCCCACACAAGACAGAAAAGTCTGCAAAACGAAACACCTTAGAAGAACAAAAAAAAAAAATTCAGGGCTAAGGCGGCTCACGGGAGGGCAGCAAAAAGCAGGTTGAAATCTGCAAATAGGAAGTGGGAGGTGTTAGCACTACTCACTTCGTGTAGCTGAAGTAAGGAGTCGAATTAGCATGATAAGAGTCCTTTGCTGATAAAATACAGCTCTCATCGCCAAAATTCTTGTAGTAACAATGCAGGAAAACACAGAATCCAGTAAATGTAGTTTATTTAAGTTGCAGATACATGCCAACACCTCCAAGACCTCTGTCTGCCACCCCGGTCATCTCCAACTGTCTCCCTTCCAACCCTTCACATTCCATTCCAACCCAACATTCTTTTAGTTCATAACATTCTACATAACTCTACATTCCTAAAAGTAAAACACATTACATAACATTGGCCTATGTGGGCACCTTTACCATCACTTTCAAGGGTCCAAAGGCTAGAGAGGCATCAGCTGGGGGTATCAGGACTCACCTCCTCTATCCTCACTCCTTTATCACCTCCTCAGAACAGGCAGTAAGAGTGAATTATAAACCCCTTGAAATAGGGAATACCATGCAGCGTTCCACCAAGTAATTCTTTGTCTACTCAGGTATACCCCATTCCAAGGTTTCGAAGGATGTTAGGTCATAATTGCATGGTTCTGGTGTTGTGTTACCAAGCAATAATAGTCATTACGGCTATGACGTTTTTACCCCACCAGCACCGAGCAACTCAGAATCAGGGCCCACAGAGGATAAATCTTGCAATTGAAAACCCTAGTAAGATGAATTAATTGTATTTATAGAAGTAAAACGGGAAAAAGCTCTGATTAATACCCCACAATATTAAGTTTTATAGTAGCCAGCTAGCACACTATGGTAAACAAAGGATTAGCACACCATGGTGATTAAAGGGGAGCTATATTTTCTGGCGGTTTATTTAAGCAGATTATCCGTGGTTGAGCTGGTATTTTCTTCTGCTGATAAAGGTTAAAGCATTTCAATTTTTGCGACAAATATTGACCATAGCATTGCAATGTTGGTTCAATTAAAAAATGTTCACCTAAGTACTCATTTTGAATAAGGCAAAACTCATGTATTATTTGCCTTGTCTATTAAACATCGAATCAGCATTTTCCAGGTGATGGAAATTCCACTTATTACAACTTTGAAAGGAAAAAATGTGCAATTACATGCAGAAAGAGGTGTTTGAAACACTGCTTTTGGCATGTATGAGATTTGCAGAAATGTTTTAGTGGAACATCGTTAGTGTGCACTGCTTGCCATAAAACGTCTGATTTCTGTGCAAACCCATACTTGTACAGGGTTCAAAATTGCTCATCCCTCCCAGAATAAGAGTCTTAGTGGAGCTGAAGTAAAATATGGGAAAATGTATACTTTCTTTAAAGAATGAACTTTGCATAACTCGCCAGATCCACACACACCTGTATTTGGTAATCCTAGGCTGCCACAATTCATATGGAAAGTGTAAAGCATGAACAGGTCTACTAAATCGTATAACGTATTGCTTCTGGATAATTTCATTTAATTCAACATGTGACAAAGTAACTATGACAATTCTATACCATAAAAGGGTCCCACTCACGCGTGTTTTTTTCTCCATTTTACCCAGCGGTTCACTCACTAGCCCTGGTGATACCAAAGGATTTCGCTTCTATTAATTGCTTGGGAATCCAGCAGAGTCTGCTGGTAGAGGTCTACATATAGATTTATAGCTCAAATAATTCCTTGCTTCAGAGGCAAATGTGAAAAGTGTAAGGGGGCGCCGTGCAAGACCCTGGCTTCCAAGCACTGCCGCACTCGAGTGATTCACCAATAAATATGCAATATGTTTGAAACCTGAGAAACAGGCCATTAGCTTCTGTAAACTAAGCAGTCTCTACTTTTGTAAAGTCGGAGTACATTTAATGTTTCCCATTTTACTAATTTTGTAGACTGACACTGGTAATATGTACATAAACATAACTCTTAAGCAAAGGATGTCATCACTTGTAATATATAGGAAAATGATATGCGTCATATATGGCAGCAAAACACAGTTTCTGTCTTTTCCAGTCCATAGCAAGTTTTAAATCTGTCATCACAGCATGAATTTTATCTGAACCTCCTTCCTAGAGCTACAAGCAGGAAGTAAAGAGAGAAACTCGCTCTATCCTTTATGGGCATGCTGGTGTTAGGTCAAGCTTGACATCACTCACCACAGCGCCAAGTTATAATGAGGTGAAAAGACAGCTTTAGAACAACACGTCCTTGCATTGACTGTGGCGAGCCCTCAGCTGCGCATGAATTCAAATTCCCAGCGAAACTCTCAAAACAGGCTCAAATTGTTTCACCTCAAACTTCACGGCGAGAGGAGACATTTCTACAAACCGATGACAGATTTAATGCACGTAAATACTTTAAGGGACACACTAAAACCCTAATGTGTCGATCAAACCCTCTGTAATTGGTGGTGAGCCCAGTTACAGTTCAGTTTTCTTAGAATACTGAGCACTGAGAATCTTTTTTGCAGCGCAATTGCAGACAAATAATTTGCTAAATATTTTTTTCAACAGCTCATATTGAGAGAGGTTTCTTAAAGAAAAGGTTATGGGAATTAATGATCTTACCTTGCTTGAATGACACGCATAAAAATCTAAACTTTCAGAGTAAAATACTTTTTTCATAAAGAGTTGATGCAAATTCTAAGAACCTTATTTAAGCCAGCTTTTGTTTCAGCTTTTATTAAGTAATCATCTTCAAAGCAATATGCTGGTACAGAGTTTATAACATTAATAACCTATTTCTAGAGAGATATAAAATTGTAATGAATGTATTCATTTTCATAAACACCTGTACATGTTAGACTCGGATAGTTTTAATTAAATCACTCTGACTGCTATTGTACATTTGGTTCACGACTCTTGTCTTAAAATATGCACATAATATCTGTTTTGTTTGTTGAGATATATGGATCATTTTATTACATATTTTCTCTGAGCGAGGTTTATTATATTTATATTCCTTTACTCCATTGTCCTCTGATACCTTCACCTATTTCCATTTGTCATTATCCTCATATAAGAACATAAATAAAAACATTTGTTTCCAATAATAGAGGAATACCATTTTATTAAATAAATGAATCTCTCTATACCAGATAAAAGTGTGGTTGAAATATTTACAAAATAATATTACAAGCCATCTGTTCTACAGCACTCTAGTTGTTTGATGCCTACTGTATTCCAGTTCTGCACTGAAAAAATATATTGTTTGGGGGTTTGTACCCTCGGTAATGCGGGTCATTTTTTTCTATCTTCGCTTTACTTATTACAGTAGCAACAAATGAGCAACAAATAAAAAAATAATTTCCCCAAATCCTTGGGTTGCGAAATATATGAATCAGTCCAATATATCCATGTAGCATTAGTAGTCTCCACATCACCAACACAGCCTCTTTTGTTTCTGACTTAGTGGAAAAATAAAATTTTCCACTCTGTTTTTCCACGTGGGTTTTGATAATTTAAATGTTTCAGACTCAGATTATTGTGGGTCTGAAGTGCTGGGAATCCCTGATTTGGTAAATTCCTAGGATGTGTACACACTTCAGCCCTGGGCGTCAATTCACCAAAATGCCAGACATAGCGGAAGTGATATCAAACATCTTTTGACCTCAATGACATCACAGGAAGTTACATTATACAACTTTTGACACTGAATCCCACTAAGTAATGCCACATTGCTTTGATTCCGATTGCCACCAAAACCTGGTGCATATCTCAAGGAGAAAATGTCTTGCTAAATCACAGGATGATTCACAAAAAAGAGATTTTAAGAACTTCGGTCATGGCCACTAGTTTGAATACACATTGTCCAAATAACGAAAATGAACTATATTACTGGCTTGATTTAATTTAATATTGTAAATATGTTTTGATTGGGAAGGAACTATCCCATTGGCAAAGCATAGAGGTATGCCCAGTGGTGCTGGAACACTTTTCAGAGTGGGGGTACTGCCATTAATGTTATATTGCTGAAGTAATAGGCAGTGATGTAACAAAACTTGATGCCCCCCCCCTTCAAAGCACACGGAGGCCCTCCCACCTGGCCCACCACCTACCACTTTTGCTGAGAAGGCCCTGTGGAGCTCCTCAGGAGTTTCAGGGGCTTATGTTATGCCACTGGTAATAGGGATTGTGAGAACAATTCGGCAGGAGAGTGCTTAAGGTAGAGTATGTAGCCGGTGGGGCATTTTGCTGCACTGGTGAGATAGTGCTCTCTCATTTGCAGACAGCTCATTTTCTGTTGGAATGACCACTAAATTTGCACAGATATGCAGTTTTAGTGGTAAAACTATATAGTGTAGAAACGATAATGTGTGGAAATCCAGTTGCAGTGAATATTTTTCAGTTGCACATCACCAAGTAATGTCTTTATTTGCTTTGATCCTATTGAAATATTTGTTACTATCACACTTTGGAACTACAAAAAAAGTGCGTTGTTTCTTTTCTCCTAATTGGTGTTCTACTTGGAAATATATCTATAGTTCATTTACAAGTATTTAAATGTTGTTTTGTGCTAGAAACAAAATGAATTGAAGTCCTGCTGCCTCCCCTTTCACTTACTGTACCCCAGCAAGATTGTCACTTAAGTGACTTTTGCAAAATCCTCTCACTTTACAGTCAGAGAAATAAAAATAAACACCATTTTCCAAATAGGCAGAAATTTGTCAGAAAACATAGACTGACATTTGCTCTGTGTCTTTGAATGGCAGCAAAAATGAAAAGATCAACACAAATGTGAAAGGCATCTTTATTGTTCATTTACCTTCTGAACTCCTGCATGGTTAGGTTTAGGTGTGCTGCAGCACTCCACGCACCTCTAATTACAGCAACTGTGCCTACAGGCAGCTTTAACTGTTTGTCAATCACATGTAATTAAACAAAAAATCTTAAAAAAACATTAATATGCAATCATATATAAAGAGGCCGTGGGTGGGCCCTCTTCATTCACTGACCTGTTCCACAGTCATTCACATTTCACTTCCGTCCACTGCAGAATACAGCATGGAGCAACGGATCCGCCTGCTTCATCAATTCACGGCATTGCTCTGTGTGTGGTGGCATTTTACTTGATTATATATCCAAATCTGACTAAAAAGAAATACATTTCAGTGCCAGGCATGGTTGACCAATACTTTACTTTTCCAATTCTTTTTTTCTTTCCATTTGTAATCCTTTTATCAGTAATCCCTGTGGGTTCAAACTAAGGGCCAGATGTAGCAAAGGATTTGCGCCTCGCAAACGGCGAAAATCGCCGTTTGCGAGGCGCAAATGCCTCTTTGCTATGCAGAAATGCATATTGCGAGTCGGGACCGACTCGCAATATGCATTTCAGAATCGCAAATAGGAAGGGGTGTTCCCTTCCTATTTGCGATTCTGAGTGGTATGCAATACCATTTGCGACCGCCTACGCGGTCGCAAATGGTGTCGCAGTTACCATCCACTTCAAGTGGATGGTAACCCACTCGCAAATTGGAAGGGGTCCCCATGGGACCCCTTCCACTTTGTGAATGGACCCAAAACAATTTTTTCAGGGCAGGTAGTGGTCCAAGGGACCACTACCTGCCCTGAAAAAAAACCGAAACTAAAGGTTTCGTTTTTTTTTTTAAGTGCAGCTCGTTTTCCTTTAAGGAAAACGGGCTACACTTAAAAAAAAAAAAACTGCTTTATTGAAAGCAGTCACGAACATGGAGGTCTGCTGACGACAGCAGGCCTCCATGTTTGCGAGTGCCTATACTCGCTATGGGGCCACAATTTGTGACCCACCTCATGAATATTGATGAGGTGGGTCATTGCGACCCCATAGCGAGTCGCAGTCGGTGTCTGAGACACTGTACTGCATACCAATTTGCGAGTTGCAAATTGCGAGTCGCATGGACTCGCACTTTGCAACTCGCAAATTCTTTATTTGCTACATCTGGCCCTAAGTCTTCAGACTACAGAAATTGGGAGCTAATTGTACCTTTTCTATGCGCCAATACAAATCACATTTTCCAGTGGCATACAATAAAAGTAAAAAGGGTTTCTTTGCCCGTCTAAGTGCACTTGTCCTCTCGGAAGGACCCATACAGTTTTATTAAAATTGCAAGATTATTATATTTTTTACCTTATGAGAGAGAGAGCGATTTTTTTTTAACATTCTATGCAAGTCTTTGAAATAACAACAACATATAATCATGACACAAGGATACAAAGTTCATGCGTATGCACTGTGCTATTGTTACGATTAAGCATCACTACTTGTTAATGTATTTGTCCCACACTGACAAAATTAGCGTCGAAGTTCAGATTTACAGTTACTAAAATCTAAATTCACTATGCAATACATTGTAAACTCACAAAGCAGGCTCTGGCTGTTGTTGCGACAAGAAAGATCTGAGCGACTCCCTAAAGTCTTTTGGGCGAGCCTTGGGATGTGTGACATCTCTATAATTGCCCTTAGTTCATTACAATATGCCAGATATTGAAGCCAAGTTTTATGTTTGGGCTACTTAACAAGCACTCATCTAATCCATCGCTGCGTGTCTCTTAGCCAGAATAAGAGCCATGTACACAACTCTGCGCAGTTTCTGGCTACGACCTCAGAAGGTCACAGAAGGGCCAGCACAGGGGATGGAGCAACAGCGACCTCAATTATTGCATGCAGAAAGTCAAATATTCCCTTCCCAAAACACTAATACCGAGAGCAGGATCAGACAAAGTGAAGGAAACCCACTTTTGTCGCTTTACATTTTTTCTATTCCGTAATACCCCACTGAGACACTTTAGCTATACGTTCCGGGGTAAACTATAATCTGTGAATACATTTGAACTGCATTATTTATGCGTATAGTAAAACAGAATGTTTTGAACCTGAGTGTAACAGTATTTCCAGCATGTACTAGATAGGGGAAAACCTAAATCATTCTCTCAGGCATGCCTACTGACATAATCTTGGATTTTCATATGGCCCACTATCTTCGTGAACAAGGAGATTGCCTTGCCTGCTTCACCTCTAGCAGCCTCTGAAGGAGGTTGACGCAAGTCTGGAAAGATGGACTTTACAGCCAGCTACTCTGAAAAAAAGCAGAACCCATAGGCCCTGGAAGCAGGGGTGCTGAGGGTGCTGCAGCGCCCACAAAATAACTATGCTGTGGTCCAGGTGGTGAATGAGCAATAAAGATGCCTTTAAATTATGTTTTTCTTTTGTCACATTTGCAGAGTTTTGAAAGACAGAGGTCAAATTTCAGGCTGTCTCTGACAAATTGCTGCTTATTCTTTAAAAATGGACATTTGTGTGTATTTTTTTTTTCTCTGGCTGCAAAGTAAGAGACTATTGTAAAGTGAACTAAAGGGCAATCTTGTTGGGGTACAGAGAGTGTAAAATGAAAGGCTGTAAGATGTAATATTTTTCTAACAAATTATAAATACTTGTAAATTGACTGTACAAATAGTTCAAACTATATGAGTAGTTAGGAAAGAATAAATGAAGTAAATTTTGTGTAACTCTGAACTGTCATGGAAACGAGGATTTTAATAGGCTCGCAAAAAACAAGACACTTTACTTGGTGCTGTGAAAATAATATTTGCTGAAAAGCAATTTCTGCACATTTATCAGTAAACCGTAACATCTGTGCAAATTTAGCAGGCATTTCAATGTATAATGTACTGTTGGTAAATGACAATGTGCTACCATGCCATGCTTTAGTTACATATTTATGATAGTACGCTCCAAAATGCACCATCATCTAAGGGGCATGTTTACAGCCCCTCGAGCCACCCTGGTATCATTTTTGTTTGTGCTAAGGTGGTGTCAAGGCCTTTTTCCAGTGCCAGATTTACAAAGTGGCACAAATCATGCATTGTAACCTCTTGTGCCACATTATGCCTCAGCCAGTTGTAATGTATGCAAGGGGGCGTTCCCCCATTAAGAGGCCCAGAAAAATGACAGAGTGAAATTTACAAGATTAATTTGCAACATTTTTACCTTCATTTTTAACGCCTGCCCAGGGCAGGTGTGAAAGTGACGCTCCCATTGTTTCCAATGCACCTCCCACGAATTGCTGGATAGCGCAAAATCTTTGACACTATTATGCTAACGTGGACCATGGTGAATGTTATTTTAAATATGGCACTTCCATGGTGACTTTAGCGGGGCATAGGGAGGCACCAGAAAAGTATCTGATGCGCCACTTTCTTGTAAATATACACCTTAGTACCAGACCATATTACTGTCCTATTGAATGTCTGTGGCTCATTTGCTACACTTGTTCTTAGTATGATGGTTAGAATTTTATACAATCCCTATGAAGACAGTGATGTAACATCGATGGCAGCACTCCCACTCTGAAGATTGTTCCAGCATCACTGACAGAACCACCAGTGCAGTGTTACCACCTTGGGCCTTTACTCTTGTAGACTCTTGAAGACCCTTTTTGGGAAGAAATATCTAATACTTCAATACCCATACTTTTCAATATCTTTTCAGATGTATTTTTAAGTGTGGGTAGTAGAGGAAGGTTACATCTGATATTCAGTAAACATGAGTAAGGTGCGCTATTTCCTGCCTATTTTGCTATTTCCGACAAGCCCCAACTAGGTACTTAATTCATATACACCTCATCTAATCAGACAGTTTTTGCATACAACTGATAACCGCAAGTGGATTTCAGCTAATTTCTGTTCTATCCCAATACTCATTAGGGAGGTATGTGCACCAAACCAGTATATATCATAGTGAGATTGTCTGATTAGATAATAAAGACGTAAGTCTGGCACTGGCAGGTCCCCTCTTCCCACTCGCTGAATAGGGACTTTCCTTTTAATTCTGTCAATGTCAGGAGTCACTAAATAAATCAGTGCTTAATCGCTGGAGGCTTGACACAGAGTAGTCAGGCTTAATGTAGGGGCAATGTGTAAAGTATTTATGCAGAACTTAAACAGTAATACAGTGAAAACACAACACAATCAAATTGAGAGTAATCAAAAATATTTTAATAAATAATTTGACACAAAAACAACAACAATCAAATAACTACAACCAGTGATAGGAATTTGTAAAGTTTGAATTTAAAAAGTGCCAAAAAGTACAAAGCACCAACCACCGGTATCTAGTCATGCTAGACCAGGATAAAGTCAAACGTTAAGGCTGACTACAATAGATCGCTGGCCGCTACAGGGACCATGTGTGCCCCAGTAGAAAATAAGCTGGGCATTTCCAAGAAGAGAGATCTGTGGCTGCTTGCTGTGTTCCAGTAGCTCAAGCAAGAGGCCAGCCAACTGACCCTTGGAACCACTTCTTGGGTCCTAGGTTCAGGGCAAGCAGGTCCAGTTTCCCTTAAGGTTATTCAGGAGCTGGGCATTCCTCCTTCTGTCGAAGTAAGCCTCAGCAAGGCCTACTAGTGCAAGCGGTTCGCCCTTCTCTGCACAAAGTCCTCAGACCATATAGGAAGAAGTTGGCACAGAAACTGAAATAAAAGACAAAGTTTATAAAACCTCATGAGGTGGTACCACAGTTCAAACAGCACCCTTCGGTAATGTTTGAAGTAGCACACTGAACTAAGAGAGCATGGTCCTTTTATACCCACGCAGGGGCTAAAAGAAGGTGGCACAATTATAGAACCAAGACTTATATACATATAAGGTCATATGGAAATGCACAATCGACAGGTAGGAGGGGCTAACAGTTTTCAAGGACTAGTAGACACATTACTGTCGGTTACTAATTACTAACAGCTGCAGACCTTACTGGGCATGTGCAAAGTGGGAGATGCTAAATATAACTTGTCACTACATAGATTTTCAAAAGTAGTTAACAGGAAGGTAGGACAGAGCACATGGCAGCATGTGGCAGAGATAATGGCTGCCATGAATACAAAATGGATTCCGCGAAATGTTCACAATAGTTGCTAAATACAAGATGTCTTCTGCTAATGCTTAATCTAATCGCTACTAAATTACAACACTTCTGATTTTCCACTGGTATTGAAGTGTTTTGAAGAGCAGACTGTGAGGTCCACAGTTATGTCCAGTGCAGACCTGTGGGTGGAGGGCAGTTCCTTGTTCACCCTCCTAAACAAGTTCCAGTCAGGTCCTCCCCTTCCATTGGTTTTAGAGCCAACCTGACTAGAGAGACTAAAGAGAGGCAGTCCTAGGTGTGAGATTCATCTACAAGTGACAGGGTAGGCATTCTTTGAAGCTCAAGAAGGGACTGGGCACAGCCACTAGGCCAGCCTGTTAAGGGAGGACACACCTATGTCCACACCAAGTGTTGTTTGTCAACTGTCTCGGAGCAATATACATCTCACCAAAGGGGACCCATCAGGGGTCAGGTGAAAGCTGGACACTGGCAGGAAATCCTCTTGGTTTTAGGCAGGAAAATGACAAGTTTCTAAAAGTGTTTTTCCAACATACTAATATAAAATTCAACTTGATCATTAACTTGAATTTTAAATTAGGAATAGAATGAGACCCTGAAATATTTTCCTAGCTAATGCCTAACTGAATTTAGCACTTCTTAAATGTAATAATGTAAGCCTGTGTGAAATTATGGGAGAGCCAGAATTGACACAGTGAAAAACGACTTTGGAGGTTTTTTACTGCCAGGACCGGGAAAATATTTAGATTCATGTTTATCATGGGTTTGCATTGCCCATGCACCACTTAAGGAAGTGCAAAGGTGGAACAAACCCTAGAATAACATTTACCAAGGCACACAAGACCATTTTGCCTGGCCCTATATAGCTTGGTTAATGTGGAATATTGCAAGGCAGTGCAAATCGCTGCCTTCCCTTACTCTGCCCCAGGAGGTTTTACATGCATGGAGCATAGGAGTTCCCACACATTCATCCATGTGTTTTGGTGCATTACCAGATTTACCATTAGTGGTAGACCTGGATATGTGTGAAAATGCTACGCCTCCCCAGGGAGTTGTAACAAGGGGAAATATGGTTGTTCCTCCTCATCTTCTTCTTTGTATGTGTGCTGCATTCTGAGGATTGTTTTTGTGCAGGGAGGTGTTCCTTCCTACATAAAAACATTCCTGGCTACAACACAGGTACCCTTGCAACGTGGTGCATTAGTGCCTGCTTTGGCACTAGCCAGAGACATTGTGCACCAGCTCAGGCAGAAAGCAGCAATGCACTGCATAATGTTCAATACAGCACATTCCTGCCCTCTTTCTTTCATGCTGTGCAAGTAGCAAGGTATCTTGTTGGGTTGCATTGCTCCAAAGTTTGATAAATATGCTCCTAAATATGCATGTACTACTTTTAAATGCCATGCACCTGCCCTATGGATTTTTAAGGTCTACCTTTGGGGTGACTTGAAAGTTTTAAAAAGGAAGGTGTAGACCTGGCAGAAGATTTAATTTACAAGGTTGAAATGACAGTTTAAAACTCCACACCCAGGCTGCAGTGTCAGGCCTGTAGACATGTTTTCAGTGCTACCTTAGTGGGTGGCACAATTTGTGTTTCAGCGACTGGTAGCATTTAATTTACATGATCATGGTAGAGGTAGTACCATATACTAGGTACGTACAAGTGAATTAATTTTTCCAATTAGGAGTATACCAATTTTAATATCTTTAAAATAGACAGCAAACAGAGTCTTTTGCCCATCAAAAATTTGTTCAGCAAAAGAAGGCAAAATCTGGAGGACCTGCACGCAAAAGATGGTCATTTCCAACACTAATCATGAATGGGGATAATTCAGATTTGTCCAAGTTATTTTGTAAGCCAAATATCCACCAAATTTACTGACATCCTAGATATTGCACGTCACATTAGCCTCTGAGTTTTACACATGTAACGCAATATCAGCGGCATTGATGGATATCAAAAGATGTCTTTCCCTGATGTAGAGACCACGCTAGGAGTGACACAATATCAGCGGCATTGATGGATATCAAAAGAGGTCTCTCCCTGATGTAGAGAACACGCTAGGAGTGAAGCTCACAGAGCAGATACACAAAAGGCTCGATAGCTAAACCAAAAATCAGAGAAGACAATGAGTAGACCTGACAAGAGCCTCTGTCAATGAAAACAGTGTCTGAATTATTAACTTTGACACAGCAGAAGGACCTGTACACATTAAGGTCCTCATTTTGACTTTGGCAGTCAGTTTTGATTGATCTCAAAGCCAAACCTGCCACTAGACCGCTATACTATGACTGCTGGTAGTGTCCGCATACGTGTGGTAGAAAGTCACCAGCAGTCGTACTGGCAGTCGGCGGTGGCAGAAGTGGTTCCATCGCCATGGCAGCAGGGCTCCGCCCATCGTATTACAAGCCGTAATACGGCTTGGTGGAGTCCTGCTGGTGGGGTGGTGCTGGGTACGGAAGACCGCCAGAACTCATCTCCTCTTCAATAGAGAAGATAAGTGGGCGTCCGAAGGTGTGGGGTTAGAGGGGTAGGATGTCTGTGTGTTTGGGTGCATGTGTGCATACGTTTTGCAAGCATATGGTGCCACATTTAGGTGGCTTTTTTATTTTTGCGGCACGTCCTCACAATACAAAAAAATAAACATCTTACTAACTTGCCACAGCCAGATAACTTGGCTTTGACGATGTTTGTTTTTCATGTATTAGCAATAAAGGAGCATGGCAACAGGTTTAAAAAATGAGTATGTTTTATTTATTTGATGTTAATAAAATAATCTAATGACTGCTGCACTGCTGATTTTTTTACCAAACAAAAAGTGCAATGTCCCAGTGGAAGTTGTGAAGAATAAACAGTGCTTTTAGGGACATTGCTTACCTTTTGTCTTGACACTGATTTTATCACCCCTGAGGCCAAAGCTTGCAAACACAGTGCTATGGGTTATGAAGGACAAACCAGGGTCCACAACTGCAACCCAGGTCCGGCTTCTGTCCTATGGCGGAAGAGCGTCGCCCCCCGACAGCAGCAGAAGTTGCAAAATTAAAAATAAAAACAATAATAAACAGTGTTTATTATCGTTGCGTTTTTATTTTTCGGGGGGGCGGGGCCACGGGCGATAACCGGGACAGAGGGGGAGTGCACAGCACTCCCCTCAGTGAGCATGTATGCTGGGCTAGCCATCTCAGGCCGACCAAACACACATGCACACTGGGCTCTCTCCAACCCGGCACTGTTGCTGGGTTGAAGATAGCAGGCAGAGACTGCCACTCTGTCTCGGAGCACCAAGCCTGAGTGCTCTGGCCAATCCTAACACTGCTCTCATCTGAGAGCAGCGTTAGGATTGGTTGCAGGGCAGGCTGGGAGCTTGTGTCTGCAGCAAGCGGAGCAGGAGCCAGAATAGCAACAAGGCAGCGGCGGAGGTAAGTTTCTGTTTTTTCATTTCTTTTTGTTGTTGTGCCTCTGGCCAGTGGCTTTGCCCCTACAGGAGTTTCTCCTGCTGCAACTCTTATATGACACCGTGAGTCAGCATTCCAGTTCAAGTGGTCAGGAGCCAAGCCAGAAACTATGACCTGCCGGAGAGCAAAGTATTTGTTTGGGGTTCTGTCAGTTGGGCATGCACCAGCACTGTGGGTGACTTGGAGCAAAATGTTTTCCCCCTCAGAAGTCCAGGTGGCCCATACGGTTTGCTTCCTGCCCACCTCAGCTCCTCATGAGAACGTTTCGGTATGTAGGTGGTGAAACACAACTAGAATATGGATGATACTTAGTTTTAACATCATCTTCCACCAGACTTGTACCCTTTCAGCTCTGCAGTTTCACAGAAGCAATAAAATGACATTTTGCTGCAAGTTGAGAAGGAGCTTAGCATGAATCTAGCATACGGTGTCTGGTGATTTCAATAACTTTGTCCTTTGCAAAGTTCAAAACTATTTGCAAATGTTTGCAGAGACTTCATAGCTGTGTACATCCATTGCATTGGCAGATCTCCCAGTGATTACCAAAGAAATGGAAGACTTTTGGACAGTGGAGAAACCAACGTGCCTGTTACTCTTACTTCCCTACTGTAGTAATGATGGGCAGACAAAAGTCACCCAGAGAAAGCATCAGACAAACAGATGCTAATACAGGTTAGCCTTTGATGATTAAATGATTTCAATGCTCACCTGACAATGCCACATAGGTCATGATATCACGTATCAACAAGGCAAGCGCAGCCTTCCATCCTTCCACTGTCAGAAATCTGAGTACAGACCATTAGGTTGTAGTAACATTTGGTATGCATTTATTTGGTACGTACAGTGCTTAGACAAAGTGTAATGAAGTGCTATATGAGAAACAAATTATTATTATTGTAATCATTCATCCCCTCGAAGGATTGAGATGTTACTGAGAGTATGTTTGAACACCTTGAAAGCCATAACAAAGGTTGTGTTGATCCCTCAAATCTTCAAGTTGGAATCCTAAAGGTCTGTATTTCAAACTGTTTATTTAAAATCCACTTTTCCAAGAAGAGGACACCAGATGTCACAAGGAGAAGGACCCTAAGTACACATGTTTGTTTTGAAGAGTTTTTCTCGACAACTTTTCTTTAGTTAATTAAAATTGAAAGGTGTTAAGATTACTTCAACAGTCTAGACAAAGGGGGGAAATGGCATTGCCAGATCATTATATATTACATGATGGCACACTTCACATGGTGCAGAATGATCTAAGCCAGATTCAGAACTGGTCACACATAGGCAATGCTATTGTAGTCACACCCCGTTGGAATTTACTATGGTGTAACAGGAAATAGAGACCCCTGATCCATATACGGGCATCCGGGGTAGCACCACAGTTCGCGTATGGGAGAGAATTCGCAAAAAAGATGTCACATCATACACTTCCTAGTCCATATCAATCCATTTTAATAAGGAATTGAGCTTTGAGGAAGGGCCTGCTCCAGAAATGGAGAGAGAGTGGGTGCAGATTGATTGCAGACATCTCCTAGGAGGAAGAGGTGACGTTTCTTTGAACATCAAAGACTTCATTATATTCTTCAATGGGTCCTCGGTCTGAGGGTTAGAAGAGTGTCCATTAGAGACAAAAGACCCTTTGTGACTATAATGCCCAAACAGGTGGATTCCAAGGGAGTCATATCAGGTTATATACGGTATTACCAAATACCTTTCCTCAAACCTCCTAAACACATATGTCAAATTGGGAACATGCAATGGGCACACACACATCTCACGAAAATAATGGAGCACAAAAACAGCTGGAACTTTTGGAGGAAATGTGGGAAAAAGCAGGGAGATGCTTCATATTTAGTTAGGTTGTTATAGGGAATAGCAATTTTGGGAGAGGATGTCAAAGACAATAGGGAGCCTCTTGGTATACCTAATTCCATAGGAACCCAAAGTTGTGGTTTTCAGCCTTGGACCAGTAGTATATAAGGGTTACTCTAAATGGGAGTGTTATGCAGACCTGCAATGTTTAGGTGCAACATAAGACAAATTATGGTCTGCCCTTGCGCTAGAGTGTCTGAGCAGTAACTTGAAAGGTGCAGAGATGAGGTTGAAAGAAATATAAAAGCCACTGTTGGAATGTAAGGTGTCAGGAACTTCCAAATACAGTATAAACCCCAAGATGGCGAGCAATGCGATTGTCCCATTAAAACATTTTTCCTTGTTTCTTCTTGGAGGAAAAGGGGATAAAGCATCTGAAATCTGGTGGAGCTCCCAGGTCCCAACATGGTAAGATGTGGTGATATGGCGGGTGAGGAAGGAGGAGATGAGGAGAATACAGATGTGCTTGAGACATTGTAGTTGTGCATTAGGTAATAAGTGTAGGAGAGTTTAATACCTGGGTGCTGCATATGTACTTCTCTACGGAGGGCAACACTGTTCTAAAAGACATTCCACAAGAATGGAGTGGCTGTTATGCATCAACCTCGAGGACACCTACTTGGCTAAACCTATCGCCAGATATTACTGACAGTCCCTTGTGTTTCGGCAGTTTTGACAGTTCACCATCCTCTACTTTGACCTCTTGTGTGTTAATAGTTTTTCATAAAACAGTTGAAATGAGTGGTAATGAATCTGAGAACACGGGACATCAGGATGAACTTGTACAACGACCCTGTGATCCTCATGATCCATGGAAACAGTGTCTTGCATTCACAGATCAAGATAGCAACTGACCCCTTAAACAGTCTGGGCCTTGACATAAATTGGCCCAGGTTAGACACAATAAACAAATGTCAGCTGGAGGAAAGGTTTGGAAAGTTCTGGGGGGAATTTCATTGCCTTCTTCCTGCAGAAGATAGCCAGGATTGTGGGCCACTTGGAATAGAAGTGATTCCTATTTCTGAAAAGGACAAAGAGGAGTCATTTTCGGGAAGACCTCAGACTATATGATATAATTGGATAACTACAGAGTAGCAACATTGTGATGGGTAGGAAATGATTTCAAGTCAAGTTAGAGTTGCACATCAAATGTTTGGAGCTGCTAGTAGGCTTCCTTATGGTCAAGTATGTTTCCTGTTGTGGATGTCTCAGAGATTCAGTACATTAACTAGCTGGTAGGAACCATGTCCATGATGCTAGCTGATCGAGCACGGTACTTTAGGTAGCTTTGCGTCAACTAAAGTTCTTGTCATAGACAGGTATCTCTGCTAGGAACAACAAATGATTTGAAACTCCCAGTACTCAAATGATCCAAGTGAAAAGATGATTTACCAAGAAATTACACCTGTGCATTTTGTATTGAATTAGTGTGATGAAGCTGAAATGAAGGTTTTACATTTATTAGCGCATAAACGTAGTGTGGAATAATCATGTGTGACTTTAACCGAACTAATAAAGATTGTACGGGGACAAAATGTGCCCTCAGAGTAGTTTGCCAACATTTATAAGCGTGCTTTATATAACGTGGTGTATTAGAATTGCACTAATCCGACATAATCGTAAACGTGTGCTATGATTTGCTTGTTTGAAATGTTTTAGCTTAGCATTATTTTAGTGCAGGCTTCGGCCTAGTTGCTTGGTCCCACGGTTTAGATGCTCGTATTTTTCCAATGTGCTATTAAACGTGTATTTTTGCTTGAAGCTGTACTTTTCCACTGAGATCGTTCACATGCTTATCTTAAGGTTTCGTGCCAGCTTGGCATTTTTCTCTTTACTCCAAGGTCAATCTGCAGGTGCGGACAATGGAAGCTCTGAAAGTGAGTTAATTGGTATAAAATGTTGCAACTTGCGTACCCGTCTCCAAGGATAATGTATGCTTAAGTAAAAGCTTGAGAACTGTTGTTTTTGATTGGACAATTTGAAGCTAACCTATGAACCCTCCAATGGAAGACCCTACTGGATTTGAACTGTTGTCTATTTAAACCAGGTGCACGAGAATAAGGTAGCCATTGCAGCCTTTTGCCAGCGATTACGAACATTTGGACATTGCAGCTATTATGGCCCACCTTGCTGCGACGCCATTTTGAAAGAGACTTTGATGCTTTCTCTAATCGAGAGAAAGAGACTTTAATGATTCTTGCCCTAGAGACTTTAACTTTGATCCCTTTGCATGAAGTAGTAGTTTATCTTGCCGCCGTGAGGCAACTGCCCCGTCCACCCCTGCCCCTTTGCCCCGTCCCGTGCTGATCGAGAAACGGTACCTGTGAGACGAAGACTTCCTTGAATGCTGATTGTAATTGGTAAATATGAAAGGAAATTGTACAATTGCATTGTGTTTCTTTTAGGTGACCAACTGCTGATTTTGATAAGAGCCCTAGTTAGGAGTTTTCTAAATTAATGTTGCTAAATTGTTTTGCATGAAGTCCCACATGCCGATGCTAATTTGAGGCTAGATGAGGATTCCTTTTGTCGCACAATGCAATTTGAGACTTTTTTGTTATGCTGACTAAATGTATGCAATTAGCTCATTACAGATTATAGTTCTAGTGATTTGCATTGCTATTATCGAATGCCTTGTTATTCAAATGTTGCATAGATTGCACTTGTTTCGTCGTTATGGACAGCTATTAATGTTCATATATGTTTATCATTTGGTGTTGAGACACGTCTATATTGTGCTAGCTTTGTTAATATAGGGAAATAAATTCACTAACTTTGAATAAACTGGTGTGGTTATTCCTGACTGAAAGGTCAGGGTTCGCCGAAAATGTATTCTGGATTAATTGTTAAGTGTTATGTTGATCAGGGAATTGCTTATGTTCGTTATTGATTATTGATTTGATTAAATTGACCGATATAAGTAAGGAGAGTCCCACTTAGCCAAAAGATTCATCGGCCTAAAGAGCGTCCAAATACAGGTAAATTAGTAGTACGGAACGCTCTATCAGTAGATGGTAGCAGAGGACGGTTTCGCCTTTTGGGACCCCGTGCTCTTAAAGTACATGGTGTTGAATTAACGGTTACGCTTTTTGAGACCCCATTCGAGAAGTTGAATTAGATTTTTCTTGGATAAAACTGATTGAGAAAATGATGATGGGCTAGGTCCACCGCGACTTTCCCGGGATCTCGGAGCTTGCGAATGGAGAGAGTGGAGGTGTGAGATCAGCGTTGGCGGTACTAGTGATGGTATGAGTGAAGCTAGGGTTTTGCGCTTGCACAGCTTATTGCCGCAGATTGTGTGAAAAGGTTGCGAGGAATTTTTTCTTTTTTGAGGATAGCGGAGGTGCGACTCCGAGTGTAGAAGTAGAGAAGTCGTCGAACTTCATAGAAATAGCGGAGGTGCGACTCCGAGTGTGAGAGTAGGGAAGTCGTCGAACTTCATGTGCGTGTGGCGCTTTGTGCATAAAAAGGTCCACGTGGTTGTTGTTGTTGAGACGGGCCCTGCGAGGTCAAGAGACTCCGGAGTATGTTGTTTTATGTTGTGGTCTGGGCGGTTTAGTAGGTTGATCGGGCGTGGTCAACGAGTCGGTACGTGTGTTAAGGGAGTGAAAGAAACTTCGACTTCGGGCTTTGACAAAATTCTAAGTGCACTAGAATAGATCATTGACAAGTTGAGAGTAGGTCTGCGGGTCAGATTTGCTTGTGAACGTGGGGACCGAGAAAGATGGAATAACTGCTGAGGCTAGTGAAAAGTCCCTAAGGTCCTGAAGCGATTGTGTTCCTGTAGTAAACCGACAGATCTGTTTTATATTTTTGGTAGCTCGCTATACATGCAAGAAGTTGTTACGAGAGGAGCTGAGTGAAGGAGGATTAGCCGCAAGGCTTTGTCAGCCGCAGAGTGTGTGAGTGTGACGTCACTAGGAGCCGCGCTGGGATAGGTTGGTTGTAGAGAAGGGTCGCGCACGGATTGGACGCAGTCCGTGGGGCTCGATTGGAAGGGGAAAGGCAAGCGAAGAGTATTCCGGGAATTAAAGTCACCTATTGATTACAAACTTTGTGAAATAGAAGACGAGAAAATGAAATTTTTTAAAGCATTAAGGAGTGCGATGAAGGGGGAGTCTTACATTAAAGCGAGCGTAGGAGAGGAGACGCCACCGAAGGTACACCAGCTTACATTATAATGGAGGAAAAAGGGGTAGCTCCGTGCCTTTGGCTAAAGCAATGGCACAAGCTGACAGAGAAACATGGGAGCGTAGCGTTCCCGATCCACGGGACATTCAATATAAGGATCCTAGAGAATTTGAGATTCGCGATGTACGACATGAAGGTACCTCCAAGGCCAGCACAGTTTGAGGCTCTAGCGATTTGGGAACTGATGGCTATACAGCAACAGCAGAATAAGTTCGAGACAAGGATAAGGAAGGTAGAAAAGACACTAGCGGACGCTAGGTGGGATAATGCACAGAAGGTGTGGAGGTCAGATGTATTGCAGGGGATAAAATTGTTTCCCGCAATTACTAAGGAAGAAGAGGAGACAGGTAAGAAAGCTACCTGTAAGACAAACAGGAGGTGTTCCAAGGATAGAGAGGACGAGGAAAAGTTGAGAAGAGAAGAGGAGTTAGAGGATGAGGAGTTAATTATGCAATTGCTGAATGACCGTCCACCACCTTATGCAGAGAGTGGACAAGGTCCAAGTACCAGTTCTGCCCCTCCGGCATCGGTACAGAACAGTGAAGCTCAGAGTTCAGGAGCATCATCGGGGTCTAAGGACCCGAGTTTACTGTTCACCCCGCAGATGCCGCAGGTTAGGAGAATATATCCAGATGTGCCCATGTTGAAACCAGCAGAAAATTATCAGCCGCAGATCCCAAGGTACTACAGCAGCGACAATAGTACGGGAATGATTCTAGATTCAACCGCAATGGGAGGACAGAATGGTCACAACCCGACAATGGCACAAGCTGAATCAGCACAGTTTTTAATGCCTCAAAAGCAGATGCAGGGGGGAAACGCACATGCTCAAATGACGGGGAGTCAGATGGGCATGCCGGCAATGATGACCCATAGTGTGGGAATGAACATGTCCCAGAACATGGGAAATGGACAGAACCCAGACGCGATATCACTACCCATTACTGTAGGTCCACCGGTACCTTTGTACAGTCAGCCTAACTTAGGTATGAGCGGCCAGGGATCAATGCTGCAGAGTGGGACAGAAAGGAGGTGCATAGAACACACTCCAGGGATAACCCCGATAGCGGCTCAGCCAACCGGATCTGGGTCCTTGATGGAGTTTAGTCCCGTATGTGCTCAGTCAACACTGGTGAGGTCGAGCCCCCCACTGATAATACCTCTAACATCGAACACTGAAAAGTTGCCGCAACCATCAATGGCAGTCGATGTGAATGCTACACTGATGGGGTTGAATGCGCAACAGCTGACACATTGGTTCAACAGTCTGAATTCCACACAAAGCTCAGACAGTGGGAAGGGAGAAGATTATATGAATAGGGTCAGGTTGAACATGGAAGCACAAGAATTGGTGGAAGGGACTATGGGTGTGAATAGGTTAGAGTCCTACTTGGAAGAAGAGCTGAGGTATCTATGTCCCAGGATTACAAGAGAAGTGAACAAGGTACATAAAAGCTTGCAAGAAATAGCTGACAAAAACGGGGTTGATATAGACAAGATGAAACACTTGAGCAGGAGCTACAGGTTGGATTTTGGGACCACAGATTTTGAACACATGAGGTCAGCAGGCATGAAGGCGCACCTTAGAGAATTGTTGCAGAGTGCACAAGTGTGGAGGTGTTTAGACAAATGGGAAAGCAGATGGGTAAAGAGAAAGGAAAAGAGGAAAGACAGTGTCCCAGAGCTCAACGAGAAAAGACCACAGAGTAGTGATGCAGTAACCATGTTACCAATGAGGGAGACAGCAGGGGGAAAATTAATACATGTACCATGGCACAGAAGCGACATTCAGTCCTTTACGGATGATTTTCCCAAACTGAGAGAGAAACCGATTGAATGGTATCAGCAGACTGACAGGTTTGTGAAGCTTGCAAAATGTCTCTGGGAAGACCTGAACACCCTCTTTGAGATTGTGGTTCCGGCAGATTTGTGGGAGGATTGCAAAAGAGCTGTAGGTTGGCCGACAAGTGAACCAGAGAGAGACAGGGAGACGGGTGCACCATCACCTATGGTGATGAGCCTGTACTATAAGGTGATTGAGCATTTGAAGACGAAGGTTGCAGCGAAAAATGTGGATTGGCAGAAGATCGATCGAACTGCCCAAGAGGCTAAAGAGTCGATTCATAGTTACTATGAGAGGTTGTTGAAGGCGTTCAAGAACTACAGTGGCACGGAAACAATAGAGGCGAAGGACATGCTTCATTTTGTGTTTAGATTTGTGGAAGGGCTGAGACCAGAGATAAGTCAGATGATAAAGTCGCATTTAATTTGCTGGCAGTCGAAACCGATTGATGAGGTGTTGAATTATGCGAAATACTGTAGCGACGAAATTGAAGTGAAGCAGAAAAGGTTGAAAGAGAAGGTGATGATGATGCAGCTTAAGGCAGCTCAGACAGGTCTGCAAGGTCTGCAAGGGTTGCAAGGGTTCCAACAACAGGTACCGCAACCGCAGCCGCAGTTGCAGGGAAACATGGCGTTTCAGCCACAGGCGAGAGGCAGAGGCAGAGGAGGTTTTGTGAATAATGGTCCGGATTTGAACACTGTTGTGACTGGTGTGCAGGCAATGAAGAAGGTGATGCCGTGTCACGTGTGCGGAATTGTCGGTCATTGGAAACGCGAGTGCCCGATGGTGGTGCAGGAAGGTGCGGATGTTGGTCAGCAAAACAATTATGTCAATGCATTTCAGACAATGAGGGGACCGAAAATGAGAGGTCCAAACCCAAATTTTCAGACCGTAAATCAGTTGCAGGGATTACAACCTATGCAGCCGCAGCAGATGCAGATGCCTCGTATCCAGGTGACGCAAATGCAGCCAATGCAACAGCAGTTTCCCATGGTACCTAATCAGCAAATGCAAATGCAAATACCTTTGGCACCAATGAGTCAGCAGCAAGTGATGGTTCCTCCACAGGTCTCGGGTCAGGTAATGAATACAAATGGCACCGTACAACAGTTCCCATTACACAGTGAGAGTGGAATAAACAATGTATGGGAGAGTGATAGTTCAGGAGAGGAAGGAGATTGTGTGCTCGCAGCATCCTTGGAAGTTGATCAAAAGGGTCCGTATGTGGAGGGAAGAGTAATGGGTCATCGTGTCTCATTCTTGGTTGACACAGGAGCCACACGTTCAACTGTTAACAGCATTGAAGTACCAAATTTGCCGCTCTCAGGGAGAACAGTTCAAGTGGTGGGAGTAGCAAACAGGCACCTGACAAACCCAATTACAGATCCAGTACCAGTCAGCATTGGTAACTATCAAGGGTTACACCAATTTGTGGTATGTGACTCAAGCCCGATAGCACTGCTAGGGAGAGACCTATTGTGCAAATTGGGTTGTTCGATTATGTGTTCGAACGAGGGAATTAAAATTCAGACGAGCAGTGATGGGGAAGAAGAGGACAGTGTAGAGGGGGATGAGATGGAAACTGTCGATAAAGATTATCCTCTGATTTGTCTGTTCCCGATGATAACTGAAGAAGATATTCCAGCTGAATTACGGGAAACAGTCGGAAAGGAAGTGTGGGATATGACAGGGAAAGAGGTGGGATTGATGAAAGGAGTGGAACCAGTGAAAGTGATTGTAAAGCCCAATGCAACCTTTCCCCAGACCCCACAATACCACATGGCACAAGACACCCTTATGAAAGTTGCCCAACTCATTGACGAATTTGTAAAACAGGGAGTACTGAAAGAAGTGTTAAGCAGTCCATGTAATTCACCAATCATGGGACTAATAAAGCCGAGTGGAAAGGTCCGACTCGTGCAGGATTTGAGGAAAATAAATGACATCATAGTCAAATGCTGCCCTGTCGTACCAAACCCAGCTGTGATAATGTTCCAGGTCCCTTGCGATGCCGAGTGGTTCTCAGTCATCGACTTGTCACAGGCGTTCTTCTCGGTGCCTCTTCATGAGGACAGCCAATTTCTCTTTTGTTTCAAATTCTTAGACAGAGTGTACAGTTGGTGTCGAATTCCTCAAGGGTTTTCTGAGTCACCGTCAATATTCAATCAGATTCTAAAGAAAGACTTGGAAGCATTAGAATTGCCATTCGAGTCAACCCTAGTACAGTACATCGATGACTTACTGATTGCATCCAAGACAGAAAGTGGCTGCACAGCCGATACCATTGCTCTGTTGAACCATTTGGGAAGGAATGGACACAAGGTGTCTCCTTCCAAATTACAGTTCTGTCAGAAGAAAGTGAAATACTTGGGTCACCAAATAGAGAAGGGGTCACGGAGAATAATGAAGGAAAGAATAACAAGTGTACTTCAAATGAGTCCACCAAAGACAAGGAGGGAGGTGAGGAAGTTTTTGGGAATGGTGGGTTACTGTCATCAGGTGATTCCCAACTTCTCAACTCTAGCAAAGCCTTTACTGAAGCTGACCCAGAAGGATGCCTTGGATCAAATTGAGTTGAAAGGAGATGAGATGGATGCTTTTATCGAATTGAAAGAATGCATGTGCAGGGCTCCAGCTTTAGGTATGCCTGATTACACAAAGCCTTTCACATTGTTTTGTCATGAACATGATGCATGTTCTTTGTCTGTCTTGACTCAAGCCCATGGTGGCATAAACAGACCAGTAGCGTATTTTTCAGCTACCTTGGATCCGGTCGCAGCAGCACTTCCAGGGTGTTTGCGCGCCGTAGCAGCAGTTGGTATCAGCCTCACTCAGAGTGAAGGAATAGTGATGGGACACCCAGTAACAGTCATGGTCCCTCACTCAGTTGAGATACTTTTGACCCGCTCCCGAACGCAACACATGACTGGAGCAAGACTCACAAGGTATGAAACGATAATTCTGGGCTCACCGAATGTGCAGCTGAAAAGGTGCACTACGTTGAATCCAGCAACCTTGCTCCCTGGAGAAATTGCTGAAATTGAGAACGCTGAGGACGTCGAGCATGACTGCCTTCAGGTGACTGAATTTTGCACCAAACCTCGACCTGACATTAAGGATACTAAGCTTGATGAAAATGACCAAATTGTTTTTGTTGATGGTTCATGTCTAAGAGATGGGATGGGAATTTTGAAAGCAGGATATGCTGTATGTACTGTAACAGGTGTCTTGGAAGCGGGCTGGCTCCAAGGAGTCTATTCTGCACAAGTAGCAGAACTTGTAGCCCTTACAAGAGCATGCCAATTGTCTGCATTGATGAAAGTCACCATTTACACTGATAGTCAGTACGGGTTTGGGATTGTGCACGACTTTGGACAGCTATGGTCACAGAGAGGTTTCCTGACTTCTTCAGGATCCCCAGTGAAAAACGGGGAGAGAATAAGGGAATTGTTACACGCCATTCAAATGCCAGCCGAAGTTGCAGTGGTAAAGTGTAGTGCTCATACAAAAGGACAGGACTATGTTTCTCTGGGAAATGCATATGCGGATCAAGTCGCAAGATTTTGTGCCTTGAACTGTATATTGCTCAGATATGAATGGAATTCAATAAGTGAACCAGAACTAGAACCAGCTGAAGCATTTGCCTTGAAAGTCGTAGATACAATAGATGAACTAAAAACATTACAGAATAACGTCAGGGAGGACGAAAAAGATTCCTGGATTAAATCACAATGTATAAAGAGACCAGACGAGTTATGGGTTTCAAATGAGGGAAAATTTGTTTTGCCAGATAGTCTCTTATCACAGCTTGCGCGGTTCTATCATGGGCAAGCTCACCTAGGGAGAGATGCCATGATAAGATTGTTCAAAACTGATTGGTTTAACCCCAGATTTCGTCAAGCTGCAGAAGCAGTTTGCCATCGATGTGTTATTTGCCAGCAGATGAACCCAGGAAAGTGAACAGTTGTGAACGCGAGCCACATTGGCAGAGCCAGTGGCCCGTTTAGTAGAATGCAGATGGACTTCATTGAGATGCCTGTGCATGGAGGTTTGAAGTATGTGTTGGTGATTGTGTGCATTTTTAGTCACTGGATTGAAGCATACCCCACACGTAGAAATGACAGCCTTACAGTCGCAAAACTATTGTTGAGGGAGTTAATACCACGTTTCGGATTCCCGATCTCTTTAGAATCAGATAGGGGAAGTCACTTCAATAACGAGGTGATAAAGTTACTTTGCGCAGCGTTGAACATTGAGCAAAAACTGCATTGTAGCTATCGCCCTGAAGCCTCAGGACTGGTGGAGCAAATGAATGGTACATTGAAATCAAGAATGACGAAAATATGTGCATCGACAAATTTGAAATGGCCTGACGCATTGCCCTTGGTGCTAATGTCAATGAGAAACACCCCTGATAGAAAGACTGGATTGTCTCCGCACGAAATTCTCATGGGCAGGGCTATGAGACTTCCTGCAGTTCCCGCAAACGCGCTTTTGAATATTACAGATGATATGGTGTTAGACTACTGCAAAGGTCTGGCTGACGTGGTTCGCTCTTTCTCTCACCAGGTGGAAGCAACCACCTTGCCACCGATCCAAGGTCCAGGACACACACTGAAAGCAGGTGACTGGGTCGTGGTAAAGAAGCACGTGAGAAAGTCGTGTCTGGAACCCCGTTGGAAAGGCCCTTTCCAAGTGATCCTGACGACCACTACCGCTGTGAAGTGTGCGGGAGTTCCCAACTGGATTCACGCCAGTCACACAAAGAAAGTGTTGTGTCCCACAGACGAGGAAGTTGAAGCGCTGAAACTGCCAGTGCCTGATAAAACAGTGCTGAGTGCTGAGACAGAGCAAAACCGAACTGAAAACGAACAGGCAGAAACAGGAGAGAGAGAAATATTCTCTGAGGACGAAGAGACCAACTCGCTTGGGGAAGACCAAGGAGAAAGTTCAGACAGTGACGAAGCAGCTGAAGGTGACAGAACCTGAAGCAGCTGAGGGTAGCAAAGAGCCTGAAGCAGCTGAAGGTGACAAAGAACCTGAAGCAGCTGAAAGCGATAAAGAGCCTGACGAAAGTAACGGTGGCGAAAGGCTTGAAAGGGGTGAAAAGGCAGGAGAGCCTGATCAGAGGAGGGCTTTCCCAGAAGCAGACGATACAGAAAAAGAAAAAGAGAACGTGATTGATTCCCCAGAAGGAGGGGACAAGGCAGAACAGAACGAAAAAGTTCAAGCTTCCACAGAAAAGGTCGCAAGTCCATCAAATGGACACGGTGCAAAGAGGAGACTAAGTATATCACCAATAAAACAAAGGACTGAAGAAAGTTTGAACGACGGAGAAAGGCCAAAGGTGAAAGAGAAAAGAAAAGAAGTAACTGTCGTGGTACCATCCTCAACTGAAGGAAAAGACTTGGCAAAAGAGGAGAGTACTAGTGAGGCAGAATCGAAAAGAGAAGCAAAATTGAAAAGGAAAAGGATACCGAACAGAAGATATTCCGGTCCTGAATGGGCATATGTAGTTTATGACGATTGGACTGACGAATTTGTATCTCTTAGCCTCGAGAACGAAGAAGAAGAGATACCAATAGAAAAGAAAAGTTTTATGGACTCTGTTGATTGAAAGGGTGATAAATGACATTGCTTGCTACAATCTAACGTGATACAAACAACCAGCTGAGACATTGCTAAACCGGATGAGACACTTGCTGAACTGATAAAAGACTGAGTTATTGCCGAATTGAGACAAATGCTGCTAACCGATAAGTGACTGGCCTCTTGAAGAAAAACTGTGTGAACATTGCGCTCGTTCAGCTTTGTAACTGAATTGCTAAATAGTTTTTTGTAGGTGCTTCCAGCTCTCTGATTCTATACAGATCATGACGCAAAATAGTAGAAAGAGATATTGTAAATATGTGTGTATAGGCTTGGTAATTGCATGTGTACTAATAATAATGGCAATTGTGCTTGGAATGCATGGTAAGGGTGAGAATGAGAAAATTTATGCTTCTACTTTTGCTCCTGTTACTGTCACTGAACTAACTGCACTGAAAAGACTAGAATTAGATGAGAGACACTTGCATGATAAGAAAGAGCTTTCATATAATGTTTTCTATCGCTTGCTAACAGAATATGTTGAGACTATGGATGCGAAAGATTGTTATGTGTGTACACAGATACCGACATCAGTAAAGGAAGGGGTGACTTATCACCACATGCCTCTTACATACGGGATTACATGTAGTATAGTAATGTCTAGATTTTATGGTCAAACTAACATACAGTATTTTTACTCGAATTATGATGTTACCTTTGCATATGTTCCTATAATAGCGCAGTTAAGCCAGATTGCTAAAGATTGGGATGCTAAAATAATGAGGGAATTTTTCGAGCCAATGCAACCTTTTGAAACGGCTCACGCTCATAGGGAAAACCTTACCTGCTCGCTCTCTGCAGTAGAAATAAGCTTTTTAGATCGCACAGATGATAGAAGGGCACAAATGAATGCGAAATTAGAAAATGAGCTACATAAGAGGACTTCAGTAGATAATTATGATTTTGCCGCAATAAAGACACAAGGGAGAATAGCTTTAGATGCTTGGCATGTAGGGAAATTTTGTATATATCGAGGTGAATCTTATTATGATAACATTTTTGTAGGAGCGAGTGAGTGTAAACATACGTTTATCTTTAAGGCCAAATGGACATTCATGATGAACGGACTTGACCCTGTCATTCCAGGTGTATATTACATTTGTGGGTATAATGCCTATTATGTTCTTCCGAAGGGATGGTGGGGAAGATGTTATTTGGGTATAGTGTTCCCAAAGGTTTATCAACTGGATGACCTATCGATGATTCAAAAGACATCTGGATCCCATCGTATCCAGAAAAGAGAGACCGCAGCTGCTGTGGTAGGAGATATATTTGGAGCCATGATTCCTTTGTTGGGAGTTGTGCTGAATTCTATCAAAATAAGAAAGTTGTCTACTATAGTGGATAACATGTTGACAAAGTTTTCAGGTGCTATAATCCTGATAGATGCTGAACTTGCAGCGGAAAGAGTTATGACTCTTCAAAACAGGCTTGCTTTAGACATTCTTTTAGCAAAGGATGGCGGCGTTTGCAAAATGCTTGGTGCACGAAACTGTTGTACATATATTCCAGACAATAGTGTGAAAATTAAAACTATGCTTGCTAATCTAACAAAAGAGAGTGCAGATTTCAAGGAACTGAAAGAACCAGGAGTGTGGGAGAAGGTTGGAAAAGGACTTGCTTCAGTGGGAAATTGGATTGGGGGAATTTGGAATGGAATATTGCTAAAAATAATACAGGGAATTTTAATAGTACTAATTTACATATTTGGAATTTGGGGAATAAAAAGGGGAATAATAATGGTTATGGAAAAAATTAAAAGAAGGAAGGAAGAGAAAATGATGAAAAGAATGGCAGAAGAATACAAAGCAAAAACTAGGGGAATTAAAAGGAAAAGAGAACTGACAGAATTTTAATGGAATAAAATTTGTGGACATGATTTGGTGTGATGACAATTAGTCATCAGAGGAGGGATTGATGAAGCTGAAATGAAGGTTTTACATTTATTAGCGCATAAACGTAGTGTGGAATAATCATGTGTGACTTTAACCGAACTAATAAAGATTGTACGGGGACAAAATGTGCCCTCAGAGTAGTTTGCCAACATTTATAAGCGTGCTTTATATAACGTGGTGTATTAGAATTGCACTAATCCGACATAATCGTAAACGTGTGCTATGATTTGCTTGTTTGAAATGTTTTAGCTTAGCATTATTTTAGTGCAGGCTTCGGCCTAGTTGCTTGGTCCCACGGTTTAGATGCTCGTATTTTTCCAATGTGCTATTAAACGTGTATTTTTGCTTGAAGCTGTACTTTTCCACTGAGATCGTTCACATGCTTATCTTAAGGTTTCGTGCCAGCTTGGCATTTTTCTCTTTACTCCAAGGTCAATCTGCAGGTGTGGACAATGGAAGCTCTGAAAGTGAGTTAATTGGTATAAAATGTTGCAACTTGCGTACCCGTCTCCAAGGATAATGTATGCTTAAGTAAAAGCTTGAGAACTGTTGTTTTTGATTGGACAATTTGAAGCTAACCTATGAACCCTCCAATGGAAGACCCTACTGGATTTGAACTGTTGTCTATTTAAACCAGGTGCACGAGAATAAGGTAGCCATTGCAGCCTTTTGCCAGCGATTACGAACATTTGGACATTGCAGCTATTATGGCCCACCTTGCTGAGACGCCATTTTGAAAGAGACTTTGATGCTTTCTCTAATCGAGAGAAAGAGACTTTAATGATTCTTGCCCTAGAGACTTTAACTTTGATCCCTTTGCATGAAGTAGTAGTTTATCTTGCCGCCGTGAGGCAACTGCCCCGTCCACCCCTGCCCCTTTGCCCCGTCCCGTGCTGATCGAGAAACGGTACCTGTGAGACGAAGACTTCCTTGAATGCTGATTGTAATTGGTAAATATGAAAGGAAATTGTACAATTGCATTGTGTTTCTTTTAGGTGACCAACTGCTGATTTTGATAAGAGCCCTAGTTAGGAGTTTTCTAAATTAATGTTGCTAAATTGTTTTGCATGAAGTTCCACATGCCGATGCTAATTTGAGGCTAGATGAGGATTCCTTTTGTCGCATGATGCAATTTGAGACTTTTTTGTTATGCTGACTAAATGTATGTAATTAGCTCATTACAGATTATAGTTCTAGTGATTTGCATTGCTATTATCGAATGCCTTGTTATTCAAATGTTGCATAGATTGCACTTGTTTCGTCGTTATGGACAGCTATTAATGTTCATATATGTTTATCATTTGGTGTTGAGACACGTCTATATTGTGCTAGCTTTGTTAATATAGGGAAATAAATTCACTAACTTTGAATAAACTGGTGTGGTTATTCCTGACTGAAAGGTCAGGGTTCGCCGAAAATGTATTCTGTATTAATTGTTAAGTGTTATGTTGATCAGGGAATTGCTTATGTTCGTTATTGATTATTGATTTGATTAAATTGACCGATATAGAGTAAGGAGAGTCCCACTTAGCCTAAAGATTCATCGGCCTAAAGAGCGTCCAAATACAGGTAAATTAGTAGTACGGAACGCTCTATCAAGTGCCATTCTTGTACAAGCATAGAAAACAAATGGCAGTCCTAAATTTCAGTGACCACTCTTTTTAATATACATCGCATAACAAAAAATATCAAATTAATAGTTACTTAGGCCTCTTTTGCAAATGAGCCCCAGTTCGGTTCCATAATAGGAGTCGCCGAGCCCACTGGAGTTATACCTTTTGGTTTTTCACATGAAGGATTTGACTGCTAAAAGGAACCCTCATTTGCAATCCACAGTTAACTCTGGCACACAAAAACTGAATTTAAATGTCAAAAATGTTATCTTGGTGAGGGAAAGTTAAAAGCAATTATCTCCATGAGCACTAAGCCCAGGAGGACCAAATGAAATATGGAGGTGGTTGGGTATGTATGCTGGCCAGAGCTGCCTAGCCAGTAGGTAGTGCAATGCTTCAAAGCAGACTCTCCAAATCTTTCTATTATGAGGGCTACTTCTCATCAATTGAAATCTTCTCAGGCCACTACCTAATATCATTATTGTTGCAATGTTGACCACATCATATGTGTTACAGTGACAATCACCCCTTGCAGGACTGACAGAAATAAGTACCCCAGCACATCTGGCAAGGTTATCAACAGTAACGTCATAGAATGGTTTATCAGTACTAAATGCCTCCAAATGAAAATATATAAAAGCATTCATTGCAGTAAGTTTTTTTAGCCATCAAGGAATTACTATCAAAAATATGTTTGTATATTTTATCATGTATTATCATCTTCTGACAGAGTTATTTTGGAAAATCAGTCATCTTGTTTGCAAACACTAGCAAACCATTAAAAAATATATTAACATTTTACTCTCAAATTAAAGCTTTTCATTGTGGGTAGGCAAACGCAACTCAAGCTTGGCATATTCTAAAAAACATATTTATTTTGAAATGAGAGTTTACATTTTTGTTAAGTGCACATTTGGTTCTTAAGAATCAGCTTCTCCTTTTCATCAAGTGCTCACATATATAATTGCCTCACCTAGACAGTTCCTGCTTTACATAGTCAGGTAATATCATCACACAGCAGGACACACAACGAATGTCCATTATTGTGCTGGGGACAACCTAATGCCGGTGTCGGACACAATAATAGTATCAATGTTCACAATACGTCAGCTATGGCACATACCACAGTAGGAAGATGTAGATTTGGCTTGGCCAGGGAAAACTACAATATGTCAGTAATTGATACTGGTGGGCAGGAGCCACTAATATGACTAGGAGTGTTCAAATTTCATGTAGCTCTCCGACATTTTAGGAAAATTAAACAAATATATGCCTAATTACATGAAATACAATTCTGGCATTGAGTGCATTGCACGCCCAAAAAATGGTTCTAAGAAATACAAGTGCCTTGAAAAACAGGCCACCCATATTCTGATTGCTAACAATGTTCCCTCGCTTCTGTGCTATAGTTTGACATGAAACTAATTATGTGATGTGGTGTAATGGCGTGCTTTCCGGAATTTGACTAAATTCTCAAAATTGCGTGAATTACACTGCCGTTATCAACATTTTATCTGGACATGATTATAACACATGGTGCCTTGGGTGTGAAGGATTATACCAGGAGTGACCACCAATGTATTATGTTGTATTGTATTTTGATGTCACAGTTATATAAGTCTTACTACTCCTATGAAGGGTGCTGAAATGCTTTCTCAATAGTGTAGCATGCTACAACATGCGGGTTGTGTGGTTGGAAGGGTGATGTCTTTGTTTTAATCCCTGTGGAAATTGCATAATGGCCACCAAGGTGCAGCTATCATGTTATGGGATGCAGCATTTAGCGGTGTGGTGATTGAAGAGGTGTGAGAAAGAAACATGCATTTTATAATAAGAAGTATGCTGACAGAGTTGATTACCTCTATGGGTCCCTTTATGGTGTTCTTATAAGGCTACCTTGATGGTTACCACATAGGATTATCCAGTCTGAAGTCTTAAGGCCCACGGCAAGCATGAGTGGGAGGGGAGAGGGTCAGATATCTACAAGGATGGAATGCATTATTGTTGTTCTTTCTGTAAATGTCATTAGATTATGTTAAGGAGTGGTGAAAGTATGTAGCCAGCAGAAAACTGCAGGGGTGGATCATGCACTAAGTTATTATGGATACTTTTAAATGTGAAGAATATTTGCCTCAAGGCAACAGATTCCAATGACAAGCTTTCAGGTTCAGCGCTGGAGGATATTTTCGGAATGGCTGATTGCAGGACTCTTTAGTTTCAAGACTCAATTTCAAATCAGAGTTGAGCATGACCTTGATGACTATAAGTAACTTAGGAACTGGCATAATCGTCTCCTGTGTCTTGACATATAATGACAATATCTGTACATAGGTGGGGTAAAGTTTGTATTTATTAGGGACACCATGTTGAGAATTCTTCCAACATAGGGAAATATTTTAAGTGGCTATATGTGGTGTTCACTTTGCTAGAACTATGTCAGTTGAAATATATGTTTTTTTCCCACTTTAAACGTTGTGGAGATATTCTGGAAATGTGTAGATGTGTGGATAATTCAGAAGTGATGAGTGACTTCATGGTGTGCACTGATGTACTTGAGGCGAAGTAAGACATTGTGGTTCCCAAGGCCATTGTTTTTTTTTTTGGTTGAAAAATATTGGTTATGTAACTTTAAACTGTTTAAAATGCAGTTAGAATGGCTGGTTTGTTGATCGCTCATTATACTGCAAAGATACGACAGAATTCAGAGTGCCTTCAATATACTTGAAACTATCCTTTATAAAGCTTTGAAAATGTACACTTACATCCATAACTCGGACCTGTTGGAACGTATGTGACTGACCTGTGAGCTGCAAAAGTTTTGTGGTTATTTGGAGTTTGCTCCGCCAACAGACCTCTGGGTACTTTTATTGTCGGTATATGTTTAAGGAGTACAGGGCTGGTTGACACCCTCTGGGAAATGCAGTATTGTTGACATCCTTAATGCTTCCAGTGATTTTACCTGTCCATGGAACTGCTCCTGAGGTGCGCACCTTGGACATCCCATAGGGAAGTCAGCATTTTCTTGTTTCTTGGATGCAACCTATGTTAAGCCAAAACCAATCCACCTGTAATTATGAATCCCCATTCAGGCCCTGCTTTGTGAATCACATTCACACTATGGGGCACATTTGAGCACACACTGAAATACAGGGCAACCCGCTAAAACTGGTAATTAAGGAAGCGACGGGAGATACGACCTTAATATAAATATCTTTTATCCTGAGTGAGCCTTTTGTGTGAGCGTTTGCTTATGTTTAACTGCTTGTGTGTGCGTGTTTGTGTATGCAAAAGAGGGGGAATCTGGACACACTCAGAAGATATTTTGAAGGAAGTGTTACTTTGTAGGTGCATATGTGCTTATGCCTCTGAGGATGTGCATGCACTCGTGAGAATATGAGTAATTAGACCAACACAAACAAATAATAACAGCATAGCATAAAGAAGCCGCACATGTTAAACAAGTATTGATTGACAAAGCAAATTGGGTGTAGCCTTGGTCAAGCTGGTGCAATCATCAATTCAAAAAAAGAATATTGCAATCATATGTTAGAAAGTAGAAACATGCCTCCTATATTTGGTAACCGTAAGCTTGCAATAAGAACTTTGAACTAAAAAAAAATGATTTACCATTGCATATAATTTAACAGTACTGGTGCTTCCTACCAGGCAGCTGACTTAGAATTGGTTTAGAACCAGTTTTAGGTTTAATACACAGCACACAAAAGTATGATTCTTAATAGTGTAAGGAAAAGCAACTATTGGCCCTAATTGCTGTAACCTGAAGACCTACTTTAAACACACACAATGACTGACAAAATGGACAAAAAAGTAGAAAGAAAAAAGCAGTGCAAAGTAAAGTACTTGCCCCCAGCATGGCTTTGAAGAACACTTTTTAAAGCAAATTTGCCCATGCAATCAGGAAAAATGCCATCGCTCAGTGCAAGTTGGCCAGTGACTTTCATGGGATGACCCTTTATTCATGCTATATGTTTTTGTGAGTGGAAGCACAATGTGAATGATAATTGAACAGACCCGGGGATGAAGAGGGTTGAATAGAAGCCCCCGTACATATGTATGTAATTTTTTATTTATGCATATATTTTGATTTCTTAAGGCACATTAGATAGCGAAAGCTGTCTCTGACCAGGACTAAAAATGAAAAGGGGTTAGCTGTGGTTCACGTTCAGGCAGGAGCTGAAGTAGAACAGATCTGTGACGTTTTCTGCTGCTATTATTGTTTTCTGGTGTCTCAATTTAAGGTGATAGAGAATTAGGGTGTGTGTGTGTGTATGTGTGTGTGTTTTGGGGAGATGTGGTGGTGGGGGAAGAGTGGACAGCAATGAAAAGAATCTGGCATGGCTCAGTTAAAGAAATTCAGTAGGTTATATGGTAAGGATCCTGTGCACTATAATGTCATTGAATAAATCTCTAATATGAGCAACAGATGAAATGGGTATTTTTTTCCAAGACATGTCCAACCAGCAGAGAGACTTGCAGAATCTCTCGTTGCACCCATTGAGTCCTTTTGCTAGGCTGTCCATTTTCTGTGTGCAACACACCCATATTAAATCTCTAGCCAAATAAAGTTGCATTTTTGTGGTTAGTGTTCTGAGATTCCTTCTGTGCTAGAAGACACAATGACTTAGTCAGCCTTGGTTATTTGAGGCCTAAAACATATTTCCATGTGTTATGCAGTATAGATATAATCAGGACCCTAGAAGTTCCTAGGAAGTTGTTGATGTCAAGCAGAGGGTGGAAAATGGCATGTATTCTGTAGTTTGGTGGCAGGAATTCACGACTAATAATACTTTTCAAAGAATGTGAGTGCATCTTGAGGGATAACTGAGCTGAGATAATAACACTTCTATGGTGTTTCAAAGGATCTACCCCAGAATATTTACCTACTCACCTCCTGATCCCAACTAACAAAGACGCATGAAGACCAGGTGAGATGGGAGATGCGGCTATACATTTGCCTTTGTGCTTGACTGTGCCACCTCTGGGCAGGGGGGGATAGGGTTTGCAAAAAGAATAGCTGAGATGTTTGACATCCTGCTTCCAAACCCTAAAAATGTTTGTTGTTGGCTGGTTTGCATTGCTCTTAAAAGCCATGAAGTAACACAGGTCACATCCATCACTGCGCATCCTCCACGCCACTCACCTGTTGCAGACCAAATATGACACAGTGCTTGTCCAATACACAGAAATTGCCCAAATTAACCTACTATTCTACCAATGCCCAATATCCGACAGTGGTGAGACCACATAATGCTGTCCTACAACAATGTGCAGGCCTATCATCAACCACAATGATGAGCAATATGCATGGTTTTTCATTTGGCAAAGTCATTCTGAGGTCTCTTTTGCCTGGTCTGATCAGGCCAGTCCATATAAATAAAATAGGCTGCGTGAATATGTCCATTGCACATATGAGAAAATGAGGATGAGCCTTTAAATGAGGATCACTTGAAAACTATGGTGCTGAAAGAGGGGCGGTGCTCAGGACTCCACAAATACTGTTTGGTATTACCTGGTTCAAAAAAAAGAAAATGCTAAATCAGTAGTCTGTGAGTGTGCATGCTGAAACTGCTGTGCTGGAGCTCCCCCAATCTCTTTCCATGTAGTAAAGATAGGTGGAAGGACCATGATCAGGCTCCATTGGAAATATGGTAGATTTGGGAATACCTAAGCGTTAATTTTAAAGAGATTTATTTCAATTACATTTTCTGTCAGCTTTCTAGAGAATGAAGGAAAAAGGGTCATAAGCTAAAATATCACCCCTCACCCCCACACACACTTTGCACGTTTAGGCATGCATGCCATCATAAACTAAATGCTACTCTTCATGAGGTCACAATGATCTTTTTGTAGTTTGCGTTCTCTGTGGGGAACAAGGAACCGATCAAAGACCTAAAATGGCAGAGGAAAGTTCAGACAGGGCTGAACCAAGACCCCACATCACTGGCACAGGATAGTACATTTGTGCTCCAATATCACTCAGTGCTGGCCTAAATCACAGCAATGGCTCAAGATCAGACAACAACTTTAAATCACACAGTGGTGAGCCAAGTGCACACATTCTAGCCAAAGACCACACAGTAAAGGTCATGATCACTGTAAGTGCAATGGGCTGCATACATACTTTAGTGGGACATGTCAGGAAACTGCCTATTTATCACTATTTATGTGTTTTGCCACATGTGCAGACGGAATCTGCACAAATGCGAAATGCCATTGCCACGTTCACTAGCCACACCGCAAGCTGAATTTGATGAGTACCTGCACTTATTTTTCCCATTTAAAGCACTGGCTCTGCCAAATTACCTTATTTGTGATGTGCACCTCACATTGTCTTGCTTCCAGTTACTGTGACCAAACACACAGCTCTACTTGTGCTCCTAAACAACTGCTTTGCTACTATCCTCTGCCATCCAAACACACATGCACACTTAGGTTTCTCCAGCGCACACTGCACAGGCCCCAGGGTTGTGTCAGAGCAGCAATCACATCCAATCAGACCAATCCTAATGCTGATTACATGCTATGCTTACCATGTAAGCAGTGCCAGGATTTCTGGGGAGCCTTTTCTGGTGCCCCAGCAGATGCTGGGTCACCACAACAGGAAAGGAGGACTAGCAAGGTGGCAGAAACGGGCAGCGGCGATGAAGAACGGTAAGTTTCTTTTTTTTTTTATTTAGTTTATTCCTCTCATCGTCCCCCCCCACCCCCTCCTTGATATCTGCGGCAGCCGCCACTGGCTGCTTGTTAGATCCTGTATTGCACTGCAAGATGGAAACATTCAAAGTTTGTTTGTTTAAAACTGTGTGAGCTTTAATTGCTGTAATTATCCAAGTGCTGGTGCAGGTGATATATGTATCTGCTTAGAAGTTCATCTAGATATTAAAATCAGGCAGAGGGGAGACACCGTCGCATCTCAGGCCCAACCCCCAATCAAATGTCATTGATTAGGCACAATTCAGTCAGGGTATGATAAATAGCTTGATGCGTTGTGACTTTGTGATGCCGAGACAGAGATGAAACAAGGCAACAGAGCCACTGGGAGAAATAATTTGGACCTGCTACCTTTCAACCGATTACGGCTCTGCTGAATCTGCAGGAATGTCTTCATGAATGTCATTTTTGAGCATTGGATTTCAGTTGTGGTTTAAAGAGATAATGCCTGCTTCGCTGTGCCAGCTTTTGTGTTCAGATTTGCCGGCTTTTGATGCCACATAGCAAGGACCATGTGTCCCACACGTTTGGAAGGAACGCTGAGAATGAATTAAGATGGGGATATTGGCTTGTGTGCCATTTGTGTTCGATGCATTACTTGTTACAACTTGTGCTTGCTTAAATTGTGAGGTGTTCCAGTGAAATGAAGAGGCAAGGGGTACAGGGCTATGGGGTTGTTCCCATTAGCCGTGAGCCCTAAGACCTACTGTTGCTGATTCGCCCCACCACTTTCAAATGACACTAGCTGCCACTGATCATTTCCTTTTTGTTTGTTTTTGCTTGTGGAGTGTCTGTTAGCCGCTTTGGAATAGTGCCACTTACAGGAGGAGTACCTCAGAGGTATTTACCCTGTGAGGATTAGTGGACAATGCCAGTGTGGAAAATGGGCACCTGCACTTTTTTCATGTTACAAATTAATTAATTAATTAATTAATTATATCATTCCATTTCAGTACATGTGGTGCATTACTCTATGAAGCAGCTGATAGGGACCTTTTGGCGAACTCAAAAGCCATCTTGAAAAGATAATTGCCCCACTAAAAAAATCCATTGTGCATGGTAACCAAATCTTTCCTTCAAGTGTGATCAAGATAAAGTTGTACATGCACTATAAAACTTGAAGAAAGTACTTTCTGTGTGAAAAAATGACTTCCCAGAAAACAAAACACATGATCTTATTGGAAAAATAGGTTCCCAGATCATGCTAATAATTGTTTCATATTTTACTGCTATAGTTTCTAATGTTGGAAGCTGTTTTTCTGAGATGATTTAAATGCTTTTAACTTTCAGCCTGAATTCCATCTTTCAGATTAGCACTCGAAATGACGCCTGATCCAAACATTAGCTCCATATTACCTTCTTTTGTCATTGGCATGTTTTGCAGATATCAGAAAAATGTTGGTTATCAACAAAATGTTCATGAAACAGCTCTGAATATAACGATCAACCCGCGTTTTTCCTTCGTCCCCCGGAAACAATGCTTTAATTCGCACAGTTTAATTAGTGCAGGTTTTCAACAACATGGCGATCTGCGATGCTGACTGGCTAGATTGTTTTCATGAATTATCATAGGTATAGAGTATTGTTGAGAAGAAAACATTTGCACTGTCTTTCTTGACACACATAATATGCTATCGCCATGATTCATGCAGCGCACGAAGGCCTGGCGAAGCATACGCACTCGCCTTCACAAGTACAGGACTTCCGACTGGGGGGACTTGCTCCCTTTGTTTCTTTTGGTTTTGTGATGAGAGGGATTTCTCACACGAGTGAGATGTGGTCATGACCCATCTAAATTGGAATGATAGGTTGGATACAGCAGTGACAATGCAGTCACGTTAGAAGAAAAGTGTTTTGCTGCAATTTAAAATAATATGAATGCATGTCTATCTCAGGGCCTTCCTCATGCATTACACCATCAAATACAGTATCCCTTAACAAGACTGCTGCACTGAGGTGGTCATCACGCCCATCATGGAAAAATAGGCTCAACGAAAGACAAACACTACCACCACACATCACTATATTGCTGAGTGCTATGCATGTGAATAAGCTCTTCAGCACCCCCTCATGGGTTAGTAAAAACTATACAAATGCTATAGTACAATATATCTATTGCAAATCATGTTTTTTTCTACAGTTTTACATCCGTTTATTGGAATTAAAAGTTCTTCTTGACTTAACATGGAGATTGCTTTACTTTATTTCTATCGAATGACCCTGTCTTTACTTCCCAATGTATGCATGCATCCTTTCTCAGAATATAGCCTATTTTAAAGTCACACGACTGTCTGCTTTATTCGCTATTGTTATATTTCTGCGCATTTCCTACACCTCATTTCATAGATCAACTACCACTGAACTCTTAGTTATGCCTTACATTTGATTACCACAGTGAGAACTGGAAGTTTATTTCAGCAGCAGCCTTACATAGCATCTTATAGTGAGCCTGAGTAGGACATGAGTTCGCTGGTGCATTCCACAAGCGGTGAATGGTAGTGTTATGGTATATTCTTTTACACTAACTATGGTGAAGCACAGGACTTTAAGTGGGCTGGGTCCCGCTGGGTCTGAAACCAGGTAGTAATAAAAACAGACATTAAAAGAAGTCATTTTTGGGCTCTAGCTTCATGTCCCTAACTTTACTGGCAAAAACACTGATTTCTGAACAATTAATGCAAGGAACGTGAAGGTGATCCATATCAGTGATTACGTTCCTGCTTATCAGAGATTGACTGACCTACACTGCAATCAGGCAGTGTCCAACATGCTAGTCAGATAGGTCAGTGTTTGGGCCAATTTTATGGCTGTTTGTAGGCAGATTTTATGGTCTGCTGGGCCAGTTTTTACAGTTAAAACCCCTGATATTAAAACAAACATTGCGTGCAGCAACCTCAATCCATGCAGGTGCCCAAACATTGCAAAACACATATAAAGTGTTTCTTCACAACTTCAAAACAACATCGATTTCAAACATCTAATTCCCCAATGTGGGCTGCTTTAATATTGGTGCCCGGACCTATTTTGTGTCCCAGTATGACCCGGCAAGGTATGTTTCACATGTTTTACGTAATCTTGCATTCCCTAAGAGTGTTAGCCATTTCCAGGATGTTGGGTTTCTGTATTTTCTTTCCTGCATCTTACTACTGTTGGATAGTGCATACGTTCAATCAAGTCACTTTCGGGTGTTTATATTGGGCCAACATTGAGAGCTCTGGGGTTGAGACTGAAGGCAGAGTGATGTTTTCACAGTGCCTGTTAGTGGGTCAAAAAGGTGTTAAAAATACATGGACATCGAATCCTTGACCTCTCTGGAGAGCTCACAGAAAAAGGTTTAATATTCTAGTTGCATTTGTAATTTTATTACAAGAACGGAGGCTCATATTATGCAGTCTTTTCTTGCTTTTAATTTCAACAGCAGCCAAGAAGAAAAACTAAATTTCCCAATAAAGTAAAAACTACAAAGTGACATCACAAAGGGACCATCCAATAGGACATCGAATACAACTATTAATATCTTGACTGCGAAAAACAAGTCCTCTTTTCTTGCTGCTCGCAGTCAAGATAATTACCACCATTTCTTTCATTTCAATGAATTATTTACATGTACATTATTGTATTTGTTTATAGATTATACGTGTGTCTGCCGCTACTCGCACTGTTTTTAGCTTGTTTGTGCTCATTCTCGCGCACCGTTTTTCTTTTTATTTATGCTCTCCTGCGCATCTACTAATGGTCGTTTTTCACCATTGTAGACGTGCACGTGCACATCCGGAGTTTCACACTTACCTCGTGTGTGAAAGCTGGTTGCTTTACCCTGCTCAGCGTGTGGCAGCCGGTTGAGTTATCCTGCTCGCGTTTAGAGTTTTGCTGAAACTCTAACAACGTGCTTTGTTTTCGGCGTGTTCAGAGACACAAAACCTCTTTCCTGAACACAGCTCCCTTGGAAGGGGCTGTTCTTTCCGGGTGCGCCTCCTTGACTAGAATAGCTTTTCTCCTCACGCCCACCCCTATAGCCACACCCTACCTTCACAGGCTCAGAGTTTTTTTTTTTTTTTTTTTAATTTTTTTTTTAAACATGTTTTTATTAGTTTTTCAAAAACAAAAAGCCATACATTTCCTTGCAAATAAAGTCATTGTTACAGTTCAACATCAATTTGCGGTGTGTCATCCGGCTTTCCCCTATTAGTATCTATCTATAAACTAAACTACTAAGAACTTGTGTGCACTTCCCGGCCCGCTAAACCTGCCCGACACTGTCAATCCAACGCCACGTAAGGCGAGGCGTACAGGTGCAGCGTGGATCTATCGCCCCCGGTGATCAGAGCCCCCGACACCCCCCACACGGGAGCAGGGGGGGGGGGCGAAGGAGCCCAGTGTAGGAGGGAAGGGGGAGGGGGGGGGAGAGGACAAGGCGGGAGGATCCCATGATGCAGAGCTCTGCGCTAATGTCTGTTGGTCGAGTGTGCAGAACTATTGGTGCCTTGGCATGCTTGTGTTGGGGGGGGGGGGGGCGAGCCGTCAGGTCATCAGTGTTGGTGAGGTATTAATGCAAGATGTGTGTGTGCCTCCAAGTGTATTGTTATCTTTCTGCAGAGGGCTAGGCCCTCAGCCTGCTAAGTGGGCACAGCTGACTATAATTCAGGGGGGTCTTTCGTCATTTTTAGCTTCCAACCTGGAGACTAATACACCCCAGGCCTCCTCTCCCATCCGAACCAGACCCCTACGGGCTAAGTTTATTAGCAACTGATGCTCAGCGCGAGCCCAGCGTAGTGTGAGGGCAAGCCAGACTTTTAAGTCAGGCATGTTACGAGCCTTCCAGCTCATAGCTATCAGTCTTTTGTAGATTACATACGCTAAGTCTACAAACCTGTGTGAGTGTTTATTTCTTTTCGTTCTTGGCCTCAGTCCAAGTAAGCAGGACCTGGGATCCATGTTCAAGTTGAGCCCCGTGATCTCCGCTAAGGTTTTAACCACCCTCTCCCAGCCCCCTCCCAGCCTCGGGCACTCCCAGACCATGTGATAGAACTGTGCTGCTGGTTTTTTGCATCTGGGGCAGGCTGGATCCGACCCGGGGAACATACGTTTGATCCTGGCCGGTGCCAGGTATGTCTGATGTAAGTAATTAAACTGTGTATATCTGAATCTAGGGTTTCTTGATACCTCTCGTGTGTGGCTCAAAGCTTTTGACCATTCTGACTCAGAGACCGGGTTGGGCAATACACTGTCCCACTTCTCCCTGACTTTCTGCAGGTTGTCACCCGGGGGTTTGTTCAGAAGCTTGTAAAGGTTTGATACTGCTTTTACTTGGGAGTCACAGCTCAGCATGTGATGCAGGGTAGCTGTGATATCAGGCTCTGAGTCGACTGATGCCCATGTTTTCCTGATTGCATGACATATTGCGTGATATGCCAGGAACTGCCCACGATTAATCCCTATGAGGGCCTGTATAGCTTCGAAGGTCATCAATTTCCCTTCCTCGAAGCAATCTCCCACTTCATTTATACCCGCCTCTAGCCAAGTTATGGGTGAAAATGAACCCGCGTCTGTCCAACCGGGGAGCCACTCCAGTGGGAGGAGTGGAGAGTAAGGAAATGCTTTACTCCCCCCTTGGACATACTTCTTCCAGTATGAATGTGCCGTTAACATCAATGGATTGGTGCATGTGCTTTTATTCTGCTTATCCAGCAGCCAGGTCAGAATTGGAGAGTCTTGAAGACGGGACTTCAGCCATATAGTTTCTGCTGAACTAGGCCTATGTAGCCAATATAAAATCCACTGCAGCTGTGCTGCCGCGGAATAGAGCTCAAAGTTTGGAGCGCCCAGTCCACCCATTGCTACCGGATGGTGCAGCGTGGTCAGTGCTACCCGCCTTCTGCCCTCACCCCACACCAGCTGTAGTAGAATAGAGTTCAGACCGATAAAAAAACTTTTGGGGATAGTGACTGGTAGGGCCGCAAAATAATACAACAGTCTAGGTAATATCAACATATTTGCTATAGCTACCTTACCCAGTGGTGAGAGTGGTAATTTATTCCAGAAGCATAACGAGCTCTTTACAGAAGACACTGCTCTCCCCAGATTTCCATCCCTTAGATCTTCAGGCTTATGGTAGACATTGATCCCTAGATATTTAAATGTGTGAAAACACCATTTTAGGTGACCCGTTGGAACATTTTCTTGCCTCACAGGGGGCCAGCTGACTAGTGGGAATATACAGGATTTCCCCCAGTTAACCATTAAACCAGATAACCTTCCGAACTCAGACAGTAGCGACATCACTGGGGCCAATGCATCCTCTGCCCTGCGTATGTATATCAGGGCATCATCTGCATATAATGATATGGAGTGGAGAGTACCATTCCTTGACACCCCCCATTCTTCTTTTTTGGCTCGGACGCGTGCAGCTAGCGGTTCCATTGCCAAGGCAAATAGGAGGGGGGAGAGCGGACAACCCTGTCTTGTTCCTCTGCAAATCGAGAAAGCATCTGATACCACTCCTCCCGTCTTTGCCCTAGCCTGCGGGGCAGTATATAAAATGCGTACCCAGTTTATGAATTTTGGGCCAAGGCCCAATAACTGCATGGTGGCGAACAGGAAGTCCCATTCTAATGTATCAAACGCTTTTTCTATATCAAGCGATATCTCCGCTTCCTCGAGTGCAGTCGGGAGGGAGTCACCCATCACGCTGAGCAGCCTCCGAATGTTTAGGAAGGTGCTACGTTTCGGGATGAATCCATTCTGGTCCTCGTGTACCAGGATATGCATGTAGGGAGCTAACCTATTAGCCAGAATTTTGCCCAATATCTTACAGTCCAGGTTCAACAGTGAGAGGGGCCTGTAGGATCTGACATCAGTGGGGTCACGCCCAGGCTTTGGGAGGACCACTATCATTGCCTCTCTCATCGAGGGGGGCAGGTTTCCGTTGACCTCTGCTTCCTCGAATATTTTCAGGAGATATGTGTTAAGGTGTGTCGCAAACGTGGAGTAATATTCTGACGGCAGTCCGTCCGTCCCTGGGACTTTATTCCTAGGTAATTGTTCGAGGGCCTTGTTGAGTTCCCCCAACGTGATGGGGGCTTCTAAAGACTCCCTGTCAGTGTTTGTTGGTTGGGGCAGGGGAGAGTCTGCTAGGAAGGACTCAAGCTGTTGGATGGTACATGATGTACTTTTGGTGTATAATTGTGTATAGTATTCCCTGAACGCATCATTTATATTTACCTGTGTGGTGGCTATTGCGCCTACGCCTGTAATTATCGACCCTATTGGAGGGCACCGACGGTCCTCCCGCAACAGCCACGCGAGCAGCCTACCAGATCTATCGCCTTCCGCCTGTAGTCTAGCCATGTGATGTTTGTGATCGTGTAGGCGTAATGTAGCATCAGCCTTTGCATGTTCCGCGCGCGTTTCCCTTAGAGCCGAGTATGGCGTTACATTGCAAGCAACTGCGTTTTCTAATGCCCTTAGCTTTTCCTCCAGTTTGCTAACCTCTGCATGAAGTGTACGCCTAACCCCCCATGTAGTGGAGATACAATGCCCACGGATTACCACTTTGTGTGCATCCCATTCTGTTGCCCTTAAATTTGTGGTGCCGGTGTTAGATTCCCAATACTGTTTTAGCGCTGTCCTCAGTGCATCTATGAATGCAGGGTCGTGTAATGCTTCCACTTGTAGCCTCCACGTTGGGATAGCATGGCGCCTCCTGCCCCAATCCAAAGTGATACTGAGCGGTGAGTGATCTGATAATGTCTTGGCTAGGTAGTCTGTACCGCTGACCCCCGTGCAGATCTCCTGAGTGCCCCAGAACAAATCAATCCTTGTGTGTACCTTATGAGGAGCTGAGTAAAAAGAATACTCCCTAATTTGTGGATGTTTCATACGCCATATGTCGTGAAGGCCCATATTACTGGCCCATGACAATAGTGGACGGCCGAGGAGTCTGATTGCTGTTGAATGTGTGGGGGGATTTGACCTGTCTAATGCTGGGTCTGGCGTGCAGTTAAAGTCTCCTCCCCATATAGCAGGTGATTCGGGATGCGTTAATAGCGCTGGGGTAAGTGAACTCAGGAACTCAGATAGTGCGCTGTTAGGAGCGTATACCCCTATGATTGACAGTTGTTTGCCGTCTAGTTTGCCCTCCACCACCACATACCTGCCCTCTTTATCTATCTTGCATGAAGTTTGAGTAAAGGGGACATTCCCTGCTATCCATATGAGAACCCCCCTCGCAAATGATGAATAGGATGTACCCACTATCTGACCTCCCCATTTAGCGCGTAAATCCTGTAAGTCTGTGTCACGCAGATGAGTCTCTTGTAAGATTGCAATATGCGTGCAATGGCGTTTAAGTCTTGTGTCCAACCTTGACCTCTTACTCGGGGTCCCCAATCCCCTGACATTCCAGGTGATTATGACATATTGGTACGCTCTATGAGCAGTGGGTTGGGCCATCATTCACTTGAGGGTAAACGAATGTCCTGCCCCCCTACCCCCGGGAGGCCCCCCCCAGCCCCCGGCCCCCCACCACACCCCCCGCCCGGGTCCCACACCACAGGGCGAATAGCTAATATTATGGTCAGGCCGGTAGTGCACAAACTAACGATTACCCACTTCCCCACTCCAACTGGATCCCAACCCCAACTGTGAATTTGCAACAAACAACACACCCATAGTGGGTGTGGGTAAAGATATATCCGCATGGATATCTGCGGGGGGCAATAATACTATCCGGATGCGGCTCATTTTAGGGGCTCGCATCCTTTTGCGGACGCAGTCCGCAGTTGTCTTAGGGCACTCCAAGGGCACGGCTCCGCAGGCCTCCCCCGCACCAAGCCACCACTCGCGCCTAGTACGGATAGAGGCGTTATCACCAGGAACAAACAAGCAAGGATACATAAGTTCAGGTGATGTTACCACCTATTTCAGGAGAAAGTCGCAATTTTAGATTCTGTGCTCCAGACTTGGAGGTTGGTCCCCACTCGGGGGGATAGTTCGGTGGTGAACATTTAAAGTATGTCTGCGGATCTGGGGGTGATCTCCGGGCCCCTCTCACCCTCCGTTAGTGTAGAGTCCGAGCTGAACGAGTCCGAATCCGACCCCTCCACCGGGTGGGTCCTGAGCAACTCGAAAGAATTCTGAGTTAACAGGGGGGTTTCTTTGAGGGCTCTTGCTCTCTCTTCCGCCGCCTGCTCCTCCGTGGGCTGGCCCCTGGTATGTTTCTTGGAACGTTTCCTTTGTTTCGTCGTTGTCCAGTTTGCATCCCCCCCAGCCTCCCCGCGTGGCTGGGCTACACCTTTAGCATGCATCCACGTCCAGGCATCTTCTGGTGAGGTGAACAGGTGAGTGCGTTCCTCTAAAATTACACGTAATTTGGCGGGGAACATTAGTGCATATTTTATGTCATACTCCCGGAGGCGTTGTTTGACTTGGTTAAAGGAGTTACGTTGCCTTTGTACTTCCTGGGTGAAGTCTGGATAAGCATGCACTCTCGAGTCCTCATAGCTGTATGGGCCTTTGCTGCGGAACCGTTGGAGTATGGTATCCCGATCCCTGAAATTCAGAAATCTGGCTATCAGTGGTCTCGGAGGTTGGCCCGGTGCCGGAGGGCGTCCTGGTATGCTATATGCTCTCTCCACCGAGAAAAATTTGGATGGAGAACCATTCAAAACCTCCCTGATTAACCATTGTTCCAGCAGAAGCTCCGAGCTTTGATCCAGCGTCTTTTCAGGAAAGCCAAGAAACCGAACATTGTTGCGGCGGGATCTGCCCTCCGCCTCCTCTGTTCTTCTCTGCAGTGACTTAACTTCTGCATTCAGGCGGAGAATTTGTTTTTGATTATCCTCGACCTTTGGGGTCAGCGCACTTATTGCCTCCTCCGTTGACTTCACTTTATCAGATAGTTTGCCGTGATCTACCCTGAGGATGTTTAAGTCTTGCGATACCGTATCTATCCTGGTTTCCAACGATGTTTTGGTGTCCATGATTGCTTGTAACACTTTCTCAAATTGTGAGGAGTGAGTCATGAGTGTGGACTCCAGCGACTGCAAGGAGGGCGTATGCTGCTGGTCTCCAGGTGCCTGACCCTGCGCGTTCCGATCCTGATTCTTTGCTAATTTAGACCTCCCGGCCATTTTGACTTGTCTATCGCGACCTGGTGCCTCCTGAACTCTGGCAATCGCTTTCGTACTCTAGGCCGCGATAGCGAATAAGGCGCGCTCTTCTCCTCAGGGCCCCGCCGGTACAGGCTGCAATTTTTGCGGTCTCAGGCCTACTGGTGGATTTTTAAGTGAGTTCACGGGCAATCAGGCCAGCCAGCACCACACGAGGTCAGCAATCAGTACCCAGCTCCAGTCCCTCTTCGGCACGCAGGAGAGGAGTGGGGCCCACAGTTTTGATGACTCACGGGCTCGCTCAGTACTTTCATCGCCTCATATAACATCCGGAGTATTCAGGGGCCATTTCCCAGCCCGCACTTGTAGTAGGTTACCCCCAAGCCTGCTGTTGCTTTCCTGCAGGGCCCCCTGCAGGGGGAGGCACGACACCACGCTCCTTCACTCCTCCACATCAGTCCGGGGCCCCCGTGCGCCAGCCCCCCCCGCTGCTGTCCCACGAGGCCCCCCTCACCCGGTATAGGGGGGGAGGGGAGGAAGCCTCCGGCGAACGAATATTTAGCGGGGGGGCACCCAGCGCGGGACTCATCCAATGTTGGGCTACACGCCCTCACGAGGTGGGCCGCATCAGCTCCGCGCACCCACCTCTCTGCCCGGCTCCAGGGCCTCGTCCAGCCCGGCGCAGGCAGCAAAATGGCGGCCGCGGCACTCCGGCGCGATTCACTTGCCGGCGAGTCCTCCGCGCGGCCGCCCAACGATCACGGAGCCGGCATTGGGGCGAGAACGACCCACAGGACAGGTCCCGCCACAAGAGGTGCGGGAGCGGCGCCCGCGGAGCGCCCCGCAAGTTCTTCTTGGGCGAACCCGAGAGGAGCGCCGATTCAAGCGTCTCTCCCGGTCGCCATCTTGGCTCTGCCCCCCAGGCTCAGTGTTTAACTCCTTATTTGCCAAAACAAGTTAACTACTCCAGTTTTCAACTTTTAACTTTGTTTTTGAACCTGTATATATATTTTTTCTTCCTTCAATATGTCTGAAGAAGAGGATTCCCAATTTTTTAAGGAAACTTTAAAGTCCTTTATTAAGGATTCTGTTCAACAGGCAGTTTCCGTTTCAATGTTGGACAGAACAAAGAATCTAGAAGCCTCTTTTTCCAAAAGTTTTTCTGCTTCTGATATTCCTTCTACAAAAGGCAAGAAACGTGCGGCCACCCTTCCTGGGCCTTCAAAAGGCGTTTCTATTGGTCCTTCCACCCGAGAGGTATCTTAATCGGGAACCCCTTCCTCCCTGCTCCACATTACCCATTTAAGATACACTGATGATGATGATGACTCTCCTAGTCACACAGATGATATGGACGGAACTTCGGATCCGTATCTTTATGGGCCTCTGGAGAAAAGGCGTAGAATTTCTCCCAGTGACAGTGGTGCCGCTCACCCTGTGTCTCAGATCTTGGTAGACCATTCTGGTGAACCCATGTTCGACCCTTCCCTAATGATTCATCCAAACTCCAAGGAATGGTATCCTGCTGACCATGTGGCAGATTATGTCTCTTTTTTCTTATGCCACTCTCTAGACAAAGTTAACAGGAATAAACTCAAATCTGAATGTCCCCGTCCCTCTTTACCTGACAATGTCACAGCTACCCCGGTGATTGATCCAAATATGCTCATGTTTATGACCAAATTTGGGAAAGACCCTAAGAAAGGTGTGGATAGAGCCTGGTTGGGTTGCCAGGGTAAGCTTTTGGATTTGGTGGGACCTCTCACCAGGATTTTTGATTTGGCTGAGGAGGCCAAAATGAAAAACTCTCCAATAGACCCTGTGGTTCTCTCTAACTGGGCCCAATACACTATTTGTATGCTTGGGAATGCAAACACCCAATTGTCCATTGAAAGAAGGAAGAGTCTCCTTCTAAAGATCGATCCAAAACTGGCATCTTTGGCCTCTAAGGATGAGAGCCCTTCAGCTAAAGGTCTGTTATTTGGAGACTCCTTTATCAAGGAACTGGGGAAGTACGTCTCCACCTTCGCCACCCTGGACAAAGTTCATCTTTCTATTAAAAAGATATTTTCATCACAGGTTTTTGCCAGGGCCGGCAAAGGCAGGAGTCGCTTTGCCGGCAGCTCCCTCAGAGGTCAATATACCAATCGAGACTCCTACAACCAGCAGAACCAGCTTGACACCTACACAGGATACAAGCCACGCTTCTACCCCCGCCGTTCAAGAGGTTATCCAAACAGGGGTTATGTCAGCAAAGGAGAGCAAATTTCTGGTAAGTGTTTCCAATTCTGGCCTTCCTCCAGTAGGAGGCAGACTAGCTTTGTTTCTAGATTCATGGTTGTTTCTCACGTCAGATCCCTGGATAATTCATTCCATTCAAGGTTACCTTTTAGAGTTTTACCGACCCCCAAGTCAGTCCCTTTTTCCTCTTCCCCTTGTTTTTTCTCAAGAAAAAAACCAACTTCTCCACAACGAAGTCCAGTCTCTCCTCGCCAAACAGGCCATAGAACCAGTTCTGTTTGACTCTTCGGGTTTTCTCAGTACCATTTTCCTGGTCCAAAAGAAAAATCTGAAGTTTTGACTAGTTCTGAACCTCAAAAAATTCAACAAATTTGTGGTCTATCGACACTTCAAGATGGGGACTATCCTCCACCTCAGGGATATTTTACTTCAAAATGACTGGTTGGTCAAATTAGACCTTCAAGATGCTTACCTCATGGTACCTCTTCATCCCTCACACAGACATTTCTTCAATTTCAATGGCAAAACTCTTTCTACCAATTCAAAGTTCTTCCCTTCGGGCTCTCTTCGGCCCCTTGGTGTTTCACCTAGATTCTCAAGCCTGTTGCGGCCTTTCTCCGCTCTCACGGTGTTCGTCTGATTCTTTACCTAGACGATTTTCTCCTGATGGCACAGGACAAACACCTTCTCCTTGTTCATCTACACTTTTGTCAAGATCTTCTACTCAAATTGGGATTCCTCATCAACTTTCAGAAGTCAGCCGTCGTTCCAGCTCAAAAATTGTAATTTCTCGGCTTTCTCATAGACACTACTCTTTCAATTCTTCAACTTCCCCAGCACAAAGTCTCCTTAATCAAAAAAGAAATTTGTCAATCTCTGACCTTTCCTCACATCTCCCTCAGAACTCTAGCTCGTCTAGTAGGACTTCTCGCTTCCTCTATTCAAGCTATTTTCACAGGTCCTCTGCACTATCGCACCCTTCAACGTCTGAAGATACGCCATCTTCACATGGGCCTTGCCTATTCCTATCCACTGGTTCTAGATTCCGAGTCCAAAAAGGAGCTTCTATGGTGGCTGACTCACCTAGATGCCCGGAACAGAAAAACTATCTTCTCTGCCGCCCCAGATCTTGTATTAGAATCCGATGCAAGTCGGACCGGTTGGGGCGCAAGATGTGGTCAGTTCTCGGCTGGAGGCGCATAGTCTCTAAAGGAGTCCTTCTTGCACATAAACAGTTTAGAGATGCTTGCAGGTTCCTTTGCCATCCGCTCCTTTACGAAGGACAAAGTAAATTGCACCTTTCTTCTCAGGATGGACAACCTAACTGCCGTCAGATATATCAACCATCAAGGAGGCACCAGGTCCAAGATTTTGTCTACCCTGGCAAAGCATCTCTGGGAATATTGTCTTCCTCGACAAATCTCAGTCAGAGCAGTTTACCTGCCGGGCAATCTGAATACAGTTGCGGACTGGTATTCCAGACATCTTCATGATTCCAGCGATTGGCAGCTGCACCCTTCAGTATTCAATCACCTTAGTTCCATCTTTGGCGACATGTCCATAGATCTTTTTGCTTCTCGCCTCAATTCCCACCTTCCTTCCTTTTTCAGTTGGAGGCCGGATCCGCAGGCTCTTGCCACGGATGATTTCCTTCAGATTTGGCCGTCATCTCTTCTTTACGCTGTTCCTCCCTTCCTTCTCATTCCTCAACTCCTTGCACAAGCGGGCAGACACAATCCACACTAGTTCTCATAACCCCATTTTGGCAAGCTTAACCTTGGTATCCAACTTTATTGGAAGTAACAACCGACCGTCCCGTCTGGCTTCCTCATTTACCCAACCTCCTCTTAGATCCCCATGGTCGACAACACCACTTGGTTCTCAACAACCCCTTGTTCCTCATTGCTTGGAGGATTTCGGGTCGTCCTGGAGAACCCCAGGAATTTCGGAGGATGCGCTCAAACTCATCCAACAGTCCAGGGTCCCTGGTACCTCCAAGGCTTACAAATCCGAATGGGCCATTTGGTCCAGCTGGTGCATAGACAGGAATTCAGATCTCTTTTCAGCTGATGTAGTGTTGGTCGTGAATTTCCTTGCTTCCTTGGCCTCCCAGGGTAAGGCCTATCACACTATCAACACTTACAGATTTGCTATCTCGGCTGACCATCATAGAGTCAATAATGTAATGTGGGATGTCAATTTAGTGTTGAGATTTTTTACGGCTTGGCCAGATAATGATTTCCTCTTTCTTAAGCTGCTTTCCGCGAAATTGACTATGCTTTTGTGTCTGGTTTCCCTTAAACGAGTTTCGGATGTTAAAGCCTTAGATGTTACCTCCTTTTTCTTCTCTCCTCTTGGTGTTTCTTTTCAGGTTCGAAGACGTACTAAAACTAACTTGGCATCTGTTAATTACCCATTTTTTCCCTCTCAACCCAAATTGTGTGTTGGAACATGTCTAAAGAACTATGTGACTCGCACTGCATATTTGAGATCTTCCTCTGTCTCCCAATTACGTATTTCCTTCCAGAAACCTCAGAAACCTGTTTCTTCGCCTACCCTAGCTCATTGGGTCAAATGGATCATGTCTTTAGCTGGGATCAATGTCAATTCCTTTGGAGCCCATTCTGCCAGAGGGGCCATGGCTTCTCGGGCTTTCTGGACCAGATCCTCTTTACAGGATATTCTCAAGTCTGCAGACTGGTCTAATGAAAGCACTTTTAGAACTTTTAACTGTAAGCCAATTTCTCATGTTTCAGACTCTGTTATTGCTATGCTTTAAACATGCATAATATGAGCCTCCAGTCTTGTGATAAAATTGAGATTTTCCTAGCCTTGGTGTCTGAAAGGCTAGATTTTATTAAAGACACGGAGGCGAGTATTATCCCGCCACTCGATTAACCCTTCCCTGTTCCTTTATTTCAGTTCCAACTCCCTCTCCCAGCGTTGGCTCTTCATAATCAGCATGATATGCTTCCACCAACACAAGATTCTTTCGTCAATGGTTCCCCTTCCTGGACTCCTCCCTACGCTCGCCAGCTTCAGGATTGCTTTATTGACATTTTTACACTGATATCTGTTTTTTATGTGATTTTGTTGGTCACTTCTCCTCTTAAGTTCTCGCATCAAGAAAAGAGGACTTGTTGTTCGCAGTCAAGATTTTATTAGTAGTATTCGACGTCCTATTGGATGGTCCCTTTGTGATGTCACTTTGTAGTTTTTACTTTATTGGGATATTTTTTTTTTTCTTGGCTGCTGTTGAAATTAAAAGCAAGAAAAGACTGCATACTACTCGCATCCGTGTCTTTAATAAAATCTAGCCTTTCAGAAACCAAGGCTAGGAAAATCTCAATTCTGTGCAAATGTGTGTGAATGAGCACACTGTTGTCTAAATATTGACAGCATGAAAGTTAATGAAAATATAGGGCTTACAAGTGAGTGGGTGCCTTGTGTGTTTTGGGGTGGCGAAGGAAAGAAGATGCAAGGAAGTGCATTCAGGAGACAGCAAAAAGAGTGCGAGAGGAAAAGAGGAAAGAGATGAAGTGTAAGATATACACAAGATATGTAATGAAAAATGGTGCACTAGTCTACATAAAGGGAGCACATCAGGAATTATTGTGCCACTCTGAAGACCACTAATCCCTCGCAGAGGCCTCAGCAATATTGAATTCACAGTTTAAAATTTTCAGAATTGAAGCATTTTCAATTTTATTTACAACAAAATTATGGTTGCTTCTTTGTTACTCACCTCTCTTAAACAGCTAATACCCATTGGCATAGCCAGTAGTCCTGGGTAGTTGTAGATGTATGTCAGTTGTTGTATTATATATTTGGATGCAATAACAAAGCTTGGAGGAACCAAAATACAGGGCGGGAATCATAGAAATATAGTTTATGTGTTTAGGATGTGCCCTTAAATACATTGGCCATGCCCCTTTTAGATGACCCCCCACACACACTTTTTCATCCCACTTAAAGCCCTGAAGAAGCAGATGCACACAGCTGTCAACAGTTATCACTTCCACTGAACTTATGATATATCCTACTCATTTTGTATAAAATGCATGGGGCCACCCCAATCAGAGGGGCCTTGCTTATGGCGGCGGCGCTGAGCCGAGGTAGGTGGGGGTCAGGGAGTGGCAGGCTCCCCCACCCCACAACAATACTACAGCTGATTGGCTAAAAAGGGGTCCGCAGCTCCAGAGGCACTGTTTGTGCTTCCGGGGTCACCCACAACAATGACGTCACGGGGCTGGCCTTAATAAGGCGGCCGCGGTCAGCGTCTTTCTCACACTCGCTAACCAGACCAGGAGACCCCAATGACCACGAAAAGTATGTTAACAATCTGTTCGGCAAATGTCTGCTTGCTGTTCAGACTAGGAACTGTTTCTTTTTTGCATTACCCAGGGGAATAATGTTAAGTCTAGAATAATAACGAACAGCAATTTAAATACGTTTGAACATCTTGTGTATAAATAGGAGCACACACAAAGGAAAAAAAAATAATAATAAACTACGGACAAAGTTACTATTCCCCATTTTGCGATCCTAATATCCATGGACCTCAATCCAAAAAATGCCAGGGGTGGAGGAAGTGACATTACACACACTTTGACCTCCACTTTCACTCACACACATACACACATTTTCACTTACATACGTGCTCTCTCTCTCACATAACACACTCTCACCTGCAAGCACGCATAAAACATACAATTAAGGCCCATGTGTATACTTTTTTGCGCCGCATTTGTGCCACTTTTTGACGCAAATGCGGCCAAACTTACAGAATACAATTGTGTTTTATAAGTTTGCGCTGTTTTTGCGTCAAAAAATTATGCAATTGCAGCTCTAAAAAAGTATAAATATGGGCCTAAAAGCATTGTTACTTACCTCAGCTGTAATGGAGGGACATATTCCAGTTTACTGTACTCCATTTAATTCCCCTAATAGTGGATAATAAGCTATTATTCACTGTTAGCGGGATACTAAGAGAAAACTAAGAGAGTGGATCCCAACTGACGTCGATAAGGCTGAGCTGCCACTTTGTTCCTGCCACTGAATTTGCCACTTCTGAAGCCAATGGTAGCAAAGGCAGTGCCAGGGGTAGCAAAGCGCAAACCAGGGGTCGCAGCTGCGATCCCTGGCGACACCTAAATGACGTCCAGCCTAATATCCTAATTTGGAGGTGTGAAATGCTGCTTTCTTGAGAACCCTTATCTTGTGATAAGAAAACACGAAGCTTTTGCTTAAAGGCAGACAATTGTATAAAAGTATCATTTTGCGGTATTTTCACGCATGTACACAAAAGTTATGAGTGACCTCTGCCTCTATCACTGCAAACAAAATGGTTCATTCGGAGGCTCACCTTGCAGCATGCTCATGTCCTCCTCAGAAATGAGAGAAAAACAATTCTATTGCTAATGAGAATGTCCATTCTATATTGTCTACCGTAAAGCACATCAGACAATAATTGAGACTCTGAAGAAGAATTTTATTGCAAGATTAATTACCCATGCTTAGGACACTTCCTGTTTTAAAATTCTTGGATAAAAAAATATGAGTGTTATAAAGATGTGTCGAGTCTACCTATTTGCAACATTAGTGTTATAAGTTGTTGTTGACTACCTTTTCCACTAAAAAAAAATTAAAAACATTGCATTACGTTTTCCACTGCAGGAAAAACAACGTACTGAATGAAAATAATGGATTGAAATAGGTCAGATACAAGTAAGCATTATCTGCCAAATCAGTTTCATTGTCTTAAAGCTGTTTGTATGTTACTGATCTCTCTCAGAAATCTTTGCCTGACCTCAGGGACTCCTGCAGACCCTTGGTCCTCAATAATTATACACCAACATTGTGTTTTCCCCTTCCAGTATAAAATCTAAAATGCTTCAAGAGTAAAAATCTTTCCCGACATCTGGAACCCCAAAGTCTCCTGGAGGAGGAAGAGTTTGGGTTCAGACCAGGACACAGAACAACATCTGCTCTGCTCCTGGCCATGGACAAGCTCCAGATGAGGGTGGACAGTGGCCAGTCAGCGGCCCTGATATTGCTTGATCTATCAGCCGCTTCTGATATGCTGAATCATAAAACACTACTGGCAAGATTAGCTCGGATTAGTGGGACAGTACCGAACTGGATGAGATCCTACCTGTCAGAACGCTGTAAGTGGTCTTGCTTACTGCTCTGTCTTCAAAACCATCGAGCATAGAGTTCGACAGGGATTGGTACTCAGTCCAGCCCTTTTTAAGATTTATACGAGGCCCCTTATAACTCTCATTAAGTCCCACAATATATGGCTGGTGGATTACTCTGATGACACACAGCTGATCTTGTTCATTGAAAGCAACAAACCAGACACCCTGGTCTCCTTTCAGAACTGTATAAGTGATATTGTCAGTTGGCTAGACAGTAATTCACTAATATTCAATGGAGACAAAACCTAGTTCCTGTGCTGTACAGCTACCAAAGACACAGTGTTATGTTTATTATTGAACGCGTTCCACAGTTGCTATGCGCTGTGTGGAACGCGTTGGCAGAAACGAACGGGAAAGCAGTTGAAGGAGTCACTTTCCCCAGTGGCTCCAGGCAATAAAGTGTTTTACACCAAATATCTTGTGGTGTTTTCACTACAATTTGGCGACGAGCGCCTGGAGCCTAGGACTACGCGTGCTGTGGCGTTAGGAGTTCTGGGATGAAGCACAGCATTCATTTTGGGCTGACCACGGAGCGATTCATCGCGTTCTGAGCTGCGCTTTGCCGATTTCCTGGTGGGCTTGACGTTTTGAGCTGCGCAATGCCGATTTCCTGCTGGGTTTGACTGTGTGTTTTTACTGTCGCTTTTTCACTCGACTGCATAACGGAGTTGTGTTGGTTGTGAGCAACAGTAGCTTGACGCGACGTTCGCGCGCCAATGTGGTCATGACAACTTGAATGCCGGCTATGTATTTCGTACTGCGGCCATTTTGAAGGATCAGAAAGCATTCTTGAGTTTCGTAGCAACAAGTAATTTCTGGATGTGAACCTTTTGAGGATATCCTGCCATTTGTAACTATTCTTTGTGCTGCAAAACGTGCTGGAATTCATACATTCAACTTAACAAGTGTGCTTAGCGGTCATCTTTATTTGTTTGGAAATCTCCAGGGAAACCACGGATTGCTAGCTGCATTTGGACTTTACCTCATAATATTATTTTTATTTTTGGCTTTCAATTTAATTTGAGAGTAGTTATTTATAATGGCAATGCAGAATTTCAGCATTTCTCCACCACAAGCATTTTGGCCAACAGGTTCTGAACCATCTATTAAGTGGTTAGAGTGGAAGGAGTACTTTATAAATTACATTGATGCAGTGGGTGATTCAGGCAACATGTCAGCAGACCAAAAAAAACGTATTTTGTTACATTCTTTGGGTCCTTATGGGTTAAGAGTGTACAACCAAATGTTAAAAGCTCCAGTTGTTGGGGATCAGAACGTTTTTGAGGCAGCATTGAAAGATCTTGACACTTATTTTGCACCGAAGGTTTGTATAGGTATTACTAGATATAAATTTTTCCAACGTAAGCAAAATGAAAATGAGTCAGTAGATAATTATGTTGCGGAACTTAAAAAATTAGCTATTGATTGCAAATTTGGAGCATTACAAACTGACTTAATTAGGGACCAATTAGTTATGCATGTTCATAATCAGAGTATTCAAGAACGTTTGTGGGTGAATAGTGATTCATCACTTGAGGAGGTTATGAACATTGTGCGTAAAGCAGAGATGTCTGGTAGATGTGCCAAGGAATTATTGTCAAAAGTTAAGGAGTCTGAGTTTGTCTGTAAAATAAACTCCAAACCTGCCAGTAAGTCTTATAATGCCACCCAAACTTCCAGTAAGTCTTTCAATGCCCAATCAAAATCGTTTTCTAAAGAAAAAAATAGATGCTATAGGTGTGGTAGTAAGGATCACCTAGCGTATAGCAAGACATGTCCAGCTATCCAAAGAAAGTGTGGAAATTGTGGTTTAATTGGTCATTTTGCGAAGGTTTGCAGGAAAAAAGATAACATCAAGTGTGTTGGAAAATTCTGAACAGGATGATGAAGAGGATGGAAAGGGTCATGGGTTTGGTAACGATAGTGTTATGTGCTCTACAACAAATTTGATTCTGAATGTCAATGGGAAGCCAGGGAAAAACAAGCCTGAGTGTCAAATAAGCATTGGTGGAGTTATAATGAAATTTTTTGCTGATTCTGGATGACCTTATACCATTGTGATTGAAGAGGTATGGAGAGATAAATTCATAGGGAAATTTGGTATGGAGTTGTGTGAACCTGATATACAACCATAAGGGTACAGTGGTGATAAAATTGATATGTTAGGTTATAGATGGTTAACCTTTAGATTTAAAAACAGATCCACTCGTGCTAAGCTGTATATAAGTAAGAAAGGACCACCAGTTCTTGGCTGGATTGATCAGGGTAAATTGCACATTGTCCTGGATCCAAACAGTGAAGAACAAGTGAAGGTGGTGGATGAAGAGTTGGACTTTGCAAGGGATCTGTTACGAAAATTTCCTTCAGTGTTTGACACAAACCTGGGAAATTTAAGGGGTTTTGAACACCGCATAATTTTGAAAGCAAATGCAGTCCCGAAGGTACACAAGGTTAGGAATGTTCCTATATTGATTAGAGACGAAGTTTCAAAGGAACTGGAAAGATTGGTGACTTTGGGAGTAATACAACCTATCGAAGCGTCAGAATGGATTTCTCCATTGGTGGTTACCAGACGCAGAAATGGAAATATTCGGTTATGTGTGGACCTACGCCATTTGAACAATAATATTGTTATCGATCGTTTTCCTTTACCTAGGATTAATGAAATGGTTCTCTCTTTAAAGGATGCAAAAATATTCTCCACTATAGATTTATCTGCTGCGTATCATCAGATTTCCCTTACGACTGATTCCAGAAAGTACACAGCATTTATTACTCCTTTTGGCTGTTTCCAATTTAACAGGATGCCTTTTGGCTTAGCGTCTGCTGCTGCAGTGTTCCAAAGACTTATGTTTCAGTTATTTGGAAATAAATCCGGTGTAAAATTCTTCCAGGATGACATTCTAATCTATGGGAAGAACAGCATTGAACATGATTCAAGATTGAAGGAGGTAATGAACATATTGGTGAAAAGTGGTTTAACTGTGGAACTTTCAAAATGTAAATTTGCAAGGGACAGTGTCACTTATTTGGGTCATGACATTGGAGCCCAAGGTGTCAAACCAAAAGAGTCTCTTGTGAATGCTATCAAAGATGCTTCGCTTCCAAGTTCTAAGGATGATGTTAGATCTTTTTTAGGTCTAGTTGAATACTGTGCTAAATTTATTCCACAATTTGCTGACAAAAGTTTCCATTTGAGACAACTATTGAAAAACAAAGTCAAATTTGAATGGTCTAAGGAATGCCAGGAAGAATTCAATCGCATCACTTCTGAAATTGATAAAGTCCAAAGCTTACACTGTTTTGATCCTAACCTGGATAACTGTATCTCAACGGATGCCAGTGGTAAAGGTTTGGGTGCGGTATTAAGCCAGAAGGATAAGGATGGGAAGGAATTTATAATATCCTTTGCCTCTAGAGCCTTGTCGCCAACAGAAGAAAAGTATCCCACAATTGAGAGGGAAGCTTTGGCATGTGCGTGGGCTCTGGATCACTTCAGGGTTTTTGTGTGGGGAAAACCTGTAACAATTTTATCTGATCACAAGCCGTTGGTGAAATTATTGACAACGGGGGGAACTGTTAATGCTTCTGCGAGGATTGCAAGATTGTCAATAAGAATGCAGGATTATGTTTATAAACTTGTATATTTACCGGGCAAGGATAATTTAGTAGCGGACTTCTTATCAAGAATGCCTACTAAATTGGAAGAATGTGTGGATGAATGTTGGCATAATTTCCAAGTAGCTTTTGTTCATGCAGATGGTAGTCATGCTGTGTGCAGGGAAGAGTGGATATCTGAATATGATAAGGATACAGTATTAGTTGATGTAAAGAAATTTTTGCAAGGAAATTGGCCGGATAAAAACAAATTGCAGGAAGAGGTTAGGCCTTTTTGGGAAGTGAGATCGCAGTTGTCCATGGAGAATGGTACAATCATGAGGGGTGAGCGGATTATTCCTCCCAAGAGCTTGAGGGAAGTAATTGTGGATCTATGTCACGAAGGACATTTTGGCATTGTAAAAACAAAGGGTGTGGTAAGAAGTTTATTTTGGTGGCCTAATGTGGATGTTGAGGTTGAAAGATTTGTGAGGAATTGTTCCAAGTGTTCAAATGCCGACAAGACGTTACAAACATTCAGACCGCCAATGAATGAACATTTTTTGCCGAAACAACCATGGGAATGTGTGGCAATTGACTTTGCGGGACCGTTTGGTGATGAACAAAAATACGTAATAGTGTTGATGGATCTGTTTTCTAGGTGGCCTGTTGTAGAAATTGTTGAGAGGGTAGACACAAGATGTATTTTGGAATTTTTAGATAAAGTTATTGTGTCTGAAGGTTTACCTACGGTGGTGCTAAGCGACAATGGTGTTCAGTTCTTGTCCAAGGCATCGAAAGATTACTTCAAAAGAATTGGCGTACAACATAAAACTACTTCGCTTTATAATCCTAGTTGCAATGGCATGGTGGAAAGGTTCAACAGGGTGGTTAAGGGAGTTATTCAAGCAGCCTGTGCTTGTGGTACGGATTGGGAGGTACAGTTGCACAAGGCTGTTTGGGCATACAGGGTGATGAAGAATGAGGTAACAGAATTATCGCCTTTTGTAATAATGAGAGGGCGGGAGCCTAGGACCAAATACAGTTTAAACTGGTTGCATCAGCGTAATGTGGTACAATGGTCTTTAGAATCAGTTCAGAATAGGATGAAGGAAAAACATGCTGTTATGAAAAAACGTTACGATGAGCAGCATGGTACAAAACCAGTTGACATTGTGGTTGGCGATTGGGTTCGTGTTAAGAAACCGTTTAAGGTCAGGAAAGGACATAGTCAGTTTTATGAACCAGAAGAAGTTGTAGAGGTTTTGAACAATGCAGTCAGGTTGAGCAATGGAAAGGTATGGAATCTTAAACGGGTGACGAAGGTGCGTAGGGAAGCTAGGAGTCACAATAGTCACAATTCCTCTACGTCTAATTTTAGATGGTTGGAAGAGGAAGAAGGTGATACTGTAAGTAGTGAAGGACTATGTATGGAGAGTGTTGAATGTGAGAATAATGCAGAGGTTTGTACGGGTGGAAGTGAGAATAGTGCTGAGATGAATGAGGAGATTGGTGGATATGAGGCTAGTGCTGAAGCGAACAAGGATGTAGAAGGCGTGGTTAGTGAGGCTTTGAATGGAGGGAAAGGAAGAGTGAGGAAACCACCCGATTGGCTTAAGGATTTTGTGTGGGGGGAAAAGGTTGTTGAGTTCATTAAGTAACTTATAGGAATTGTATGTACTCATAGGAGTTGTATGTATATAGTATATTTTTAGTACTGCTGCTAGAACTTCTTTAGCACTTCTGTTAAATTTCAATGTTTGGTTTATGTTCATTTCAATCATTTATTTTCTTATTTGTATTCATTATTTAATTTTTTTCTCTGTATTGAAAGGAAGGGGATGTGTTATGTTTATTATTGAACGCGTTCCACAGTTGCTATGCGCTGTGTGGAACGCGTTGGCAGAAACAAACGGGAAAGCAGTTGAAGGAGTCACTTTCCCCAGTGGCTCCAGGCAATAAAGTGTTTTACACCAAATATCTTGTGGTGTTTTCACTACACCCAGGAAACTCCCTTTGAATTTCTGGCCACTGACTACAGAAAATGAATTAAAACAGAAACGGGGCACAACCGAGGAGTCACTCAATATTAAGTTGTCATTGGAGAGCTATGAAAATAAAGTGGCTTGCACTTGCTTTGGTTTTCTCCAAGGCTTAAGGAAACTCTTACTGAAGCTGCCTCTGCATGCAACAACCTTGCTTGTGCAAAGTGTGATTCTTAGCAGGGTTGTCTACTGCAATCCACTGCTACTTGGAGTGCCAAAATACCTACTAAAGAGACTGCACCGAGTCCAGGCTTCTGTTGCAATGCTGGCGCTGAATAGGCCAAGGAGATCATCTGCCTCTAGTGGTCTGAAGGAACTCCACTGGATTCAAAGGTGTTCAAAGTACTTCAAGGAAAGAGCCCCCTGTCCCTACAAAGAATAGTAAAAAGATATGTTCCAGGGAGATGCCTTCATTCAGCAACTGTAAACCTGTAAACCTCATCTGCATCGCACATTCTGTAAAATAAGAAAGGGCAGGCAAGTTTTTATGGTCTGAGTGGCTCCACTTTGGAATTAGCTCCCTGTCACCCTAAAATCAGCTGCAGATGACATACATTTTAAAAAAAGCCCTAAAACATGGCTCTTCCCCATGTGATTCCAGGATCACAAATACCTGCCCTGGAAAGCGATTTGCACCTTTGTCTACATGTAGACCCTCAGCACCAGGATACTGCAAAGGTGACGGCGTGCTTTAGAAGTGTTCTAAATAAAATAATAAATACTCTACAGTGGGAAAACAGGTTGCAGTGGAAGTCCTAAACATCAGTGTTACCTCACTAAACTCACAGAGGATTAGGAAAGTGCAACTGTTACTCCAATAGCATGTTTACAAACGATGCCCAAACATTTAGGCTGCTCAGTGGGTGAAACCGTAATTTGTGCTGTTGGCTGCCAGTGAGGTACACCAACACTTCTTAATATGGATGGGGACTCTTTCCAGGTAGGCCTTCTGTTAGACGTTTCATCCTTGGTCTGGTCTCCCCTAACTTTTTGCCTCTGTTTCCTAGGTTGTTGATGTGTGCCTGACTCTGTTTTTGCTGTTTTTGTTACTCTGGGCACTTTACCATTGCTAACCTGTGCTAAAGTGCAAGTGCTCCTATACAAAATGCGTATGTAATTGGTTTATCCATGATTGGCACATTTGATTTACTAGTAGGTCCCTAGTAAAGTGCACTAGAGGTGCCATGGGCCTGTAAACCAAATGCTACTAGTGGGCCTGCAGCACTGGTTGTGCCACCTACCCAAGTAGCTATGTAATCATGTCTCAGACCTCCCACTAAGGTGTCTGTGTGTGCAGTGTTTAACTGTAAAATCGACTTGGAAAGTGTACCCACTTGCTAGGCCTAAACCTTCCCTTTTCTTACATGAAAGACACCTCAAAGGGAAGCCCTGGGTAGCCCCAAGGGCAGGGTGCAGTGTATGGTTAAGGTAGGACATATAGTAATGTGCTTTATATGTCCTGACAGCAAAACACTGCTAAATTTGTTTTTCACTATATGATTAAAGTGTAGATTCCCATTGGGAGCGGATAGATATGTGGAGTATGGGTCTCTGAGCTCACAACATCTTTTAGTAAAGTTGATTTTGAGATTCTGTGTTTGAAAATGCCACTTTTAGAAAGAGAGCATTTTCTTGCTTAAACCATTTCTGTGACTCTGCCTGTTTCTGGATTCCCTGTCTGGGTCAGTTTGACAGTCGGGCTGGTTGCACCTCTCACTAGACAGTGACACAAAGGGAGCTGGGGTGTAGTCTGCATTTCCTGATGAGCCATCTGTGCTAGGAGAGGAGTGGCCACTCACACCTGAAAGGGCTGTGCCTGCCCTCACACAATGCAGTCTCCAACCCCCTAGAGTGTGTCTGAGTCCTGGCCTGGGCAAGGCAGGATTTCACAAACAAGAGAGACTTTTCTTTGAATTCGGCCTACTTCAGAGGGCAAAATGGGTATAAGAAGAGCACCCAAAACCACAGACTTTAGAACACTTCTGGAAACCAAGAGGAACCTCTGCCTGGAGAAGAGCTGAAGAGCTGAGGAAGAAGAGCTGCCCTGCCTGTGACTGCGCTTTGTGGAGCTATCCTACAGTTTCTGATTCTGCCTGTGCTAGAGGACAAAGACTGGACTTTGTGTTGCCTTCCTTCTTGTGAAGAACTCTCCAAGGGCTTGATTTAGAGCTTGCCTCCTGTTGTTTGAAGTCTCAGGGACAGCAAAGACTTCTCTCTGCCAACAACATAACCCAATTTGCAATAGGCTAAGTTTGGTTTTAGGGTTTTAGGTACTGTAAAAAGACAACAGCACCATTTTGCCTTCTTGACACTCCACTTCCATGGGTACTCTAAAAACCCCTTACCAAGCGTCACAGAGATTATGAAATCTGACTGGGGAGTGGATCACTAATGACTTCTATAGAGCACGGATCTTCCACCATCACATATTCCCTATCAGCAGTTTCCCCAGTAATGGATTAAAGTAACAGAAGTCTGTGAGGCACCTGATGTATGGGTGAAGAGTATGTCTAAGCTGTAGATATTTGAAGAATTGACTATTGTGCATGTTTAAATTTCTTTGGATATCCTCAAAGGACCACATATTCCTACCAATCATCACTTCTCCCATCTTGTACAGTTATATGGCATCCAATCCATTGAAGCTGTAAAAGGAGTGTACCTACACAAGTCAACTACCCAATCATAGTGGATTTTCTCTTGTTTACATCCCAACAGGTGTTCTGCAGGGTCTCCTTCACAGCCTCCTCAGCATGACAGTGTCTGGGCTGCAAACTGGTTTAGCCTCCAGAAATATAAATAGTGCAATGGGTGTAGTATCTTCATGGTCCATTTCTCATTCTCAAATGCAGGATCAAGGAGTATAATTTTGTATTTGTTTGGGAAGTGCGATAACACAATGGTATATCTGCAGTACCGATCCCTCCATCGAAGTAGATTTTATAATAATTTGCTATGGTGAAATTGTGCATTTCTACCCTTCCACAGAAACCCAGACCATTGAATTAAGATGAGAAAAAAAGTTTGTGAGGAATTCAAAAGGGGTAATGTTATTACTGATGTGGAATATGAGGTCAGCAAAAAACATTTTGAAGATTGCCACTTTGCTTATTAATGATGATGGTATGATAGAACAGTATGCCAGGCTGGTTTGCATCCTCTCTATTGGTGGCATTAGATTTTGGTCTCAAGCTAGGGCCCTCTATCTCCCACGATATAGACACCCACATATTGGAATCCTTTGCTAGCCATTGTCAAGCTACAGCCACATTGTAAATAAGGATCTGTGGCTCTCAGTGGATAAACCACAAGCTTGATCAATTGATTTTGAAACTGGAGCTGTTGCCAAATTTTTGGAGCATCTGCAGTACCCTAAGTCTGAAAAGCTCAGGTTCCTGAAGGTAGACGAGTAGGTCATCCACATATGAGAAAACCATATCTGACAGTGAGGCCGTCCACTCAAACCTATTCACCAAAGCATCTGTCCTAATTCACTCTGCTACTGGTCCAGTTGAAATAGCAAAAAAGTAAGGGCAACAGTGGACAGCCTTTTCGAGTGACTCTAAGGATTGGAAATGTCTGTGAGATGATCCCCCAATCTGCATTCTAGGTGTCAATTGTATATAGAGTAAACAGTAATTTAGATAAAAGTGCATCCTTTGTAGAAGTACAGATAAATAAGGCCAACCCACTACTGCTTAGCAACCTTAACGAATAAGCCTAAAAATATCCCTACCTGTGACATATTGGGTCAAGCCCTAGACCAGCTCTTGTACAAGCATTCTCTTTTTTCCACAAGTGCAGTTGCTACTTTCAAATGATGTATAGGAGCAGTGTTCTATACTAAACCTTTTACACTAGCAAGTAAATTGAAACTTCTACTTACTGACATACCAATGTATTCCATGGTTTGCCCCTGCCTCTGGCAGATGTGGGAACTGAATAACATAGAAATGAAGCAATTTGCCCAGAAAGGTGCAATGCAGGCAGTGGATAAGGCCAAGGACAGAACTAAGCATGTCAACTTGATCCAGTGTCACTTGACCAGAAAAGACGGAAGCTCTACATAGACAACAATTTGGCCTTGATTCTATCAGAAAGTATTTGATGATGGTTCAGAGTAGAAAGCTGCAAAGTGCTCTGAAACACAAAACCTTTCTTCAGACACTCTAGTCCATGCCCTCACCTCGCCAATGTAAAACTCCAGTCTGAACTCATGCATCTTCCACTTCGAGTTACATTTCACATAAATTAACGTGTGTAGACATTAATTAGCTCATACCTACAAGGTCTGTGTGGCCAAAGAACACACCTTGGCAGGCCAAAATCACATTTGTCACATCCTGTATAATGGTGAATGCACAAATTATTCACAGAAACATAAATATGATCGGCAAGGAGAAGCTCACAACCTGAAGGACCCAAAGGAAAATTCCTACAACTCAACATACACATCCTGCAAAAGAACAGATGAAAATAACCACTTAATATAGTTGGCACATAACAAGACACAAAGAAACCACAAAAACGGAACATGAAAATAATGGATGACTTCATTTTTTTTCCAGTACTTTTTATTGGTTTTTGAAATGCAATGAAGAATACAGAACACTTCCCCTCAAAGAGGACATTGGAATACAACAATGGAAAAGTATAGCAGCTTTTGAAGGAAGTGTGCCCACTCGATAGTTAGAATGTTACAGTTTGACCTGTGATTTGCAGCATCCATGAAGTCACCAATTATGCATGAAAACACATTACCGGTAAGTTCAATATCAAGTAGTAGCTTAGGAATCCTTCCATCTACTGCTATAATGTGTGCCTCTCTCTGAAGGTATCAAATTCCTCCTATCTCCCCGCCCATCCCGTTTGCCGCTTGTGTGCCTGGATAGTGCAATGTATCAACAGATTTCTAGGTGAGTGTGTTTCCCTGAAAGGTGACAGTTTATATGTCCCATTAATGAAGGTGATCAGTGCATCCTTGTCTCGATACATCATTGCTTTATTGTGGAGAGGGTAGTTTCGAGTGGCTACACTGCTAGGTCAGTAGCTCTGCAAAGCAGTCAGGAGTCTAATGTTTCCTCTTCTCCCTGTTCCCAATCATTTATTAGTGTACTACAAGCCCTAGCTCTTTCTCTTGGGCCCTGACCCCTCCGTGCCTCCCGGTGTCTAATCGTCTCTTCAGCTTTAGCCCACTTGAGGACTTCCCTTTTCCATGTGTGTAGTCGTGGCCCTGCTGCTGCTTTCCATGTCATTGCAATTTCTCTTTTGGCTAAGACTAAGGCCAAATCTTGAAATTGGTTAGTATATTTATGTTTGGGCTGATGGCGATATCCTCCCAGCAAGCAGTGTCTAGGGTCATCAGGTACTTCACGACCAACAATGTCAGTGAGAAGCTGCGTTATCTCGTGCCAGTATTCCCGTAATGTTGGGCAGACCCGGAACATGTGGACAAATTCAGTGCCCTCCTCGTGACATCTGGGACAGCCTGCCCCCGTGGCCCCAAAGTGTCTCTTGATTCTACCTGGGGTCCAATATGCTCTATGTAAGACATATGTGTTGATCAATTTAAATCGAGCGTTACTAGAGGCTCTTGGGATTCAAGTCAGTATTTCCTCCCAATCTCTGTCCTCTATAGCGGCCCCAAATCTGTTTCCCATTTTTGTTTAAGGCCTGTCAGTGGGTGGGTCATTGTGGTTCATATTTTTCTATAAAGGTAGGTCACCGCTCTATGTCTCCCTGTGGCGCTTACGAGATATTGGGTCCAAGGTAGGGGATTACGCACTCCCGGTATGCAGGTGAATGCCCATCATGTCCATAATCGCTCTGTGAAGTAGGAAATTCCCCGCTGGGATCTGATATCAGTTACCCTTGTGTGGTAGCGGTAGCAGGCATCACATTGGTGTCTCAGGAGCATAAGGTCTGGGGCATTTTATTCTACGTAGGTGGCATCTCCAACATTTTTGGATTACCTCCAGCGCCTGAGGTCTATGGAGTGCTGAAAGGCCAAGACCCAAGATGACCCTGGTCAACGAGGGCATTTCGGGAGTAAAGGGTAATACTTCATGCCCAAGCATCACGGGGTCCGCCATCCATCTGGTCAACCATTGTAGTTGACCTGCTTAGTAATAAGCTTCGAAATCTGGAACAGACAGTCCTCCTTCCTCAGGAGATGTTTGTAGCACCGTAAGCGCTAGTCTCCGCCTGCCCGTTCCCCATATGAATCCCGTAATCATAGAGTTCAGATCTTTAAAGACACTCCCCGGGATCCACACTGGTAAGGTTGTGAAAAGATATAGTAGTCTGGGGAGAGTTATCATCTTCAGGAGCGCCACTCCGCCTGTGACTGAGACAGGCAGGGTAGCCCAGAACCCCATAGAGCCCCTAATGTCCCTCAGCGCTCTCTGTATATTGCACTCAAACAAGTTCTCAACATCATGGTAGACATGGACCCACAAATAGGTTCGACATCTGGGTTCCCATTGTAATTCTTCTGTATCCGGGGGCTGGGGGGTGGGGGAGGTGGGGGTTCCTTCCATAGTTGGGAATAGGCTGGATTTCTGCCAATTCACTCTCAGCCCAGACAGGTCACTAAAATCTTTCAGTAATATCTGAGCCCCTTGTAGATCACTTCCCGTATCCTTCATAAATAGAAGGAGGTCATCTGCAAACAAATCTATATGATGGGTCTGGCCCGCCAGTGTGATACCTCTATAAGCTCCACCCTCTCTGGCCATGCAGGCCAAAGGCTCTATTGCTAACTCAAATAGCTGAGGGGAGAGAGGGCAACCCTGCCTAGTTCCTCTAGCCACCTCATAACTGTCAGGGATAGTAGTGCCTGTTCGAACCCTAGCATCGGCCTACTGTACCACAGTTTTGTCTAGGCTATAAAGCGATGTCCTACCCCGAACTTGTGAAGAACTTCATACATGTAGGGCCATTCCAGGCTGTCAAACGCTTTTTTGAAATCAATGGCAAGATTGCCGCCTCACGTTTATCATATCCATCACCATGAATTAAGGCTAGGAGGCCACGTATATTCTGTACCGTTTGGTGTCCTGGAATAAATCTGGCCTGGTCTGTATGTGTCAAATGAGGCATGTGACACATGAGACGAAGCTCTAATATTTTGCTCAGTATTTTATAATCTACTGCTAGCATTGATAGTGGGCGGTACGAAGCCACGTCTGTCGGAGCCTTCCCCGGTTTCAATAGTGGTATGATCAGGGCATCCCGGGCAGACACCGGGAGGATCTGACTCTCTACTGCCACCTCATAGACCTCTGCCAGCCTAGGCCCCAGCCTGGATAAGTAAGTCGAATAAAATTCTATTGGTAGCCCATCTGGCCAAGGTGTTGCCTGCCATAGAAGTTATAGCTTCTTTTATTTCTGTCACTGCAATCAGTGCACCCAGCACCGTTGAGTCCAGGGCCGACACCGGGAGTGGTAAATGGCATAGGAAGGCCTGTATTTCCTCAACTGGAGGATGTACCTTGCAAGTGTAGAGATCCGCATAGTATTTCCGGAATTCGTCGTTAATAGCCGATTGGGAACCAATACTATTACCTCTGGGTTGTGTAATTTATACTATAACTGAACCTCTTTTTGCTGGATTCGCCAGCCATGTTAACAAGGACTCGCTCAGTCCCCCTCTGCATTTGTTTGTGTCAAAAAGGCCCTATAGTCATAGCAGCGCAGTTGATCTACTACCGTTATGGTGGTTTCCCGTGCGGATGAGAGTGATGCTCGCAAGTCTGGGGTCTTGGGGCATTGTCGCTCCACCTCTCTCTGGTTCCGTTCAGCCTCCTCTATATCTTGCAGCAGCACACGTCTTTCACCTGCTACCGCAGAGAAAAAATTCCCTCTTGTTGACCACCTTAAATGCATCCCATTCTAACAATTTGGAAGCAGTCGACCCCTCGTTAGTTTCAAAATAAGTGTCTATTGCCAACCCAATGGCGTGTTTGAATGCCTCATCCTCTAGCAGAGAGGGCTGGAGTCACCATGTGGGAATTGGTGTCCGTGCCAGGGACCAATTCAGATTAAGAAGAAGTGGGTTATTGTCTGAGATTGTGCGCACAAGGTATTCGCTCGAACTAGCTGGCCCATGTCTCTCTGGTGAGGAGAGGAAGGTGTCTAATCTAACATGTAAATTATGCATGGGTGAGTAAAATGAATAGTCTTGGTCTGTTGCGTGCTGGACATGCCAAGTGTCCACCAGTCCCCAGTTATGTTGCCATGTCCGGTATGATTGGGATGTTTGGGTGGTTGGGGATGAAGGTAAGGGTGTGTGTGATCTATCCAACGTTATATCTGTTATACAGTTGAAGTCTCCCCCCTAGCTTACTAGCCCTGCCAGGGACACTCCCGGCTTTGATGACAAGGAAGTCAAAAACCTCCCTGATCCAAGTTAGGGCCATATATACTACCCACTGTCATCTCTATACCATCCAGTTTTCCTGAAATTACAGTGTAGTGACCCAGTGGGTCAGTAATGGATGTCATGTGTTGGTAGGCTACCCCCGCTCTAATCCAAATCAGTGTCTCTCTAGCAACGGCCGAGTGGATAGTACAGAAAACCTGACCTCTCCAGTGTTTCTGGAGAGCATGACTCTCGGTAAATCTAGATGTGTCTCCTAGAGCATCGGTATGTGGATTACCCGTCGAGTGAGAAAGGAGAATACCTTGTGACGTTTGGCCATGGAGTGCACTCCCTCTAACATTCCACGTAAGAAATTTTAAGCTCAGTGGGCTACCCATCAGTCATGTAGTGATCTCCCCTTAATCTAAAAATATGCAATTTGCTCAGGCAGCACGGTGTGCTTTGGGATATAGCTAAACAACTGAAATCCCAACTCCCTATCCCCAGAGCAAAGGACATAGGCCCTCATTACAACCCTGGCGGTAAAGTCTGCTGACCAGCGTGGCGACGGCCGCCAACATACCTGCCCATGGCGGAAATCCGCTACGGGAATTATGACCCACACTTAGAAATCCTCCACAATACAGACACTCACAAAAGTCCGCCACACCAAAGGTCAGTGATAAATTGGCAGTACCAAAAGCCACACCGTTACTCCAACAAGAATACGCCCACACTATCACGACCCATGAATCAACGCAGCGGTCATTCAACCGCGGTAAACCATTGACGTACACACCGCCACGCTCAAAATACACACTGTCGCGCCGCCTCGCGCGTCTCGAGCTGAACATTCGGCTCGCCGATGGGGCACGCAGCCACAAGACGCGCCGCGCCCCTAGACTGATCTGCATTCTCTGAGGCCCCAAATTTGCCATAGGGCCTCGTTTTCCTTTCCTTCACCGCGCTTACAGGCAGGTCTGACCCCCCACTCACCTGCTCTTTTCTTTTCTTTTCTGCTTTTTCTGGCTATCTGGTTGTGCCTTCCTTTATGTTTTTTCTCCCTTCCCATATCTCCCTTCTTTTCCCAACATTCCTTGTTCCCTGCTCTCTATGGCTCCTAGTTCATTCTATTCTATGTATCTTTTCCCTATCTAAGATGGTGTCCTTGTACTTCCTGTTGGTCACTTCCTGTTTGTTGGTATTTAAGGGCTGTGATTTTTTCTCTCCTTGCGCTGCAACACTTTCTGTTTGGATGGTGTCTTTGCTCCTGTTTCTTTGCCTTCCTGTGCTGGTTCTTGTCAGTTCAGTGTATTTCCTGTATTTTTGCCTCTGCTGATTCCTGTTCTTTTGTTCCTGTTTCAGGAATCTATCAGTTGGAGTTTTTTTCCCCTTTTCAGGGTTTTTTCCCTCTGGCGCTACTTCTGAGGTGCACAGTCTGCTCTTGCCGTTTCCATTGCCTACAGCACCGTGGCTACCAGAAAGAGTTGCCCCTACCTGGGCCAAGGCCGAATATTCAAGACCCACGCCACTCGATCTGCGGACTCCAGGTGTAAGCAGCACGTAAGTTGTGACACACACACACTTACAAAACACAACCAAATTGGACAATTCAAAATACACACACCTGATACATATACACACACCACAACCCACACACCCAATCCAATATAAAACACACACCCACATTACCCACAACCCCTTACAATGAAATTTTTTGAAGAAGCAGAGAGACAGAAAAGCAAAGACCACAACAGCATCCAGAGGCACACAAAAACATCACTCATACACCATCCACGCACAAAACACCACACACCCCAAAACATCACCCCACACATCACCTCACACATCACTCACACCACATCATGGCACCTCACAGACACCCCAGGTTTTCTGAGGAGGAGCTCAGGGTCATGGTGGAGGAAATCATCCTGGTAGAGCCACAGCTATTCGGATCACAGGTGCAGCAGACATCCATTGCTAGAAAGATGGAGCTATGGCGGAGAATTGTCAACAGGGTCAACGCAGTGGGACAGCATCCAAGAACACGGGATGACATCAGGAAGAGGTGGAACAACCTACGGGGGAAGGTACGTTCTGTGGTATCCAGACACCAGGTAGCCGTACAGAGGACTGGCGGTGTTCCCCACCTCCTCCCCCACAACTAACAACATGGGAGGAGCAAGTCATGGCATCCTGAGGGCCTCGCAGGAGTAGCAGGAGGTCTGGACTCTGGTAAGGCAAATCTTTACTACTATATCACCAACCCTACCTGCATGCCACCACAAACACATACCCATACCCTCAAACCCATCACTCCACCACCTCACGTATACCCCACTATCACAACCCACCTATCCCAATACCAAGCCCTGCATGTTACACCAATGCATGGACACCCATCACAGACCTGCAGGGACACCCATCACTAAAGCATGTCCAAGGTAGAGACCCACCCAGGGCAAACAATCACCACTCACACAAGGGTCAAGGCGATATTGCAAGCACAGTAGTAGAGGGAAACACACCCATTGCACAAGATGGCACACACAGATACAATACCAATGCATTTACACCCCAACAGGACACCTACACAACGGACAGGAGGTGCCAGCCACATCCAGTCTGCCCACAGAAGAGGCCCACAGTGATTACAGCAGCTCTGCACGCCTGGATCAAGATGACCAGCCCGGCCCATCAGGGAACTCTGGACAGTCGGTTCCCCTGGCACAGTCCCAACCCTCCCCAGGACACGTCAATCAGCAGTGTGTCCACCACTACAGGGACCCCAGGCAAACCCACTAACCCAAGCAAATCAGGGACCTGGGGTCAGTGGCAGTGGGAACACAGTTCAGGGGACAGGGGCACAGGATAACAGGGAAGCTGGGAGGGCTGCTGTGTGACAGAGGGAGGACAGGCCCAGGGAACCGACCCCCCACAAGGCACTATCAAACATCATGGGAGCATACCACCATTCCCAGGAGACCATGGGCACGGTACTGGCCAAGTTTCAGGAGATCCAGCGGCTGCAGGAGGGACCGTACCTAGGGATCAGGGAAGACTTGAAGTCTATTAACATTACCCTGGTCACCATTGCAGGGGTGCTGGCAGACATGGCCAACACCATGAGGGAGACAGTGGCATACCACCGGGCCCCTGACAGCAGCCCGAACGATGAACAGCCTTCGACGTCTGCTGACACTAGTGGACAAGAGGTCCCGCCACAGGACCAACAGGCCACCAGCACCCCACACCCTGCAGAAGGAGAACCACGCTGCAAATGGTCCCTGCGATCCAGGCAGAAGACAGAGAACATTGCCAAGACCCCCACCAGGAACTAAGACTCTCCTGATTGTCACCCTTCTGTTCCACTCTGTCACCCAGTCCACCTTTAACTGACATTACTCCACTTCCTATTCCCCATTGGACAATGCACCTGTGACACCGAGAGACTGGACTCTACTATAGACCTTCCTCCACCATCACCCCAGCCCCTTCCACATACCCCTATACACATTAGCCCATAAATAAACACCCTTGAATCACAAAGCAATCTGGAGTCAGTCTGTACTTTCACAAATGTATATTTACAATTCTACCACAAATATCAATGTAAATGTTCATTTGTATATACCAATGTATGTCAATTGTTGGGCAGCAGTAATATAGCAGAAGGCAGAATGAGGTACCCAGATCATTGAAATTTAAAGCTAAAGTGAACTGTCAGTGTCCATACACAGAGGTTAAGAGGCTGACTTATACAGTTTCCTACAGTAGTCAAATATGAGATGAGCAGTGCCAGTCTCTTACCTGTGTCTCACTGAAAGTACTGCATGATGATGTTGTTTCAGTTGTCAATATCTTCTTCCTCTGCCTCCTCTTCCTCACTGTCCACAGGCTCCACAGCTGCCTCAATACCATCATCAGGCCCATCCTCCTGCAGAAAAGGCACCTGGTGTCGCAAAGCCAGGTTGTGCAACATGCAGCATGCCACGATTATCTGGCACACCTTCTTCAGTGAGTAGTATAGGGAGCCACCTGTTAGATGGAGGCACTGGAGTCTGGCCTTCAGGAGGCCAAAAGTCCACTCAATAATACGTCTAGTTCACCAATGTGCCTAATTGTAGCATTCCTCTGCCCTTGTCCTGGCATTCTCCACTGGGGTCAGTAGTCATGAGAGGCTGGGGTAACCAGAGTCACCTGCAATTGTCGAGGGAAATCTGTTAGACACACACTAACCCTTAGGTACTACCCCATACCCAGACACTTATTCATACTGTGTGGGGACTTTGGGCTCACCTATTACCCACACCCGGTGCCTCTGGAGTTGGCCCATCACATAAGGGATGCGCTATTCCTCAAAATGTAAGCGTCATGCACAGAGCCAGGATATTTGGCATTCACATGAGAGGTATACTGGTCTGCCAAACACACCATCTTCACATTCTAGAATGGTAGCTTTTTTGATTTCTGTACACCTGTTCATTTCTGCCGGGGGGGACAAATGCCACATGTGTACCATCAATGACACCAATTATGTTGGGGATATGTCCCAGGGCATAGAAGTCAGCTTTCACTGTAGGCAAATTCTCCACCTGGGGGAATACGATGTAGCTGCACATGTGTTTCAGCAGAGCTGACAAAACTCTGGTCAACATGTTAGAAAACATTGGCTGAGACATCCCTGATGCCATGGCCACTGTAGTTTGAAAGGAGCCACTTGCCAGGAGATGGAGCACTGACAGGACCTGCACTAGAGGGGGTATTTCTGGCATCAGGTCTGGCTCCAATTGGGCACACAGTTCTTGGATTGTGACCCGATCAAGTCTGTAGGTGATAATAATGTGTCTGTCTTCCATTGTCAACAGGTCCGCCAGAGGTCTGTACACCGGAGGATGACACCATCTCATCATCTTCCCCAGCGGATGTGCCCCATGGAGGAGAATGGTGAGCAGAGGGTCATGTACCACATAGGTTGCACAAGTGTTTTTGCTGTAACCGGAGTAAATCCTTGTGTGGCGTACTTTGTCCGTATTTCTGCCAAAATGTGCTGTGATGCAGTTAGGTGCCATGCCATGTGCCCCCCTGAAATGGCGGCTCCCTGATCTGTAAGGAGGGACAAGGGGAAATGAGATAACTGTGCTTGCATTGTGCATCGTTGAAGACCGCCACGCAATTTAGCATTGGTTATCATTGGGCCCTATGGGTTCCAGGAGCCAATGACGAGGTACGCCGGCGGTGACGGTATGCACCGCTGCGGACGTGACCGCCATTTTCTATCTGTTCACTCACTTGATACCTGACCTTCAACAGGAGAGGACCTACACTGCAAGTGCTGCTGTGACCTCTGTCTGGAAGCGACAATGGCTCATATGTCTGGGGAAAGGGCCCCTGCCTTCACTGCGGAGGAGTTGGACAAACTGATGGATGGGGTCCTCCCCAGTACACGCTACTCTACGGTCCTCCAGACAAACAGGTGAGTACACTGTGAGCATGATGCATGGGCCATGAATGTATGGAGTGGTGTGGATGGAAGATACATTTGGGGGGAGGCTGAGGCCTGCATGTGAGGATGGTGAGTGTATGTGCGTCAGGGCATGGGTGGGAACTGGTGGGCAATGAGTACGACGGTCTGGACAGGAGAGTAATTTCCTTGCATCCTGTATCTTTCCTCTAGGTGAGCGCCGACCAGAAGAAGGGTATTTGACGTGCCATCGCCAAGGATGTGCAGACCCTGGGGGTCTATCTTAGACGGAGCATCCACTGCCGCTAGAGATGGGGGGACCTGCGCCGCTGGAGCAAGAAGACGGCGGAGTCCCAGCTGGGGATGGCCTCCCAACATGGAAGGGGTGCCCATCGCACCATGACCCCCCTGATGTTCCTGATCCTGGCGGTAGCATATCCGGAGTTTGATGGGCGCTTGAGGGCATCACAGCAGCCACAAGGGGGTGAGCACAGTCTCATTCAGCTGACTCCACGCCATTGGTACTCACAAACATTGTTTCAGGGGCCGCAGAGTTTAGTCTGTGATGCGACGAGGGCCACATTGATGCCAGCAAAGTGGCAGTTTTGGGGGGGAGGGAGGGGAGGCGGTAAGGTGGGTGTTGTTCATGTGTAATAGTAACCCAGGCCACCCTATGAGTGCAAATAACAACTGACCTGCCTCTTAGTTCACTATTGGCAATGTTGTCAGTGTGTGGAGAAGACCTCAATCAACCTCTAAAGAAATACTTGCTTGTTTTTTTTTTTTTTTTTTTTTGTAAGTGCTGAATCGAGTGAAGAGCTGCCGGGTACTGCTGTTGATTAGAGGTCCTCAAATAAAGGTCAAGAGAGCCACATGCGGCCCCCGGCCCGTACTTTGAGTATCACTGCTCTACGTGCTTTACGAGGTGTCTGGGTGGGGGATGTGGGCTGTGGGTTCCCCTAGGCCAGGGTGAACTTGGTAGGGTAGGTCCCTTGTTAGGTAGGCTCTGAGGTGCTCCAACCCCAATAGTGGTAGTGGGAATCTACAACTAGTCAGGCTCCTGTGAGTTCCAGGTGTGCAGCAAATGGTGTTAGGTATAGTCCCCCATGGGCAGGTGATTTTCCTACTAACTGCTAGTGCATGGCCTAGTGCATGGGGCTGCTCCCTGTGTGTTGCGTATGCCAACGGTAGTGGTGTTGCTGACATTGACCATGTGTCTCCTCTGTCTTTCCCCCCTTCTTGTTTTGTCACCCTATCCTTGTGTCCATTAGCATCATCTGGCGGAAGTGCAGAGGCACAAGAGACGGAGGGAGCTGCATCCCACATGGCCTAGGAGGGTGAATCCACAGAGGGTGAAGGCACCAGTGGGACGGAGGGAGAGGGGAGCTCCACGACTGGGACAGGCGGGGACACCAGCGACAGCTACTCCTCCTCTGATGGGAGCTCCCTTGCGGTGGCGGGCAACCCTGTGCCAACTGCAACAACAGGTAAAGCTGCCACCCCCCTACCAGCACCGCCCTCCCAGCAGCCCCTCAGCGTGTTTCCCGTGCCCGCTCACCCAGGAGGGTGGGCATCTCCTTCGCCCCAGGCACCTCAGCCCCTGCCCCAGTCAGCCCTGCTGCCCTCAGTGAGGATGCTATTGACCTCCTGAGATCCCTCACTGTTGGGCAGTCAACCATTCTGAATGCCATCCAGGGTGTCGAGAGGCATTTGCAGCAAACAAATGCATACCTGGAGGGCATTCATTCTGGCGTGGTGGCCCAACAGAGAGCATTTCAGGCTCTGGCCTCTGCACTGATGGCAGCCATTGTCCCTGTGTCCAGCCTCCCCCCTCCAACTTCCACTACCCAGACCTATCCCCTCTACCTCAGCCTATGCCAAGCACACCATCAGACCAGCATGCACACACATCAACACACAAAAGTGGCTCAGGAAAACATAAGCACCACACATCCCACAGGCACTCACACAAGCACCATACCCATGCAGATACACCAACATACACTTCCTCCACTGTGTCCCCCTACTCCACGTCCTCCACCTCCCTCCCAGTATCGTCTCCACTCACACCTGCATGCACTACATCCTCAGCACCTACCTCCATCACCAGCACGCCTGTCACTGCACACCGCTCACATGCAATCACCACCCCACTACCATTCACACATCCCCTGTGTCCTCTCCCAGTGTGTCTGTGAGACCTCCTCTCAAGGTACCGAAATGCAGGCACACACCCACTCAACAGCCATCCACCTCACAAAAGCCTCTAACCCATGCACCTTCACCAAAACTCAGCAGATGTACACTTCCTACAACCACTACCTCTTCCTCCACTTCCAAACCCCCTCCATCTTCCCGTTCCAGTGTGTCCCAAAACATTTACCTAGCTAACCTGGAGTTCTTCCCTACACCCACCTCCCCGTCCTTCTCCTATGGCCAGGATGTTTAGATCCCAGCCCTGCACTTCAGCCACCAAATCTGCATCCGCTGTGGTCCCTGCTACTCCAGTACAGTCAAAGGCGGCACCCGTCAGAGCTGCCAGTGTGCCACCGACAGAAAAGAAGGACCACCCTATTCCACCATCTGCAAAGCTCAAAAAAGGGACCGGCTTCAAGCAGGGGACAGTCACACCACCCACCCAGCAAGGCCGCGCACAAACACAGATTGGACAGTGCCAAGGTCCCTGCAGTGGCTGTCAAGATGGGAAAGTGCCACAAGCCAAAGGGCACATCACCTCTGGGCACGATTTCACCTGGGGAGGGGCTGGTGACCACCAAATTATCAGGGATGGCAGCCACCTGCACCCCAGTCACCACTGTCGCTCCGACCGCCACCTGCGCCGCCACCTGCACCACCGCTGCCACAATGTCAGTCTGCAGCATCCTACCCAAGGATCAGCCATCCAAGGCTGCCGAAGACGGTATGGTGTATCCATCCACCCCAACAGTCACTTGCACCAGGGCCAGCACTGGCAGCATCTCCGCTGCAGCCACCGCCGCCTGCACCACCATGAGCACCGCCACATGCACAGCTGATGCCACTCTGTCGGTTGTCAGCCCCATCCCCAGTGTGCAGCCATCAGAGTCTGCAGGTGATGTCCTGGACCCTGGACACGCCACTTGAGACACCACCTCCAGCACTGACACAAACCAGCAATTGGCAGCCTAAGTCGCCACAGGACGGAGTGTGGGTCTGCCTCCATGGAGTATCATGCTACCTATTCCGGGTACATTGCGTGGCTGTGACACCCAGGTGAGACAAAGTCAACATGCCACACCCCAGGTGCAGCATCACTGGGCACAAAACCCCCTCCAGAACCAGTGGAGAAAATCATCCACTAACACAGTCCTTGGCAGAATGAAGCACTCTGGGCACAAAGCCCCCTACAGAACCAGTCGAGAAAAACATCCACTAACACAGTCCTTGGCAGGATGAAGCACTCTGGGCACAAAGCCCCCTCCAGAACCAGTAGAGAAAAACATCCACTAACACAGTCCTTGGCAGGATGAAGCACTCTGGGCACAAAGCCCCCTCCAGAACCAGTGGAACATGTCACTGACTTGAGAGACTGTGGCTTTGCACGCCCCAGGAGCAAGCAGTGGGCAAACGACCCACTTGAGAGACTGTGGCTTTGCACTACCCAGGACCAAGCAGTGGGCAAACCACCCACTTGAGTGACTTGAGAGACTGTGGCTTTGCGCTCCCCAGGACCAAGCAGTGGGCAAACCACCCACTTGAGAGACTATGGCTTTGCACTCCCCAGGACCAAGTAGTGGGCAAACCACCCACTTGAGAGACTGTGGCTTTGCACTCCCCAGGACCAAGCAGTGGAGAAACCACCCACTAGAGAGACTGTGGCTTTGTACTCCCCAGGACCAAGCAGTGGGCAAACCTCCCACTTGAGAGACTGTGGCTTTGCACTCCCCAGGACCAAGCAGTGGAGAAACCACCCACTAGAGAGACTGTGGCTTTGCACTCCCCAGGAGCAAGCAGTGGGCAAACTACCCACTTGAGAGACTGTGGATTTGCATTCCCCAGGAGCAAGCAGTGAGCAAACCACCCTCTTGAGAGACTGTGGCTTTGCACTCCCCAGGACCAAGCAGTGGAGAAACCCCCCACTAGAGAGACTGTGGCTTTGCACTTCCCAGGAGCAAGCAGTGAGCAAACCACCCACTTGAGAGACTTGAGAAACTGTGGCTTTGCGCTCCCCAGGAGCAAGCAGTGGGCATGGAGCTCCCTTGTGGAGCAGTGGCGTCGTACCCTCATCCGGCTGAGGTGCCCCCCTCCCCTTGCCCCTGAGTTGCCTGTTTTTTTTCTGACCTGATGCCCCTGCAGTGTTCTCTCCATTTTGAGGCAGGTGTCATGTGTGGGCTTCGCCCATGCTTTTTGGGCCCACTGGTCCACGGACATTTCGTGGGACAGCGTACGGATATGTGTACTTGCTGTAAATATTTGTGTATACTGATTATTTGCCGTTCTCTTGGGCTAGCTGATTTTTCGAATATTACACTAGTTAAACTTATTTCGTTTGGTCCTTGTGTTCTTCCAGGGGGTGACGGGCTGTATCTGTGATGTAATTGGATATGTGTGTGTGTTGTTGGGGGTGGGGGGTGAGGGTGTTGCATTTTGCGTTTGTGTGTCACTCTCTTTTCCCTCCTCCCCTCCCCTGTGTGCTAGGTGCACTACTCACCGTGGTCGTCGTCGCCGCCTTCTTTCTACTTTGTGGTGCATTAAGAAATACAGTAACATGGGCAGGACCTGTAGTTCGGGCTCCATGGCATCCTGGTTCTTCGTTGAGCGTCGTGAGGTGAGTGGTTTCCCTTCCAAAGACCGTTTCCGCTGTGCTTTTGATGGCGTTGGTACCGCCCCCGAAAAGCTGGCGAATTGGTGCCTTGTAATAGTGTGGGCGGTACATTGTGTTCTGCCAGTCTGTTGGCGGTGTCAGCCGCAGTGTTTGTTGCTACCACCATGGCGGTCGGAGTGTTAAAGTGGCTGTCTGTGTTGGTGGTTTCCGCCATGGTCGTGATTCCATTTTTTTGACCGCCGGCCTGTTAGCGGTATTACCGCCGCTTTATCACCAACCGCCAGGGATATAATGAGGGCCATAGTCTGTACTGTGTAACACACAGCAATTGTGGGGGTGGTGTCAGTATCTGACAGCCGGGAGCTACCGGACTCCAGTCCAGCCCCCCCACATTACTCGTAGATGTAGCAGATAGAACTAAGTAATGTTTACACACGTGATCTGTCAGCATTAATGTTGTGGGCGAGCCACACTCCATCCATCGTGCCATCTTATCTTGGAGTTTTCCTGTTAGATGACTCAGTTTAGAGGTAAAGTAGACTTGTTGTTTCAGTGTTCCCCAATTAAATTATTTCATCAGCTGTCCCAGGAGTGATCATAGGTAGGATTAGGCTTGATTGAGTAGAGGTTGCAGTCAAGTTGTCAGAGTCCGAATGCCCATCCCCTCTCTGTGAACTCGGAGGTGACACTACATCTGAGCCCCAAGGTCCTCTGCCAAGCAATGCCACCGCTTCCATCACTCATTGTCTTTCTTCCTGTGCTTCATCTTGGGTGGGTGGGCCAGCTCTATGTGTTGTCTGCCGTCTCCTCAACCTAGGGCGCCGTCGCTTCTTACTGTGTTGCGAATTGGTATTTGGATTTGGAGCCGAGCGAGACTCCAGCCAAGCCCAGGCCTCTTCTGGTGTAGAGAAGAATTCTGTTCCAGTCAGGGCGACTACTCGGATTCTGGCCAGAAATAGCATTGAGTAAGGAATCTCTAGGTCACGTAGTTTGCGCTTCACTGAGTTACAGCTCACTCGTCGATGTTGCACCTCTCGGGAGAAATCTGGAAAGATGGAAATGTTACTGTTTGCTATTGTCATCTCGCCATGTTGTCGGGCTTAGCGCAATATATGGTCTCTATCACGAAAATGGAGGAGTCTCGCTATCACAGGCCTCAGAGGAGCCCCTGGAGGTGGTGCCCTGCTAGGCACTCTGTGAGCACTCTCCAGGGCAAAGAAGGTGGACACGCCTTTGGTGCAACAACCATCTGCAACCACTTATCCAAGAATTCTACCATGTTAGGGCCTTCACTCTTTTCCGGAATCCCTATGATTCTGATGTTATTACCTCTTGCCCTCTTCTCAGCATCCTCCGCCCTACTCTCCAGTACTTTGAGATGGTTATCTATGGTATTCAACCTGTTATTCGCTAGCGTCAGGGTGGCAATCGCATCCGCCAGGTCCCGGTCCGTTGTGGAAACTCTTTCTGTCAGTCTCTTATGATCGTCTCGCAAGAGGTCCAGACCTATGCTTAGCGTATTGATCTTAACTTCCAGTGCTGTTCGGGATGGCGCTATGGCTTGAAGCACATCCTGGAGAGTAGGGTCTGTGGATTCCGCCTCCGGTATATTATGTGTGATCAAGTCCGTCCCCCCTGTGCACGGTCTGGGGCGTGAGGTGCTGCCCATGTCGCAGTCCCTTTTTTCAAGGGTCTTCCCCATTTGTGTGCCAAGGCTGGATTTCTCAATATTCGCTCACCTGTCGTGAGTCTGGGTTATACAGTGACGTAGAGATGCGGTTCCGTAGCAAAATGGATGGTCAGTTTACATTGGGAGTACACAATGCTGCACTTTTGGAAGTCAGATAGTGCTCATTATGTGTAATGCGTCATCTCCCCTAGGTGGCCCGATGGTCCGCAGCGGCGTCTCATGAACTGTTTTTGAAGCTCAACTGCTGGTCCTGGGGACCAACAACCGGGGCCACAGAAGTGGTCTCAGCTACATTCACTTTGTAGCTCCCAAGCACTTCCCCCTCTTATTGGGATCATTGGCCATCTATGATGGGGAGCTTTTAAGGTGAATCCCAGTTTTCAAGTGTCCCATGGATCTCCCGGGGGCCAGTGTCTTCCCTGTTCTGTACAAATCCGTATTAGCACGGGCAGTCCCGGACCCTGCCGGCACGTCACTCTCTTACCGGCAAAGTCGTCCGGGGCCTCCAATGGTCTCCCACTGTGTGCCAGGAACCGGGCGCTCGAGCCGAGGCGGCGCCGCTCCAATCTCACTAGGCATGTGCTGCTGTACAGGACTGCAGTGTCTGAGCTCCTGTCTCCCTGGCCTGCCGACTCCCAATCTGTGCCGGTGGCCGCTCCACTCTTAATGTCTCCTCCGCTCTAAGCTGTGGTTGCGCTCGATCGCCTCTGCCCCCCCAAGAGTGCGAGCTTCAGTTGGGCCGGGTATTCGCTTTGGTTCTCGTGTAGCCTCCCCAGAGGCACCACAAACTTCATTTCCTTCTGGCATTGGCATCTGGAGGCCTCCTCCGGCTTCAGGGCGAACAGCCTCACAGCGTCTTCGCCGGTTCTCGCTGCACAATTACGGCCGCCATTTTGAATGAGCCGCGAGCCAAGGAAATAAGTTAGTTTGAGGTTAGAATTGTAACATCAGTGACTCCCACCTGAATTCTCAGGGTCTAGGTGGGATCAGCAATGTATCCCCCGCTTTAGTTTTGGTTCAGAATGGGTAATGGGGGAGGAGAAGCGGCCGCAGGTCCAGGAGCTCCTGTACTCCACTGCCTACTCCATGAGAGTCTTGGCCACCATAATGGATTACTTCATGAGTCCTTTTTCAGTGTGTACGGCGTTTAGCAACAGTAAGTGGAAATGAAATGTAAAATAGCAATACAGCATTTGAAATTCAAATTTATGCATCATTCCTCTTCCCCAAACAAACTTTATTGGTCTGTGGCCTCCACTGAAAAACGTTGGGCCATTGCACAAATTTAGTTTTTAACATATCAATAATTAAGTGGGCAGTAGTGAAGATTCCAGAGGTGACATTTAACTTTCCATGCAATAAGTGTACTTTGGACACAATAAACAATTTACTTAAATTGAGTAACTTCAAAGTTCTTCACAAATACCCTTGACTATCAGTGCATTTTCCCTCAGAAACAGACAGGGTTAAACCCTTGCTTTGTTTGAATTTTATGAATTTGTCGCATTTGGGATATAATCCATCATCTGATGCATAATCTGCAGATGTTTACAAAAAATGTTTCTAGCTCAAATTGGATCAATGGTTATTGAAAACTTAGTAGTAGGCTCTCACAATCTTTCAGTTGCTTATTTCTGTATTTGGTTGTTAAACTGGTACTTATATGGCGAAAGCTTTACCCAGGCAGTATCACCATGTGTAGTCGACCTGCTGCATAATCTGGTGCTCCCATGCCACATAATTCCAGTGACTCTCGATATATGATGCCATTGAACCAGTAGCAGATCTATAGCCATAAGGACACAGTGCATTTAATTATATTGCGCAACTCCCTTTCATTGTTTTGTGCATTCGAAAAGTAGAGAGTTTAGCTACCAGCCAGCTTTGAGCAACACGTATAAACTCCTGCCACTTATATTTTAAATTGATTAAACGTGTTTGCGAGCGCGAGAACCATAATTTCGGCATGCATTTTGACAAAAAACAGTTATAAAATATGTTACATTGCTGCCGGTGTGTAAAATTCTGCCAAGCAAAGAGAAATTATCATGCAACTGCCACAAAACTCGGCCCTTTGTACAAATAATGCTAAATACGCTGATAATTGATTCGTTCAGACTTGAACCCCCGATCGAGCATTGTGTGTTTTTTCCGTTGAGAAATGCTCAGCGTATTTTTTCTAGAGTTCTAAACCATCTCATCACTCAAGTTAGACAACCAACTAAACGTGGGCCAAGGTCAAGCAAGCATTGTGTCTACGGCAGCAAAACCTGCAATAAACCTTGAAGCACTGGAACGTGTGGGCAATTTAATGGTCTGCAATAGCTTCTTAGACAAAATAATATCGTGAACATATACGAAAATCTAAGACGTTTAAGGAGGTTTTGTAAGATTTTTGAAAAAGGTTACTGGTAGTTACATTTTGAAGTTTTTATTAACAAGACTTTAGTTCTCATTAACAATAGGAAATTATGTTGAAAAAAATAAAATCTGGATTTTTTGTATAAGCTCCTCAGCATTTCGCTTATCATTAAAATGGCAGCAGTCACGTGGGCCGAATTAATAAATGCGTGGTGCACTGGATTGCATACATTAAGGGCCGCATTTACTAAGCACTTGCGCCAATGCAAGGCGAGGCAAGTGACGAAGTGACACTAAGGATTGTTTTTGTGCAGTAAGGCAAACTTTACTGCACAAAAACATTCCTCCCCTAAGGTAGGCGCCCTTGCACAGTGGCCCAAGGGTGCCTGTGTTGGAACTAGGCTTCCTAAAGTGCACCAGCACTATGAGAGAGCAGAAATGTGCAATATCTTGTCTTGCTCCATTGAGTTGCATTGCATGGAAAGTTAGTAAATCTGGACCTCACTGTGCAAGAGGGTGCTGTTGGAGCTTGATTTGGAAGCCTTCAGTAAGTGCTGACTGGGGACCTAAATCATACCTCCAAAAATGTTTTAATTCAAGCTTCATACTGCATCAAGAAGTCTCAGTAACAGGTCCAGGAGAGTTTATGTTTAGGGGAGTATGGGTCACCTCTATAATTCTTTTAAATTGTCATCAAATTATTTGTTTTAAAATAAACCTTCCTAAATATATTAGCTAAGACCCTATAGTTTTTTCAGGCTTCCCTAAAGAGAAATAAATGGAACAGTTAATATTTGCACTGTACCCCAAACATTGTTTCACTACAGCAGAAAATCATGTATGTGCCTATAAGTGATTGGGCGCTACTGTTTTGTGGCTGCTTTCAGTGCTGAGTTGATAGAGAATGGCACTGACCATCCATTCCTAAAAAGCCCACCTCCTGTCTCCCAGTACTTAATTTGTAAAAAAAATAATACTGGCAGGTCCCAAGATATTTCTCAAAAACCCACTACAGCTGTCACTATTCAACTGTCACTGGATACGCTGCAAAAGGTGAGCATCAGCGCTATCTGCAAACCATCAAACTATTGCAAAAGTGACTATTAGGTCTTATTACAAGTCACCCAAAGCTATAAGAATACCTTGGGCACGCAGGTAATTTCTTTTTTGTTTAATGTATACCGAATTGATAAAGTGCTGTGTTTAAAATGAATGAGGCAGAGTCACCATGTGGTGCAATGTCATAAAATGTGCTGGTGTTAAATAAGTGTGAGTGCCAATCCCTGGTAAACACCGGCACAAATTAAGCACAGCTGTTTCCAGCATATCAGGGTCTTTCTCTGAATGTCTAATGTTAAGTTTAGTCCCGTCCTCAGTCAGATGAATATAATTACTTGCATCAATGTATAAACAGAGCTCAACCCATTGACTAGAGACACTGAACAAACTGTGTGGGAAAATCAGTTCTATCCCGGGGATAAACTGGACACAACCTTTAGATGAGCTGAGACTAACTAACATTACTGTGGGCGTTTCCACACAACACCCATTGCTTTTGACACTGCCCCAGATTTGCAAGAAATTGTAAATCTAAGTCAGCACCAAAAACTAACGTCACCCCCAGAGTGGTGCAACAAGGAGAAATAGTTTTATTTTTCCTTGTTTTTGCTTTTTTGATGTGTGAAGAACGCAGCACACCTAGAAGTAACAAATCACCATTACTGATTGTTTATGTGCAGGATGGCACATCTTCCTGCACATAAACAATCATTCTGGGCAATGCAGGCAGCCTTGAGCTATGGTGCAAGGGTGCTAGGCAGCTAATTTTAGGACCAGCACAGGAGGAGAGGACAGAAATGTGTCATATGTTGTAGATATGGTCCATTTCTGCCTTTCCTGCTGGTGCTGGCGGCATAGCAAGACACTTGCAGGGCTGCCCTGCGCCACAGGGGCTTGTAAATAAGACCCTTAGTTTATTTTTTGGAGCTCAAAGAGGTCCAATGGAATAAATGAATTGATGTACTTGACAAGGTTTTCATAAGTCCTTTTCATTTTTATAAAAAAAAGCCTTGATAAACAACTTTTGCAGGAATTTGAAAGATTTGCATTGGGACAATGTAGCGCAGCTGTAAGATGAGGTCATAGCATTGTGAGATGGAATCTCCTAGTTCACCAACGTCTTCTGCACCCAACACTATAGAGCCTTTGTGCTGCAAAAATGCACAATATCTCACAAAAGTAGTATTTTCAGGCAAAATGTTCCTTATACACTGTCCCTGATGCTACTCCTTTTAATTTGAGAGACTTCAATCATCTAAAAAGCAACTGTAAGTAGCTCCTTCCAACTGATTAAGAACTTAATAGGATAGCAGGAACTGGTGCAACATCCTTATCAGGGGCAGGACATCTCAACCAACAGTGCTTAGGAGTGGAATGGGTATGTTGAGATCAATATGGGATCATCATATTCGCAGTTTTGGAATGATTTTATGCAGGTCCTCGGGCCCTGGTCTCCTAGGTGCATCTAAGGTCAGTTCTGACCAGCTGATGTCAACAATGCTTGGGCTTCGTGGGCATCTTACTGTATCAAGACTTCCCCCACGTGACATCTGTCAGCTCAGTCTGGTGATGGTCTCTTTTCAAAGCAACAAAGACAAACATTTTCAGTTCTAGAGGAGAGAAGCGGTGGGCAGACCTCTTTCCCTCGCAAGAGGTCTTTCTAGACTGATGCAAAGTCTCATCAAGATCCAGATGAACAGCAGTTTATTCCCTTTGAGGGCAATGTGCGGGACCCAGGGTCATCCAAAAGATGTGCAACTTTCAAATGCTTACACCTTTCAAATCGAGGTACACTATGACTTCCTGTATTCAATAAGAGCAGGGGATATGCATGGACAGCTGCAGTTCTGTAAAAGTTTAAGTTCTGTGTTTTCCCACTTATACATACAACCAACGTGTTCAGGTTAGTAGTTCGGTAACAAAAGAAGTATGGAAGATAATTCGCAGTCAGTGGTATAGTGGGAAGCAAAAATTATTTTGGCAGTGAGCGGATGTACTGTATATTTCCCATAGCACAACACACACCTGTGCAGTTTCAGGACAGAGACTCTGTTCACGCCGGCCGCCATGTGCACAGGAGGACAAAGACAACTGGAAAGGTGCCACCATTGACATCGTTCACCACTTCACCCAGCAAATATTCCTCTCTCTGTCTCTTTCTCCCTTGCTTCCATGAACATTTGACAGAACACATATTGAAGATCATTATGGATGAAGCCCAAGACCAGGCGAGCCAAAAAACTTACAAAACTCAAGACATAATCTTATTATATAATGAGTGACACTTCATATATAATTGACTTTTCTCCAGCATTAGCCGTAAAATACAGGGTAGGACGATGTGGCCGAAGTCCATGCCCTGGTGGGACCAAATGATATGTCACTTTTGTACGGATCTATAAATAAAATAATAGCTACTTACAAAAAAACAAACTCACGGTTGCAGTCAACAAAGTGCACAGCTCAGTGGAGGCCAATGTAAAACTCCAGTCTGAACTCAGCATTTTCCACTGCGATTTATATTTCACATAAATCAACCTGTGCAAACATTAATTACATCATACTTACAAGGTCTGTGTGGCCAAGCAACACACCCTGGTAGGCCAAAATCACAATTGGCACATCTCATACAATGGTGACTGCACAAACTATTCACAGAAACATAAAGACGATCGGCAAGGAGAAGCCCACAACCTGAGGGACCCAAAGGAAAATTCCTACAACACAACATACAAATCCTGCTAAAGAATGGATGAGAACAATCACATTAAAAAATATTATGCACATAACAAGAATCATAGCAAACACAAGATGATGGCCGAAATGCTGAAACTTTTCAAACACTCATCCCTAGTCAAGAGATCTATGCTAAATCCATTATTCTTTTGCTCATCATGCAATCCCAGTTTGGACCCAGCCATATGCAAATCAGTCTTGACCATGCTCCCAATGGTACAAAACAGCCCAAACAGCCAGGCCAGATCCTCCTTGGACCGGAAACAAGCATCCTGGTACCGGTTTCGGGGTATCAACCCATCGTAAGCCAAGATAGCTTGAATTCATTGCAACAGCAAACACACAAAAATGGCATTGGCATGGGAAAAACCCTTACCCTGGCAGGCTAGAATCAGAATACAGACATCTAACATAACTGAATGACTGCAATAATGATATAGAACACCAAAAAAAGGCTGACGTGTACCCACCCTGTTTATGCTATAATCTATCCAACACTCTGTCATAAAGTGTGCATGTTCAGATGTCTGTTGCTCTCTTTTAAGTTGCCAAAATATTTAAAAACATAATTCTTATTTAGTTGTCCTATTCTGGTCAATCAACCAATCAATAAAAATAGCTTTACTGGACTTTATATTGGAGATCATAAAAGCACAAAGTACAATATAGTATCAGATTAATAATTAAAAAGCATAATTTGCACACCATAAACTAAAATAGGAATAAGAACATTTAAAATATAAGAAAAAAATCATGACGTGAACAGATTTAAAAAAAATCTTAATGCTATGCTTTGGTAATCAATTAATTGCTATTCCTTTTCGAAGAGTCATGAAGTGTCCTACATAAGTTGATACTGCCAAACACATTTTTAGATTAAGTAATTGCTGGAGAAAAATCATCACAGGTTTACAGCACCTGGAATTATGCTCTTGCAAAATAGGTAAAATCAAATGCTTCCTCTGAACCTCACATTATTTCCAAAAACAAATAAATTGCTCTGTGCATTATATTGATACATTATCACATGGACACCTTGGAAGCATGGGAGAGCAATCATTCATTTTCGGAACAGATAACAATCGATGGATAACATTACACCTAAATCTTGTTATAACATATCTGTGTTGCACATTGTACACCTTTTCAAGATAAAATGGATACCATCATTAATTAAAATTTCCTGATAAAACACTAGGTTTAGACTCCCTACTATATCACTGTTCCTCCAGCATTTTCAATACTATAGATTTTAGTTCCGCCTTTCCTACATTTTTTAAAGAAGCATTGCCATTAAAAATGTATCCTTAGTCAGTCTAAAACAAAAATCCTTTATATATCTGATCCAAGGAATTTTCCCAAAATGGTTGAATGTTAGGCAATCTGTGATGACCTTTCTATTCAGATTAGCCTCTGACTGTGTCCAAATCTTATGCCACAGACGGATTGGGTTAAGGTCTTACAAAAAATGAAAACTCAACTCCTGTGGCGTACATAGCTACTGAAAGATAATTTCCTAGACACGCATTCTCGATCAGCTGCAATTTGGCCACATTTACATGCCCCCAAACACCATCCCAAGCATCACAGTGGAAAGACATTTGACTTTGTATATAATACTTAAGGACTGATTTAGAGTTTGGCGGAAGGGGTTACACCGTCACAAACGTGATGGATATTCTGTCCACTGTATTACAATTCCATTATAGCCTATGGAACTTGTAATATGCCAGAAGGAATATCCGTCATGTTTGTGATGGAGTAATCCCTCCACCAAACTCTAAATCAGGCCCTTAGTTCTTTCATTGGTCTAACTCCAAGTTTAGCAGAAAAGGAATTGGTGGCATCAATCGTTTTTACAAATTGTAATATCCTTGTTGTAATGAGCTGCGACCATGTCCCTTTGGAATCAAGTAGAAGACCTAAGTACATACAAGTGTCAAAGGAAGCCAAGTTTGCCCGTACAGATTTAAACAGAAACCTTTTGTCGACATTTGGGCCAAGTTTCGTAACATGTTTTTTAGATAGATTGACCCTGAGATTCAAGTCAGCAATTAAATACATAAATATATCTATAGGTGTTGAAGACCTCTTGGGGTAGAGGCCATAAGGACTGCATCATCCATGTAGAGGAGTAGGGGAACTGGGTATTGGAACCCTACCTTGTTCAGCTAACATTTTGTTCAAGTTGTTGATAAAGAGTGTAAATGAAAAAAGGGACGCCTCGATGTCAGTCCTAGAGCCTTGTGTGCCCTTCTTATTAATACCATACCTTACTGAAGCATGAGCCCCCAAATAAATTTCTCTTATGAGATTTATTATTGAGTGGTCAATCCCCATCTCAGTCATTATTCACCATTGTTTACTGCCGTTTACGGAGGCCAAAGCACTTGAGAAATCAATGAATGGCAAATACATGGGACCCTGCTTAGCCACTGAGCATTTGCCTATAAAGAGACCTAGGTAAAGGCACTGCTTCCCTCCACTGGGTTGCATTAATACATATTCCGAAAATGATTCACTCATTCCTCTGGAGGTATGGCAACCTTAGTCCTCAGGCTACATATCTTTAAATAAAGGGTTATTAACTATGTTCCAAAATAAATAACTATCATTAAACTTGCTTGTAGCAATTAATGCTTGCCATGCTTCAATTCTTACTGATTGTGCCCTGGAAGATATAGCCACCTTATAGTCCCTCCTACAGGCCTGTACCTGCTCTTGATTTCTCACTGATTTAATTAGTGATAGCTTTAAAGAACTAATGGCTTTAGTGCATCTTCAATAACACACACCCTTATTTGTATCCTATTTGTGTAGGTATCTTTTACTGTTCTTTAATTTTATAGAAAATTACATAAAAAGCACTTTTAACTTTATCATCCCTGGCGGTCTCTTCAAGAAAGCTACTAAACTGCTTTAGGAGTTTTGTCAAGAAGTTTTATGGACTAACTTTACTCATTTTAAGGAAATACAATTTACAGAATATAGGGCCAGATATAGCAAAGGATTTGCGCGTCGCAAACGGCGAAAATCGCCGTTTGCGAGGGCCAAATGCCTCTTTGCTATGCAGAAATGCATATTGCGAGTCGGGACCGACTCGCAATATGCATTTCAGAATCGCAAATAGGAAGGGGTGTTCCCTTCCTATTTGCGATTCGGAGTGGCATGCAATACCATTTGCGACCGCATATGCTGTTGCAAAGGGTGTCGCAGTTACCATCCACTTCAAGTGGATGGTAACCCACTCGCAAATTGGAAGGGGTTCCCATGGGACCCCTTCTCCTTTGCGAATGGACCCAATACAATTTTTTCAGGAAAAAAATACCGAAACTAAAGGTTTCGTTTTTTTTTTTTTAAGTGCAGCTCGTTTTGCTTTAAGGGAAACGGGCTACACTTAAAAAAAAAACTGCTTTATTGAGACAGCAGACACGAACATGGAGGTCTGCTGACGACAGCAGGCATCCATGTTTGCGAGTGCCTAGACTCGCTATGGGGCCGCAATTTGCGACCCACCTCATTAATATTAATGAGGTGGGTCATTGCGACCCCATAGCGACTCGCAGACGGTGTCTGAGACACCGTACCGCATACCAATTTGCGAGTTGCAAATTGCGAGTTGCATGGACTCGCAATTTGCAACTCGCAAATTTTCTTTTTCCTACATCTGGCCCTTCGTTCTATATCTGTAACTTGTTCTATATCATTGGCCTTTCTCTGATTACTAAAAAGAATAACATCCATACTTTGTGCATTATGGTCACTTATCCAGTTTGGGTGTGTCCTAAAATTATGCAACAAGTGTACCAAAATGTTTGTAATTAACAAATAATCAAATCAATTGTGGCTTTGCAGCCTGTACCCCTAAAGGTATGTTCAAAGGGCACATGCGGAATGCTCACTTCATTAGTAAATGCCATGTTATATTTAAAACTTCACAGGTCCACATTTAACAATGTGAATTAGATCCATAGCTCTATCAATAGAATAGATTACATTAGCTTATTCTGTGGTGAAATAATTATTATAATAATTAAGTCAATTCAACCATTCCATTGCACTTTAAAACCAATAACCAAAAATTATTAGGATTATAAAATGAGACTCAGCACATATACACATCCACTTGTGAAAGAAGGGAAAATCTCCTTATGTGTCTTCACATCCTTATGCAGCACCATATGTAAACATTATCTCATCGACCATGTCTTCTTTTGACAAGATTATTTTTATTAGTTCACTTGTGATTATCCATATATAACTTCATGAAAAGTGAAAATAGCCATAGCCAATGCGTTTCATCCAAAAGGACTTCTTCAGGGCTAAAAACGTACAAACATAAATAATCATTATTTAGTAGAAAAGGAAAAAAATATTAAATGAAACAAATGATTAAACATTAAAACTATTACATAAATACACCTACAATATACCAAGTATTTATAGTGTTCACATGTTGCCTTTATATTTATTTACAAAGTCCATCTGCAATGGAACTAATCCTAATGCATTCATGAACATTTCTCTCTAATTTATTGTTTTCAATTATTAATATATTTTATTTTGACCCAAGAGCGAATGGAGGAGAGATACATGAAATTGATTGAACTTCCATAATGTTTAGAATTCTGATCAACCCAAACAATAACGTCCTTAATAAATGATTAATGATCATTTATCTATCCGTTGCCAATGAATTTAGTTTTTAGCAATATTGTCCTCTCTTCACATAAAAACAAGAATATCAACCAAAATCTAGAGCGCCTCTTACAATCGAGACACAATACTCAATAATATGACAGAAAAATACCTGCTAATGTAACCTTAAAAATAATAATCTCCAAGCTAGAGTTTTTGTTTTTTATTTATAATGCGGTTACTGTGGGTTTTCGTTTGTAAAACGGCAACCTTATTGAATTAAATCACCATCATGGGCCTCATAGGAATGCTTCAAGAGCATATCTGACATAGACGGTCTCCGAACTAGAATATTCACTTCATATTTATACTGCGGCGACCATATTGAATGGATACCATCATAGATCTCATATCCACAATACTTAAATATATCCAGCATTGTTGAATCACGTACATTCTTTGGCAAAATTAATGGCTTTACATTTGTAATGCGGCGGCCATATTAGTTTAAATCGCCACAATAGACCTCATGGGCTTACTACATAAACATATCTAATATAGGTAGGTTTCATCTAATTTTATATAGACCTAATCATGTTATGCTTAATCCGACAATATTGGAATATCGTATTTATTTTAGCACAGAAAACCCAAATAAAATTAATCGTTTATGCATAGTTAATATATAGTGACCTGAATAAATTCCTACCTCGCAGGTCAAACAGAATGTTCCTCTAAATGCAATTCGATACAGCGACAGAGAAGCAAATCTTCTCCTGTTCGATCTCACCGATTTTATGGTACCCTTCATCACTCTCACCTGTGTGAATTTTTACGAGCCTCATATCCATGCATACAACTTTGGCAGACATCTTGAAATGTGCAAAGTATTAATTTGATCGTCAATTTTTAAAATGTTTCCGATCTACATAGGTTTGGTATGTTTGATAATTAGCTCTCAGGCATGGTTAATCATTTCACATATTTAAATTACAAATCCAAGATTATTCAATTTGGTTAAACTTTTTATTTGGGATACAAATCCCTAATTAACTCATCGCTATTTTCCCTCATTTAAATGTATTTTCTCATGGTGGCCATTTTGGATTCATATTGTTTACAGACTCAAATTTGTTAAAAAATGAAGACACAAATGTCATTTATGTATCTAATTTTAACCTACAAAATAGATGCACTCAATCATAATACGATCTTATGATATATCACAATTTCCCCTATCAGATCTTATTTAGTTATAATTGATTTCCCTTGAATTTTCTTCAATTGCGTGTATAGATGGCGGGCATCTTTGAGCATCTCCATTCTTTTGAACTTTTTGTTATTTTTTATATTATTAAGAGTTCAATTCATTGGCATAAATCTATTATTCAATAGAAGCCCATGGGTGAGACATATTAAATTTAGTACCCCACCTTTAATACCAATTAATTTCATTAAGACCTTGTAAATGTTAAATTTGTCAATAATGTATCCAAATCACCATTCATCATACACAACACTCTAAAGTCGACACGTGTTATTTATTCTTGTTTGTCTCATCTAAAATTCAAATTCCTAAGAAATAATGAAATTCATTATTTACATTCAATCCTTCATTTACAGTTCACAAAGGACATGGATATATTATGTCCTCGTTATGTAAAAGACAACCATATGAAATTATAAGTAGAAACATGGCTGCCTGCCAAAACGTTAGGCTTTTATATTTGTGGTTGATGTTCTATATGCAGAATGGGAGCTAATAAAATACAGAGGTTCAAATATAATACCCAGGTTGAATATACTATCAATTCTTTTATCAATTGTAACACCACATATGTGATACATGCAATAGGATGTTCATGTGGCAAACTATACATAGGCAGTAGTATTCAAAGTCTTAAAACAAGGGTGTTGGAACATGTGAGAGCCATAAAAAATGGTGATGTTAGATTTCCTGTGGCTATTCACATACAACAGGTCCATCCCACTAATATTCTAATTTGGTTTCATGGTATTGAGCATGTGCCCCAATGTGAGGGAAGAGGAAATAGGGAACTTGTACTCAGGCAAGCTGAGGCAAGATGGATATGTCATTTGCGAACTGTAAATGAAGGATTGAATGTAAATAATGAATTTAATTATTTCTTAGGAATTTGAATTTAAGATGAGACAAGAATAAATGACACGTGCCGACTTTAGAGTGTTGTATATGATGAATGGTGATTTGGAAACATTATTGACAAATTTAACATTTACAAGGTCTTAATTGGTGTTACAGGTGGGGTACTAAATTTAATATGTCTCACCCATGTGCTTGTATTGAATAATAGATTTATGCCAATGAATTGAACTCGTAATAATATAAAAAATAACAAAAAATTAAAAAGAATGGAGATGCTCAAATATCGACGCCATGTATACACGCAATTGAAGGAAATTCGAGGGAAATCAATTATAACTAAATAAGATCTGATAAGGGAAATGGTTATATATCATAAGATTGTATTATGATTGAGTGCATCTATTTTGTAGGTTAAAATTAGATACATAAATGACATTTGTGTCTTTGTCTTTAAACTCATTTGAGTCAATAAACAATATGAATCCAAAATGGCCGCCATGAGCAAATACATTTAAATGAGGGAAAATAACTATGACTTAATTAGGGAGATGTGCCCAAATAAAATGTTTAACCAATTTTAATAATCTTGGATTTGTAATTTAACTATGTGAATGATTAACTATGCCTGAGAGTTAATTATCGAACAAACCAAACCTATGTAGATCGGAAACATTTTAAAAAATGGCAATCAAATTAATACTTTGCACATTTCAAGATGTCTGCCAAAGTTGTATGCATGGATACGAGGCTCGTAAAAATTCACACAGGTGTGGAGTGATGAAGGGTACCATAAAAGCAACGAGATAGAACATGAGAAGATTTGCTTCTCTGTCGCCGTATTGAATTGCATTTAGAGGAACATTCTGTTTGACCATCGAGATCGGAATTTATTCAGGTCACTATATATTAAATATGCATAAACGATTAATTTTATTTGAGTTTGTTTGTGCTAAAATAAATAAGATATTCCAGTATTGTCGGATTAAGCATAACATGATTAGGTCTATATAAAGTTAGATGAAAATTACCTATTTTAGATATGTTTATGCAGTATGCCCATGAGGTCTATTGTGGCGATTTAAACCAATAATGCAGCTGAATTACAAACGTAAAGCCATCAATTTTGTCAAAGAATGTATGTGATTCAACAATGCTGGATATATGCTGGATATATTTAAGTAATGTGTATATGAGATCTATGATGGTATCCCTTCAATATGGTCGCCACGGTATAAATATGAAGTGAATATTCTAGTTCGGAGACCTTCTATGTCAGATATGCTCTTGAAGCATTCCTATGAGGCCCATGATGGTGATTTATTTCAATAAGGTTGCCGTTTTACGAACAAAAACCCACAGTCACTGTGTTATAAATTAAAAACAAACACTCTAGCTTGGAGATTATTATCTTTAAGGTTACATTAGCAGGTATTTTTCTGTCATACTATTGAGTATTATGTCTCGATGGTAAGAGGCACTCTAAATTTTGGTTGATATTCTGGTTTTTATGTGAAGAGAGGGCAATATTGCTAAAAACTAAATTCATTGGCAACGGATAGATTAATGATCTTTAATCACTTATTAAGGACATTATTGTTTGGGTTGGTCAGAATTCTAAACATTATGGAAGTTCAATCAATTTCATGTATTTCTTCTCCATTCGCTTTTGGGTCAAAATAAAATATATTAATAATTGAAAAACAATAACTTAGAGAGAAATGTTCATGAATGTAGTAGGATTAGTTCCAATGCATATGAACTTTGTAAATAAATATAAAGGCGACAAATGAACACTGTAAATACTTGATTTATTGTAGTTGTATTTATGTAATAGTTTTAATGTTTAATCATTTTTTTCTTTTCATATTCTTTTCCTTTTTTTACTAAATCATTATTATTTATGTTTGTATGTTTTTAGCTCTGAAGATGTCCTTTGGAACGAAATGTGTTGGCTATGGCTATTTTCACTTTACATGAAGTTAAATATGGATAATCACAAGTGAACTAATAAAAAATAATCATGCCAAAAGAAGACGTGGTCGATGAGATAATGTTTACATATGGTGTTGCATAAGGATGTAAATACACATAAGGAGATTTTCCCTTCTTTCACAAGTGGATGTATATATGTGCTGAGTCTCGTTTTATAATTATAGTACCTTGAGTTTTGGTGATTGAGGATTAGGGGGTGGTCCTCAAGACTCGTGCCCTATCTGTCCACAGTTACTGACATATATTATTAATATAACTGAAGGAAAAGGTGCAGCAATCTTTGCCTCGGCCCCAGAGTTTTTTGTATAGAATACAAATTATTAGGAGTCCAAGTTCTTATATGTCACAGTACTAAGGAACGAAGTTGAGATGTGTCTTACCAGCACCTCCCCACCCCACTTGGCTCTATCCACAGCTGAGGGTAGTGCTGATGTAGAATATGTCATTTAACCATTTATATACGTGCAGTTCACAGACCAGGTTTCCTGTAAACAAATAATCATGTTCTTGATATTGAAAGCATATCCAGGTTTTATATTTTCTTTGCAGGTCCTGCAACATTCTAGAACATAAAACTATACTTACTTATTTCCCCAAGGTTGCCTATTGATTTATTTATACCCAAGATATTATTTGTGATTAGCTGGGATTTAGATATCATCATGCTTTCCCCCATTTAGTCTTTTGGCCACAGTTGACTGTTCCTGATTATAAAGATGTCGCTACAAGGAGGCTGTTCATTATCAAATTATGCTAATGGTGAGGATGCAGAATGTACAGGCGGTTTGACTGTTAGTCGCTCATTTTCATCCAGTGACACAAGCACAGAGAATCAGTTCTTGGTAGGGATCATGTGGATAAGCTCCCCTGAAACCGGCTAATGGGCAGTCCTATGCAGCCCATAGGTTTGTAAAAATATCTGAGTGGGACTGCCATAATTCTGAGTTGTTAGCTGACAGGGAGCCCATGGTATGCAGGGTCATTTTAACCATTCTGGGTGTTTGAAAGCTTCTTACTAAACAATCCCCTTAATCAACCTTAATTCCTCTTCCCACCCAGTTCACTCTGCGGACTATGATGACATCTTTAAATAATTGATTTGTAAAGCCTAAATCCAATGGATGGATCTATTTTTCAAATTTTCGCAAGATTCTCACTGATCATTCTTCAAAAGAGGGACATTTTACAGAACAATTATGTACGGTGTTGCCTGTGGTGGGTGGTGCAAGATTTCATGTTTTTATGACCAGGTGTTCTAATTGATATACTGTTGCACTGTGGCCCACAGTTAGAGATACTTGTCTCTGTATCTTAACACTGTGTACCAGACCATTTTCTATAGACCTCAGTCATATCTTGCATCTATTTCAGGGTTGGCACAGAAATTTCAGCTTGGTTAGACACCTGTGACTTTTCTTGTTTTTTTGTCATTGTTTACCCAAACGGCTTCTTGTGATATCTTCAACTGCCTGGTGTCTAGAGAAAATGAAATTCATGGTAGTTTGAACCAATTCTTTAATCCCTTATAAGGCAGAAACAAAATTCCCTTCAGCAGATGTTGGGGTACATTGAAATTTATAACAATTATCTTCAACCGGTTATGAAGCCCCTTTACAGCCTTTTGTAGGTCCATCCCTTGGCTCTTTACCTTAAGATTTAACGGTTAATCTCCTTTTTTCTTTCGTAAGGATGTAGCTTCTTTCATGACTATGTTAGGTTGTGAAAGGATTTCTAATGTTAAAGGCTCATTTGATACACAAATATTTTGGATGTCTAGATTGTCTAGGTTCTGTGCCCCCCTTTCATACTTATCACCTTTTCCATCACCTGCCAAATAAATCTTAAAGGTAGAAATTGGTCCTACCAATGACTCCACGACTGAACACTGAACTGATTCCAATCTCACGTCAGTGTTGGATATGTATTGATTGATGACACCCATAGCATTGGTGAAAAAAGACGCTGTTGGCCTTGGCATTTTACCTAAACCACATTCAGGATGGGCACTTGACTTCCTTTTTCCCATTCTCAGGCAGTACCGGGGTGAGTGAGGCTTGATGCAGAGCCAAGAGAGGGGCCCCAGGGTAGCCTCGTCTGGCCATGGAAGGGCACAGATGGGCCCCTCTTGGCCCATTTGCCTAAGTACGTCCCACCCCGTGGGCATCAAGTGCTGTTTTTATGTGCCCTTCCCAACGCTGCTTGTGTCCCCTCCCTCCTGGCAGGAAAACATTCTGGGCAATGGAGTCCCCAGGTTGACAGCATCAAGCACTGTGGGCGGCAAGTGCTGATTCTTTGCCCCCCTCCTCCAGCATTGTCCACCGCCTCAAGGCGGTAAGGATTCTGGGCAATAGATCCCCCAGGTGATAGAGTCCTATGCTAGTCAAATTTCAATTTGCAATTGCTTCCCAGAATTCTATTATACAGTCCGTTTTAAATTCACTGTTATGCAATATTGGAGAAAAACGTCCTTTCCTCAGTATTTGTTCATCAAACAAATTTGCAATACTTTCTTAATTATTATCGCACAAGGAATTCATGCCCCAACTTTACTGTAGAACTGTCTTAAAAGGAAAGACTATAATGGAATTCCTTTTTACAGTTGTTTGTGCAGTGACCTGACTGGGAACTTCTGAGCCCCCTTCTTTAAAGTTGAAGTTTCTGAAGCTTTCTTTGTCTTAAATATGTGTAAATGTTTAGCAAACCAAAGCCTCAGTTTTTTCTTTTTTACATTTTACTAACAGCATAGATTTTTTCTGCCAGTCTACTACCACTATGTTTTTAGTCTCTGTAGCTTACCCAACACCTTCCTTCTTTTTGCAGGATTATTCAAACCATTTACATTCTAAGAGCTTGCAGTTAGAGCTTTGCATTCTATTGGCTAATGTTAGAAATGGGTTCTCTAGTTGGCAGTAGTTTGCACCCTGTCTAAGCAGGTACCCTCACTCTAATCAGAGGAAGGGAGTCACACACTTAAGATAACCCCTGCTGATCTGCTTGGTAGCGGCAATGTGTAAAGCATTTGTAGACACACAGAGTAACATATTGAAAACACCACGAAAGGACCCCACACCAGTTTATAAAAACAGCCAATATTTATCTTAACAAAACAAGACCAAAATGACAGAAATCCAATATTCACAAGCAAGGATGCAGATTTTGAAAGATTAAGGTGGTCATTATGACATTGGCGGTGATTGTTAAAGTGGTGGTAATACCACCAACAGGCTGGTGGTAATTCCCGCCAAATTAAGACCATGAAGGTGAGAACTCCCATAGACAGCCAATGTACCACAGTATCTGCCAGGGTGTTAGCACCACGCACCACAGCGGTAGCCACCAACTGTCAGGCGGAAGACAAGGTACCGCCCACCATATCATGACACTGCAGTCCACCACGATTTCCATCAAAAGCCTGGAGGAAGCACATCACAGAAGACCAAAGACTCACCAACAGAGACACAGAGAAGATCAACGCTACCATGGAACCAGAACTTCAAGTTTTCCTGATGCTCTTCTACACCATGCTCCACCTAGCACCCAAGGGAGGGAGGGAGGAAAAGAAGAGTGACACACACACACACACAACACACACCATTCACACGCACACCATCCACACATCCAGCTGCAGACGAAAAACAATGGCACAGGACACATGTCACAATAATGCAAGGACTACAGTAATGCAGTACTGAGAACCTATTGAATGGGAACAGCCACCATATGAACCAATTGGTTAACAAAGAGATATGTACAATTGTCCAGAAAGGGCCAATGCCCAGTCCAAAGTTCAAAGGGCCCACATGGCCACAGGGGACAGTCCAAGGCCCAACTTGTTTCCTGACAACATCCGCACAGAACTGTGCAGGGGCATCATTTTGGAAGTGGGCAGGCATCTCAGGGGTAAAGAGGGTTGGGGGCACCTCAACTGAAGTCGGGAACTTGCCCACTAGTTCTGGAGGGGGCTCCATGCCCATTATCCTTTGCTGGGGCGTGCAAGGCCACAGTCTCTCAGGTGTGGTATTTGCCCACTGGTTCTGGAGGGGGCTCCATGCCCATTACTCATTGCTGGGGAGGGCAAGGTCACAGTCTCCCAGGTGGGGTATTTGCCCACTGGTTCTGGAGGGGGCTCCATGCCCATTGCTCATTGCTGGGGAGTGCAAGGTCACAGTCTCTCAGGTGGGGTATTTGGCCACTAGTTCTGGAGGTGGCTCCAAGCCCATTATTTATTGCTGGGGAGTGCAAGGTCACAGTCTCTCCGGTGGGGTATTTGCTCACTGGTTCTGGAAGGAGCTCCATGCCCATTACTCATTGCTGGGGAGTGCAAGGTCACAGTTTGTCAAGTGGGGTATTTGCCCACTGGTTCTGGAGAGGGCTCCATGCCCATAACTAATTGCTGGGGAGTGCAAAGTCACAGTCCCTCAGGTGGGGAACTTGCCCACTGGTTCTGGCGGGGACTCCATGCCCATTACTCATTGCTGGGGAGTGCAAGGTCACAGTCTCTCAGGTGGGGAACTTGCCCACTGGTTCTGGAAGGAGCTCCATGCTCATTACTCATTGCGGGGGAGTGCAAGGTCACAGTCTCTCAGGTGGGGAACATGCCCACTGGTTCTGGAGGGGTGGTCCTTGTACAGCAGTCCCTGGAGGGTGGCCTATATGCCCTCTGCTGGAGGTGAGGGCTGCATTGTCTCAGCTGGAGGTGAGGGCTCACTGACCACTGGTGGTGGTGGTGTTGGTACCCTGCCAGCCTCTGCTGGAGGTGAGGGCTGCTGTGTTTCAGCTGGGGAAGGTGCCTTCAGTGCAGCCTCTGCAGGAGGTGAAGGCTGCTGTGCCTCAACCGAGAAGGTGCGTCTTGGGCAGCCACTGCTAGAGGCGAGGGCTGCTGTGTCACAGCAAGAGATGAGGGCCCGTGCCCACTGGTGGTGGTGGTTTTGGTACCCTGCCTGCCTCTACAGGAGGAAAAGGCTGATGTGTTTCAGCAGGGGAAGGGGCCTCCTGGTCAACCTTTGTTGGAGGCGAGGGCTGCTGTGTTTCAGCTGGAGGTGAGGGCTTCTTCCCTTTCCTGGCTGGAGGTGAGGGCTTCTTCCCTTTCCTGGTTGGAGGTGAGGGCTTCTTCCCTTTCCTGGCTGGTGGAGTGGGATCCTTTCCCTTCCTCCCTGGTGGTGTGTGATCCTTCCCCTTCCTGTCTGGTGGGGTGGGATCCTTCACCTTCCTGGCTGTTGGAGTGGGATCCTTCACTGTCTTTCCTCCACAACTAGGAGGTGCCTCCACTGTCCCCGTGGACTGTTTAGCTGAGGTGCTGGGCTGGGTTGCTGGGACCCTGCACTTAAGGGCAGGACGGGGGAGGGGGAGGGATTGGAGAGGTAAGAGGTCAAGTTGGGCAAGGAAAAGCTTCTTAGGGACGGTGGGGTAGGATGAGGGAGGAGAGATGGGAGTAGAGGTTGAGGGAGTGATTGTTGGAGGTCTACGTCTGCTGGACTTGGGTGCAGGTGCATAGGCAGTGTGCTGATGTGAGGTAAATGGCTGTTGGGTATCGGAGTGTCTGCATTTGTGTCCTTTAGGAGGTAGGACAAGCAGGGTGGGAGAGGTCACAGGGCACGTGTGGATGGATGTTGTGGAGGTTTCTGTTAGTGAGGTGTGTGTGCTGCTTGGTGTGGTGATGCTGGTGGTGGATGCTGAAGCAGTGCATGCAGGTGTGAGTATGAACGTGACTGTGTGGGAGGTGGAGGAGGAGGGGAGACAGTGGAGGCAGTAGATGTGGTTGTGTGTGCAACTGTCTGTTGTTTGCGTGAGTGCTTGTAGACTGAAATGTGGTGCCTGTGTTTGACTGTGCCACTCTTGTGTGATGTCTTGTGTGCATGCTCTTCTGTATGTGTGCATGGGATGGGTTGGGGTTGAGGAGATTGAGACTGGGAAGTGGTAGTTGGAGGGGGGACGGTAGGAACAGGGACAATGGCTGCCATCAGAGGGGAGGCCAGAGCCTGAATCGATCTCTGTTGGGCCGCCAATCCAACGTGGATGCCCTCCAGGAATGCATTGCATGGGTGCATCTGGGATGCCAGCCCCTGGATGGCATTCACAATGGTTGACTGCCCTACAGAGATGGATGTGACGAGGTCACTGGCCTCCTCACTCAGGGCAGCAGAGCTCACTGGGGCAGGGCCTGAGGTGCCTGGGGCGAAGGAGATGCCCACCCTCCTGGGTGAGCTGGCAGTGCAACTCGCTGAGGGGCTACTGGGAGGGCGATGCTGGTATGGGGGCTGGCGGCTGTACCTGCAGCTGGGGTGGTCACAGAGGTGTCTGCCACCACCAGGGTGCTCCCATCGGAGGAGGAATCAGAGTCTGTGTTGTCATTGCCTGTCTCTGCCGTGGTGTTCCCTGGGTGTTGGTGGATTCTGCTTCCTTTGTCCTGTGGGATGTCTCTGTTGCTGGTGCCCCTGCTCCTCCTCCAGATGATACTAATGCACACATGAACAGGATGATAGAAGGAGCAAGGGGGCAGAGAAAGGAAGCACTGGGTCAATTACAGCACCAACACCACATTTGGCATACACAGTACTATCACACACAGGGATCAGTATTTAGCAATATGCATTGCACTGGCATTCAATTGGCTAGATGCCACAACAAGATGAGGGCCAACCACCACCAACTGCACCCCTCCTGGGACCCACTTAACCCTGTCTGACATGGAATGCAACCTAGCTAGTTTACCTGGATTTGCTATTCACCCATTAATCTTGAGCTGGATCACGCTGCAATGTCTGACCTGGTATTAACGGATAACCACTAACTCACACCCACCACCCGGATCCCATGTTAGCTACCAATTATTGTTGTAAAACCCCCTGTACTTTCCCCCTTGTGGCTGCTGTGATGCCCTAAAGCGCCCATCCAGATCTGGGTAGGCCACCACCAGCATGCGGGCCATCAGGGAGGTCGGGTTCCGATGGGCACCCCTTCCTAGTAGGGAGGCCATCTCCCTCTGGGCCTCCGCGGTCTTGCGTGCCCAGTGTCTCAGGTCCTTCCACCTTTTCCTACAGTGGGTGCTCCGCCTGCTGTAGACCCCCAGTGTCCGCACGTCATTGGCAATGGCACGCCACAATGCTTTCTTTTGATGGGCGCTGACCTGTAGAGGTGATACAGATGGGAGGACACCATTACACATACAATCCAGCCTGTCACACATATGGCCCACCAATCCCGTTTCCATCTACATTGGCACACACATCGCCCGGCGCCCACCATGTACGCTACCACCAGACATTACCCCCCGATGACACAACGCTTGCAAGCACAACTCCATGCATCCTTCCCACATGAATCGTGCACAAGGTGTACTGACCTGTTGGTCTGGAGGCCCATACAGCAGTCCATACTGGGGTATGACCCCATCCACCAGTCGCTCCAACTCCATCAAAGTGAAGGCAGGGGCCCTTTCTCTGGTCACTCAGGCCATGGTAGGTTCCAGACAGGTCACAGCAGCACGCGCAGTGTAGGTGTTGTCCTGTGGAAACTCAGGAATCAAGTGAGAATTTAGATAGAAAATGGTGGTCACGTCTGTGGCAGTGTACATCATCACCGCTGGCACTGATCCCCATTGGCCACTGTAC